>NC_133521.1:20337500-22737500 GCF_049354715.1 Callithrix jacchus
CTAATAGGGAAACTAAGACAGGAGAATTGCTTGAACTTGGGAGGCAGAGAGGTTGCAGTAAACCAAGATTGCACCGGTGGATTACATCTCCCCTGGTTTCCTCGTTTTCCCAAGGCCTACCATGTGTTAAAAACATGTCTTCGAAGCCGGGTTTAAGTCCCTTTAAAATGGTGTGTGGACAGCCTTTTCTCACCAATGATTTATTGCTAGACCAAGGAACATCTGATTTGATTAAGCATGTCACTTTTCTGACTAATTTCCAACTGGAACTGAAACAACCGCCAGAGCCCCAGCCCCATAAACTAGGGCCACATCTATTCAACCTAGAGGACTTAGTACTGGTAAAGGCACATCCTTCCCTTTCTCCCTCTATAGGCCCAAATTGGGAGGGACCTTACACTGTACTTATTTCTACTATGTCAGCAGTAAAGATCACTGGAATAAATTACTGGATTCATTATACTCAAGTAAAGTACTGGGAAACTGAAGGAATTACCTCTGCTGACCCAGAAGAGCACCTGAAGCACCAGTGTGAAGAAATTGGAGACCTCAAGCTAAAAATCACAAAAGATAAGTGTCAATAATTAACTTTCCATGGATATCTCCTCTATAGTCTCACCTATGATTGCTGTTCTCACCTTGTTCTGTTCCCCACATTGGCATCTTTGCCCAGAACCCCTTAATCCTGAACACCCATGGGATTCTCTACTCCCCTGGACAGCTATCTTTCTTCTAAAATGTAACTGCCCTCCCTGATACAAAATTTAATTTCTTTCACAAAGGTGAAACAGCTCTGGTCACAACATTGTTTTCAGAATGATTAGTCTGTTTTACTTATTTCTGTTATCTTTGGCACTAGGTTGATTCTTTTTAGCTCCTCTTTGTATAATACTCATATTTGGTCCACTCATGCTTAACCACGTTGTAAAACTTGTTTATTCTGGCCTAGAGACGTCAAACTCCAAATGATCACGCAAATGGAGCCTCAGATGATGGCTCCCTTTTAACAGGGACCTTTAGAAAGGCCTCTGAGAGAGACCCGACTGCTTTCCCATAACAATGCCCCCTGTCAGCATAAAGCAGTTAAAGCATTCACTGTCCCTATCCTAATGGCAGGTAGATGTATCTCTTTAGAGGAAGGATTGCTAGCAACAGGAGACAGACAAATTCTTAGGCAGACAGGGATGGGTCCCCAGTGAAACCTAACCTTCAAGCCAAAGACCATTTAAAGCCTGATAACTGAGCTACCAGATCTGGATAGAGCCCAAGACTGGAGTGAGAACTTCTCTCTCCATCTTACTCTCTCTCTCTCTATTGGTTCCTTCTAGATAATGCCTTTTAGCCAATCAAATGGTACTTATTCCAAAGCCCACCAGAGGACCAATTAGCATACACTCTCCCACTCTGAACCCATAAAAACCATGTACTCAGCCTCACAGAGGGCTACCAACTTTCAGCCCCACTCTTGCTGCTGAAATCCTTCCTTCTGTTACTCAATAAAATTATTCTCTGACTTACAAAAATGAAGAAGAAGAAGAAGGAGAAATAGAAGGAGAAGGAGAAGGAGAGGAGAGGAGGAGGAGGAGGAGGAGGAGGAGGAGGAGGAGGAGGAGGAGGAGGAGGAGGAGGAGGAGGAGGAAAAAGAAGGAGACAACATAAGCAGGGCACAGTAACTATTTGGCAAACTGTCTTAGTCCATTTTCTGTTGCTTATAACAGAATACCTGGAATGGAATAATTAATTCAAATAGGGGTTGTTTTCTTTATTCTTTTCTTTTCTTTTTCTTTTTTCGTTTTTTTTTTTTTTTTGAGACAGAATCTTGCTCTGTCACCCAGGCTGGAGTGCAGTGGTGCGATCTCAGCTCACTGCAACCTCCACCTCCTGGATTCAAGCAATTCTCCTGCCTTAGCCTCCCTAGTAGCTGGGACTACAGGCGCATGCTGCCACACCTGGCTAATTTTTTTGTATTTGAATAGATATGGGGTTTCACCATGTTGCCCAGGATGACCACGAACTCCTGAGCTCAGGCAATCTGCCTGTCTCAGCCTCCCAAAGTGCTGGGATTACAGGTGTGAGTCACCACACCTGGCCAGAAGTTTATTTTTTACAATCACTGAGCCCAAGAAGTCCCAGGTCAAGGGGCTGCATCTGGTAAAAACCTCCTTGCTACTGGGGACTTTCTTAAGGATCCTGAGGCAGTGCAGGATATCACATGTTGAGGGGGTTGAGCATGCTAACTGCTCAGGTTTCTCTTTCTTTTCTTACCAAGCCACCTGCCCCACTACTATGATAAACCATTAACACATTGATCCATGAATGGATTAATTCATTCATGAGGGCTCTGAATGAATCACCTCTTGAAGATATTTCTCAGTACTGACACATTGGAGATTAAACTTCAACATGAGTTTTGGAGGGGAAAAATATTCAAACTATGACACAAACTCAGGTAAATTAGATTAATGTTATATTGAAACAAATGGCTGCATATAGAATGCATAAAATCATGATTTAATAGAATATGATTTAGATACAATAAGAACCTCTATTTTCAAAATGTAGTCATTTTCATGTCTCCTGAGAGAACAGAACAAACAGTAGTTTATTATCTGAGAAGATTTTTTGATGATAAGTTAATTGAAAACCTATTTTTTACTAATATGCATATTGATGTTTTACCAAAGAGAAAGGCATCAAGTTATCACCATTTTGAGATTAAAGAATTTACAAAAAATTTAATAACAAATAAGCATGGATAAATTATTTTATTTACCTCTACCATAATATTCCAAGGAAAGTATCTGGGTTATTCTAATATACTGTGACCATTAGATGGGTTAGAATTTTATTTTTCTACTTAACTCTGAAGCTCACCCTAGTGCCAAATACATTTTCAGGAGATTAACAAAGATTTAGTAGATGGATAGATGTATTGATGAATGAATTAACTAATACTCTTTAGCAGTGGTAAAAGTGAGACTATCTTCAATTTTTATAACATGTATGACATGCAAAAAATGATGAAAACATGTTTTATGGAAACTGAACACTTCCTTAAGACAAAGAGCCACAGAATCTTCTACAATCTTGCAGAATGTATTTCTCATTGCAGTCGTTGCCTATTTTTAAAGTCCTAATTATCTTATCACTTCTTTATGACTATTTACTTATCTTCATGTATCTCAACAATAAATCTACTCTGTGTCAACAATGAGAAAAGCACAATGCTAGGCATTGAAGATATAAGGAGACTATAATACCCATGATAAGTGCCCAAGTTAATGTTACAGACAAGTAACGCTACCAAAAACAAAAAGACACAGTGCTGTAACACTTCCACAAGTTTTCAGAGGGTATATCTTAAAAATTGAGTTATTTTTAAGTTGGAGCCTTAGGGAGGTGATTAGGTCACAAGGGCAAAACTTTGTTCAACCTAATCTAACTTCAGCTGCATGAAAATATTTGCATGAAGATAGCCTAGTTTGAAAGCTGGAACCTGTTTGCTAATTGTGCTGGGATTCCATCGATCTTACTTCCTCTTTCCTGTAAGATGGCAGTGACTTAGTGAGGTACATCAAACTAGATTGACTTTCTTAATTTTTATGGGCTACCAGACTTAAATGTTGGATTATTCAGAGTTAGCATGGGTTTCTACCACAACTGAAATATTGTAACTTTTTAAAATCAGTGGTTCTGTCCGTTTGAGTCTGTAAGAATTACTTGAACTGTTTGTTCAAAATGAAAATTCCTGGGTTTCTGATTCTATATTTCTATTAAGATGATTCTAACACAAATAGTTTATGGGCTTACATTGAAAAGCACTGATTTTATTATATATTTAAAAACTGTATCTTAATATGAAATACAGAGATTGTCATAGTATTACCTAAATTTGTCTTTTTAGCATTTTACCCACAAACTGCTTCTAGAAATCAAGACTTTTGTCACACAAAACTTTCTCAAATTACATGATTTTTCTTGTCTCAAGCCTCTACTGAGTTGCTGAAATTTGTCAACTTAGCCAGGATTTCAAATCAGCTTATTAATGTCATAACTTGGGACTTTGCAAGTTGATTTGATTATTAATCTCTGAAACAAAACAAAAGGTTATTCAGTATTAATAAATGCCAATTATCTTTCAGATTTTTTTTGCATTTGCATACATGCCTACTCATTACATTTTTATAACACTAAAATTATATTATTTTTATTACTTTAAAAATGAAAAACTTGATGTTTAATAGGTAAGAAATTTTCTTATAGTTAAACAATTAGTAAAGGTAGAATAAAGAATAGAACTCAGGTCCATTCCATTTCAAAGTTCATTTTCATTCTATTAAGCCAGATTGCTTTGGTTATTTTTATAGCAAAACAAATATTCAGAAATAATTTTAAATTAGTGTGAAACTAATCTTAAAGCTTGCATACACTCATTATTGCCAAAGCATTTCCATCTTTATTTTAAAAAGTTGTAATAATGCATATAAATGATCTTCCACTCAATAAGAGCTAGTTCCTCTCCCACTTTTCCTGTGTAGCATCTGTGATATAGTTGATGATGGATGTTTGGAAGGTCGGATGACAGATGGGGCAACATGTCTAGTTTCAAATAAGAAATTTAAAATTAGAGATTAAACTCAACTATCTCAAGAGAGGAGAGTGGAAATCTTGGAGTCTGGGTGATGCTGTAATTCTCATCAAGATTTAATTTGTATAAGAAATTCCTTCCATTTTAATTAGCACCCTTTTGGGATAGAAATACCAGTACACCATTCATTCACCTAAATGAAGAGTGGAAGATGCTTTCCATGATAATAATGAAATGATTTCTTGGCCATCAATGTGGCCTCCAAGAGCAATCTGTTCCCAGAGTCAGTGAGTTGTAAGGATTTATGAACCACTTCCAACAAACTCTGTGTGTGTGGCAGCAAAGGGCAAATCCAGCTGCTGTTTATTTTCACCAAACATCTTGATCTGTTCTTCAAACATTGCAAATGTGATGAATCCCAAATACAGTTTGTCAAACACTTTTCTAATTTGGAAAATGATTTGAATGTTAAAAGAAATTGCAAAAGATACTTCTGATTCATTCATATTTGCATCAAGTCACCAACGTTATAGATCTCATCAGTGCTCCAGATCCTCAGAGTCTGCCAAAACAAATAAGAATATGCATAAACTCACACACTGACACAAATACACAGACACGTCTTTCCTTATAATCTGTCAAAAATTAAAGAGGTTTGAACTTTTTGACTATCGTGTATACTGCTGATATGGACATTTCTGTCCTTATCTTCTGTCCATATGTCCATATAAAGATCTGCTGTCCATTCAGATCTGCTGTCCATTCAGCAGATCTTTATATGGACATATGCTTTTATTTTTCTTGAGACTACCTCAGTGTAAGAGGACTCAAAGATGAAAACCCAGGTTACTCAAAGTTCAGTTAAATATTTCCCAATTTAGCAAGTGTCTCTATCCAATGTCATTGTCGAGGGACGCAAAATACCTTGGATAATGGTTCCCTTGCCTATGACTTTGAGCTAGTCATCCATGAGCCTCAGTCTTCTAGCTCATTTGACATTTTCTGAAGTGCCAGGTGTTACAGAAGGAAGAGGCTCCATGAGGGCGAAAAACACAAGCACAGTCACTTTGAAATTATGTAAAAATTAAGCATACTGTGTATGTTTATCCGTGTGTGTGTGTGTGTGTGTGTGTGTGTGAGAGAGAGAGAGAGAGAGAGAGAGAGAGAGAGAGAGAGACTTCAAAATGTGATAAAAGCACTCAGAGATTTATATAGAATTCTGTAATTCCACTTTTGACTGAATAACTGGAAAATGATTCTCTGAAGTGGTAAAAGTTAATCTGAAGTTTGAAAACTAACAAAGAGCCAGCAATGTGAAAAGTTGCTGTATAAGCATCAAAAAGAACATAGCACATATGAAAGTTCTGCTCTCAGGTCTTACGGCTGGAGTAAAGTAAATGAAGGGGAAAACGGATGAGATGAGGTTGAGTCAGAGCAAGGTTTCCTTCTTTCCTTCTATCTTTCTTTCACTTTTTTATCCAACTTTATATATATATATATATATATATATATATATATATATACACACATATATACACACATATACATGTACATATATATGTGTGTATATATGTACATGTATATGTGTGTATATATGTGTGTATATATATATTTATATGCATGTATATATATATTGGGCTGGGCATGGTGACTCATGCCTATAATTCCAGCACTTTGGGAGGCCGAGACGGGAAAATTGCTTGAGCCAAGGAGATTGAGACCAGCCTGGGCAAGACAGTGAAACGTTGTCTCCACTAAAAATACTAAAATTTAGCCAGGGGTGCTCGTGTACACCTGTAGTCCCAGCTACTTAGGAGGCTGAGTTAAAAGAATCAATTGAGCCCAGGAGATCAAGGACACAGCAAGCCCTGATTATGTCATTTCACTCAGCCTGGAAAAAAGAGCCAGACTTTGTCTAGAAAAATAAATAAATAAAATACAAATACAAATAAATAAATATGTTGAACAATAATTTATATATAGTAAAAATACAAAGATATTAAGCATTCAGTTAAGTTTAATCAAACTTTAAATTAGGATTAAAGATATACAACATTTCTATAATCCCAGAAAATTCCATCACCTTCAGTTCTTGTCAATTACCAAATATTTTGCTACTGCTACTCGCATCAAGAGGCAACCACTCTTCTGGTTTCTATAGACATAAATTAGTGTAGATTTTTTTTTATTTTTTAAATACACAGGAATCAAATAACATGCATACCTTTGTGTTTGGTTTCTTATGGTTAAAGTGATGTTTTTGAGATTCATTCACATATTGTGTTTATTTTTACTGGTAAGTAGTATTCCATTAAATAAAAATACCATTTTTTTACCAGCTTATTGAGAATTTGGACTATTTCTGGTTTTGAGCTGAGGCTGCTGTTTCTGACAAAATCGTCAACATTTGACATTTTTTGCCTTCCGATATATTTTTACTATCTTGTCTTTTTAGGTATTCCAATTCACACAAAATGTGTTTATTTTTATTTACTGTTTTTAGTGTTTGCTGTAGGGATTACAAAATGCACCCTTCAGTTATCACAGTAAAATATGAGTCATACTATACTATTTCATGTACTAAGAAACTTAAGTCAGTATTCATCTATTTACCTTCTTCCATTCTTCATGCTGTCATTACTGACATATGTGTATGTATGTAATATTTGCATGTAGAAAATATATACATTTATACTTTCCTACTACAAATTAAATTTCAAAATGTATTATATTTATTTTTAGATTAAACAATTAATTATCTTTAAAACAAAATGAGGAAGAAAAAAATAAATAATCTTCTGTATTAAACTACATTTAAAAATATCCAGCATTCTTCTCCACAGAAATTGAGTTTACATGTGGTATAAATTTCAAGTATAAAACACTTGCAGCATTTCTTGTTGTAAAGATCTATGAATGGCTCATTCATTTCTGGAGTGTATTTCATTAAGAGTTACTTGAATTTGCTCTTCGTAGATAATTTGGAGAACATGTCTGGCTTTTAGTTTAGGGTGTTTTTCTCCCCTTGTTGACATCAAGGGAGTGATAGTCTTTTGTAATTATCCACAAAGTAACTGAAGGTGTAGTCTTCCCAAGGAGTAACGTTTTTAAGATCTTGTATATACTTGAATGAAATATGTCATTGGCTATTGTGCAGAAATGATAAAATTGTGATGTAAATGAGTTTTCAAAGTACATCCGAGGCGGGTGGATCACGAGGTCAACAGATCGAGACCATCCTGGTCAACATGGCGAAACCCCATCTCTACTAAAAATACAAAAATTAGCTGGGCATGGTGGCGCGTGCCTGTAATCCCAGCTACTCAGGAGACTGACGCAGGAGAATTGCCTGAACCCGGGAGGTGGAGGTTGCGGTGAGCCGAGATTGCGCCATTGCACTCCAGCCTGGGTAACAAGAGCAAAACTCCGTCTCAAACAAACAAACAAACAAAAATGTTTATAAAAGGGATAGAATAAAGGGATGAATAAAAATTAAAGGAAAGCATAGTAATACATAGCCTCAAGGGTTCTATGAGACATGAGATTGAAATTTTAGTATGTAAAATCACTGAGTGTGGTGCTTGTACATGGAGGGCCTCATTTTTATGTGAGTTAAATATGAATTGCCCTTATACTTGATAATGGAGAAGACTCTACTTATGAATCTCAATTATGGTAACAATTAGTTATTATCAAATAAATATAAGACACATGCAATTAAACTTTTAGGTAGGTGGGATGGGAAAATGTGTCTAGTTTATTAGTCCAGTGTAATTAGGGTAATTGCATTCTTATCTGTATACAGAAGGGGTTGGCATTTGGTGAGATGGCTTCATGAGCTTTTTTAGGCAATGAGGCTAGATTTGTTTAAAAGATCAAAAGCCAACTTTCAGTTCTAAACTATGTATAGCAACAGATACATTGAAAATTAGGCATATCACATAAAACATGTTTCACATATAATGGTTGCTCAGCAGATGTTAGATTATTTCACTTCTCTTAACGATTCTTACCCTGCACATGTATGTGAGTACATGTGGGTATACATTTATACACACACATGCATACTTACACACTTCTCTTTTGACATTTCCCCAAGTGTTTGCACAAATAAGGTGATAAATACTACTATGATAATTATGGATTCAAAAGGGAAGAATCCTCTTCCTTTAGAGAAAGACAAACTGGAGAAGTTTCCACAGGATATTAAAGCAATGATGAGGCCACAAAAAAAAAAAATGGTCATATTCTGTACCCATACGCGTGAAATACCTCCTGTTGTCTGGAAGTGTTAGAAATATTTAAAGTTTGATACATCTATAGAATTCATGGTTTTTTGTTGGTTTGTTTTGTTTTGTTTATTCTCCAGAGGGGTCTTGCTCTGTCACCCAGGCTGGAGTGCAATGGAGCCATCTCAGCTCACTGCAACCTCCGCCTCCTGGGTTCAAGCGATTCTTCTGCCTCAGACTCCTGAGTATCTGGGATTGCAGGTGTGTGCTACCAGGCCTGGCTAACTTTTTGCATTTTTTTAGTGGAGATGGGGTTTCACCATGTTGGCCAGGCTGGTCTCAAACTCCTGACCTCCTGATCCACCTGCTTTGGCCTCCCAAAGTGATGGAATTACAGGTGTGAGCCACCACACCTGGCCCACAATGTGTTTTTACCCTAAGAATTCTTTTTATTGGAAGACTACAACAATCACATTTCATGTGTATGAGGAACTGCCAGTTATTCCACTAAGGTATTGTACATATGACTAATATAAGGTTAAACTTTTCTTGTTCCCTGATATGTGACATAAGTACATGGAATTAAGTGTTCCAAGTCCTCTATTATTGCTGGATCATCATTTCTAAAATTAAGTCTTAACACCATAGGAAGCCATTCTTCCTAACAGTTGAAACACATACAGCAAAAAATAAGGCCAATACCGACAAGAAAGTAAAGCCATTAGGTAGAAGTAAAGCCCTGATTACATTATTTAAGATTCTGGATGCAGCCATTCCTGAAACTAGACATTCTTCTATATCCCAGATACTTGAACCAATATATTTTCCTTTAGCAAAGTATAAAAATTCACAATGAGTTTCTGTCATTTGTAATTATGGATTCTGGCTTATATACTCATAATTTCTTTCTTCATTTTCCTGAGTGTGTACGGGTGATACTATTCACCTTTCTTTCCACTCTGTTGCATCTTAAGAGCTCAAAATCCCCTCTAAAAACTTGAAAGAAGGCCAGGAATTATACCAGATGGCTTAGTCTAACAGTCCCATACTACTTTACCATGACTGCACCTAATTTGGGAAATTTATGGGTCTCGATCTCAAAGAATATTTTGGCTTTGTTTTGGTTCATTTTATCTTTCTCATTTAATGTGTGAGAGCAATGGACAGTGGCTCTTTGTTTGATTGAAATGTATCCTCTAGAATTGTTTCAATTAAAAAAAAAACAGGGTTCTTTTTTGAGTATTATAAACATTCTAAAATTGATTTAGCATGATGGCTGTACAACTCTCTAAATATTTTTTAAAATAATTGTGTATGTAAGTTTATAGTATGTAAATTATGCTTCAATCGTTCTGTTTTTTAAAAAGGTAAGTGAGAGGAGGCAAAAGGAATATATTTACATGAGAGTTGGTTTAAAGGAGGAGGGAGTTGCTATGCAGGGTCTCAGTAGCCAAGGGAAAAACTCAGGGCAGATGAGATCAAACTCACATTACTTTTAGGAGAATGCAGCATTATTCCCCTAAATATCTTTGGATGTACTAGAAGAATTTCATCACAGAACTTTCTAATATTTTTTTTTCTTCTATACACTCAGCAAAGGACATCAATTTTGGCCACACAAAATGAAATGATGTATAAATCTCATTTTCTAATATACAAACCTACCCAAAGATTCTGCATTATTTTTGAGTTCTATCTCATATTGAAATAATTTAATTTGCATATTTAATGAGGCTGCTATAATAATAATATGAATAATTAAATCTAAATATTTACTCCTATTAATCATTCATTCAATTATTTTATTTTAGACTCAGAAGGTAGATGTGCAGGTTTGTTACATGGATTTATTGTGTAACACTGTGGGTTTGAATATGAATAATCCCATTGCCCAAGTAATTACCATAGTACCCAATAGGCAGTTTTTCAGCTCTCCCAGCCCCTCCCTCTAGTAGTCCCCAGTGTCTATCATTCCTATCTGTATGTTTTTGTGTACCCAATATTTAGGTTTCACTTATAAGAAAAAACATGTAGTATTTGATATTCTGTTCATGCATTAATTTGCTTAGGATCATGGCCTCCATCTGATCTGCATTCATGTTGCTATGAAGGAAATTATTTTATTAATTTTCATGGCTATGTAGTATTTCATGGTATATAAACTACATTTTCTTTATCTAAACCACTGTTGGTGGGTACCTAGATTGACTCCATATCTTTGGTCTTGAAAACAGTGCTTCCTTACTTATTCTCTTATTTTAGTTTATGTTTATCTCAGACTTCTGCTTCTGGGAAAATGGGGTAGATATTCTTATTCCCCTTATTATGTATAACTAAAAATCTTAGACATTATATATAAACAAACATAAAAGACACTAAGGTGTTTAGAAGAAAGCAGACTGGAGAGGAAACTCAGAAGCAAAGAAATGACATAGTAATAAATTATCTGGATTTTGATTTGCCTCTTATATCCCCAAAAGCCAAGAAAATGGAAGTCCAATGAGATGTGAGAAAAACAATATGCAATTTTTCAAAAGTAACAGCTCTGCTGCAACCAAATATCCCAGAAAAAAAAAATTGATGCCACACTTACCCATTTAAAAAGAAAAAGAAACTGAGTGTGGACCTTAGACCTCTACCCTTACCAGGCTATAATAAAATTTTCATTGAAGAAGTATTCCAAGGAATAATGTCTGAAAGCTTTCCAAATTGTTCAAAAGGATCAAACCCACAGATTCAAGTGGCTAAGTAAATGCCAAATAGGATGAACCTTAAAAAATCCACACCAAGAACATCATAGTCAGTCTTCTGAAAACTAAAGACAAAGTAAATCCTTGGAAGAAGAGAGAAAGACACAACAATTTGCCTTAGGGGACACTTTGAATAACAGCAGATTTGTTATCAGAAACCATGGAGAACAGAGAAAAGTGGTACAACATGTTTTAAAGGCCAAAAGAAAAGATCCACTAACTCAGCAAAATTATCCTCCTCTTGAGTTTTCTAAATTATATTTGATGCTTGAAGTAATAATTACAATACTATTTGATATGGTTCTAAATATATGTAAGGAAATATTTAATACAATTATATCACAATTCTTAGAGAGTAAAAAAATGTAAATAGAAGTAGGATTCATACATTTCACTAGTAATGGCAAGATGACACCCATAGACTTGATAATACTATATAAATACATGAGTATATGTATAAATATGTATGCATATGAGTATGTACACATATATGTGTATATATAGGAACTTCAGCAACTACTAAAAAAGTTATGCAAAGAAATAAATTCATAAACCATATAAATGTACATGTATATTTTTAAAAATATTCCAATAATCCATAGAAAGGCAGGAAAAAAAAGGTAAGGCAAATAAAAAGCTAAAAGAACGAAAAGAAACAACAAAAAAGGCGGACTTAAACCCTAAAATATTGAATTTGAAATCAAATTCAAATAGTTTAAATACACTAAGAAAGGAGAATTTCTGGGCTTCAGTGGGAGTGAAACTGGCACTGTAAAGCATCAGAAGGGAGCAACAAGGAAAGGTTTTATTTTTGGAGATAGAGTCTGGCTCTCGTCATGAAAGCTGCAGTGCAGTGATGCAGTCTCGGCTTATTGCAACATCCGCCTCCCAGGTTCAAGGGAGTCTCCTGTCTCAGACTCCTGAGTAGCTGGAAATTACAGGCATACACCACCACACCCAGCTAGTGTTTGTATTTTTTTGTAGAAATGGGGTTTCACCATGTTTGGCAGGTTTGTCTTGAATTCCTGACCTAAGTGATCTAACCACCTTGCTCCTCAAAGTGCTAGGATTAGAGACATGAGCCACTGCTCTCAGCAAGGAAAGGCATATACTACCTTTTCTCCTGCCTTCTTAGAGGTCAGTGAGCACTTAAGTTTTGTGTGGTAAAGGTCTGAATCCATAGCTCCTTCCAGAACTGTTGGATTCACTGAAAGAGTTACGGATTAGCATTCACATTTCAAAGAATAGTCCAAGATTATACATTTCCAAGATTAAGCAATTTTTTTCAATGCAGCGCCAGCATACAACCTTAGAACAGTTGCCTCTTTTTAGCCCCTTCACCCTGGAGGTTTTTGTCCAGTTTTTGTCAAGGGGAGAAACTGCTCCAGAGAATGCAAGGAAATTGAGTGACAGTTAAACCAAGTATCAGGAATTACACAACCATAGTAGCGATGATGTGAACTCTGACAGGGAATGTAAGGAGAGGTCTGACATGATTTCAGTTTTGAAAAAGTTTAGGCATATTTCAAGCAACCATGAGGAAGAGTCCGTGTGGAACACACACAAAGGCCCATATCGTTGAATAATAAATAAAAACAACCAGTGACACTCATATAATTAGCTTGATGCTTCAGGAACACTTCTTGCATACAGATACACAAGTGAATACATTTTTTAATTTATAGAAAAAATATCTTCAGTAGCTACAAATTTGAATATAAGTGAAAGTATAAATTAATTGCCAATTTGACTTTATTCTATGATGTTATATCTTAATTTATGTCCTCAGATAACCTTTCTTCCAATAAGTATATGATTTGGAAGGTGACAGTTTTATATATATTTCTAATGTTTCATAGATTTTTTTCTGAAAAATTGAATTGTTTTATGCTCATATTATAATTTAATGAAGAGAGTAATCTAGTTCCTCAGTATTTAAAGTATGGTTTGTGGATTAGCACTATCAAGCTTGCTTAGGTACTTGCTGAAACAGCAGAAACTCGGGCCCTTCTGACCCCAGACCTAATGACTCAGAATCTGTTTTAACAAGATTCCTGTGTCATCTTATGCACACTAAAGTTTAAGAAACACTTTTCTATTGATTAAAGTAGAATGACAATCAAGTTCATAGAACTCAGGGTTGTTGCTACTTTATCTTTGATAGATCCATAGAATGGATCTGTCCCTTTTCACAGGAAAATAGTAATTTAAAAATTAATGCTTAAACATTTATATTCAAACGAAAATTTACTTGAAGTGCTTATATCAGTGGGGATTAAATTTCTTTTTTATTTATTACCTGGCATTTAAATTCAGGTTTTCAGATATCTAGGATCTATCAGTTTCCCAATTAATAAAAATAAATGCTAGTTATATATTTCTGAATTTGTATCCTGGTATAGACTTTCTTCGTAATTTACTTTCCTTCTTCCTATGTGACTAAATTTCATTCCTGTATTGTACCTGCGTTGAGTCTGGCTTCTTTGATCTCAAAAACACTAGTATATATATACCTCATGAAATTAAACCCACTGAAGAGCTTATCATTTTATCAAAATAAATAAACCCATAATTTTGTACATAAATGCAAAATGTTGTAAACCACTGTAAAAACCTTAAGCCCTGCAACTGACTGAATGGACCCCCTTGTGGCCAGGAGAACCCCAAAGAAACCTTAAAAACTAAATTCCTGGCCCTTGGCCATGATAAGAAAGGAGGTCAGACACACTTCATTATATCCTCACCCTTTTGGAGTTTAGGCACAACTGACCAGCAATTTGGTTAAAATAGAGATAATAAAGCTAACAGAACAAACTCTTTGTGTCAATAAAATACAAAATTATAAATATAAATAACTACCAAGACCTAAAGCCATGCAAGGCAATAGTTTAGTCACAAACTACAAACCATAAAATACTGTTAAATTAACCCAGTAAAACATGATTTACTTTTCAACATGACTCTGGTATAGCATCATATGAAAGAGAGCAGATCATGAAGGAAATCAAAATATTTTACCCCAAAATATATTTATTTAACATATTTTGAAATGGCCTTGCAAAGCCATCTTTTGTGGAGGAAATTTATGTCTGTAAAGAATCACCATTAATGCATCCAGACATTTCCTTTTAGGCCTTTCTGGGATCAAGAATAGATTAACTGAGAGTCTGACACCTTTAAGGTCTGAAAAGAGACACCATCTATTCTCTCTGAGGGCTTCAACATTTGAGGCTTTATCTACATAACAATAGCCTTGGTCCCCACAACCCTCCTATTTTTTTATACTTTTAAATTTTTTACTTTTTACTTTTTATTTTTTTGTCTGAGACAAGGTCTTGCTCTGTTGGCCAATCTGGAGTTCAGTGACATGATGATGGCTTACTATCAACCTCCTGGGCTCAAGATGTACTCCCTTGTCAGCCTCCTGAGCAGCTAGGACTACAAGCACATGTCACCATGCTTTGTTATTTTTGTATTTTTTGTAGAGATGGGGTCTCATCATGTTGCTCAGGCTGGCTTCTAATTCTTGGGCTCAAGTGATCTTCCCATCTTGGCCTCTGAAAGTGCTGGGATTATAGACGTGAACCATTGCACCTAGCCAACCTCCTTTTGCTTACTCAAGCATTTCTTTCTACTGACTTCATGTCTTTAGACAACAGCTTAACTGTCTCAATCAACTTTTAACTAAGAAATCCCTAAAATCCACTTATGACTTGCAAACCCCAACTTTGAGATGTCCTGCCTTTTCAGGCCCAAGAAATGTATACCTTCCATGTACTGGTTTATGTCTTTGACAGGAACTCCTGTCTCTCTTAAATGTATAAAACCAAACTGTAACTCAGCTGCCTTGGAACTACTTACTCAAGACTTCCTGGTTTTGTATTTTTCTCTCTGCCACAATCACTAGTATTGGCTTAGAGTAAACCTTTTTAAAATATTTTATAGAGTTTGTTTTTTCCATTACCAAAATTATGAAAAATTAAGGCCTTTGTTTCATAGTAAATTGCCAGCAGTGATTTCTGTTATTACCTTGAGTTTCCTCTATAATTTACATGCAAATGAACTATACCTTAATGCATGTTGTCCCCAGCATCTTTTAGTAGATTCTTGCCCATTGTGTAAGGCCTTGTACAAAATGCAGGATATATTTTTGGGTTCAGTAGGGCATCTTCCTTCTGGCCTTCCTTTTTCCAGGAACATTCCCTTCTCCTGAGAGGACCCCAGCTGTAGCCTTGATTGAGGCATTCATTTTACAGCTGGGGCAAGCTTTCTCTAAAATACAGCTGGAATAGGCATTTCAAAGGCCCACATTGTTATGCAAATGTTTCTATTCTCCATGCCTGGTGACAGAAATCCAGCCAAGTGCCCAGACACACAGGCTGTCAGAATGGAAGAGGAAATGCTTTGCTCAAGACTATCATCATATTTCTGTTCATCTTTTATATGAAAAAAAAATCAGTAAAAGCACATAGAACAACCTAATCACTGGATGTTATGGCTAAATTGTCTACTTGAAGGGATTATTCATGTTTCTTTGACTCAAACCATAATTATGCTGAAAGATACACAAGGAATCGCCTAAGGAAGATGGTGATGGAACAAGATAGAAGGAACTCAGTGGCTGATTTGTCCACTGAAGCCATAACTCTTTTGAAGAATGGAAACTTCGGATATCATGACCTATTCTCTTTAAATGTCACAATTATATACCTGCTTTTCACGTACACATTTAATAACCACCAAGCAATATTAATAATTTTCCTTCTCATATAATTTTCCTTTGGAGAAAGTATTAGATGGCTGTCAGATACATCACATAATAGTGAGTATCTTGTGTTTCATTATTAGGGATAGGTGTGGTGCTCAACCATACTACTTGAACATACATTGAACAAACACATACTACTTGAACAAACATTACTTGAAACAAACATTTCTGTTCAAGCAGGTTAATTTCTGGTGACATTTGTTGGGATGAAATTACCTCCCCAGATCCCCTCAACTGTAGCTATGAGACTGAAGGCCATTCCTTTGATCTTCAAATAAGACTGTCATGGACTCTTGAAAGCTTGTCTTCCATAGTGATATGCTGGCCTTTACCTCATCTTTCATCTTTTAGAATTAGGCTCAATAGATAAAAGAAAGAAGCATATGTCCTTTTTAAAATATTGTAAAACAATCTACAAAAGTCAGATTTCACACTAAGCCTAGTATATTATAAACCTTATCTTTCTTATTCAAGAGGATTTGAATAAATTGAGCATACATGAATTATGCTTCTCTATTAGGGAAACACATTTATTATCAATTGTTATCTTCAAATGCCACTGACCAGTATATTTGTTACTTCTATAAGCCAGATGTATGTATCTTGTCTTATCTGTCATAATTTGAGCTGGTTGAGAAGAATTTTCTGTCTTATCTCCCTAATCAGCATAGCAATGGCAGGACTTTATTGCTTCTCAAATCACAGTTGTAAACTTCTGATAGCATTTTCCTTTGCTTACTGATTGTTCCTATGGTGATTTTCTGAATAAAAGAATAATGTCCTTGATCAGACAACCCCGGTTTTCAGTTTAGAAGTTTAGGTTAATGGTGTTGGACGCTACCTTGGAAGCCATTTCATTTCATAGACACAGCTTGACTTTCAACCACAAGGCTTTACAGTGAGAAAAGTTTTTTGGTTATACTTTATTATTTCTACCTAGAGTGTCTGCCTGTTTTCTTCCTATCTGAGGAGTCTGACATTATATTTTTGAATAGTTGGATAGTTTTCCGTTTTCTACTCTCACTTGTTTTATTGATAGACCCAAATAGGGCCAGAACATCTTTTAACTTGTATATAATTTAAATAAGCAGTAAAATACAGAGGAAAATGTCAGGGCTGGGAGTCAGAAGGTCTTTAAAACCCTGGGATTGGCAGGGTCATTGATGGCATCTCCTCCAACTGCTCACTGTGTGGGGTCTGCCTTCAGCATCGTTCTCATCAATAAGTCGTCTGCATCTTTGACTTTTTAAAGTCATACTAAGAGATTTTTGAAAAATATACAAGAAGTCAAATGGAAAAATAAAAGAAAGAACAGAAAGGAGGGAGAGAATAAATGAGGAAAGGACAGAAGAAAAGAATGAAATAAATCACCTGCTCTTGTTTTTTCATCACTTTGAAGTAGTTGTATTATCTCTAGCCCTTCTTGAAGCCTCATAGGAATTAGAAAACTCGATTTCTAAACAACTTGTTTCATATTTTGGGCTTTATTTTTTGTAAGGCCTAGTTTGGCATTTTGTAGCTTTCACCATTTCAGCATGTCTAATTTTGAGCATTTCTGATATTTAAAGGAAACATTATACATCTTCTGAGTATTTTTTTCCCCAAAAGAACTATGGCATCTTTTCTAAAAACTTTCTAGGGTATTCAAATTTGAATATTTGTTGTTCCACAGCTAAAAAACATTTGCTTCTAACAAAAAGATAAGTAAGAAAAGAAAGAAAAATATATGAGACATGTTGCTTACGTCTTAAGAAATAAAGATAGTGACAGCAAAAGAGAATTTTGTTTTCAAAAGGGTTCAAAATGGTGACTTGGGGCTGACTTGGCATAATATACAGCTGCCAGCATAACATGCAAGCATTACCTTATTTTATTACACTTTGCAGATATTGCGTGTTTTACAAAGGGAAGGTTTGTGAAAACCCTTTTTAAAGCAGGTGTATCAGTTCCAGTTTTCCAAAGGCATGTCCTCATTTCATTTCTGTATCATGTTTTGGTAATGATTGCAATGCTTCAACTTTTTCACTATTTGGGGGTAGCACAACCCACACCCATATAAGATGGTCAATTTAATTGATAGATGTGGTGTGTGTTCTGACTGCTCCAATGACCTGCCATTTCCCCAACTCTCTCTCCTCAGGCCTCCCCACTTCCTGAGACACAAAAATATTGAAATTCAGGCAGCTAACAAACCCTGTAATAGCCTCTAAGAATTCAAGTGAAAGCAAGAGTTTCATGTTCGTCGCTTTAAATCAAAAGCTAGAAATGATTAAGCTTAGTGAGAAAGTCACGCCAACAGCCCAGATAAGACAAATGCAAGGCCTGCCAAACAGCCAAGTTGTGCGTACAACAGCACCATTCTTAAAAGAAACTAAAAGTGCAACTCTGTGAACACACAAATTATAAGAAATCAAAATAGCCTTACCACTGATTTTGAGAAAGCTTTGGTAGTCTGGATGGAAGATCAAACCAGCTGCACCATTTCCTTAAGCCAAAGCCTAATCCAAGAGCAAGCTCATACCCTATTCAATGCTATGAAGGCTGAGATTGCTGAGGAAGCTGAAAAGTTTGGAGCCAGCAGAGGTTGGTTGATGAGGTTTAAGGAAAGAGGTTGTCTTCATAACATAAAAGGACAAAGTGAAGCAGCAGCAAGGGCTGGTACAGAAGTTGCAACAGGTTATCTAGGAGATCTAGCTAAGTTCATTGATGAAAGTGACTATACCAAACATTTCTCCATTTTCAATGGAGATAAAACAAACTCTGTCAGAAGAAGATGTCGTCTATTACTTCATAGCTAGAGAGTAGAAGTCAATGTCTGGCTTCAAAGCTTCAAAGGACAGGCTGACACTCGTGTTAGGGGCCATTGAAGCTGATGACTTCAAGTTGAAGTCAATGCTCATTTAATATGTCCAAAATCCTAGGGCCTTAAGAACTATGCCCAGTAATAGAAACAATGAAGCCTGAATTACAGCACATCTGTTTACACATAGTTTACTAAATATTTTAGGTCTACTGTTGAGCCCTATTGCTTAGAAAACTTTTCAGAATATTACTGTTTCTTTTGTTTGTTTGTTTGTTTGTAGAAAGTGATTTATTTAGAGAGAGAGAGAGAATCCAGACTCCAGGAGAGGAAAGCAGCTTCCACACTGAGTGGAAGGGAATAGAGAGAGATGGAGTTTAAGAGGGTAAGACTGTGGAAGAGGACTCCAGAGGAGAAATCCAAGAGAGGGAAAGATGGTTTCCATGAAGGGAGTGTTCGTGGAAGGTGACCCAAACATGGAATCCCTACTATTTCTTAACAATGTACCTAGTCACACAAGATATTTAATGGAGATCTACAAAAAAGATTTATCTTGTTTTTATGCTTGATCACATAACATCCACTCTGCAGATTCGGTCGTAGTTTGGACTTTGACATAGTATTTAAGGCACATATTTTATTAAAGCCTTAGCTGCCACAGATTCTTCTGAGGCATCTGGGAAAAGTACATTGGCAATTTTTCATAAAGAATTCACCATTTCAGATGCCAATAAGAACACTTGTGATTCATTTGAGAAGGTAAAAATAGTAAAATGTATGGAGGTAAATCATAAATAACTTGGAGAAGTTCAAGATTTCAGTGGAGAAAGTAACTGCAGATGTGTTGTGAATAGCAAAAGGACTACAATTAGAAGTGGAGCCTGAAGATGTGACTGGCTTGCTGCAATTTTATAAACTTGCGTGGATGAGCAGTTACTTCTTATGGATGAACAACAAAAGTGGTTTCTTGAGGTTGAATCTACTCCTGGTGAAGATGCTGTGAACACTGTTGAAATGCCAACAGAGGAATATATCAGAGAACATTGTGTTGACTTAATTAATAAAGTAGTGGCAGAGTTTGAGAGTATTGACTCCAATTTTGAAAGAATTTCTGTTGTGGTTTGTAAAATGCTATTAAACACCATCACGTGCTACAGAGAAATCTTTTGTGAAAGGAAGGATCAGTCTACCTGGCATACTTCGTTCTTGTCTTTGCCACAGCCAATCCAACCATCCACAACCATTATTCTCATCAATCAGTTGCCATATACATTGAGGCAAGAACCTCAGTAGACTATAGTATGGTATAAACATAACTTTTATACATGCTGAGAAATGACAACAAAAAAGTGTGAATTGCTTTATTGTAATACTCACCTTATTGCATTGGCTTGAAACTGAACCTACAATATCTCTGAGGCATACTGGTATATACATATATACATATGATTCTATTGTAGAGCATCGAGATAAATTTTTCACCAAAGAGACTCTTATCCATATATTTTCAAGCTAAGAATTTGCCATAACATTAAAAATTAAATGGTAGAAAGAGAAGAAGAAGCTGGGCACAGTGGCTCATGCCTCTTATTTCAGCACTTTGGAAGACCAAGGCAGTGGGATTGCATGAATCTAGGAGTTCAAGACCAGCCTGGACAGCACAATGAAACTCCATCTCTACAAAAAATAAAAATCATTAGCCTGCCATGATGGTGTTACCTGTAGTCTTAGGTACTGGAGAGGCTGAGGTAGGAGAATCACCTGAACCTGGGAGGTGAAGGGTGCAGTGAACTGACATTGCACCACTGCATTCCAGCCTGGGTGACAGAGCAAGACCATGTCTCAAAAAAAAGAAAATAAAAATAAAAAAATCAAATAAGTGGGAAGGAGGGTTTGCCAATTTTATATACCAGCCATTCAAATAACAGAAACTCAAGTTTCTCCAACTAAGCATACTGCATCTGTCAGCTCAGCTCAACCCAAAGTAATAATAATCCCAGTAACAATGACATTAGCAAACATTCACCAGGTGGCCAATGCCATGCTAAAGCATTTTGCATATACTACCTCATTTCAACTTCAACTTCATAAAATTAACATGAAGTTGTACAAAATAAAAATGTAGAGTTACAGGTGTTCAGTACCCTTCTTATAGCCACTGAGCTGTAAATGGGAACCTAAGGTTACAAATGCAAAGAATATCTGCACTGTAAATATTATATGTAAACATCCCTCTAGAACTGCTATGCTTAATTGGGCATCTCTTTCAAGGATTTATCCTGATTCAAAGAATGAATACTGTAGAGGAATCAACAATCATGCCCTTTTTGTATCTGCTTCTTGCTAAAATGCACTCTAAACACGCCAATAAAAGTTTCATATAAATTTCCCATTCTTCTGCTTGAATCCACATATTACTTTATATTTTCATAATGACCCATGTGTACAATGGGACTTTCATGTTCACTTTAATATTGTGTGAACCAGAAGAGTACCACACAGTAATTCATCTTTTATTAACAGCATCAACTCAAGGAAAAATTATATTGTCACGGTTCATACTACTAAGAACCATTTATATTCATTCCATCTCCCTGATTTCCTCTAAATCCTATTTCTACACAATCCTCTGATCTTTTCTTGTTTGAAATATGTTATTCCAGATAAAGCATGCATATCTTTAAAATTATAATTGTATGATTATATAGAAATTTAAATATCATAATTTGTTGAAAACCAGAGTTTGAAAAGAAGACAAGGAATCCAGGGTCCTTGAAACTTAACCATGCCATCAAAAGTGAAAGAAGGCTGGCATAATTACAGAGACTTTATATTGCATCATATAAACATTACTGAAATAATATACAGAACACAGGCTCCACCAACTATTGAGTGTTCTCTTCTGTGATTCACTCTTCTCATGTAAAGCTAGTAACTTTAATTAAAGGAAAGTATTTATTAAAACTCTCAGGTTATTAGAATCAGGGAGATTTTTTAACCATTGTTTATTGATAACACTTTTTAGAGTAGCCGAAATAATGTTGTGTCTTGGGTTTATACGTATGTGTGAAGAAATCTACGTATAAGTAAAATTATGCAGTATTTTTCTTTCAGTATTTGGCTTATTCCATTTAGCATAATGTCCTATTATGTAGGTAGGTTTGGAGGTAGGTAAGTGTTCATTTATTTTACAATCACTCCAGGAGATTTCTGATAGGGCTATTCTTTCAGAGTAAATTATATGAGATTGGCCCCAGATTCAGGATTCTTTACCTATCAAAATTATTTCCTTTTTATAGTGATTATAAGATGATTCCAGGACCCAATTATGTGTATGGCAGCAATAACTTAATAGTCAACTAAGCAGAACACAAGGATGATCTGACAATGAGGGAGAGGTCATGGCTCTCCCAGTGTATGTCCTGCACAACGTTCAGCACCCTTTCCTTTCTTCACGTATGTTTCTTGTTCTGCACCAGAAAATTAATGTTTCTATCTCTCAAATTCAAGTTTCTTCCCATGAAGTGTGCTTTACCTTGGTGCTTTACCAAGAAGTGCATTTTGAGTAAAAGAAAACTATCACATTGTTACAGAATTTGGCTGGGAGGGTTCCTACGAAGTGAAGTGATAGCCCAATGGGCAGGGAATGGCACCAGCCCTATTGGGACTGACATTGACCATGGGCACCCTGTTAGGGCTCTATTTGGTTAATTGCCTAGGGCAATCTCTTGGTTCTGATCTTGTTACTGAACTGACAGAAGCTGAAGTATAAATATTTAACAGTACTAATTGTTAGCTTCATTGGCTTTCTTGTTTTTGCATATTGTATGAGAAAGTCACTAGAGGGAGAATGTGCACCAGAGAGAAAAAGATATCCATTATCTAACAAATATTTATTTATGCCTATTGCATGCCACTATCCTAGACACTGGATATAATATAGTGAATAGGAAAGTAAGTTTTGTCTCCCCATCAATCTTAAATCAGAAATAATCACGACAATAATAATTATAATACATGTAAACACAATTGGGTGTGTGTACTACATGTTTTGGCTATTGTAGACTTATTCTGTAAGGGGATATTCTTTTTTTTGTAAAAAAATATGCAAAAAAGTTTTATTTTACATATTTAATTTGCACAGCCTTATCTTTTGATATGTGTATACCTAGCTAAATGGTTGCTACTGTCAAGTAAATTAACCTAGACATCACCTCACATAATTACCTTTGTGTGTGTATATATGTGCATGTGTGGTGGACAGCAGGGTAAGAACATCTAAACTCGACTGTCGTAGCAAATTTCTAGTATGTAATACAAGATGATTAACTGTAGTCCTTTGTCATACATTAGATCTCTAAACTTACTGAACCTAAGAAACTGCAACTTTGCATCTGTTGGCCCGTACTTTCCTATTTTTCTCTCTCTCTGTATTCCTCGTAATCTCTCTTCTACTAATTCTTCCCATGTATTTGACTTAAAAAAATCTACATATAAGTAAGATAGTGCAGTATTCTTTCAGTATTTGGCTTATTCCATTTAGCATAATATCTTTAGGTACAATATATTTCATAACTTCTTATCCATTTATTTATCAACACTTAGATTGTTTTAATACCTCAACTAATGTGAATACTACTACAATGAACATGTGAGTGCACAGATCTCTATATGGGGTTGACCTCATTTCATATGGATATGTACCCAGAAGAGAGATAGATGGGTCATATGTTAGTTCTATTTTTGTTTTCTTTGAGCAACCTTCCTATCGTGTTCCAAAATGGTTGTACCAGCTTACATTCTTACCAAGAGTGTACAAGCATTCTCTTTTCTATACACCCTTGCCAAAAGTTGTTGTCTCTTATTTTTTTGATAATAGTCATACTAAGAGATGTGAAGTGATATCTTATTGGAGTTTTGATTTGTAATTCCCTGATGACATGTAATGTTGAATAACTTTTAATTTAAAATGCCTATTGGTCATTTTTTATGTTTTATTTTTGGAAAAAAGTCTATTCAGGTTCTTCAATATTTGATTGGGTTAGTTAATTTTTTCTTATTGAGTTGTATGAGTTTCTTAAATATTTTAGGTACTAACTCCTTATCAAAGGTACAGTTGGTAAGTAGTTTCTCCCTAATCCATAGGCTGCCCTTGTGTTTGCTATTATTTTCTTTGCTGCGTAGAAACTTCTTAGTTTGATGTGGTCGCTCTTGTTTATTTTTGCTCTTGTTGCCTGAGCTTTTTTGCGTGAAAAAAAACAAAAAACAAAAACATTGCCAAGGTCAATGTCAAGGAGATTCTCTCCCATGTTCTCTTCTAGGAGTTTTATGATTTCGGTTTCTATTCTTAGGCATTTTATCCATTTTTAGTTAATTTTGGTGTATGGTGTAAGATAAGCATACAATTTCATTATTTTGACTTTCCCAATAGCATTGATTGAAGTGACATCTTTTCCCCATTGAGGATCTTCTTAGTGTCCTTGGGGAAAATCAATTGTCTGTACAGGATTAGGTTAATTTTATGGACTGTCTACTCTATTCCCTTATTCTATATGTTTGTTTTTATGCCAGATTGATATTATTTTTTATCTTGATTTTACATTGTGACTCTTGAGACAAAGAGTCACTTAACCAAGAACAAAACTAGATGGCATACTCAGGTCTGTGTTTCTAATCAAGTTCTTATTTTTTTTTATTTTTTATTTTTTAGAGACAGGATCTCACTGTCTCACCTAGACTGGAATACAGTGTGAACTCCTGGGCTCAAGCAATTCTTCCACCTCAGCTTCCAAAGTAGATAAAATTGCAAGTATATGCAACTGCACTTGGCTGATTTTAAAACAGTTTTTTTTTTTTTTTTTTTTTTTTTTTTAAGAGATGAGGGTCTCACTATTTTGCCCAGGCTGGTATTGAACTTCTGTTCTCAATAATACTCAAGGGATACTTTTGCTTTAGTCTCCCGAGTTATTGAGATTGTAGGCAAGAGCCACTATGGCAGGCTGTAATCAGGATCCATTCTGTTTTCAATTAAAACCTGAATTTCAAAGACTTCGTCACTCCCCAGCTGCATGACCTCAAACAAGAACTTTAGTTGTCCAAATATCGAGTTATTCATTTGTAAAATAAGATTAAAATATCTACCTTGTGGTATTGCAGTAAAGCCCTAAGAATTAAATTGAATATGAAAAAAAAAGTTCCTAGCTCAAAATCTGGCTAGCAATTCACAAAATGCCTGTTCTTTTTCTGAAGCTCACCCACTTCCTACTTTTTCTGGCTTTCTCTGTAAGACCAGCAAATGGTAAATTTCTGAAGCACACAGTTATCAGATCTGAAATAAGTAGATCATGAGGCTTACACATGATTTAGCCACTGATAGCTTTCTTTCATGTAGAAGATTCATTCAGCAAGGGAGCTGACCACAGACAGAGAGTAGAAGCCACAGCATATCAAGAGTTCAGATAAGAGCTGTCCCAAATCAGTGTGCCTTTAGAGGCAAGGCTTACTGAACACTAAATATTTCATCAAATCTAAATATATCAACAATTGGAAAGAAGAAACTTCTGTCAACCACATAAACTCTGATTTCCAGCATTGTTTCTGATATAGGATTTAAGAAGAAATCACTTAGGCAGGTAGTAAGGGTATGGGAGTCCTCAGTAAGGCTTTTCTTTCTAGTGAAAAGCCACCGTAAATCGTTTTCCAACAAAGAGCAGCCTGTAAAGTCAAGCTGCAGACATAGAGAAGCCAGCTAGGTGAACACCGGCAGGAACTAGGGACTAGACATGTTCAAGATGGCGGCTTCTTCTTACCTTCTCTGTCAGCCATGTGTACTATAAGGAATAGATAAGATGGAGCAGATCAACTGGAAAGGCCATTTGCATAATAAAATTAGAATGGGGTGACCACCCTTCCCTGCACGCTATGTAAATGCCATACAATCTGTGAGCCCTATGTAAATCAGACACCGCCTCCTCAAACTGGACTATAAAATCTGGCACATTTGCTGCCAGCTGGCCCTTCCAGCTTGGAGATCCCTCTCCCTATAAAGAGAGCTGTTTCTCTTTCTCTTCTGTTCTGCCTATTAAACCTCCACTCCTAAACTCCTTGTGTGTGTCTGTGTCCTAAATTTTTCTGACTTGTGACAACAAACTCCAGCGTATATACCCTAGACACCATAGACGCATCATTTCCACAGGAAAATGAGATGAATTCTCTCTTGACAGGTTGAGAATTCCTTTTAATTTGGCAATAATAGGATCCTTAGTAGTGCTATCTAGACATAAACAAATTTGTATGAACAAATCCCTTTTCTTTAGGCCTTGTTTGATTCAGGAGTTCTCAGGTGTTAAAACCACCTTTGCAAAAATTTTAAGAGTGAGAACATTACGATAGTGAAAGAGATCTTATTTAACCAATCCCCATCTAGCCTTTAACCTCCGAACTGTCCTCAATCATTCCTGTGCTTGAAACTGCCTTTGTAAAATTGTAACTAAGGAAATTATGACATTGAAAGAGATCAGACTTAACCAAATGCATCTTGCTTCTAACCTCTAAACTGTCCTTGTCCATTCCTGGGCATAGACTGAACTAGCCTTGGGAAGGAATTTAGTTCATAGTTTAAATAATAGCACTTCTCAAAAGCTAGACTGTTCTTGTAAAATGAATGAAAGGCCACCAGCTACCAACTTAGGAAGAAAGCAGCTAGAATTCTAAACATTACCAGCTACTGCTCCAGATATAATAAGATTTGCAGCTTCCCTAATTACTCAGGTTTTTGCATATTTGACAATTGTATGGTCCCACCTGGACCTGAGATCGGGTCTGTGGCCTGACACTCAGGAACCAACTCCGCATGAGAGGACAGCTTCCAATCTCTATGATTTCATCCGTGAGCCAACCAGTTAGAACTCCTCACTAACTGGCCCCCTACCCACCACCTTAAAAACTCTGATAGCACAGTTTTTGGAAGACCGATTTGAGTAATGATAAAACTCCAGTCTCCCACTCAGCTGGCTCTGTGTGAGTCACTCTTTCTCTGATGTAATTCCCCAGTCTTGATAAATAGGCTCCATCTAGGCAGTGGGCATGGTAAACCCATTGGGTGGTTACAGGCTTAGGCCAAACTAACTGTGAGAGACCTTTAGTTTCTAGTTTAAATGATAATAGCCCTTCCCCAAAACTAAACTGCCTTTGTAAATCTAATGCAAGACCACCACATTAGAAGGATGAGGAGCCTGGATTCTGCTAAGGTGTGGACATGAGTTATTACCAGCTATTATTCTGCAGTTCACAGGATTTGCAAATCCCTAATTACTCCTGCAAATATCATCACTGTTTCAGAACTGAATATTAGCCTTTTGAGATTTCTTTTCAGGTTTTTGAATTTCTGATGACAAACAGCTCCAACCAGACCGGCCAACTTGTACTAACGGCTCAATGCAGAAGAGGACTCCCTGGCTCACCAAACTATCCCTAAAAATATCCTAGCTTCCAAAGTTATGTGGAGATTGATTTACGTAATAACTCCATCATCTTCCATATGACATGGTTGGCCTTGTGTCAATTAAACCCTTTCTTTACTGAAATATCATGGTCTCAGTAAATTGGTTTTGTCTGTGCAGTGGGAAGGATAAACCATCAGGTGGTTACATTATTCATCCCAATTGTTGTTGGCTTCTTTTCTTTCTGTCTTTTTTCTTTCTTTTATTTTTTTAAGTGTAGGGCCAGAAAGATGTGATGCTTTTTCTCATTTATCAGAAGCATCATGTCTGATACTCTTATAACAAAAGAGAGGTTTACAAGAGAAGAGCATATCGAATCTATTTAATGAAAGCTTTACAGCAGGGCATAGTGGTTCATGGGTGCAATCTCAACATTTTGAGAAGCTGAGGTGGGAGGATGACTTGAGCTCAGGAGTGTGGCACCAGGCTGGGCAACAAAGTGAGACCCCCATCTCTATATAAATAAGTTAAAAACCAACAAAATATCTATAGAGTGTTAAAAGACTCAGGAACCTTCTGAAACGAAGACTCAGAGGCCCAAGGGAAACTACCCATGTTTATGCTTAGATTCAATGAACAGTGAACACCCATGAAGTAATGTGATTGGGCCAATAGGGTATGATACAATGGTAATAGACAGGGGGAAATCCAACACAGGCCTGTCTGTTCAGATCCTTCTTGGCTTCTCTGTGTAGCATTTCCGCCTTTAAGGAATGGGGCAGGACACCTCTAGAATGAAGGTCTCTAAGGAAGAAGGGAGAGAGCGACCTTTCTAGGTTTTATGGTTGACATTGGGGGAGAGGAGTTCTAGTTTCTAAGATTTTTCTTGAGGAAGAGGAGTTCTAGTTTCTATGTCTTGCAGACAAGCTAAGTCAGAGATTTTCTTTATTACTAGGATCTATGTCCCACTTCAGGAGAAAGAGTAGATGAAGACAGAAGTAGGAGAAGGAGAAACTTTGCCTCTGGAGCTACTTCTGAGGCCTTTTCATCTCCTTTATTTCAAGGTACTCTGCCTAGCAAAATGCCAAGCTTTCTGGTTTTCGTTTCTGAGCCCCCAAAGAAGCAAGTTCCCACATAATACTCTTACGATTTGTGTGGAAACATTTTTTAAGAAATACAGCAACAGACATTTAGGAGAAAATACACTATTTTTATTTTTTCATAAATAAGATTAAGAGTGTTTGAAATGCAGTCTTGCCTCCCGAGGTAACACTTAAAGTCCTCCTTACTCACCTATAATTTGGAGTACAGGGAGGAATCTGATAGTGAGTTTAGAAAAAGTGAGAAGAAGCTTAAATTTAAGACTCAGGAAAGAAATCTGAGAAAGAAAATGTTGAGGGTGGATGGTTAGCAGGGGTTAGTAAATTAACACTTACTTAGCACTAAGCATTTTTTTTTCTCATTTAATTTTCACACCAAAGCAAAGCTGATAAGCATCATTAGGATCCATTCTAAATTTAAGCAAACTGAAGCTAAAAGAGGTTAAGAAACTGGCTCCAAGTGACACAGCTGGTGAGCACGTAGCAAGTAAAGATTTGACGGAATCTTAGCAAATGTATAATTTTGCATCGGGACTGGTACTGTTTCCATATTCTCTAGCCTTGGCTTACTACATTGTAATCTCAAACTCTTTAAATATTAATTCACTTAGAAAGCCAAATATGAATGTCTTTTACTCAGTAGGCAATCAATAACCATGAGCTATAGTAATGTTTCTGAATGTGGTTGAATAAAAGCCTACTTCGTCATTCATGTTTAACCTTAGAGAGATTCAGTACTTCTGATTTAACAATTTATATACTTTAGCACAAAAGACTTCGTGTGGAGCAGGAAGAGGGAGGTAAGTTGGAAAGATGAGAGGAAGAGAAAAAGGGAAAAAAGAAAGACTGAAAATCAGAAAATTTTAGTCTAGTATTTTCTAGGCCTAGGCAGATAATTGTAGGATTTAAAGTCAAATTCAAAATTATCCTACTATTTTTCTGAAATTATAAAATAGAAACGGAGCAGGGTTTATGATGATGTGATGATGTCTGTATTTATCTGAATACTTGCATTGTGACAATAACAGCCCCCACTCAAAAAAAAAGTAAGATGCTGAGTTATTACAAAATAAAATTTATTTGTAAATTATATTTTTAAATATAATGTACTTTCTACAATTTGACATTAGACTGTTATCACGTGTTGCATAGTGGCATTTATGACACTATTTATTCTTTTCTTTTTCCTTCCTTCCTGTCTTTTACTCTTCCTTTATTTCATCTTCGTTTGTAAATATTTTTTCTTTCTTTCTGAGAAACCCCATCCATGTCAGTTTTCCTTTTACCCATTTATGTTTCAAATTTTTATTTGCTCAAAAAATCAAAAAAAATTTTGCACCAGAACCAGACCAACTGATATATTTGAATAACCTGTCCAATCTCAGTGACCTACTGATAGCATGAATTTATGCATGTCAGTTAACTACTTGAAATTAAGTTAAAGAAATATATAACTCTCATGAGTAGAGACTGTATTCATATGGGAGACTGGAGATTCAAGTACAGAATTAGTTTTAAAGATATACTATTAATTTAGACAATTTTCAAGGACAAAAATATAAAATATATAATGACATTAAATGGACACACCAACTTTACAATAAATTGTAACCATAAAGATATTTAAATGTAAAGGCTTTTCACCTCAAGATTTGAAAAGGTTAAAAATTAAACTGAGAGTTGTTCGAAGACATCTATTACTTTTAATCATAAATCTTACCAGGTCTTTTATAAACACTATTACTGATTGAATATTTAGTGCTAGGCATGTACTGAGATATTAAAGAGTTATGACATTTAATTCTCACAAAAGTATAAAGTATAAATAATACTATATCAAGTTCTACTAAGTGGCAGATCTGGGATTTGTAGCAAAATGTGACTAATGTCAAGATCAATGACTTTTACTATGACGTTAAAAAGAAAATAACACAAAAGGTGACTACTAAGTAGCTAGGATCTCTCTCAGGGCCTTGGAAGGCCTCATGCTAAGTAAGGATTCTAAGGCATAATTTCATGGTTAACCTCATTTTGTTCCTAAAATGGTAAATAGAGGGATGATGCATTGCAAACTAAATCTAACTCTTGATTGGGATTAAACTCCAAGCTCCAATTTAAGAGAGACATTTAATCCTGCGGGGGAGGTTAGGAGACATGCTGCTATTGACTTTTATGGTGCCAATGACTGCCATAGAGTTGGGGTCGTCAGGATTGAGTAGAGTATAATTTATAATGCAAAACTCAGTAAAAACAATCAGAAGCAGACCAGCTCTCACCACCCTGCTCTGTGTGACATGAGAACATGTGGAGGAATGAAGTGTTCATAATTATGAATAGCGGCTCTATTACCATAACTACATTATTCATGGCTTCAAATGAAAATGCTGCCTTGAAATTTCATGTCACCGAATGTTTTATTTTTAACAATAATAAATTCTCTCACTCATTGTTTAACAGCTCAACAAAGCTTCAGAATACCAGAGGGAGTCGAGTTCCTCAAGTTAGGTTTCTAAATATGACTCTGGTTTGGCCATAAACAACAGGTATAATGAGAAGAGCCTTTGGAGAGGGAATCCAGGCAGAGTGGGAGGGACTATCAGGCAATTAGTATCTGCAGACCACTGAAGAGTGAGGAAATGGGCCACTGATTGCCATTCTCAAGTGCTCTCTCACCCTCGGGTGTCAGGGCAACAACAGGTCAACAGAAATTCTGTCTGTCAACAAGACTTTACCTCATTGTCTAGATGGTAGCTTCAACTTCTTGCCTTTAGAAGAACATAGGGAAAGCAGTTCCAGGAAGGCCTTTATTTTTCAACAAGAACAAAGGACACACATACACACGCACACAGGCACACATCCACACATGCATACACACCCACACACCCCTCAAGTAAAAAGAACAAAAAAACAGGAAAGAAATATCACTACCCTTTCCGCAGTTTAATATGTAGAAAGTTATTTACATGCATTATTTCACTTTATTTTAAACATGGCCATGGAACATATAAGGCAGGAAGTTTTATGCCCACGATAAATGAAGCATTCACAGAGTTTGCAGAGTTCCCCCACGCCAAAAATATAAGTGACAGAGCTAATATTCAGTCCCAAGCAAAAAGGCAGGAGCTCTTGACTTAGGCTTCATAAGATCTTCCGAAAAGTCAAGAGCATTACTAATAAATTCTCTGGTAGAGGTGAATCTTTCTTGTGCTAGCAGTGCAACTAGAAGTTACTTTATCTGTGTAAATCTCAGCTACCAAACAACTAGACATAAGCTAACATGAACCCTGTAGTAGTGTTGGGAGAATTAAATAAAATAATCATAGTAAAACACACCCTTTAGGATGCAGCGCAGAGAAAATGCTCAGTAAGTCATTCTTTACGATCCCAAAGATGATGAAAGATGATATGGGTAGGTAGATGTATATGCAGATATAGACACATACACAGACACGTGTATATACATGTTTACGCACATACATATTTGCATGTGTATTGATTTATATATGTTTTATTTTGAAAAATCTCAACCACATTCAAGAATGGAAAGAGTAGTATAATGAAACCCCATTCACTGCTTTCCAACTTTAACAGCTTCTCAACTCTTTGCCAATTATATTTATTTACACTATCAACTCCTCTCACCAATGAATTATTTTGAAGACAATTCCAGATATCATATACTTTCCTTCTGAAATATTTTAGTATTTCTGAAAGATGAGTCCTTCTTCTTCTTCCTCCTCCCTCTCCTCCTCCTGCCCTTCCTCCCCCTCAACCCCTTCCTCCTCCTCCCCTTCATCCCTTCCTCCTCCTCCCCTTCATCCCTTCCTCCTCCTCCTCCCCTTCTTCATCTCCTCCTCCAGCTCCCCATTCTCCTCCTCCTCTTCTCCTTCCTCCTCCTCCTCCCCCTTCTCCTCCTCCTCCTCCCCCTTCTCCTCCTCCTCCTCCCCCTTCTCCTCCTCCTCCTCCCCCTTCTCCTCCTCCTCCTCCCCCTTCTCCTCCTCCTCCTCCTCCTCCCCTTCTCCTCCTTCTCATTCTTCTTCTTCTCCTTATTCTTCTTCCTAGAGATGGAGTCTCCCTCTATAGCCCAGCCTTGGGTAGAGTGGCATAATCACAGCTCTCTGCAGCCTTAACCTCCTGGACTGAGGTAATTCTCTCACCTTGGCCTCTTGAGTAGCTAGGGCAACAGGCTTGCGCCACCACACCAGACTAATTTTTGTATTTTCTTTGAGATGTGGTTTTATCATGCTTCCCAGGCTGATATCAACCTCCTGACCTCAAACGATCCTCTCGCCTTGGCCTCCCAAAGTGCTGGGATCACAAGCATCAGCCACTGTGCGTGGCCAATGATGATGGTGGTGACAGCCAGTCATGAGCAGCTGCTACAAAGATGCCAGCAGAAGTAGGGGAGGGCTGAGGGCTCCCTGCAGAGCCAGCAGGGGTTGGGAACGGGCAGGAGCCTCGCCTCTTACCAAGTAGGTAGGGCAGAAGCCCCATGGTCCCTGGCACAGCTGCAGTCACCCAGCCATGGCTCCATACCTGGTTATCCCTGCACTCGCAGGGGTCTGGGAAGCCCCTCCACCCCTGTAGGCTCAGAAGTACCTGCTGCTGCTCTCTGGCCTGTCCTGCTCCCAGCACCAGCTCTGACGGAGCAGAGTCGCAGTGAGCTTGGGTGCCATTGCAACCTGGCCAAGTGTGTGTGCTCTGGGCAGGGCTGACATACCAGCCCCCTGCTGCCTCAGCTCCTTTGGATGTCTGGTGCCAATAAGCATGGGACGGAGACCGAGGAGGTTCTGAGAGTGGCTCAGCCCAGATCTGCAGGCACCTCTCCTCATGAACAGCCTGGGTGCCATGGATAGCATGTTGATGGAAGCCGGTGGCAGACAGGATCCTGGGAAGGGGAAGGAGTGGGTCCTAGGTGAAGTCCCACCTTCAACTCAGTGAGGGTTTGAAGCCTGGGGACCGTACTTTCAGTTCCCTGTGGAGTCCACCACCCTAAGTGAGAACTTACAGTGCTTTTTCTAGACCCACCCATGTCGGCCCATGGAATAATCGGCAGATACCTCCTTCCTTCTGAGCCCATAAAAACTGGGAAACAAACCAGACTAACACAGATGCCAGGTCTACAGAAAGGAGCTACCCACTGTGAATCTCCTCTCTGCTGAGAGCTGGACGCCAATTAGGATGACCTGCCTATGGAAAGAGCTACCCACCCTTGGTTTCTTAAGAACTGTTCTGTAACTCAATGAAGCTCTCCACCTTGCTCATCCTCTAGTTGTTCATATGCCTCATTTTTCCTGGATGTGGGACAAGAACTTGGGACACACTGAATGGCAGGACAGAAAAAGCAGTAACACAACCAGGACTGAAATGCCACCGCCTCCACCCCCATACCACTTACCACATTGTGAATGATGAGAAGGAGAGAAGAGTGGCAGCTCTTTGGGAAACCCAGACCTAGGGGCTTCCCGAGTGAGGGCCGTGACACCTGCTTTGGGGCTCTGAAGTTCCTGGCTTCTCCAGGCTTCCAGGTGCCACTGCATTCCCCTTGTCCAGATGTGGGTACCTGCAGCAGAAGCTGCTTGTGGTACATCTGATCCAGTCACAGCTTTTCATGGAGCCGATGCCTGTGCTGGCTCCTGGAGCCGTCTGCCCTGCAGCAACAGCTGCAATGCCTGGCTATGTGCAGTGACCAGACCCCATGCTCACTGTGCTCCACCCCTGACTTGCCTTGGCATGCATGGGGTCTAGGCCAGCAGTGCCAGCCAAGTGCAGCCTGCCAGGCTGAGAGGGTGGAATGAGCTGAGTGTGCAGAATGAGCGGAGCAGGCCTGAGTGAAACCTTGGGCAAAGGCATCACTGGCCACAGAGGTTTCCAGCTGGAAAAGGGACAGCCAAAGGATCCTGTGACAATGAGTCTTTTTAAAAGCATAACTACAGTACCATTGTCATACGTAAAGCAGAACGTATTTTCTTAATGTCATCAAACATCTAGTAAGTGTCAAATATTTTTCTATTTATCTTGCAGCGAGGTATGTGTGTATGTTCTCTTTCTCTATTGTTTGAATTAAGTTCTAAATAAAGGGCATGATTTACTTTTTAGCCTGTGGTTTCTTCAGTTTGTTAAGTATCATTTTATCTAAGCTCTCCCAACTCTAGCTCCACACCTGCAAATTTGGTTTTAACTTTGAAATTTTTGACAATTTTCTTTCTGTGTTGTTAACAAATGTGGGAATTAAACCCAGAAGAATGATGACGGATATAGGTAGGTAGGTAAGTAAACAGATACAACTACATTATAAATATAATACTGCTGTGTATTTCCTTTAGAAGGCACATAATGTTTGCTTGTTTCTGTTTTTTGTGATACGGACAATCATTAAACTTTTATCTTTATTTTTTGAGACAGGTTCTCACCCATTGTCCAGGCTGGAGTGCAGTGGCTCAATCATAGCTCACTGCAGCCTAGAACTGCTGAGCTCAAGCCATCCTCCTGCCTCAGGCTCCTGAGTAGTTGGCACTAGAGGCATGAGCCACCATGCCTGACTAATTTTCTTTACTTTTTGTAAAGACAAGGTCTTAACTATGTTGGTGAGTCTGCTTACCATCTTTTTCTAGGTTTGTTATTATATAACTGATGACCAATAGTAATGTTTAGCCTGGAGAAGTCTTGGAAAGATACAGTCTTGAAAAGACAACCTGATATAACCTTGCGATGATGAAAAACAGAAGTGAGACCACCCATAAACCACAGAATAACAATCCCCATTGTTTGAGATGCTAGAACAATTTCCACCCAGCTAATAACTACTGTTTCACATATATTAAGTTACACGGGCTGTTATGAACTAAGAAGCCATATTTCTTACAGCTGAGTGATTTCGGTTTCAATATTGGGCAAAATTGTCATCATTATAAAATTGGGGCTTTCATGTATTATGAAATCACATAGAAATTTCTTATGTTCATTCTTAAAATTTCTTTTTGAAGTGATAACATTTATCTTTCTTATTTTAATGTTGAAAGTTACTTTTTCTGGTTACGTATGAGAAGCATGAGTACTGTAGAACAATTAAAATGATGATAGACTAATGTGATACTAATAATAGTTTCCAAATCTAACCCGCCCGGAGATAGCTGTAGTTATTCCATTTCCTTTCTGACATTTCCCATGAAAATAAATAAATATAGACATAAAGCTTAATCTAAGCAATAGCAGGTTCTACTATAAGAGGTAGAAAGATGGATTTATAGACACTATTTCTTTGACCTTCTAACGAAAAGATCCCCAGTCTCTCCCTGAAGTGGCAGACTTAAAAATTCATCCTGGACCAAGACTTGAGGGTTCCACTTAACTCATGCTGATTTATGCCAGGCAGATGCTCCCTTAGAGAAAATACATAAAGAAAATCTTCATTTGACTTATTAAAGTCCAGCCCTTCTTTGTTGAAATTTGGGAAGAGAGAACAATTTGCATAAGAAGTGTAGGTTTTTGTTTTTTGATTTTTTTTTTTTTTTTACTTTCTTGGACTGGGAGCTGGGAGGGGTTGTTGACAGCAAACCTCTATCCCTCGTTCAAGTAAGAGGGATTCATTCAGTCTCAAGATGGCTGATAAAGGCCAAAGTGCTACCAAAGGGGTCACTGCAAGTGCAGAGAACAGGTATGGCTTTGCAGGCCCGTGACTTGTGCAGTCACACAGGGTTCTGGTCTCATACTTGCTTTCATGTGCTGCTGTTGTCCTCTTGAAATTATTAATAATTTCTAAACAAGAGGTTCTGCCATTTTATTGTGCCCTGGGTCTTTCAACTTATTTAGCTGGTTCTGGAAGATAAAGGTGAGATTAGTGAGATGGTGTTAACAACGAGAAAGGGGCTGTGTTAGTCTGAGTGTAGAAGTAGGAGACAGGGAAAGCATGCTTTCTGCTGAAAACATATCCCCTTAGTGGTGCTTGTGTGTGTATGTACTCCTGTGCTTTTTTGGGGTGGATGGGGTGGTGGTGGTATGTGTGTTCGTGATAAAAAGGTTGGTCTTTCATAAAAGTCATATATCGAGGGGTACCTTCAAAGACATGGTACTACCTTGACTGAGAGTAACAGAGTCATTATCTTTTCTTGAAAACTATAAACTGATGGAGAGAATCTCCCTTTGTTTCAAAACCTGGGGTGCCTGGACCAGTCATTCTACTCCACACTAGTGGTAGACAGTTTCTGCTTTTTTCCAGGTTTTCTCTGCTTTTTCTATTGATTTTAACCCATAAAAACTGCTCCAAAGTGTGGGGCCTATTTCTCCTTTCCTGATTGTTCATAAGATTTCAGGGTTTAAAACCTGTTGTGATTATAACAGTGACCTTGCGTCCCATGGAAATAGAAAGTGAAAAAGACAGACACTCTTTGATTCATAAAAACACATTCTAACATTCGGGATGCTTGTATCATTGTCTGCACATGGAGATAAATATGAACAACAATGGGTTGTTTTCCACTGCACAGACAGGAGCACAAGAATTTCAGAAGAATTCTTACGGAATCCAAGAGTTGTTTGGATACAGGCTGGGCACAGTGGCTCATGCCTGTAATCCTTGCACTTTGGGAGGCCAAAGCGGGGGATCACCTGAGGTTAGGAGTTCAAAACCAGCCTGGCCAACATGGCGAAACTGTATCTCTACTAAAAATACAAAAGTTAGCCAGGTGTGGTGGTGCACACCTGTAGTCCCACCTGTAGTCCCAGATAACTGGGGAGGCTGAGGCAGGAGAATCGCTTGAATCTAGGAGGCAGAGGTTTTAATGAGCTTAGATCGTGCCACTGCACTCCAGCCTGGTGGACAGAGCAAGACTCCGTCTCAAAAAAAAAAAAAAAAAGAAAAAAAGGAAGAGTAGTTTGGAGATTTGGCTAGGGCTATATTGGATTTTTATCTTGTGCTCTGTATTCCAGGCTAGCTGAGAACATATAATTTATATCCCACGTTTTCCAAATATTAATGAAGTGGTCAAAGAAAAAAATTTTCCAGAAGAATGAAAGTCCTTTTAATTATGAGGAACAGAGAAACATTAAAATGAGAATGCAATCACACCCCACTCCCCACTTGGAGGTATGAATTCATCTCTTGAAACTGGTTGCTATTGCCACAACTAGCTATAAATTGATATGGTAATGCCACACCGACCCTATGCACAAGTATAGCTAATTACTGACCAGTGTTTTTTCTGTAAACCAATGGGATTTCCTGACAAGCCATTTTGTAACAACACACTCCCTTCCTCCCATTTTTCCTTTAAAAATCCACTTGTAACTTCTGCTAATCTTAGTGTATATTCAGAGCAACTTGAATCTATGATCTCAGGTTGCAATACTCAGACTTGGCTCAAATAAACTCTCTGCTTATATTAATTTGGCCTCAGCCTCTTCCTTTTAGATAGACAGAAGGAATCTGTATTACATAATCTATGTGATTAACAATGATAACATTGCAATATGCACACTGTTCTATATCTTGGTCAAAAAATAGTTTAAGAATATATTGTGAATTACTTCAAAAGCTGGGCTAAGTCATATGTTTTTTTATGGCTACCTAGTTTCTTATGGTACAGTGCCATATTTGCAATCATTTTTCCCTATTTTGGCCATGTACACTGTGTCTAAGTTTTGTGGAGGTTTTTTCATTTGGTCAATAAGTATTTATTGATCCCATGACCCTGGTGGTGAGGATAGAGATTGAATAAATGAAACACTTTTTCTGACTATAGAGTTTAGATGCTCTCAGGTAGAAAATACAAAGTTACATCACTATAAAATAACTGCATGTGGGTATCGTTTTTGAAGAATTTGAAATAATAGTAAAAACACATTCTGGATGGGTTTAAACTGCTTGAGGGTATACTGACAACATATTTTAAGGGAAACAAAGATACTTTCCATACATAAATATGTCGTTAACAACTAGACTTTATTTAAGTATATATTAATATATTTTTAAGTTTTATTGCAATAATACATAATTGTGCATATTTATGGAGTGCAATGTAATGTTTTAATAAATGCATACACTGTATAATGATCAGATCAGAGTAATTAATAAATTCATCAACTCAAATACATATCATTAATTTGTGATGAGAACATTCAATATTCTTTCTTCAAGGTATTTTGAGATATACAACATTTATTTTTAATTACATTTACTCAACTAACAGTACACACTTATTCCTCCTATCTAACTATAACTTTATGTCCATTGACCAACCCTTATCCGTCATTCCTACCCTCTACCTTTCCCAACCTCTGGTAACTGCCATTCAACTCTCTACTTCTATGAAGTCAACTATTTTAGATTCTACATATGTGTGAGGTCATACAGTATTTGTCTTTCTGTATCTGATGTATTTTACATAACACAATGTTCTCCAGATGCATCTACATTGTTGTAAGTGACAAGATTTCATCTTTTTAAATAACCAAATAGCATTCCATTGTGAGTATATGCAACATTTTTTGAGTCACCTATTGGGTGATGGAGACTTCTGTTGATTCCATATCTTGACTATTATAAATAGTGCTGAAATAAACATGAGAGTGAAGATATCTCCTTGACATACGGATTTTATTTTCTTTAAGTATGTACCATTAATAAGGTTTTGACCTTACTCTAGACATTGACATTGCTTCTTTTTTTCATCATTATAAATAACTCTAACTAAAGAGAAAAGGTTTAGAGCTTACTTTACTATCATATTCCTGGAAATCAGTGAAAGGAGAGAAACCATATTATGTTAGACTTGTTTGTTAAGGAAAAAAAAGTAAATAAAAGTGACAAATCTGTTAAAAAATAGTTTCTCTGGACTTGAATATTGAAAGAAACTTATGGGATGAATCTGCATAGAAAAGAAAAGTATCATATACAAGTTATAGCTTCAAAAAAGGTTTGTTAATTTTACTGAAAAGGTCAAGAAAATTTAAGTGCTTAACTTTAAAAAAAAAAAAAAAAAAACTCTTGTCAAGATCATAGTGCCGTAAGGACTTTAAGAAATTGACCAATAATTATTTCTGAAATCAAGTCATCAAAAATCTTACAGTATGTGAACGTAGTCTGTTATTCTGTACCATACAATTCTGTACAGATAAGCTTACAGTAAAACTTTTAAAAGGAAGATGATAACAAATGTGTCATTATGGCTTTGGAATAAGCCTTGGCTAGATACTGGATTTTATTTCCTCCACCAACAGCCTTATAAACATCGAATATGTGTATCATATTCCTTATGTGCTTTCATAGTACCTACAGCAGAGAAAACAGCTCAAAGAAATGGAAAGAACCAGCAGAGAACAAACAAACAATAAGACTTTTTTTCACCTTTGCTATAATAACAACCTTAGTTACAGTTACGAAGACACTGTGTAGTTGGTCTTTCAAGTTTCTTGAACAGTATTTTTCACCATAGAGGACAAATGAGCTGTTTATGAAGCAGAAAAATTAGGGAGACATCTTTGTCTTATAAAAATCTACTTTCTTGTCAAGGTTTTTGTTGGAAATTGGTTATTCTGATTAGCTCAAGAGTAAGGGAAATATATTAGGCAGACACAGGATAGACCACACAATCTAGACGGCCAGAGAGTCAGGCTTGGGAAACGGATATCAGTCAGAGAAGGCTTAATAATCAGATAACAGCCAAAGCCATACTTTGGGAAAGGACCAGTTACCACCCCCTCTAGTGCCACCATGGTATTACAGACCTTGCTGCCATAGACAGTGAGGTTGCGTCTGTCCTTTCCAGAAGGATGTCCATAAATGCTTACCAAACCAATGGGAAGTTACAGACTTATATGTCACCTCGGCCTTGCATAGTGCTTAGCACTTATGTTTTGTTAATGACTGTTCCCTGAATTAAAGGGAGAAATCTCTACTTAGCTAATAGTCATCCTCATGTTTCTGAGAAACATGCATAGACATTTGCAATCCATTGCTTTAACTAGTTGACTGAATTACTGGTAATCATATATTTCTTGGATACAGTGAATACATTTTAAGTCCTGGGTTCACCCTCAAAAGCATAATACATCCTATGGGGTTGCTACACATGGTAATTGAATCTAATTTAATAAGTGTCAGAATTCGAACATTGTGTATTTTCTATCCTAGAGAATTAAACATATACCACAGAAGAAACGAAAATCTCTCCATTGCGAGCTTATAATTCCTACTTTATGCTGTAAATATAAGATTTGCCAATTACAAAGCATCACATTTCAGCAGCAGTGTCTTTTTTTGCAAACTAATACAAATGTCTTTGTCACTATTAAAATGCTAAAAAAAGTACTTTTAAAATGAGTATCTGTAAGAAAACTCCAAGCTTTGAGATAGAAAAGAGAAATAGCAATCTATAGCATTTCACAAATATACTCAACATAATTTTAGCCACAGACTAAAATAATTGAGTTAGGAAGTTTTGCTATTGTTCTTATCAAGTACATATTCTAGAAAAAAGTTATTAAATATAAAAATTGTTTTTAATAATATAGAGAAAATAGAACTTATGTTTTTATATATCCTAAGAAAATTTCAACAATAAAAAGCTGAAAATAAATTATTATTTTCACAAGAATAGTTTTCAAAGATTGCTTTAGCTTCACACTGTTAGACATATAAAGAGAAGAATGAAGGCATCTAATACATTCAGACCTCAAAGGTGTATACTTGTGTTTCATAAATAAGCAGTTTATTTAGAATTGATCCCAAATTATCAAATATATGTCATATTTGATGTTTCAATTGCTCACTTATAATAAAATTAGAAAATATAATAATTCTTTGACTTTAGTTCACACCTGCCATTATTGGGTGACATTTTAAATTATATATTTGTCATTCCTTTCCTTGCCATTTGTTGCATAAATAGATTGAGCTATATAAAGAGAATACATTTTAAATCTTATGTATTTTCTTTGAGAAGATTTCCATATTTGTCATTTCATTTTAATTTTTAGTAATAACAGTTATGAATAAAACATTTAAAAATACACAAGACATACAATTTCCATTCGGTCTCAATCTCTTTCTCTTCTTCCTCCCTGCCTCATCCCAATACAGTCATTTCCCAGGTTGTCAAAAGATGGATAGCTTCCAGAGTTAGTTTGTCATAAAAGGTAAGATCAAACCAACAGGAAAAAAAAAATACAATAAGCTTGTGCACCAAGCCAAGTGGTGCAAGAGTTAGTGGCAGTTTTTCCAATGTAATCTGACAGACCTCATTTATCTCCTTGTTGAGCTGGCCATGGTATCACATGTCATGACTTCCCACCATGTTCCCACCTCTGGCCTCCACCTGCTGGGGGAGCCAAGGAGGCTAGAGAACATCCAGCTGTATTCCAAAATGAGCTTGACTTTTAGGAGAGTCTAAAAAAGAAGGCTTCTCTGTTCCTATCTCTGCCAAAGAGCTGTCACTTTATTGGAAAGTTAAATTTGTCACAGGGAAAGAAAATTTCACCGTAGCCTGTTTAAATAAGTTAGGGAGTAGAATCTTCTCCCTAGTGCTTTTTCCACGGCAAGCAAATGTATCAATCATTTTATTCTCTGAAATAACAATTTATTATCCATGCAGGAGGCCTTAGATTCAATCTGCACAGTGTTTCTGAGTGTCGCATCAGATGCAACGATCTGTCATCAGTCTTTATCAGGGCAATCACTCTGCACTTGTCATCAGTTTTTAATAATAAAACTATTTATTACCTCAATAATTATTTATGACAAGAAGTCTGCCATTGGCATTTTGAATAAATATTGATAAATTTCTTGGTTAATAAACTAGCACTTTTTAAGTGACTTGGAGAATATGAAAATGAGAGTGGTATTATTATAAAGAATCATTACAAGAAATTATGAAATGTTTATCTTTTATTGAAAAGACTACATTTTCCCAACAGAAATCACAGGAAAAGAAAGTGAGAAACCTAATTTGTAACAGAACGAAGATTCAGTATGAAAGATTGAAGAGCCAATATTAAATCATTTAAAAAATACAATTTTCAGGCATTTTATCTAGATGCCAAATTAAATAAATTGAATTGAACCCAGTTTGAGGCATTGCCTGCATATACATACATACATACATACATACATACATACATACATACATACGGATTTGGAAAGTATATTAAAAACTTTTATTTTTTTCAGAGGGAATCTCACTCTGTCACCCAAAATGGAGTGCAGTGGCACAATCTTGGCTCACTGCAACCTCCACTTCCTGGGTTCAAGTGATTCTCCTGCCTCAGCCTTCTGAATAGCTGGGATTACAGGCACCTGCCACAACACTTGGCTAATTTTTGTATTTTAATAAAGATGAGGTGTTGCCATGTTGGCTAGGTTGGTTTTGAACTCCTGACCTCAGGTGATCTACCTGCCTCAGCCTCCCAAAGTGCTAGGATAACAGGCGTGAGCCACTGCACCTGGCCAAAAACTTTAATTTTTTGTTGGAGATCAGCTCCTAAGAGCCACAGATGTTTTTTTTAGGTTCGTTTTCTGATAGGCTAGACACACGAATTTGAGATGGGAGTCTGAAATAACATTAAATCTCATCCTCTGATGAGCTGCTGAGAAAACATGGATATCATCTTTACGTACAGAGACTATCTCACTTGGGCCAATTTTCTGGAAATCACAAAGGACTCAAAGCATGACTAACAGTTACCTGGTCACTGATGCTGAATAATAGAATATTTAACTTAAAAGTCAGAGTAGCACAAAGCCACTTCTATGGGTGGGAGCTGATACAGGCCTCCCAGCCATCCTGATGGCATGGCATAACGGGTGCAAATGAAAAATAGAAGCTAGAGGAGAAGAAACTAGGAAAGCTTAGAAAATATTCTGCTAGAAAAGTACAGGTAAACTGAACAGAAATCATAAATTCCATCCAGGCCGTGTGCAAGTTAGGCTCCTGTAGTTGCAGGAAAACAGAAGAATGAAGCTCTAGGAAAGCAAGCAGACCTTAGGGAGGGTTGCTCAAAAAGCACTCAGAAACAAGGATTTAAATGCAAATAGATCACTTGGAAGGTGATCCTAGTAAGCTCAGTAGGGGGATAGAGAAGTAAGACAGGGAGAGAAAGGAGGTCAATAGAGGGTAGTGGGCAGTTATTAAGGGGGAGAATTGAGATTCACTCTTACTGGAGAACTCTAGGGGACAGTCTAGATAGAACATGCCTCACAGTTGATACAGCTGAGATGTAAGGAAGCTGGGCTGGTTGTCTTCTAAATCCCAGCCATTGGTTGGCCCGCTCTGGAGGAAGATACTCCTGACCTGCCATAACAAGAAATCCAGTGACGTAGAGTTTTAGAGGCTTACAGCTGGATACTTGAGACATGTAGGGAAATGGTGAGTGACAGGCAATGTGCAGTGAACCAACAGTTTCTTTTAGAATGGAGCAATTGAAAATAACAAAAATTGCATTTTCCAAAAGGTTAACCGGATCCAGAAATAACCCTATGTATATAAGAGGCATGAAGGAAACAATGAAGAGGCATAGTCACACATAAAGATGGAGATAGGGTCTAAGAAATGTATCCTTAGGTGATTTTGTCATTGTGTGCAAAGCAGAGAGTGTACTTAGAGAAACCTAGGGGCACTACATACGTAGGCTATGTAATAGAGCCTATTGTTCCTAAGGTACACGCTATTGTACTGAACACTCTAGGCAATTGTAATACAGTGGTAAGTATTTATATATCTAAACATAGAAAGGTAACAGTAAAAATTTTGTATTATAATTTTGTGTATGTGGTCTGTCATTGACTGAAACATTTTTATTCTGCACATGACTCTACCATGAATGGGGCCTTCCTTTGAATGTCTTAGAAGGTGATGGTATAATTAAAAAAAAATAATTCAATTAAAGGTATGCATAAAGAATGGTTATAGAAGAGCAGCAAATGGAAACTTGATCATAGGCAGAGAGTTTAGGAAATGGTTAGTCACTCAGGCTAAAGCATTCATCTGCTTGGGTTGAATTCCAGCTTTAAAAGTTATTTTCTGTAACCTTGGGCAAATTATCTCTTCTCAGATAAATTATGGAGAGAATTGAATAAAATATGTTATAGAAAGTGAAGAGTTTAGTACCTGATCCTTCACTGGTACTCAGTAATGTTAGCTATTATTAGAATTATTATAACCAGGCAGGGTGCGGTGGCTCACATCCGTAATTCCAGCACTTTAGGAGGCTGAGGAGGGCAGATTAGGATGTCAGGAGTTCGAGATCAGCCTGACCAACATGGTGAAACCTTGTCTCTACTAAAAATACAAAAAGCAGCTGGGCATGGTGACACGTGCCTTTAATCCCAGCTACTCAGGAGGCTGAGGCAATTGCTTGAATCCAGGAGGTGGAGGTTGCAGTGAGCCGAGATCGTACCATTGCACTCCAGCCTGGGCAACAGAGTGAGACTCCATCTCAAAAAATATATATATTATTATAATGAAGTATGTCCTGGCAGTTCCATGATGAATTAGGAACACCGAGCTCTGAGGTTGTCTGGATATCCACCCACACATTACATGGTTTGAAGAAATATTTTGCAGGAAAGAACTCGTGTATTCTGCAGAACCCCGCTGAGATTTGGGACAGTGAGGAAATTCCTTAAAAGTCTAGGATGATTGAGTTAATAACCAGAGAAAGTAAATGGCTTGTGTAATGCTGTATTGATTCAATGATTTACCTAATTATACTCATATTAATTATAACTTTATATGTAGTTTTTGAAACTCATTTAATTTTTTAATTGTATCTTATGTGTTAGGCATTATATAGGGCACTGGGAATATAGCAGACAAGTCCTCTGTCCTCAGATAAAGCTACAATCTAGTGGTTCCACCGACAATGAGCCAGTGATTAAAAGAGTGAAAGTGGAAGGAATAGTAGTGTGCTCTAGTAGTCCCAGGTATTTGGAAAGCTGAGACAGGAGGATCACCTAAGCCCAGGAGTTTGAGACTCACCTGGGTGACATGTAAGACTGGCTATCTAAAAAAAAATTAACCAAAGGAGAATGTCAGGACAAAGTGTTGAGAGGCATAGAATAAAGACACTCAGTCAGACCTAGGAGAATAGGCGACCAAACTAGTAAATTTTCCCAAAGTTCAGAACCTAATATGTGCCAGACACTGAGCTCAACAATGGAATATATTGGTGAGAAAATGAAATAATTAAATTTAAGCAATGTCAAATGACACTGTGCGAAGCCTAGTCTAGAAAAAGAAGCACCACTAGAGAAATCACAATGGAGCTGAGAGCCAAAGGGGAAGTTAACTTCACCAGGTTACATCAGGCAGAGGGAGGACTGTGCAACCATCAAGAGGGAAGAAGAAGTAGGGCTGGTTGGAAATTCCGAATTAAATCTCATGTCACATTAACATGAGAAGTCATGAGCATGACATGAAGAAGGCTAGCAGAAGGCAGACCACCAAGGACCATGACTAGCAAGTTCAGCTTGTAGTTTTATCCCGAGATGAACAGGAGATTGCTGGAAGTTTTGTGACCCCAGGTACGTAAAAGCATCTGCTTCTGGCTATCATCCATCATCAGGAGAACTATCATTAAGCTATGGCAATTGTCCATATGGAGGCTGAAGAAAGTAACATTTAAATAGAGACTTGAAAGAAGTTGGTAGAAGATCGGATGCCATCTTGACAGAGGTAATTAGCCTAGACAGGAGTGTGTGATCATTTTGAGAAATGCAGATATTATCCACTATTGCTGGATAATTGAGTGCAGAGAGTCTTGTGGAAGATGATGTCCCAGCCAGATTTTGGAGGGCCTAATGAAAACACATGAAAGATTCAGACCTTTATTCTAAACAGTATTACAAGAAGTTTTCAAGAGAGATTGTTAAACAATCAGTGGGAGAAGGGATAAAGATTGAGGATAGACTGGATTGGGAAAATGTGGCACATATACACCATGGAATATTATGCAGCAATCAGAAATGATGAGTTTGTGTTGTTTGTAGGGACATGGATGAATCTGGAGAACATCATTCTCAGCAAACTGACACAAGAACAGAAAATGAAACACCGCATATTCTCACTCATAGGTGGGTGATGAAAAATGAGAACACATGGACACAGAGAGGGGTGTACTAAACACTGGGGTCTATTGGGGGGAAAAGGGGAGGGCCAGTGGGAGGGGGAGGTGGGGAGGGATAGCCTGGGGAGAAATGCCAAATGTGGGTGAAGGGGAGAAAGGAAGCAAAACACACTGCCATGTGTGTACCTATGCAACTCTCTTGCATGTTCTGCACATGTACCCCAAAACCTAAAATGCAATAAAAAATTAAAAAAAAAAAAGATTGACAACCAAAACTAATTCCATGTATAGATGAGGAGACCGGTGCTCCCTGAAAAACTGTCTTAGTGATTTTCCTATATCAAAAGTCCTTTTGGAAAACGTTGTCAGCCGAGCAAGCAGTTAAGGACAAAAGCCAATCTGATATTATAGCGCCTGACTCTGAGCGAGGTCTGATGAAAAAATATTTGTTTGGTTAACCTTGACTGATGAAGATCTTATGATACACAAACTGGCCTTGACTCTTATGGTTCAAAGAACTCACCCCTCTTGAGATACATGCTATGACTATGTGATGGATTAAATAGCTCTTCAAATGAAAGGATAAGGTTGGAGCTTTGTTCTATCACAGCTGGAGTTGCAATTTTGAGTAAGGAATTCCAGTTACACAGATACAATGCACTCACATATGCAATTTGGAAAACTGAGAGAATTATCTGCTTGTGTAGAAACTGTACATTGTATGTTGCATCTTGAACTTCTCTCATGGTTTACCTTTGTGTGGTGTGTGTGTGTGTGTGTGTGTGTGTGCGCGCGCGCGTTTGGTTAGTTTTGTTAGTTTCTTTTTAGCAAGGATTTCCTGTTTTCTGTCCAAATTGTTCTCCAGATTCTGATTTCTGAGGTTTAGGAACGGGTTAGGTATCTGCATTCACATAGAACTCTGCAGATAACTGTCAGACATACAGTGTTCTTAACCTTATCCACTATACATAAGTATTTAATTAAATTGAAGCAACTTGGGAGAGGGTATCTTAGCAGTTTGTTTACTCAACCAGCATTTCTCAAGCTTCTTGCTATCTATAGCCATGATAGTGACTGAGATGAACCAGAAAGAATTTGTAAATATATAAAAAAGGAGAAAGCCGAGTAGAGAACCCAGAGGATTATATGCCTTTTGAGAGTGAACAAGGGAGAGAGATGGAGGAGGAAAAATTTGAAAGATGGAAGGAAAACCAGGCAAGAGTGAATCTGCCAAATACTTCATAATAATTACAGTGCTCTAATATTTCTTCATTTTTGCTTTTATCACTATTCAGGCAAAATGTTCATAAACATTGTGAGAAGGGACCTAATTTACATATTCCGCCAATTATCTGTATTTATGTATAACCACTCAGAGGTTTTCCCCCATTACCCCGAATAATTGAGAATTGGCTATAGAAGCAGTTTTCCTTCCCTGCTGAATAAATGTGCTGTATTTATATTATCCATTACCAGGTGGCAGACGTAATGTTCAGTGATGTGTGTTACTTATCTGAAACTTGAAGCTCCTTTCAAGGTTCAAGCTCACCAGTTAATAGAAGATAATCTGTATGGAGCATAAATTTCAAGGAGATGTCTACAATAAATCTTCCGTGAGCCTCCCGTTTGCCAAGATAGTTCTTGCTGGAGTTGACTTTATTAGTAGTAACTATTTGCACTAAGATGCCTGTGACAATGATAAAGCTTTTACATTATATGAATTATATTGGACATACTCTATTTTTTCACTTTCATTTGTTTACTAACAGACCTTAAGATAGAAAGCTTTCAAATCATTTAGCAAAATATAATTAAGGATCACTCAGACATGTAATTTAAACAGGAGAATAGGAAATACATAAAGGTTATAAATGACTTCACAAATGACTTTAGAATTCTTATTCATGCTAATTCTTTTATGATGCAGATTAGGGAAGTGAGTTAGATAGATTTAAAATGTTTGGTTTTCATAGCATTTTAATTAATTAAAATAAAATCCATGTGGTTAACCTAAGTACACAAAGAAAACAATTATACTTCCATCTCTTTAATGTCGGGGCTTCTAAATCATGTCTTAGTATTTTGAATAAGAGGGGGTTTCACACAGAGATGCTAATAACATTAGTAAATATGGAATGCCACTTGTGGGAGTATGTTTTAATCTTGCCTTTACTCCCTCAAATTTCATTTTGAATAACTCTTCTATTATGTCGATTTTTAGATTATGGACATTCTTACTTATTCTTCGTCCTTTTTTCTAAGCAAATAAACCCACAGAATATTTTATTTTAATTCTACTTATGCTTTTTCAGAGAAAGGCAAACTATGTCCTTGTTTCCTCTTCTTATGATAGAAAATTGTTTTGGGGATCCAATTCTTTTTTGCTAAATCAATCAAGTTTGATCTTTGAGGCAGAAAAAGAAAACAGACATATAGTTCAAATTTGTATTGGAAACATCATCTCTTCTGATTTTAAATATATATTCAGAAGAGGAACAATATCTTTAAGAAATCAAACCTCAAAAGATGGGCTGTGACGGTAGCTATGATGGTGAAACATTCAGCAAACATTTCAGAATCCATCAGCTCAGACTCAGTCGAACATACCCATACTATTTGTCTAAATGGTTTGTGGATGCAATCCAATACGACACAGGAAATCGTGTACACACCCTGGTGATCAACATGACCCACATGTTTGGTCGAATATAATTTACTGTGGTTTAGAGATTTGAACCTCTTTCATGACTTGTATATTTCTCTTTCCTTGCTTTATTGTTACTGAAGTGTTCACCTATTTCTGCTTACAGGATATATGATGACCTAATGAAAAGAATATTTTTGTTGGAGGCAAAGCTTTAAAGAAAGAGTGTTTAATTTCAAGCTCTGACACCACTCATGAAATCTGTATCAACTTTTTTTTCAACCCTCACTTGGCCATTATTTCATCACATCTAAAATCTAGAAAATAATTGAAACCTAGAGGTTAAGACATTAAAAGAACTTGGTACATAAGAGTTAAGAGAATGCTGAATTTATACTCTATTGCTAAAATCTTCAGTCTGCCATTTAAAGGTGATATGACTTTTGATGAGTTTCTGAAACCAACGTTGGCTTATATCTCATATGGAAATTGAAGTTATAATAGAATCCATTTCTCTCTGCTGTTGTGAGCATTCAGTAACTTAAAAATATAGAACGCTTAACAATATGTTTAGAACAGAAGAGTTCCGTAAATACTAATTTAAAAATGTCAAGATTTTAGTGAAATCTAAAGGCCTGGTGAAAGAAGTTTATTCCTTCTTCTCCCTTGACAATACCAACTATGTCTTATTCAACTTTGTGGCCACAGAAATTAGAAAAGTGTTTTGCAATAAGGTTTGCTTATTAAATTCAGAAATTAATGAAGTTAAATTATTCTGAAAACAGTGTAAAATCTTATCTTCATATTAGAATATCACCTAACCTAAAAACTTACTATGAAACTACCGAATTTAAGACTATATATTGAGATATTTGAGGTATTTGTTTACATATTTGTTTATGTTTCTTCATTGAAGCTTCCTTTGCCTAAATTGATTAGTTTATGACCACTTTAAAACATCTAGGTTTATTTCACTTCATTTAGGGGATCTTCAGGTAACTACAATATATGATAAATACAAGCAAAACAGAAAACTCAGTAATTTAGTTAATAGCATATACTTCAAGTAAATACTCAAGACATTTAACCATCAAGCTATCTAGTTGATAAAAAGCACATGTATATTATTTTTTAGCAAAAATTAGAATAACTTTCAAGACCACAGTTAAACCTTATTAACAATAGTAACTGAAAATAAATGGGAATTTTTCAAAGATTATCCCTTTTTTAAAAGGAAAACTGAGGAATGTTACAAGAAATAGTTAACATAAGATTTTCTGTTATGATACTTGATCCTTTGGGAAATTATAATAATTCCAAATGTATTCTATTTCAGGAGATAATGAAGGCATGCAATAATATTTTAGTAAATAGTATGATTGATACATAAGTGACAAACTCTAGAGATTTATAAAGTTGTTTCACTCTGAAAGTTTTGAAAACAAGGTAAGACAGTCTTTTTTTATAAAAAGAAAATAGAAAGTAGAATAATGATGTCCCAAAGATTTTTGCATCCTAATTCCTTGAATCTGTGAGTATATTACTTTATGTTGCAGTTGTAATTAACATTTCTAATAAGCTCAGTTTGGATTATCTGAAAGGACCCAATCTAATCACATAAACTCTTTAAAAAGGAAGAAAGAGATGGAAGATTGGTTGAGAAAGATGCAACCTGAGAAGGACTTGACCTACCAGAACTACCCTTGCTGGCTTTGAGGGTAAAGGGAGAGGACCACTCGCTATAAAAATGTGGCAGCCTCTAGCAGCTGGGAGCAGCCCTGAAGTCACACACAGTAAGAAAGTGGAGACCTCAACTCTGCAACCACAATAAACTGAGTCCTGCCAAGGACATGAATCAACAGAAAATTTATTCTTCCTTGGAGCTTCCAGAAAAGGATGCAGCCTCGTTGATACCTTGATTTTAGTCCAGAGAGATTCGTACTAGACATACCAGATTCTACAAAATCTAAAGATATAGTATATTGATGGTTTACTATGTATACCACATATCATAATAAACACTACTATGATACTACATTAAGGCACTAAACTTGGGGTAATTTGTTAGAGCAACAATAGAAAGTAGATACAGCATTTTAAAAATTCTAAAAATGTATGAGATTGTATTACTCTTTGAAGAAAAATCTTCTGGAATTTCTAAAAATGTGTCAAAATAATACTCTTGGCCCGGCGCAGTGGCTCACACCTGTAATCCCAGCACTTTGGGAGGCCGAGGCGGGTGGATTACGAGGTCAAGAGATTGAGACCATCCTGGTCAACATGGTGAAACCGCATCTCTACTAAAAATACAAAAAATTAGCTGGGCATGATGGCGTGTGCCTGTAATCCCAGCTACTCAGGAGGCTGAGGCAGGAGAATTTCTTGAACCCAGGAGGCGGAGGTTGCAGTGAGCCGAGATGGCTCCATTGCACTCCAGCCTGGGTAACAAGAGCGAAACTCTGTCTCAAAAAAATAAAAAATAAATAAATAAAAATAAGACTCTTCCTCCTTTTTTAAGTGTTCTTTTATGTAGGTAAAAAGAATGCTTTTTGGTTTGTAGAGTTAATTTATTTGTTGATTTAGTAAATGTTTGCTGAGCATCTGTTAGGTCTAAGGACCTTACAGGTGTAAAAACAATACTGGCAATCAGAATAGAGAGTTTCATAGCAGATTTGTGATCAAACAACAGCTCTAATGCAAGGTAAGTGTAAGAATTCCTCCCATAGAAGCAGTAGTACTGAAATGAAAAGTCATTTCTGTTTTGGATTATCAGGAAGTTTTTTATTAATCAGGTTGCTTTTAGGCAGATTTTGATATACCAAGGTTTCACCAGATGAAGTTAGATGGGAAGGATGTTTTGAGGAGTAAGAATCAAACGAGCATCTGTTTTGAATATTTGGACAGATTTCCATTTGATTTCACTGCATATTTATTCTATGTTTAAATTACATCTGTAACATCAATGAGGAATGTTTGTTTAGACATTTTTAGTGAAAGGACACTCAATACCTCAGAAAGGCAGTTGATTTTATTGTCTGTCAGCTCATGTAACTATTACCTTCTTCTTTAGTTTGAACTAAAATATATCTTCTCTAATATCCAGCCCCTGGCTATTAACATCTGAGTACACATACGATCCAGCTGTTATTTCAATCCTTGAAAATATGGCTCAGGCTTTTTTGTGTCTTCATCTCAAATTAAATGCCTCAGTTCTATCTATTGATACCTAATTAACATAATATTTTGTGGTCGTTTCACTATCTTTTTTTTTCAGAGACAGGGTTGCTCTGTCACCCAGGTTGAAGTGCCCTGGTGGGATCACAGCTTACTGCAGCCTTGAACTCTTGAACTGAAGTGATTTTTCTACCTTCTCCTCTCCAGTAGCTAAGACTACTAGAGGAGCGTGCCATCACACTTACCTAATTTAAAATATATATATATATATTAGAGATAGGGTCTTACTATTTTGCCCAGGCTAGTCTTGAAATCCTGGGCTCGAACAATTCTCCCATAACAGCCTCTCAAAGTGTTGAGATTACAAGTGTAAGCCAGAGCTCCTGGCCATCCCACCATCTTGTCATTCTTACCTGAATATCATCTAGTTTAAAATATTCCCTGTTATTATTGTAGAATCAAGTTATGTTGAAAATATTAAGAAACAAAATTAGTTTCTCTAGGCTGACTATAGGCATTTCCAGGTAACTAAAATGTAGAATGATTGATAGCTTGACAGAACAATATGGAATCTAAACATCTCAACTTTCGTCTTTGTTTATTAGTCTGGTTCTTTGGGGGATTTAGAGATACAATAAAACCTTTTACCCTAATAATTGAGATTGAGTTCCCCTAAATATATTATTTTTACCATGATACACTGAAACATAAATTCGAGATGTTTATGTCTTCTTAAGCAACACCTAAGAAAGGCATGGCTAAAACATTGTGTTCACTAATGCTAGCTAGCTCGGTAGCTTTTGTTAAAAATTCAAACTGTTCTGAGCCTAAGATCTATCATCTATACATAATGGCCTATTTGAAGTACATAGCAAAAGGGTTTGGCATGTAATAGACTCTCAATGTAGGTTCATTTTTTGGTTCTTAAACAGCACATTTCAGATCATTTTCTTTTACTTGACTAAACAAATCATTTGATACATATATCTAATGTATCACATCACATACATATATATCACATATATATGTGTTTTTTTTTTCTTTTTCTTTTACATTGTCAATAAAACACAGCATCTCCTGTCATCGAAATGCGTGTGTGTTGGTAGGGGAGGGAGGTGAGGGGTTATCTCTACCAGCAACAAGTCTATTCTCTGAGAGATTCTCCAGCAGACAGACCGGCTTATATGCCCTTTAATTCAATTCGATTCTCACACTACCTACCTGAAGATAATGGCAGATAGCACAGGTTGAGGGCCTCAGCCCCACAAAGCTGCTCCCCACTTGAGATCTGAGTTAGAAGCACAAGCTGTGACTGTGCTTCTGACTGATCAGCTGTACACAGGGGTCTTCACAATCCTCTCCTCAGATTCGATCAATTTTCTAGGGCATCTCAAACAGTTCAGGAAAACACTTTACCTACATTTCTTGGCGAATATAAGGATAATACAGAGGATACAGATGAACAGTTAGAAGAAGTAATAAAGAGGGCGCGGTATGGAGAAAGTGGGATGGAGCTCCCATGCCCTTTCCAAGTTTGCCGTCTTCCAGGAACCTCCACGTGTTCAGCTACCAGGAAGCATATTTGAACCACATGCTTTGGGATTTTATGGAGGCTTCATTATGTAGGCATGGCTGATAGTATCACTGGACATTGGTGATCAATTCAACCTTCAGGCCATTTTCCTTCCCTGGAGGTTGGGGGATGGGACTGAAAGTCCAAACCTGTAATCATGCTTGATCTTTCTGGTGATCAGCTCCCATCCTACTGCTATCTGAGACCCCCCGCCCGGTCACCAGTCACCTTGTTAGCAAACAGAAAACATTTATCACACCGACCACTCTGGAGACTCCAAAGATTTTAGGAGTTGTATGGCAAGAAATGAAAATAAAGATTAAATATATATTTTATAGTATCAGCATATGTGATATAAAATTAATATAATGTAGTAGAATATAAATGTGTCCATATATTAAAGGCAAGTAGAGACTGTGGCCATTTATTTATTTATTTATTAGCAAACAAAATTCTGTTTTCAGCAGAGGTACCCATAAAATGCTATCAGAAAATGATTCAACTCAAAATTCTCTCTTCTCAGTTGTTTACCTAAGGAAATGTTTCTTCTATGGCACCCTGGTATCCTTGCACATATCCACAAGGACCATACACAGAAAAGTTTCAACCACAACTAATGGAAGTCTTGGTAGAAAGTTTTGTGATTCTCTGGAAACACTGAAGGCTGGGAGACCTGTGAGAAGCTGCTCTGAGGCCATCATTTATTCCCAACCCCCGACTGTCCACTTTCCTCTGGGAGGCTGTCATAGGCAATTTTCCACTGCAACGTGGACTCTAATGAGCTAGGGGGCCTTCTTCTTGCTCCCCTCACAACAGATCTGCCAAATACAAAACTGCTTAGATGCAGAGTAGAAACAACCTCTCAACAGTTGAGTGTCTTTCCTGTTGCGGTCACCTAGGCATTTCTAACTCGATGTTCTTTTGGGTATATGAAACATGAAGCACAGGGAACTGTCACCTCTGCCTATACTTTCTTCTACTGTTTATGCAAAGAATACTGAATTTGAAGCGACTCACAGCTTCTCTAGTTAAGTTACTCAAGCTTTGGTCTTATCTTGTGTTATGTGTCTTTGACAGTTTCCAAATAAAAGAATCAAAACTTAAAAATGTATAGAAAAATTATCCTCTCTGCCAAAAACATCTTCAGAAACATCACTCTCTAGGTTAAGTACAGGGATCTGGAGACAGGGTCTCACTCTGTCACCTAGGCTGAGTGCAATGGTAAGATCATGACTCACTATAGTATCCACTTCCCAGTCTCAATGAATCCTCTCACCTCAGCCTACTGAGAACCTGGTACTACAGGCATACGCCATTGCCCCTGGCTAACTTTTTATTTTTATTTTTGTAAAGATGAAATCTCCCTATGTTGTCCAGGCTGGTCTGGAACTCCTGGACACAATTGATCATGTTGCCTTGGCCTCCTGAAGTGCTGGGATTATAGGCATGAACCTCCCTGCCTGGCACCTAAATGGATTTAATAGTATCATGTAAAATTTATCTTAAGAAGAATGTGATCTTGAAAGTAAGCACAATTTTTGCTGGAACATAAGCATCATTTTTATTTTATTTTAATATAAACAGAAAGTTACTGATTAGGTTTCACTGCATCTGCTTTCACGTCTTACTATTAACTGAAACTATGCTTCTGTAAGTTTCTTCCTCTTTCTTTCAATTTGTTGAAATTCAGTTTGGTGGGAAAATCAAATAAGCAAATTTGACAAGATTTATAGGTCAAATAATGTAAAAATCAGAATATTAGTACCCAAAAGGAACCATATATATTATTTCTGTTTTCAGAGTTAGGATCAAGATAAAAGAACCAGTGGTCTTTCTACCTGTGTAGGCTCCAAGCTGCGAATGTAATGTGGGAATGCTACATTTTCGCTTAACTTTTGACATTTGAATTGTTCCCTCAAAAATATATTTTTTTCCCCTTTCTTTCCCCACCGTCTCAGACATTTTGTTTAAGCAAGTATTTTTAGGAAGAAAAAAGAAACCCTAAATAGAAGCAATTTAGGCAGTACAAAAGCACTGACTTTGGGTTTAGACTAATACGAGTTCAAATTGTATCTCTGACCACAGCCAGGTTATAACCTTGTCCAAGCTATTTATCCAGTCTGAGCCCCAGTTCTCCTATAAGGGAGAATAAGGAACACCTAATTCAGAAAGTTATTATAAACATTAAATGAAATTTTCAAAAAGCTCTTTACAGACTAATAGTTAGATATTATAAAGATAATAAATAAAAGCAATTATTAAAATATTCCTTTGTTTAAAAAGTATTATTTGAGCCCACGTTAGGTAATATATTGTTTAAGATACATTAAGTTTGAGCCTGTATTTGTTCTAGAGATCAGAAATGTGAATATTTGAAACTGGAAGTTTCTAGAGAGAGACTGGTATACAGGTAAAGCTGAAATTTCTTCTTAGCATTTGTCTCTTTCTCCAAGCAATTTGGACATAGTTTTCTCTGCTTCACTAAGCTACTATTCTCCCATCTGATTTCCATTTGCCCAAACAATGTCATCTTTTGTCTCTCACTTTTTTCTTCTCCTATTCCTTGTCTTTGTGGGTTCACATCTGTTTGGGGGGTAAGGAGGTCAGTATAAATGTGGTATTCAAGCAGTCATGCCTAAGTGTAAGACTAACAAGTACTTTTTTAAGAAAATTCAAAAATGCCATTGGAAAACAGAAAAGAGTAACAATCTCTTGTTGGTTAAGTCTGGAAATAGTTTAGTAAATCAGAAATATTTGCAAAACCACAATGGTTTGGGGCTAGAGAGACTGAAAATAGAGTAATATTTTGATGAATTGCCTAACTGCTTAGGGAATGAGGCTTCAGTGAAAAAAGTGTTACATGCATGGAGTATTCAAGAGCATTTCTGGAGGATTGTAAGAGTTCAGACTTTATGTCCATGGAAACCAGAAAACCTGGGGTGATATCATCAGATTTCCATGTTAAGTAACAATTCTTAAAACATCTTGAAGGAGAACTCAATGAGAGATAAAAATGCAGGTGCAAAGAATAGGTAAGAGGCTGTGGAAAAAGACCAGACCAGGAAGGAAGAAGTCTTGAGTACAAAGTCTAGCTGATTAGCATCGCAAATTTGATTTTTGGTGAACTCATTCTGTAATCTTAGGAGATGTTCACAGTAATGTGTTTCTCTGTCAGACTTAACTCATTTCTCTTGGTTTTTCATCCCTCCTCCTTCTACCACTCCCATTCCTAAACCATCCTCTCTATAAGTCCTTGCTGGGGACACTGATGCTAATTTATCTTCAACTTGGGCTCACCTATGTTATGCCACAGAGTTAAACAAATTTCCAGCTCTTACTACCATTAGCATGAGTCGGTATGCATAAACCTTACAGATTTACTTTTCCTCTTTTCCTTCACAAAACGCTTATCTCCGAAACTGGCACTGCATTGCTGATGCAATCACTAAAACGCTGTCCCTGTCCAGAATTCCAGATGGTATAAACAGCTTTTTATCTCCTATTGGAAAATGGCCTATCCAGGGCAAGTTTACGCCTACATAAAATTTCATTGGCAAATTATTTGACACTCAGATAACTGATTAAATTAATTGAGCTTTTAATCTACATTGTTTTATGCAAAAGAGTCTGTTTAATCTGTTTCCAAATCTGGACATTTAAAAGTAAAGTATTTTTGCTTTTCCCCTCAAAACCATTAATTTCTCAACTGCAACTAATTAGCCAACGAGGTATCATAAGAGATGAATGGCAGTTTTATAAAAGTTTACACTCTTGTATGCTGCAATCACTTTGACATTTATTATTCCCAATAAGGTACACATTTTGAATCTTAGGGCAAACTGTAATGTTTATGGCGTATATATTTTTAAGAGTTCATGAAATAATATGAAGCTTACTGAGGTAATTATTTATAAATCAAATCTCAATCATATCTGAGTTCATATACATTCAAAGAGTAGAGTTGGATTAGTTTCTGAGGCTCCTAAGGTAAATCTACATTACCAGAACCATTTAAAAAATTGTTAATAATTCACAATGGGTGATTTAGACATCTGGTAAACCTCGGCCCAGGTTTTAAAAAAATTATCCTCAACATCTGTGATACTTTGCTCTAATTATGTCAAAGCAATACAGAAATAGATGAAAATGAAAGCCTCCCAGGATTTGAGGTCATAAGGGAAAACATTTTGAGGTGTTTGGGATTTTTTTTTTAATTAAAAGTACTGATTGCTTTACAACAGTTGCTCTCCTGGCAGGCAGTCTTTCCTGAGAAGATATCTTTTCAGAAAGTTGGCTTTGTGAAATGATGCTCTAAGGAGCAGTGACAGCTGTGTGTGAACCTGAGATTTCCCTTATCCACCAAATGTTATTTAATGCTGTTCTGGATAGAAGAGGGTCAAAAGTAGGATTTATAAATAAAAGGTTTTGTGTGGTCAGATCTCCCAATTCACAAAGGAAAGGTTTCAAAATAATATGAATTTTATAAATTGAAAGACGTAGATGGAGTATAAACCCAGGAGATTGGTATTCTTCATTGGTCATTATCATAAATTTGAGTAGTGGCAGTTTGAATTTGGAACCAATGGGTTAAATGAAAAAGCCTAAATTAAATAGATCTAGGGAAAGTATGATTGCTACAGTGTTTTACGTAACAGATTGAACATAAGGTTGATTAAGAAGAGCTTACACATTAGAGATTGTCCAGTTGATAAGGGAGGGAGACAAGGAAGTGCCGGGTAGAGAAGGGCGGGGTCATTGGTGAGGGCCCCTCCCTCGGACTTGTGCCCACGGACCTACGTGAGATCAGGAATTCCTGTTTTTGAACCCAAATACTGCATTTTCCAGACCACTCTGGCCCGACACAACGCCCACCCTGTGCCTATAACAACCCAAGGCCCTGGTGGGCACACCCACAAGCAGCTGGACGTCGAGAGGAACACACCGACAGACTCTGGCAGGCCATCGACAGCAGAACAACACGGATTCAGTAGGGACAGGTGGAGGAGAGTCTGGAGTCCTGGCTCCAGGGGAATACATCTGCCCACTCTATTCCCCTTCTGGCTCCTCATCTATCTACTGAGAGCTACTCAATAAAACCTTGCACTCATTCTCCAAGCCCACCTGTGATCTGGGTTTACTGGTACTAGGGCGAGAACCTTGGGACACAGAAAGCCCTCTGACCTTGCGATAAGGCAGGGGGACGCTAATTGAGGTGATTAACATAAGCCACCTGCGGACAGCTAAGCTGAAAGAGCACACTGTAACACATGTCCACTCTGTCCTCGACGCTGCTGTGGGGTTGAGGCTCACGCTCCCACTGCCTGCCCGTCTGCATGCTCTCCCTAGGAATTTGAGCTGCGGGACACTGAAGAATCGAGCCAAACCACCATCGCACGCCCTGAGAGGGAGATAAGGGAGCTTTTCCCCTTTTTACTCTCAGGTAAGTTTTAGGGCTGGTAGTCAGTTTTAAAATAGCTGATATGATCATATCATAAGGTACAAATATCATTTTTGTTTGGTACAAATCTTTTACAATTATATCACTGAATTAGATGTTTCTGTATGTATGTTTCTTTTCCTTATAGAATACCACAGTTTCAGACATGAGATGTTTATGGCCCTCAGCATGTGGTAACCACTGTATTTTTACATTATTTTTAAAAAATAATATTTACCATAGGGAAATGTTTACTTTATTTATAAAGTATCTTTTTGTGTACTTAAATAATTGAGTGCTTTTGTTCAACAACTTCAGCTAGATTTATAGCTCTGAAAATGTACTGCTTGCAAAATTATGACTTTATTTCTTAGAATATAAATGATATTTTCTTTTAAAAAGCTTTACTATAGAAGTGAAATGTCTAAAAATTATACTTTCCACACTAGGCCTCATTAAGAACTCAACATTTTTAATAGTAAAAATGAAATCTACTAACCACTAGGAATATGTCAATAATCAAATTGTGAGGTCAAATAATACCTGTTTCAATTATCCGCTTCCTGAACTAAAAGGAAATTAAATGACTATACTTCATGGTTAATTTTCTGATAAAGTCACTGTCATAGGGCAATCATTTTCTCAGAGTTTGTGATAGTTGTGAAATCATGAGTCAAAAATGTAATACCACAAGTTCTTAGCCACAAAATCCAAAACAGCTAAGGAAGAATTCAGTGTATTTCCTTAGAAAATTAGAATTCTCGAGTAGAATTTCCCATAGTTTTCTCTAGAAGCCACTGATAGCTCTCTGTCCAAAATAGATGTATTCTATTCTGTGAAACAGGGGTCCAATTCTAGAATAATCATTAAGGCAACAAGACCCTATCAGGTGGCTATTTTTTCCCCAAATCCATCCCCTACTTTTGTTGTTCAGAATTTGTATTTCATTTAAAATGTATACTAGTGCTGCTTGAGAAAATTAAAGTGGTTTGAAATAAAACACAGGAATAGTGTAACATTGTTAATGTCTAAATTTAAAAATCACATAAAAGAGAAATAAAACAATTAAACAAATCAACCATTCTAATGCAGTTATTACGCTTGAACATTAGGTTAATCTCAGAAATTCCTAGAAGCCAAGACAAACTAAACTCAATGGGCATAAAGAAAGAACAAGACAGAAATAGAAAAAGAAAAATAAATACACATAATGGGTAGCAACATATCAGTTAAGAGAAACACCTCACACCCCTTTCTGCATTTTGCTTTGTTTGTATGGGGTTTGTGACGTAGGTTGCCCAACTAATATGTGGCAGTTTTTAAATAATAAATTGAGGAAAAGAATAATATCAATCACGGTGGGTTGTTGCAGGAATTGAATTATTAACACATACATCATTTAGAGTTTTCCTTAGCACATAGCAAGATCTCAATAATTACTATTAATATTAATCACCTCCTGCCTATCATCACCAAATCTATCAAGGTACTTATTTCCAAGTGAGGAAAAAGTAACGGAGACTGCATAAATAACATAGTCAAAACATACCTCATACATTGGTAAAACTAGGGCATAGAACCCAGGTCCGTTTCAAAACTAATGCACAATCTCAGGTCCCCACAGCAGCTAGCTAACATGCAATCCTCAACTGCATGCATTTCATTTACTCTGTGTTCTTCGCTGCAGCCAGGCCAGTACCCTTTTCACATTTTCTGCCCAGCTTCCCCACATTTTCCTAAGAAATCAACAGTAGGTTTCTAATCTCTCCAGACTTGCTGGACATTAGTTGCAGCAAAATATTCATGGTGCTTCTCTCATTCTGGGACTTTTCCTATTTGCCAAATCTTTAGGAAAGAAGATTTTGCTAGAAAAAAATAAAATTATTTGTTTGTAATAACATGGATGAACCTGGAATAGATTATGGTAAGTGAAACAAACCAGTCCTAGAAAGATAAATAGTAAAAAATTATGGAAGTGGAAAAAGAAATGGCTGTTGCCAGTGGATAGGGGAAGAAAGGAGAGGAAATTTGTTGCTTGATGGGAGAAAAGTAAACACTGTGCAACATAGTGTCTACAGCTCACAATGCGGCGCTGTACATTTAAACATTTGTCAAGAGGGCGGACCTAATGTCTTTTTGTCACACACAAACACAGATCAAAAAACAAACACACACACAGAGGGACAAAAAGAAGCTTTTAGAAGTGATAAATATACTTATTACTTTGACTATGATTATGATATTAAATATGCACATGGGTGTATGCCTATTTCCAAACTCATCAAATTATATATGTTAAACATGGGCAGTGTTTCTTATTTCTTCTGGTATATCAACTGTACTTCAATAAATCTGGACAAAAAAAGCAAAATGTGAGAGACACAAAGAGCCTGGATACATGGCTTGTATACTTCCACCAAAAAATCATGTTTTCCTTCAACAAGAGTTACTCAAATTTCTCCTCCTTCTCCACCAAAATATTGTTGATTCCTTCAACAAGCATTAATCAAACTTTTCCTCCTCCTCCTCCTCCTCTTCCTCCTACTTCTTCCTTTATTCTTCTTTCTCTTCCGCCTCCTTCTCTTTCTCCTCCTTCTTTCTCCTCCTCCCTCTCTTCCTCCTTCTCTTTCTTTTTTTTCTCCTTCTTCTTCTGCTTCTTCTTCTCTTCTTCTTTCTTCCTTCTTTTTTTAATACAGGGTCCTGCTCTGTTGCCCTGGCTGGGCTGGAATGCAATGGCACAATCTCAGCTCAGTGCAACCGGTGCCTCCTGAGCTCAAGCTATCCTTCCACCTCAACCTCCCAAGTAGCTGGGACTACAAGCAGGCACCACTACCTTAGGCTATTTGTATTTTCTCCTTTTTTGTAGAGGTAGATTTTCATCATTTTGCCTAGGCTGGTCTCCAACTCCTGGGCTCAAGTCCTCCTCCCACTTTGACTTCCCAAGTTGCTGAGATTACAGTCATGAGCCACTACACTCAGCCAATCTAACTTCTAATGCCTTGCAAGTATTGTGCTAGCAACTGTCACTTTTAGACATGGTACTCACAGTTTACTATTGAAAGGAACTGTTTAGAGTTCACTTTATTAATTCAATTTTATGTCAAGCAACATGTTCAAATTATAATTCATGGCTTTAGTATTCAGCTAGGTTATTTTAATGTCAATCCTCTGAAATAATGGGTGGCAAAATTGATGGTCTGTAAATACAAACTTAAGTCAGTGTCCATTGCTGCCAAGTTAATGCAACCTAACTGAAATAAAATGAAAAATTGCATGGTTTATATTATAAAGATTAATGTCAGTGATGACAATCTATTAATGTGATATGTAACATGTTAATTAAAAAACTAAGTAATTCTTCTGTTTGTTTGTTTAAGTGAATGCTGCTTTTTGTAACCTGGAGAGAGTCAATTTTTCCTGGTGATCAGAGTTGCTGTCATCTGTAACACTTTAAGTAGCAGGATGTTTATTGGAATGTGGGTCTTACTGGAATGGCATGGATAGATGCTAAATCACATGGGTGAAATTGTAAACATAACTGAACTGATGGAAATGGCAAAACTCTGGAATATCGTCAGGATTGGAACAGACCATTACACATACCTAGGCAGGACTATTCCTGAGTGTGGCTCATGAATGTTATTTGCTTTGGCTTTTAATAGGTGTTACCATACACAAACAAAGGAAGAGTATGTGGCCAAATAAATTTGGGATAGCTAGTAAAGTGAAATCTGTTTCTTTGCTGCAGCATTTCTCAGTTCTTACACAATGGTTAAGGGCTTTGTGAAAATCTGAGTGAACACACAGTCTTCAGTGACATGAAAATTCACCTTCACTCTCTGTCTCTTCCTTTTTATTTGCATTTTTACTTTCAGGAACTATTTCATGGGACCTGTGTTTTCTGGAATGTATTTAGATATAGCCTGATTATATCCAAACCATTTTTACAGATAATAAAACTAAGCCCTGTAGCTGTAAAATGATTAATTCGTGGGAAAATGAAAAGAACTAGGTGGCATGGAAAGAACTGGAAAGCAAAGGACTGTGTTTCTCATATAAAGAATATGAAATATTGGACACAAATGTCATATTGCAATGAATCCATCAGTTGAAACTTTAATAGTTGTGGTGAGGGGCAAAGTTAAAACATGTCAGATTGGGACATGATATGAATGCCAAATTCAGGAGATTATGATTATAAGTACAATTAATATGGGAAAGCCAAAAGTCTGAAGCTGGAGTGAGACACAGAATGGGGAGAAGATATTAGATATCATCAAAGGTGAAAGAGAGGGCAAAACATGATCTTTAACTTCTCTGATTCAGCAATAACGCAACAATTAAAGATTTAATATAGAAATTATATTTTCATATTCCATTTACTGTAAAAAAATAGCTTTCTTGACTTCACTATCAAAAAAATGTTCTTGAGTTGGAGGGAGGGGCACCAAAGTGTTTTGGAGGAGCACATGTTGGAGAATAAATGAGCCTCATACCCCTCAAAAGGAAGAAGACTTCAATTTTAGACTTGTGTCTCTATAAACACCCTTGGAAATGGAGCAGGGATTGCCCATACTTTGAGAGGAAGTGGCTTCTCTGTCTAGTTTTTACCACTTATTATAATGTTGATCTTTTTAAAGTTTTCTTTTTCTTTTTACTATTTTCTCCGTTCAACCTTTTTTTCCTTCCATCTTTTCTTTTCTCTTTTCTTTTGCTTTCTTTCTTTTTTCCAAACTTTCTTCTGGTCTCCTTCCTTAATTCAATCTTTTGTCTGCTTGCCTTTTGTTCTCATTGATATACATTGAAAATGCTGCCTTATTCGCTCATATATGCATGCATTTTTGCCTATTTGTTTTATGTTTGTTTGTCCTAGTGCTTATTTGCATAGAAACAATTTATTCAGGAGTAATTTGTAAATTTTCATTGAAATATTTCCAAATGCATACAGAAAATAAGAAAGTCCAAATTATTGCAAATTTGGAAAGCTTCCTGAATTTTGCTTAGAAAACTTTGGAAGTCAGATAGGATTTCCAGATGTAAGTGAATTTATCACATTCTTACAGCCAAGAGCACTTGTGGTGTGTGTTGTTATCTATTTTGTTTTTAGCACTCTGGGCACATACAACAGTTAAATAATACAAGCCAAATAAATAACATTAAAATACTTTTCAGGGCCTTTGTTTTATCAGCTGAGGTAGTTGGAAATAATATTGTATCTTCCTCCTTCTTCTTAACCTTTTCACAAAATTTCATTCTTTTCAATACAGGTATTGTTTTTGCTATCAGGAAGCATGAGTATGACAGGTAGCACAGTCTGGAAAAACAAGTCTGTTTAAGTCATCATTCTAAAGGACACACTGTTATGCATTCTTCCCATTCTGGGTATCTAGTTCTGTGGTTGGCAAGTCATTGCCTCACATTAAAAACACAAAAAAGTTAATTCATGTAGCCAACACTAGTTTATTAAGCTGTTTTATGTGCTAGACATATGTGTGACTCCCAGTCCAATGAATTGTTTTCATCATTGTTTTTAAGAGTGGAAAGACAGTAAGTGAAGGGAGAAATGAAGATAATTTTGTGTGCTGATGAGTATTGTGAGGGTTATAATGACAGGGTGCATTGGTCCACAGAGAACAATCAGGATATGGTGAGGGTAGCAGGAGTGTCTTAATCTGAGTGGCTAAGGAATGTCTTGGCAAGAAGGTACTTGTCACCTGAAAGACAGGAATAAACTAGCCATAAGTGTCTTAGAGAGGAAACAAAGGCAAAAGCCTTGAGAAAAAAGGATATCTTATGCTAGAGAGAAAAAGAAGATAGAGAAGTCTTATACTAGTGAGAAAAAGGAGCTAAAGCAGAAGTTTGGCCCTTGCAGGTATTGTTTTACAAGCATCTGCATGGGCCAAACAATGCAGGTGCTAGTGAATTGCTTTGGAAAGTGGATATAGTTCTGTATGCAGTAGTAATCTCTGGGAGGATTTTAGCAAGCTGAGAAACATAATATCATTTGTGTTTTTAAAATATTGTATTTTCTTTAGTATTGTATGCATTTTCTTTTGGGAAAGTAAATCATTCTACTGAACAGAAGTGCAGCAATGGGATTGCTGGGTCTAATGGTAGCTTTGTTTTAAGTTCTCTGAGAAATCTCTTACAGCTTTCCGTAAATGCTGGATTAAATTACATTTCTGCCAGTAGTGTATAAGTGTTCCCTTTTCTCAGCAGCCTCACAAGCAGCTGTTGTTTGTTGACTTTTTAGTAATAGCCATTAAACCATTCTACCAAAAAGACACATGCAGCCACATGTTCATTGCTGTGCTATTCACAATAGCAAAGACATGGAATCAACCCAGGTGTCCATCAATGGGAGAATGGATAAAGAAAATGTGCTACATACATACCATGGAATACTACACAGTCATGAAAAAGAATGAAATCATTTCCTTTGCAGCAATACAGATGCAGTCGAATACCATAATCCTAAGCAAATAACACTGGAACAGAAAACCAAATGCTGCATCTTCTCACTTATAAGTAGGAACTAAGGATTCAGCACACAAAGGAACTAAGGATTCAGAACACATGAGAACAATAGACACTGTGCATTACTAGAGGGGGTAGAAAGGGAGGAGGATGTGTCTAGTAGAACTAAAGTGGCCAGATGATATTATTTGTGTTTTTGGATGAAGGCATGTATGCAATTTTTATGCTTGGTTTATTAGACAACAGGTTTTTTAAGTTATACTGTTTGAATTGAATTTCTATTTCTCCTGACAATAATTGTACAAACGTATATAACATTTTGCCTGATAACTTTATTTTATCTCTCTATTTTATGAAAATTAATATAGGAAAACTTAGGTAGAAAAATAGACTGTTAAGAGAAAAATGAATATAGATATATTGACATGAGGTTTAGGAAGGAAAGGTATGTTTAGAAAATTAAATATATTTTTAAAAGTGGGCCTGTTTCAACTGTTGTAAAGTTGACAGTGTTTTAAGTTGTAGCACTTTAAGTTTTTTTTTCTTTATTTTAGTATAATGAAATAACCGAACTAAGGGCTTTGTCTTTGGGGAAGATGGATTTTAGAAAACACTGTGGGGGATGAGAGGCCAAGTTGGTGCCTTGAACATTGCCGTCTACTTTATCAGTTCTTAAGATGAATGTAAAGGAAGTAACAAATGGGATAGGCTAGTATTTTCATCTGTGTCCTCAATTAAATATGTAGCGAAACTAGCCAGGTGTGGTGACTCACACCTATAATCCTAGCACTTTGGGAGGCCAAGGCGGGCAGACTGCCTGAGCTCAGGAGTTCGAGACCAGCCTGGGCAACTGCAGGAGACAAAAAAATGGATACTAGCCCATGTCAAGAACTTGCAGAACCAGTGGATTCGTTCAAAATGCAAATACAGTGTTGAGTCAGGAGAAGACGGACGTGAAATTCAATTTTTAAGTTGTTTATGAACATCCTTTAAAAAAACTTTTAAATTTAAGAACAGTCTGAGATTTATAGAAAGTTGTGAAGACAGCACAGAAATCTCATACACCCTTGCACCAGTTTCTCTATACTGATGTTAGGTTGGTGCAAAAATCATTGTGGTTTTGGACATTACTCTCAATGGCCAAAATCACAATGACTTTTTCACCAATCTAAGATTACATATTGGTATCTGTATTTGTTACAAATAATGAGCCAATATTCATACTTTATTATTAATTAAATTTGCTACTTGATTCAGGTTTCTCTAGTCTTTACCTAATGTCCCTTTTCTGTTCTTGGATTTTTTTCTAACGATCATATCTCTTTAGGCTCCTCTTGGCTGTGCACAGTTCCTTCGATTTTCTTGTTATTGATAGTTTTAAACATATTAAGAAGTAATGTAGGCATTTCGCAGAATGCTTTTCTATTGATAATCGTCTGATCTTTTGTCTCAGAATCAGACTGGGAGGGCTATCTTTTGGAGGTAAAGTGTCATTTTCCTCAGATCGCATCAAGAGTATACACTCTCAACATGACTTTCTTTATCATTTGCCTGAAGTAACATTTGCCATGTTTCTCCACTGCAGAGTCACACATACTTGCTCTCTTTCTATACTGTAGTTTGCCACAGGACGGCACTATGCATAGTCCATGCTTAAAAATTGAGGGATTATGTTTCGCTTCATTTGACAGTGGAGTAGCTATGTAAATTATTTGAATTCTTTTTCATGGAGCTTTGTCTAATTTTCCTTAATTATTTATGTATTTAATTATTGATGCATATTAGTATAGATTTGTAAATTTATTTTACTGCTCAAATTCTTGAAGCTTTGACCACTGGAAGCTCTTTCAGTTGGTTTGTGTGTCTTTTTGACATACCTTTAATTGTGTGTGTGTGTGTGTGTGTGTGTGTGTGTGTGTGTGTGTTTAGCACTTCTTATTTCTGGTCCCATAAGATGTTCCTGGCTCATCTTGTCTGTTGCCTGTCCAAGTCATAGATTCAGCTTTTTCTCCAAAGAGCTATGGGCCTATTTTTAAAAGGTATTTCCATTGTCATGTATTTTTGGAGCAATGTTCTGAATGTTTTCAGAGATACAGATACATCTATATGACTATTGGATTGAACAATATAATTCAGAGATAAAATGGAAAAGATGCACTCTAATGGAAGTTTTCTAGTTTGCATCAATTCATATTATAAGTAATTTGAGCCTTAGAATAAACCCTGGCGCTGCACAGTAATCAGCCTAGTAAATCATGTAACCCCAAAGGAATCTTAATATGACTGATACAAATACTTAGAACCTAAATGGTATTGTTTTTCCCCTCAATTTTGTTAAACACCTGTATACATGAGCATGGTAAATCTTCACTCAGTTCCAAACCTTCTCTTAACTAGATCTATACAATAAATAAACAGCCACACAGTTTGATCAAGATAACTTGTTTGTCTGTTTGACATATACCCAGAGCCTAGGTCCACTGAAGTACTGGATATAGCACTTCATAATTATTTTTTGTATAGTACATGAAATCCTATTCTGAGTCAAGCCATCAGTTAGAGACTGGGTGTCCAGCAATAATGATAGATAAGTAAGTCAACTCTCTCTCACTCTCTAAGTTTTTACAATGGCATAATTTAAGTCTTTTGGGAATGGATACAGAAAATATCTAACTCATTCTAGAGAGGTGGACTTCTGTTCTTTTCAACCTGGAAAAATATATATTCTAAGCAGCACAGCTTTATAACTTTGAGGGTGGTACCCAGCTTTCAAGCTTCTCATTCAAATGCTAGCTCATTAATTAATCACTCTTGTCTTGATCCCCAAAGTCAAGGTAACTTTATCTTCCTGATTTTACATTGCTGTGCCTATTCTTATCTTCCAGCAATGAGAGTCTTTTTTTCCACCATAAATTCTGAATTATTTTTCTTTCCTTAGCAGTAACCAGGGATTTGTTCTTTGGATTTATTCAACTCCACGTTGAAAAGTGCATTACGAATTGCAAATAGCAAGTTTTCAACAAATATTTGTTGAGTGTGTGGGTAAACAATACTAAGTATTGCTATGGTATCAGTTTTGGGTGATAGGCTTTTAAGTTATAAGGATCACAGAATAAGTTCCAGCTAGAGATACAAATAATTTTTATTAAAATTTAATTAAATCATTTTCAGTTGATAACCAATTTCTAAAAAGGATAGATGACTGGACTACGGTCAAACAGCTAATATATTTGTTGTGCAAGGAAATAAATTTAGCTCTTGCCTGTCAGTGTTTGGATATCTTATCATACCATACGGTTACACACGGCAGTATAGCAACTGTCTTGGTCCATTGTACACTGCCGCAACACAGTACCATAGACTGAGTAATTTGTAATGAGCAGTACTTTATTTGCTTACAGTTCTGGAGGCTGGGAAGTCCAAGACCCAGGGCCAGCATCTGGCAAGAGCCCTCTTCCTGCATCATCTCATGGTGGAAAATGGAAGGGCAAGAAAGAGAAGGCAAAAGGGGGCTTAACTCACCCTTTAAGGACAGCGTCAATCCCACCCATGAGGGTAAAGCCCTCAATTACCTTTTAAGGGTCTTATCCCTTAACACTATTGCAATGGGAATTATATTTCAGCATGAGTGTTAGAAGAGATAAACATTCAAACCCTAGCAGCTACCTCCTCATTTTCTGATCCAATACATAATAAAGGTAATTCTCAAAATAATTTTCCAGGAGTTTGTAAAAGCTATGTAAGACAACAATCAAAGCAAGAAACAGACTTGGAGATTGTTTCTGAAATAAATTTCACATTTTTTGGTGATGGTGAGGGACTACATATGCTTTGATGTTGACTGTGCATGATTTCACCCATTTTAGGAGGCTGCTCACAGTGTTAAGTAGCAACTATGTGGGTGGCTGGGAACATTGTTAGAATTATAATGTTTACAGCAGCCCTCTGTTGACTACCTAAACACGGGCTTCTCATTAGTCCAGCAAAATTTTCGACATTAGACATGCAAAGCCTTCAGGAAGCCCTCAATCTTAATTGGAAAGATTATTTATCACTCAATTGCAATAGCTTTTAGTTCTTAGCATTGTAGGTGGGGCAGTGAATTGACTGTAGCATCAAAAAGAGCTAAGTTTGTAATTCTCTGTAGTACCTCACTAACCAGCTATGTAAACTTGAAAAAGTTACTTCTTAAGTCTTTGTTACAGATATCCTTATTTTCACTGGGTTCCTGCAAATGTATTCCTGTATTTTGTTTTTTTCCATCCTTATACAATCTCTGAACCTCTGTGAAATTCTGTGATGTTTATTATCCACTTGGGTTTTCCATTATGTAAATCTTGTTTTCCCTTTACTGGGTTATAGGTTTTTTGTTTGTTTGTGTTTTATTTTTTATTTTTTTTTTTTTACATAAGCACAAACACTTAGGCAACCATCTTTATCCATTATCTAGTACAGGCATCAAACATAAACAAAACCAGACACTAAAGGACAGATTTTAATAAGTAATATACTATTGCAAAAGGAAAGAGTCCAGTGTGAGTTCAAATTGTACTCAGCTTCAAATTGTACAGAGGTGACTGTGTTTTCAGGAGAGAATGGGCCAGGCATAATTCCTCATATCTGTAATCCCAACACTTTGAGAGGCCAGGTCAGGAGGATTGCTTGAGCCCAGGTGTTCAAGACCAGTTTGGGCAACATGGTGAGACCTATCCTCTACAAAAACAAAAATAAAACTTAGCCAGGTGTGGTGGCTTGCCCCTATAGTCCAGCTACACAGGAGGCTGAGGTAGGGGGATTGCTCTAACCCAGGAGATAGAGGATGCAGTCATCTGTGACTGAACCACTGCCCTCCAATCTGAGTGACAGAGTGAGACTCTGTCTCAAAAAATTTGAATAAAGAAACGATGTAGAAATTAGGAAATTAGAGAGGTGAGCCGGGATTCAGTAGAATCAGGGAAGTGAAAAACTACAAAAAGTAGGAAGGGGAGGTAGCCTATGTGAAACCCATCTAGGTTTACTAATTGGCTGTTACTGAAGTTAGGCCCTTACCCTGCTACTAAGACTGGGAATCAGAGAGTTCATCGTCAGGTGTCAGGTTGTGCAAACAGTAAAACATTTTGGGAGCCTTGAGTTTTCCCAGGCAGGCACTTTGAAAGATGTTAAGGTTAACTTAAGAAATTGGACTCACTGAGCTATTAGGAACTATACTCGCATATTTTCCAAGTCTTTATGATCAAAGTTGAAGCTTAGTTGAGAAAAGGCTCCGAGAAGCATGGTAACAGTTTGGTCAATAAGGGAGATTTTATCACATGATTTTTCAACCTTGACACTATTGATATTTTGGGCTGGATAATTATTTTTGTGGAATGGGGCTCTGTCCTGTACACTGCAGAATGCTTAGCAGTATCCAAAACTCTATCTAAATGCTACTAGCAGCCCCTTTTCCTTTCCCAGTTTAACAACCAACAACGTCTCCAGACTTTATAGAACGTCCCCTGGGGTCAAAATTGCTTCCAGTAGAGAAGCTTCCTACCTACCCCAACTTCTTCATTTTTCAACAAATATTTAGAGAAGGGAGGTTATATTTAAGATATATTTACTTTGTCCTATGCATAACTACCCATTAAATAAAGAAAATTATGTCTTAAGACATAAAACGAAGAACTAAGAATAAAATTTAGATATATAAAATTATATATATAAAATGTGTAATTAACTTAATAAGTTTAAAACAAAGATTCCTTCTCCTTGTCTCAACTGCCATCTCTCTATCATTAGAATTCAGTACCATATCTCATTATACTGAATCACTGTACTAATATCACTTTAAGTCATTCAAAAGTAGTGTCATTGATACAAACACGTGGGTCAGCTCCATTAACTTTATGACATGCAGATTTGGGTAATTTGGTGATTTGACAAAGATGGTGACATTTTCTCAGAATGACATCAATATATATAGCACCTTTGTGATTGAGATAGATTGGTCAATCTGCTTAAATGTGATATAATTAAAATTCATAAATCAGCATAGGTGATTTGTGTATGAAAGAGTGTGTGTGTATGAGAGAGACAGAAATCATTATTTAAACAATATTTTCACATGTTTATGTTATTTTTCCTAAATGAAAGGCCTCCATTTCTCTTGAACTCAATAATTTTACTTTTTCATATTAAAATAAACCCCAAATAACTGTCCTTCAGAAAAGAAATTAAAGCTCATCACAGATGGGGCTGTCTCCTGTTATCCAGTCCTCTCATTCATTTCAAGTAAATCCCTATTTAATTCCTTTCTTCTGGAAAATTTCTAATCAAACCTTGGAAAATCAACTCTATCAAACATTGCTTCCCTCTCCCATGCCAGACGTGTCAAAAGGTAAAAGTAGAATAATTTATGACCTTGAAATATGAGCAAAACATTATCCAATCCCCACTATAGGGTACAGAACCTTCACTTCCACAGAACAGGTGGTAAAACAATTACAGATGTGCAGCTGTTTTATGCCATCAAACTCTCCCTGGAAAAGCCGGAGGTGATTGTTATATAAAAAATGTGTTTTTTCTGCACAGAATATATTTAATAAAACTGTGAGGTATGTAAATTTGCCAGCCAGAGGTAGAGGCATTTTAAAATTTGACTATAGTTTTGTTTATGTTAAGAAATTACACTTATTAGTGTAAATCATCTAAATCATAAATTAGCATAATAGAAACATCTCTGTAATAAAAAGCTGCCATTCTATTACCAGATAGCTTTATTTCTATGAGACTTTATTAGCAATGAATATCAAGCAGGCCAGAAGATGTAATATATTACCTAATGTGGTATTGTGGAATGGAAAACATACTCCATGAATATGCAAACTCTATTTCCATACATAAAAATAGTTCTATAAATATATGTCCAGTAACACAAACATGGTGGCTGTCATATTATTTTCGTAGCATACCTCATACTGCATATACCTGTAATTATAATGTATTCAAAATATATCTTTGCTATTCAGGATATGAAATGATAAAGAAATATACACAGGGACCTACCATAGACATAGCAATTTAAAAGATATCATGGAAAAGGGTGGTGGGAAGAATGGGAGAAAAGAAAACCACAAATCTGGGGAAAGGGAAAGCAAGAACTGAAAGAAAAAAGTAAAGCATTTCTGGTTGTTTATTTCTTCAAAGCCTAAATGTTACTCCTGAGGTTGCTATATGATGCTCATTGCAAAAAAAAAAGAAAAAAAAACAGAGACCTCATTAAATGTAAACTCTCCCGATGTCACTCAGTAAGCCTGAATTTGAATTCAGTCCCTCTGATTATGATCCCCCTGTCCATTTCTTACATTACAGTTACTTGGAGAAGAAATGGGAGAGGGAAGGGAAGCTGATGAACACAGTTGGTGGCCAGCACTCTCACTTCCACCAGAGCCTCCCGCTGGTGTCTGTTTTATGCATGAGAATTTTGCATACTTTTATATTTGTAGAGGAGTTTGGAAACAATTGCACTAATTTGTCCAAACAACCTGTTCTCTATGAATTTGTAGTCTCATCAGTCTGGGAAAACCCACTATTCAAGAACACTAAAAAATGGCAATAAATGTTTCAACATGAGTGAAATAAGATCCTTGTGTAGCTGGAAGATATTGATGAGGGAGCTTGGTAAAAAAAAGACTGAAAGAAGTGAGACTTGACTCAGTTCTTGAAACACAGGCAATGGTTAGTGACAGGAAGGGTTGGAGTAATGATTGTAGATGACGAAGGAGCGTATCTCTAGTTCCAGGAATGCATGTTTTATCACTCAATAGCACTTACTAAAAGTTTTACTGGGAAAGATTTGTTTCTTGAACAGAAAGAGATAGGAATTAGCAGTGTTCGTTTACGTAGCAATTGAGAGAAAAGCTCGATTCAACAAGGAATGTTAAGGAACAGTGAACAACCAAATTTCCTCTGTATAAAATGATATTTGGAGCAGCCCTTCCAGGGTCATCCACTATTGAGAACCTGCATCTTAAAAGAGCCCAGTACTTTACAAGAAAGCCATTTTGAATTGTTCAAATAAGTATATTAATACAATTTGATTTAATGAGCCCTTTGTGTTATGAAAGACTTCTTTATATGTAGACAAAGTCAGTCCAGGGCCCCTCAGAGGGTCTTGGATGACACTCACTAAGGCCAACCTCAGTTTCCAATGGTTTCACCATACCAATGTCATCATTCTCTGAATTCACCCTTATTTAGGTCACACTTTTCTGTTGGTGTAAAATAGGTATGAACTGCACAGATACTGGGGTTAAACTTTTTGGGTATGAATTTCAGCTTGGACACTAATAGTGTGACTTAGGGCACTTATTAAATCATGTGTGCTTCCCTTTCCTCATATGGTAATAAAGATAATCACAGGTCAACAGATGGCATTGAGAACCAAATGAGACAGCACAGGTAAGTGTTGACCCCAAGCCATCCACAGCACAAATACTTACTGAATATGAGTTGTTTCTCTTAAAACTGACACAAGCACTTTCACATTATATAGTATTTAAACTCAGGTTTTGTTTTCTCTTATGTCATAAACTTCTTACAAAGCCTATCAACACAGTGTTTTTCTTTCCCTTCAAACTTCTAAAGACTAAAAGGAAGGAAGAAGGGCTAATTTATCTGAAAATGAAATCAAGCAGCTTGCCTTGTATTGAAAGGTAAATTGCCTTTTCAACCTCATCATTTTATACTGCTCAATGTAGAAAATTAGAGAGTAAATGAGATGCCACAAGCTTCCATATTCTCTCCCACTGCACAGAAACCTGTGTCTTCACTGCCAATCAGGTAATCTTAATTTATTGGCATTTGGAGTTCAGCAAGATACAAAAAGTAACTCTATGCATACCAACTCTACCAAAATTATTTCTAAAAGAAGTTAGTAGATGTGCTCATATGGCTTTCTTTTTTTTTTCCCTAGGGCCATGTATGACTGCTAGTTTTATTAGGATTCTTTGGAACTTCAGCTGTCGAAGACTAATTACACCCATCCAGTTTAAAAGACAGGGTAGTGATGTGATTAAGAGATGGGCACTGGAATTGCACTTAAAAGGTCCACATTTTGGTGACTATCCTCACTAATGTGTAACATGAACATTATGAGCCCACAGTTTTCTTATCTGGGGATTGTAATAGTATCTAAAATTTGAGGGCTGTCAAAAAGATTAAATAACACAGTACAAAAATGTGTCTACTCTGATGTCTGGCACATATATACACATTCATACATATACATAAGTCGTTCAAGTAGATGTCATTGTTATTGCTAAAGCCATATTCTAGGCACTGTGAGCTAGGCAGTGAGCTTGGTTTCTAGGAGACAAAAGATCTATAACAAGTCACAGTGAAATGGGTGAGAGGCAGGTTATATATACTCTGCTAAGAGTGTAGAAGAGAAGGTCAGGCAAAGAACATCTATGTACAGAGGCCCTCATATGTACTGGGCTCTGCACAACCCCTTATAAAGTGGGTATTGTTTCTCCCTTTGTGCAGACAAGCAAACTGAAGCTCCAAGAGATAAAAGTAACTTTCCAGAACAACAGAGCTCAAAAATAAGCCAAAAGTCATTTAGCCACAGAATCCATGCTTTCCATATTTCACCATATATTCTTTATTTATTCTTGGTAGAGGGATTAGTCAAAGCTCACAGACCTACAGAAAATATCTTTTGAATATGGATTGACTAGTCATTACAGTGTGAAAGGAGAGGAAACAGGACTGAATTTCCAAATTGTGTATTTGTATGCTTATACACACCAGTTTAAAAGGAAATTCATTTGTCTATCAAGGGATACTTAGAGAGCGCTTCCATATCTTGGCCTCTTCTCTTTTTTTCTTATAATGTCATAAGTTATTGTTTGGAATCTCAAATTGTCTTTCTCCTTGTAAGGCTTATAAATTGCTCATTGAGAGAATGCATAAGAGGAGGTCATGGCCCCTTTAGAAAGCTGGAAATCATGGTGATATTGGTTTTGAGAATGAGCTTTGGAAGTAATGGTCATTTATAAAGTGTTGAAGAGACAATGAATGCGGAGAAAAAGAAAATAAACTGGTGACATTTATTCCTTTATTTTTGATTCAGCAAATAGGTCTGAAATATCTGCTCCAAATCAAGCACTTTTAAAATTTTAAGTTGTATATACTAATGATCGGTGGAGAAAACGTAATGAATCAAAAGAAACAAAGGATTGGAGCAGAGATAAAGAGAAGGGGGCCAGCCTTGGTGGCTCACACCTGTAATCCCAGCACTTTGGGAGGCAGAGGAGGGTGGATCACGAGGTCAAGAGATCAAGACAATCCTGTCACCATGAAATAGTACTGTTGCCAACATGGTGAAATCCCATCTGTACTAAAAATACAAAAATTAGCTGGGTGTGGTGGCACTTGCCTATAGTCCCAGCTACTGGGGAGGCTGAGGCATGAAAATCACTTGAACCCAGGAGGTGAAAGTTACAGCGAGCTGAGATTGTGCCACTGCTCTCCAGCCTGGCAACAGAGCAAGACTCCATCTCAAAAAAAATAAATAAATAAAAGAGAAGGTAAGACAGATATAGAGGAGTCCATACACAGGAAAGGCACAAAGATGGGTGAATGTTGAGAATGTTGAACGTTGAGAAAAAGTAGAGTGTTAAATATTGGAAGTATCCTAACAAGAAGACTCGAAAGTCCTGAATTCCAGTGTTAATTTGTAAGAGCTAGCTCTGTGACTGCAAGTGGTATAACGAGTCTGTCAATTTGTGTTTTGTTCATTGTAACCTCCAAACAGACATATTTTATCTAGATTAGAAGTATAGCTCAGTGGGTTAAGGGATTTTGGTTTTATTTTCTTAAGCTTTTACTCTTACTTGTATATGTGAGTTTTGCAAACTTGTGCACTTTAATCACATATAATCCAAGTAGAAATGTGCCTGCATTGTAAACGCTGAACAGTTGGAGCATTTGGACTTCTCGTACCAAAGATGACATTCTTCATTTCCCAGGGTATGTGATGCTCTCCCGAATCTCACAGGAAAGTGACATTCCTGAGTGTGGCCAGAAACATGAAAAATATACCTTCCTAAGGGACTAAGTAGTACTGTTTTTAGTACTGTTGCTCTGAGGAGGAGGCTGCCCTCTCACTGAGTGGATGCACATGGCATGCTGCCTGATTCACTTATGACAAAAACAGTAATTTAATTCATCTTCGGTTAACCATTAGCTTCAATAATAATGAAGGCACTGATTTTGCAGCATGACTGGCATTGACAATGCCTAAAATAGAACACTGTAAATATTACTGCTCCAAAATTCCTACAACAGCTGTTGGGTCCTACTGGAAACATCTATTTTCTCAAGGAAGGGTTTCCTGTCTGTTAGTTGTACAATGCTTCTGCGTTTGGGGAACAGACACTAGATTTCCTTAGGGAATTGCCATAGAAACTATTGTAGTTCTCTGGCAGTGGTATAAAATGTGGCAGTGGTATAAAATGCACAGGTGCTTATGATTTCACATTCAAATTTGAAAGTGATTTGGGAAGGATTCCCTCTTTTCATATTGTTTGAAAGTTTCAGAAGGAGTTGTACCAACTCCTCTTTGTATGTCTGGTAGAATTTGGCTGTGAACCCATCTGGACCAGGGCTTTTTTTTTGATTGGTAGGCTATTAATTGCTGCCTCAACTTCAGCCCTTGTTATTGGTCTGTCTGTCTGTCTCTCTCTCTGTTTCTCTCTTTGAAATTCATTATTTCAGTGGGTGATCTCCCAAGTAAATAATAAATGTTAGTTTTCTATAAATAGCATTCAAACACTTTGTTTAAACACCACGATCTTCTATACTCTGTCCTTTGGGACAACCAAAGTCAGGTTATGTATATTCTATCTTTAAGCAGCACCTTCTCTGGATTGTACTCTGTAAATGTCTACAGGCTCGTGGTTACTTTACTAAACTTTGTAATCATCTCTCCTTGATGTTATTTAATAAAATACACTATTGTGTTAATGAAAACAAGCTCATTTATTTTCCAGTGATCTCAGTACTGAGATCTCCTAAAGTGATGCCAGAGTGGCCGTTCAACACAGGAACATATATCTGTAAGATTGTTAATGTTACTTTTATGTTAGATGAAACACTGCTTGAGAAGGCAAGCCATTACATGCATGCTACCTACATACATATTACAGACATGTAAAGCAGAGCTATTGTAGGTAGGGATTCTGAGTGACAATCAGAAACTAGGATTATACACTACAAAATACAGAAAATCTTTTTTTTTTCTTAATGGCATAAGCAGAATTTGGTGCAAAATGTATTGTTTTCTCAGTTGTCCTTGTGTATTTCTAGATGACTTTGTGAGCATACTTTTAGTGGTGTCTGACCAGTCCAAAATCTACCATTTTTTTTTTCTCTAGGAACTTCTCACTTGAACCTCTTTAACTGAGTAATGTTCAGACATGGAAGGTCTGTATTGGGTCTGTGCCTCACCCCTGACCACAGCACTCTGGATTGTATAGGACACTGGCCCATCATGTTCTGGACACTGGAATTAAGATATGGAGACAGTTGAAATAGTCTTTGGAGTGTGTAGATTGTCATGACCTTAAAATATAAAAATTGCTGTTTTCTTTAATAAAATGGATCTTTCAGTTATGCCTTGAGACCCTGATACACAATTTGGTCCTTCTGAAACATTATATGAAACATCACCTTAGAACTTTCTAAGGTCTTAATAATTCTAGGTAGATTTTCGTCCTGGACTTGACCTTGGTCCAGGGAATGTTTCTTATTTTGAGAATCCATTACTATTTGAAAAGACTGTTCTAGGAACTTCAAATATCCTTCGAAATATACTTGAACATTAAACAGGTTATTCTTAAGTCCATTTCTGCTTCTGCTTATTTTATTACAGACGAAGGCAGATGGCACGTGCTATGTTCCATCTGGAGCTATTCTTCACTAACTCCTCAAGTTTGTTACAACATTTTGTACTTCCCATATCACTTGAGGTAACAATTTTTCTAAATTTTTTGTAACTTCATAAATTCTCTTTTTCTCTAGAGCTTTTTATAGTATATGCTTCTCAGTCTTGTAAGCCTTGATCTATCAGTGTTCTAGCTTTTACCAAAGATCTCTTCAAGGCTTTATTTACGTGCATCTGCTTGATCCCAAAGCCAAGGCCACACGTTCTAAGTTTTTATTATATACAGTGTGACATAGCAGACTATAATAAAGTACTCCAAATATGTACAATATAGTATAGTACTGTATTGTGAGTTCTTTGTTTTTTTGTTGTTGTTGTTGTTTGTTTGTTTTTGAGACAGAATCTCACTGTCACCAGGCTGCAGTGCAGTGGCATGATCTTGGCTCATTGCAATCTCCACCTCCTGGGTTCAAGCGATTACCCTGTCTCAGCCTCCCCAGTATCTGACACAACAGGTGTGCACCACCATGCCTGGCTAATTTTTTGTATTTTAGTAGAGATGAGGTTTCACCATGTTGCCCAGGATAGTCTCCATCTCCTGACCTTGTGATCCCCCACCTCAGACTCCCAAAATGCTGGATTACAGGCATGAGCCACTGTACCCCACCTGTACTTATCAGTTTCAAATTTCCACTTGCTTGTTACTACTGTTGAACAAACCATGCTGGTAGTGAATGGCTTGAGGCAACCGCTCTACTATGCTCATGGATTCTGCCATTGAACTTACGTAATGTCATTTCCTCATACTCTATTGGCCACAGCTGTCTAAAAAATCCAACCAGATCTAAAAAAATAAGTGATATATTCCCAGTCATTGAATTGGAAGAGTATCAAGGCCACATAGTAAAACAAATGGGATGGGAAATGTTGTTTCATCTATCTTTGGAAAATAAAACATTAACTAACACAACACCACATTGTATGGTAGAGTCATAATATTAAAAAGGCAGGTAATAAATTATAAAGTAATACACATTTTTCCATTATCCTACATAAATCAATTTTTTGTTGAATGAAAAAATAACTTCACCTCTAACCATGACTTCTTTCATGAATTGCCACCCATTTTTCTACTACTGTTCTAGATAAACACTCATTATTCATAAGAGCAAGGTGAGTTGCAGAGATGCAAAAGGCCTGTATCCTGGTTACGTAGTACATTTTATGTATCGCAAAGATTAAAATCCACATTTTAATTAGATTCAGTGCTCCTTCCATTAAGGTAAATAGCTTCTTACCTGAGCTACTTATTAGAATGTTTGCATGATGCAAAGTATATTCAACCACTTTGTAAATAGAGATTCCAGAATGATTTCACATGAGTAAGCAAAAAAGAACTATAACAACTAAAAATTGAAGAGCAACTTTATTTGAAGGAACATCTTAAGTTAATCTTTTCAAAGAAAATTGTTGCTGACTAGTTTTTCAGGTATGTTGATTTATTCTAAGGGCAGTAAAGAATTAGAAGTCTCCATTTTAGAAGTCTGAACTGAATTAAAAATAAATTGCCATAAAATATTCAGATGTCAAGAAAAACTTTAATAATAAAACTATTCTTAGGTATCTAGGATGAGAAAAGGCGCATATGTCAAGATGTCATTTACTTTCAGTCAATCTTTAAAAAATTAATACAGAAAAAGGTACCGATTGGCTGTTAAGTTTTATGGTTAGAAAGCCAAGTTAGTGGTTCTAAGATTTAAGAAAAGAAAGAAAACTGACAGGATCAGATTATTTCTATCATCACCTTTGACATTCAATATTAGTCAGACATGTTATAAAGCATAAGCTTTTGAATTAAAGGACGTGGTTAAGGGCAAAGAAAATTACTTAACATAAAATAGGAATTATTTATGAACAAATAAAAAATCTAATCTCAACAAATATTTACTGAGCCCTTATGATGTTGACCATTACTATTAATAAAATGCAATTTAAAACTTTATTGAATTGTCTCTTAGCTAACAAAAGAACAAAATAAGAATGAAAACAGACACACAATTCTTTGTTCTAAAGGTATTTCAATAAAATTGATATCAAATAATACTGGAATGAAGCTAATAAAAGAAGAAAACTCGTGTATTAACTATTCATTATCGTCTATCAGTCTATCGATCAACTTATTAATTAATCTATCTATCTCTCAGTTGATCTGTCTATATACAGATGGTCCCTACCTTAGGATTTCTTCATTTTACTATGGTGAAAAAGTGATAGAAATTCAGTACACTCTGACTTATAATGGGGTTATCTTTTCATAAACCTATTGTAGACTGACAATATTATTATTGTTTATCTCTGGACATAACTCCATCCTAAGTGGAGAGACATCTGTATACTTATCCATAAACATTAAGTGTACCAATGAGACTTTACATAGTTATCTTCCTTTAAAAATTTATTATCAGGAAAAGGCTCAAAAGGAAATAAAAATGTTATAATTGTAAATATAATTAAGGTGGCTTTAAATATGTATGTTATGTGTGTATGTACATACAAAATCAAACTAAGTGAACTTGCTAAGAAGCTAATTAATAAATTTTAGAATATTATCATGAAGTGAAAAAGATAATTTTTATGTAGAACAAAACCAGAAGGCAATACGGAAAACTGAAAATACTTGAATGGTTTATATTTGGAGTTACAGGTATTTTTTTTTTTAATTTTTTATTGGATTATAGGTTTTGGGGTACATGAGCAGAGCATGCAAGACAGTTGTGTAGGTACACACATGGCAGTGTGCTTTGCTTTTCTTCTCCCCTTCACCCACATTTGGCATTTCTCCCCAGGCTATCCCTCCCCACCTCCCCCTCCCACTGGCCCTCCCCTTTTCCCCCCAATAGACCCCAGTGTTTAGTACTCCCCTTTCTGTGTCCATGTGTTCTCATTTTTCATCACCCACCTATGAGTGAGAATATGCGGTGTTTCATTTTCTGTTCTTGTGTCTACAGGTATTTTTTAAATTCTCTTTGATTTCATTATTATTATAATGTAAAGTTATAATATTAAATCTTGAAAAAAATCTGAGATATTTGTGGGAAGGAACATTGCTCACTTTTTGGTAGAACAACTAGAAACTAGCTCTCTGTTTGAAGATAAAATGGGTATCATGTAGAGGCATAGAACTACAGCCATTTAGTCACTATGAGTGACTTGAACATGTAAGATGAAGATGATACTATGGAAAGATGGGTGTGGGAATAAATATTAACTAGTTATTTTTACTCCACTTTATTAAAATATGATTCAAGAGTGACAAACATCAATATGTGGAATGCCAGGAAGAATTTTAGTTTACTTTTTATGCAGAGGTTTATTTTTTACTATTCTAAACTCATGAGCAGATATAGCTTTATGGAATCAAAATAAGCAGATACCCACGTACTATCATCTCCAGTACCTGTGCTTAATTCAATCAGCTTCTGACATTTCCAAGACAGTGGGAATTAGTTTAAGAATATGCTGGTCAACAAATTAGACCAATAAGACATGGGGAAGTTTTCCTGGAAGATGTCTGACCTCTGATGTCTTCTCATGTTTTGCTTCTTAATTTGTCTGAGATCTGGGGAGGGATAGCATGGGGAGAAATGCCAAATGTGGGTGAAGGGGAGGAAGGCAGCAAAACACACTGCCACGTGTATACCTATACAACTATCTTGCATGTTCTGCACATGTACCCCAAAACCTAAAATGCAATAAAAATTAAAAAAAAAATTTGTCTGAGATGCCACCAAGTATTTCTCACCTGAGAAATGAGCCCTGGCTGTGTCAATTCAGGTCAAAACAATTTGAAGTGTGTTCTTAACTCTTTTTTTTCCTGCGGTACTCCTCTTCAAAGGCAAGTTCTGCTTCTTTCCTGACTGTCCATTATTTTTCTGTTGAGTGTGATTCTACTCCTCTCTTTTGGACTGGCCTTGGTATTTTTGTCTCCTAGCAATCTCTTTCCAATTTGTGTCAGATATAACCTTATGTAGTAATTCTAAAACTAGACTACAGTTTCCTTACCGATTATATTTAATGCTGTCACTTAGGTCCTATGCACACAAATTCCATTTCATTGGTCTAGGGCATAAACGGGACATAAGGACATCTAAAGCACTCAACATTGAGAACTACTAGCCCACTGTAACCATCTGCTTAAATATTCTACAGATTGAGTTTTCTTCTCCAGTTGAGAAATCCTCCGCAATCTGGGAGATTTTTTCTTTAGGAGTGGTAGTCAAATGGGATGGAGTGTAATTTTGTTCTTAATGCCACTATGGTAATTATGATTGGTATGCATACTGATGGAGATGTTCAAGAACGTTTTACGTGCAAATAAATATATAGACACATAAATACTACAGAAGGGCATAAATATTTAGTTTCAATGGTTGCACAGTAATTTTAATATATTTTTAAAATTCCGCCTTTATAATTTACTCCAAAAACTTGTGATTTCTTTCCCATTATTGTAAAGGAACAAACTGATTTTCTTATTATTACTATTCAGCCCTTATGATTAATGACACCATTCATTTAGATAACCAAGACTGAAGACTGTGTGCCATCTTCATGCTTCGTTTTCACTCTTTTCCGTAAAGTCAATCACTAAGTCTTGTTGATTTTATCTTTTTCATAAATCTAGAATGTATATTCTTTTTTTCCTCTGCCAAGGCTTTTCTCATTCTACCTACAGTTGAAATAGTATCTCTATTATCTTCTATCTCTGATGTATACATCTCAAATCTGTCTGTCTCATAGCCTGCAAGTATCATTTTTCTCATGCAATATTTTTTAAATTAATTTATGTTATAGTTCTGCCTAGACAGTTTTGTTGCTTCCCCATAACATTTCCATAGAAAATTGAAACCATTTCTTATATTCATAATCAGAAAGTTTAGAGTCTGACTCATTTTTAAAACTTGAGCCTTACTGCCTAATACTCTCCTACATAAGCTTTTGCCTTTAGACACATCAGCAAGCAACAATGCCCTACATAAGGATGACTTCTTAAAGCCAAGTTTTCTTTTTGGGTCTTTACCAAGCTAAATGTAGAAAGTGGCATCTTTGCCATTTATGAAGAATAAGAAAGTTGCTATCTTTCAGGAAAGGTGACAACAGCTGAGGGTCCCTGGGTTGGATTTGAAACTGTCTATGTCGGGGGAAAAGTGCTCCTTCCTCAGGCCTTTGACAGTCACGGCAAATTTCAACATTGCATGTACAGAGCCAGACGCTGCTTTCATCCGCTTGGCAGAGGGGAAAGAGACTCTGGAAGGGCTGCCAAGTTTTCAACATAGGGGCTTTCAGATCCAGAGCAGAGAACCCTTAAGGACCAGTAGGTCCACCTCCCCAACTTCACGCCCAAGGACTTGGCAGGCACTGAGCTGTCCTCATTAAAATCCAGTTTGGATTGTGGCACTCTTTCATTCCCACCCAGCTGTAGCCAAGGGGGGAAAAAAATGAAAACCAGATAATAGAGGCTAACACACACACACATACATAAACACACACACACACACACATACACACACACACACACATACTGCAAACCAGAAATTTAAACTAGAATTAGGAAAAACATCAAATTTGTTTTTAATAGTTGTCAGAATGCTATACAGGAGCCTCTGGAGCCTTCCTTTAATCATCTGGTTTCATTCTCTTTTTTTCTTGCCGCCCTAATTATTCCCCACTTTTAATATCCCCGAACTGGCTCTAATTAAAGTTTTCTGTAGTTTCAGCTTGTTTGCCAGGCAGGTGCCCTTTCACTTTCAAAGACCAGCCCAATTCTTGTGTCCAGGCAGACAAGGTTATCTGGGAAGTTTGTAAGATCCCTGCTTCCTCTGGAGTCTCTCTCATCCTTGCTCTGTGATTTCTGTGATTAGTCAATATGAGCTCAGCCCCAAAGAGGGGCTCTGTTCTTGGAGATTAGAGAGGCTGATACTCTGTACACATTTTCTTCTTTGTCATTTTCTCTCCTCATTCTTTCCTAATTGAAATGTACTTTCATCACATTTTATTTCAAAAAATATATTTAATATTCTATTGAGTCTTCTGTGGTCTTTACAATGTAGTAGAAAATATCGGTAGCAAGCTCTGGGATGCCGAGTGAGTTGCCTAGGTATTTGAAACAGTGAAAGTTATTTTTATTATTGGTACAATTCTGTTTTTCTACCTTTTTGCACTCATTATAATGACACAATCACAAAGTGATTGCTAAGCTCATGAAAGGTGTTCTATTATAAAAACTACATTTTTTGAGGTGTACGTTCTTCATCAAGTGAAATCTAAGGCGAAATTTTAATGGGAAGTGTCTCACAAATAAACCTATCATTCTTTAGGGGGTTTGAAAAACAACATCTTTGGGCCAATGTTGAGTTTCAAATAAGAATAAAACAATATATCTTGCAGGGTTGTTTGAAGAAAATATTCATTCATTTATTAATTCAAATTACATTTATTAAGTGCTCCAGTGGCAGGCACAGCAGTAGGCACTAAAATTAGAGACTGTGAAATCATTCCTTCTTTCAAGATAGTCACAAGAAATTTGGAAAGAGATATGTAAAGACATCATTACAACTTGGTGAGACTGAAATAGCACTATGTAGATGGAAATATCACAGTATAGGCAGGTAAGAGAAATCATCAGTTGACTGGAAATTTGGTGGAATCGTGAAAAGATAAGAAGCAGATGGAAACAGATGGGAGCAAAGAAATCATAGTCTCAAATAGATTCCAGAGAAACTTAGTACAGTATGAGGATTTGTGTGGGAGAATTCTAAACTTACAGTTAAGAGATTGAAAAGTTAGAGGCAATAACACACCTGTAGGTTATTAAAACAGGAGTTACAGCCGGGTGCAGTGGCTCAAGCCTGTAATCCCAGCACTCTGGGAGGCCGAGGAGGGTGGATCAAGAGATCAAGACCATCCTGGTCAACATGGTGAAACCCTGTCTCTACTAAAAATACAAAAAATTAGCTGGGCATGGTGGTGCGTGCCTGTAATCCCAGCTACTCAGGAGGCTGAGGCTGGAGAATTGCCGGAACCCAGGAGGCGGAGGTTGCTGTTGCCATTGCACTCCAGCCTGGGTAACAAGAGCGAAATTACGTCTCAAAAAAAAAAAAAAAAAAAAAAAAAAAAAACCAGGAAAAACAGGAGTTACATATAGAGTAGCAAATATGCAAGAGACATTGAATTTTCCTGTGACTAATATAGTGAATGCGAGTTCTGGAACTAGAGCAGCAAGATAGTGTCTCTGGGAGCAAATGATTCCAAGGGATGGTGAATTTTTTCACATAAAAGGAACAATAGCTGCTAGAACCACCCCACCCGAAGTAAATCTACAATCATGTTATTGCCCCGTATTGGAATACAATGAATACCCTACAAAAATTGAAAAAAGGGGAGGGATTAAAAAAGGAACATCAACAGTATCTGCCAAAACAAAACATTATGAGCAATCGTAGCATCAGATACAAAAAAAGTAATTTAAAGAACATTAAATGAGAAGATAGAGCATTTTAATTTGATAAAAATTCAATCCACAATAAAGACAAAATTTTATGAACTTCAACAACTTCAACAAATCAGGAACAATTCTAAGAAAAAAAAGTATATTGCTTTCTAACATACCACCTTAAAAATTCAATAGGTTAGGTAGAACAAAAATAAGAATATGTAGAAAATGTAAATTACTCAACAAAATTTACTCATATACACATACAAATATTTATATATAAATGTGTGTAAATATACATATTTGTACATATCAACAAATTGTAAACCATATGAAATCATATATTGCTTCTAAACTAAAAATGTAATTTCCAGTACACATGAAACATTACCTGAAATATCTATCAAGCATATTGTACTAACAATAAATAAATTATAAAGAGCAGGAAACCACAGCAAAAGAACATGCAACAGAAGCATGGAGGAGAGACAAATATGGCCAAAAGGACTGCTGAGGGCTCCGCAGAGAAGGAGATTTGAAGACTGAAAGAGTAAGGCAAATAAATAGTAGGTCAAGGAGCATTCTATCACAGGGAATGGCTTGGAAACGATTGTCTTATTCAGAGATTTTTTGGGGGACTAAAGCAACTCAAATGCATACAAATAGGCTATGACAAGGGATAATTATTGAAAATAGAGAGGAATACTTTTGCGGAAATTTCATCAGGGCACAAAGGCAAAAACCTCCTATAGTCTGGAAACAGAGTGCAAGATTGGTCGGGGATTAAGGCTATCCCTCTCTTTAGCTCTGATTTTGTCCTTGTGCTCTTCTCCTGCCCACTTTATCTTTTTATCATCACTGTGATATTTTAGTTTACCCCTTACCACATTTTTTAAAATTTTCTGGTGTGTGTTGATATGTTTCATTTTTCTCCTTTCTCTGAGTGCGTTCTCTGGTTCTCTTTGCAGAAAAATATCCCATAAGTCTTAGATGTTCCCTCAAGGTAAACATATCCCCAGAAAATATAGCATTCCTCAGTTTCAATTTCGAATTTCTGAAAGAGAATCACATTTGTTTAATTTGGGTCAAGGGCTTATTTCTCGTTCACGAGAGTGTAGAGGCTCAGATGGAAAACTGTGGCCCACTACTTAGTTAGCAGATTCTATGAAGACAATGTGAGAAGAGATTCCGAAGTATAAGTGAGAGGATGACAGCAAATGTGGTTGAAATGGAAGCAAACACAAAATCACTAAAGATCTTGGTTCCTGGACTTTCCCCCACTCTCAGATGGTAGGTGAAAGAGAATACCTGAACGACTTTAAGGAAGCACAGTATGCCCAGGAGCTTGGAAATGGAGTGAAGAGGCTGCAAACTGAGAAATTGAAAGCATGCAAAACAGTAGGGAATGGGAAGAAAGAATCATTACACAGAACATTTTTCAGCCTCCTAGTTTAGACTTGTGCAAACACCCGGCACTCACTGGTCTAATTGTCTAATAATGACACCTTGACCTTTCTCCGTTAGCCCCTCAAAGTCTCCTAAATACCTACAAAATGAAAGTAAAATTATGGCCTTTTAATCGGAAAGTTTAGATTAAAAAATGTGAATAATTAGGCTGATAATTGCATAGCTGGATTAACTATTTGTATTTCTGCTTATAAACTTCTATTTTTCCCCCTTGAATTTGACCTGGTTTGTTTTTCTGAAGTATATTTAACTAAGTCAACTCTTCTTATCCCCCAAGTTATGAATATCAGACCCTAAGCTCATTGACAGGCATCCAGTCTGATGATGAGCCTCATTTGAAATACTACTTTTGTTACATATCTGACCAGGGACATGCAAGTTACTACATGCCCATGAAATGCGCCCCTCTAACTTATGGCATTCTTATTTCTTTTTCTTTTTGTTTTTTCTTTCTTCCTTTTGTTGAGATAGAATCTTCCTCTGTTGCCCAGGCTGGAGTATAGTGTCATGATCTTGGCTCACTGCAACCTCTACCTCCAGGGTTCGAGCAATTCTCCTGCCTCAACTTCTTGAGTGGCAGGGATTATAGGCACCCACCACTATGCCCAACTAATTTTTGCACTTTTAGTAGAGGCAGAGTTTCTCCATATTGTCTATGCTGGTTTCAAATACCTGACCTCAGGTGATCTGCCTGCTTTGGCCTCCCAAAGTGTTGGGATTACAGGCATGAGCCACTGAGCCCGGCTGGCATTCTTTCTATTCAACCAGAGTCAGTATTCCTAGAAAGTATTGAAAAAAAATTTTCCTAATAATATATAAACATTATTATTAAGTTATATGTCTATCTCCAATAACAATAATGGTAGAGTTTTGTTGTTGTTGTTGTTGTTGTTTTTAAATTATAAGAGCTGAGGCTACTTATCATGTAGTCTGAGAGTACAACTCTCAGAATTCCACTCCTCTACTACTCATTGACTTTGACTATTCCATTGTAGTATTTTCCCCAAACCTCTCATGAGACAAATATTCCTGTTAAGGACATTACTGTGATATTTTAGTTTATTTCCTAAAGTGAGATGCTCTGAAACCAGTAAAACTGCAAATGCACATTTAAGTCTAATTCCAGGATCTGATGAGTTCTTTTGCTTAATAACCCAATAACCTTTCCAATTCCAAGATTCTGTAATTTCATGAGACCAGTAGTGTCATTTTACTGCCCCCTTGACATGGCTTCATTCTCAACGTGGAACACTCATTACTCCAAGTTATGTAAACATAACACCGTGTCAGGAAACATCAGTTGTTGCCTTTCCACAGATATAGATAAGTTGTTTGTCTGACAACCTAGATGAGTGAGTGCCCTGTGTGACTTCAGAACCCTAAAGCAGCTTTTTGTCTTCACTCTTTGAAGACTCGGAGGACAAAATTTCATACGATGCGAATAGCCAGACTTCAGAATGATGATAATTTTGAAACACTGCATTTTCCTTTCCTGGCCTGTTGGGTCAAAACCACCTGATAATTTGCTTCAGTAAGCTATTGTTAAACGTTATTTCTTGAGTAAACTTCAGAGGGTTTTTAGTGGTCAATTATTTTTATTTAACTTTCAGGCTATAAATGTTTCTTGTCTTTTTATAACTGTATAATGCTTCTGATTCACCTGCAAAACTTTAGCATGTGATATGAACATGTTCTCTCAAACCATGTTCATAGGGTCAGGTTGACTGAATAATTTTCTTTTGTATGATTACAGAAAAAATCCTGGCTCATCAGTCTCTGTACATTTTCAGGGAGAATGTCGCACAAAGTTCTGTGCTTAAATATTAAAATTAAAAACTACTATTTTCATTTGGAGAGAAAATAAAGCTTGGAGAAATTGTTTAACTGATACACTGGAGATAGAGACATCAACATCAATAACAATAAAAGAAAATGTAGACATCAACACCTATTAAAATAAATTTTGATAAAAAATATTTACAAGCATTTCTCTTACTTCCTTTATTTTATTTTCCACTCTTACTTCATGCAGAATCTTAGCCAGTTGTACTATGCATGCAACTATTTTGTGCTTCTATGTTTTAGCCTCATTCATTTCCACTGCCTAGAATACCCTTCTCATTTTGCCAACCTAATGAAATCTAGATGCCTTTTAGAACTTTCTCTAATATCCCCCCTTTTTTCACTGAACCTCAATAGATACAAATAAATTTATAAATATATGTAACACCTATAAACGTCTCTCTCTCTCTCTCTCTCTCTATCTATATATATATATATATATATATATATCTTCTCTGTTCCCCTGAGCAACACAGGTGAGCAACTGAGTGGTCAAATATGTTATGCTGACCAAGGGTGCAGTACTGATAAGGAGAGATTTAGGCTTTGCTCTTAAGACCTTAAACTATGAGGAAGGACACAGATCAAGAAGAAAGCACAGAAAAATGAATCAAACAATCATATATTGTGGTATTTGAAAAATAAATTTAAAAAGACTAATATAGATCACAAAAGAGATAATGAATTTTTGGAAACACGGTGAGAAACATTTACATCGAGACACAGAAAGTAGCCAGATGAAGTGAGGCGTGGTTGATGGTAGTGATAGAGATCATCCAGGTGGAGAAAAGAGCTTCACGTATTAAAGAAACTGGAACAAGATGGGTATGGTGTGAGCAGTATGAGCAAGGAATTGTGACAGAGGATGAGTTTAGAGGGTTAGGCAGGATCATTCAAAGCCTTTTGATGGGCAGGGATTTTGCCTCTCTCTTTCATGGGAAAGTACTAACACCATCAATTTATGCCTCATTGTTTGATTTGATACAAAATTAATATAAAGTGATCAGGTCTTCAGCATACAGCTAGATGAGTATTGGCAGTTGTACTCTTGGTACCACTATTCAAAACAAAATATAGAAAGTTACAGCCCTTCCGAAACATTCCCAGTACTTCTTTCCAGTCAATTTTCCTCTTATCCACTATCTTTCATCTCCCTCATAGCAACCACAATTCAGATATTTCTTTTTCTCTCTCTCTCTCTTTTTTTTTTTTTTTGAGACAGAGTCTTGCTCTGTCACCCAGGCTGAAGTACAGTGGCACAATCTCACCTCACTGTAACCTCTGCCTACCGCGTTCAAGTAATTCTCTGCCTTAGCCTCCCAAGTAGCTGGGATTACAGGCACCCACTACCATTCCCTGCTAATTTTTGTATTTTTTTAGTAGAGACAGGGTTTCACCATGTTGGCCAGGCTGCTCTTGAACTCCTGACCTCATGATCAACCCTCCTTGGCCTCCCAAAGCACTGGGATTACAGGTGTAACCCATCGGTGCCCGGCCAATTCAGATGTTTCTTATTATAACTAGTTTTGTTTGTATTTGGATTTCAGTCAATGGAATCATATAAGTGTAATCTAATTTTTGAAAGTTAAAAATATCACTCTTGTGTGCAGAAAGGTGCAACTTTACTAAAGAAAATAAAACATCCATTCAGAATACAACTTCAATGTCCAGATGTATATTGTGTACACACATCTACACACATGACACACTAAATTAATGTTGTAGTCAATAGAGAACTGTACATATTTGAGATCACTTGTATTGAAGTTTCCAAAATTTGCTTATGTATCATATGGAGTGTGTGAAAGAAAGTGAGAAACTTTAATGTCTCCATGATATTCTGTGTGGAAAACTGAGGAGATAAAGACAGGTCATGATAGTCCAAATCAAAAGATAAATTCTGGAAAGTTGTGTTTGAGATACATATGGGATTATTCCAGGGAGATAGAAAGTTTAAATATAAACATATCATAATTACTGATAATTCTTGCCTAAATGTATAAATCTAGGAGTGATTAGTATAAGAATAGTGATTAACTCCCTGGGAATTATTAGGTTAGTATAGGCCGTTTTTGCCATTACATTCAATTGGCAAAAAGCACAATTACTTTTGTACCAACCTAATAATAACTATTAGGACCGGGGGGTGGCAGGGGTATCGTATAAGTGACTATGAGCAAACGCTAGGGACACTCGATTTACAGATTTGAGATTGAGGGGGACCCATCACAGGAAAATGATGGAGGGAAAACCATGGAGTTTTTTAAAAAAGTACATCAGAAGAGAGGTAAGTTTCAGTCAAAATAGAACATTTCATGTTGAAAAGAGCAGCTAATTTTTTTGAAAGCTAATGAAAAGTCCATTGTGATGAGAACAGAAAAAGCCATTCTTTTGCCAGTATGGAAAGCATTAATGACTTTGATGAGTACAGCTTCAGTGGAATAGGATAACCAAACTGGATCAGAATGGATTGAAGAGAGAGAAGGACATAAGCAGATGACGAATGCTGGTGTACACAGTACTTTTGAGAAAATGGACTAGGACAGAGAACGGAGAAGATGCATGGCTGAAATGATGTTACAGATTTAATTTCTGGATTGTACTTAACCAGTGAGCAGATGATTGGTGGCCTGAACATGTACAACAGAATGGATAACAAGCATATACAATACTTAAGACAAAATGTTTAAATTTTACCCAGGGGGTAAAAATGTGTTTTTTTGGGCAAATGTTTGCCATCTATTTTGATCAGAGAATAGACATGTAGTTGGTAGGGAATGGAAATAAGGCAGAAAAGACAAGTTCATACTTGGCAACACTATAGAAAGCATTATATATATATGTGTGTGTATTTGTGTATATACAAAAATATCTGTTATGCTAATTGCTGATACATATCATATATACCAATTGATATATATCTATACATCAATATCTGTTACACTAATTGCTGAGATATATGTGTGTGATATACACACACACACACACACACGCATATATCAGCAATATGTATATATGTCAGCAATTAGTGTAACAGATTAGATGGGTCTGTGGCCCTTTCCCTTGAAAAGCACATCTCTCCTTTAAATCGTTCATGTTTGGTTCCTTGTGAGTTTCTATTCCAGAGAATCTGTTCTTCTATGTCCTTTTTCTTATTATATCCTTTAGGTTTCCTGTATAACTTATCTGAATAAAATCCTGCTGAAAGAACAGATTGCAAATGCCACCTTTAGCAGCACCAAACTCTCTAAGATTTGCAAAATTTCTATTTTTTCTGGTGACCAGCCAAAATGTATTTTATAAGTCTCCATCTTGAAGAACAACAACTAATTTCTACTTCCATTAGAAGAACAATTCTGTTCCTGAGGGCAAATATTAGAGCCAACATTGAGGGGAGCCCTGTATCTCAGAAGAAAAAAAATTCCTTGCTACTTTTGGCTGTCTTTGCCAGAATAGCACTGTGCAATTGTGATAGGGGCCAAAGAAACAAGACAGCAAGGCTTTGTAATTCCCCAGACTTCAGAATTGAGCTACATCAGAGATTAAGGAAATTGCAGTAAACTTTATCAAAGTTTCTAAGCAATGATGCAGTCAAGAGTTAATAAATTCATAGACTTGAGTTTTTGGTATGGCTAAATTTAATTATATCGTACATACAAGCATTCAATTTTATGAAGGTGAAAATAGGATACCTTGCAATGAAATGAACATTGGCATCAAAGTGTTCAAATTTGCAGATTTAATGGGCTTCAAAATAGCTTCATTTTATCACCATTCAACTAAAAAAAAATCAAACTCATCTAGGAATTAATATCTAGTATAGGGAGTGACAACATGAAGCTTTCTTTTCTATTTCAGAATGCATGGGAAATAAATGGGCGTAAGAATGATCATGTGAAATTTATTTGGTGACAGTTAACAGCCTCTCCCCAAGTGGTCTTAAAAATAAATAGACACACATCATTTAAGGTCTCCCTAGATTGAGAGAAAAGAGGTGCTAAATTACAAGAGAAACAACTCACTTTCCAGGCCTCTGAACTTCTTCCTACCTCCCTCACCTTCTAACCTGTTTCTCTAATACCTGAAGCTCTAATTTTACTATATGCTGAAATAAACACCACACAATCTTTGAAAATTGTTGAGTAGCAATCTATATATAGTCCAAAATAAAGTATAACAAGCATATACAATATTTAAGACAAAATGTTCAAATTTTATACCAGATTGAGAGGAAATTTACTGATACATAGTTGAATATGGCTGAGCAGAGCTCGTGAAGATTTCTTGATTATCCAGTTTTTTTCAATCGATGCAGACAGTCAAATCAAAGTTTCAGGCCAAATAAGATTTATCTTGAAGCCTCATTGCTTCACCAGAATTAACAGGATTAACCAGATAATTGGCAAAACTTTGTTTCCGTTTGTTGGATGTGAAATGCATTCAGGTGACACTGCACTCCCAGGTGTATATTAGACACAGCTGGGATGCCATCTGTGATCCTCATTACCTTGTTATGTGGGTTACAGAAGCAGAATCTTTCTTTTCTGAGGAAGCATGCCATCATTTTAAAGAGCATACTTGTATCAGACTGCTTTGTGTTCCACCAGTTATTGTATGTCCTTGGGCAAGATTCATAAGCCCTTTGGTCTTAGTTTCCTCATCTCAAAAATAGGAGAAAATAATTGTGCAAACCTAATAGGGCTGCTGTGTCAATAAAAGGTATCATCATTTGTAAACCATGAGATACAATGTTTTAGATACAGCCAATACCCGATGTATGTTGTCGTTGTTGATATATACTCCTTGTTACTTTTGCATTAATATTAATGTACCTATGAATTCTAAACTTTTTACAGGTTCCAAAGTTCTCCACTAATGATGGATGATGATTTGGGGGCACCCAAAGTGTAAACCACTGGACTTATTCATTTGTTGAGTGGCCTTTGGCTAATTCCGAAAAGTAAGTTAATTATTCTAAAATGAAATTAAATATTTATTAACATTATATAACGTGGTCTATTTATTAACTATTTTTTCTTATTAAAAAAGATGTACATGTCCAGTGAGCACTTTAGAAAAGGTAGATAAAACCTATTCCATATTTAACCAGTTTGGGTTGGGATAGATCCTTCTTTGTCTTTCTCTCTCTCTTTCTCCTTCTGTCTCTCTCTCCACACACACACACAGACACACACATGCGCACGCACGCGCGAGCGCACACACACACACACACACACACACACACACACACTTAAGCTTGTCAATATATTATGAACATCTTCCCCATCATTATACACTTGACTATTGAAAAACACAGAGTTTAGGGGCACCAATTCCCCATGCAGTTGAAAATCCACGTATAACTTTTGACTCCCCAAAACTTAACTACTAACAGCCTTCCATTGACCAGAACCCTTGCCAATAACACAGTTAATTAGCAAATATTTAGTATGTTATATGTATTATATACTGTATTTTTACAATAAAATAAGCTGGAAAATATAAAATGTTATTAAGGAAATAAAAGTAAGAGAAAATATATTTAATATTCCATTAGTGGAAATATATCATCATAAAAGTCTTAATTCTCATTGTCTTCACATTGAGTAGGCCAAGGAATAGGAAGAAGGGGCAGGTTTGATTTTTTTTTTTTTCTTGCACAGATCAAACCTACATTGCTCAGGAGTCACCTATACACACACACACACACACACAGAGACTCATAAATATATTTTGGACATCTTTCTGATCACTATGTATTCTTTTAAAATAGATGCTTAATTTTTAACAGATAAAAGAAGAAATATAGCAATTTAGACAGGAAACAATGTGGAGAACTATGCTGAAAAAAATAGTTGTCAACTTTCTACCATTTTATTTTCAGCCTTGAGAGATCAAAGAAGAACTTACAATATATCTTGGCCAGGACCACTCCATACACATCTTCTATCCCTTTGTGTTTATTCCTGCTTTAAGTTTTTGATGAAGAGGCATATGTTTCTCTGCTGTTCTCTTTCAAGAATCACACCCATTCCTTCAATTAATGTATGAAGGATCTTGAAACAGAATTATTAATTCTGTTAATGCTAGAACTTGATTTTTAACTTATATGTTTTATCACCTTCCCATTCAAATTAATGTTCACTTTCAAGCGATAAAGATGAAAAATCTCATGGCCTTCTGATTTATTGAAGATAAAGTCCATGTTTAAGAACTATCCTGGAGATACTGTTTTCTTGTCAGTAACACTTACTATCTCTGCCTTATTCATCCCTTCTCTGACTTTGGCTTACGCATAATGGTTTTTCGTCCTCTTGGAGATTCAACTTTGTTACTTCTGCTTTTTCTAAAGAATCCAGTAAAACCTATAGATTAGAAACCAAACTGTTTTTTTTTTTAATCAGCACAAACCTGTTCATTTGTTTTCACAACGGAGGAAATATGAATATACAATATCTGCACTACATGAGCAAGTTTCAAATACACATACATGTGTATCTGAAATGGGTCTGGAAAACAGAGAGGGCAATATTGAAAGAGAATCTTACTTGAATATTTCTGTTTACGATGAAAATTAATGAACGTATATTTGACGAATATTTTACCACAATTGCTATGTCATATTGAGATTCCCCAGGATATTTTAATAATAATCAAGAAGGGCTACAAGATTATTTTTCTTTTTAGAATCATTCCATTTGTATTTTGAATATAAGCCTTGAAATGTTCTTTGTAGTAATGCAAAACATTCAGATTTTTAAAAATTTGCTTTTAATTCAAGAAATGTAAATCTGAAATTCTTGCTCTTCCTGAATTGTGGTATTATTGACAATATGGTTATTCTATTCCCAATAGCCAATTGAAGTTAAAACCTAAGGAATAAAAAATGAGCTGAATTTATATCCTCCAAATAGTACATATTCTTTGATATATTTCACAAAGGGAAGAATTTACAGTTCTGAAAGATGTACTGCACGTAATATAGAACTATCTGTCGCTTCCATAAATTAGAAATCTGGGGCTTAGGTAAGTCCAGTGATTTGCCAAACTCAACCACAGCTGAGTTTCAGTTCTGTTTTCTACTGTGTGTCTATGGATTTTAATTTGTCTCCAACCTATGAGTGAACTAGTATTTATTAATAGTTAATATTTAAGTGAAAACACAACATCTACATGGATCTAGAGGCGGGAATTAAGGAATTCTGTCATTGGTTTCAACATTTTAGTGGAGCAGCACATTCCTGGCATTGTTCCAGATCAGTTAAAGAGCTTCAGCTTGTTGCACGTGGTCCTTCTTTGGACAGGTGAGCACCTCTGTTCCACCCCCCTCTATCATCTTATCTTATCAGATTGTCATAAGTACATTATAAGATGGCTTAATAGCTCAGTGAAGGGATGAGTCTGGGATTCAGGAAGTAGAAGAAAAAACACACAGCTGTTAATAAGTAGTTTCCCTGAATTCCTGCTGTAATACAATAGATGTCATGCTAAAGACAAAAAATACCACATGCTGGAAGGTATATAGAGCAACAGAAAGGCTTATGCATTGCTTTCAGGAGGTACAGTAGGTAGCTGTGTATATAACTGGTGTAACTACTTTAGAAAGGCATTTGGCAATATCTAGCAAAGCTACACATTTCTAAATTCTATAGGACTTTCCAATGCAGCCATAGGTTAAAGCCAAAGTAAATGGCAGAAAAAAAGCACTAAAACATTCACAACAGAAATACAAATAACAGGCCCAATGTAAAAACTAATTATATACCTTCAAAAGTGAAACGTATCATTAGTTTGTGATACATTAACACACTGAATTGCTATACAGCAATGAGAATCAAAAGTCTATGACACACAGTATCTACAAGTTTTGAAGCAATGTTGAGCGCAACAGACCAGACAAAAACACATACCATAGGTTTCACTTATGTAAAGTTCAAGCATAAACATTTATCTGTGACATTAGAAATTAGTAGGGTGATTATCGTGTCAGTGGAATGGATAATAAATGGAGGAGACATGGGGAACCCTCTGAAGGCAGGTAATAGTCTTTTGTTTAAATTAGACTGCTGATTAAAAGGTGCATTTCCTTTGAAAATTCATTGAGTGGTTACATTATGACTCGTGCACTATTTTATTTTATCTTTTATGGGTAAATATTTTTGAAATATCTTTACACTTAAATTTATTTGATAGCTAACAATAATAACTTTCTTTAAAGCAAACTAATAACTAAGGTTTGTATGGTTAATAAAATTTCCAACAAAAACAAAAACAATGCAGCTATGCTTATTCTCTATGCTTATTTGGACAACATTAGGTCTATTTGTACTATACAAAAAGGTATTTGTTAATCTATTTCTTTTCAATTTTTGTATTTCATGCCCTGGATTTAAAGTTACAATTCACTCTTTTAACTGATTCCTGATTATATACTTTTTTTCCTCTGGTATTTGGGACTTTTTTGTTTTGGTGGCTCTGTGGGCTGCTCAGACCCTCTTTTCTACCAGGTCTCTGGCCTTCTAGGAAGGCAGCCCATTTCTCATTTTCCTACCCACTGCCAATCAGTTCACTGTCGATTCTCCGCTTCCTATTGTCATCACAGAGTGCTGCTTTCAGAGCCCACCATGTTGGCAGGCTTCAATGCTTCTCTCTGGGATTTGCAATCTCATTCCTGTGATGGCCTCAGGGCCTGCCAGGCCTGGGTCATTTCCAGCCCCTCTCCTGTGAGAGGTTCCCTCCCCCAGCATTGTCCAGTGGGTTGGTATTATTATGATTATGGGTAATGGGCTTTCCATCCTTCAGCTGTAAAAAGCTCTCACTGCACTTTATTCCCACTGTCTTTTAATTTTCACTTTTTAACTGAAAGCAAAACAAAACAAACAAGAGGTTTATAATCACCTCAATTTAACATTTGGAATGACCAAAAAAAAAAAAAAAAAAAGAAAAGAAAAGAAAAATAAATTGGCAGTATCTGAGTGCTTTTGAAAGCCTCAGCTGCCTGTTGGCTTTTGCTGTTTTGTTCTGTTTCCCTGTTTAGCCCCTTCCTCATACCGCCCTCCTCTTTCCCCCTTCCTGGAGGCTGAGAACTGTCCACGTGATGATAGCTTTCAATACCACTCACTGGAGTCATTTAACCATGGGTTTTAACCTCTGGTTTGTAGCAGCTTGGTGCACCATTAAATCAGTAGTCTCGTTGCAGCACCAGAAAGAGTTGAAGCGCTATTAAATCCAAAATAATTGTTTTGGAAATCGTGATTGCATGCTGTACCCACTAGTTTAGTCATAGTTAAGAGAGCATTAATCTGTTTTTTTCCTTGCAACCAACTGTTTTGCAAAACTTTGTAGCCTGGCATATTCCATTACCCAGACCCCTAGATAAGGGTTTCCTGTAAGAAAATTTATGTATTCCTAGTACTGTAATCATGAAATATACTTTCAAAGGTACATGGAAATGGACCTTTAAAACCAGAACTGAGTGTCTATTTTGCCTTCAGCTAACTACCCAAGACCCCTTTTAAAGGAAAATGCTTTGACCCCGTGGCTGGAATTTTGGTGAGGGGTAATTTTAAGAACTAGGTAACAATGATACGGCAAGCAGCTTCTAATGTGGACCCAGTGACTTTCAGTTCTCAGAATTCACAACCTGGTGCATACAGTTCACTTGAATATGGATTGGACCTAATGAATTGCTTCTAATGAATAGAATACAAAAAAAAAAAGATGGCATGTCACTTCTGAAATTAAGTTACCAAGAGACTGTGGCTTTTTTTCTTGGGCATCCACTCTTGCTTGCTTGCTACTGGGGAAGCCAGCTGCCATGTCATAAGCTTCCCTATTGAGAATTCCACATGATGAGGAACTGAGGGTATCCCGGGATTTATAGCTAACTAGGAACTGAGGCCTCAGTGTAGTTGCCCCTGAGGAACTGAATTCTGCCAACAATAATGTGCACAAGCTTGGAAGTGCATGTGCCCCAGTAAAGCCTTGAGATAACTGTAGCCCAGCCAGAAATTTTGATTGTAACCCATCTAACACAGCTCCACCAGAGGACCCAGCTAAACCATACCCAGATTCCTAGTCCACAGAAACCACAAAATTGTGTGTTCATTGTGTTAAGCCACCAAGTTCCAAGGTATTTGTTATGCCTTAATCGATAACTATTACAATGATAGTAATAACAAAAATTATTCCACTGTTTACATTGTTTATTATGGGTTAACATTCTTTTAAAATATATTACTACATCTTCAAAACAAAGATATACAATAGGTATTATTGTTTCCAGCAATTTCTTTTTCTTTTCTTTTTTTGTTTTTTTGATAAGAAAACTGAGGTCCAGAAATACTAAGAGGTTGACCAGTGTTCACTTAGCTTGTGAAATGGCAGAGTTTGTGTCAGAACCTTAAATGATAGCTCTAAACCTTGTGTTTTTCCAAAAGGAAAGTGCTTTGTAAACTGTTCAATTTATTATAAACGGAAGTTTCAAAAGCCAAAGATTACAGACATTAAAACTTCTACCAATAGACCTTCATGTTTAGAATGTAATAATCTGAAACCTTTGATAATGCAAATTTCTTGGAGACAGCATTACTTTTAATCCCATGAATTCCTGGCATCTCAATATAAGGAAAGATCTCATATGAAGGGAAGAGGCAGAGGAAGAATTTAAAGCCTTAGCTTACCTAATAAGGATGAAGAACAAATAAAGATTCAAAAGTTTGTGAAAACCATTACATAGCTCACAAATTAAAGATGGGTACAATTCCCAAATATTTCCTAATAATTAATCCATTAAATTATGTCATCAATATCCTAAAATATAAACTAATAAATGACTAGAATGTAATCCTAAAAGAAAGACATGTGGTGATAATGCTTTTCATATAGTACAGGAAATTCTCATTCCCTCTGTCACACACACACTTATTCATAGGATATCTAGGACATAGTCGATATTTAAACAAATATTGAAGCTGAACCTGAAATGTTTATTTCAGAAGGTTATATATTTGTAATGAACCATAGGAATGTGCTGCATTACTTTGTTTTGTTCAAAATGGCTTGTGTTGCTCAAAATAATACATTACATAGATGTAGATTTAATAATCACCATGGCAACCCAAATATAAATCTTCCTTTGTATAGCCTCACCATGTATTATTTTAAATACATTTAATCTTTAGAACCCACAGAGAGTTGATAGCTTGAATCTTTGTCTTTTATTCACTCAAAGACTAATATAAGAAGAGATATTATTTTTTTAGAGATGGAGATTGGGACTTAGATCAGTGTCCCATTGCTGCTGTAACAAATTACTACAAACTTAGTGGCTTTAAACAACAAAAATTTATTATCTTGCTGTTGAGAAGGTCAGAAGTCTAAAAAGGGTCAACAGGGCTACCTTCTTTCTAGAGGCTCTGCTGATGAATTGTTTTTCCTTGACTTTTTCAGCTTCTAGAGACCACCTGCTTTCTCTAGCTCTTAGTCCCTTTCTCAATATTCAAAGCCAGCTGAATAGCTTATTACAATTTCTGTTTTTCTGGTACTGTTTCCATTGTCACATTTCCTACTCTGAGCCTCCTGCTTATAAGGACTCTGAAATGGTTTGGCTCTGTGCCCGCACCCAAATCTCATCTCGAATTATCATCCCCACGTGTGGAGGGAGGGAAGCAATTGAATCATGAGGGCAGTTTGCCCCATGCTGTTCTCATGAGAGTGAGAGAATTCTTATGACATCTGATGGTTTTAAAAGTGGCATTTTTGTTTGTTTGTTTATTTTTCCTGCACTCTCGCTTCTCTTTTTTCCACTTTGTGAAGAAGCTGCCTGCTTCCCCTTCCACCATGATTGTAAGTTGCCTGAGGTTTCCCCAGCCATGCAGAACTGTGAGTCAATTAAACCTCTTTTCTTTATAAATTACCCAGTCTCCAGTAGTATCTTTATAGCAGGGTGGGCAGGAACAAATTCACACTCCTTTGAGCACAATAGGCAGAACTGAATAATCTAAAATAGTCTTCCTATCTCAAAATCTCGAACTTAATCATACCTGTGAAGTCCCTTTTACCATGTAAGCTACCATATACACAAGTTCCAGGAATTAGGATGTAGATGTCTTTGGGGCCATTGTTCTCTCTACCAGGGAAACGACTTTGGTTTGGAGAGAGAACTAAGAAAAAGAATTCTCAGAGAAATTGGTTTGGAGAGAAAACTAAGAAAAAAAATTCTCAGAGAAATCCTAATATGACAACCCATGACGAAAGAAAACAAAGACAAATATTTTTTGTCTGACTCTTTGTTCACCGTAGTGGCAGGGAGCTTACTGATGCTCTGGTCCAAACATGCCTGATTGGCTCATTCATAAATTCACATTCTCACACACTCATTATCACATACTGTCATCTTTTGTTCAAAGACAATAATAAAATGAGTATGAAATTATTTCTGTTATCTACAATTCATTCAGCACTACTCTGTACTCAGTACACAGTAGTATTCAGAACTCAGCATCTGATGTTGGAAATATTTTCTGACAGAGTCATTTGAGTGCTCTAATAGTCCTCAAAAAGCTTCGCTACCTTTGTCTTGAATTGATATTATGTGACCTATTTGACTTTAAACAATAGCTTGAAAGGGATAGGAGACTGAAAAAGATGCAACTGTTTTATGTTTCATACAGAAAGACAAAGGACAGAACCACAGATTGTGTATTTACTTTGACTAAGGTTGGGAAATTCAGTTTTCTGATGGAGAAAAAATTAAATACTTATTAGAAGAATCAAACTGAAAACTTCATGCTTCGGACCCTGATTTTTTTTTCTACTTTATAGCTTTGGGTAAAAATAATTTATGGTAAATAAAAAAGAATCTCTTGTAAATGCTATTTTTATACCCCACAAAAATAATGATATAATGAGTTAAGAGATTACCTGGAAGCTTCAGAATTTATGGACAGTCTGTTCTAATAAAGGTGATAGTAAACTCTTAAAAAGAGACCACAAAGAAAAAAAGTTTAAATAAAGAAACTTAAAAATAAAAGCCAATTCTTTCCCTGATTGATCTCATTTTTATCAATAAAAGCTTAACAACTGCCAACAATGATAAAATATTCAAGTTTCAATAAAATGACTCAGAAAACTATTGTTACTCTCATCTTGATGTTTTACAACTAAGTAGAGAAAGACAAAAAATCTGAGGGGGGTCCAAGTTCTGCCATTTATCTGCATATGTCTGTGAGTAGGTTAATTAATATCTTGAAGTCTTGAAGTTTTATATTTTTTTAATCCATGCTGAAATTTACAGTTTCACTAGAAAATACAGTGACTCACTCAGATTAGTTTCTTGGAGTGCTTTTGGCCAGGATTCATGCTGTTTAAAAACAACAACATAAAAAGTACCCATTCAGCTTTATTTTAAATTTAAATCAGAGAATAATATTAGTTTGATTACAGAATAGTCTCCAAGTCCCAAAAAGAACCATTTGCTTGTATTTAAAATTAATAACTTTTATAGTTATTTAATCAAAGGCCTATTGAATTCCAATGATGTGACTAACCCCCTGCGAAGTACCATAGGGGACTATAAAGAGTGGTATGTGGGCCTGGTTTCAAAGAATAACAACAGGGAAAACGCACCAAATATCCTCCAGAAATATACAATGTGCTTAAGAGAAAACTACGGATTTCTGATTCAGTGACTTCTTTTTTTTTTTTTTTTTTTTTTTTTTGAGAAGTTTGAGACGGAGTCTCGCTCTTGTTACCCAGGCTGGAGTGCAATGGCGCCATCTCGGCTCACCCTAACCTCCGCCTCCGGGGTTCAGGCAATTCTCCTGCCTCAGCCTCCTGAGTAGCTGGGATTACAGGCACGCGCCACTATGCCCAGCTAAATTTTTTTTTGTATTTTTAGTAGAGACGGGGTTTCACCATGTTGACCAGCATGGTCTCGATCTCTTGACCTTGTGATCCACCCGCCTCGGCCTCCCAAATTGCTGGGATTACAGGCGTGAGCCACTGTGCCCGGCCCCAGTCACTTCTTAAGTGCAGTAAAATTAGTAGCCTCTCATTGTTTCACCAACACCCTAAGCCCTTTCTACCCAAATCATTTCTTCAACCATTAACTGGTGAACAGAAGCTGCTTCAACTCAGTCTAAGTATCATTTCCTACTTATTTCCTTCTTAGTACTTATCACAATTTCCATGTTTTCTTTGTAGCTATTACTATGTGCTGGACATTTTTGTAATTACAAATATTAGCCCATTAAACAATAAATTGTTTAAATTATTCCTTTATGTATAATTTTAATTTGTGCTTATCTGGTGTATTCCCACTATAGCCACTAATAATTACTAAAAACATAGAGAAATTGTGTTTGCATTGAGTGTATTGAGTAAGACCTAAGGAAGATTTTGGAGAAAAGTGAAATTATTACATGTTTAATTGTCTAATCTTTCTAAATCAACTCAGTGAGGGTAGTGCCCATAAATTTTGTGCATTACTTCTTCGGCATCTAATATGGTACCTGGCACAGTATCTAGCAGTTAAATACATGTTCTTTAAATAAATGATAAAGCAAACGGATTTTTAATATGCTTAGCATCATGTATTGCAGAAATACAGGATTATGTTTAAAAATAACAAATCACAAATTACATAATTATATATTGGTTATCCTTTTAAATTGTTTGACATCAATATTCATGTAAGTGGTCACTCAATGTATTGTTGAACTGGATAAACATCACAAACATGATCTTTAGATATGAGTCACTTGCAATCTGGTTGAAGTGTAGACCCCATTCTACCCCACTGCAGTGGTTACCATGATATACTGCCTAGCTCCCTTTTCAGAAGTTAAGGATTTAATCACCCAGTTGCAGTGTGTGTTGCTGCCAACAGGCAGTCTTCAGCTTTCCACCATCTTTAAGGATGGCCTCAGGTAAGAGTCATCTCTACAAAAGGTTCCAGTTCTTTCCATGACAGTTATCCTACATTGACTGGCCCATATGGACACAAGGAATGGGCATTTTTGCCAGTTCTTGGGCAACATTGAAGTGTTATCCCAGTGTCAGACCTTCTCATGAAGATGGTGTCTTCTGTTGTACCTGAATCCTAGTCTGCCTTCTCTCTGGCCAATCTTGTGTTATTGTCCCGCATTTTATAAGAGGGTAACTCCAATAATATTTTCTAAAAAGTATCTGAGAAAATGATTTTCATATTAAAGCTTGCTTTCTGGGGAACTCAAACTACGTTTGTTGTTGCCAGGGTATTTGAAGGAAGTAGGACCTAGCGTGGAAGTCTGCAGCTTTCCAGCAGGCAATAAGGGACTCATCACTGGCTGTTGGGGAGCAGATTGTTTCTGGTATAAGGGATCAATGCAATTGTCAAAACTTTCACCAGCTTTGAATTGTAATATTATACTGATTCAAACAAATGTGTTAGCTCTTGAAATGTTTACAAAGGTCTGGACTATGGGAAAACTAGTAACTATAAAAACAGTAGAATTGTTCATTTTGATTGCTAATCTTGATTGCTTTGAAAAAAGAAACAAACAATTTTGAGAGAATAATTAAGCAGTGATTAGAGGCTGCTGTTAACAATAGTAGCATAAGGTTAGAATGTACATGAACATGAATGATGTTGAGAAAATCAAGGACAAGAACAGTTGGGGTAGAAGCATGTGGACCAACAAAAGAGAGTAGACATAAAGTGTGAAGATCTTCAAATCACATTTTAGTACCCGCCAAAATGATCTATCATAGAAAAAGCACAAAGCAACTTGGTGGAATCTTTCTATACTTTTAGGTGCAAGTTTACATTGACAATAAGGCCTCTGCTATCACCACTCTCTTACAGAGTGTTTAGTACATCAATGGAAAATCCCTAACATCACTTAAAGGACCCCAGTTGATAGAAAAAGTGGTATGAGGCCTTTACCATGTATGAGTTCCACAGGTCACACGATGTACCACATTGCCCAGAATCTGCCAACTGCCAGACTGATAGAATGATGGAATAGCCAGTTTAATGCACCAATGAGGCACTAATTTGGGGATAACACTTTGAGGAAATGAGAGTCATCTCAAACTACACTTTGGAGCATAGGTCCAGGAACCCAGGCATGGCTCTGCTTACCATTACTTCCACTCATCAGAAATACAATATCTGATTTATTATCATTCTTGAAATGTTGAACTCTAAAATTAAGGGTCCTAGTTTCTAAGGGGGAATGCTTCCACTGGAAACACAGAGTCCTATGGAAATACAAACTACAACTTCTGCTTCGGTACTTCAGACTTCATGAAGAGACTAGAACACAAGAAACAGAACTACTATCTTTATGAGGATAATTTGTTCTATTCATAAAGAGAACACGGGGCTGATGCCATTGGTGCATTTGTCAAAGTGAGGGCAGGTTGAACGAATTTGGCATATGCAAATGATTCACTTGGGTGCCTCTTCGTACTCCCTTGCCCGATTTTAATAGTAATTGGACAAGCTCAATAACCTCTGCTTACAATGAATATGGTAAGCATGAGTTAAATCTCTCAAGCATACAGATCTGGGTTATGTCACTGGGGAGACCTGCTATGCCCTCTCTGGGGTACTAGCTGAGTGTGGAAAGAGTATAGAATGGCATCAGATGTGAAAGACAATATTAGTTGCAACTCTGACAGCAGCTGATGAGGAGGAATTAGAGTTCATTCTACTAGCCTCCCTTATAGGATTTCCTAGAAATCCTGGAGCATCTGCTTCTGGAACTCAATTGAAGAGAGCCCCCTCCCTCATAGATATACTTGTATTTGGGCATTACCTACCTGAGAGTTAATCAGTGTTAAAAGCATTAATAACTTGCCCTCTTGAGCCGCCTTGAGACAATGCTGAAGGCGTCATCTCAGCTTCAAAGTTCCTCATATGATGGTCTGAGGCCATTGTTGAGATTGCATATCATCTTCCACTGCCCAATTCTGCTTTCTTCTGTTGTCTTCTACACACAGTCACCCCCAAGAGCACTCTCTTATGAACCTCCAGTTCCCGGGTAGCTCAATCTACAACACTCCCTTTCCAAAATAATATTTGCCCATTCTCACCCCTCCACACAGGCCCTGTTTTTAAGACTCAATGTCTTTGAACTCTGCCAACTTTGAATTTGAATGTCTGAATCTTGCCTTTTTAAAAATTCTTCTAACTCTGCTGATTGCATTGGTTATGACGGAGCCTTCCTGGCTCACAAAGCCAAAAAAATATTTACTATTGAGTTATTTACAGAGAAAATTTAGCATTCCCTGATTCAGATAATACCTTTTCTGCAGTCTTCCAATATTACCATAGAGGGAAGTTGGAAGCTCCGCTTCTCTATTTTATTTTGTGCTGTAATGCTGTGAATTTTTTGTGTTTTTATTCGGTTTTACAGTCAAAATAATGCATCATTAACTTCCCTTTTTCTATGTGCATAACAACTGAAATTAGTTCTGAAACTAATTGTGTTTTTGCCTAATAGTATTGATGTTAAATCAATACTACTATGATAGTATTGTTTATGATAATAGTTTTGATTTAATATCAATACTATATCATTGTAGTATTAACTTAACATCAACAGTATCAATAGTATTCTTGAAATAGTAAATCACGAGTATTGATTTAACAGAAACTTTCGAGAAACGAGGAAAAGTGCTGTCTGTCTGTCTTATCTGTCTCAATCTTCTTACAAGTGAGATGTACTAACAGAGAGACATATGGGAAAGAGAAATAATGAAATAACTAGTGTGGCTGCTTCTGAGGCATATTAGCATAAACCATCAGAAACTTGACTTTCTGTTTGCTAAACTGTTTTAGACAAGATAATTACATTAAAGTGCTTGGTATTTTCAAGTTATTGCATAATGTCATGAGTCTTAGATGATTTTGTCTGGCTGTGCTTCTGATAGCAAAATCAATGAAAATTTATTGCAGTTAAAGGGAAAGATTTTGGAAGAAGTATGTGGAAGGTCTAGGAGGAACTTCTTTTTTTTTTGGACTATGGAAAGATTTCCCGAAATGTTGCCAAAGAAAACAAACGAGAAAAGTTTTAGTGTTGCTCTTCTACTTTCACAAGAGTCAGAGGATGACATAGAACTCTTTACTAAATGAAATTTATTGTAAGATACTTGCGGTTTAAAACTGAGACAAGAAATGGAAATGAGGTAGAGACTGAGTAACCTTTGTTTGTCTCTCTCTCTCACTGCATCTTACTCTGTCATCTGCTCTCTTCTCTCACTGTGGTCAGGCATTTCCTTTATACTTTGGGTATATTTTTCTGCTTCTTGTCTTTTCACTTAATGTTTTCTGCTTCCTCAGGAGTGTAGCTTACAGACTCACATTCCCACAATTTTACCTAAGGCCTTTTCTCGACCCATGCCTTTAATTTCTGTTTAGGCATCCAGTGTTCTCGCTTTCCCGCCTCATTTTTCTCATGTAAGATCTCACCGAGAATCGGATCGGCCTGGCTAATTCTGTCATGCTAGAACTCCTCCTGGGATGTTGCTCAGTTTATTTAGTGGCTATTCTGTTCCTGACTTTTGAAACATCAAATACATTGGCTGAGATTGTAGGTATATCATTATAAGGTCTTTATAGGATTTTCCCTGAATTAGGGACTATGGACAGAAAACTATACACTGACACACCTGGTAAGGTATTTGTTGTCAACCAATACTTTGACTTGGTTCCCCTAAAAGCAGAAACTGAAATACAGGCTTGCATATGCAATTTTGGGGGGGGGTATGGGAGTGGTTATTTTTGGCATACATGGAGTGGGATTTTTGGCATACAGTGGTTTATTTTGGCATACAGGGAGTGGGATTAGAGGACAAGAGAAGAAAGAAAAGCTAGCTACATAAATTTGTGTTAAGGTATTGGTCATTGCTATGGGCGATGGGAGGCTCTATCAGCTGGGATCTTCTAAGTTTCTTTTTGAAATATATCTTAGACTGGAATGCTCCTGAGACAAAGGGGTGGATTTATCCGTTGTCTCCACTTGGTCATGGATAGCCCTGTGGGGATTAGCCGCCTACGCTGTGGAGTACATATGTGTGAGTAAAGAGAATGTTCTGCAGGTGTCCCTTGCCATAGGTTCAGAAAAGACCCAGATAACAAAGGGAGACGTATGCAGCGTAGGCCATGATGAGTCACTCTCTGATTGCATCTGTGCAATGTTAGAGAATATGGCCACAATAATCTTGAAATGGTACACATGGAGGTCCAAATCAATTGGTTATATGTTCTATGTATAGAATAACACATACTAACCTTGACCCTTGAATAGTCATTGTGTCTTCTCTCTCTCCTTACTGCTACTACTGTAGTTAGAACTCATCAATTCCTGCCTAGAAGGTGTTAATCTGTCTTTTCTCTTACCTAGTTCCCATCTATTCACCATGTTTTCTCCAGGATAATTAAAACCTGCTGATGTCATTATTTTTATTATTGTTAATGTCATTTTGCTTATAATTCTTAAATAAATTCTTATTCCCTTTAGAAAATAAAATTTACATCTTTGCAAGGCACACAATGAACTTATAGTGCTATCTTTGCCTGCTTCTTTTCCCAGACTATCCAAATCTTGTTTTGAAACACAGTGAAATGTCGTTTCCTCCTAAAACCAGAACCACTTTCTTCTGTTATTTTCTGCATACAGTTACATAGGCTACATTATGATAAAATCTGTCTTCTTATGAGACTATACACTCCTTTTGACTAAGGACCAGATATTATTTTTATTTTATTTTAATTAATTAATGTATTTATTACTTTGAGACAGAGTCTCACTCTGTCACCCAGGCTGGAGGGCAATGGTGCAATCTTGGCTTACTGCAATCTCTTCTTCCCAGTATCAAGCAATTTTCCTTCCTCAGCCTTGCAAGTAGCTGGGATTACAGGTATGTGCCGACATGCCTGGCTAATTTTTGTCTTGTTAATAGAGATAGAATTTTGCCACGATGGCCAAGCTATACTGGAACTGCTGGCCTCAAGTGATATGCCCACCTTAGCCTCCCAAAGTGCTGGGATAACAGGCATAAGCCACCATGCCTAACCCATACATTATTTTTATATGTACCTCCAGCTTCAGGCACTACATGTCTTAGAGTAGGTGTCAGTAATATATACCTGAATAAATACATTAAAAGAAATTAAATATAAGTGTTCTTTTATTCCATGTATTTTGGATGTGATTTCTAATTTTCCACATTGTAGTAATTTCTTTATAACCAGCTTATGTGAGTTCAGATGTTATGACTACCTTCCTTTGCTTTAGATCTTACCAAAATCTTTCTGGCAGTAAATGCAGTAGTTTGTGTCTTCACAGCAAACCCTAACTACTCTAGTTTTGGGGGTACCTCATTATGCTGAGCAAGTTGAATTCCATTTTATACACTCAAGTTTGTAAAATGATGTTGGAGCAAGTATTAATTTGAATGCAAATCTAAATTCTAGCCAAACGAAATAACCTAGAAATATCTGTATATAGTTTGATGTATTTTGCAAAAGCTAAACTCAGTGGTATCACTCTAGGTCTGTATAATCAATATATTCAGAAATACCATTATGCTAATAACTTATAACCTCTGCTATATATGCAATATATATATATGAGAATATGATAGATTCTAATTACTCTGAGTAATTAATTGTTTTAACAGAATATAGTTTGAATTTGGCTTCTATATAGGTTTTTAATATAAAACCTTTTCCCCCGGAGTGGGAAAACAATGTCTGCTCCCACATTTACTGAGTTTTACATCACTAGAGTTGTTCCAGGAATGTGCATTAGTGAATGTGCTAACATTCCTAGTCTGACAGCCAACCTTCATGGCTTTAGGCAAGTCACTTTGCTTCTTGACATCTCATTTACTTTCTCCAAAACACAGCAATAGTAACTTTGCTGAATGAGATGAGGATGAGAAGTAATGTATATAAAAGTTCCTGAGACATCTAAGTACTCAATAATAATATAAATGACAATATATTTTAAATAGTTTTTACTGTTTTGATTCCTATTTATGCTCTCAGTAGTGATACAATAATAATATAGTATAAGTACTTTTTGGAAATATTTGCAAGAGCATTCAAGCATCAGGTACTTGATAGGACCAGATCAGTATCCTCAGTCCCATTAATGCTTCTGACAGGTAAACCATCTAATTTCCCTTTTGCAGAGTTGCAAATCATTGAAGGACATAGAAATGGAAGAAGAGACCATACATAAAGATACAAGGGAAGGTACAAAATTTAAAGGAACAAGTGAGAACTATAACAATATTCATTAAACTAAATAGATAGATTAAAAGGTAAGCTTTTGTTCTATCTATTCCCAAGGTTCTGTGAATCTGTGACAAGTTATTGAGAAAATTCCAAAAACTATATTTCTACTTTATCTTTTTATTTCAAAAATTATTATTTATTTCTTCTTGGGTAAGTTCTAGAGTTATCCAATATCATGAGATCTGTCCAACCAATCAAATAGAACACGTTAGAATTCAGATAGACAGATGGTTTAGGGTACAACTACATTTAAGGGATTATTTATGTTAATTTATGCATTAGTCTTTTCCAAGGATACACTCAAAATATGAGTATTATACACAAGCTAAAATAGATTTAAGAAAATAAAGGCAGGGACAGATAAGGTAAAAGAAAGGAAAATCATGAATATGCATGTTTGAAATAAATCATCTTAAGCCTCTAAGCCTGGGTTTGAGAGGAAGCATTGCTTCTGTTATTTCCTTAAGAGCTGAGAAGATAAGGCGAGACTACATTGCCTAACAAGGGGGATGATGTCTTGGTCATTTTAAAGAGTTAATTAGGTTGTTTCACAACATAACTGTATTCTTAAAGAACAAGCATGAACACAAACCAGTTTAGACAATATCAAAGTGCAGTTGCATATACTATTTGTGGTATGCCTAGAATAGATTCCAAGATGAATCCTTGGAAATCACTCGTGTTTGAGCTGTAATAGAATGGCAACTCTTCTCACAAGTCTTTCAGGGTTCAAAGTCATATTTGGGATGCCTCACAGAGTAAATAAAGTAAATATCAGAAACGTACCCAGGACACCGACTCTAGTTAATTTTCTTTCCCAAAAAACGTACACACAAATGGCTTGTTTTCTTTTAGAAATCGAGCTTGAGGCAGAGTGAGATAAACTAATAAGCACCTAAATCTCTTATTTCATTGATCCATTTCTTTCAGTAATTACATCTTATCTTCAAAAGTACACAAAACAACATATGGAGTGCTCAAAATCAATAGTGCTAAGGATATGAAAATAAATAGTTTGAGCTGATTTTTGTATTTTTATGAGAGGCAAAAACTTTATTAAAGGGTAGCACTAGTGGGAATGGGATATTAGATATTAACAATACCACCATTCTTAGTCAAGTTTCTCAATATATTAGTTAAGAAAGATTATCTCTTATTTATAAGCATTACATATATACATATACACACATAAATACACACATATACTTGTACATATACAAATGTGTATATTTGTATATTTATACACAATATGCATAGAAATGTGTGTATTTAAAAATAAACTTTAGTTTTCTCCTGACATATGAGCTATGGCATTTTCCTGTTATATAGAATTAATAACTAGAGTCCTATCTCTGGGACTTTTCTAACCTTTCTTATACTTCACTACTCCGAAAATTTTGATTCTGAAATTAATAGTTAAGAATTAATCATCAAGGTAACACAATATCTTAAAAGTGTTTCCAAAGCTATGTACACATACCGAACTACTTAAACCAAATACAGTACTAATGTGAGAAAAAAGGAACCAAATATATCTGTTTAACAATGAGTGGTTAAGACACATCTTTTGGCTTTAGGTTAGCCCTAATGCATTGTGTCCTGATACCAAGGTAAGAAGTTGGTAGAGTCTCTCGAGGAAAAAGGGAAGGAAAAATAGGTAGATTTACTGCAACCAAATATGTTTTTTTAATGAGTTTGCAAATTGAAGAGACAGGCAAAAATGAGTTGAGTAGTTAAGGGCATGAGATGCTCCTGATGATGAGATCGGAGGCATTATAATGAGCACACATGATATTTGGGAAACTGATGCAGATAAATAAACACAAAGTTATCCCAGGCTCCTAATATGTCGGAGAGATCACAATGTCTACATAAAAGATGAATGCCAAAGATCATTACAACCTTTATGCACAACTGCTGTATTCAACTATGCACCCAATATATCTTCTCTGTTTCTCTATTTCTGTCTCCATCTTAGGGGATAGTGATACAGAAGTCAACAAGTCAAATTTATTTTCACCCTCACGAAGCATACATTTTTAGTAGTAAAAGATAAAAAACTGAAATAAAGTGTCAAACAAGCTAAGTTATTGTAAATCTAGCTAAATATTAAAAAGTGAAAAACACAAGCCTGATATGATGATGACAATAAGATCTAGATGGGATGATTGGCAAAGGCATCTCTCAATGGGAAGCAGGTACAATTCTCCATGAACTATGGGACTGGCTGGCCATTGAAACAGCAGGAGGACAAGCGTTCTAAATAAAAAGATGGGAAGTGCACAGGCCCAGAAGCATAGGGTTAGCCTGTATAGTGCATGTGACCAGTGCCCTTCCTAGGTCTTCTTTCCATGCTGGAACATTCATTTCCTAGCTCCTGTGATGTTTGCTGACAATACATAACTGCTCCCTTCTCTGCATAATTGTCTTTGGCCAAAGAGGAGACCCAAATGAGTACCTAGTTAACTCCATTGGAGCGTAACTTGGTACATGAACAAGTCCAGCAAGCATATCTGATCAGAACATGGTAATCAGCACCTCAGACTCCTCAGGGATGTGTCTAGATCTGCAGAAGTTCCAGCCTAGGTGGATTGAGTTATAGAACATGTGGCGAAGGAAGATATGATTCAGTTAGGGCTGTGGGAGGATGGCAGCATGGGGTTGTAGTTTGTAAATGATCCCAGGTGCTGGAGAAGCTGTGATTGTGGGGAATGAACTTAACATAAAAACAAGTGGATATGAGCAGTACAAAAATTGTCCTGTGGAATGCATACTTACATTGCCCCAAACCCCTTTCCTTGGCTGCTGCAGCCTTACCCACCCAAGAAGATGTAAGTGCTGACTGCTGGCAAGTCGTAACTGTTTCCTTAAGGAATAGCTCTCAAACAAATGGAATCAGCCTCACCTAGGAAGTATCACTATTCCCTCATCTAAGAGCAAAGACAGTCCCATTACCTCAAGGTAGAAATAACTCCATGGTGTAATTTGTGCCCAGAATTTTTGTGGAATTATTCAGAAGCTAGTCTTCATCTGAGACCAAATTATCACTTAATTATTTTACCCTGATCTGTCTACTTTTCTCCTATCTTTCCCCTGTAAGCACACCCTAACACATATCTCGTATCTTTTCCCCTGTAAGCACACCCTAACACAATTCTTTTTCATGAATACTCATTGTAGCCTCTGTTTCAGGAAAGCAACTGAAGACAGACTGTTCTAAGAACTAAGAGAATGAATCTGGCTGACGTGTGGAGAGAAGAGATGGACCAAGGTGAGACTGGTAAGGTAAACTAAGGAAATGAAATAATCCCTTTATATTTTATTTTGTAAGCAAACAGAAATATTGAAAGAATTTTTGATGACAGAAAGAGAAGACAGAGTGTATTTTATAACACCACACACACACACACAAACACACACACACACACACAACTTGTTTCTTTCAGCAGATAATTGATTGGAGTTTGACAAGTAAGTGAAGTCTAAACAAAAATGTGGTTAAAAGAATCAGAAAACAAGTAGAAGTCTGAGGTTCCATCTTAGATTGATTGATAACCTGTGTTTGAGTTTCATCTTACTACCTCTTTGAAAGGGACATGGTAGGGGGCCGGGCGCGGTGGCTCAATCCTGTAATCCCAGCACTTTGGGAGGCCGAGGCAGGTGGATCATGAGGTCAAGAGATCGAGACCATCCTGGTCAACATGGTGAAACCCCATCTCTACTAAAAATACAAAAAATTAGCTGGGCATGGTGGCGTGTGCCTGTAATCCCAGCTACTCAGGAGGCTGAGGCAGGAGAATTGCCTGAACCCAGGAGGCAGAGGTTGCGGTGAGCCGAGATCACTCCATTAAACTCCAGCCTGGGTAAAAAGAGGGAAATTCTGTCTCAAAAAAATAAAAAATAATAAAGGGATTTAGTATAATCATAACTGCTAAAGTTTTGTAATGGTGCTCACACCAAGTCTCTTTCTGCAAAATGTTAGAACACAGGATAAGACAGAACGATTTCAAGTTTTCTCCTCATGGAGATTACAGTCTAGTGTACATCCTTCTATTAGAGCATTATTCATTTGATTATGGATTTTACGTAGAGTAAAGCATTTGTTCCTTTTGCAATTTTGTGTAGAGTGAAGCATTTGTTTCTTCTTTTGGGTGTTTAATAAAGCTAAAAGTTGTTTGAGACACCTCCGCTTTTTCAGTGTCAAGCACAATGAACACAGAATAAATACATGCATAATAGATATGTGTTAATGATGGTTCAAGGTGACCACCATAGGTTAATAATATGTTATAATCTTGTTTATTTGCAATTATAATGTAGCTTCTTTCTCTTTTGCTGAAAATGATTTAGTGTTGTAGAACTTTCACACTACAAACTTCTCAAAAGCAATAAACCATCAGGGAAGAAATACAGACACAGAAAGAGACAGATTTTCTGGAAAAGATTTATGAATGCATTAAATATTAAATAGATAATCTCTATTGCTTTGTAGTTTAAGCAGCAATAAATGAGTGTTAGGATTGATTAAATGTTTGCAGTTTACTTCAATGCTTAATTTGCTTTGAACTGTTTATGGAAAGAATAGGTCAAAGGATTAGAAATGTCTCTATCCCAAAGAATTTCTTTTTCCACAAGGTATACATGGAAGTAACACATTATACCTGCAAATATATTGAATTAGATGAGTTAGGGTTGGCAAATTAAAAAGCAGGAAGTGTACTGCAAGAATAAGAAGTGCAAGTTTCAGAATTAGATTGCCTGTTTTAATTTTGGTCTGCCTTTGGAATACATGGTCTTATATAATTTGCTTAAATTATCTGTTACTCTATTACATAATATGCAAAATCCATAAAACAAAGTTGTGTGTGTGTGTATAAGTGTGAGTGTGTGTGTGTGTGAATTAAGACATACACAACTTCTTAGCATAGAGTCTGACATATAGTAGGGAATCAATGCATATCAATGGGTATAATTACTATTACATATAGAATTAACTGAGTTGTTACACTGTGGCAGGTTTTGTCCTTAGTCCTTTTCTGGATTAATTCATTATATCTTCCACAATACCATGAAGGCACTATCTTTTTTCTACTATTATACGTGATGCCTAGAGACATAAATAACAGGCATAGACATCTTGTGTGTTGCAGAATGGACTTGAGTTCATACAATTTGTTTCCAAAGTCCATGCACATAGATACTATGAAGCAGCTGCATTGGAACAGGTATTGGAGAAATGCATGAGTGAGTGAATGCAAGAATAAAATATGAGGAAATTTAGTGTGGATGAAGTAAGTGACTTTTAAAGTAATTCAGCTCGTAATATAGCACAATAAGAATTCAAGCACCTAGGTTTTAAATGAATATGAATGCTTTCTTCATAAGAGCTAGCTAGTTTTCCGTAGTTATTCTTTCCAAAATACATTGTAAAATTTTCTATTATTCTTGCTTTCCTTGAAAGACCAATATGATTCAGAATTCATGACTGAGAGAAAAGCAGCACCACGACAACACCAGTGCTGTAATTTTGAGAGGTCTGTGACTTCACGGTTCAGGCACAGTTAGCTAGATATTTACTTACAAGTGCACACACACAATTTATAAAGGTCGTTTCACTTAGTAGGCATGTTTCAAGAATAAACAAGACTAATCAAGATGTTCCTCATGAATGAATGGGATTAAAACGATTAAAAGAGTCTGTAAAATTAGTTCACACTTCAAATAATATCTATTATAAATATAATGGTAGTTATTGTTTAACAGTATTAAATGTCTCATATATATTACCAAATCTAACCTCAAAACACCCCAGTGTGGTAAGTTTTTTTCCCCATTATTTTTCCTACTATCCAGAAAAGAAAATTGCCCTTCATGAGGTATAGAGTCAAGGTTCCAGTCTCAATAGCATAATTCTATAAACCATGCTCTTATCCTCTGCCATGTATCTCAACATTTTAATCATTCATATAACTTTTCAGAAACTTTGGTGATTACTTTTAGATGTGTTTTAAGTTGTATCAACTGAGACTTTTCTTCCTACATTTTGTTCCTAAAACATTTTATAAATATCAAGGTTATGGAAAGGCTTTTTAAATTTTATAGAGTTTGTTCAGGGACCCACTGCAAAACGTCAGTGTTAAGTTCTGTTCTGTCTAGTTTCTATGCCATATGGTATCATTCTTCTTTTCAATATATGTTAGTGTTAAAATAATATTTCTTTCCCTCAGTTTGCACAGTACCTTTTATAGAGATGGCATAAACATTGCTTTTTCTTAAAAATATCACTTAAATAATTAAATGATTTTACAAGAGGACAAAAGGACACTTTAAATTTCCTTGGAACTTTCAAATCCCTTTGATAAAATACTGAATCATTTTTTCACCAGAAATTCTTTCCCAGCCATACGTAGCCTTTTACTTATTTATGTATTTACTTTATCTGGGAAGTAGCATTTGTTATCTCATCAGCCAGGCCTTTCTTCAGATAGTTTTGTTAGTGGTTTATCATTTGTGTCTTTGGGTGGCTCTTAAAGGAGTCTTTATTTGGACACTGTGTTGATGTCAGAACAAATGACTCTTGTACATCATAATACTTTAATATTTTTTAAATTGTATGTACAATTTAGATTAAATTTTTATTGAGTTGAAACTCACCTACCATGCCATTCATTCATTAAATAAGTGGAAAAAAACAAAGTTTGTGTCTATCACCATAATCAATTTGAGAAATTTTTAATTACTCCAGTAGAAAATCTTGCACTCTTTAGTAATCATTACCCAAGTTCCCTTCCCCTCAGTCCAAGGCAACCATTAATCTACTTTCTGTCTCTACAGATTTGTGTGCTCTGAAAATGTGAATCATACAACATTTGTTATGATTCACATATGCAGTTCTTTGTTATTGCCTTCTGTCACTTAGCACATATCAGTATTTCGTTTTTACTGTAAAATAATATTACATGATATGAATATACCCAACTTTTTCTCTCCTTTCATTGGTTGGTAGATTTTTTTTTCATTTCTGATTACTCTGAGTATTGTTACTCTTAACATCCCAAACAAATTTTTTGTTTTTTCTCTTAGCTGTATTTTCTAAGAGTGGCATTACCGGATCATGTGTTATCTCTGTTTAGCTGTTTAAGAAATGAACAACCAAAGCAACTGCATCACTTTATATCATCATTTTATATCATTAGTGTATGAAGGTCCCAATTTGTTCGTGTGTTTGTCAGCACTTGTTTCTATCTGTCTTTTAAAATTCTAGCCATCCTAATGGGTGAATGTGATAGGTTTTTATGGTTATAATTTGCATTTATCTCATGGCTAATGATATGGAATGTCATTTAATAAGTGCTTATTGGCCACTTATGTATCTTCTTTGGAGAAATGCTTATTCAGATATTTTGCTCAATCAAAAAATTGTGTTAAATTGTCTTTTTATTATTTGGTTGTAATAGGTATTGATATATTCTAGATAAAATCCCCTTATAACATGGAGATACAATTGTTTTCCATCATAAGTTATATTTTTATTTCTTAATATCTTTTAATGTACAAAGATTTTAATATTGTTGATGTTTATTTTCTTTTGCCTTTCATGCATGTAGTGTCTTATTTGACAATTTGCGATCTACGATAGCTTTAATGCTTACATTTAGGTATTTGATCTATTTTGTATTAATTTTTATATATGGTTGAAAGAAAATGTCCAACTTCATTTTTTGCATGTACCTAACAAGTTCTCCCGAAGGTACTTATTGGAAAGACGATTTTATTCTTATTGAATTGTTAGGTACCCTTTGTGAACGTCAATTTATTGTAAATTTAAGGGTTTATTTCTGGACCCTCAACTTTATTTCATTGATTTTTATATATACTATTGGGTCAGTACCACACTGTCTTGATTGCTGTAGCTTTCAAGCTGTAGTGTGAGTTTTCAATTTTTTTCTTCAATGTTTCAAGTTTGACTTCTGTATTTTGGGTCTTATTAATGTCCATATAATTTTTAAATTAATCTTGTCAATTTCTTCAAACTACGTGGCCTTTTGATAGATATTGTGTTGAATCTGTTGATCAATTTGGGTGTATTTTCATCTTAACTATACTATTGTTCTGATCCATAGCTAGGGTTTCACTTCATTTATAGGTTTACTTTTATTTATTTCTATAATTTTTTTCATTTTCAGATTTTAAATTTTATAAATTTTGTTAATTTATACTTAGGGTTTTTAAAATATTATCAATTAAATTGTTTCTTAATTTTTCTTTTAGTTTGCTCATTGCTACTATATAATCCTGTAATTGTGCTAGACTCATTTATTAGCTTGTATAGTTTTTCCTTTCTTTTATTTTTTAGAATTTTCTATCATGTAGTAAATAAATAGAGATAATCTTAATTCTCTTTTCCCATGTGGAAGCCTTTTATTTCCTTCTTATCTAATTGCTCTGGTTTAGCTCTTCAGCATAGTGATGAGTGAAAGAAGAGAGAGTGTCTTCTTGATCTTAGCAGCGAAGACTTTAGGTCTTAGCAGCGAAGACTTTAGCATCATTAAGTCTGATAATAGTTTTGATAGATTAGCTTCACCTTTTTTAGGCTGAAGCAATTCCCTATCATTCCTAGTTTGTTGAATCTTTATATCATGAAAAACTGTTAAATTTTGTCAAATGCTATTTCCACATTGAAAAGATAATATATTTCTGTTTCTTATTCTAGTGATATTGTCGGTTATATTGATTGACTTTTGTATGCTAAATCGGCAACATGTTTGTGAGATAAATTCCAACTGGTTGTATAGTTTATATGTACATATATATATATATATATATATATGTGTGTGTGTGTGTGTGTGTGTATGTATATATAATTAGTATACCTTATATCTGGCTGGAATTAATTTGCTAGTATTATGCTGAGGACTTTTTGCATCTTTATTTACAAGAGATATTGATCTGTAATATTTCCTTCCCTTGTGTTATTTTTGCTTTTGATATCAGAGTAATACTAGTTTTATGGAATAAACTGAGAAGTGTTTTCTCTTCAATTTTTAAAAATGGTTTCTAAATAATCGTATAAATTCATTGGTGTATATTTGGAAAAATTAACCAGTAAATCCACCTGCTTGTGGAATTTTTGTTTACTTTGTGGAAACGGATGCATGTTTTTCAGATTGTCTTTTTCTTGTCAGTTTCATAGTTTTTTTGTCTTTCTAGGAGTTTGTTCATTTGAATATAAGTTATATAATTTGTTGGCATATAGCTGTTCAAAGTTTCACCCTATAATAATTTTTATTCTTGTAAGGTCAATGGTAATGTTCCCTTTTGCTCCGTTCTAAGAACAAGATGGGACAATGATGATTGATGCCCCAGTAGTCTTACTCTGATAAACTTATAGACAATGACCTAATGAAGGAAGGAGTTCAAGTTCCTTTTGCTACACTTAATAAAAATTTAGCCTCTTCAACTTACAAGTGAAGGAGATAAGAAAATGCCTGTGGTATGCTCTACCAAGTGATATACAACATATTAATTGGGAGCGGAGGGAAGAGGGACTGTTGTATTAGCCACGCCCATCCAAAAGCAGGAGAATCGCTCCAACCTGGGAGGTGGAGGTTGAAATGAGCCAAGATTGAGCCACTGCACTCCAGCCAGGGCGACAGAGCAAGACTCTGTCTCAAAATAATAATAATAATAATAATAATAAATAATTTTCCTTAGTTATGATTGTTTACTGGGCAGGGGAGTTATTCATGCTGCTATCTCAGAAGTTAGATTTTCAATATTGAACATTTACCAATATACACATTATCTGAGATCAGATGAGATCAGGCATGTTCAGAGTGGGATGGCCATAGAAAATATGCACATTATCCAAATATGCTGAGGACTACTTTTTGACAACTATCACTTTTCTCAATGCAATGAGGCCCATTTTACAAATAAGGAAATTGATGCTCAGAGAAAAATATAATACTTGCAAAAACAGCAAGTTAGGAGCCACATTTGAATTTCAGTAATCCTGTGTTCAAACTGTCTTTTTGCCGTTGTTCAAAACACTGTACTGGCTGCAACATTTTGTGGTGCCAGTACATGAAGGGTGAAAAACTAATGGGGTGGGAGTGGTATGAGTAAAGAGTACAGAAGCCAGTCAGATTACCCAGTGGCCACATTGTGGTGGGAGGGGCAGGAAACACAAGCAAGGATGAACATAATTCTTATTTGGGTTATTGCCCACCAGAATAATAAATGTTCATAAGCCCTTACTGATTAACTAACTAATACCTAAATAAATGGAGAAGAAAAAGTTTCTCAGTAAAAATTTCATATTGATACATTTAAGAAATGAGAATAAAAAATAACAATAGTTTAATACAATTTAACTTTAAATTTTTAATTAAATTTAAATTAATAAAAGCGCATCACAGTCATAAATTCTGAAGGCAAGATCCCATGGCAATAATAAAATTAGTTCAAAGGATTATAAGCAAAATGAGTATATCTTCATAATCTCAAAATTTCAATAAATTTTTTATCTGTTTGTTATGAGAGTAATGTATACAATCTGACATTAGCAATGCAGGTTAAATGTCACAGAAGGACAGAAGGAAAACAGTAGTTAATTTGGATACCAATGAGCATGTGAGAATGAGATCAAGGAAGAGTCCCATGGGGAAGCTAACTGAGCAGTACTGTGAAGAGCAGCTCCGCTTTTTACCAGTGAGAGAAGAAGTTAAAGATAATAACATTGATTTATACAGCAAGGCCGAAGGTGGAATAAACAGAGAGAAAGACAGATGTTTCTGAGCAAGTAAGTGCATGGAAGAATCATACATAAAATAAAGTCAAAGGTCTTGTAATCAAATCATAAAGGACTTCAAGTACCTAGAAAATGGATTGGGATGAGAATTACAGGTAAAGGTGGCTATTTGAGGCCAACATTTATCTAATACAAAATAATATTTGTAGTTAGTAAAGTAATAAGCATTTATCCATAAATGCTAGTTACCTTTGCTGAAAGTCACAGATATTCTCTGTGCTTTTAAAGTACATTAGTCAAAATACAATAATTGTCAGTAGCTTTTTCTTTGGAGACAATTGGGTACTGTAAATTCTGGGTCTCTGCTGAAAGTCACAAAAACACTCGATGCTTTTAAAATATTTCAGTCACAATACAATAACTGAGTAGCTTTTTCTTCTGAGACAACTGTATGTAACAATTGATTTCATGTTTATGCTACAAGTTTTATAAATGCGTGGTCATCTTTCCCACTATTCTTTTTGATCTTGTTTAGACGTGGGGCACCAAGGCCAAATTTAGAAGGATATTGACATCCTTGAAATTTTGTCTAGCTAAGTTTTTGATAATTTTGTGGATTTTTTCTCTATATGTATCTTTACTAACGTCTCAATTATGTTTTCTTCTCTGATTTCTACATTTTTTTCTGTTGAATCTATGTTTATTTTAAATTTCATCCAAGGGAAATATTGTTCTTGTTTAATAAGGAAAAACCAAACTTTTTCCAGTACAGCTATGTCCCCTGTTATATGAATTGAATAGGAGAAACTGAAAAATGGCTTTTGAAAAAGTAGTTTCCTTAAAACTTCTTTATCAGGCTGCTTTTTCTCCTTAGTTTACCTCAGTTTAATGATGATGATGATGATGATGATGATGATTTTTTTGCTTGTTGTTTATTTAGTCAATAGCTCCTTATAGAACACCTTCAACTTTTCAGGTTCTTTAATGCTTGATGTGCAGAAAGTGATCCAGCTGTCATATTAAAGACCTTTAGAGTTTGATATACACCATATGGGAAAAAAATATGGATGTCAGATTATGCCCAAGAAAATCCGAATAGTGGTCTATTCTTTCTGGGAGAGTTTTCTACTTCTAATCCCCTTATCCTTTAACATTATTTTTAGTATAGCTCTCACTGAATGAATATCATTAACGAGTTTTCTAATTTCAATGAAAATACATGAAAGTCTTTCCTTACGAAGTCTTCTCAGGGTTATTCTATCACGTGCTAATATCACTAGTTCCATGCTCCTTTGCACTTACATGTGATTCTTTCCTGTTCTCGTTGTTCTTGGTATTTGCTATCTCAAGCAATGAGTTTCTGGATAATAATTTTTTTTTTCTCTCTTCACTCCATGTCCTGAGTTCCTAACACATTGCTGGGTACTTAATGAGATGTAGTAAATGCTGATTGATTTGCTCTCTTAGCACAACAATATACTTGATTTTTTCTAAAAGTAGTTGTTTAGAATATTGGTTTTTGTAGCTTTCAAAAGATAGAAAATATAAATCTGAATTTCAACTACAGCAATGAGATAATTTTCTTGTTTCTGTAAAATGGAGATAGATTCTATTCCTGATATATTGAATCGATAAGTCATCAAGTGGCTGTTGGAGTACAATTATCTCTTTCCAAAGCATTATTGTAACTCACACAAATGAACATATAATTTGTAAATAGGTGTAGTAAATAAATTCAAGGCTATTCATAAACTACAATATAGTACAGCAACAGAGACATATGAATTAGCTGTAAGTATGTATAATCATGGCTGAGTCATTAAAACAACAACTCGAGCATAGTGTCTCATGCCTGTAATCCCAGCTACTTGAGAGGCTGATGTAGGAGGATCACTTGAGGCCAAGAGTTCAACACCAACTTGGGCAACATAGCCAGATTCCATTTCAACAAGAATTAAAGAAAAAAATTCCTAGCATTGGTGCATATTTCTGTAGTCCTACCTACTCAGGAAGGTGAGTTATGAAGATTCCTTATGACCAGGAATTTGAAGCTAAGGTGATCTACAATTGCACCACTGCACTTCACCCTGGGTGACAGACCTATATGAAGCTCTTCTTTGCTTATGTAATTTGTGTTTGTTACAAGTAAAATAAAATATAATTTAGAAAGTGCTATCAGGCCGAAAACATAAAATGGCATCTAGATTTTGTGAGTTACTGCATCATCCTATAAAGTGATGGAAATAATATATACATATACACACATACTATTTTTTTTTTTACTAAAAGACAATACAGAGGTCATAAAGATATATCTGACATGTATACTTCATATTTGTGTTTGTTCTTGACACATTTTTCAAAGATCAATTGACCATTGTCTTACTCTGTTTATGCTGCATGTGATAGTTACATGTTCAAAAAATATTTATTAAAGAGATGTTTCCCTGTTGAATGCTCCTTGTACCCTTGATGAAAAGCTATTCCAGTAGATGTATGAATTTATTCCTGGAATCCCAATTCTATTTCATTCGTCTATATATCTATCCTAATGATACTATTATACTGCTTGGATTTCTGTGGGTATGTAGAAAGGCTGAAATCAGTCAAGGCGTTGTCCACATTTATTTTTTTTACTATTGTTTTGGTTATTTCAGGCAAATGGCCTGAAATGAAATTCCATATGAATTACCAATTTGGTTGTATTTTATTTTCTTTGCTTACCTTATTAGTGTGGCAAGATTTTGCAGTATAATGTTGAATAGCAGTGAAGAAAAAAAGCATTTTTGTCTTGTTCCTGATTTTAGGGAAAATAGTTTCAGGCTTTCATCATTGAACAATATTCACTATGAGTTTTTCATAAGTGTCTTTTTATCATTTTGAAGAATTCTTTTCTATTGCTAGTTTTCGGAGTGTTTTTATCATAAAAGGGTATTGGTTTTTAATAAGAAATATGCCTACATCAATTAGGATGATTATGGAGTGTGTATGTGTGCCTGTGTGATTGTGTGTGTTTTTCCTCATTTGATTAATGTGGTGCATTACCTTGATTAATTTTCTTAAGATCAGTCACCCCTGCATTCCTGGAATAAATCCACTTGATCAGGGTGCATAATACTTCTATATGCTGTTGGATGAAGTTTGCTAGTATTTTACTCGGGATTCTTACATATCTTATTAAGATATATTTGCCTATAATTTTATTTTCTTCTGATGTCCTTATCTGGCTTTGGTATAGGATAAGGCTAACCACATAGAGTGAGTTCATCAGTTTTAACATTTATTGTAAGATTTTGAAAAGACTATTGGAAATTCTTCTTTAAACATTTGGTAGAATTTACCAGTGAATCAATCTGGCATTGGACTTTTCTTGGTTAGTGACCTTAAAATTATTGTTATTATTACTGATTCATTCTCTTTACTAGTTAAATCTATTCAGATATTCCATTTCTTTTTTAGACAGTTTTCGGTAGTTGTGCATTACTAGAATTTTAAACATTGCATCTACGATTATATAATTTGTTGTTATAATTTTTAATAATTTTCTCTTGTAGGTTTTTTTTTCTGTTAGGTTGGTAGTAATAGTCCTAATTTAATTTCTGATTTATTTTGTCAGTCTAACCAATGCCTTGTCGTTTTTATATCTTTTCAAAGAATTAAATTTTTTGTTTTTAAATGACAAACTTTTAATTTTGTCTTTTTATTTGATATGTCTTGCTAAATGATTACCACAATCAAGTGAGTGTGCATGTCCATGGTTACGTGTGTGTGTGTGTGTGTGTGTGTGTGGTTAAAAAAAAGTTTTACTTTCCTAGCAAATTTCAAATACATAATCAGGTATTATTACTATAGTCATCATGATGTACATTAGTTCCCCATAATTATTCATCTTATATCTCAAATGTTGTATCATGTAACCAGTATCTCCTGATTACTCCTGCCCTCTCAAACTCTGATGACCACGACTCTACTCTTTGTTTCTACAAGTTCAAAGTGTAGACTCCTCAAGTAAGTGAAATAATATAACATTTGTCTTTCTCTGACTTATTTCACTTAGCATAATGCCCTCAACGACCATATTGTGCCATATGACAGGATTTTCTTCTTTATTATGACTAGATATTTTGTTTTATATATGTGTAAAACAGATTGCGTGTGTGTGTGTGTGTGTGTGTGTGTGTGTGTGTATTTCTGGTATATATGATACTATATGTACTATATATGATACTATATATACTATATACTTTTCTTATATATATTTAGTATATATACTTTTCTTATATATATAGTATGATACACTCCAAAATTCAGTGCTTGCCAATGTGAGGGCATTAAGAGGTGGGGTCTTTAATAGGTGATTAAGTCATGAGACATTCTCCTTTCCTGAATGTGATTAGGTGTCCTTGTAAAAGGGCTTGAGAGAGAAGTTTCATCCCTTTTGTTCTTCTGCCTTCTTCCATGTGAAGAAACAGGAAGAAGGCCCTCACCAGATGCCAACACCGTAATCTTAGACTTCTCAGCCTCCAGAAGTTTGAGATACATATTTCTGTTCTTTATGCATTATTTAATCCCAAATATTATGTGATAGCCAGACAAACAAAGACATCTACCTAATAGTGAGATTTCTGGATCAAACAGTCATTCTATTTCTGATATTTTGATGAGCCTCCATACTGTTTGCAAAGTAGCTGTACCAAATTAAATTTCTACCAGTAGTGTACAAGAGTTCCCTTTTCTTCATATCTTTGCCTACACTAGTTTCCTCTTGACTTTTTGATAATAGTCATTCTAACAGGTGTGATATGATATCTAATTATGATTTTGGGTTGCATTTTCCTGATGATTAGTGATGTTGAACAACTTTTGTGTACTTTTTGGCTGTCTCTTTTCTTAAAAAAAAAAAGTCTATGCAGTTTTTTTTTGTCCATTTAAAATTTTAATACTGTTGTTTTTGCTGTAAATTTGTATGAGTTTCTTATATATTTTAGCTATCTCTTATCAGTTATATGGTTTCCATATATTTTTCCCATTGTATAAGTTACCTTTCATTTTAATTTGCTAGTATTTGCGTTTGTGGGAAACTGTGTGCTAGACACTAGGATGGGGTGTGATTGCAGGCCAGGGCCTACAACTGGAACCACAAATCTGTTTTCTGTTGCTGCAGTTTTGCTTTTTCTAGAATTCCTTTGTGCCTGACTTTCAACGGCATAATGATTTTGATATTCCTCTATGGCATTGCCTGTATCAGTAGTTTTGCTGAGTGCATTGCATTGGATGGATGTATCATATTTTGTTTATTTTTCACCAGTCAATGGTTATTTGTATGATTATTTGTACTTCTGTTTCCCAGTTTTTTGGCTTTTATGACTGCTGATATAATATTCACATCAAAGCCTGTATATGAGCGATTGTTTCATTTCTCTTAGACATGCCTGGAAGTGTCATTGTTAGAACTTACTCTTCTATGTATGTTTGATTTTTTAAGCACCAGACAAATTATTTTCCTTAGTGGTTGTGCCATTGTGCATTACCTCTGTATTAGTTTGCTCGTTTGGGAATAATAAAGTACCACTGACAGAAACTAAAGAGATTTGCTTCTCATCGTTTGGTAGCTACAAGTGCAGGATCAAGGTGTCAGCAGGGCTGATTTTTTTCTGATGTCTCTGTCTTCTTGATTTGTTGTTAGCTGTCTTCTTCCTGTGGCTTCATATGGTCGTTGTCGTGTGTGTGTATGTCTGCATTTAATCTCCTTTCCTTATAAGGATACAAGTCATATTGGATAAGATTAGCAGCCACCTATTTGACCCCACTTTACCTTAGTTATCTATTTAAAGGCTTCAAATACACAGCTTGAGGTAGTGAGGGTTGGGACTTCAACATTTGAATATTGGAAAACACGTAATTCCCCCAATATTCCCACCAACAGTGTATGAATATTTCAATTTTTCCACATTCTCATCAATATATGATAAATAGTTGCTGTTTACTAGGTGTGTGGCCATATCTCATAGTGGTACTAATTTGTATTACTCTGGAATTATATTGAAATTTAATGAATCATATTGTAGAGATGGTTTTATGAACTCAAATCTCTCTTTTATTGTCTTCTCATAAATTAAGTAGCTTAAATCTTTAAACCTTTTATTTCTAAAAATTGTTTAAGTTATTTTGTCATTCACATTGTCATTTACTTTATAATTAATTATTTTAAGTCCTGGAAGTGTGATTTTTTTTACAGAAAACAACTCTCAGTTGACATTACTCTGATTCCCTCTTGAATAGTCTTGTCATCTTTATCTCTAGCTACAGTTTGCCCCTTTTTGCACTTATTTTGCTTCTCATATCATTTGGGAAATACAAATGTGTGTGTGTGTGTGTGTGTGTGTGTGCATGCACCATTTCAGCCCAGGTTTGATACTTGTTCCTTAGAAGGTACTCAGTCAATATGTTTTGTTTATTTGCTTGTTTTTCTTATACCTGCTATTGGCTTAGTCAAGTAACACAGTTGTAACTGAAGGAGACATAGCGGTTATAACACATGGACCCAGGAGATCATTACCACAGACTGAGAAAACAACAAGAGTAATCTTCCCTGGAATAGAATAAGAACAGTAAAAGGTAGAGGACATGAAAGAACGGTCAGAGAGAAGTTTAGGAATAAGGATTCATCCCAGAGCAAACCTGGCATTGGCAAAATCACTGAAGTTTTCAATGGACAAACCTAGAATCCAATCTGTTTCTTCAGTTTGTTGACTGTGCAGTCTTAGATGAGTGCACTTGCCTCCTAATCTGTAAATCAGACATACTGACAATATAGCATCATAAGTGAGTTTTAATTTTACCATGTAAGTGAACTTGCTTTGCCAATGCTTGACGTGGTAAGAAACTTAATAGATGTTAATTGAAACAAAAACGCTCGAATGCCTCAATCATTTGCCTTTGAGAAAATAATTATTTTTTTCTGCAAAACTCATTTATATCCATGGCCAAGCAATCACCACTCCAACCATTTTCATCTCCAAAATGTATCTCAAAGGCACCCATTCCTCTCTCCAAGCACTAATGCTACCTGGATCCAATTCACCATTATTACATATAAAGAAGTCTTTAAAACATTCTCTCTGTGTCCTGATTTTATTCTAACTTCTTTCAAACTATTTCCTTCGAAATAATTGAAATGATTTATTTCTTCCTTCCTTCTTTTCTCCCTTTCTTCCTTCCTTTGTCCCTAAAACTTCTGTTTGATCATGTCACTGTCTGTCTTCCTTCCTATTATTCTTACACTAAAATAGAGACTCTTCTCTATCATGGTATCTCCTGATATCCACTATGCAAGATCTGGGCTTGTGATGACACTGGATTTTACTCATGTCATTCTTCTTAGGAGAAATTAATTAGGACAAATAATATATCTTAAAATAAACAATCTCCTAGAAAATGTTTGGTTTTGTGTGAAGGTTTTAACTTATGAGGAAGGTCACACTATGACAAAATAATTTTAGTAAGAAAGAAATAAATCCTGTAGTTGGAGGAAATGGGTGGAGGAGATCATTTCATTTTAAGAGTTAGTTATTTTGGCTCTTTTTCGGTGGTAAGATAGGTTTGGGGAAGATATTCAATTGGATTCAGTCGATTCAGGAACATCTAACTCAGTATTAACCTAGCTTCTCTCCTCCTCATACAGTCACTGGGAAAGATAAATGGAAAGAAAATATGAAGCTAAGATACTAATTTATGATTAGCTGAGTTTTTTGATAAGCTGTGTACCTAATAATTCCTCAAATTCTTAAAATGTTTTCAGTCTAAATATTACTTCTTCAGGTAATCGTTCTCTGTCTATCCATTTAACCACATCTCCTCTGCTTTGTCAGCCACCATTGTTTTCCTCCACCCTATTCATTTCATTTTGAGCAGGTCTCCTAATTTGGTATCCTATGTATGTTTGTTGGGCCACTTCTTCATTGTTTCTTTGATCATTCAATTGAAAACTCTGTAAATGAAGATACAAGTGTAATTGTCAGGGTTCTTAGAAGGGACAGAACTAATAGGATAGATGTATATGTGAAGGAAAGTTTATTAGGAAAATTGACTCATACAATCACAAAGTGAAGTCCCACAATAGGCCATCTGCAAGCTGAGGAGCCAGGAAACCAGTCTGAGTCCCAGAACCTGAAAAATAGGGAAGATGATAGTGCAGCCTTCAGTCTGTAGCTGAAGGCCTGAGAGTCCCTGGCAAATCACTGGTGTAAATCCAACAGTCCAAAAGCCGAGGAACTTGGAGTCTGATGTTCAAGAGCAGGAAACATTCAGCACAAGAGAAAGATGGAGACCAGAAGACCTAGCCAGTCTAGTCTTTCCATGATCTTCTGACTGCTTTTATTCTGGTCACACTGGCAGCTGATTAGATGGTGCCCACCAAGATTGAGTGTAGGTCTGCCTTTCCCAGTCCACTGACTCAAATGTTAATCTCCTTTGGCAACATCCTCACAGGCAAACCCAGGAACAATATTTTGCATCCTTTGAACCAATCAAGTTGATGCTCAATATTAACAATCAAAACATGGCTTCATATCCTTTGCCCACTTTTGAATGGGCTTGTTTGTTTTGAACAGACACTTTACGAAAGAAGACATATATGAGGCCAACAATCATATGAAAAACTGCTCATCGTCACTGGTCATCAGAGAGATGCAAATCAAAACCACATTGAGATACCATTTCACGCCAGTTAGAATGGCGATCATTAAAAAATCTGGAGACAACAGATGCTGGAGAGGATGTGGAGAAAAAGGAACACTTTTACACTGTTGGTGGGAGTGTAAATTAGTTCAACCATTGTGGAAGACAGTGTGGCGATTCCTCAAGGCCTTAGAAATAGAAATTCCATTTGACCCAGCAATCCCATTACTGGGTATATATCCAAAAGACTATAAATCGTTCTACTATAAGGACACATGTACACGAATGTTCATTGCAGCACTGTTTACAATAGCAAAGGATTGGAAAAATGTGGCACATATACACCATGGAATATTATGCAGCAATCAGAAATGATGAGTTTGTGTCATTTGTAGGGACATGGATGAATCTGGAGAACGTCATCCTCAGCAAACTGACACAAGAACAGAAAATGAAACACCGCATATTCTCACTCATAGGTGGGTGATGAAAAATGAGAACACATGGACACAGAAAGGGGAATACTAAACACTGGGGTCTATTGGGGGAAAAGGGGAGGGCCAGTGGGAGGGGGAGGAGGGGAGGGATAGCCTGGGGAGAAATGCCAAATGTGGGTGAAGGGGAGAAGCAAAGCAAAGCACACTGCCATGTGTGTACCTATGCAACTGTCTTGCACGCTCTGCTCATGTACCCCAAAACCTAAAATCCAATAAAAAATTAAAAAAGAAAAAAAAAAAAACATGGCTTCATTCATCAATATAGACTAAGCATGTAGCACATTGCCTGTTAAATTCATAAGAGCTGATATATAACACCTATTTTTTACCACTGGATTTGGATTCAGCAAAAATAGTTATAAAGAGGCTGCAAAATTTAGTTGGCCAAGTTTGTATGTAACTGCAGATAAAATATATTGAGTGTAATTTTTGATTTTGAAAAATTATTGCATGGAGAGGCACTAAAACTACAAAATTACATTTTTTACCCTTACAGACATACAGGGAACAAATATTTATTTCACTATCCTGCTCAAATTATTCCCTTACTTTACCTCTTTTTGTGGTGTGACTGTAGGTGTGGCTATTTAATAAAATGGTGGTGAAGACTTCACTGTCCCGCCAATGATGTCCCTTATTCCCCACCTAAGGGATCTTGCCTTTGTTCAATCACAGCTATTCAACAAAGTTATTTTCTTCCATGAACTTAGTAAATGATTCTCCTAAAATTAGATAACATGCAGGGCACTTCCTAGAGAGAAGACTCCATACCGGCTTTGATACATTATTTACTTCGAAGTTCTCTCCCCCAGTGCCTTTGAATTCTAGTCCTTTGTAACTATTTTCTTCTACAAATTTTAACCTTCAGCTCTACTGACAATTAGAAACACTAAACTGACTCTTTCTCTTCCTGCTCTTGCCAAGTAAATTCCACTGTATAACATCATGCATTCATTCATCTCCACGCAGAGTTTAGTTATCGCAGGAAAACATATGGAACTTGAAGCCTCGGAGAATCACTCCTTTATTATTTCAGAATATTTGAAAGCAGACAGAAAAATAAACACAGCTTTGGTGAAGCAGTCACCACAGAAACAATTGCTGCTTTCATTTATCTGTTTTCATAGGGTGCATTTTAGTTTTATTCAAAGATACATATATTTATTGTTGGACCTGGGTTTGCATTCATTTTCGCAGACGGCTTAAGAACATTTCCCTTCTATCTTGCTGCTAATCACTAGTTGATGAAAATGTGCCCATATTTAATGATTTAAATAGAAAATAATGAAAGCTGAGCTCTCATTATTCCTTCACAAATTAATAAATCTCTTTACATATAGGAATCTCCTCTGGAAAAGGTTTGGGTTTATGTGAAGGTTTTACCTTATGAGGAAGTTCACACTAAGGCAAAATAATTTTAATAAGGAAAAAATAGATCCTGTAAATTGGAGGAAAAGGGTGGGAGAGATCATTTCATTTCAAGAGTTTGTTTTGGTGCTTTTTGGGTGGTAAGATAGGTTTGGGGAAGATATCCAATTGGATTCAGTCAATTTAGGAATATCTAACTCTGTATTAGTCCAGTTTCTCTTCCCCCTCATACAGTCCCTGGGAAAGACAAATGGAAAGAAAATATGAAATCAAGATACTAATTTATGATTAGTTGAGCATCTGCCTCAAACCCTTATCCAGAGCTCTGTACACTGAGCTGGAGGATATGCCTTATTATCTAACAAAATAATACTTGCCAAAAGAATATAACCCCCCGATACACAACATGAATTTGGGACTTGTTCATCCTAAGCTTAAATTTGAAAGTTTGTATGTTAGCAGCTTCTAGTTTACACCAGGAGCAGAAGACAAAATCCAGGAGAATTCCAGGGTATAAAGTAGAAAGGACCCTGTCCCATGCAGGGCATGTCCTTGTTTTTAGTGAGCTTTCAACCACACTGATGGAAGAAGAGCAAGACCCACTAATAAATGTGGCCCAGCCAGGACTCTGGAAAGAAACCAGGTCAGTTACTTTTGAAGCTTCTAAGAGTTAACAGAGAGAGCACAGGCTTTAATGCCACACTTCTCACTAAGCTTCCTTCTTTGAGTTCTCAAAATGTAAAATATACTGAAGACTTAAGCATCATGTTTTTTTAAACAGGAAACAGATTTTTTTTTAGATGGAGTTTCTCTGTCACTCACGCTGGAGTGCAGTGACGCCATCTCGGCTCACTGCAACCTCCAACTCCCAGATACAAGGATCCTCCCACTTCAGCCTCCTGAGTAGGTGGGACCATAGGCCCAGCTAAATTTTGTATTTTTAGGAGAGGTGTAGTTTCACCATGTTGGCTAGGCTGGCCCCTTCCCTCTGACTTCAAATGATCTGCCCGCCTCCGCCTCCCAATGTGCTGGGATTATAGGCAGGAGCCATAGTACCATTATCAGAAACAGGACATTATTAAACACTGGATCTGTGCTAGATTCAAGTAATTATTCTATGGTCTATCATAGAGCAGAATTGTTGCTACAACATTCTGCAAAGTAGCAGGACAATATAGTAGTCCAAATAATTGTGTGTGGAACAAAGCATACTCTGTTTATAAATCTGAGGGACCAGACTTGTTTCTTTCTCAGAATCACAACCAGCCTTACACAAATATGTTCTCACCACATAACCAAGGTGCCTGAACATGTGCTGAGAGACCCTCCTCACTGGCCTGAATGCCTTCAGCTAGGAGATGAATGCCGACAGTAGTTATTCTGGGAAATGATTAATTAAATTCCTTTCTGGCAGTTCCATTAATATCAACAGAACATGGCAGAGATATTGACATAGTGAGAAAACATTGCCTTCAACAATAGGGCTTTGTTGACAAAACAGTGAAATGTCTAGACCATTAGCAACAATTTAGGAATCCCACTTCTCCATCAATCTCATTTAGCTTACACATCTCTCTCACACACACACACACACACACACTGTCTCTCTCTTATACACACACCAAATGTGCAGCAGTTAGAGAAAGTGAAATGCAATTATCATTAAATATGAATGCAGGTGGGTTAGAAACACACTAGACCAACTATTCCTGTCTCTCTCTCTGTTTTTCTTTATCTCCTCTCCCTTTCCACCCCCCACACACTCTGCAGGAGTGGATATTCAAAAATATATTCTGATGTTGACTGATGGTATTATTTAATGTAATAACTAACAGAGAATGATTTCACTTACTGATTCTCTGCTATATACCTGGTACTTTACTAATATTATCTCACCTCCTCACAAAAGCTTTGAAGTGTTATTGTCCATTTTACTGTAGACCAAACTGTAGTTTAAAAAAGTTGGGTAACTCAAAATCACACACCAGAAAAAAGCAGAACTGAGATTTGACTCTGAATTTTTCTTTCTCTAAAACTTTTACCTTTTTTCACATCAAAGATCTTCTCCTTTATTGTTGATCCCAGCAAAAATTGCAGTTCTCTCTTTCAGTTCCTGCCATATCTGAGCATCTGTACGTCCACTAAACTGAACTCTAGGATTAATGAAACATTGGCGTTTCTGTCCATCAGAGGTCCTGCTTAGTTGCCCAGGTGTCTGTCTCCTCTGCAATGACTGTTGGCTTTCAGAGACGCTTTGATTCCTCAAAGCTCATTCTAGTAGCACATAATGTTTCATCACAAGTAATTGAAATAGGTGGATATTAATGTTTCCAAAAGAATCACTTAAAAATGAAATTAGCAAGGTTCAAAGCTACATAGCATTGTCTATACTTAAGTTAATATACACATTTATGGTATGTTCTTTATTCCTAATCCTGATTCTCAAAGCTTACTAGAAATCACTATCTTTACTATTTGCAGATCTTTCTTTCACGTATCCCATTCACGAATCCACGTTTCCCTTCCTTTTATTCATTTTCTCTTCCTTCCTTCTTTCTAAAAGCATCAATGTGCAAGTATCTAGTAGTCAACTGCTCAAAAGCATCATGGGAAATAGACAATTATGATGTTACTAGTACAAAGTTAGAGATATGTGCAGGATGTAATGAGAATACTGGACACATCCATTCTTTTGGAAGTTCAGGAAAGACTACTTGGAAGAGGTAACTAGTGAACTGAGTTTGGAAATATAAAAATAATCAGGCAAAAGTAAATAGAATGCTAAGTATTTTATTTTTCAGCAAAAGAGATCAACATGTTTGAAAGATACTTATTTAAAATCAGTCAGTTTCACTTAAGCTCCAGATTCCACAAGCTCCAGATCCAAGGATGAAGACATGATGTATATTATTTCCTATAGATTTCCTCCAGCTTGTTGCTTGTTTGTTTGTTTTAGGTCATGGATTTCAATTAGATTGGCATATATTAAATATGAAAAGGTGTACTTGAAGCCATCAGAGTTCAAGCACATGGTTAGTGTTAGCTCTCACTGCTTAACTCTGGAGAGATTAAAAACAAACTCGATGTCACTGAAAAAATCCCAACATGGAACAAGGGTCATATTACACCCAGTAGGAATGGCTACCATCTATGGACTTTGTAGATTTGGGTGTGAATATCATTTATATTACTCACAGATTCTGCGGCAATAATTTATTTAATCTCTTAGAGCCTCAGTTTACCCACTAACAAAGTGACCAGAAATACTGTAAAGATTCAGTGAGAGAACATATGTGAACTACTTGGCATAAGCCCTAGAAATTAACATGGAATACATAATACCTATTATTACTATAATTATTACTACTAACTATTTCTGCTGTTCTCAAGAGTGGGCAGTGGGTCATGCCTGCAATCCCAGCACTTTGGAAGTCTGAGACAGACAGATCACTTGAGATCAAGAGTTTGAGACCAGCTTGCCAAACATGATGAATCCCTGTCTCTACTAATAATACAAAGATTATTCAGGCATAGTGGGATGTGCCTGTAGTCCCAGCTACTTGGGATGCTGAAGTGGAATAATCAGTTGAATCCAGGAGTTGGAGGTTGCAGTGAGCAGAGATGGCACCACTGCATTCCAGACTGGGTGACAGAGTGAGACTCCACCTCAAAAAAAAATTGCTTTAAAGACTGGGTATTTGTAAGATTTACTTTAGGGCTTTTGTAAACATTTGGATGCCCAGGCCTCTATAGTATTTGATCACAATATTTGTAGGAGTCTGAACATTTCTGTTCCAAAAAGTACTATACACAATTTCTATGTTGAACTAGGATACTCCCAGAGTATACTACTTTAAGACATATTTGTCTTAAGTTTTAAGAATGATATTCTTTTAAAACTCCATTATACAGAGGCTCTGAAAGAGTGTGGCCAAAAACTGGACACATTTTTGGTGTTTACTCTAAGTAATGATGCAGTTGGGCTCACACAGTTTTTCCCATTTTTTTCCACCAAATTATTTGTTTCCTACTTTAAACTTGATTTATAAAATGCTAATTAGCAGTTACAGATTTATAGTTCTAGTTTCTAAGCATCCTATGTTCCAGGAAAAAAAGAAGTTCTTAGCATAGATATATTATTTCTTTTTCAAAATCACAATAACTCAGTACATTGTTTTTCATGACCTCTGGGTTCATCATCACTGGCCTTTTTATTAGAGAAATGCAAATCAAAACCACAATGAAATGTCATCTCATGCCATTTAGAATGGCGGTCATTAAAAAATTGAGACAGCGTGTGGAGAAATAGGAACCTTTTTACACTGTTGGTGGGAGTGTAAATTAGTTCAACCATTGTGGAAGACGGTGTGGCAATCCCTCAAGGACCTAGAAATAGAAAATCCATTTGACCCAGCAATCCCATTATTGGGTATATACCCAAAGGATTAAAATCGTTCTATTATAAAGACACATGCACCTATGTGTTTGTTGCAGGACTGTTTACAACAGCAAAGACCTGAAACCAACCCAAATGCCCATCGATGATAGACTGGACAAGGAAAATGTGGCACATATGCACCGTGGAATACTACCTAGCCATAAAAACAAAAAAACCCGATGAGTTTGTGTCCTTTGTAGAAACATGGATGAATCTGGAAACCATCATTCTCAGCAAACTGACACAATGACAGAAAATCAAACACCGCATGTTCTCACTCATAGGCAGGTGTTGAACAATGAGAACACATGGATACCAGGAGGGGAGCATCACACAGTGGGGTCTGTTGGGAGGGTAGGGGAGGGACAGTGTAGCGGGAGGAGGTTGGGGAGGGATAACATGGGGAGAAATGCCAGATATAGGTGACAGAGGGATGGAGGCAGCAAACCACATAGCTGTGTATGTACCTATGCAACAATATTGCATGATCTGCGTGGTACCCAGAACCTAAGGTACAATAAAAAAAATTGATGTGATTACTGTTCATCCTAAAAACATTTTATAGGATACTTTGTGTAACTGTAGCTGGTAAAGGACATAACTTTAAAATGTCAGGGGAAAAGCCCTCAAGTATCATCTGAAGTCCAGTCCAGCTGGATATAGTTAGGCAACGTAGAGCCACACTCTTGCCTAATTTCCTTTGCCCAGCACTGAGGCATCTCTTCCTAAAGCATTCTTGTACTTCTATAGTCACTTCCGTATTAAATCCATTATTTCGGCACTCTTACTTTTCTCCATGCACTGTTCCACTCCACTGAGCTGCTTCTGTGTGGATTACAGGCACTGTTTCATTGTGACTGAAACCTAACTGACTTCCATGATAAATATTAAAGAAAGACAGCAAACGTGACTAGTTGTCCATTCAATATGACATGAAATGGCTAATGCCCGTGTGTAATGAGGGAAGACTCTTCTGAGCTTCGACTCTTGCTTTATGGGGAAATTAGGTGAATCCTCAAGTGATTGTTGACGAGTCTGTGGCAAATATGTGCACCAAGTGAGAATTTGAAATAAAAAGCCCTGTACGAAGTCGTAAAGCATCAAGCCTGATGAATTATTCATGTAATGGCTTCAAAGTTGGACTTGAAAAAATGTAAATAAAATACGCAGAGAACTTTCTCCTTTCTGGAAACAATTTTATAGTAATGAACTAAATGCAAGGAGCACTTAAAGTGTCTAACCGCATTGTATATTTTATGTAAATTAAGAATATTGAACAAATTCCCCATTTGGTACAAAGGAGAAAAAGAAAATACACCTTTCCTGATGATCAATGCCTCTGAGAAAATGAATTATCTTTATTTTCTCCATTATCTTTTATTGCCATTTTATATACTCTATAAAATATCAACCTGCAAGGTATTCAAAGGAAATGTGATGTAATTTTTCTGCTTCACAAGCCTTTTTTATACCCATCAGGCATGTCTGTGACCTTCTCTACATCCCAGTATATGCCTCATAGCTAGACTGCCCGAATAGAATGTGGTCTAGTAATAGGCAGAATACATTGTAATTAAACAAATGTAGTCTTTGGAGTCCAAAGGTCTGTGTTCAAATCCCATTTCTGCATTTAAATGTGTTACTGTGGACATGTTCATTATAATGGCTAAATCAAAATGTTGTACAGGGTAAAAGAGATTGAATACTCATCCATCAAATACATAATAAGATCACACTCAAGTTTTAGCTAATGAAGTAGGACCTGATAAAATTCTTACAGTGGCTAGGAAGAATTTACTACTTACTAAGAACTTACTACTCCCCTTGAATCCACAATAATAGCTTTTACCCAAAGTCTAATATTTATGAGCCACATATTTTTATACACCATTTAAGGCAAGACAGAGAAACTCATCATTTGGAAAATAGATGTGATTGATCCATAAAAGAACAGCATTCTAACTTGTATTGAAAGCCAACATGTACCCGAGATCATGTCAAATGCCAGTTCCTTAATGAAGCTACTCTGACAGAGCTTAGGAGTACAAACAGTGGAGTCTATAATAAAGTTTCTGCCAACAGCAAAATAAAAATTATGTGTGAATATATATGCAAAAAATTTTAAAAGACACATCTAAATATAAGTGTTTTAACCTAAGTTTGCTAAAATCAGGGCCTAATATGAAAGGCTTGCAGGCTGGTGATTTGTGTGGAAAATCATTCTGAAGCACAGCAGTAAAAAAAAAAAAAACTAATTATGCAACCAAAAAAAGAAAGAAAACCAATATCATATGGTTTTTCCTATGCATGATGCATAATAAATATGCATTATTGGTCATTTATTTGTGCCACTTATGCTTAGTCACAACTTCTGAGGAGCCTGGTACCATTTCTCATAAAACTGACTGTTCAGCACAAAAATGAATAGCATTTACTTATGAGCTTCCATCATGCATTGGTCAAAACAGCCCCCAGGCTTCAACTCCCATACTCTTCTGTATGGCACTAGCATAAATCATTAGATTGCTTTTGGGCAGCCCATGTGGTGACATCAAAGTCTCTGGGCGGGAAGAAATAATTCCTTGGCAATGATCTAAAACAACATTGCATTACAGTGAAGCTAATGGAACGTGCATGAATGTGGCTGCCTCCACAGTGGCCACAGTAAGAACTGTCAAGAAGAGTGCACTTTGCAACACTCAGATTGGCCTGTATCCTTCAATGATTTCATTCTCTCCCAGAGTACCTTTTAGGAAGGCCAGTAATGCCGTTTGGATGCTTGTCCCTTCCAAATCTCACATTGGAATGTGATTCCTAAGTGCTGGATGTGGGCGTGATGGAAGACGCTTGAATCATGGAGGTGGTTCCCTCACGAATGGACCAGTGCCATCCTCAGGTGATGAGTGAATTCTTGTTCTATGAATTCAACAAGTGCTGATTTTTTAAAAGAGCCTGTCTCTTCCCACATTCTCACTTTGTCAATCTCTCTCTTGCCATGTGACACACTTGTTCCTGATTCACCTTTCACCATGAATAAAAGCTCCAAGAGGCCTCACCAGAAGCTGAGGAGATGCTGGCACCATGCTTTTTGTACTGCCTGCAGAGACATAAGCCAGTTATTCCTTTTTCTTTCTAAATTAACCAGTCTCAGGTATACCTTTATAATGATGCAAAACTAATGTAGCCAGGCTCTGCAAAACATTAGAGAAGGTTTGGTAGAACAAGTTACTAACTCTGCTGCTGTGGCTGGTACAGAGAGAATTTTTTTTTTTTTTTTTTTTTTTTTTTGAGATGGAGTTTTTCTCTTGTTACCCAGGCTGGAGTGCAATGGGGTGATCTCAGCTCACCGCAACCTCCACCTCTTGGGTTCAGGCAATTCTCCTGCCTCAGCCTCCTGAGTAGCCAGGATTACAGGCACACGCCAACACACCCAGCTAATTTTTTGTATTTTTAGTAGAGACGGGGTTTCACCATTGACCAGGATGGTCTCGATCACTTGACCTCGTGATCCACCCGCTTCGGCCTCCCAAAGTGCTGGGATTACAGGCTGGGATACAGGCGTGGTGGCGCCTGGCCTGAGAAAATTTATTATCTGTCTCCTCCAGCACTTATTTTATATTTCAGTCACCTTTACCCAGCATTTCTGCTGCTGTAGGATGTTAGTCCTAGAGCTGGGTCAGTCTGACTCTTTACCTTAATGGGGACATCTGAGCCCATGTTTTTCTTGCTCTTATTGAGCTATAGTCCCTGTAATTTCCTATGCATTCATATTACCAGGCACAGAATTACCAAAAGACAACCCATTGGCCTGACTGGGGCTCATTTTAATTAGAGGCATTTACCTCTACTTGAATAGCAGTTCTTTCTGCCTGTTGGACCACTGACAGAATGTCAAGGTGATTAGGTGATAGAATTTGTTTCAAATCCAATAGAAAACATATTGTTTTTGTTTTTTTTTTTTCTGGTGGAAATGATCCCCTCCACCCAGCCCAGATCAAGAACACTGATACAGATTTGCCTAAGGTCATAAGGATGAAAAACATACTTTATGTTTTCCTTAATGGATTCAAATAAGTAATATTAGGTCAAACTGAAATAAAAAGAGTTGCATCTGATTTCACAGTGTGGTTCCTCAGCTTATGTATTCCAGCTTCTCTGGACATAACACTACATATTAGAGCTGTTGATTCTGCAAATATCCCACATATAGGAGTGTGGCATCTGAATTCTTCAAGGACTTTTTCCTTGCTAGTGCTTTGGCTAAACTTTTTTTTTTTTTTTTTTAAGTCAAAGTCTTCCTCTGTCACCCAGACTGGAGTACAATGGTGCAATCCCGTCTCACTCGAACCCTCGCCACCCAGGTTCAAGCAATTCTCCTGCCTCAGTCTCCCGAGTAGCTGGAATTACAGGTGCCTGCCACCATGCCTGGCTACTTTTTGTATTTTTGTATTTTTAGTAGAGATGGGGTTTTACCATGTTGACCAAGCTGGTCTTAAACTTCTGACCTCATGATCCATCCACCTTGGCCTCCCAAAGTACTGGGATTAAAGGCATGAGCCACTGTGCCCAGGCTGGCTAAACCTTTAGAGGACTATTGCACTGTTTTTTGAGTTTGTCTATTTAAAAAAATTTAGAGACTATGTATTACTGTGTTGCACAAGTTGGAGTGCAGTGGCATAATCGCAGTTCACTGCAGCCTCAAACTCCTGGGCTCAAACAATCCTCTTGCCTCAGCCTCCTGAGTAGCCAGAACTGCAAGTATGTGCCACCACATCTGACTAATATTTTTTTTTTTTTGTAAAGACGGGGGCCTCATTTTGTTGCCAACACTTGTCTCAAACTTCTGGCCTCAAGTGATTCTCCAACCTTGGCCTCCCAAAGTGCTGAGATTACGGGTACAAGCCATTAAGCCTTACCAAGTTTGTCTAATTTTATATAATGAATGTGTAATTTGACCAAGCCTGCAAATGGGTTACATTCACAGGTTTATTATTGTACATTTTTTGCCACAAACTTGTGTCCTAGTCTGAAGAAATGTTATGCAGAATATCATGAAAACATTAGAAATTTGACAAGTATTTGGTTGGTAGTGTTTCCATAAGCACTGCAAGCAGAAAAGGCAAACCTTTATGTAAATAATCATTGTCTTCTTCAGTGCGGATTTCCAGTAGTTATCTTATCATTACGTGCCTATCAGTTCATTAAAGAGAGGGTATCATCTTGAGGGTTCAGTGTTGGGCTCTGCTGCTTGTTTTAGGCATTGAGAGCTAATAGTCACTTGATCATACTTGTTGGGAGAGAGACCAGGCTGTTTGGTCCATTCTAGCCTTCATCCTTGCCAATAAGGCCATTCCATTAATGGGCCTTTGCACTAATACTTGTGTGGCGAGCTGTATTTATGTCTTACCTGGATGCCTTCTCTTCAGTGGATACCGAGTGACCATTAACGTAAGACACAAATATTTTCAAACTTTGTGCTGCCTTCTCATTTGTATACCTTACTTCCAAATTCCTTTGTCCCAATCCTTCACCCCTGCACTTTCTCAGTCTTTTACTCAACAGTCAACCATTCATCTGAGGCTCCCTGTGTATCTTCACCCCAGGGCACATACCTCTTTATAAATAATTGGTCACTAGCCATGCTGTACAAAGCTTCACTCATTGGAAAGTTTTTCATCATTGTCCTTTGGGACAATGATAGGTGGCCCTTGGTAAAGAAGCAGTCCCTCTGTGGCCAGCACCAGGTAACCACTCTTACCCATTTGTGAACCAGGTTTAAGATTTTTCTCCTCCATTAGTTGGTCATAAAAACAAAGACAAGGGATTAATTAGGGAGGTGTGTGAGTCAAGGTAAGCATTGGTGAGACACGGGTAGTTGATGTGAAAGATGGGGCCACATCTTTGTATAATTTATGTTCACCTTGCAAATCAGTATGTCCCAGCCTGTATGTAATGCATCCATTGCCTTCTATGGTGGATCCCTGCTGCACCTGCTCGGCCTCATGTTGGGTCATGATGGCCATCTCTGTACATGTAGACACTTAATGTCCTTCATTTTCAGTCTCTCTTTGTCTCTACCAGGGCCCAGCATTAGAGTGGGAGCTGTTTTTCAGATTTTGAGGTGTTCTCCTCTGTTGAAGGCATAGATTTTATCCAGGTGTTAGGAATCTCATCTAAGGACCTCCTACTGGAACTTTCCAGAGATTCCACACACCAGTCTTATCCAGCTTGCACAACTATAGCATTATTGAATGAGCTGGTCATGTGGTGGCTCACGTAATCCAGACAGCTTGTAACACTGTCTGGACCTGCTAGAGAGCTCTTTCTTGATCCAGGCCCTACTCAAATCCATGAGACTCCAAGCTTCAGGGCCATGGGTGCTGAGTGAGTTTGTTCTGAATTTCTGTACCTTGATATCAGAGAAATCCTGAGGTGGAACACAGGAGATGGGAAACAAAGACCTCAGGGAGGTACTTCTGGCTTCTCCAGCAGAGTGGTTGCCATAGAAGTGGCTGAATAAGAAATGGGGCCAAAGAGACAGGAAGTGGTGTGTAATAGGTAGAACAGTGGTGTACATTCCCTATAATGTGATCATGAATCCATACCTCATTCAGCTTAACTTCTTTCTATTTGAAATTAATACCTTTCCAGTGTATTAGTGGTTAAACGATCTTCTATATATATATATATTTTTGAAAAAAGCTAAATGCAAAATGTTGCCTGTTGTATATCAATCCTCATTCTCACAAAACAAAAGCACACACAGACATATACACAAAACCACGAAGAAGCATACACACTCTACAAAATTGGAAAAATTAAAACATGTATGCAGAAGGCATGCAGTTACTCAGTTACTTCAGCTGGTATGAAAGTCAAATCTTCAACTTTGTTGATTCGATGATCATGGGATATGTTACAAAACATTTCTGACCTTTAATTCCCTTATATGTAAAACCTCAGTATCTGCAGGTTCAACTGATTATATTGAAAGTATTCAAAAAGTTAAAAAAAGCAAAAAAAAAAAATTAAAAATAAATACAAGTGGAAATACGTATAAACACTATTAGGTTGGTGCAAAAGTAACTGTAGTTTTTGCCACTAAAGAAACAGCAAAAACTGCAATTACTTATGCACCAACTTAAATATATAACATTTACATTTTTATATGGTTTAATAAATAATCTAGAGATTACTTAAAGTGTATGGAAAGATGTGTGTAGGTTACATGCAAATACAACACCATTTTATATTAGGGACTTCAGCAGCTTCAGATTTGGGTATCCATGGGGGTCCCTGGAACCAACCTCTCATAGATACCAAAAATGACTGTATTTATATTTTGCTGCAAAGAATAGCTTGGAACATGCACGCGTGCACACGTGCACACACACACACACACTCACACACACACACACACACACCATGCACCTGAAAGTATATCAGAAAGCTTTGGGAAATCTAGGAATCTACTGAAGTGGACTGTAAAATTGTATGTGCATCAGTGTACAATCATATACAATTTTTTGGTTAGCTCTAGTTTTAATGAGAAAAAGAGAGAACCTTCAGCTTATTTTATTGCCTTTCTTTCCTTTATTATTATTGATTATTATTTTTAATTTTTTTCTTTTCTTTTTTTTTTTTTTTTTTTTTTTACTCATTCACTCACCTTCTACAACTTATTAAAATATTTCCATTGGAAGGCAGGTCTAAATCCCAAATCTTGCTTTACCTTACCTAGGGATGCTCTACATATTCAGCCTTGTTTCTGACCTTTATTTATTTACTTATTTATTGCCTTCAGTAACATCTTTTGCAGATCAAATTGATTGTAGTTTCAAAAGAAAATGATAAATTTTCACTTGATGAAAGAAAATATTAACCGTGCTTTATTTTTATGAGATGAAGGGCATGGTTGTGTCTGAGCAAAGGATGAATGTTTAAGAGTATAATTTCCTTGCCTCTGGATGTGAAATACTTCAGGAAGGCAAAGTTGACTCAAAACTTTTAAAATTCCAGGGCAGTTACAGGTTGCAAATTTATCTTTCAAGTCTTCCATCTGAAGCAATCATCAGACTTCCAGGAATAGGCTTCATAGGTTAGCCTTCATTGCAACATAGTGTATTGTAGATGAAAAATGTATTCTGCAGCACAATCAAAATGATAATGTTTTCAATATGCTTCTTGAAGCTGTTTTTGCCACAGAAGACAAAGCACATACAAAGTGTATTGTGCCAAACCTATACTAGTCAAGAATGTATCTGAAAAAGAATTCATTATTCTGGGAATTTATAACATTTCTTTTCCATGTAATCCTATACATTTACATCTTTGTTGGATTTCAATGAGATATCTGAATCTCTGAAATAGAACTGTAGCATAGTAGTTTAATGATTTTAACACAATATTTGACTTTCTTTGGATAAATTTTTTAAAAATATACAGTAAATAGAACAAAGAAGGTCTAGGGGTTGCTTTCAATTTTCTGTGAAAACAACATATGGTTTATAGTTTTAATTATATGTTAAACAACATATAGTTTAAATAACATGTAGTTAGAAACTTTGGGATGTTATGGCCTTGGGCGAGATACTTGTATAGCAGGCTCAGTTTCCTCATCTGTTAACTTAGGTCAGTACATCTTCTTCAGATTGTTTTTTGGGGGTTTGAATAAAACAATATGTGTAACACAATTAGCATAGGTCCCGATAGAAAATAATTAAAACCTGGCTTTTATTATTATTTAATAATGTTGACGTCAAAATAATAACACAATTTCTATTTTTCTCTTTTTTTTTTTTTTTTTTTTTTTGAGACGAAGTCCTGCTTTGTTACCCAGGCTGCAGTGCAACGGGGTAATCTTGGTTCACTGTAACCTCCACCTCCCAGGTTCAAGTGATTCTCCTGTTTCAGCCTCCTGAGTAGCTGGGATTACAGGCTCCTGTCACCATTCCCAGTTAATTTTTGTATTTTTAGTAGAAACGGGGTTTCACCATGTTGGTCAGGGTGGTCACAAACTCCTGACCTCGTGATCCATCCGCCTCAGGCTCCCGAAGCTCTGGGATTATAGGCATGAGCCTCTGCCATATTTGTCTTTCTTAAACCAAATAAGAGAAATTCCCAGGGCATATAGTTGCAGCTGTAATTAGTCACTAGAAACAATGCCAAATGCATTGATTACAGCTAGTGCAATCAGAGTGGTGAAGGAGCTAGATACTATGCCCAATGATAAAGTGTTGCTGGGGCTAAGAGTATAGTCTGGACAATAGATAAGATTAAGATGAATGAATACTTAAAATGGCTTTATGTGGAGGAAGGAGAAAATTTGAAGTGTGGGATTCCAAATGACATAATTTGGACCTACAATAATAGTCAGTAAATGGTTTTTTTGAATGAGAAGGGCTTTACCAAATGGACTTGTGTATTAATGCAAATTATACAAAGAGCAAAGCCAATCATTTATTTGTGTATTTCATGCAGGTGTGCAGTAAATTCTACCTTGGGAGAGTAGATCCATTACAAATAACTAGATGATGAGGCGGGAGGTGAAGTAATATTTCAATTTTTCCCCATCAGCATACGCTCCTGGGGCCTGCAGCAAGAGACAGAATAAAAGAATTTTTGTTTGTTTTTATGTACCATTTCCTACTTTGTAGGTGTCAAGAACAATAATGCTGCATCTCAGAAGCACTGGCCATTCACTCCATCCTTCACCATCATTTGTTGTAGATCCCTTCTTTGTCCCTGAACACACAGAAATGAGTCAGACATGGTAGTTGCTCCTGAGCAGTCAGGAGGAAAAGATGGAGCTGTAAATCCGTAATTACCACATAGTGAAATGTATAGAGAAAGGTGTAAAAAATGTCATGCAATCTGAAAAGCAAAAACATTTCATTGACTGCATTAGCAATGTGTGTGACCAATGGGGAATGCTTATGAATAAATAGGGCCAAATGAGGGAACAGTAGTTCAGCATCTTTAGGGCCCATGGTGGGAGGAGGAAAGGAAGAGACAGGAGGTTAAAAAATAGTAGGTTTTCAGCCAAAGTATAAGTACAGTAAGTAGTGTTATTGCTAGGGCTGTGGATTAATTCAAGAGAAATACCAAAGAGAAGGTGTTCTCTGTACAATGTCCTAAATAATGTATATATAGTGTTTTTAGCATACCAAGGGTGGCATGACAGCATGGCATGCTGTAAAGTGGACCGTCTGAGCAACAATATAGAAACATGAAAGAAAACTGGAGTGTTCACAGGGCAGCAAGTAGTCTGACAGCTGTGGAGTCAAGAGGCTAACTGGAGAAATAGTGGTGCGTTATTCTGCAATGCGAGCCTGGGTCCCGATAGGCAGTGCCTTGAAAAACAAAACCAAACAGTTTGCACTATGTTATGTGCTTTGAGAGCTTGACATTTTGCCCTAGAATTGTGGCAATAGATTGGGGAGGTCACGAAAGAAGGCTGGGGAAAGAATTTGGAGAATGTTGGAATATTACAGGTAACAGGTGATGATGAGCTGGTGGCCATGGCAGCAGGCTAAGGAATCAACAGGGAATGGGACTATTAGTTGTTATATCCTATTTGCTAAAAGGCAGCACTCCAAGCTTCATGGAGGGAAATAATGAACTTTGAGTGAGAAGGAATCAGTTCAAGGTCAAGCTTTACCACACACTCACTGTGTTATCTTGGACTTGGGTGGCTTCCCAGGATCCTTTGGGCTTTCACATTATCTTACTCTATTTTTCCAATGTAGAATGTTATGCTACATAAATATTGACTGTATTTATGCTTCTGTTTCTTGAATTTAAGAAATCAATGAAAAAGCCTCTTTGGAGTACACAGAATTGTATGCCATTTTGATCTTTTTAACCATGATGAATTTAGTCCCTTCTACTAAATTCATTAAATTATGTCAGTCTTTAAAGGATACATTTTTATTCTCTCTGACCCTTCCTACATGGCTGTGAAAAAGCGTCTTTCTTGACTCTAATTAATATACTACAACTATTCAATTAACAAAATATATTTAAAAGCAAAACTTGGACCATTTTCAAAGCAAAAGCCTGCTAAACACAATTTCAGCCCTCCTCCAGGAATTAGCAACTGATGTGCTGACATAGTACATGCATATTTACTTTTGTTATCCTCCAAAATGCATTGTTACCATGGTAACTCATGTAGTGCCACTGAGACCAAGCAACAGAAGTTCTTGGTGGCTATAAAAAAAAAAAAACAAAAAGAAAGAAAGAAACAAAGAAAAAAAATATCAATGGGGAATTACTAGAAATAAAAGCCATATTAAGATACCACCATGTAAACTACTGCAAATTATCTCAGGAAATTCTAGGGAAGGGAGACCACCAGTAGGTAAGTGCTTCAGTTTAACATACTGCTTCTAATTGTTGTTCCTTTATCAGGAAAAAATATTGTAACAGCCCTACTGGTTACGTGTCAAACTCTTTGAGCTTTATTAATATTTGGTCTACTTAATTCCTCATAAAGGAAGAGGCCCTGAATGTTTTGCTTAATATTGTATGACCAGCATGCAGTACAGTCAATACCAACGTATAATAAGTATTAAAAATAGTGAAATAAATAAACAGATGAAAGAAAGCAAGTTTAAGACAATGCCTATGATACAAAGCATTAAAGGAGACTATCGGAGTAAAAAGAAGGATGTTTCCTAATTTTCAGAGTACACTAAGAATAATATGGGAGCTAATAAAATCCTGGCCATAGATGATTTTGATTCAGTGAACCTAAGATGGGGCTCAGGAAACTTTAGCTTATGTTTGACATGTGCACAAGGTGAGTCTGATGCATTCTATCCAGTGACTTCCCTTTGAACATATTCAGGAAGGGCATTAGAATAGGAGTCTAAACGTTCTAAATTTGCTCTATTGCTGTACATCTGTGTAGAATTTCTAAGCTAGGATTCTTTACTCAGAGTGACATGAAGTGGAATTTCAATTGTTTTTATATATCTGAATTCAAGATATCTCCCTTATTCATTTAAAATGGCTCTGATTACAAAAAATGTAATATATATATATATATATATATATATATATATATGTAATGTTTAATATTTGGGTTTGATATAAAGTTTCAATTTTTTTCCCCAAAGAAGGTTTCTGCTGTTGACTACAGTTTGCCAATGATGAATTGAAATGCAAAAACAAAACAACTTTGATAATTTCGGGGATGTACATATGTTTCAAAAATAAATCTATGTTTCAGAAATTACCTAATTGATTTGATTAAGGCAGGCAGCTCTTTTAGAATTTTCTAGACTAAAGTAAAATCTATTGGCATATCATCAATACACTTTTAAGATAAGTCATAGTCACCAAATAATTAGCTTATTTTGGATAGAAGCTATTGAGTAATATATTTATTATCCAATAGATTTATTTGATTCTTTTTCCCAGGGGAGAGCACCTTGCTTTTTATCCTGTTACGAAAATTGAAAAGTAAGATTTTATTGTTGGGCACGTTGAAATGTTCTAATATTGTTGGTAGAAAGATGGAAAGTCTTATTTCTGGTGTTCGTTTTCTCTACTCAAATAAGGAAAAACTTGAGTTTAAGAAAAAAATTAAGTTTTAAATTTCAATTGTTATTGTAATATAAATGACTGGAAATCAACAGCAACAACAAAATCTATGGCTATATAATCAGCTTTGCTTTTACTTGTAAAGCAATTTGTAATTTTGCAGCAAACTCTGCCCTAAATGTGCTGAAGGCTAAAGGTTGTTGCATCTTGATCAGGTTCCAGACAAATTGATTCAATCTCTTCTTTGTGGATTTGGCTGAGAACCTAATTTCTTTTTTTAACCTCCCTTCTCCTCTCTTCTCTTCCTCTTCCCACCATGGGCCTTAAGGATGCTGAACTACTGTTCCCTCACTGGCCCTTCTCAGTCATAAGCATTCCCTATTGGTCACACACATTGCTAATGCAGTCAGTGACCTCATAACACAAATAAATTCAAAGATGAAAATGGATGTGCCTATTTAAAAGAGGTCAAGCAGCAAGTGGGAATCAAGTGTGAATAGCAAGCAGATGGCAATTGCATTTCAATGAGAATAGTACTTCCAAAATGCTGGGCTGCCAACACAATTACTGTATCATTGTTTTTAAAGAAAATACATTTATAAAGAATCATTTATGTAAAGCTTATCTTTTAGATGTAAAACATTTTATATAGTTAATTATTTTAAATGAAAGCAGATTTATTTCAAAATTTAATAATAGATTGACAAACAAATTTCTAGGATCATTTGATTTCAAGGAGTATATGTATAATAAATGTTTACTACCCCCCTATGTACCAGGATTGTGCTAGTTTGTTTCACACACCTATTTGGATGAATAACCCAGTGGCAAAATAAGTAGACTGTCACATTTCAGAGGAAGAAACAAAGGCTCAGAGAGAACAAACTACTTTCCAAAGTTAAAGTTACAAAGTTGGCTAGGTCATCTCTCAGATCTAATTGTCATTAGATAATATCACCTCTCTCAAGTATTAGCTACATGTAATAGGATAAGAAAGTTTATAGAGATTAATTGTGAGTAGAGAATAGGTAAAGGCTAATGATGAATTGCTTTTATATAGACTTTGAAAGATACATGTCGAGTAATACCATGTTAAGGAAGAACGTGAACAAAGGCATGCAAATGAGGGCTTTCAGAGATTGCTGTTGAATTCTAAGGACTAGCCAGAGACTAACGGTATTAGTTGAGGGATTTTTACTGAGACAAGAAAGCTATCAGGCCCAGACAAGCCTTTCAAAATTTTACTACTGAACAGTTTTGTTGAGAAAAAAGCTAAATTTAATAATAATAATAACATAGTAACAAGGGTCTATATTGGTTTGCATTTCTTGGCTCACCTGCTTCTTCATTCATTTATTTGTCCATTAACTGGCCAAGGTTTTATCCAATGCTCACTCTATGCCAAAACAACTATCATACTCAGGGATGGGATGGAAGCATAGTACAGGAAGATAGACTGAGGATCCTGAGCTATGGTAACACAGAAACACGTATCTACTTAAATTTGGGGAACAGAAGGGGCTTTCTTTCGACTGAACTCAAACTTGAAAGAACAGTGTGAGCTGGAGAGATAAGCCAGGGATGGCTGCAAGGAGGTCTACAAAGATAAGGGAAACATAAATTTAAACAAACATAATATCCCACACAATAAAAGTATAAAACACAACCAGATGCCCAGAGAACTCCAAGAGGTTGAGTTGAATGGAATATGAGGCTATAAATGTATTTTGAGGTCATACTGAGTAACCTGTATTTTATCCTATCAAACAATGGAAAAAAGTATTAAGCTGAGGAGAAGATCCTTGGTTTCAGAAGATGACTCAAGCTTTGTTACCGGCACTGTGCCCTGGGCTCTTATAATCTCCCCAGTTAGAAATCAGAAAGATCACTAGATACAGCAGCAAAGCGAAAGTTAAATTTTATTGAGCTAGTGCACAACGGAGCCAGCACGACAAAAGAAAAAGGATGGGCTGCTACCCAAAGGATGGGCTGCTACCCAAGGGTAGTACGTGGTTTAGTTTTAAGCGGCCTTTCTATAGGGAGGGGTTTCATCAACACATGTATCAGAGGGGTTTCTATAGTGCTTGCACAGTAGCTCTACAGGCTTCCTCATACTTTGCATGTAACACTGGCATTTTATTTATTTATTTATTTATTTATTTTGAGACACAAAGTCATGCTCTGTTGCCCAGGCTAGAGTGCAGTGGTATGATCTTGGCTCACTGCAACCTCTGCTTCCCGGGTTCAAGTGATTCTCCTGCCTCAGCCTTCCAAGTAGCTGGGATTACAGGCACCAGCTAACATTCCTAGCTAATTTTTGTATTTTTAGTAAAGATGGGGTTTCACCATCTTGGCCAGGCTGGTCTCAAACTCCTGACCTAGTGATCCACCCACCTCGGCTTCCCAAAGTACTGGGATTACAGCCATGAGCCACCATGCCTGGCCAACATTGGCATTTTAAATCTTCACCCCTTGGCATGATTTTTAACATTAAAATGAGGAAAAGTTCACCATCAAGTGAAGTTTAACTGTGCATGTAGGGTCCTAGGGAATCCCATATCCCTCAAGGCAGGGATTTACGGTTAATACCTTCTAGGGTCTTTTGTTGCTGACTGGCTGGAAGTTGGATAAGCTACAGCTTGAGTAAGGACCTTTTTTTATTTTTCTCTAAACTACATTGAAACAGGAAAGCGGACTTCCTGCCTGTCTCAGCTTCAGTGGGAAAAATGGTTACTAGAACCTAGAAAGGCAGGTAGGGATGTACATGTTACGGTGATAGAGTCAGGGATGAGGAGGAAGAATTCACAGATACTCCCCACAGATACAAAAATGTATTAATTTTACTAAGTCCCATATTTTGGCACAAAATAAATTTTCTGGGGCTCAAAATGAAAATATTGCTTTATCTCCTTCCCCAAAATGGTTTATCCTGTGTTGTTTGCTGAACAAAGCAGAGTGGATCATTGCACGCCACCTTCATTCCCATCTCAATAAAATTGAAAGAGTTTTTTTCCCTGTTTCTGCTTCTGAAAAGATAATTTTTTTCTCCACATTGCCTGGAGGGAACTGGTCCTGCTTGAAAAGCGAAGTGACCCTGTCCCCTGGAGAGGCAGAATATTTGACCTTGAGGCTGCTGCAGCCTTTGAATTACTGCCAAGATGCTGCTGGCAATCCCTGGAGAAAGACTACAGGATCTAGAAAAGATGAGGAGGATTTTTAACATGTTTAAAAATATTTATCAATGCAGAAATTGAACGTTGAGAAACAACTTCTATGAAGATTAAACTTGTACAATCAGGTTAATAATGGCTAACATTTTGTTGAGGAATTTAATATAGGACAGGCATTGTTTTCAACATTTTATGGAGACTTTCTTATTTTATGCTGACAACCTATGAAGTGCAGTATCAGTCCAGGTTCAAGTGGGAAAACTGGAGATACTCAAATTAAGATATTTAAAAGAGAGGTATATTAAGGCACTGTTTGCAACTATGTGCTTAAGATGGAAGAGAATCAAAAGAGGTAAGACAGAATATCTGGACTATAAACAGGTGGGCTCTCTTTATCACCTACCAGGGCAAAAAGGGAAAGAAGAGAGGTAAAGAGGGCCACATTGTGGGAACTGAGACTAGGGTGGAGGCATGCAAATGCCGGCATTAACCTTGCAAAAGAGTCAGAGCAGTGAAACCAGTATTGTATTGGCCAGGTTCTCCAGAGAAACAGAACCAATAGGAGACATATCATTGTATTAGAGAGAGAGAGAGAACTATAAGAATTATTTAAGATAGTTGCACGTGTTCGTGCACAAACAGGCGCACACACACATAATTTATTTTAAGGAATTGGTTACTGTAATTGTTGGGCCTAGGCAGTCATAAATGTGTAGGGCAGAAGGGCAGACTGGACACTCAGACAGGAGTTGATGTTAGGATCTTGAGTCTGCAATGCATAGGGAAGGCTGGCAGCCTGGAGAGTTAGAACAGCCTTGAGGCAGAATTTATTCTTTAAGAAACTTCAGTTTTTGCTCTTAAGGCCTTCAACTGATTGAATGAGGCCCACCTACACTATCAACATTCATCTCCTTTACTTGAAGTCAGCTGATGGTGTATGTTAATTATATCTATAAAATACCTCCACAGCAACATCTAGACTACAGTTGGACCAAACAATTCAGCATTGTAGCATAGCCAGGTTGAACCATGAAACGTAATCTTCACAAATGGCCAGGCTTTTCTTTTCTTCCTCTCTTTAGTCTACCGCTGGGGCAATTAACCAAATCCAGCTCATAGAGGAAGCTTCTTGACATAGTCTGGAAAACGTAGGCTCTCTGGCATATGTGTATAGCTCCGTGGCTTCCTCTCTGCCACCAGTGATAACCACAAATACACAGGTGGGAAATATTTGTGTAAATATTTAAAATATTTTTGAAAATATGGTTTTTATTTTTAAATTAAAAGTATGGCATTTATTACTCTTTATAGAACATTTTCTCATGTTTATTATTTTTACTTTTCAACTTAGTTTTCACAGCAGGTACATTTAATAGCTCTATTTTGGAAATACATAGATTCAATGGATAGGCTAGGCAACTTGCTAAAACCAAAAAACTACAGAGTGATAGATTTAAGATTTGACCCTATGTCTTCAGGGTTAATTTGCCAAGTGCCATCTACCACAGTTCTTCAGTATTTGTCATGCACATGAATCTGGGGTAGCAGTAAAACGTCCATTTGGAATCAGCTGAGATGGGGCGATGCTGCAAAATCAGAAGTTTTACTTTTGTGTGTCAATAATGTTTATTATTAATTAATTTACCTATGAGAAGAATGTGAAGTGGTTTTTTACATCTAGACTTAATTTAGATAATTCATTATATATCTCTTTAATAAAATGTTATACAGATGTGTCCAGTAATACCAAATAAGAATTCTTTTTCTAAAAGGCATTAGTTTTATTAGTATGATTATCTGTACCTTCTATCTTGACTATTTTCGTTTCTAGTTTGTTGTTTAGATAGTTTTGCAGACCATAGCCAAACAGCATATTTGCTAACAGAAAGAGATTCTTAACACCCAGATTATGATGCTTTTATCTGAATAGAAATGTTAATTTATCCAAGATGTTATATTTCTTTGTTTGTTTTATTTTGAAAGACAAATTATGCTGATTTTGTTTCTTCCTTGAAATTTTACTTTTAGTTCATAAACTTTATTTTGCTCAAACTGAGAGTGGCAGTTACTACTCTTTCATTGCTTGATTTTGTCTTGGCACAATAAGGACAGAATATTATAAATGCATTAGATACTGATTTCTAGGAAATAAACCAGCTATTGTCTAAATATCTTTAGATCAGTGGTCACCAGAGTTACTCTGTAAAGGAACTCATAATATGTAATTTAGACTCTGTGAGACATACAGTCTCTGTCATAATGCCTGTACTGTGTCATTGTAGCACTAGAGAGGCAATACACAATAGGGAGAGAAATGGGCATGCCATTGTTCAAATAAAACTTTATGTATAAACACTGGTATTGGAATTTCATGTAATTAGCCATCGTTTGATTGTTTTCAACCACCTAGTAATATTGTTGAAAACTTCTTAGTTCAAAGGTTGTACTAAAACAAGAGGTGGGCCATAGTTTGCAGACTCCTGCTTTAGGGAAATCCCCAAAGGACACTTCCCAACAGAGATGTGTCACACATTTTCTTTTCTTTTTTTTCTTTCTTTTTTCTTTTTCTTTCTTGAGACAAAGTCTCGTTTGGTCACCCAGGCTCACTACAACCTCCGCCTCCCAGCTTCAAGCGATTCTCATGCCTCAGCCTCCCGAGTGGCTGAGATTATAGGCACACACCAGCACACCCAGCCAATTTTATTATTATAATGATTTTGTGTGTTTTAGTAGAGACGGGGCTTCACCATGTTTTCCAGGCTGGTCTTGAACAATCTGCCTGCCTTGGCCTCCCAAAGTGTTAGGATGACAGGTGTGAGCCACTGCGCCCAGCCGATGCGTCACATATTTATTACACAGATTTTGAAGGAGAAGACGAAAGAGATGTCAACTGATATTTAGTGTTCATTTTCTGTCGTATGTTTTATAGGGTTGCTCAGTTAGTCCCCCCAGATGACTGAGGACACCACACTTTCTCCCTTTCTTTCGTGTAATCTCCATGGCTTCATTGCAAATCACAGAATGCCACAAAGAGGCAAATGAGAGCACCTTTGTCTACTTTATGCAACAAACCAGAGTAGACGTTTGCCTTATACTCTTGAAGACATTTTGATATCTAGAGATTTCTTGGTCAAGACTTTTATTTCTTAAATATGGCAGTTCACACTGATTTAAATATCTATAGGAAATGTATATACTCTATTTTCAAGGATTTTAAAAAGTAAGACCCTAAAGCAGTGTTTCTCAACCTTAGCAACACAATCATATCACCCAGTCTTTAAAATTTGTAATGTCAAAGCCACTGGCCAAAACAATTAAAGCAACATCTATAGAGATGGAATTCGGGCATCAATATTTTTTAAAACTCTGTAGGATAAACAAATGTAAAGGCAGAGTTGAGAACTATTGTTGTAAACAAGGATGCTATCTTTGAAAGTACGGCATTGGGCCGGGTGCGGTGGCTCATGCCTGTAATCCCAGCACTTTGGGAGACCAAGGTGGGCATATCATGAGGTCAAGAGATCAAGACCATCCTGGCCAACATGGTGAAACCCCGTCTCTACTAAAAATACAAAAATTAGCTGGGCATGGTGGTGCACGCCTGTAGTCCCAGCTACTTGGGAGGCTGAGGCAGGAGAATGGCTTGAACCCAGGAGGCGGAGGTTGCTATGAGCTGAGATCGTGCCATTGCACTCCAGTCTGGGTAACAACAGTGAAACTCCATCTCAAAAAAAAAAAAAAATTAGCTGAAAGTGGTGATACATGCCTGTAGTCCCAGCTACTCAGGAGCCTGAGTCAGGAGAATTGCTTGAACCCGGGATGCGAAGGTTACAGTGAGCCAAGATCGTACCACTGCACTCCAGCCTGATGACAGAGTGAGACTCCGTCACACACACACAAAAAAGTACAGAATTCTTGCTTGTAAATACATATGGATTTTAGGAGGTATAGTAGGTTGTTTGTGTGTATGTATATACACACACAGACTTATAAAATTCCTTAAAGATCCAAAGATTTCTGTGGTTTCCAATGTAAAATAATTTTACCTGGTTTTGTAACTCTTTCTTTAAAAAAAATTTTATAAATTGCTTACATAACAAATTACCATGTGCTCCAGAAATTCTTGCTAAACACAGAGTTTTGCATCTAAAAAACAGGGAACATAAAAGGGACATTTAATTAAAAACTATATATTATACATGTCTGTCTATCTGTCTCTTCAGCTATTGATCTATTATTCTAATACGATAAATACAAGATAACAAGCGAAGGGGAACCTGACTTTTGATTTGTGTATGACCACATTTTATCAAATTTTGAAACATAAAGTACGTAGTAAAATAGATTTATAGGCAATGCTATGGTGTTTGGTCAGAAACTGGGGAGTGCTGTGGTAAGATCTGTGTTTGAGAAGGAACATTTTTGACTTGCGAGGCGGGTGGATTCAAAGCAAGAGAGGCTAAAAGCAAAGCAGCAGATAGGAGGTAAGAATAATTATGCCCATAAGAAAAGATGAGGGATAAACTGGGAAGTTTCAGTAGAAATGTATATTCAGTGAGACTTGGTGATTGAATACATCTAAAAGAAGGGATAGAATTTTCCAGGGTCCTTGAAAATATTAAAAAATAAAATTTTGAGGCATATGTTTCAATTCTGTGATGTACATCAAAGTGGTCTCTCCAGGCTGTAGTTTTTTTTGACAATAACTAAATATCTAAATGCTGACAGACAGACCAAGGGGATTAATAACGAACTTGTAGATAGGAAATGTCACATCTTTTCCTACTTTTTCATCTATACTTTTTGTCTCTGTATGTTTAATACAACCATACAATCTGGAATTAATTGTATCTTCTTAGTGGTAATTTCTAACGTTTGTATTTTAATGCTCCTGTTATTCGACATGTTCCACTGGCTAAAATGTCCAGGACAACAATAGATGATAATTGGCTGTCATCGTCAGTTCCTTTTTTGAAAATAATGGACTCTAGTTTTTAATATTTAGCATTATCTGATGAATTTTAGGATAAGTTGTTGATAATTTCTCTTGAATAAAGTTAAAGTCTCATATATTCCTTTCAGATTTTCAAATCTAAGAATGCATCTGTTTCATCTGATATTTTTACAGTTTTAAAATCTGCAGCTATATGTTATTTCTAAGTTTTGAACATTCATATTTTCTCTGATGTTTTTCTAGATATTTAAATTATACTCAGCTGTATTATCTGTATTATTTTTCTGTTTTCTTATTGAGTGTTTTCAGCATACGATTACTAGACCAGCAACACCAGTATAACTTAAGACTTGTGAGGAGGGCTGAACACAGTAGCTCATACGTGTTCCTAGCAGCTTGGGAGGCTAAGGTGGGAGGATTGCTTGAGCCCAGGCATTTGAGACCAGCCTGGACAATATAGCAAGACCCCATCTCTAAAAAAAAAATGTAAAATTAGCTGGGCATGGTGACATACAACTGTAGTCCCAGCTACTCTAGAGGCTGAAGCAGGAGGATGATGCCTTAAGCCCAGGAGTTTGAGGTTATAGTGAGCTATGACTGTGTCACTGCATTCCAGTCTGGGACAGAGGGAGACCATGTGTCTTTAAAAAACAAAAACAGCAACAACAATGAGCAACTGGTAAGAAAGGTCAAATCTTAAGTCCTGCCCCAGACATACCAAGTTAGAAACTCCAAGAGTGGGACCTACATTCTGTAGTTTACTAAGTCCTTCAGGTGATTTAGATGCCCACTCAAGTTTGAGAACAACTATTTCTGTTCTTTATGGAAGTATTTTATTAAAAAAATATATTCTTGCTATGCTTCAGGTGTGTGTGTATTTATTTATTTATTTATCTATTTATTTATTTATATTGAGAAGGAGTCTCACTCTGTCACCCAGACTGGAGTGCAATGGCATGGTCTCTGCTCACCACAACCTCCGCCTTCTGGGCTCAAGCAATTCTCCTGCCTCAGCCTCCCGAGTAGCTAGGACTACAGGTGTGCACCACCATGCCCAGCTAATTTTTGTATTTTTAGTAGAGATGGGGTTTCACCTTGTTGACCAGGATGGTCTCGATCTCTTGACCTCATGATCCACCCTCCTCAGCCTCCCAAAGTGCTGGGATTATAGGCCTGAGATACTGCGCTCGGCTAAAGTAATATTTTTAACTACAGTTATCCTACTGTGCCATAGCACATCAAAACTTATTCTCTTTCTCTTTGTATAAGATCTTTTATTGAGGGATAATTTTGTATACAATAGAATGCATGGCTCTTAAGTGAAGATGATGAGTTTTGACAATTGAATACTTCCAAATAACTACTGCCCAAATTAAAAGTTAGCACATTTCTATGACTAGATACCTCCTTACAGTCAACCTCACCCTTTCTGAGCTTCTATGCCACAACTTTCTGATTCTATTATCACAAATTCTTTCTGCCCATTTTTCTACTTGCTATCAACAGAATCAGGTGTGCTTTTGCTTCTTTTATTCACACGATGTGTTTGAGATTCTTCTTTGTTGTTACATAAATAAGTTGCTTCTTTTTATTGATGAGTTGTATTTGATTCTGTTAATATACTGAAATTTGTTTCTTCATTTTCTAGTGACTACACATTTGTGTTATTAAGTGTTTCAGCTATAATGAAGAAGGCTGTGATAAATTATTATAGAAGTCATTTTTGGTGGACATGTGATTTCATTTCTCTTTGATAAGAACAAAGGAATAAGTTGTTAGTTAAAAGGAAGATTCAAAGGGAAAACGAGTGCTCAACTATATAAGAAAGTTAAAGCAGTCTTCTAAAGGCACTGTACCTTCCTATACTCAGGCCAGCAATGTATGAAAGTTTCATTTGTTTCACATGCATATTCACATTTGATATTGTCATTTTTTTTTAATTTTAGAAATTTTAGTGACTATGGCAGATCTCATTGTGGAATGTTATTTTGTTTTAAACATTTGTTTTCATTAATAAATTAGTTTAAAACATTGAACTTGTTTCTAGATTTTGTTTTCTCTTAATCTTATTATTAATACCCGAAGAGTTGTATTCCCATATTTTATTTTTCCTAGTTGTTTTTTCAATTGAAATGAGTAACGCTTACCCATATTTACATAGATGATTCTTGGAGCAGGAGCCAGTTTCCTTGCTTACAAACGTGTGGGTAAGAAATTGAGAGAAGGCATAGTGAGGATGGGTTTGTCTCTGTTTCACAAGGCAGGAGTTGGGTGGTAGCTGGAATAGCTGGGGCCAGTTCAGATGCACCTGCAGTGATCACGTGTGTGGGTCTTGGGATCTACATTGTCTCTATCCCTTGGATCTTGTTCACTAGCCTCTTCATGTGATTAATTTGGGCTTCTCAACCATGATAGTCTCAGGGTACTTAAAATTCTGGCTTTCTTAAAGAGGCAAAATCAGAAACTTCTAAGTCTTAAACCTTAGGCATGAAACTCACATTTCCACCTCACGCTGTTGGTTGCAGCAGTTCTTATGCTTAGCCCAGAATCAATTGAACAGGAGTAAACAGGGACATGAATGCAGGACGAAGTCATCCATTAGTGTCCACCAATGTAACAGACTACTAAAGCTTATATCACTAATACAAAACTAATAACACAGGAGAATTAAAAATATGTTCAGAAAATATCAATGAACACAAAAAGAAATGAGAAATTGCATTACTACTGGCAAAAAAAAATTAGGTTTGAAAAAAATACATTAATTGGGACAAAAGGTGCCATTTTATATTGAAAATAAATTAATGATTTAAAAAAACTAGTAATCTTTAAACTTTATATGCCAAACAACATAATGATGCCACATAAATAAAATATGCTGATACTTTAGGAGAAATTGTCTAAAAATACAAGAATGGAAAACCTATTTTTGTAGCACAAATCAATGACTCCATTAATAAAGTTGATATAAAAAACTAGGTAAAGAAAAATACACCCTCATAATTTAACACATCTTGAACAGAGAAGTATTTGCAAGCTCAGTACTTACTACAAAAATAATTTTGATATTATTTATAGGCCATCTCACAGCCATGCCTCTGGGTTCTGTTTATCTTCCTTATTTTAAGGTGGGTAGTTTATTTGCACTGACTCCAAAGTATTAGTATTTGATTGTACTCTCTCTTCTGTTATGAAAGATTTTATTGTTCCTATTGCCTAAAAAGTTTATCATAAAAAAATTTTGAAATACTTTGCAATAATGTGTAGGTTTCTCTTTGCCAGAAGCACTGCAGCACAAGCTACAACATTCAAAGGGCAATGTTTTATGGCATGATTCCTCCTCGGTCTGACAAACCCTTGCTTGCTTACCATTTCCCAGCTAGGGTTGCATTACTGAGAACTCTAGTCTCCAAAGAGATGTAGAGAGAGGGGCAGTGATTGAGTGTGTGGGGAAAATGGATGACCTTGGATAATCAAGAGGCAGAACTCCTTGCAAGGGAAGATGGGTTGCAATATTTCTGATAGGTAATGTCTGCTTTTGATTAAGAGTGGGTACTCAGTAACAATGTATGATTGTTCCCTTTCTGCTCTGTTTTGCCTCTAGGCTTCCCTGTGTTTTGGTATTAAAATGATCTGTTTTTAAAAAAGAAAAGAAAAAAAAAATATCTGTTTTGGTTTCTATCTCGTCCTGGTTTGTAGGCTCTTTGAGGCAGAGACCATAATGTATTCATAGTTCTCCATCTGATATATAGGCTCAATGCCTGGTATATTGGAAGCAAATAGTGAATGCCTGGGATATGCCATATCCCATTCCTGCTAAGAAACAAAACAAAACAAAGACACAGCTCTACATCATATTACAATAGAATAGGATCATTGAAAAGAAGTTTACTAAAAGCCAAAGACATGAGGGTAGTTTTCAAATGAGAGGCAGTGAGTAAAAGAACAGCAGAAGTCAAAAGCTTAGAGAGATTTAGTGATGGGCTTGAAGACTTTATAGCTGGAAAGACATAACGGGATTAGCTAACCATGAGCACGATAAGTCAGATGTGGGACCACCTTCAGAAGCACGTAGGAGAATTGATCATACTTTCCTATCTTCAGTTGTTTTTCATTAGCAGTAGTTTTGGTTTTAAATATATCACAAATATACATGTGTGTTTCTGGCTGTGTATGCCTTCAAGGTAATGCGTGCTCCTTCTGTGAAACAGCAGTTGAGAGATAAAAAGCCTCCAAAATTCTGCAAACTTCAACACTGATAACATTTTAAATACACTTGTCATGTTTATTCTCTATATACTTCTTTTCTAAAATATTAAAATAATTTTTACATGCGTGTGCACACAAACACACAAATGCTTTTCAATTCTTTTCTTTGGCTTTTTATTATAATTATATACTCTTTAAAAGTCATATATAAATGACTAAATTATAATCCAGCTGTAGGGATGCAATAATCTTTTACTTTCCTGGTCAAACATTTTCATTATTCTTTGGTTCTTACTGTGATTTTTTTTATCCCAGTTCTTAAGCTTGCTTCTGGAAGCATCTGAGACTTAGAAAAACAACAAAAGAGAATAGTGAAAATGGGACTTTCTCACAAAATTAAGGTGTATTATTTTTACTTCTCCTACATGCTGATTGTAATATTCATACAGTAGCAATTAATTGATATTTTTTAGATACTTTTTCAATATAAACTATTTGTTTTTCAAATGACACTGATATCTTTGTCACTGTAAGTGGCATTCTTGAATCAGGTTTCTGTTGGATTTTTGTGAGTCCCAAAACCTCTTTTAACAGAGTCATTTAAGGAACTGTTTTAGCAACAATTCTGTCATTTTCTTGACATCTGGATTTGTTTTACTGAAAGACTGTCAGATGACAAGGGTAGATTTATATATAGACATAGTATGAAAATTGCCTGTTCACTGAAAGTAATATATGCGTACTACAGCTTTATCATATTGCTTTTGTAACATGCTTGCCATTAGAGAATAAAGTCACTTTTTGTTTTAAGAAATAGAATGCCAATCAAAGTCCAAGAAGTTTTTTGAGAAGTTGATCCCCTTGTTTAAAAGTTTGAATCTTATATCTCACAGATTATTCTCAGGAGATCAGATTAAAGTAATCTCTGGGTTTTAGCATAAAATTATAATCCAAATGCGCATAAATAATGGAAATAGGACTATTTAGAAACACTAAAGAACTAACCATTTGGGGGATGGTAAATAAAGCAGATAATTTTCAGTAGAAATTGTAGTTAAGTTTTCAATATTATAACACAAATTGCACGTAAGTCATTTCAAAGGGCACTGACTCCATGCAGAGTTTTCTTTAAAATAACCAGGGAGATTCAATTGAAATCGTGTGTGTTGGCTGTATTTCAAAGAGAAATACATATTCTACAGAGAGAATATTAGCTGACTCTTACTTCCAACCTCATCAGTATGCTAAGCAATTTAAAGAAAGATTAGTTGAGCTCTTACTATGTGCCAAGGGCTATGTCATATTCTTTGCATTCATTATTTTATTCAATTCTCAGCCTTCCTGAGAAATAGTATTTTATCCCAGTTTCAGAACTGAAGACTTTAGATTTAAAATTACGAAAGAGCTCGCTCAAATTCACATTGATATTAAATTGTACAGCTAGATTTGAATCCTAATATCTGAAAACATAGTTCCTTTTCTTAATGACTATGCTGAGGTTTACTTAAACTCTGGCACCTTTCCCCAGTAGTACAATAGCAGGACATTAGTACTGAGAAAAATACTAAGAAGTAGATTACAAAACGTATTCAGGATTCACCAGTTTTTACACACATTCACATATGTGTGTGTCTGTAGTTCTATGAAATTTTATCACATATTTAGATTTATAAAAACACCACCTTAATCTACTCAATGTTTTACTTCTGAGGAGACTTACCACTTGTACCTAGGGATTAATTTAATGGCATGCATCCCAAGCATGGAAATAAGACAAAAGTAATCTTTGTAAGGTTGGAGTCAGCCTCATCATAGCTAACAGGCTTCATCTCAGGCATCTACAATGAGGGAAACTATGGTGGTGAATAGAATGCAGCACTTTGAAAAGGAATAGAGAATCTCTGGAAAGTCACAATTAGGTGACAAATCTAAGGAGATAGAAGTAGGATTTCAAATGGGACTCAAATTTTACTAATTTGAAAAGTAGTATTGATGGTTTTGCATCCACAAGATTCTTGAGTTATTGTCAAAAATGGAAATAAAACTTGTACAGCTTTTCTAGTTACTATGCATAATGCATGTGAATGGGTTGGAGTTGCTTAAAGGAATATAAAGTTGTAATGGACAATTTAGATTTCAAATGTATTACACAGATGATAGAAAATGTGTTCCAAAACCTGGTACAATAAAAATGACATCATTTTTTTTTACAGAGTTTAATCCCTGTATATTCACACAGAGCTATGTGATAAGAACACTAGCACCTCTCTCTGCCAAGGTACTGCCAGGCTCTGATTCTCTGTGTTAAGTGAAGTTCAGGGAGGGTGAGTTGAAGAATGGTGCATTGGAAATGATCATAAACTCTCTCAGCAATGAAAGTTTTGAGTTTGTATGTGTTGCAGGGATAAATATTTGTTGAAATTACTCAGCCATTTCTGGTGAAGAAAAGTTAAATAAATAAATAACGCAAAAATACACAAACATGTCAAAATTATTTTTGTGCTTTCTGTATCTGGAAAATGATCCCTGCATCTTTCCCATTTCAGTATTTGGCCTATTTATCAAGCATTAACATATTTATTTAATCTGTAATCCTCAAACATATTTACACTCTTTACTTAGAAGCTTCTCTAGGACATGCATCTTGTGTTAGTCATATTATTCATTTTTTTATTGTTGGGGTATGCTGAATTGACACATGGTAGGTGCCCAATAAATGTAGACTACATGGAACAAGAATGACATTTACTGAATCCTTAACAAGTGTCGTAAGAATATTTAGCACATAAAATACTCAAGTATGTCTTCCTATCAACAGTAATTAAGAAGGTATTTTGCAGCGGAATAAGCTAAGCACCATGGAGAGCGCCCAACAAAGTAAGACCACCCAACTATTCAGTTAGAGATTGAGAATATTTTTTTTCTGAAATCTTAGAAGTGGCCCAGAATATACCACCCCAAAATATGCTATTTTGGCTTAAATATTACTTTGAGCTGAAGGCAAATGAGAACCAACAGATACAGAGGATGCCCTCTGAGAAACAAAGTTTGCCAGAAGTCTCTCCTCCAGGAAAGGTTTTGTGGCCATAAAATCCAAAAGCTGGCAGTGACATCGGCCTGCAAATAAATCTTACTAAAATAACCTTTATCTCCCACCAACTTCCTTCATATATTTCCTACTGACTTTTTCACAGTGTTCTGTTGGTTTGTCCTCACAATTTATTGAATTTTGGAGACAAGACAAATTTTCTTTAATAAAAAATTACACAAGCTCTCAGACCTAGCTGTTTTTTGGGGTCTTTTCTTTTCTTTCTTTCTTTCTTTTTTTTTTTTTTTTTTGACACAGTGTCTTGCTCTGTCACCTTGAGTGCAGTGGTATTATCTAGATTGAAGGAATACTCTTGCCTCAGCCTCCTAAGTAGCTGGGACTACCAGTGCACACCACAACACCTGGCTAAGTTTTCTACTTTTAGTAGAGATGGGGTTTCACCATGTTTGTCAGGATGGCCTTGAACTCCTGACCTCCATTGATCCACCCGCCTTGACCTCCCAGAATCCTGAGAGTATAGGCAAGAGCCACTGTGCCTGACCAGGGTCTTTATTTTTTCTATGAAGGCCTCTGTATGCAGATGTAAGAATAAAAATTTACTCCTGTTTTTTTTTTGTTTGTTTGTTTCTTTGTTTGGCAGGAGGCAGAGGGTTGATGTGAAGTCTCCCTCTGTCACCCAGGCTGGAGTGCAGTGACATGATCTTGGCTCACTGCAACCTCCGCCTCCTGGGTTCAAGTGATTCTTCTGCCTGAGCTTCCGAAGTAGCTGAGAGTACAGGTGCATGCCACCACACCCAGCTAAGTTTTGTATTTTTAGTAGAGACAAGGTTTCATCATATTGGCCAGGCTGGTCTTGAACTTCTAACCTTGTGATCCACTTGCATCGGCCTCCCAAAGTGCTGGGATTACAGGAGTGAGCCCCCACACCCAGCCAAAACCTACTCCTGTTAATCTGTCTTCTGTTAGTCTAATTTGCAGGATCCCAACCACGGAACTTAAGAGGTTAGAGAAAAAGTTGTTTTTATTTTTCTCTCTTGCAGCTTGCATTTACTTTTTCTGGGGGAGAAAATGATCTAATTTAATTAATGTATTATTATTATTATTATTTAGAGGGTCTCACTGTGTTGCCCAGGCTGGAGTGCAGCAGCTCTTCACAGACACCATCCCACTACTGATCAGCACGGGAGTTTTGACCTGCTCCGTTTCCGACCTGGGCTGGTTCACCTCTCCTTAGGCAACCTGGTGGACCCTGCTCCCTCCCAGTCACCATATTGATGCCGAACTTAGTGTGGACACCCGATGGGCATAGTACACTACAGCCCAGAACTCCTGGGCTCAAGTGATCCGCCCACATCAGCCTCCCTAGTAGCTGGGACTACAGGCAAGTCCCACTGTGCCTGGCTAATTAATTTTATTTAATGAGAACTAAACTATGAATGAGGAAATTTTTAATGGAGTATAAATAATTACTGTAAAATAAGAAGTCTTGTTAATGGAAAATCCCAAGTTATGTGGATGCAAATAATAATTTAGAATTCAGGAGCAATCGGGTAATCTGCCAAGGGTTATTTTAGGGAAGAATAGCAAACGTTTGATTCTGTATGAAGGAGGATAACAAAGAGCATTGCTCTTTATTAGAAAGATTTACAGAGCTACTTGGAAAGTAAGGAGTGCTTACTTCTGAAAAAGTGAAGTGTAATAGCCAAGGAACTGTTGCAAAGATACCCTTTTACCTCTGTAGACTGCTTAGGCTGATTTATATTCCTCATTCTTCTCTTCCCTCCATTCCCTAAATGTTCCTGAAGTCCATTCACCAGAATTTGGTTTTATAACCTCACCAGGGAAAAATGAGTAAGAAAGAAAAAGAATAAAGTGAAAAAGAAGGATTTCAAGATGACAATAAATAAAACTACAAATGGACTTGAGGTGGTAGAGAAATAAAGTTTGAAATAAGATGACAGATTGTGAAACTCCTTGCAGATATTTGGCCTAAAAGCATAACAAACTCTAGTTCTGCTAGGCCGGTTTTATGATCAATGCATTTAAAAGGAAAAATAAAAAAAAAATCAGCTATTAAAATCCAGATTTTGAAGGGTAAGCAGTAATTGGAAAATGTGTCTTACATCATACCAAGTAAGAAGTAAAAATGTCAGACAATAAAATTGCAGCCACACAAGGCATCTAACTGTACTAAAATCATGCATATGTATTGACAGGGTTTGATAGGAGACATGTAAATTTAGAATGCTTACATTTGTTCATGTAATGACATTATTTAAATGTTTTTTCATTATGGTTTTCATCAATGTCATAACGGAGGTTGTACAATAAATACGATGATTTTTAGCAGAACAGAAAAGTCACTGTTTCACCCTGTGTTCTCCTAGTAAGACAATTTGAAAAACTTTCATGGATTTAAAATATATGCTTTGTAAATAATTATGCATTTTATTTACTACCAAATGAGTCAGAATTCCTTTTAGTGTGCAGCACAAAAGAAAACACGCATTTGCTGAATTCTTAGGGTCTGATAGACAAAATAGATTAGTTGGATCCATAGACACATGTCAGAGTGATTGCAATTGTATCCACATGCTTAACCTAGTCCTACTGTGGCGAATTTCCAATTGTGCCAATTAGAGTTTTATAAAACCAGAGATAAGATTTTAAGTGGTCTGATATGCTATGATATTTAAACTAAAGCCAACTTTAAGAAATTTATGTCTGAGATAGTTTTTGAGAAACAATCAAGGATGCCGTGAGTATAACAAACTGTCCTATCAATAGGGACTTGTACAAAGAAAGGCCGCAGCTTAAGTGAGAGAAGACTTCAGGTCCCCCATTAACTGAAGATATTGAGCAAACAAGTATTTAATATGTTCTCTGAGCAATTTTAAAATCAGTAAAACATCTCTGTCCTCTTTAGGACTCTAGATTATGGTAAGAACCAGATGAGGTAATGAATGCAAAATGAATTTATAATTTTCAAAAGTCGATTTAGGTATTTTTGTTATTGTAATCAGCCAATAGTGATTTGTAATAACTGAATTACTCAAGTATGTTGTCCTCTGGCCTTTTCATTCTCAGAATAAATTCTGTCACTAGAAAATTAATTAGCATTTAAAAAATGTCCCATAACCGTTGAAAAAAAACATTCTGTACACTTCATTATTTTATTTAGCATAACCGTATGCTTCATACTCTCATACAATTCAGAATAAAATAGCATAAGTGTTGCATAACCATATATTTGAAGTTTATTTCAAAGTTAGTGAGTGAATAACAAAAAAATTGATACTGATCTAGGATTTTAGGTATTCCAAGGTAAAAATATTTTACTGTATTTTGTTTTGTTTTATAACACATTTTGGCATTTTATAAAAGAAGCAAGGCATTAATAAAAGCATCTGAAAAATTATATGAGAACATTTTTAATTGAAATACTAAGTATATAAGGTTTTTATAAAATAATAAAATTACCTCATTTGATAATCAAACTCTATAAAAGAGTCTTGGGAAAAGGGGAAGGAAGGAGGGAAGGCAAGAAGGAGAGAGAAAGAGAAAGAGAGAAAAAAGGGAGATGTGGGACAAGGAGGAGTATAGAGAAAGAGGAAGGGAGGGAGGGAGGGAAGGAGAAAAAGGAAGGAAAAAAGTTATCCTGTTCACTCACCATAGAGAAGAATTCTTATAGTATAGAAATGCCCAATTTGGCAGATTCCACAATTTTACAAGTAAATAGAAATATAATCATGCAGAGCATGTAGCAGGAAAAATATTTTGTAAAAAACTTTTAACAAAACCATGTTTTTATGGTAGGCCTTGAAAGAAACATGAAAGTGATTTATACTGATCAGAAATTATAAGAATTTTGGCTGGGTACAGTGGCTCACAACTGTGATCTCAGAACTTTGGATGTTCGAGGTGGGTAGATAACTTGATGTCAGGAGTTCCAGAGAAGCCTGGCCAACATAGAAGAAACCCTGTCTTCACAAAAAATATAAAAATTAGCTGAATGTGGTGGCTCACATCTGTAATCCGAGCTTCTTGAGAGGCTGAGGCAGGAGAATCTCTTGAACCTGGGAAGCTGATGTTGCAGTGAGCTGAGATCATGCCACTGCACTCCAGCCTGGGCAATACAGTAAGTGAGATTCTGACTCAGAAAAACAAAACAGAAAAAGAATCCTGAAATAAATGTGACCAATCTTGACACATCTCTCTTGAGATTGGATTGGAAATGAGATAAAAGAATCAGTAAATTAGAAGAAGCAGTAGAAGAGAAAAACCAGACATTACTAAACTCATTCCCCCTAGGGTCACCACATTCAGTTTTAGGTTTGCTAGGACAGTGTCATGGTTTACCATCACTGTTATGGTTTGGCTCTGTGTCCCCATTCAAATCTTATCTCAAGTTGTAATCCTCACATGTTAAATGATGAACCTGGTGGGAGGTGATTGGATCATGGGGGTGGCTTTCCCCCTTGCTGCTCTCATGATAGTGAGTGAGATCGCACAGGATCTGATGGTTTAAAATTGTGGCTCTGTACCCCTGCCCTCCCACCCTCTCTCTCTCTCTCATGCCTCCATGTAAGATGTGCCTTGCTCCCCCTCAACTTGTGTTATGATTGTAAGTTTCCTGAGGCCTCCCCAGCCACGTGGAACTGTGAGTCAATTAAACTTCTTTTCCTTATAAATTGCCAATTATCAGGTAGTCCTTTATAGCAATGTGAAAATGGATGAATACAGTCATTTACCTGAATTGAGCTTGATATAATTCAGAAAACACAGAGAGATTTTCAAATTTTCCAATTTCCAAATGTGAGTAGGACTTAAGACTCTAGTTTTCACACCAGAGTTTTTTCAAACGTTCTCATATTTGAATTATCTTGTAATTTTTCTCTAAAAAGGGACTGTTCTAAAGAGCACCAAGCATAGGTCATAGTGGTTTATCTCAAGATCAAATAGTCCAGATCATTTAGATCTCTCACTTTCTAGTTCTATTAAGTTGAGGGAGGATTTAATCTCTGTAAGCCTCAGTTTTGTATTTCAGAAATGTTGATGTTAATATCTACCTATTTTGCTCATCATTAATCTGTTGAAACATTTACATAGCACCTACTAAGTTTCAGGCACTATCAATGAAGCAAGGAAAAATAAATAAATAATTTTTCTTCTATGTTTTAGATGAACCCTTAGCATAATTTTTCCAGAAAATAAACTATTAAGTAACATAAATATCAGAAAATTATAAAACATAATTTAGAAAATAATATTCTATTCTAAAAAATATTCTATTTCTTTCGACTATTTTAAAGACATTTTTAATAAATGTAATGCAAACTTGTTGAAGATCCACATCTCTCAGTTTATGCATGATACATTTAGCTGAGTTTTCGTATTAAAACTTTGAGCACATTTCTTTAAAATGTTATGTGGCATTACTCCTCACCATCACTCACACTTAGAAAAGACTTATTCTCTGCCTGTATTTTTATCTGGTATATCTGGCTCAATCTTCAGAACAATCTTATCAGAGGTTATATTATTTTCTCTATTTTTCAGATGCAGAAATACTAGTTTAGGAGATTATGTTACATGTCACAAAGCTGAGAAATAGTAGAGAATGGAATGCATACTGCCAGATTCTACAGCTGATAATTTTGAAAAGAGAACTATTTCATTTATCTGTGCATTTCAATGAGTTTTTTAATTGAATTTTTTCTTTTATAGTATATTTGTTCTCTGTAAAGTGGGCTGTATCCAGTGGTGTGCTGATAAACTGGCTCTCCAATAACAACAACAAGAAGCACCAAATTATAATGTTTGTTGATTTCTGCTGCTTAGATGCTTCCACATTAGCCAATTTTAGGTTATCTACAATGCTACTGAATGTGGAGCTGATAAGTGTACACAATCATCTCTTGCAAGCTGGTATAACTAACTCCAGCATATCATTGGCTGAGCTAGTTATCAGGTATTATATTACAGCTCCCTCCTAATAATACTGGAATTGGCCCTGTAAACATTTACCCTTTACCATTTGGCTCTAAGTTAGGCTTTGTACACAGAAGGCACTTGACGGTCACAGCACTGAAACAACAGAGCAGGAGGACTCTGGTTCCACTATGCTTTCCTAACACAGGAGCCAGCAGATTGATAAGCAAAAGGTAACAGTTATGACAGAAAGTTTCTCTACCACTTGATGAGTGGTTTCTATAAACCAGCACTGACCCTTTTTTGGGGGGGAGACATTTCTTTGCCACCCCAGTAGCCCACATATTTCTGTGGGCTATATATAGAAGAATGTCAGCCTTGGATGATAGTAAGGGAGTTATCTTCTAAGTTTTTAGCTCTTTCCTTGTTCACTCTTCCTCAGCCCATACATATTTGCTGCTTTCAAACTTTGCAATTTCTGGACTTCTTAGAGTACTTAACCATCTACTAAATTCATCACACAATCCCACAGTTTAAACTATTGCTGTGATTTCTTTCTCTTTTTCTGGACACTAATTGATACTTGAACTTAATGAAATAACAAAATGAGCAAATGGAAAGCAAGATGCAAATTTCTCACCTTTGACTAAAAATGTTCCTGTGTCATATCTGAAGTCTCAATGAGGCCCTCCTTTGTGCTCTGCATTATTGCCCAAACAACAAATGAGTATGTTGATCTGGAATTAATATAAAAAGCAATAAAAATAATACTAATAATGCTAATAGCATGCAGTGTTCATTATATGTGAATAATGTGCCAAGATCTTTGCTGTGAAACAAATGATTCTAAAAGTTCTCCTTTGAAGAGGGTAGTCATTTTAAAGATAAAGAAACTAAGGCCAAAGGCACGCAGCTAACAGGCAGCAGAGCCAGTGGCTCTGAGTTGGCTCTCCTTACAGCGGCACTCTGCTGCTTTAACAAATGTCTTTCACTACAATTATGAAGATCTTAACTCCGAGGAAATAAATGTTTGTTAGAAAAACAGAAAACTGAATAATAACTTTAATACCATTATGATTTATTCTATTTTTTTACTTTAGAAGTTCAGAAACTTCTGAAACTAAAAAAATACAGCTACTTTCTTAGTTTCTTGTCACTTGTTCCACTTGAAGAAATGTCTTAGAAATTAGCAAACCTGCTTTATTTTGTGAACCCTAGAATTTTCCCAGCTTATGCTAAGAATAAAGGAGCTGCCAAATTCATTCATTACCTTTAATATTCAATTCTCCAGTATAATGAATTCCATCTTCACACATATCGGAGAAAATCACATTGAAAAGTTAATATATTGCCTTTTGCTGTGTTTCAGTGAATACCTGAACGTGAAGGCAGAAGTCAGTCTGTCCTTGGCAGACTCACCTTCATCCACCTAGCACCTGCATCAGATGCTGGCCACACTCATTCCTGGACATGCCCTCAGCCCCACCACTTTCATACCATAACATAATGGCATGATGCCAATGGCACAATATAGTTACTGCTTTAGACTTTGGCAGTACCTGCTGCTTTAGACCTTTGTAGTATCAATGGTGCTTATAAAATATGTCATCCACTTCACTCCATTTCCCATACTCCTTGCACCTAAGCAGGGGCATGTGACTACTCATGAGGACTGGACAAAAGTGGACTGTGGACAAAAGTGGACTGTGGACAAAAGTGATACATATTATTTCCAAAAAGAAGTACTGAAGAGTCACCAGTCTTTTGCTCTGCTGTGTGATCACACAATATGCTGATGGCACAGTTACAACAGGGTTTCTCAACCTTGATACTACTGACATTTAAAACATGTAATTTTGAGTTGAGGTTGGGCATGGGGGTGTTAATTTAGGATGCTTAGCAGTATCTCTGGCCTATACCAACTAGAGGTCAGGATTATCCTCTCCAGTTGTGACAACAAAAGATATATTTTGACACTGTCATATATTCTATGGGGGAGGAAATTGCCCCAATATGCAGTACAGAAATTCATTGAGCTACAAGATAGTGAAGCTTCCATCAGCCTGGTTCTCTGACACTCTATAATGGGGCTGAATATTTCAGTCATCTGTACTGTGTAACATAAGTGACATTAAAACACACTCTCCCAAACAAACAGGCATACAAAAAGGAAAAACAAAAACAAGATAAAATTTTTATATGAAGACACTGAGATTTAGAAGTTGTTACTGCCATAGAGCCTATCCTGATTAATAAATACTCTATATGCACGTTTTCCAGAATAATTTATCGATGTGTGTTGTTTCACTTACCCTCTGATGATTGATTTCTTTTTTGTATTTTATGCCCGATTTCTTCTCCAACACCATTGAATGTTTATCCACCTGCCATCCTGATATCAACTAGTAGCGATAATAAAGGTACTAGGAATCTATGTACTTTTTCCCATCTAATCCTTCTCTTCTGATATAAGCAAGTTTGGAAAACTAGGAGTCATCCTTTTCCCCTCTTTTTGCCTCATCCGGCAACTGGAGTTTAACTCAAAAGTATGTGAAACTCAAATCTTCTTTTCTATACCTTCTGCTACCACTCTAACAGCTATTATTATATTTGGTCTGAATCTCCAACAGCATCCTAACTCCCAGAATTAATTTCTGTATCGTGTAATCTATTTTCTATAGAACAGATAAAATAATCTTTTAAAAATGAAACTGTCCATACCATTTCTATGAATATAACTCTTTAAATATTTATTTTTAAAATGGTCTTAAACCAAAGACAAAAATCCTTAACATGAACAATTACTAGGACAGCATTACACTCTAGTTTCATTTCTCATCTGTTTTCCTACAGGTCCCTAACATTTACCTTCAGGATTCCTTTTATATATCCGAAGTTGCCATGAACTTTGTCACTTTACGCCCTTGTGCAGGCTATTTTCTTCGTTAGGAATATCCCAGCACATTGCCTCGCTAACTCCTATACATTGGTCAGATCTCAGCCCCACTGTCACCTCTTCAGGGGCGTCCTCTCTGAAATTCTCAAGCCATCAAACTATACCATGACTTCTCTCAATACTGGATCATTTTCCGTTTTCCTTCAAAGTAACTATTCCAGTGTGATTATTTATTAAAACCTGTTTTTATCACTCGACCATAAATTCTATGAAGAGGGGAATCCATCTCAATGGATATTCATTTAACTTCTCAATACGTGGTATAGCCCCTAGATTACAACAGACTAAATATTTTTGTAAGGAAGGAAGAAAGGAGGAAGGCAGGGAGAGAGGAAGGCAGAGGGAGAGGAAGAAAGGAAGTGACTTAAGGGAACAATCAATATTTGACCTTCAGTAAGGTAATAAAAAACAGATTTCCATTCAAGTTTTTCTCTTTCACCTATAGAACAGAGTAAAATTTTAAGCAGTAAAGGATTACTCATTACAAAATATAATATGTTTAGTTAATGCTGGCTATCAAAGTAAATGTTTCAGGATTATTTAAAAATTTTATATATAATTTTGAATTTTATACTCATAGATAAGAAATTATAATTCTAAGTTAATATATCATTAAAAATTCTTCCATTTTTATCAATGCATATTTCTCTTGAGTTTTCCATTTCATTTGTGTGTATGTGTATGTTATATTGTGTATATATATCACCACCAGTATAAGCAATATGTTCATGCCATGTGTATCTAACACTAGTCAGGCACTTAATACCAAATTAATTTCCCATTGAAGCCACTGCATCTGGGTTTCAATTACTAAAATTCTAAATTTAGTGGAAAATATAAGTATGCTTTCTTATTATCATTGCATTAGTATTTCTAGGAGAAACAAGAATAACAACTAAAGTGGTTATTAGGGAAATGGTATTTCAGTGTGAATTTATGCTTACCAAATATAAATGTCTTATTCAGATGGCATTTATGTGATTGGCTCTATTTTTGGTACAAGCATTTCAAGATAAGAATTTTCCCTTCAAACACAAACATACAACCATAGCTTCCACTTAGAATCAATCCTTTTATTTTTAACTAGATTAAGAATTTCTTAGGTTTAATATTCAAGCCTTTTTAAGAAATTTGCTAACTGTCTTCAGCAGAATGTTTATCTTAAATATGTAAGAATGAACATGCTTTTGGTTAACCCTACTAGTCTCACAGGGATTCCTAAGATCCTTTCTACCCATCCCTCTGCACGTGGAAGACATGTCCTTCACCTAACCATCCAGCCTAACGAGCTAAGGTCATCAATGCTCCCTTTTCAAGGATGCCCTCTGTTTTCAGCCCAATCTGTAATTTATGTATTGATTTCAAGTAAAATTTTCACCAGTACTTATAAGGAGGGTACTTGAAAGTACATTCTTCTCTTAACTCTGCAACTAGTAATTTTGATCTTTTTATTCAGAATTAGGGGATTTCCAAATGGTTCTGAAATTCAAAATGAACCATATATGTAAATACAGACATTTGGGATGCTTACATTTTTTTAGAAGTTCTTTTTTTATTAAGTAGTCTATTGCCTTTTGACTCTGCATTATTATTGCAGAAGGCAGAATGGTATCTTGGGAGATAATGCACTTCACATTCTGTTTCTATCTTGCATTTTTTAAAATGCCTTTCTTCTGCTTCATCAGATTTAGCTACTACTGTATTTTGTTGGAGAACATAGCAACCTTGAGTGCCTCTTGTGAAACACATATACCCAGAGTTGAAAGGGTATTGATTTTAAAGCAATTCCATTAAATAAATATGCAAGTTAATACTGAACTTGGATGTCTCCTTGTAAACCGGTACTATTCTTTCTTATTTTAAAAATAACCAATCTTGCTTTGTATGCAAAAGAGAACCCCAAATCCTACATTTCACATGTTATTTGGAATATATGCACCCACCCACAGATATACAGACCAAATATGTATAATTTTTTACCAGCTTAATTGATACTTATTATTTAGTTTCAGCTCCAGTGTCACTTTGTGAGAAAACTCCCACCTGCTACCACAAAAATGTAAGTGTATGTTAAGGTCTGTTTGGTTTTTGCCATGTACATGCATAGAGTCACTGTCTTGTCATTTTTAAGGTAATCTCAGTTTGTCTTTATACATTTATTCATGTGACTATATTTCATTAATGTTCCTCTTTTCATTAGGGTGAACAGAAACTATCTTTTTTTGTCCCCGTTGTATTTCCAGAGCCAAGAAGAGGACTAGGCAAGTAGTGAGATTTGACTGACAGGTTTAAATAGATGGACAAATAAAGAAAGCATATGATTTTAAACAGAAAATAATTTATCTTTTCAGTGCTCCTTGAATTTACGCAAATTGGTATCTGTTTAAGTTCTGGTTTAATTTTTGTTTAATAAAAACCACATAGATGATTGTCACCCTTTAGGAGAACAATCTTTTCGGTTACATAATAAAAGCAAACACAAATACCCTTTAGCCATTTCTAATGTTAACAGACTGTTAATCTCGTCAGAATTCAAACAGTTGTGGTTTATAAGCAACTCTTACATGGAAAGCTTATTTGAATGGCAGGATCTGAGAAATAAAAGTGGGGAAAATCACTGTTTGATTAGTATCAGAGTAACTCTGGGTTTGGAGGATTATTTGATTGCTCATTTTCTTCTTTGTTCTTTCTCCTAAGCCCACCATCCCTTTGCTTTTTTTTGGTTATTTTCCAATGGTCCTTCAAGAGGAATCCTCTGGTTTGAGATGCAATAACCTCTGTAAACTGACTTCTGCTCACCTTCTGACATTATATCCCTACAGATTTCTTTTTAGCAACAATACAGACTCTTTGCTTCTCCTGTACCTTCTACCATGATTGCAAGGCCTCCCCGGCCTCATGGAACTGGGAGTCCATTAAACATCTTTTTTCTTTATACATCACCCAGTCTCGGGCATGTCTTTATTAGCGGCATGAGAACAGACTAATATACAGCCTTCTTTATCATTTAGAAAGCATTGGTGGCTAAGAAATGTTATGCTTATCTTAGATTCAGCATAGCAGGTAGCAAGAAGAGAAACATACAAAGAAACAAAAAAAAATTATAAGGCTTTAAATAGAATGCTGATTTAGTACAAGTTCAATATTGTCAAAGTCCTTGACCTCATCTGTGAGTTTTCCATTACACAGATGCAAAATGGTCAGATAGAGTTTTTAAGAATCGTTGTGAGGGAGGTAAGTAAGATGAACAGGTAGAATATGTGGAGCATGTTGGACTTTTATGTGGAAGTGACTAAGAACCACAGCACTAACTTCCAAAGCACTAAATGGAAAAGTGGGTCAGCCTTTCTCTTACTTAGATTTGTGCCAAGGTCTGGAGATGAAAATTTGTTTGAAGGGTATTGTTTAAAATAGTAATTTTTTTTTTTAAAGTTGGCTAGCTTTGGGCAGGATAGAGGCAGCAAAGTGAGAGAGTAGAAGAAAAAAGAGTGTGTAGAAAGCAAGTCGGAACCACACTAATTCACCCATAAGATTCGATGCTCTCCTGAGAGACAAAAAGCTTTTCATTATTGTAGGATTTTCTCCTTAATTCAGAAAAAAAAAAAAAAAAAAAAACGGACCCTTGTCACATGACCAGAAAAGATTAGGCTTGCAGACACATAGAAGGGTGAGAAAAATGGAACTTACTGGGTGAGAAAGAAAAAAACGTGGCAAGGCAAGAGAGGTTCCTGTTAACAGACTCCCATCTCACAGACTGAATTCCAGATAACCACCCCAGAACGGGAGAAGCCAGGCTCCTCCCCGCTGCAAAACGGCACCAACTTCCTTGGCTCCACCCCAGGGAGCACTGCTCCCAGTATGCAGGTCAGTGGAAAGTTCTCCAGGGACCCCTTTATACTTAGCTGTCTCACCACTGTATTTTGGGAATGAAACAATTCGTCTTTTTGCTAGGGTGAGAGCAGTGCCAGCAGGGAGATGGTGGTGCTCATGGCTCATCCAGGTGCAGGGACAATCCCTGGGACTACCTGTGGATAGCCTATGAGATAATGAACTTTGTGGGTAAGAGAAAGCCCCTGAAGTAATGTAAGCAGAGACAGGCTGACAACCCCTAAGAGGTTTCCCTCCTGTAACAGATGAGGCCATGGGTGCACCACTGACTGAGGAATGCATGAGAAGACTGGCTTTTCTGCCTTTGTATCACTCCTGCTGATAACTTAACTTGGTGGCTTAGCTGGGACACACCATACATCTAACATGGCATGTTACAAAGAGCCAGTGAATGATGTGGGTTGAATATAGAGAGGGAAGATCTCCATCACTAGCCCCAGGAGAAGAATGCTTCTCACTTCCAGGATAGTATGAAAAATGTCCATATGGGCAAAAGCATCAGAATAGCATTCTGTTATAAGGCGATCCTAGAGAGTAATGCAGGCTATCGCTTTGAAGTTGTATTTGCAGAGAAATTGAATAAACAAGACATTAAATTGTATTTTTTTATTCCACCAAATATGTCTAAAGATTATATTTGAAGGTATCACATAATTTTTACATAAACATTAATGGAAGACAATATCTACATAGTCATATCCTCAGTTCTATCAATTTTAGGTGAGTATAATTTTTCTACAGTTGTCTTTATTTAACTCAATCTTGAACATTTCCCAATCTTTGAGGAGAAAAGAACACGACATCACTTTGAAACCATAGAAAATAAAATTCTGGGGCATCCTAAGTTCCTTATTTTCTGGAGAAACTCTGACTTTCTTCTTGTTAGTAAATGGTTCCCCATCTTGGACTCTCAGAAATAAAGTATATTCCCTCCTGAACTCATATATCTGACGTTAGAAATGTAGCCAAGCATTAATTTAAGTATTCAGTTAACCAAGAGAAAACAGAAGAACTAAATTAGAAGATGATCTAATTTTAAATTCTTTCCACCATTTTCACATAATTTCTTTGGTGTCCCAAACAAAATCCTTCTTTAGGAAGTAAGTCAGTTAATTAGCTTACTAACCTCTACTTTGAAAGTAAAATTATCTAATTATACCAGCCATCAATGCCCAAATAAATTCACCAGCAAAATAGCAAAATAGAGGTTAGAAAATAATACTACTGGTGTTTTCTACATATAATCAGAGCAGTTTTTGACCTTTCCAATTGACTGTTATAAAAAATTCAGTATTCCAGTAAATTTTTTATATAAAATGTATTTATCTGCCTACATAATGTAATTTTCTATTCTATGAATGAAGTTTATATCAGCTAAATTAAACCTTGTTAACATACTTCAGTAATATGCATTTGATGTTTTATATATTTATGTATAGATACATATGATATACATGTATTATATGTGTGTGTATCTGTGTGTAGGTTTGGATAATTTAACAAAAAGATTTTGATAATTCTTTTTTTCTTTTTAAGCACCAAAGCATTTAAAGAAAGCTCATTAATTCCTGGGAAGAGAATTAATTGCAAAAGGTTTTAGAAAATTGTAGAAAGATTATTTTTTATACACACACACAGAATGATGGTTTGTTTCCAGGTTCATTGATGTCCCTACAAAGGACATGAAATCATTGTTTTTTATGGCTGCATAGTATTCCATGGTGTATATGTGCCACATTTCCTTGTCCAGTCTATCATCGATGGTACCTTTAAGTCTACTGCAGTTGGACTTATAACTGCCTTTTTCCCCAGGTGCTCGGTCCTGGGAAGGTGAAGCTTTATTTATAAGTTCCTGACAAGCTGATGCCTTTTTTCAGAGATGGCCTGTCCAGTAAGGAGGTAGTTTTGTCATAGTCTGCCAGCAGAGGTGTTGCTGAGCTGCCGTGGGCTCTGCCCAGGCAGAGTGTGAACTTCCTTACAGTTTTGTTTACAGAGGTACAGTTAGTACTGCCTCAGTAATGGCGGTCAGCCTCAGTAATCTGTAATATGATTCTTAACCTTTCCTCAAGTGAAAGACTGAATTTTGTTCATTGCAATTCTAATAAAAGCATTACAGTTTCCAACAGGTAAGACCTATTAGATACTCTAATTTGTGCTTGGAACAATGCAAATTTATTTATGTTTTGTTTTTCCCCTCAGGAGCTTACTGAAGTAAACTCTTATTCAAAAGTTACAAATGTAAGAAAAAATGTTCTTGAAAAAAATATTCTGAAGCCCAGAGGATCCTTAAGGCATTTTTGCTTTCTTTCTTGAAACCCAGTCTACGTTGAGGATTTTCCCCCTCCGCAGTATTCTGGTGCTTTATCTTTTGCCATGTATTGTACACTCTTTTACGTGTAAAAAGGGACAATGCTTTAGAGAGGCTCAGTCACTATCAACATTGTGACTATTAATTAGAGAGAGTTTTCCAGGAGTTATGTGCTGTGATTCTTACAGAACAGTCTGATCTTTCAGACTAACACTAACATCTATTTGTGCACAGATGAAAAAATTGGGGGTCCAGAAACCAAAAATAAATAAACAGCAGCAAAAACAAAGATAAAAACAATGATCAAAGAAATGGTGCAATTATTCAACTTCAAAGTCTTTCAGAATTCCACAATGTTTCATCTCCAGGAGGCTATAAGTGAGGTTTTTATGCAGAGGTGTTCAAATATAGAAACAAATCCCTAGAACACTTGGTGTCATTCTTTCATTTTAGAAGTTATAAGCAATAACTCAACTTGTGTTTTCTTTTGCATCGATAATTCAAGCATGAAGGTCCTTGTATATCTTTGGGCTTGTATTTGCTGGTTGGGTTTATGTTCAACTCTGCAATCAAAACTACAAATGTGATATAGATGAAAGTGTCCTAATATCTAAACTTGCATTTTGTTTGAAAGACTACCCTCTCAAAAAGTAAAAAAAAAAAAAAAAAATTTGAAAACCATACTTTTATGGAGAAAAATGTACACACACAGAGGACATATATAAAAAGCAAACTGGCACAAGAACAGAAAATCAGACACTGTGTGTTCTCACTCATGTTTGATTTTGAACGATGAAAACACATGGACACAGGGAGGGGATCCTCACACATTGGGATTGTTGGGGGAGGTAGGGGAGGGACAGCGGGGGGTACGGAGGTTGGGGATGGATAACATGGGGCTAAATGCAAGATATAGGTGACGATGGGATGGAGGCAGCAAACCATCTTGCCATTTATGGACCTATGCAACAATCACACATGATCTGCACATGTACCCCAGAACCTAAAGTACAATAATAATAAAAAATATAATATCCATAAACAATTTTATATAATAAAGGTGTCCACAGCTTATGTAGTAATTTGATATAATAGTGAACTTCTCGACATGGTCTTTGAGCTCAGTCGAGGTGCACGCTTTGAGCGCTGCCACCCCACAGCCTCAGATCCCTGCATCGCCTGTTGTGGAAGCCTGAGCCTGCTTTGAAGCTTTCTCTTTTTGTTTTGAAACATGTCCACCAACGAGAATGCTGATATACCAACTGCCCATCTTAATAGATTTAAGAACAAGGGAAAAGACAGTACAGAAATGAGGTGTCACATAATAGAAGTCAATGTGGAGCTGAAGAAAGCTAAGAAGGATGACCAGGGTGGGGAGTTGGGGAGAGATAGCATGGGGAGAAATGCCAGACATAGGTGAAGGGGAGGAAAACAGCAAATCACACTGCTACGTGTGTACCTATGCAACAATCTTGCATGTTCTTCACATGTACCCCCAAACCTAAAATGCAATAAAAAAAGAAGAAAAAAAGAGGATGACCAGATATTGAAGAGGAAAAACATAAGCTAATTTCTTAATGATGCTACTTCTCCACTGCAAAAAACCTGCAACCACCACGAGGCCACTGTAAATTGGTCTGTTGATGACATTGTCAAAGGCATAAATAGCAGCAATGTGGAAAATCAACTCCAAGCTACTCAAGCTGCCAGGAAATTACTGTCTAGAGAAAAAGAGACCCCATACATAACAATCTGGGCTGATTTGATTCCAAAATGTGTGTCCTTCTTGGGCAAAACTGATCATTGTCCCATTCAGTTTGAATCTGCTTGAGCACTCACTAACACTGCTTCTGGGGCATCAGAACAAAACAAGGCTGTGGTAGATGGAGGTGCCATCCCAGCATTCATTTCTTGGTCAGCATCTCCCCATGCTCACATCAGCAAAAAAGCTGTATTGGCTTTAGGAAACATTGCAGGTGATGGCTCAGTGTTCGAAGACTTAGTTATTGAGTAAGGTGCAGTTGATCTACTGTTGGCTATTTTTGCAGTTCCTGATATGTCATCCTTAGCATGTGGTTACCTATGTAATCTTACCTGGAGTCTTTCAAATCTTTACTGCAACAGGAATCCTACCCACCCCCCACCCCTTTAGATGCAGTTGAGCAGATTCTTCCTATCTTAGTTCGGCTCCTGCATCATGATGATCCAGAAGTATTGGCAGATACCTGCTGACTATTTCCTAACTTACTGATGGTCCAAATGCACGAATTGACATGGTCATGAAAACAGGAGTTGTGCCCCAACTTGTGAAGCTTCTAGGAGCTTCTCAATTGCCAATTGTGACTCTTTCATTAAGAGCCATAGGGAATATTGTCACTGGTACAAATGAACAAACTCAGGTTGTGATCCATGAAGGAGCACTTGTCCTCTTTCCCAGCCTTCTCACCAACCCCAAAACTAACATTCCGAAGGAAGTTACATGACAATGTCAAACATCATAGTTGGCCATCAGGACCAGATACAGCAAGTTGTAAATCATGGATTAGTCCCATTCCTTGTCAACGTTGTCTCTAAGGAAGATTTTAAGACACAAAAGACAACTGTATGGGCTGTGACCAACTATACCAGTGGTGGAGCAGTTGAACAGATTGTGTGCCTCATTGTTTGTGGCATAATAAAACTCTTGATAAACCTCTTAACTACAAAAGATACTAAGATTATTTTGGTTCCTCTGGATGCCATTTCAAGTATCTTTCAGGTGAAACTAGGTGAAACTGAGAACCTTAGTATAATGATTGAAGAATGTGGAGGCTTAGCCAAAATGGAAGCTCTACAAAACCAAGAAAATGAGTCTGTGTGTAAGGCTTCATTAAGCTTAATTGAGAAGTAGTTCTCTGTAGAGAAAGAGGAAGATCAAAGTGTTATGCCAGAAACTACCTCTGAAAGCTGTACCTTTCACATGCAGGATGGGACTCCCAGGACCTTAAACTTTTAGATCGTGTAGCTGAGGCATCAATTTGTTGTGTACTATGTTTGGTATTTTGTCTTATTGTTTCTGTACTAAGAACTCCTTTTAAATGTGGTTTGTTATTGTAGCTTTTTACACTGAAACTATACTTGAACAGTTCCAACTGTACATACTTGTATGTATAGATACTGTATAAAGCTTATCTTCTGACTAGGTTTCTTATTTATATGTGGAATTTCATATCTTGTAGCATCCTGTAAACAAACATTAAAGTCCACCCTTTTCTTTACTTCAAAATACATAATAAATAAACAATGAACTTCTGCCATTTCTGCGAAGTCCCTACAGGCTGTTTATATTCCTGCCTCTTTATCTTTCTTTACCCACACACTTCCTCTTATGCAGATTGCTCCAGCCACATGGTCTTCTTGAATATAGTGCCATCTTTTCTGCCATGTTTTTGTTTTTTTTGTCTAGAAAAAATTTCTCCTGGCTCTTTTTCAGCATAAACAGTATTTTTTCAGAGAGGCTTTCCCTGATGTCTTAGGTCAGGTTTGTCAGGTGATGACTGGCAGAGTAACCAACCATCTCCGTTTGCCTGGGATTGTCCTAGTGTGTGCTCACAGTTGTGGGCAAACTGAGATAGTGGGTCGCCATAGGTCTGTTAGGGAAGCGCTCCCAAGGGGTTTCTGTCAAAAGTGTGGGGGAAGCAAGAAAGGAAAGAAAATACCAAAGTTCATTGGAAACTTGAACTCGATCAAAAGGGAAATATAGAGTGTAAAGTAAACTCTGAGTTTTTCCCTAGTGGAATCAAGAGGTTTAAGCTTTTATAAGTCCGTGGAAAGTGCCCATCAATGGTTAGCAGTTTGCCTGGCGGCAGCCATGAAGGAAGTAAATTTTCAGGAAGTTCCTTTTTTTTTTTTTTTTCCTGGTAATTTAGGCAAATAATTCCATTAGTCCAAAGGCAGCTTTCCAAAGAAGATTACAGATGTGGGTCATTAGAAGCAAAGGCACACTGAAGCTGGAGAGAAGGACACAAAAACAGTCTTTACCCATTGGAGACGCCTTTCTTTCCTCAGTCCTGCTATGTTCATTGCTCTACTATCTTCAAGGCACATATCAATATTTGACGTTATCACATGATATTATGTGTAGATATGTCTGTATCCATATCCACAATCATGTTCAAATCTATACTCATTTATATATTGATGTGGGAATATTTTAATTACTCTTTTCTCCTGCTAACATTTAGCTCCAAGAAATCAGTAACCCTATTTATCCTGTTTACTATCCAATATGTGACAATTGCTCCATAAATGCTGAAAAAAGCAATACATTAGTTCACTTGGTAAACTGTAGTATTTCAGCAGAATCAAGTAGCAGCATAGCCTTTGACTTAACTGCTTTATCTCAATTCTAATGTACCTGTTTATTTTCCAATTCCTTTTTATTTTCTACCGTTGTATTGAAAAAAATACAGTTTTTGCCTAGCCATTCTTTAAACCTTTTTTCTTTTTGTTTGCTCCTGTTTCTTTTCCTTTAAAAATATTCTCACTCAGACGATAGAGGTTAATCCTAAGAGAATAAGCTCTGGAGCATTTTAAAGTGCATAATTTTGGAACGTATATCTGCCACTTGCTATGTGTATGACTTTGTGTTAATTTTACTCAACCATAAAATGAGGGGTATAGAGTCCACTTCACGAGGTTATAATGAGAGTTAAATAAATTAACATATTTATAAGCAATTAGATGGTGCCTAGTACATAAAAAACACTTAATATTATCTATTACCAATCATTGATAAAATATTGATTTTCTACATTGACTTTGTGTCATCGTGGATTATTATAATTTGTTTTCCAACAAATTCCAAAAGGATTCAAAATAGTTTTACTCTAGTCTGTTATTTTAAGTCATCTTACTAAAATTATATTTATAAAATCAGATTTCTCAATAAGTATTAGAGTAAATTTATCATTCAAAAACACACACACTCTTACACTCACATTCTCAAGACACAAAATGTAAAAAGTTTTTATGTAGTTCATCAACCTCTTGGGAGAAGTTTGTTCAGAATTCACTGAAATAACTCTGAGGTCTCAAATGAGATGGTGAGCAGAGTGATAGATTGCTGTCTTCTCATTTTTGTCAGGCACTTAGAATTCCCTTGATGGTTTATTACAGTTAAGACGATTTTATTTGTAATATGAGAAACGCATCACTGTGATTACTTAAAAATGTTTTTGCTTTGCTAGTTCTAAAGATTGGTATACTTTTCCTATCACTCTTCATAATATAATTGTAAAAAGCTTTATTTTTAAAAATTTTATACAATATATATAATGCTCTAGAGCATAAATAACATTTTCACTATTTGAACATACTATTTGTATTTGAACAGAAAATGAGCAGACTTATTAACATATTATCATAACTATTAATTATGTAACACCATTGGATGCTGATGGCATCGCACTAGATTCTTTTGAAAACATATGTACTTTAATATATAGATTATAAATATTTGAGAAGCTGTATTAGTGTACTATTTGTGATTGGAGAACTTAGAGGCAGAGTGCCTACTCCACCTCTATCTGTGAGAGCTTAACAAGTCATGACTTCTATTCATGTTTCAATTTCCCCATCTGTAAAATGGAGTTGATGATAGCATTTATTGTTGGGTTGTTATCAATTTTAAATGGTTAAATTCATGGAAATAATCGAAGTGGCATGGCATAGCACCTGGCACATAGCAAGTATAATTTACTATGTAGTCATTTTTATTAATATATCAAAATCCTCTGGAATTTATTTTATTCATTTGCAATATGAGACACATGGACTGATAGCACTCCTCTGTATATACATTTCTTAGAAAAGTGAATTTCCTGTTGTCCATTTCTGATTGTTTTTTATTCTTAAAACAAGCTATATAAGTAAAGAGTATGATATAGAATCATAAGTTTTGGGATGTAATATTGACTTTACATTATTAGTTATGTGCCCTTGAGAAATATATCCTCTCTGTGGTTCAATTTTATGATCTCCAGAAAAATATAATATTAACTCCATAAAAGAGTGGTTATGAGATTTAAATAAAATGACATTAAAACAGCAGAAATTGTTGACAAACTTCTGTTGAAAAAGTTGTACTTAAAATTTTTTGATCAATGAAGATATATTCATTTTTTTTAATTTTTGAAGTTTAATTTTTATTCCTGATATAGTTGTTTTTCCCTTAGAAGCATATCATTTTTAGTTAGTGTTCATAAAATGTTTAAAAACTTTGATAACTCCATCTAATCTCTGGAGTTATTTTCCTAGCCTAATATTCTAAAATGAGAATAGCAAATAAATTAACTCCATTTGCCAACATCAATATGTTGGTAGTGCCTGACTGGCAAGACAGTAAGTTGAGGATTCTGAGGTCCTACTTGAAGAGACTGTTGTGAGTCACTACACCTGCTATGGCTGTGGAGGGAGCCTTTTTGTTGCCCTTAGATTACAAAGTATGATTTAGCTATTAATAGCAAAGAAAGGCAGAAATTCTGGAATGGATTTTGGTCCAAAGAGTTATAGCTAGAAGGACGTAAGTTAAGTGATTTTTTTCTTTGAAAACCTCTCCAGAGGACTTGTAAGGTGGCTAATTGAGAATAAGACTGAGGCATCCAGGAAACTGCCTAAACCTATTGTCATATTTCAATTTCTGCTCATCTTGCTATGGACAGTTACAACATTTACTAAACCCAGAAACACAAAAAGAAAATACTTGAAAAAAATATCTACTACTTTGATGATATCTGTAGAGGCCTGGGGCTTTTCCATAAATATATTTTACTGCCAAATTGCATTTTACTTAATTCCTTCATGACATGCTTTAAAATAAATTCTTTAGAATGGAGTGGTGGGAATTTTTAATATTAATCTGCAAATACATTTTTAACGATCTCAGAAAATCTCCTCTTTTTATGCTGAAATTCATTTGCTGATGATTTAAGCTCAAAACTTAAATATGGTATTTAAGAGCCTGGTAAACACATTCCAACAAATACGTGTATGAACCAATTATATCTTTATGCCTCATTGATCAGTATGTGAAGAGCTGGGCTGAGAGAATATCTGCAGTTAATTTGTATGTTGTAACTTTAAATTCTTTTCTAAAGAGCCTTATAGAAACAGGAATAGTTGCTTTTTCAGAATGCTTTGATTTAAATCCTAATACAGTTTACATGTTATCTTCCCACCACCCTGCCACTTCTCCAAACCTTCACTCTCCCCACCACCATCCAATTTTTATAATTGTTGGATCCATGATGACACTCTCACTCTCAAGAATTTGATAACCTTTTTGCTCCAAATTAAATTAGAAAACCAAAGAAAATTCTATATAGTTGAAACAGTTGAAAACTATATAGTTTTCATTATCAAATGAGGAGGTCAATGGAGACAACATAACTTAGCTACAATGGAAACAATGGAACTAGCAAAGACAATGCAACAGGACCAAAAGGTGCTTAGATCACAGGCATTTCAATAGGAATTAGCAAAGATAATGCAACAGGACCAACAGGTGCTTAAATCACAGGCATTTCAACAGGAACTAGCAAAGACAATGCAACAGGATCGAAAGGTGCTTAGATCACAGGCATTTCAATAGGACTAGCAAAGACAATGCAACAGGACGGAAATGTGCTTAGATCACAGGCATTTCAATAGGAACTAGCAAAGACAATGCAACAGGACCAAAAGGTGCTTAGATCATAGACATTTCAACAGGACTATGATTGGAAGGGTGTAAAGGTTTTTTTTGTTGTTGTTGCTGGTAATGGGAGGATGTGGTTAAATTTTGTGGGTTAGAGTGCAGCCAATGTATGAAATATTATTATATGTCAGACATTGTGCCCACATTTTGTTTATATTATTCAAATTCATTAATCCTCACAAATGTTATCAGAAGTTTTAGTAGGGTTTGGTGTGATGGCTGAGGCCTATAATCCCAGCGTTTTGGAAGATCTAGGCAGGCCTTGAATTCAGGAGTTTGGGACCAGCCTGGGCAACATAGCCAAAACTCACTTCTACAAAAAAATACAAAAGTTAGTTAGGCATGGTGGCACATGCTTCTAGTCCCAGCTCTTTGGGAGGCTGAGGCAGGAGGACCATTTGAGCCTGGGATGTGACAGTTTCAGTGAGCCAAGACAGTGCCATTGCATTCCAGCATGGACAACAGAGCAAGAGGAGACCCTGTCTAAAAAACAAAGGGTTATTAAATTATTATTACCTCCTATTGACAAGGAAACTTAGATTTATAAATAACATTAAATATCTGTGAAAAGAAAGGAAAAAAGTGGGCTGCATAAAGAGAGACAAGGATCTTTTCCTGAGAACTGACAGAAATTTCCTTGAGGCAAAATATTCAGAATGATTTGCCCCTCCCCACTTAATTTGAGTCTGTAGGTCCCACTTGTGAAAATATAATTGAGAAGAATATTTGATAGGACTAATTAAAGCCACCTGCCAACATTGGCCGGATTGGGTTGGGTTACCTTAATTGACAGCCCTGAAGACGGTAACAAATAAGGGAGGGGAAAAACACACACAAAAAGAGCAAAAATGATATTCTAAATGAGACTTCTGGACAGCTGCTAATCATTTATATAAGATGGTACCCGATATAGTTTTTGGATGAAGTAGAAGAACTCACAGGTGTTTGTCTATTTTATTATATGTTATCAAAATGACTTCTCTTTTCTCCAACTACAAATAAATTTTAATGTTTCTTTCACTCTGTCATCCTAAGACCAATATTGTATACAGAGATATGGGATAAATGTCCTATCAACAAATAATATGCATTGCTGTCTATGTTTAACAATTATATGGACAACGAAAAGCACAGGACCCAGGTCCACAAGGGCTCTAGATTACAACACTGCTTTTTGCTATATTGCACATTAACTCTGTGCCTTTAAGAAGGTCACTTAGTCCCTTTCAAACCTCCATTTCCTCATCCATAAAATGAGAGTAATAATAGCACTTTACTCAGTACTGGCGGAGGAGCCAATGCATGCAAAGCAATTAGCACTTTGCCTAGTACATAATGTCCCCCTGGTATCTACAAAACTATTTGGACGGCATGAAAAAAAGCAAGGCCTTCAATCTTGGGGGAAACCTCAGCTCAACACATTGATCCAAATTAAGCAATGATTTGGCCTGAAAATCAATATCTGAAGCAAAAACTCAGAATACTTTATTTCTTTTGACTCCTGTGTCTATTGCATAACATCTTTTGAATTAGTCTAAGACTATCAGTATTCATATACATCATTTCAGCCAAGACACAGTCAAAATGTCAAAGCCTCTCTTTAACTGTGTATAGCCTGTTAAGTAAAACAGTGCCGGGTATCATTAATAGCCATCAAGGAAGAAAAAGGTTGTTACAAACTAACATCCCCAGGGAAACATGCTATAAAATAGATTGTCAAGCAACCCTATAAATAATCTATATTAACTACATCTTCACCTGAGTTGGAGAGAAGCCCAACCTTATTGTAAATTACATCCAAAAACCCCATCCCTAAAACAGAAAGGCTGTAATCTCTTCTCATGTGCTAATATATTATTAGATATTAATTTATCAAGTTTAGGGCAGAGTAATAATTTAAATGAGTGAGGAAAAACCTGTTACCTTGCTTAATTGAAATAGAGGATAAATATTCCCTGAAAACAGTCTGACCCTCTTTCTTTGTTCCCTGCTTTCATTCCAAAATCCCTCCACGATCCAAGATACTGCATTGTGTCAGCTAGAAATTTTGAGCTCTGGCGATCTCAGTAACATTATACAAATTCTTCCTGAAAGGAATGAGCTTATCCTCAGAAACATCCCAGGTCAGTGTTTGGGGAAAATGGAGTTTTGTTATCAAGGTGTATCTAAATCTGACACTAAAATTTGCCTCTTTTTGGAAAGGTTTCTTATTGTTCAATTTGGGTTGAAAAATCTTTTTTCATGTTGAATAACAATGTTGAAAAGAACAAACTATGTTAAAAGAGAGACCTGGAAATACACTGTTAAACTGTTTCCAATAATGAGAGAAATAAAGAAGCACTTTGAGACTTTTAAGTCTTTCTCCTCTCCTCCACCATTAAATCTCCAAAGTGCCTAAAATTGTTAGATCTCTTGTGAATGTAAATGGTCGCTGACGACTGGAAAGGGAGAAACTCTTTTTCTCTGCTGAGTAATTATGCCAGTGGGGAAGTTTAGAAATGGAAATAAACCTCACTCCTGCTTATATGTGGCTGCTTCTGTGTGCATGGTATTTTTACCTATAACCCTTGCAACAACGTCTGACATTTCCAGAAACAAGAATGTTACTCTCAATTTGTGTCAGACGTCATATAATATTTTTGGTTGTTTGAAAAAAAAGTCACTTGGGCTGCAGTTTCTTTCTAGTATCAGTGATATGGAGAAATACCCTATTAATGAATAATATTCATTGTCCTCTATGTTTCACATCAATGAAAATGATAACAGAAAGCACAGGACCCATCTCCAATTATCAGAGAAAACTCTTGATTGAAAAGAATTCCTTAAACATATTTCATGTAAAAAGTACAGTTGGTTATTTAAAGAATGAAAGACATCGTCACCTCTTTGAGTAGCTAGAACACAGCACTTTTTCCTACGTATGTCATTACAAATGTGATGAGTAGTTACAAGTGGTTTAAGGAACAGAATCACTAACCTTAACTAAAAAGGAACATTGTTCTACCTTGATAACCTCAAAACTTATTCCCAGTCTCACTGATGCATTTTAATTCAACTTAACACAATACATCTAATATAACTCATTTTTTAAGATTTATAGCATTTCCTCCCTAAATTATTAACTTTAAGTTTACTTTTTATTCTTCATGGCATCTGACAACATACCACTTAAAAATAATTCCAACTCCTTTCCAGAAACCTGACCATAAAGTAAAAAATAACGTTATGGCACCACCTAGTGACCAAATATATATTTTTTTCTTTTTTGGCATTGAGCTCAAAAGCACATATTTCTATTGATTATGTAAAGCTATGTGTTACCTGTAGCAAATGGGCAGCTAGAAATTATTTCTTTATACTATTACCCATGGATGAATCAAATTGATCTCAATGAATAAAATTTCAAAAATAATTTCCTACCTTGTACAGTAAAAGTGTTTTATAAGCAGGTTGATGATTTTGGAGCTAACCTTGTTCTGTTAGATACAAGTGAATTATTGTAGGTAATGAAACAGGTAATGAAATTACTATACACTCATATTTTGAACTAAGTAAGACAAATCTATTTCTAGAACATGTTTTCATAAACAAATGAACTTTGTATAGCAACATTGAAAAAGCTGATTTTGTCATACAAGTGATTAAGATTATTTAGGTGACAATTATCAGCTTTTTACAAAACCTGAAAATTTTGTTAAAAGAAAATAAATACCTCTTATACTACCAGACCTAAATATGAATTTATTACATGGCTATGCATTCTCATTGTCAATAGGTGTGATGGTTAATACTGAGTGTCAACTTGATTGGATTGAAGGATACAAAGTGTTGATCCAGGGTGTGTTTGTGAGAGTGTGGTCAAAAGAGATTAATGTTTGAGTCAGTGGGCTGGGGAAGTCAGACCCCTCCTTAATCTGGTGGGCACACTCTAATCAGCTCCCAGGGAACATAAAGCAGGTAGAAAAATATGAAAAAGAGAGACTGGCCTAGCCTCCCAGCCTGTATCTTTCTTCGGTGCTGGATGCTTCCTGTCCTCAAACATCGGACTCCAAGTTCTTCAGGTTTGGGACTCAGACTGTCTCTCCTTGCTCCTCAGCTTGCAGACAGCCTATTAAGGGACCTTATGATCCTGTAAGTTAATACTTAGTCAACTCCCCTTTGTATCTCTCTCTCTCTCTCTCTCTCTCTCTCTCTCTCTCTCTCTCTCTCTCTCTCTCTCTCTCTCTCTTTCTCTCTCCCCCTCCTTATTAGTTCTGTCCCTCTAGAGAACCCTAATAAAATACTTATGTGTTGACATTATAATATGCAAATTAATTTATAGCTTATTTCTTAAATTCACAGATGTCTCATAACTTATCAATTCCTTATTATTCTAAAATTAGATTGAATGTTAAATAGGAATGCATTGAATTTGTGTGTGTGTGTGTGTGTGCTCGCCTAAAAGTTGGAGTTATCAAAGTATTAACTTACCTTTCTCTTCAGTGTATTCTGAAGAGAATACACTGAACAGAAATGCAGTGTATTCTGTTTGCAGTGGGAAGGAGAACTTACAGAATGAAACTTGCTAAAATCATGCTAAAACTAGAGCCTTTGGCTGTGAAAGAGTCTGAGTAGATTATGCTATGAATAAACTAAATACGTAGGGGTGCTTCTAAACATGAAGGATATTTAAGAATAAATTCTTCCTGAGGTTACTGAGTTTTGTACTTTCCCTAACTTTGACATCAGAATTTGACTGTAATAGTGAAGTAGTATCTATCAGGAAAAATTAATCTATTTAAAATAAAACTCCAAAATAAAAACAAAATTGTAGGTCTAAAAAAAATCATAAGGTTACAAAATAGTATTTCAAAAGTAGGAAATGATTGATTCTAGACTTTGTAAAAAAATTCTACATATTTTCTGTAGTATTTATTAATATAAATAAGTATAAAGGCTCATCATTGGTTGCTGATATTTATCTCCCGTCTCTTTTTTCTATGGAACTGGCAGAACCCTTCACCAGTGTGGAAAACGGAGTTGCTCTGCAAGATAAGATAATTAATTCGTCTTTGTGTCAGTGCAGCCTGCTTCAAGAGCTTCATTCTGAACCACAAAATGTACTTACCCAAGTACAACGTTTAAGTAACTAATCTGCATCAATTGATGTCCATGGAAGACCTCACGAATGTCTGTATTCTCTTCAAATTCCTGGTTGCTGAGTTTATATGTTAATTCTGGCAGTGCCTTTGTGAATTGACTCTTTGTATGTGAGTGTTGCTGAAGGTGAAATTCTCTTCTATAATCACAAAGATACTGGTAGTGAAGAGACAATTGCTTCAAAACCCTATTTAGATGAACAGTACTACATTGGTGCAAAATTTAAAAAATTATAATATAGGAGTCAATATCATTTCCGGTATGGCCCCATTAATGTCTTTCCAGAATCAGTGATGTAGTAGTGAGTAATGCTTCATCATTTTATAAATAAAACTTCATCTGTCTATAAAGTTTGATGTTTCTTCAGTGCACTAAGTACCTTCTTTCATTCTGGTCTTCAAATATGTAATTGTTGGGTTTTGGTTGTTGGATGCATTCATTTAAAGTGTTTTCATTTAAAAAATTTTAGGGTAGCTATGCTGCTTCCTTAACAACAGAAATTAAACTCCCTAAGATTCAGTCGATATTTTATGAACAAATCAGGAAAATACCATTGCCCCTGAAAACGCCTGATGCCTGGGAATTTGATGACCAAATTTTGGTGTTCTGAGTAGATGTCATGGTATTCATAGAAAGGACGTTTGAAGCACAAGGGAATAGTTTGAATACAAAATCATGCCCAGCATTGGAAAAATATATCTCTCACTGGAAATCTCAGAAATGAGTAGGCACCAAGAAGTGTTCCACAGAAACAAAATGCAAAGGCGAACCTGGCACTTTAAACTTTATCAAGTTCACTGCTTTCACTGTGACAAGTGAGAACACTGAGGCAAAAGGAAAACCCATGGGTGTCTAAAAGCACTCAACTATAATAAAACCAGTACCAGAAAGCTAAGAAGTCACTCTAGCAGAGCAGTTGAATAAACAAATTAGACAGTTAAAGACAATCTGGATTTGAATCCCAGGATTCATTGTTGGTTACGGGAAGCACTCTGTAAGTTGTCCAGCCATGCTTGTCTCCTACATATTATGCTCATGAAACAGGAAGAGACGTAGAGATGAAAAAAATATTGTAGCATTTGTCTGTGGGAGGGTTTTGACTTAAAAGGACTTCCTTCATGATTGTCACTATGACCATCATGTGACTGAGTGGCTTATACAGCAGACATTTGTATTATCACAGCATCACAGCTCTGGCACCTGGAAGTCTAAAATACAGATGCCACCAGAGTTGGTTTCTGCTGAGAACTCTTTCCTAGGCTTGCAGATGGCTGGCTGCCTTCTTGCTGCCTGTTCTCACGGTCTTTTCTCTGTGTCGCTGCATTTCTGGTGTAACTATGTGTTATTCTAAGATCATCTTCTTAAAAGGAAGCTAGTCAGATTGGATTGGGGCTCATCTTACCTGCCTCAGTGTAACTCAATCACCTTTTTAAAAGCTCCATCTGCGAATACAGCCATATTCTCAGGTTCTAGGGTTTAGGATGTCAAAATGTGAATTTTTCAGACACAATTCAGGCCATAATATTCTGCCCTCAACTCCCAAAATTCATGTTCATCTCACACACAAAATAGATTCACTCTCATCCCAACAGCCCCAAAGTCTTAACTAATCACAGCATCAATCCCGAGTCCCCAAATCTCATCTCAACATCATCTAAATCAAGCGTGGATGACACTTTAGGTATGATTCATCCTGAGGCAAAGCTCCTCTTCAGCTATGAACTTGTGAAACCAAAAAAAGTATCCGCTTCCAAAACACAGTGGTGGGACAGGCATGGGATACAATTCCCATTTTAAAAGGGAGAAATCAGAAAGATGGAAAAGGTCTTGGGTCCAAAGCAAATCCAAAAGTTGGCAGGGCCAAGTACATTTGATTTTAAGAATTGGGAATAATCCTTTTTTGGCTCCATACTCTGTCCTCAAGTGCAGTGGGCTGGCAGGCCTCTGTTCTAGGCCTTCTGGGTACCATTATCACTCTCCTCAGACCTAGACGGCAGCCCCATCCCTTCAGCTTTCAGTGGCAGTCCTGTGCAGAGGATCCTGAATGGTGGAAGCCTGACCAACTAAAACTAAGAAGATGACCCCAGACTCTGAAACCAAGGAAAAGGCAACCTTTCCACCCTTCACCTGCCACACTGTCCTCAGTCTGTGGTGAGAGTGTCAGACCTGCTTATCTCTGAATTGCCTTTGGAGGTTGATCTTCCCTCTTCCTGAAGGATAATGCAGGTTTAAAGCTCCATAGCGCTATTGTCCCATCCTCCAGAATACGAGTCTAACAGCCTTTCTTCATTTCGTTCTATCTCTACCTTCCTTAGCAGAAGCTGGCAATGCTTCTGCTCACACAAAACCATCTCTATTCTAGGCTTCTGTTGATTATATCTTTGAATTACACCTATAAACTGTTTATGGAGTGATTGTTCAGCCAAACACTTTGTACTCTTCCCGCAAAATACTTCCTCAGTGTTTGCAACACGGATTGCAGTTTTTGAGATCTACATTCTCTGATTTCTTTCTGCATAACAATTTTCTTTTTCAATTTTTCTGTCTTCTCTCACATTTCCCCCCATAAGTAGGAAGGAGAAACCAAGCTGTGTCTTCAAAATTTTGCTTAGAAGTCTACTCATCTAAACATCTAACTTTGTCACTTTTAATTTCAACTTTCCACAAAACACTAGAACACAGTTTGTCCAGGTTCTTTGCCCCTTGATAGCAAGGACTACATTTCCTCCATTTTCCAATAACACAATCTTCATTTCTATCTGATGCCTCACCAGAATGGCCTTTAACATCTATGTTTCCAACATTTGGCTCTTCAAGGGAAACTAGGCTTTTTCTAACACATACCTTAAAACTCCTTCAGCCTCTGTTCATTACCCAGTTCCAAAGCCACCTCCACGTTTTTAGGTGTTTGTTACAGTAATGACATAGTACCAGAATCTGTATTAGTTAGGGTTCTCCAGATAAACAGAACCAAGAGGATTAACCTAGGCATATAAATAAACTGGCTCAGGTGATTCTGCAGCTTTGGTGAGAAGGCTAGGTATCTAGGGAAGAGTTGCAGCTCAAGTCCAGAGGCAGTCTACCAGCTGAATTCTTTCTCCTCAGGGATGGTCAATCTGGTCTCTTGAGGCCCACTGATATGATTTGTGTCTGTGTCCCTGCCCAAATCTCATGTCAAATTGTAATCCCCAATATTGGAGGTCTCGGCCCCTTTGGGAGGTGATTTGATCACAGGGATGGATTTTCCATTTGGTGCTGATCTGCTGATAGTGAGTTACCACAAACCTGGTTGTTTATAAGTGTGTGGCACCTCCCATTCTCTCTCTTTCTGCTGCTCCAGACATGTAAGACATGTCTGCTCCCCCGTTGTCTTCTGTCATGATTGTAAGTTTCCTGAGGCTTCCTTAGTCATGCTTCCTGTAAAGCCATGTGGAACTATGAGTAAATTAAACGTCTTTTCTTTATAAATTGCCCAGTCTGAGGCATGTCTTTATTAGCAGCCTGAGAACAGACTAATACATTTATTGATTCAATAACTCTTCAATAATACCTGTTTCATTTGTAACATATTTCTTATCATTCCTCCTAGTTAACTTTTTCCTGACCTTTAATATTCAGCTCATTCATTATTTTTCCTGTGAATATTTTCTCATTGTAGTCTCTCTTTTTTAGACTTGTACAACCTTTCAGCTCAAATCTCATTTGAAGTATATATCATTTTTTATTTTAAATACTTTTTATATATTGAATTAATGAACAAGCACTTATTTTTATTGTTATTGGCCCAACTTTGGTAGATACTGTTGACCATTGCTTACTTTGTTTCTTACTAACAGGACCCAGATTTTGTTCATAATGTCAGTTTAATGAGTATGAGCATATATTTGGCCTTCATTTTTCCCTATTGCTTTCTGCATGGACTATGATCAAGGTATTTAAGTGTGAGGCAGATGCATATGGACAAGAATTAACTTGTAAGCATGAGACTGAGAGAAACATGCTAAGAACAATGGGTCAAAAAGAGAGAAGTGTGAGTCATCGATGACAATGTCTCCTATAGCTCCATGCTTGAGCAATCTATCCCAAGATTTTTTGTTACTTGTGAAAATATGAACTGAATCTTCTCTTTTCTGTTACTTGCAGTCAATATGATCCTGACTAATAAACTGAGTTGAAATAATGAAAAAAGTAAAAAAAAAATAAGTACTTCAAATGATTAGATATATTTAAAAATTACATATATATATATATATATATATACGCACACACATACACACACACAGACTCACACACACAGAAATGTATTTCTCTCTGATTTCCCGTCATATTATTTTGCACATGGACTTCTACCCTTTCACCCTAGAAATCTGCAAAATGGCTCACAGAATTTCCAGGTTTATATCCTAGAATTCTAGTTTAAATCTCTGCAGAAAGTGAATATGTTTTCTTGGTCATTTTAACATAAATCTCTGAACTTATAGATTTATATGTCCATTGTCCAAACAAGAACTCTTATTAAGAAATGGAATACGTGGATTTTGGTAGATATAAAATAAGAGTTTTTTTTCTCAAAGCAAAACCAGGCTGTGAAGACTATACAAAGAACGGTAAGTGCTGAGAGACTAAGTCAACAATTATTCATTAAATATATTGATATAAATTTCTGAAAAATATAAATTATTTATTATTCTTCTATGAATACTGCATCTACATTGAGTGATTGACAAGGAATACTGTTATGATATCAGTATATATTTGTAGAAAAATTGTGAGGTAGAAGGGATGAAATGAGACAAAGAGAGAGAAAGAGAATAAAGGTTAAAAAAAGAGGGTTTCATGACTGTGCTTTTTCAGGTTTTCAGTCCAGAATCTAACTAATTATTTTTATATTTTTCACTTTGTTTCTCATTGTTTCATTTTCCTGTGTTCAGTAATAGGATTGAAGGCAGGAGAATTTCTGCTCAGTTACTCACACAAAGAGTCTGGATAATGCAATTATGATAACATGAGAATGTATTTTAGAGTTTACTGACACATTGAATTTGATTATCTTTCTTATTCACTTGATTCACCTGTTTTATTTTCTTTTCTCATAACTGAACCAGGAAGAAGCAGTCATCTCTAGAGAGTGGTTATTACATTTTTGCTTAATATTTTTAGAGTCAAGTAATTCACTATTCTGATAAGATTGGGGGCTTTTGAGATGTTGAAATGACTGCCAGAAACAAACTCATTTAAGGAGTCCCTATTCTCATGTCACAAGTCATTAATTCAATAAACAAATTTCAGATCTTGAATATTTACCTAACCATCTAGAACCCATTATTATAATCAAACCTAACCACGTGATTTCCAATGTTTATGGACAGAATGGTGTGCATAACCTTAATTTCATTCAGCATGCAGCATTTCCCAGCTTGCTACTGAAAGGGTAATTGTCATGGTTATATCTGGGTAGATGTTGGAATAGATTCAAATTATATCTCTTTTAATATTTATCAAAAAATCCAGAGAGAAAAAAATGAATATGAGTTAGTATTTACATTTATGCTATGCCACATCAATCCAAGCCATTAAATAGCCTCAAATCCAGTGATCAATGCCATAAAATGAAATATTTACAATTAGACTAAAAACATATTATTCATATAGATTGGTATTGTAAGATTTGAAACTTACAGAAGGATACTTCTGGATGATTATTTTTTTCAAAATAAAATGGCTTTGTTATATATCTAAATAGGATACTTGAGGCTGACAAATGAGAACATTGCTTCTATTCATAAATGGAAGACCTTTTCCTGAGAATGTTTGGTAAATATTGGGTATAAATATTTAGGAATAACTGAAGCATTGTTACATGAGTGGAGATAGAATTGTATGGTTCTATAATTTAGAGTTGGGTTTATAGTAAAAGAATCCATATAGTAAAATCCATAAATGCTAGAAATAATCAATATTAAATACAATAAAACTAATAGTTATACAGTATTTGCTCTGTGACAGGCCTTACTTAAATGGTTTGCATGCAATGACTCAATTCAACTATTATGCACGTTCTTTTATCTGCTCATGTCAGAGATGAAAATGGTCATTATAAGATCTCCGTTTATCAGAAAAGAAGCACAAAAAAATGAGGTCCAGAAGTGAACAAAACACTGTTCCAGTCCCAAGGGTACAAAAGTGTGTTATTTATTGATTCAAGAACCCAAGTGATTTGAATATATACTGTGTACCAAGACAGACGACTGAGCACTGGAATAAGTTGAGTGCTGTAATGGAGATCAGTCACTTTTAGGTCACAATTAGTAAATAATTTCAGTGCAGCATTATACCTGTGGTATAGGAGACAAAAACAAATAATTTTTTGAAGCACAACTGTGGGATCAATGACTCTCAGGAGGCTTCATGGAGGAGGTAACATTAGAGTGGATTGTGGAAGGATAAAGAGAATTTTATTAATTACGGAAAGAGGATATATTCATTCTACATCAGAGTTTCTGAAAGTTAGCACTCTTGACATTTTGGACCAACAAATCTTTGCTAGTGCAGAAGGAGGAGGAAGGCTATTTTATGCACTGTAGTATACTTAGCAAAAGGTCCGTCCTCTGCCCACTAAGTGCCAACTGCAGCTGTCATGACAGTCCAAGATGTCTCCAGACACTGCTAAATATATCATGGGTAAGGGGTCACAACTGATCCCAGCTAAGAACTGCTGTTGTACAGAAAAACAACATTTCCAAAATCAGAGTTCTAAAAACAGAGGTTCATCATGGCCATACATTGTAAAGAAGATGAGGACAGAGGATGCCAGGCAGAGAGCTACAGAGACAACTTAAGGTCACATGGAAAAAAGCCAGATAGTTAACAGAAGCAAGTTAGACATAGTCTCCTAGATAACTGAGAGCCAAAGAAAAGCTGCATAATCAGATTGGCTACATGAGGAAGTAACTTGGACAATTCCACGGAGGAGAGTCTGAGTTAAAGGAATAATATTCCTTGCCTCAAAAATTCACTCTCTGAAATATTATTTGGAATTGGAAACTTTTTCTTATTTTGTCTTGTTATTAATACCATAAGTGAAAAGAAACACTGTGTTCATATCCGTTCAGGCTAGATGGGTTTTTATAGATAAATGTATCAAATACTTATAAATTATCATCATCACCACCATCATCACTATCATTATCTGGGTTCACAAATATTTAATTACTTACAGACTATAAGTGAGCTTCACTAATTCTTTATCTTCATAGATAGGCGAAATTTCTGTCAACATAAAAGAACTAATACAAGTAAACACTGCCGTGTACAATAAAATTATAGTTACAAGCATAATGTATTTGCCTCTTAGTGCTGCCTCTAAATTGCATTTTCCATATTGCCTTCAAAATTCTCTGAAAGTCCTATATTCCCCCTAGATATTATTCTCAATACTGCTTTTTTTTCTTGACAATTTTCCCAATGTGAGATTTCTTTCTTCTTGTGTCTTCTGAAGATTACAAATGCCATGACCCGCAATGATCCTGTGCAGAGTGTTTCTTGTGTATATCATGACAACTATAACAATGCAGTCTGTCAAACTCACCCCAGTCAGGAAGCCACCAGAGAGCATCCCAGGAATTTTGATATTTGCTGCATACCTATGGCATACAACTTTATGAGTGCAATTCTATTTGGTCAGAAATGTTGAAGCAAGTAAGAATACAACAAAAATTCTCTCAAGTAATCTCTCACTTAATTTGAAAGATAAATGTGACTATGTAGAAGGTGTGTGTGTGTGTGTGTGTGTGTGTGTAATACTGTGTGAAAAATGTATGAAAGTGTCTAGGGTATTCAGATATACTTAGGGATTTCACCTTGTTCTTACTCCTATCCCTCTGTTGAATTTATCTCATGCATAAAATATACTAATTCAACTTTCCCTATTCAATATACTGAGGTCATTTAAGATCTCAGTGGGTTAGACCATTCATTTTAAGAACATAACTTTTCTATTTAATGCAAGGATAATCTCAGAACCGGATCATTCTGTCTCAGAATCCCATACCAGAACTCAGAGTTTGTGGGTTCAGTGACATTTGCTAAATATCCCTTGGGTTGGTTGTCAATTACTTTGGATGAACAATTTTTATACATAATGACAAGGTAAAAAAAAGAAAAGAAAGAAACATATTTCTCTAGTCTTACCCTGTGCTTTTGTCATTAGACACTGATCCTAATTTCATGAAAAGTCAGGTCATCTTTCTGAATTTGACCTTCTCTTTATGGCATATAATTCCAGTGTTTTTTGGAATCTGGCTGTGTTAGCCATCGTATTCTCTATTTAAGCCTCATGTCATCTGTCAATTTGGGGAAAAAATAACAAAATAATAAACAAAGAAAATATATTTTTATATCCTATTCAAGTCAGGGCTGAATAATAAGCCTAATGTGATGCTTCTCAGAGAAGTATTAAGACTTAAAATAATTTTTTATTACTACCATTCTCAGTGTTTTCATGCCAAAAGTGAATCAGAAAAGTATTTACTACAAAAGAATGATAGGTGTTTTCAGGAAAAATAATTCTACCTGTGTCACTCTCATTAACAAAAGTGTCTTCACACAAGTGTCATTTGCACAGTCAGCTTCAGTGTCAGATGCAATCATTGTAGAGAGGTGTTTTCCCTTGATACAACCACTTCTGCTGACTCCATTACCACTACTAATGTATGTTTTTGTAGCCTATTGTTTTATATTTATATGAGAATATGAATGTGTTTGTGTGTTTCTCTTCAAAGCCTTATCAATATCCCCCAAAAGAGTCTTGGCAGTATTTGCAGATACAAAGTCTTATGTAACTAAATAATAATTCCCTTTAATTTTTCATAAACAAATGATAATACATTGATAAATACTAAGTACTTATGTTCCAAGCACATTTCAGTAGACCTTTCAGAGTCATCTCAATAAATGCTGACAAAAAATTCTGTGCTATAGGTAAAATAATAACCTCATATTGCAAAATGGGGACTGGAGCTTGGTGTAATTAAGGCATGTGCTGCAAATCACATGACTGACAGCAAACACTGCAAGAATTCTAAGCCAAATCTTTCTAATTTCAGTGATGAAGACCTTAACATATTTTTTTTTTATTCTCTCAGGATGCATCCTGTTAAGAGGCTGTAATGATTTTGTCTCACTACTTTGCTAGTGCTTTGACATGAATATCACTGCAGATGTCCAGTACAATTAAAATAAGATTTATTGAAAAGAAGTGGTTGAATCCCTTTCTTAGACCCACCCTATAATTTGTGTCACATGAATTAATGCATGTCTCGTACTGAATAATACCAGGTTCATACTTTTACCAAATTTAAATAATTTGAACTAATAAAAACATTGCAAAAATGGTACATAGTTTTCATATAGCTTTTATCTAGTTTTCTATGAAGTTATTATATTTTGTAACCACAGTACAGTTATCAAAGCAACAGAATTAATGTTGACATAATGCTATTAAATCATCCATGTACCTTATTTGAACTTTTCTGGTTTATATGGTTTGGCTCTGTGTCCCCACCCGAATCTCATCTTCAATTGTAATCCCAGTGTGTCCAAGGGAGGGACCTAGTAGGAGGTGGTTGGATCACTGGGTTGGTTTCTCCCATGCTGCTCTGGAATAATGAGTGAGTTCTCAGGAGATCAGAGGGTTTAAATGTGTTTGGCAGTTCCCTGCTTGCTCTCTTTTTCTCCCAATATAAGATGTTCCTTGCTTCCCCTTCGACTTCCACCATGACTGTAAGTTTCCTGAAGCCTCTCCAAACATATAGAACTGTGAACCAATTAAATCTTTTTCTTTTCAAATAAATTACTTAATCTCCAGAATTATATATACCTACGTGAAAATGAACTAATACACCAGTATTCTTACTAATATCCATTACCTACTTCAAATCGAATCCAGGATCCCACATGACATTTAGTTGTTATATACCCTATCTTCCAATCTGTGACATTTCCTAAATATGTATTTATCTTTCTTCACCTTAACTGATTTGAAGATTACCAACTTGTTATTTTGTAAAATGTCTTTCATTTTGGGATCATCTAATGTTATCTAATGATTAGAGTGAGGTTATGCATTTGTGGCTAAAATACCACTGAAGCAAGGCTGTTCTCTGCCCTTCTCAGTACTTCACAATAGGAGGTACACAATGTCAACATGTTTTATTATTGATAATGCTAACTCCAATTTTTTGGTTTCTTTAAAGTTATTAATTTGTGTTGTCGTTAATAGGTATTTTGTTTGAGGCAAGTGTCTTATTTATCATTAGACTTCCACTTGCTAATTCCAGCTGATTCAGATGCGTCTTATCTGCAGGAATAATCACTGGAGTACTTGCTAATCGTGTTTTGTCATTATTTTTATACATTTTAGTTGGTATTGTACAATAAGAAGGGGCATTGACTGATGTTTATTTTGATTTTATTGGTTATAATATATTATTTTCTTATTCATATTGTATAAAAGTTAGTTCTTGGAAACACTTTCAAGTTGGCTTCTGTGTTTTCAAAATATCTGCCCACCATTTTTTACTTCATATTTTCCCTGCTGTTGTTCTGGTGTCTACTCTTTTTTCAAAAAATAATGGTTTGTTTTATTGGATAATGGTACTAAAAACAAAAGAAGAAGAAGAACTGAGTGCTGAGTGTTCTCATTGCTACTGGAGTATCATTTCTTCTAGGTCATCTCAGTTAACAGCACTAAGATATATATGAATGTGTTATTAACTTTATGTGTCAATTAACTGGGCCTTAGTTAACAGCACTAAGATATGTATGTGTGTGTTACTGTGTTATTAACTTAATGTATCAATTAACTGGACCATGGGGTGCCAGATTAATTTGGTTAAACATTATTCTTAGTGTGTCTGTGAAGGTGTTTCTAAATGAGATTCACATTTGGAATGGTAGAGTGAGTAAAGCAGATAGCCAACCCCATCCTTCATTGAATAGGATGAAGACTGATCCAAATATAACAAAAACACTGGGTAAAAGAAGAATGTATGTGCTGTTATTGGCCAGAGGCAATGATAGCATTCTGTATATGCCTGTTAGATACAGTTGGTTTAAGTCCTCCATTTCCTTACTTATCTTTTGATTGTTCAATTCATTATTGATAGAGGGGCATTGAAGTTTCCAACTATTATTATAAAATACTTTTTAAATTCTATCAGATTGTGTTCACATATTTTTACAGGTATTAGGTGAGTAAATGTTTGCATTTGTTATATCATCTTGTTATGCTGAAACTTTTATTAATATATGTCTCTTATAACCTTTGTTGATTCAAAGTCTATTTTGTCTAATATTGGTATAAGCACCATTGCTCTCTTTTAGTGACTATTTGCATGGAATATGATTTTCTTCTTTCTAGTTTCAGGCTTTTGAGTCTTTGGATTTAAAGCCCATCTCTTGTAGACAGTATTTAGTTGGATCATTTTTTAGAAATGTATTCTGGGTATCTCTGTGTTTTGATTGGAGAGTTTAATCCATTTATATTTAAAGCAATTACTGATAAGGAGAAACTTACTTCTGTCATTTTGATATTTGTTTATATATTTCTTTTGATACCTTATTTGGCAGCTTTTTGGTACCTTATTTTCTGCATTACAGTATTCTTTTAAAGTTAGTTTGTTTTACACTTTTAAATTTTCTCTCTTATTTCCTTTTGTGCATATTATGCAACCATTTTTTTTGTTACCATAAAGATGATATTCAATATCCTAACATTAGAACACTCTAATTTGAATTTACACCAGCTCAGCTTTAGTAATATACAAAACTCTGCTCCCTCACAACTCTGTTCCTGTGTCTTAGCTTTTGATGTCACAAAATTACATGTTTATACATATTTTTTGCCCATCAATGTAAGGTAATATTTCTTTTTAGTGTATTAGTTCTTAAATAATGTAGAAAACAAAATGTGCAGTTGCCAGAGTTACAATAATATTGGCTTTTAGAACAAGAATTTTAAAAATACTTTTAAATTGAATTTTTAAAAATTGTTTAACACATTGAGATTGTACATATTTACAGGGTAAATTTGATGTTTCAACACACATATATTATACAATCATCAAATTATGCTAGGTAGCATATTACTCACTTCAGATATTTATTTATTTATTTTGTGGTGAATATATCCAAAGGCTTCTTTTCTGGCTATTTTGTAATATACAGTATTATATTGTTTATCATAGTCACCCCACTCTACACTAGAACATGGGAACATGTTTCTCCTATCTAAGTGTAACTTTTTGTTTATTGACCAACTTTACTTTATTCACCCTTCCTCATCACCTTCTCTGTCTCCAGAAACTACTGTTGTCTCTCTTCTATGATAGCAACTTTTTCATTTTTTTTATTCCATATACAACTGAGATCATGCGTATTTGTCTTTCTGTGTTTGGTTTACTTCACTTAATATGATGTCCTACAGGTTTATCTATTTTGTCACAAATGACAGAATTTCATTCATTTTTATGACTGAATAATAGACCCTTGTCTAACTAAACAACAGTTCTTTATTCATCCATCATTGGATACTTAGGTTGATTCCAAATCTTGGCTATTGTAAATAATTTTGCAATAAACGTGGTAGTGCAAATATTTTCTCAAAATATGGATTCATTTTTTAAATATACACAAAGTAGTAAGATTGCTGGATTATATTGTAATTCAATGTTCAGGTTTTTTTGTTTTGTTTTGTTTTTGAGGAACCTCCATACTGTTTCTCACAATGGCTCTTCTAATTTACAATCCTACCGAGAGTGTGCAAGTGATACTCTTTCTCCAAATCTTTGCCAACAATTGTTGTTTCATGCCTTTTTGATAATAGCCACCCTAACTGCTATGAGGTGGAATCTCATTGTGGTTTTGGTTTGCATTTTCATAATGATTAGTTATATTGAGCATTTATTCATACACCTGTTGGCCATTTGTATGACTTCTGTTGAATATTGTCTATTAAGGTCTTTTGTCCAATTTAAAGTCAGGTTTGTATTACTACTTTTTTCTATTGAGTTGTTTGGAAATTAATCTTTACCCAGTCCAACATCATCTGCCTTTCTTCTATTTGGTCAAGTTTTACATTTAAGCCTTTAATTCATTTTGAGATGGTTTTGGTACATAGTGAGATGTAGGAGTCTAATTTATCTACATGTGGTTATAAAATTTTACTGGCACCATGTACTAAAAGATTTTATTTCCCCTAATGTTTGTTCTAGGCTTTTGTTAAAAATCAGTTGGCTATAGGTGCATGAATTTGTTTCTGAGATCTTCATTCTACTCCATGGGTCTATGTATCTGTATGTCTTGTTGAGAATATTTGCATCTGTACTCATCAGGAATACTGGCCTGTAGTGTTTTGGTTGCTGTGTCCTAATCTGGTTTTGGAATCAGAGTAATTCTGGCCTTACAAAATGAGTTTGGATGTATTCCCTCATCTTCAGTTTTCTGGAATGTCTTGAGAAAATTGATATTAGCTCTTCTTTAAATGTTTGGTGGAATTCAATAGTGAAGCCATCAGGTTCTGAGCTTTTTTATTTATGAAAGACATTTTATTACTGATTTAATTTTCTAACTCATTATTGGTCTATGTAGATGTTTTACTTCTTCACAATTTAAAACTGGTAGGTTGTGTATGTTTAACAATCTATTCATTCCTTATATGTTACCAAATTTGTTGAGATACAGTTGTTCATAATAAGTTATTCTGACTCTTTGTATTTCTGTGTTGTTCATTAAAGTATCTATCTTTCTATCTCTGATTTCATTATTTGAATATTGTGTTCTTTTTCTTAGTCTACCTAAAAGTGCGCTGATTCTTAAATTTTTTTTCTAAAAAGTAAAATAACTTAATTTTGTTGATCTATTAAAAAGTTTTTAAGTCTCTATTTTATTTATATTGGTTCTGTGCTTTTTAAAAATTTTCTTCCCTTTATTGATTTTGGGCTTCGTTTCCTTTTATTATTTTTTTATTGTCTAATTCCTTAGGTATATCATTAGTATTTTTTATGTCTTTTTATTCTATTAATGTAGTCATTTATTTCTATAAACTTATTTTTCCTGTGTTTTATAGGTTTTTGTATTATTCATTTCTGTTCTCATTTGTCTTAAGAAATTTTTTAATTTCCTTTTTAATTTATCATTGTTCTAATGGTTGTTTAGAAGCATGTTATTTAATTTTGATATATTTGTAAAGTTTCCAAAGTTTTTCTGTGTTCTACTTTTACACCTTGTGGTTGGAAAATATACATGATATAATCTTTATCTATTTACATTTGTTGTGAATTGTTTTATGACTTACCATATGATTTATCCTGGAGAATGTTCCCTCTGTCATTGAGAAAAACATATATTCTGCAGCTATTGAGTGGAATGTTTTGTAAATGCCTATAAGGTCCATATGGTCTGTGGTGCAGATTAAGTTCAATATTTCTTTGTTTAGTTTCCGATTAAATTATCTGTCACTTGTTGAAATTGGGGTAAAGTCACCTAGTATTATTGTACTGCAGTCTGCTTCTCTCTTTAGTTCTAGTAATACTTGACTTATGTATTTGGGTGTTCCAGTGTTGGCTGAAACACACTTACAATTTACATTTACAATTGTTATATTCTCTTGTTGGAATTATTCCTGTATTATTATGTAATTACCTTTTTTATCTTTGTTTTTACAGTTTTTGACTTGAAATCTATGTTATCTGAAATAAGCATGGCTACTCCTGCTTGCATTTGGTTTCCATTTTTATAGGATCTTTTTTCATCCCTTTACGTTAACTCTGCATTTGTCTAATGGTAAGAATCTCATTTAAGTGGCAAATAACTGGATTTTTTTTTAATTTGTATTTCCAGTCTATATCTTTAAGAGAATTTAATTCACTGGCTTTCAAGATTATTACTGATAGTTCAGAATGTATTCTTGTCATTGTACCAATTTTTTGTCATTGGTTTTTATTTCCTTTGTTTCTTTTTTCATTCTCATTGTTTACTTTTGCATTTTGATAATTTTCTGTAGTGGTAAGTTCTGATTTCTTTCTATTTTTCCTACACGTATGTGCTCTAACAGTGAGTTTTAGAATTTTACATGCTTTTATAATGGTGATTATTATATTTTCAAATCCAGATACAGGACTCCCTCAAGATTTCTTTTAAGGCCAGTTTAGTTCTGATGAATTTTCTTAGTTTTGGCTTATCTGGGAGACTTTTTTTTTCTCCTTTTGTTTTTACTTCTATCTTTTAATTGCTGAAATTAATTCATTTATATTCAAGGTTATTATGAATAGGTAAAAATTGCTTCTGCTATTTTGATTTTTTTCTGCTTATTTTATAGATTCTTTGGTCATTTCATCCTCTCTTGTTTACTTCTGTGGCTTGGTGGTAATGCTGCTATGCTTTCTTTTCTTTTTTATTTGTGCATCTGCTGTAATTTCTTTCTTTGCAGGAACAAACATAAAATGTCTTGTAGTTATAATAAACTATTTTAAGCTGATAACAACCTTAGTCACATAAAAATACTCTAGACATTTTTTCTCCCTCCCCACAGATTGTATTTTTGTTGCCTTAATTTATGCCTTTTTCTATTATGTCTTCCTTAGCCACTAATTGTAGCCATTTTTAAAAATCATTTTTACTTTAAACTTTCATAGTAGAGGATTGCCTCATTCTGTATTGGTATATTTTGAGATTGATAATGAATTTATCTCTTCCAATGAGTGTTTTGCTTTCATGTGTTCTGATGATAGCAATTATAGTCTTTTTATCTTCAGTTGTAGCACTATCTTAAGCATTCTTATAATGCCAGTCTAGTGATAAAAAATTCCTTCAGCTTTTACTTGTTTAATAAGTCTTCATGTCTTCTTTATTTCTGAATGACAGCTTTGCTGGATATAGCATTCTTGACTAAATGTTTCTTTATAAACACATAAAATCTCATTGTCTCCTGGCCTATGAGTTTTCTGATGAAAAATCTGATAGTCTAATGAAGATTTCTTATCTATGACTTGATATTTTGCTCTCATGGCATTTAGAATTCTCTCTTTTTCTTTGATTTTTGACAGTTTGATTATAATGTGCCAAGGGTTCCTTTGGGTCTAATCTAATTGGTAAATTTATATTTTTTTGCATCTTGGTGTTCATATTGACTTGAACATTTTTAGCTATTATGTTGTTAAATAGTCTTTCTATGCCTTTTTCTATCTCTTTTTTCACTGTTATTCTAGAAAACATGTATGCTTAATGGTGTTCCATAAGTTCAATTAAATTTCTTCATTACTTTTTATTTTCATTCCCCTCCCACCCTTCTGGACTGAGTTATATCAGAACATCTTTTTTCAAGTTGAAAAATTATTTATTCGCTTGACCCAGTCTGTTATTGAAACTGTCAGTTTTAATTCTTTTTTAATTTTATTCATTAAGCTCACCAGCTCTACAATTTCTCTTTGGTTCTTTTATATGATATCTATCTCTACTGATCTTCTCATTCTGATTTTCTTTTCTAATTTTATTGAGTTGTTTGTATTCTTCTGTATCTTACTGAATTTCCGTAGCTTCATATTTTGAATTTTTTTCAGATATTCTGTAAATATTCCTTTATTGGAGGTATGTATCACTAAAGACTTACTATCTTGTTTTAGGAGTATCATATTTTCTTGTATTATGTTTCTTATGTCCTTATGTTGATGTCTATGCATCTAGTGAAACCGTCTTTTTTCTGTATTATGGAGTAGTTTTTGTAGGGAGAGACTTTTTTCTTATAGAAGGATCCTAAAATATCAATTGAATTTGATCCAGTGGTTAGCATGTGGGTTAACTCAGTCTGGTTTTCATGCAGTTTCTTCAGCTGTAATAGTCATCTGTAAAGCCTGTGGTTTTTCTCAATACACTATTGAGAAATAGGCTGTGGAATTTGTGACAGTGGTGGTGTAATTTTTCTTGTAGCTAGGGCACTAGATTGATTGTGGGTTCAGGGTTGTGCAAGCTTTATGAACGGACAAGCTGTGTGATAAGCTCTCTGAGGAGGAAAGGCCACCACTGGATTGTCAACCCAGATATGTGTGGTCGTGTGAACAGCAGATCAGGTGGCTGTTCAATAGGATCCCCAGGGAGGCAAGCCACCACCAGACTAGCTGTTATCCCAGACTTGGGTGCATATGTGCATGGGGCCTTGGCTAGATTTTCCCTTACTGCACAGTTTCATCTGTTCCTCAGTGGAATAGTGTGCCAAGTGGGTTTGGACAACAATTATCAGTTTTTGTTGTTGTTGTTGTTGAGCCTAGACTCCAGGGAGCCATGATTGTGGTGCTGCACACAACTGTGTGAATGTCATGAAATAAAGTTGGAGCCTCTGGGATGAAGATTTCGTGACTACTGATGACCAGTACAGGACACACTCTAACAGTAGGTTTGGTTTCACGATGATACTGTGTGGTAGCAGCTTGGATCATAGGGGTGGGAATATAGCTAATATGGACTCTAACTCTGAGGAAGTTCAGCCATTCAAACTCTCACAACTCTCCAAACTGAATTTGGGGTCTGAGGACTGCAACACTCTCCTTTAGCAAAGACTGCTGACATCTGTGGTGGCAGTGGAGACAGCTGGGGGTCTCCATCTTAGATTTTTATTGCAATAACAAGTGCCCCCTGACTCCAAGCCAATTCCATCAGGGAAGACAATGTGGCACAGTCAGGTTGCCTTGTTTTCTTCTCTGTGATGAATTCCATGCTCCATAGGAATTTTGCCACTCCCCTGGTGCTCTCCAGCATACTTCCTCAGTAACTTAAGATCTATTTATTTATTTGTTGTTTTGGTCTCCTTTATTATGTGAGAGAGAAGCATCAGGCAATTCTAGTAGGTCACCTTACTGATGTCACCTAGAATTTAAAAAATGTTTTTTGTTAAGTATATTAGTCTCTTAAATCATGTGAAAAAGAATTGGAGCTACAATCTGAGGCAATACAGCTGTGCAAACTACTGTCGACTCTCAAAACTGAATGCATAGCAAACTAAAATTGTTACAATAATAGTAGTTTTTATAATTTCCCATGGATTTATCTTTATTGCAATCTTTATTTTTTATATGGCTTTGAGTTACTGTATAATATACTCTCATTTCACCATGCAGGATTCCCTTAAACATTTCTTTTAGAAAAGTCCTAGTGGCAGCAAATTTGATCAGCTTTTTCTTAATCTGGAAAGGTCTTAATTTTTTGCTCGGTTTTGAATTACAGTTTTACTAAGTACAAGATGTTTATTTCTCCTAGAACTTTGAATATATTGGCTTGCTGAATCATGATTTTAAAAGCTGCTTACGAAGAAGATGCTGATAGTATTACTGAAAATCTTTCTATATAATTAGTTGCTGTCTGTCTTGTTGCTTTCAAGATTTTTTGTCTTTGTAAATTTTAGTTATAATGTATATTGTTATAGGTCTCTCTGAGACCATCTTACATGGGGTTCGGCAAGCTTCTTGGATTTAATATTTATGTCTGTGATCAAATTTGTTGTGTTTTTATCTATTATTTCTTTGAATGTTATATTTTCTCCTTTCTTATTTATTTTCTTTCTGGAACTCTCAAAATGTGCACGTCAATTCACTTGATGATGTTTCATAGGTTCCTTAACTTTTGTTAACCTTTGTAAATCTTTGTTCTTTCTTTTCCTTAAACTCAATAATTGTTATTGTCCTGTTTTTTATGTTCGCTGATTCTTTCTTCCATCTACTCAATTATGCCTTTGAATCTGCAATGATTTGAACATGGTTTGTTTTTCCTCTTCAGATCTAACATTGAAATTTAGTCCCCAATATTGAACATGGTACATAATGGCAGGTGTTTGAGTTTTGGGTTTAAATTCCTCATCAATGGCTTTGTGCCATTGTTGTGGGCATAAGTCCTCACTCTTGGTTTCCAAAGGAACTGGTTGTTTTAAAGAGGCTGATTCCTCCTCTTTCCTCTCTTGCTTTCTCTCTCACTATGCGATCTGCACACACTCACTCCCCTTTCCCTTCTGCCATGAGTAGAAGCTGCCTGAATTTCCCATCAGAAGCAGATTTGGGCACCAAGCTTATTGCATAGCATGAAAAAAAAATGAACCAAATAAACTTTTCTTTATAAATTACCCACCCTCAAGTATTTCTTTATAGAAACATAAATAGACTAAGACAAAATCCCATCAGTGAGTTTTTATTTCAATTATTGTATTTGTCAGCTTCAGAACCTTATAAAATTTATTTTTAGGTTTTCTATCTCTTTAAGAATATTTTGTTTTCTTAATTTTTGCCACATATTTTATTATTAATATTTTTTAAGTTACTTGAGCACATTTAAGATTTTTTTAACAGATTTGCATTAGTTTTGTTTGTTCATTTGTTTTGTTTGTTTGATTGATTGTTTGTTTGTTTGTTTTGAAATAGAGTACAGCTCTGTCACCAGGTTGGAGTGTAGTGGTGCAATATCAGCTCACTGCAACTTTCACCTCCTGGGTTCAAGCAATTCCCCTGCCTCAGCATCTCGAGTAGCTGGGAATAAAGGCATGCATTCCTTGAGTTTAAGGAAAATACCCAGATAATCTTTGTATTTTTAGCAAAGACAGCATTTCACCATGTTGGTCAGGATGGTCTCAAATTTCTGACCCCATGATCCACCCATCTTGGCCTCCCAAAGTGCTACATTTACAGTCCTGAGCTATCGCACGTGACACCATTAGTTCTAATTAGGGATAGTTTCCGTTGATTTCATTTTTTCTTGAAAGTGGCAATACTTGTCTCTTTTTTGCATGACTTGTGAATTTTTTGATAAAAGGTACCTATTTGTATATGATAATGTAGCATAATTCTGGAAATCAGATTTCTTTCTTCCTAGGGTTTTTTTTTATTGTTATTCTTTGCTGTTTTGTATTATAGATTGACTGATTGATTGTTATAGGCTGCCTCTGTGCCAGGATCAGTCTGAGATGTAAGCTTAAGATACTGTCAGCTATTTTCTGAGTCTGTGACTTTCCCTGGGTGTATATAGTCACTTTCTACTTTTCTCCCTGGATGCAGCTGCTTTTGAATACCCCACTCTTTAAAATTTTAATCCTTAAAGAGCTAAAGAGGAGAAAATATCCTAGCCCTTTAAATACCCCAGAAGTCATTTCAATGGGAAGGGGAGTGGCTTGAAACAATCAGGGGAGGTGTGATGAAAACAGCTGCCCATCTATTAAATCTCCCTTTATCTGATGGACTTTTGTCTCTACCTGTCCACAACCAGGCACTGTATCTCCTCTCTCTGGAAATTAGCTCATCATAGCACTCTTTATTTATTAGCTATGTTTGATTTTTATATTTTCTTGATTTTTCTTGGGTTATTTTTGTCTTCTGGTTCTTTCATACTCTTCCTGGAAGTAACATTTTTATCTCTGTGCTTCTTGAGAGAAAAACTAGGTTTGGGACCAAGGAATAGGGCTACACAAAACACATATCTCTTAAAATGGAAAGTTCATATGTTTAATTGGAAAATAAGAGAGGTAAATAAATATTTTGATTTATAATTGTTTTGGTGAAGCTTATATATTCAGGAATACTCTTCTGTCATTTTTGATGTATATAATCAAGTTTCAGTTCTCTATGTCTTATAATTATATAAATTTATTACCCATTTATAAACAGTCTGACATTTCTAAATGGCAGAATTTTCAATAATCAGAAGCTAGTGATGTAATAAGAAACACATTTCTAAAAAGTAACAGGAATCTTAATGTTTCCAAGGAAACTTAAATAACCAGGGAGATGTTTTAGGAAGTAGCAAAGTTCATTTTAAAAGTAGAAATAAAAATAAGAAAAAAACTTTATTATGAATTTTAATAAAGTGACTTTTGAGTGTCTTTCCGTTCTATTAAATATAATTTTAACTAACGACTTCACTCATTTACATGATGAATGACTATTCACATTTAGTTCTTTTAATCTAGCAAGGAAGAAAATAGCTCTTTTGCATGCTTTTGTAGAAGTGGATTGTTTTTCCCTTTTCTATGGTTGTATAGCGTTTGCATTCTCAGTATGAAAAGATGACAGCTATTGTGAGTTCCTTAAGTGATAATTAGTTCTCTATGACAGTTTATTATGTTGCCACAGCTTATTAAAACTCTTCATTTTCATACAGTTATCAAATTCACCACTGGAAGGCCACCCTCAAAATGGAAATTTGCATGCATGTGCTAATTCCTTGAAAAAAATACATGAAAGATTTTGCTTGGTAGGGTCAAATGGCAGATATAAAAGGGCATATAAGCACATAAGTACACATATGACTTTCCTTTTCTTAAAATATTTCCTTGGTTACTGTATACATTCTAGAAAATAAAATTAAAAGTTTAATCTTCTGACTATTAAAAAATTATTGTGAAAGTAGTTTTCTCCTTTCAGTGTTCTCTGTGTGTGTGTGCATGCGTGTACCAGCTTTGTGACACCATTAGTCATACAAAAGAACTTTAACATTGCTTAAAGTTTCATAGACCGCCATAATTTTTATATTAAAAAGCTGATAATTTAAAAATTCTTTCTTATTGTAAACTGAAAGAATTAATTTTTTAAACAAAAATAGTCAGTTTGGGGGAAAATTATTTTTTATACTTAATGAGATTTACTTTCTTGAAGGATTAAATGGAGAACCAGAGTTTGGCTATTAGGAAACCTGAAAACGTTTTGCCTCTTACCCCTTATGATAATGCTTCATTTGCATATTGATTTACAATTTATTTATCAAACGTATATAGTCCTTATGTTTTACCAGATACTATTATACGTGTTTAACAAATATTGATTCATTTAATCCTTATTATGAATCATTGTATGAAAGGTAACTGTTACTACTTTCATTTCACAGATGAATAGCTGAAGCAAAGACAGGTTGTTTATGATGCTGCTCGGCATACAAATGACAAAGACAAGATTTGAACCCAGACAAATTAAAACCTGATTGTTCTCTGTAATTCATAAAATTGGGGTACTTCACTGGAACTCTATCACCACTAGATTTATCTTAATCCCTTCAATATTCTTTTAAATGTGTTCTGGATATTCACGGACATCTTTTTTAAAAGCAGTATAATGTGAACATTTCCTTTTTTAGTTAGAAATTTTCAGTGTCTGCCTACAGTAAATTGCAGCATTTTTACATATTTTTCATCCTCTCTCCTGACACTTACCAGTCTATCCAGTTTATCTATTGTAACTTCCTCTGCTCTCTCAAAAGTGCCACACTTAAGCAACAATTAATCCCATACAATTACTAGAACATGTCATGCTTGCATTTGTACTTATATTTCCTATACTGGAAATGGCTGATCTCTACTTATGCATCTGGGGTCATTCTTTAAGACTCGATTTGAGTACTGCCTTATATGTCAAGCCTTCTTTGAGTTATTTATTATTTGTGTTTTTTGTTCTCTCATACTGTCATTGTGCCTTGTAGATACCATTTGTAAAATAATAATTAAGTGTTGCTGTTTTAACCTATAGATGTTTTTAATCCAACTTTATCTGTAAGATCCTTGAGTTTGGGAACATGCCTTTGGTGTCTAGATATATTTTGAATAAGTGCTTCATAAATGATGGACATTCCCACAGGTCTGTGTTTTCTATGATATAACAGTTGAGGATACATTCAGCAGAAAATAATAATAAAACATTAACAGGGGCTAAATATTTTAGTTGGGTGATGTTAATGATTTAGCAGTTCATGATGTCAAGGCAGGAATTCTGCTGAAGTACGTGTGTGTGTGTGTGTGTGTGTGTGTGTGTGAGTGCGCACGTGTGTGCCTTTGCTTTGTGTTTTTAGCTTATAGTGAACATGGACAAAAAAAAATTATTGAGAGTGGAAGTTTAGTGATCCAAACCTTGATGAAACGGCCATAATTTATATTTCAGTCATTAAGATCTACCATCTTGTAATTTGCAGAATAGTTAATTTGCTTAGAATATGCAGAAATGAAGATATTTTATACATAGCAATTTCCAAAGGGGAGACCTGTTGTCATCCTTCTAGGTGAACATTTACTTGTGTTAATTGGTCCAGTATTCAAGGCCTGCTGGAAAGAAGACATGGAAGGAGAAATGAGAAGAGTGTCTGTGTAGATGAAGGAATTAAATGCAGAGTAGCATAGATAACAGGGAAAATTCTTTTATTTAATATAATTAATACAATATCCTGTGCAAAGATAACCATAATATTTTTAATAGTTTGGGGTGGAACACAGCTCAAAATATACTACATGATAGTTTTTCCTTGAAATCAGCTCTACTATTTTTTTGTAGAAGCTCTCTCTTATGTCATTGGAATAGTGACATTTCTGATCCTGTCTTTCTTCAGCTTAGGAATCCCTTTGAGAAGATATCAAAATAGGCATTTCTGTCAACTGACATGAAAACACTGAGTGAAGCAAATTTTCCCATGTAGCTGCCAGTTTACACAGTTAAATAGATCTCTGCAAAGGATAAACCACTGTCTAAGTCAGTGGTTTGTTCTGCTATAGCATGTTCGGAGATAAATTCAAAGGCATCTTTGGCATTATTTTTAAAATGTAATAATTTAATAAATTTAATAAAAATAACAATAGCTAATATTTACTGATTATTCTTATTTTATGTCATTCACTTTATCTTTTTTAATATAGTACTTTGCTTTAAAAACCTTCACAACAATTAAAAACCTTCACAACGATTCCATGTGATGTTTGGCTATGCCCCCACCAAAATCACGTCTTAAATTGCAGTTCCTAAAATCCCCAAAAGTTGTTGTGTGTGGGGGGGTACTTGGTGAGGTGTAATTGAATCATGGGGGCAATTACCTCCATACTGTTCCCGTGATAGTGAGTTTTCACAAGAGTCAATGGTTTTAAAAGGGGCTTTTCCCAGCCTTTTCTGCACTTCTCCTTGCCATGCAAAAGGACATGTTTGTTCCCCCTTCCACCATGATTGTAAGATTACTGAGCCATTCTGAACTGTGAGTCAATTAAACGATTTTCTGTATAAACTACCCAGTTTCAGATATAGCTTTATTAGCAGGGTGAGAATGGACTAATACACCATGGAATGGGAATTATTTGACATCAGTTTTATAGATATGAAAATTAAAACAATAAGAAATTACTTACCCAAGATCAGAAGAAATCAAGGAGTAAAGCTGACCCAAAAGTCTCTATTTTATCACATTGATTTAGTTTCTTGAAGCTGCTATGACAAACTATCACGAATATAGTGTCTTAAAACAAAATTGTATCCCTTTATGGTTCCAAAACCACAAATTCGAAACCATTGTGTTGATAGGGTTGCACTGACTCTGGAAGCCCAAGAGACAAAATTGTTGTCTGTTTCTTCCAGCTTCTGGTGGCTGCAGGCATTTCTTGATTTGTGGACATATTATTCCAATATGTCCACAAATCTTCACATCTATTAACACTGTGTGTGTGTGTCTGTGTGAAAACTCCCTCTGCTGGGATAAATCTCACCACTCTAGATTCTTAATCATGTTTTTGCCATATAAGGAAATCATTACTCCTCTACCATATCAGGTATTATTTAGAGATTCCACAGATTAGGAAGTGAATTCATCTCAGTGAGGCTATTTTTCAGCCTACCACACACATGCAGTAAAGAATACTACAATACTGCTAAGAAAGCGAAAGGTCATTCTGTGAATCTGGTCCATACAAATACATATTAAAATAGAAAATATATTTCACAGAGGAAAAATAATGATGAAAATCTAATTTACATAAGTAGAATTTAAAAAGTACTCCAAGAAACAGTTAGAAAATGATGTTATTTCGTTTAGATAATTTCTCACAAAACACAAAGAAAAAGTTGTGCTGCTCCCAAACACTTACATGAATGAAATGTGACTTTGAGTCAAGCTTAGGCTCTTAAGTGATACAGCATTCGTTCCTGTGAACAAATTTGAAGGCAGATAGGAGAAAAACAAGGTGTAAAGATCATGGATGTCTGTAATTGATAAAGGATTCTTGAGGTTTGATGTGAGGACACTCCTCCATGTATTAGTCAGGGTTCCCTAGAGGGACAGAACTAGTAGAATATATGTATATAAGAAAGAGAGTTTATTCAGGAGAATTGACTCACACAATCGCAAGGTAAAGTCCTATGATAGGCTGTTTGAAAGTTGAGGAGCAAGGAAGCCAGTCCAAGTCCCAAAACCTTAAATGTAGGGCAGCCAACTGTGCAGCCTTCAGTCTGTGGCCACAGGCCTGACAACCCTGGCAAACAAGTGGTGTAAGCCCAACAGTCCAAAACCTGACAGACTTGGAGTCTGATGTTTGAGGGCAAGAAGCATTAAACATGGGAGAAAGATGGAGGTCAGAAGATTCAACAAGACTGGTCTTCCAACTTCTCCTGCTTGCTTTATTCTTGCTGCACTGGCAGCTGATTAGATGGTGCTAAGTCTGCCTCTCCCAGTCTCCACCGACTCATACGTTAATCTCTTTTGGCAACACGCTCACAGACACACCCAGGAACAATACTTTTCATTCTTCAATCCAATCAAGTTGACACTCAATATCTCACTCCACAAATGAACTGAGGATTTACAGGAGAGGTTAGAGTGACTCTGTCCCCCTGTTCTTTTTCAAGTCTTAGGATCAGGTATTTACATCTCTAAGGAAGAAATGAAGTGGTGGCAACATCTTGTGTTTTGATTAATAAAAAAATATCTGATCTATGTTTTGGTGAAGCCTCTGAATTACACAATGCTGTATTTATTTAGAGGTCTCCATTTCTTCATTGTGATATCACTGTGTCCTAAGAAAGCCATGTGGTCAAATTGTGCCACTTCTTTTTCTAAGTTTCTTTATTAGTAAGGCCTACTGCCCATTTTTGTTTGTTTCCTGTTTGTTCATTTTGTTTTGCTTTACTTTTTGTTTTTCTTATAGTCATTTTTTAATCTAAATGAATACTTTACCTATTGTCTAACGTAGATATAATGTACACACGTACTTTTAATCAGGACCCATCTAATTTGGAGACATTTTATAGACATGGGTAAGCACATTCATAAAGAGGCAATCACACTGCAGCTAAGTGAGCATTTTCATGCTCATACACCTTGAGTATTCTGGTCATCAAATACTAAAATATGTGTCTCCATCTTCTAAAATTAAAGCCAACACTTTATTTAAAAAAAAATCTTAATATTCTACATCACCAAAACCTATGCCTAGATTTATATTTTTCTTTTACCAACCTGTTTATCTTTCACCAACATTAGCTCTGTATGTCTACCTATCATCAATCAATCATCTATCTATTCCATTTGCTAAAATATCTGTTAAAGCTAAAATTCTATGAAATACTCACCAATCAGTCAAATAATTCACATGCATAATTTTGATAGAAGGAATTCAGAACTAGTGATGGAAATAGCTGTTGTGAATGTTCGGTGAATTTAAAAACATTGGGTTAATCATAGGACTTTTAAATATGAAAATGATAATGTACTCATAGAGACTGAATTTTTAGAACTATATTCCTTGTTATTCATTTGCTATATAGAATAAAATTATATATATATAGAAGAACATATATGTACACAGATCTATATGTATCTATATCTAGACATATATAGATATTTCTATATTATGTTTTTCTCTTTAATGATTATTAATGAGTGAAATATTTTGTGCATCATAGTCAGTTTGAAATCACTATTTAAATTAATTATGACAGCCATATCAATTAGACATAAGAGATTTCTAAAGCTAATTAGAGTCTGAGAGTTTTTAATTTGATGTCTGTCTCTATGTAATATGTGCTTTATGCATTAATGAAATTAAGCCTGCATCATTATAAATATCCACTTTCATAATTCCATAAGTTTCACAATTACATGCCATATTTGAATGATAATTGAATGAAACTAAATAATTATGTTAACATCAGCATTGGTACGATATTAAGAATATATGTTTTACTTTTCACTCTCAAGTCTTGTGTACCTAGCAGTACACAACTTGTTGCCAACAAAACCTTGTCATTTTCACAATAAAGACAAGATAGTAGGAGCTGTAAAAGAGAGGAGGTACATCAGAGCATATTAATGTATTATAAAATAAAGTAATACCTGAAGACCAAAAAATATATAAACTCTGACTAATATACAGTGTAATAGTTTACAAACTCTTCTATTTAAAAGAACTCTATTTATGTGAGATGACTACCTGATGCATTATACTTAATACAAATGTAGAAGATGATTTTGTTTTTAAAATAAGAAATTTTTCTTATCTGCATATATGTGTATATTTATGTTTATTTTAAGGTTGCATCACTATATAATGTTTTGAAATACAACTTTAACATATTCTTTGAAAATACATATTTAAAGTGAAGAAAAAAACTAATTTGCATGCAAATGGGACTAAAACATGATATATGAGAGGACTGCAACCCTGCCTTTATGATTTGCTTGTGACATTTGTGTTTTAACAGGCAATTAAAATTTAATTTGTCCTATGATGAAAAGCAAATCCTTTTATCCTATTTCAGCAGTCTGAAAAGGTACAGACTCTATTACAAAAGAAAACTGTGGCTAGAGGTTTCGTGTGCCCTTGTGACCCTGTGGTATGAAATTGATGATAATCCAATCAAGGATTGACATAAAACTAAGTCTGCACATAAATGATTATGAGAAGAAAGACAATGGCTGAGAGAAAGGAGTCATTGGTCATGATCTACTTGAAGTCTTTCAGAGGAAGGCTTTATTTGTCTTATTTGTAATAGCAAAAGTGTTCCAATACATACCATTGGTTTGTGGAAATATTTAGGAGATTCTGTCAGGGTGAGATTAATACAGAAAACCAGATGGTATGTTTCCAGGTTCCTACCCCTGAGGAATGAAAGAAAAAAGAAGTGGACAAAGACAAAGTAAAGCAATAAAGAGGAGGGAGAGGGGCTTTGCTATAAGCTGAATTAATGAAATATGTCTAAATAGTATTTGATGAACTGAAGATCTATCTGGTCTGTATAATTCTGTGTTTTTCTTAAAACATTTGTAATGTTTTATTATTTTTAAATAATAGAAATAATAAATTAAGATTAAGTCATTCATCTAGCCAAAATACATATTATGCCTAGTTGACCTACGTTTTCTCAAAGAAGCCCAGGGATTTGATCCAGGCTTATAAACTAGGGCTAACTGAAAGTCAAGTGAACAATTTTTAACAGAAGGAAGGAATTCTATTTTCATGAAAGGTTGTTCAGAAATATCTGAGGATATTTCTCATTGCACAATTATAGGTAGCACCTGTCTTGCCTGTGAGGTATTGAGCACTATAATATGCCAATGTATGTGATAGCAATAAAATCCTCTACATTCAATACTACATAAGGTAAGTTAAATTTTAATTAAAATGTCCTTTTTTTCTAAATAGTTGTATTTCTCAATTTAAGGAGTCCCTGAGTTTTAATAATATTGGATACACAGAAGACACGTACAAAATACACTGGTTTTTGATTGGTATATGGATAAAACTCATATATGATAGATCTGACCTCAAACCAAGTTGGCAACTTATCAAGAACTGGGTTGTCATTGTGGAAAACAGTGTGGTGATTCCTGAAAGACCTAAAAATAGAAATGCCATTCAAGCCAGCAATCCCATTACTGAGTATGTATCCAAAGGAATATAAGTAGTTCTATCACAGAGACGTATGTACTTGTGTATTCATTGCAGCACTATACACAATTACAAAGACATGGAATAATCTTAAATGTCCATAAATGTTAGACTGGATAAATAAATGTGGTACATATACACCATGAAACACTCTGCAGCAATAAAAAAAACCCAATATTATGCTTTTTGCAGGAATGTGGATGGAGCTGGAGACTATTATTTCAGAAAATTGACACTGGAACAGAAAACCATATATTGTTTTTTCTCACTTACAGGTGGGAACTAAATGAGGAGAACACATGGACACATAGAGGGGAATAACAGACACTGAGGCCTATCAAAAAGTGGAGGGAGAGGATCAGGAAAAATAACTAATGGGGACTAGGCTTGATACCAGGGTGATGAAATAATAAATTCAACAAACCCCATGACACAAATATATCTATACAAACCTGCATATGTACTTCTGAACTTACAGTAAAAGTTAAATTTTTTATGAAGCAACTGGGTTTTGATGTTGACAAGTCCCATGCTAAGCTGAGCAATATAGTGTATAGAGGCATTTTAATAGTTGCTAGTAAAATCAAATTGATACTTTCCTGGTCATATTTTTGAATTATAAATGTATTTTGGGGGACTTTTGCCTTCTTTTCTATCACATTTCCAAACCCTTTTCTATTTTGCCATTAGAAACAGAGATGATTAATGCTTATCCATCAGAATCTAAGATTTTTTCTAACAATTTCTTTCTTTCCTTCTTCTTCCTTTCTTTCTCTTCTTTCTTTCTTTCTTTCTTTCTTTCTTTCTTTCTCTCTTTTCTTCCTTTCTCTCTCTTCCTTTTCTTTCTTTCTTTCCTTCTTTCTTTCTCTCTTTTCTTCCTTTCTCTCTCTTTCTTTTCTTTCTTTCTTTCTTTCTTTCTTTCTTTCTTTCTTTCTTTCTCTCTTTTCTTCCTTTCTCTCTCTTCCTTTTCTTTCTTTCTTTCCTTCTTTCTTTCTCTCTTTTCTTCCTTTCTCTCTCTTTCTTTTCTTTCTTTCTTTCCTTCTTTCTTTCTTTCTCTCTTTTCTTCCTTTCTCTCTCTTTCTTTTCTTTCTTTCTTTCCTTGTTTCTTTCTTTCTCTCTTTTCTTCCTTTCTCTCTCTTTCTTTTCTTTCTTTCTTTCCTTCTTTCTTTCTTTCTTTCTTTCTTTCTTTCTTTCTTTTCTTTCTTTCTCCTTTTTTCCTTTCTCTCTCCTTCTTTCTTTCTTTCTCCTTTCTTCCTTTCTCTCTCCTTCTTTCTTTCTTTCTCCTTTCTTCCTTTCTCTCTCTTTCTTTCTTTCTTTCTTTCCTTCTTTCTTTCTCTTCTCTCCCTGTCTTTCTTCCTGATGGGACCAAGCTCTGCACCAAGGCTAAACTGCAGTTGCACAGTCCTAGTTCACTGCATCCTCAAACTGCAGGGCTGAAGGGATTCTCCTGCCTCAGCCTCTGAAGTACCTACGACTGCAGGCAAACACCACTACTCCTGGCTATTTATTTTTATTTTTGGTAGAGAAGGGGTTGATTTGGTGTTTTAACTTGGGTCTCCTAAGAAACATTTGCCAAGATGAAAATGGATATGCTGGAGAAAGCAGAGAGATCCCTTAAATTAAAATGATTTTTTACCTGTGTGAAAGAGAAGAGAGAGGAAGGAGGATGGTGTAGGGATATTCTCCGACTGAAGTGCAAAAGTTTTGGCTGGAACAGTGGAGAGTCTTTATGCTAAAATTGACCTTTAGAGGAGTCTCACATTGCTGAAATGATCCTGCTCTAGTTACATTGACAGGCTCAGTCATTGACTAGGTTTGAAGCAAACATAGTGTTGGATCCAGGGAGATGGCAGCAGGATTTGTCATTCAGTTATATGACCTCTAGCAGGTACTCTGTTACGATGGCAAGAACATAGTGCATCTGCAATGCAATGAACCTCTTTCATTTTCTGCTATACACTAGAATCTGCTTCAGTCGGTCAATAGAAACAGGTGTGGATATCAGATCAGTCTTCTCTGTGTCCTTGACACTTCTCAGGTTGTGAAGAAGATAAACAGATTCTAGGTATAAAGCTCGTGGTCCCACAATATTCATCAGAGACAACTTTGCTATTGAGAGTAGGAGTGACAACAGTAAGAAGCAGGTCTTATTAATGATAGGGAGTAAAGTAAACCTTTTCTATGCATGCTCATGACACTCAAAGTGAATTCTATTTCTGGAAGGCTTCTTTCTGACTTTTGTTTGCAGAGTAATAATTTTGTTACTCAGAGCCTCTAGATTGTGGTTGATGTTTTTATTCTCTGATCCTCTGCACAACCAGTGAGTACAAATGTGGCCTGTAACATTCTTTCTTAAACTCTTTCAATGGCTGTACGATGTTCAGAGTTTGCTTTCAATAGAAGCTGCAGACTGCATATGCACTTGCCTGGTGTGCAATTAACATCCAGGGGCACTCAAGGTTAATTAGAAATAGTAATAAGTTTAATCATGATGAACTCATTTAGTTCTGATGCGGATGTCACCTGTAATTCCATAAAAATTCCATTGTAATTTAACATTAATTAATGTCCACTTATCAACGAGTGTTACAGCAAATTAGTAGAAAAATGACAAGTTATGTGCTTAAGAAATGCTTAATGGAAAAAAAATAAAACAGCATTTACTAGGTCATCTTAAAATATAACAGATCGAGACATCTTTATTATTTAAAATATGAGATTAAAATCAGGTAAAGTGGCAGTAATTAGGCAAGACTTCTTACAATAATTTGTCTGAGAACTAACGGGGTTACAGCAAACATTAAGAATATAGATTTGCCTGAATTTCCATTTTTAAACATAAATGACAGAGTAGAGATGGAGCTGTTCTTATCATTACCCTATAATAAGAGAAGCTGCTGAATCTTCAATAATCATCATCATGAAGCAATGGTCTTATTCATGTAAAATAAAAGTATTTTTCTCCCTATGTAAAAATGTTATTAGCCATATTTGAAGGCATTATACTCAGATATCATTTTTCCATTTCTGTAAATGACAACCATTAAATGCAATCATAGATACATGACAAGACTATTTTTATTACATCAAAAGGAAGAAAGGGATTAAAATGAATTTATTCAAAGGTGTGATTTGTCAATTTTCTTCCCTTATCAAGGCACAAATGGGACAGCTTTAAACCTAAGCACTGAGGTCTGACCTCGTATTTGAATAAGTTAATGTGATCTGGTGTTCTTCGGAAAGTACTGAAACCTCTCTTTTGTATCCAGAAATCCCAGGAGGAATTTTGGCTTTTAGGAGGTCAGCACCAAGGTTCCATTTCTTTTCATCATTTTCCCTTTTATCATTTGGCAGTTCTTGACAGCTTAGGAGTCTTCTGCGTGTCTGTGGCATGCAGTACAGCACAGAAAGAAATTTATAGAAAGTATTTCTTTCTTATTACGTAGATGTTTTAGTGACATGTTACAACTCTTTAAAAAGCATTTTCCTTAGGGAGAGATGAATCACTCTAAATGCACAACTGAAATGCATACTTGAGAGAAAAATATGGAGCTATCAAATTTTTGCTAGATCATGTTTGGATTTCGGTTATGAACTTGGGTTCATTAATTTAGATATTATCATAAATATTTTAAACACATTTGCAAATCAGAAAAGAAGACATTCCTGTCAGTAATGTCATAGAATTCTTTTTGGATTTGTTCATCAAACCAGTTTTAGTTTTATGGACTTTTTTTGGCCTTAAATATGTATTTCTGCTCTAAATACTCAATGATGCCTGTTTTCTGTTTGTTTGTTTTTTGGCCCTAAATTCTCTAAATACTCAACGTTGCCAGCATATATGCTCATATAAAAGAGAAGATATATTAATAACATAATACAGTAATAGTAAATATTGCTGCTTTTACGGCTATTTAAACATGGCAAATAAGGCTGGAGCCATCAGTGCTTAATAAAATTGGGATAAAATGGAGATGTTTGACAGTCCCACAGGGTACAAGTGAAAGAGAGCTCCCTAACCTAAGAGAGCAGATCATACTTTTCCACCTATGAATTCTCAGTTCTCAATATGGTGCCTATGACTTATGAGACACTCAATGCATTTTTGTACTTTGAATGGAAAATAAAATTAAGTTCAGCATCTGTATTAGTGTGTTCTAATGCTGCTAATGAAAGCACCCAAGACAAGGCAAATTACAAAGGAAGGAGGTTTAATTGACTCACAGTTTAGCATGGCTGGTGAGGCCTCAGGAAACTTACAACCATGGCAGAAGGGGAAGTAATCACCTCCTTCTTCACGGAGGAGCAGCAAGGAGAAGTGCCAAGCAAAAGGGGGAAAGGTACCTTATAGAACCATCAGATCTCATGAGAACTCACTGGCTATCATGAGAACAGCATGAGGGTCAATGTCCCCATGATTCAATTACCTTCCACTGGGTCCCTCCCACTACTTGTGAGAATTATAGGAACTACAATTCAAGATGAGATTTGGGTGGGGCCACGGCCAAACTGTATCAGTCTACCTCTGGTTTCTCCCAAATCTCATGTCCTCACATTTCAAAACACAATCATGCCCTTCCAACAGTCCCCCAAAGTCTTAACTCCTTCCAGCATTAATTCAAAATTCAAAGTTCCAAGTCTCATCTGAGACAAGGCAAATCCCTTCCACCTAAGACCCTGTAAAATGAAAAGCAAGTTAATTGCTTCCTAGATACATGACAATACTAGCATTGGATACATAAACCCATTTCAGATGAAAGAAACTGGCCAAAACAAAGGGGCTTTAGGACCCATGCAAGTCTGAAATCCAATAGGGCAGCCATTAAACCTTAAAGTTCCCAAATGATCTTCTGTGACTCCATGTCTCACATCCAGGTCTTGCTGATGCAAGCTCTACCCCTGTGACTTTGCAGAGTTCAGCCCCCCTCCAGACTGCCTTCATGACTGGCATTAAATGTCTGAAGGTTTTCCAGGCACATGGTGCAAGCTGTCAGTTAATTTACCGCTTTGGGGTCTGGAGAATCCTCAACCTCTTTCTTTTTTTTTTTTTTTTTTTTTTTCTCATAGAGTCTTGCTGTGTCACCCAGGCTGGAGTGCAGTGGGATGATCTCAGCTCATTGCAACCTCCACCTCCTGGGTTCAAGTGATTCTCCTGCCTCAGCCTCCCAAGTAGCTGGGATTACAGGCCTGTGCCACCACAGCCAGCTAATTTTTGTATTTTTTAGTAGAAATGAGGTTTTGCTGTGTTGGCCAGGCTGGTCTCGAACTCATGACCTTAGTAATCTACCCATCTGAGACCACCTTAGCCTGGACTTCATTATCCATATCACTATCAGGATTTTGGTTAAAACTATTCAATAAGTCTCTAGAAAGTTCTAAACTTTCCACATTTTCCCATCTTCTTCTAAACCTTCTAAACAGTTTTGACCTCAGTTGCCCAGTTTCAAAGTAGCTTTCATGTTTCTGGGTATCTTTACAGAAGCAACCCTCTCTCTGTGGAACCAATATACTGTGTTAGACCATTCTCATGCCGAAAATAAAGATATACCTGAGACTGAGTATTTTATAAAGGAAAGAAGTTTAATTGACTCAGTTTAGCAATCCTGGCGAGGCCTCAGGAAGCTTACAATTATGGCAGAAGGGGAACCAAGGAGAATGGAGACAGCAAAGAGAAGTGCTGAGCAAAAGGGGGAAAAACTTATAAAACCCTCAGATCTCATGAGAACTCACTCAGTATCACAAGAACAGCATGAGGGTAATTTCCCCCACAATTTAATTACCTCCCACCAGATGCCTCCCATGACACATAGGGATTGTGAGAACTGCAATTCAAGATCAGACTTGGATGGGGAAACAACCAAACTGTATCAGCATTGTGTGTTGAAACATCGTATTTGAGAGTTAAATTTTTGTTGATTGTAATATTTTCCAACCCCCATTAATTTTTCTATGAAAACACTCAATTATGTCTTTCCTCCTCATATGCCTAGTTATTAGCATTGTTTTTGATATTTTCGAATGTTCAAATGCTTAGATGAGTGAACTAATCAATCTCCCAAAAACATGGTGGACATTTAAAAAAACTGAAGTATTGCATACAGAAAATTGGACAAACCTTAAGTGTACAGCTTACTGAATATTTGCATGTGTTTACACTCATGTAATCACCATCCAGAACAAAATACAGACTATTTCTGCATATATTAGATTGAATTCATATAAATAAAATTGTGTGTCTAGCTTCTTTACTTCAAGATGATGTCTGAGAGATTCTTCCATGATGTCACATGCAGCAGTAGTACATCCCTTTCATCAGTATGTAGAGATCACATAGTGATTTGCATAGTTTCTATTTCATAAATATACAATGATTGATTTATCTATTCCTTTTTTCTCAATTTTCAGTTATTATATGTAACATTGCTAAAATAATTCTATACAATTATTGAATGTGCTCAAAAGTATTAATTTCTCTTTGGTATATACTCAGGTATAAAATGACTAGTTTTTTACATGTATATATGTATATGTATCTAAATATATATTTTGATGGTTTTATGTGTATAAATATCTACATCTACATATACTATATAGATATCTGCATATAAATACACCATATATATAGCCAATTTCTAAAAATAATCATACTTTTGCTCTTATTTTCAGTTCTCATTCACTAGTGCATGAGAGTGATTTTCCATATCCTCACTAAAAATTGGTATGGACAGTCTTTTAATTTTTTTCATGATATAGAGGATAAATATTATCTCATTATAAACTTGTTTGCATACATGCATACATGCATGAATCATCCAACTATATCTTCCAACTGGATGATACTCAGTTACCACTATATATCTTTGATTTGAAAACAAAAACAAAATAAAATAAAAAGCTGAATTATATTGCACTAAAATCTCTCAAATATTCTTTGTCCAAAACCACTAATATATTTCTGTTTAGAGTGCTCCCAGCATGCTTATAAATAAAACTGTACCTAGTAGCTACTCAATAAAATTTTAGATCCCTAACTCTTTCAGTTTGATTTTGATATTTATCTTCTCTCAGTTTCTTGTCACTTTGTACTTGTTTCTACTAAAGGGCTTTTCTTTCTGTATTACACTTAATCTTTTGTTTATTTATCTGACACTTTCACTGGACTGAGTATCATCCAGACAAATACCATGTGTGACTTTATATTGTATACTCTGTGTCTTGCAAAATATTTGGTGTGATAAGAGTTTCAGAAGCTTTTGCGCAATGAATACCAGGAAGTTTATTGACTCTCCACCTTACCTTTTAGAAGCTCTCTGTCTATACGTAAAGAAGATGAAAGGGAAGGACAGAATAAGAGAAGAGTGACCTTAATCTCTTACTATATTATTCAATCCCCCCCATATTCTTACAAAAATTTTCTATCTGAGGTGACCTATAATATATTATCAACTGAGGAGACTTTTGAGGGTGAAAAGGACATATTAAGATGGTATATGAGGGTTTGGTACATTCCACCATTTCAGATATTTACTGAAAGAACTTAGAACTTATCTCTATGGACAAGAGGGAACTGTTTGTGATTAAAAATTTGGAATATGCCAGGGTTTGTGGAACAATCTAAGAAGACTAATCCATAAACATAGTCCAAAGACTAAGATTTAGAGCCTATATATTCGGAAAAAGGAAAATAATAAAAATAACAAAATAAATCTTTAAATAAAGAGAGCCATGGATTTCCTCTGGCGAGAAAGGAAGCCAAGAAATTTCTTTGTAAACTGTTTCTCACTCCATAGGTGGCAGACTAGGTACTAAAGACAGCTCTACAGAAAAAAAAAAAATGTGAGCTAGAACCTTAAAAGGACTTTAGTACAGAAAAAAGGGGTTTCAAATATCTGCAGTAGGAAAGAGATATCCCTGAGACTAAATACGGGATCCTCAAAAGTTTCCACAGATGTCATTTCCCACAGTGAGTGTTAGGAGGCCTCATTTTTATCCTGTCTTATTACTGGCTCATATTACTGGCTATTCAGGCAATTTACAATTTTATCCAGGTCTTCTCCACATTTTTTTATTCCTTTCTTGTGATAGCTCAGAAAACCACACCTGTTTTATAACTCTTCCAGAGTCTTATAATACAATCATTTTCTGTTTGCATTTCCTCTCTAGACTCTTAACTGCCTAGAAGAGACTCTTTGGTAATCGTCTTGCTTCTGTGCACACAATAGTATCAGCTAAACATTACAAGGGCTAGACAAATCTTTGTTGAATAAGTGAAAAAATAAATATATTAACATTCCTAATCTGAGCTTTAGGGATACATGTGCAGATCATGGAGGATTGTTCCATAGGTACATATATGGCAATGTGGTTTGCTGCCTCCATCACCTATCACCTATATCTGGCATTTCTTCCCATGTTATCCATCTCCAACCCCCCTACCCACCGCTGTCCCTCCCCTATTCCCCAACAACAGACCCCAGTGTGTGATGCTCCCTTCCCTCTGTCCATGTGTTTTCATTGTTTAACACCCACCTATGAGTGAGAGCATGTGGTGTTTGACTTTCTGTTATTCATTCAGTTTGCTGAGAATGATGGTTTCCAGATTCGCCCAAGTCCCTACAAAGGACACAAACTCATCATTTTTTATGGCTGCGTAGTATTCCATGGTGTATATGTGCCACAATTTCCTAGTCCAGTCTGTCATCAGTGGGCATTTGGGTTGGTTCCAGGTCTTTGCTATTGTAAACAGTGCCACAATAAACACACATGTGCATGTGTCTTTATAATAGAATGATTTATAATCCTTTGGATATATACTGAGTAATGGGATTGCTGGGTTAAATTGAATTTCTATTTCTAGGTCCTTGAGGAATTGCCACACTGTCTTCCACAATGGTTGAACTAGTTTACACTCCCACCAACAGTGTAAAAGTGTTCCTATTTCTCCACATCCTCTCCAGCATCTGTTGTCTCCAAATTTTGTAATGATCACCATACTAACTAGTTTGAGATGATATCTCAATGTGATTTTGATCTGCATTTTTCTAATGACCAGTGATGATGAGCATTTTTTCATATGTTTGTTGGTCTCATATATGTCTTTTTTGAAAAGTGTCTGTTCATGTCCTTCTCCCAGTTTTGAAAGGGTTTGCTTGTTTTTTTCTTGTAAATCTGTTGTAGTTCTTTGCAGATTCTGAATATTAGCACTTTATCAGATGGGTAGATTTCAAAAAATTTTTCCCATTCTGTTGGTTGCTGTTTCACTCTAATGATTGTTTCTTTTGCTGTGCAGAAGCTCTGGAGTTTAATTAGCTCCCACTTGTCTATTGTGGATTTTGTTGTCAATGCTTTTGGCATTTTAGTCATGAAGTCCTTCCCTATGCCTATCTCCTGAATGGTTTTGCCTAGGTTTTCTTCTAGGGTGTTTATGGTGTTAGGTTTTATGTTTAAGTATTTAATCCATCTGGCATTAATTTTAGTGTACAGTGTCAGGAAGGGGTCCAGTTTCTGTTTTCTGCACATGGCTAGTCAGTTATCCCAACACCATTTATTAAACAGGGAATCCTTTCCACGTTGTTTGTTTTTGTCAGGTTTGTCAAAGATCAGATGGTTGTAGATGTGTGGTGTTGCCTCCAATGTGGTGTTCTGTTCCATTGTTCTATATCTCTGTTTTGGCACCAGTACCATGCTGTTCTGATTACTGTAGCCTTGTAGTATAGTTTGAAATCAGGTGGCATAATGCCTCCAGCTTTGTTCTCTTTGCTTAGGATTGTCTTGCATATGCAGCCTCTCTTTTGGTTCCATATAAAGTTTAAGGTGTTTTTTTCCAGATGTCTGGCAATTGTGAATGGTAATTTGTTCTTGATTTGGCTCTTTAAGTTTGTTATTGGTGTATAAGAATTCTTGTGATTTCTGCTCATTGGTTTTGAATCATGATACTTTGCTGAGTTGCTTATTAGTTTCAGGAGATTTTGGGCTGAGATGATGCAGTCTTCTAAATATATAATCATGCCATCTGCATGACAATTGGACTTCCTCCTTCCCTAACTGAATACCCTTTATTTCTTTTCCTTGCCTGATTGCTTTGGCTAGAACTTCCAATACTATAGTGAATAGGAGTGGTGAGAGGGTCAGGTCATGTTCTTTTAGCTCAGAGAAGTTTGTTATTACCCACTTTCTGAAGCCTGTTTCTGTCAATTCATCAGACTCATTCTCCCTCCCATTTTGTTACCTTGCTGGTGAGGAGTTCTACACTCCCATGAAGTGCTAACCTATTTCTGTTTTTCTAAATTATTTCCCTCTAAGGCAAAATACATGGATAGGTAGGTGAAGGCCAAACATTCACAAATCATATTTTCTATGCCAGCTTGGAAATAAGTTTCAGACCCCTACTCAAATGAGGCACTCCTAACTCTGCTTCTTTTAGATTGTTTGAGCACAAGTGTGATGACTTCTCTTAGGCTTCCAGTTTCCATGCTATATGCAGGCAAGCTAGGTCTCATAGTTTCTGCTCTTTATCTTGGCTAGGTTTCCTACCTAATGTTAGCTGTGAGTTTTGATGGACTTATCAGTGGGTGCTGGTTTCCTTCAATTTGGGAAGAAGAAATTGAATGAAGAATAAACAGAAGAGGAAGTAGGGTGTACCTTTTTTACATCATGTACAAACTGCGTTCTTCATTACAGATTTTCCAGTAATAATTAATGTTTATAAATGGATAATTATAAATCTTAAATACTTAAAAATCTCCATATGGCATCTGCTATCCACTCTTCACTGGTTAGAGCCTAGATGAAGAGTAAATAATTGACATTCCTTATCATTGATGCTTTCACTAATAAAATCAAATAATTACTAAAATATGTGAAGCAGAGATTCTAACATATGAACATTCCACTAGGAATTAATTTCATTTTGTTTACTAGTTGTAGAAAGAGAGATTTCAGGCAGATTCAAGTCAAAGGCAGAGACAGAAATGATCTTTTTAAAATAACTTTTCTTGTCTTTGTAGAAATATGTGAATGGTCTTTTATTAGTTTTGTATCTATTAAGTCAGTAAGCTTAATTTTTTTCATATATATATATGTTATTGAAGAAATTCTCTTTCATTCTGCAAAGAATAAATTGAATAATAGTTTATTTTATGTCAAAAATGAGGGCCAGGCACAGTGACTCATGCTTTTAACCCCACCACTTTGGGAGATTGAAGCAGGAGAGTAACTTGCACCCAGCAGTTCAAGACCAGTGTGGGCAAAAGTGAGACCGATCCCATCTATACCAATATATATATTTTTAATAGCCAGGCATGATTGTGTGCATCTGTAGTCCCAGCAACTCAGGAGGCTAGGGTGAGAGGATTGCTTGAGTCCCGGAGGTTGAGGCTGCAGTAAGTCATGACTGGGCCACTGCATTACAGCCTGAATGACAGAGAAAGATACCATCTATAAAATTTTTAAAAATAAATTGAGAAAGCAAGCTCAGGTTTAAGAAATAGTTATTTGGGGGTTGTATCAGACAGTGTGCACCTAATCATATACCATTGTCACATTCTCATTTTATTTCATACCACCGACTTAGAGCCACTAGGATCTGCAGCTTCTTACTGGTTGGTTTCCTTTTAGCTATGGGAGCCTGCTGTCCTATCTCCATGGCAGAATGGAAGTGCTGTAGCACTATCCCCACACAAGAGCAGCTACTAAGTAATGACGGACAAGACTTGTGTAAATATCTCAGCTTCTTCACCCCTCCACTGCGGTAAGTGTGAGGCCAGTATCTGTACTCCGCATCAGAATTATCCAGTAGGATTCAGCTCTAGTTATCTTGAGTGATAACCTGCTTGATCCCACACCAGTTTTCAGACTCCCCCATTTTCTGTCTCAATTTGCTATGCACTTACCACCATTCCATGAAATCACTTCCAAATATATAACTTACAATCATGTTATTTTTTTGTAGAGTCTTGTTCCGAGGCAATCCAAACTAAAACAGGTTAAAATGATTCTGGGTTCTTGTCCAGACTAAAACAGGTTAAAATGATTCTGGGTTCTTGTCCAGACTAAAACAGGTTAAAATGATTCTGGGTTCTTGTTTGCCAGGAAGAAACCGGGAGCACTGTGATTCTAGAGTTTTTTAAGGGGGAGCCTTGGTCACCTGGGAAATGGCTCTATGGCCAGACATACAGCCCATACTTATCTGGATGTAAATTTCCTTTTCATTCAATTTAGAGCAAGGAAATCAAATTTCTGGGAAGAACATGTACCAATGGTTTTTATTTTTATTTTTCCAGAATACCAGAAAGCAATTGGAGCATTGGGTCAAAGCATTGCTGTGAATTAGACTCAAACTTCCAGAACATCATTATTCTTATGTGACAGTCTTGACCAATTTGGATTGTAGCTGTTTTTAATAAGGCTGATGGTGGTGAGTGCACAAGCCACCTCGTGGAGAGGCTTTCTCTTTAGAATGTGCATATCTATTGCCTGTGAATGCCATGGAATTCAGAGATTCTCCAAGCTTTTGTTTTTCACACTGGATTTGCCAAGTATATTATATACTTTCTTTTTTTTCTTTTTGAGACAGAGTCTCACTCTGTCACCCAGGCTGGAGTGCAGTGGTGCAATCTCAGCTCACTGCAACCTCCACCTCCTAGGTTCAAGCAATTCTCTTGCCTAAGCCTCCTAAGGAGCTGGGACAACAGGCATACCCCATGACCAGCTAATTTTTGTATTTTTAGTTGAGACAGGGTTTCACCATATTGGCCAGGCTGGTCTCCAACTCCTGATCTTGTGATCCGCCCACCTCAGCTTCCCAAAGTGCTAGGATTATAGGTGTAAACCACTGTGCCCGGCCCAGTATATACTTTCACATCCATCACACAAGGGAGGACATGACAGGTTGTATCCATCTGAAGACACCTGAAGGAAACTCGCAGTTATCTGTATAAATAATGGAATAGACCAGTCATGGTAGTTCACACCTGTAATTCCAGCACTTTGGGAGGCTGAGGTGGATGGATAACAAGGTCAGGAGATCAAGACCATCCTGGGTAACTCAGTGAAACTCCGTCTGTACTAAAAATACAAAAAAATTAGCCGGACATGGTGGCATATGCCTGTAGTCCCAGCTACTCAGGAGGCTGAGGTAGAAGAATCAATTGAATGCGGGAGGTGGAGGTTGCAGTGAGTTGAGATCAGGCCACTGCACTCCAGCCTGGGCGACAGAACAAGACTCCAGCTCAATAATAATAATAATAATAATGGAAATAAGGAACGATAATGGGATTATGAACTTCCCACTGTTATAAGCACTGTGTGGACTAAGATTGCACATTCTTTGGTATCAACATAGGACATCCTTTTAGGCATAACTTGATACCAAATTCTAGTGAAACTAAACCACCTATTGTTAATAAACATATCTTACATTTCTCTGATACTCTGCATTTATTAAAACTTATTTATCCATATCAAATTTATGTGGAGTGTATATATATATATATATATATATATATATATATATATTCAAATTTTACCAATTAGTAGTCAACCCTTAGGTAACAAAATTTTTGATGCTTATATCAAATATTTGTTGAGCACTTATGATTTGTCAATCACTGACTTAAGTATGAAGGATAAATCAATAAATGGCAGAAGTTCCTTTAGTTCATGGAGCTTACAGTCCAGATGTGCACAAAATTAACAGATACTTATTATTAAAGGCAATTTAGGTAAAAATAAACAGTATGCAAAATTTAAGCCCAAGAAAATTTCCTCTAGCTCTTATTATTGCCAACCTTCTTGATAAATTTGTTCCATATAATTTACAATATTCTAAGTTAAAATAATTATTGGTTTGCTATTAACTAAGTATCTAAATGCTTTATTACAATGTGACTTAGCTCCTGTCTAAGAACTTGGTCTTCTGCCAGAATCCCCATAACCTCTGTATGTTGATCAATCTGAACCAATTCCAGTTCCTAGAATACTCTTACCTTTATTCTTCTCTATCTTTGTCATTGCTATTTCTCCTGTTTAATTTCAGTGATGTCCCTACCCTATTGTCTTCTTGTCAAACAATCATTCATCATTCAAGACCTCAAGCAAACATTACTTATTAGATTGCATATTGCTCACTGCCCCTGTCATATCCATTTTCTTCTGCCCTTTAAGCACTTTTCACATCCATAATTTCATTCACACTACCCATTGCATAGCTCATTATAGCACATGCAACACTCATTTGGAATTATGTGAGAGTTTTGTTTATTCTTAAACTATCAGTTGCTTAGAATGAGACTTCTTGAACTTTAGTGTGCATAGAGGATCACCAGGAAGATCTTGTTAAAATATGTATTCTGATTCAATAGGTCTGGGATGGAGTCTGTGATTCTGTATTTCTAGAAAATTCCAAGGTAACATTGATATTTGATGCCACTGGTCCCTGGACCACACTTTGAGTAGTGAGACTTTAAAAGTTACTTATTTCTGTTTGTTTCTCACCTGCCTGGCATTCAATTTGGTGTTTTATTAGGGACATCAATGTTTATATATAAATAAACAGTTTGATTGCCATGCTGTCATCCATTCATAAATCTCCAATGCCAAATGGTGAAACTCCTTGGAATTCTTTATTTTCTCTGAGACTTTCTTGAATATTGTATGCACATGAAGCTTTCTCTAATCAGAAAGATATAAAATTTGTTGATAAAGTTGTAGCTGAGATTTGCAAAGTGACTGGTGAGAGTTGTAAATTAAAAGGTAAAATGTTTCTGACATATTTAACTTTTGAAGCATAGTGATATTTAAAGAAACACCCAAACATCCAATACTATAATTAAATTTTAATTCATAAAAAATAATCAACTCCCTCCAGGAACAGAACATTTTCAGTTAAAAAGCTACTTATCATTTCTATAGCCATACAATGTTGATTGTGCTGTTTGGTCTTTTAACTTTATTTAAAAATATTCACGGAAGAGTGGTAATTAAATTACATTGGTGCCATGGTAACCACTGCATTAAATATGCCTAGACCCTGTGCTCTAGCATTTTGCTGGGAAGAACAGGTTTCCTGTTCTGTGACAACCACAAACTGTGGGTTTTCAGGTCAATCTCCATCAGCTAGTCAGAATAAGATGAGACTATAGGACTAAAGTTAGATAGGGATGGCAGGAAGATGAATCACACAGCAGAGTAGAAGCTACCTTGGACTAAGCTTCAAGAGTCCCAGTTTTAGTTTGGGCTTTCCAATTGACTAGTTGTGCATTTTTAGATAAATCGCTTAATTTCGCTTAGTTGCAAACTCCTCATGTGTAAAATGAAAAGGCTGAACACAGGACCAGATGTTCTGAAAATCAACCTAGCCCTTTTCAATTCCATAGCATATTTATGATTTAATAAACACTACTGATTTTAAAAAACACTTCACAGCATGTAATTTTTTGTATGAGTTTCCTAAAGCTGCATGAAAAAGTACCACAAACTGGATAGCTTAAGACAACAGAGGTTTATTTTCTCACAGTTCTAGAGATTAAAAGTCCAAAATCAAAATGCTGGCAGGGTCATGCTCTCTTAGGAGCTTTTTGGGGAGGATGCATTCTTGCCTTTTCTAGCTTCTGGTAGCTCCAGACATCACTTGGCTTGTGGCAGCAGAAACCCAATCTCTGCCTCTGTCTTTATATGGCCATTTTCCCTTTGGATCTGTCTTCCCCTCATCTTTTAAAGATGGCAGTTGTTTTGGATTAAGGGTCCATCCTACTATAATATAATCTCACTTGAACTTAACTAAGTACTTCTGCAATGTCTCTTTTTCCAAATAATATCATTTTGAGGCACTGGGTGTTAGGAATTCAACATCTATTTTGGGGGTACAAAACTTGCTCCATAACAGCTTCCTTTTATGAAACACAAATAATGTGTGTCTTTCTTCTAGGCTACAATCTGGTTAGAAAATAAAATCCTCAGCAAACTGACACAAGAACAGAAAATGAAACACCGCATATTCTCACTCATAGGTGGGTGATGAAAAATGAGAACACATGGACACAGAAAGGGGAGTACTAAACACTGGGGTCTATTGGGGGGAAAAGGGGAGGGCCAGTGGGAGGGGGAGGTGGGGAGGGATAGCCTGGGGAGAAATGCCAAATGTGGGTGAAGGGGAGAAGAAAAGCAAAGCACACTGCCATGTGTGTACCTACGCAACTGTCTTGCATGCTCTGCTCATGTACCCCAAAACCTATAATCCAATAAAAAATTAAAAAAAAAAAAAAAAGAAAAGAAAATCGAAATCATGTGAGTCTTTACGTATTATTTCCATCTCTGCAGCATTGCACTGGGGAAAGGAGATCAACACAATAGTTTTACCACAATATCATAATTATAGTGGTACTCTTTTATGCAAGGGTACTAAAGGAACAGGATAAAAACATTTGTCAATGTTTGAAGAGTGTGCAGCATACCTTTGTGATGTCCTGCACAGCAATGTCTTGGCCCACCTGGTTCATCACAACTGAGGTGTACAATCCATGCACTGTTGCCCATTGTCCATAGAACACATTCACTATAGGGTCTCATCTCTCTGCTTTTTCTTCTCATAGTTTTAGAAGTCTGCTCAGCCATGCCTAGAGCAAGCCAAAAGTAAGGAATTTTAATAATTTCTGTTACAGCTCTCCAAAAAACAGGGAATATAATTCCAAGTACAAATGTATGTATGTCTATCCTCTAATGACATAATCCGAGCAAATCAGCTCATAAATCCACCATCCATTGTCTTTGAATAAGTGTTTGTTTGCTCTCCTACCTTTGCCTCCCATTTTCTGGCTCTTTTTGCCATTTCCTTTATTTCTGTTTACTGAGAAGACCTCCAAAACAAATTTATCTTTCTCTAAGAGTCTATCAACATATCTGGGGGTATTTGCTTTAGGTCAACCCAAGTTAAAGCAGAGTACCAAGCATATAAAAAAAACAGAATGTGCAGAGACCCTTCCTTTTGAAAAAGAAAGGCAAGGGTACTATAGATAGGAGTATTTGCAGATGAGGCATGATGTTCAAAGTTAATATATACCTAAATATGAAAATAAGGAGAGTTTTCAACCTAGTCTTCATTTAATAGAGACCATATAAGTTTTTTATGTAGATGGAAGCATGATGTGGTCTGTGTTTTAGAGTAATCAGAAAAGACATGAGAGGCAGGGAGACTAGTTGGTATGATATTGCAAGAGTTCAGTAATGAAACAGTAAGGACATCAATCAAGGTCATGACAGAGGAACTAGGACTGAAGTGATGGAGAAAGATCATATGAGGCTATTTCATATTGATAGAATTTATTGACAGCACAATTTATTTTTATTTATTATACTTAAGTTCTGGGGTACATGTGCAGATTGTGCAGGTTTGCTACCTAGGTATACACGTGCTGTGGTGGTTTGCAGCATCCATCACCCCAGCATTTACACTGGGTATTTTTCCTAATGCTACCCCTTCCCAATCCCCCCAACCCCTGCTATTCGTCCCCTAGCCCCCACCCCCCCAGGCCCTGGCGTGTAATGTTACCTTTCCTGTGTCTGTGTGTTCTCATTGTTCAACACTTACTTATGAGTGAGAACATGCAGTGTTTGGTTTTCTGTTCTTTCCTCAGTTTGCTGAGAATGATGGTTTCCAGTTTCACCCATGTACCTGCAAAGGGCATGAACTCATCCTTTTTTATGGCCAAATAGTATTCCATGGTGTATATGTGCCACATTTTCTTTATCCAGTCTATTATTGATGGGCATGTGGGTTGATTCCAAGTCTTTGCTATTGTGAATAGTTCCACAGTAAACATAGGTGTGTGTGTGTGTCTTTATAGTAAAATAATTTATAATACTTTGGGTATATACCCAGTATGGGATTTCTGGGTCAAAAGGTATTTCTTTGTCTAGATCCATGAGGTATCATCACACTGTCTTTCAAAATGGGTCTTGAAAGGTTGAAATTGTTACTGCTGTGTGATATTTGAATATCTTAATTGGTAATGTTATAGATCTTTAGATGTTGAGAATGCCTGAGATGGTAAATATTTGAATAATAATTCCCAAAAGGAGATTTCAAAAATCTTCCCCTTATGGTTCTACTACTGCCCAGGGGACTAATGGCTTAAGACAGTTTGACAGTCATTATGGTTATGGTGAGACTTCAGTTACAAGGAGGCTGAAGATAGTCTGTGAAACATTCATTCAGAGATTCAGGGTGGAGATATGCTTCAAGTATCAGAACGTCAATAACAAAGAATGATTCTGCATGTCATCAAACCATTTTTCTCCTCTACATTGACTGAAGGGGTCATGACTTTACTGAGGATGATTATAGTAAAAAGAGTCAAGTCCGTTGCATCTTCTCAATAACCTTTGTATAACTTAGTGTAGAGTTTATGCAGGGTTGAGGCATGAGGAGATACATGCAAAGAAGGGAGTAGTTTATTACAAGAAAACAAACACAGGATGTGGAATAAGGTAAACTTAAATTCAGTCCTGGGTCTGCTTCTCCTGAGCGATATGATTTACACAAGTTATTTAATACTTCTCAACATAGGCTTTCTTAGCTGCAAAACGGGGATGCTAATGCTTGATTTGATTCATCACACGGCTTGTTAGGAATATTTAAATCAGGCAGACTGTGTGAAAGCGGCTAAGAGGTCACCTTCTGCATAGTAGGCGCTCATTATACTTGTTAATTCTGAATAACAAGCCATATTTTACAAAGGGTTTAGAAAGACTGAGTTTTATTTTGAATTGGCATGTTGGGAATTTCTGTCTGTCTGACTTCTATTAGATTTAGAAGAAAGTAATTGTAGTCAGAGAGCCTAAGGTCTTTGGGGCACACCATATTGTCCCTCTATGGCCTGCAAACAATGTTAATACCCAGTAGTGGCCAATGTATTCCTCACAGTGGTGTTAAGTCTATCATGCTAGATGAATTTCAATAGAATATGGTTCTTGAAAAGAGGTTACAGCAGTGTCTTAATGTGTTGCATCAAACAAAGTCACAAGAGACTAACTGGAAATACAGGCACAAGGTATTTGACTATGATGTAACATTTAGAAATATAATCCCTAAGCTGGTCCTTCCACCAGCATTTTCAAATAAACAAGATAATCAGGATTATTCGAAGTTTGGGATCTGGTTCTTCTCAGATGACTCCAATAATGGGGCATCCATGCATATTCCTTGAAGTGGTAGTTTCTATTATTTGTACCTATCAAACTTAAAAATTTAGCTTTTTTCTTTCTAACAATCATGAAGAGATGGAAACATTAAGTATAGTCTAAATAAAGTATTATACTAACCCTGATTTTAGGGAGCAAAGCAGGAGGTTTGCAAACTGTATAGTAAGTTTGAACCATCTAGAGCTTTATCATTTATATTAGGTAAACAAAATAATTATTGTTTTTGATGCATTTCATTTTTTACAAATCATTTCTTTATACTTTATTTTCTATGAGAAAATAAGAATTTTTATTATTTCTATTTCATTAACCAAGAAACTAGGGCTCAGAACATTAAAGTGAAGCCAATATCCTTAATTGCCTACCCCCCTTCTCGTTTTAAGGTCTTAACACATGCTGTTTCCTCTGCCTGGAATTTGCTCCTGTTCTTTGATCTCCTACCAATGTTCCTTTTTGCACAGTTACCACCTTCTTAGCCTTCAGATTTCTACTTAAATCTTACAGCCTCAGGAAGTTGTCATTTTCTACAAATCCCTACAATTTTACCTCTGCCACTTCTACACATGCATATAATAATACTTATCCTTCAAATACTCATTCATGTAATACTTATTCTTCAAATACACATTCATATAATACTTTTTCCTTCAAAATGTAATTATGCCACATCATTACATCATTATTGGAATATGTATTCACTTTTCAATCATAAGCTTCATCAGTTCAAGCATTCTGTATGTCTCATTATCTGCTGTAGCTCAGAGCCCAAATTAGTTTGAAGCCCATAACAGATACTGAAAATGTATTTGCTGCATAAATGAAGGGAACTTCAAACCATATAGTCTACGTGGATTCTTGTTCTATAAGTGAATTAGTAGAATCTTAATGGCATTTCTCATTTAAATCCTAAGAGAACTGCAATACCTGAAGAATGCTAGCGTCCATGTTTTACTTCATCATCATTTAGGAAAGATTATTATTGCATCCTACATTTTAGAAAAACAATTTCTTATATATTATCTCATTTTAGACTTCTCTAAAATACCAGAAAGAATCCAGGGAACTAACTACTACTCACTTTTTTTTAGAGGAGGAAACTTCAGAATATTTATGTTTAGTGTGTGTGTGTTTATGTGTGTGTGTTTACCTGTGTGTGTGTGTGTATGTGTGTGTTTGTGAGAGAGAGAAAGAGAGAGGAGATAAACATTTCCTAAAGTGAGGTAATATATCTTACAAATAATATATTCATCTTTTTTGTAGTTCAACTTGTTCTCTTTATATGAGTCATTAAGATTTAATTAAAATAAGCCTATATTATGCTAAAAGAATCTTTTAACACATTTCTATTTGAACATGGTGCAAATATGGTACAGGATAAATTTTTTTCTTCAGGGATCAGGAAAAGCTGGTAAAAGTTCATGAACTGGCTGGGACAGGGTCTATAAATTGTTCCCAAATTTTTACTCTCAGCTACTTTCTCAATGAAACGACATCCATGTTAGCTGATCACATGGCCACCAAGGATGAAAATTCTATTTTTATTATACCTATATGTGCTAATGTAAGCAAGTTGTGATAAAATGGAATCTAGGTATCTCTGGAAAGTGCCTTCAAAGTGAACATGCATTTGTTTTCTCTTTCCAGTTCTCATGGTTGGACCTTGAGCAACCATATTGATCCACAGGACAAGAAGGTGTTTAGTATATATTGACAATAATATGACCATGAGTGAGAAAAAAACAGGATTTTTGATATCCATGCACCCATCTCATTAGTTTTAGACTCATCTTCTTTTAAAAAAATTTTTATCTAGACATTTTTTACGTGTGAATAAAAAAAAGTGTCAGTCTTCTGTAAGCCATTTTTTAAATTTGCTGATGAATCTAAATCTAATGATAGAATAGTCAGTTATGAAACAAAGACCAGTGCAGCCCACCATTGCCTTGAATATTCCATCATTCTTAAGACTGGCAAATCCTGGAACTGTTACTGGCTGCTGCTTTTAAAATTCCACCTGGTCTTCCCAAGATATGACTCTGATATAGAAATACCAGATAATTATCATTTTTTTCTAGAATATATGCTGCTTGGGAACTTTCAGGGCTCTGAACATGATACCCCCAAATAATGCACCTTGACAACTGAGAAAACTTCAAAAGCAAGAAGATCACTCCTACCTTCTCCCACCTTACTCCCCTGAAGCATAGTCATAAAGGAATTCTCTTACTTCCCCTGAAAGTAGATCAAAATACCCTTATTCCAGAGGGGTTCTTTCCTATACCTGACACCAAGAAGAATCTGAAGAAATAGGACTGGCTAAATGCCCCTCATTTGATCACTATTAAATCATATCCCCATTTTGCTCAATCACAATTCTACGTGACTGGCCACAAAAATACACAGTTTTCCCTAGGTCTTGGGTCTCCATTTCTTAAGTCTCTCATGCCACATAAATCTTCACTTAAATAAATTTGTTATACTTTTCTCTTATAAATTTGTCTTGTTAAAGGAGCATGATCCATGAACCTTACTATAGGTGAGAAGATATTACCTTTTTCTCCTATAAAGCCCTAGCTGGAGGTGAGTCTACAAAAGCAGTTTGGGTCAGGCAGTGCCTTTTAAGCCATGCTAAGGAATTTGGAACTCTCCATCATAAATAGACATGCAATAAGAATTAGACGTCTGTCTCATATCATCGTGGAAGATTTCAGTGAGTTTGTAAAAAATATCTTCCTGGTTCTAGCCTATGCTTACTTACATCACTCAGCCCAAAGGAGAATGTCTTTATTCTATCTTGAAATGCAGACATTCTACAATTGTGCTTGCCTGCTAAAAGCTAACATGAGAGTTAATTGTTATTTATATTGACAGCAGTCCAAAAATCAATCTAATCCCACCTCTTCTCCTGAGTGGCTACTGAAAATGTGACACATAGGAAAAGTCTAATTTAAGAGAGGCACCTGTCAGAATATCTAGCATCATGCCCTAAGGATATCATCAACTCCAGAGAATTTAGTCTCCTGATGTAATATGTCTAACTTGTCTCATTCGCTGACTATGTTGACATGTAATGGATGGCAGAAAAATAGAAAGGGAAGGAAGTTGAATAAATTCTTATGGCTTATTGACAGTATGTTCAGTGCCATACAAAATCAAGAAGAAAGGGATTTTTATTTTTCCAACAAGGATTGAGAACTGTGAACAATCACAAAAGGAAAGAATATATTTGGTCCATTAAGTTCTTTCAGCTAATTATTCAATGATGTGTATCCAATGGCCTTCCTGCAAAAATAAATAATCCCTAGGGACCCTCACCTAAAGGGAGAGTGACCCTTCACATGGCAGAAACACACTAGGTTGCTTAGCTGTTATGAAAAAAAATATTCTTTCTTTTCCTCATTGTCCACAGAGCTGAGAGCCAAACATTCGTAGCAAGGGACTGGAGTTAGCATTAAGTTGCTATCCATGGTGGAGGTCTGCTAAAACAAATTACCTCTATCCAGCTATCTACCTGGAATATTCCCAGAGAGGAGAACGCTTCTCTAGAGTTGCTTGTGTTTTCTTCTTACTGAACTACTGTTGCAGCTCCATTTTACATACTGGACTTTCTGGTTCCTAGTGGATGAGAATTGTGTTTTTTGTGCTTGGTAATCACTTACAGGATACTGTGATAGACAAAGGAAAAGAAAGTACGCTTTTTTTTAAAGCTTTGTTCTGTAACATGGAATCTGTGACTCTTACATGCTAAATTAACAAGGAATTCTTAGTTCTTTATGTCTAAGTCTTTGAATTTGGCCATGAATGCTGTCTTTCAAATCTGGCTCTTGAATGTAAGTCTTTTAAATTGGTTAATAATCTTGAACTTTCCCAACATCAGTAGAGACTTGGTTCTCGATAATTCCAATTTCAATTGCTTCAGTTTCTACTTAGCAACATTGCGTTGAATATTCCCTAATTCTTAAGACTGGCAACTCCTAGAATTGTTACTGGCTGCTGTTAACTTTTAAACTTCCACCTAACCTTCCTAAGATATGGGTCTGCCATTACTGTTAAATCACAGTGCCAGGTGACACTAAGTACGTGGTCTCTTCCCAAGTCATATACTATCATGTCAAAATCTAGAGATAACGTTAGTACAACAGGTAGCAATAGAGGCAATATTGCAACTGGGGCTTGAGAGAATCTAAAAAGTTAAAATAGAGATAGGGACTTCTGAAAGGCCAGAAACAAGGAAGAATCTGAAAACAAGAACTCTAGAAATAGCTTAAGACAAGTTGAGAACAAAACAAAGTAAGTAATAGACGCTGTTAGGGAAAGCATGCTGTTTTTCAAAAGCCAAGTGAAGTATAAAAAGAGATAAACAGAAAGGCATAGGCAGGAATATGATCTTAAAAACAGTGGAGCTCTCTTTTGCCAGAAAACCACTTATGGAGATTCTAGTCAACTAAAGTCAATGGGAGAGCTTGCAAGAGTGCTTGGTTAATTTAGGGGGTAATAAGTTATTTAATAGATTTGCATAGTGTAGTACAGGATTAAAGCTAAAGAAGTTGAATTCTGAAAAAAAAAAACTGCAGACTTCCCTCTGATGAAACTCTTTATTTATAGGTACTACCACGTACCAGCACTGTTCTTCACACAGCCGCATCAAAGACAGTTAAATAACAGGTCCTGGAATGTAGGAGCTAATGATCTAACTGGGGGAACGGTCTTGTCAGAAATTAGCAACACATTTCTGTGACCACAATTTAAATTTACTAATATTCCTCAGTAGTTTGTATAGGGGATGGATCTGTGATAACTCTGAATGGAGAAGAAAGTAATATTAGTGAGCACTAAAAAAGATTTGAATTAAGGCATGCCAGGTTAGGGGTGTAGATATGTGTCCCATTTGAGAAGCATTATGGGATTTATTTATTTTAATGGAAAGAAAAAGAGGGAATGTCACCCATGTTTTGTATCTGGAAATGGCTGACAGTATCATTTGAAAAGGGGACTAATGAAGAGGGAGATTTTTCTTTGTGTTGGAGCGTGTTGGGGTAGCAGTTCTGAGCAGCTGAAGTTTATACTGACTCAATTACTTGTCATCTTTATGTAGCTGTCAGGAAGGCAGATTTGTCACTCATATGTGGTCCATGTGGTTAGTAGAACAATTCCAACTGAAAGAAAAAATTCTTCTTTTTTTTGCCTTTTTAACATAAGAAAACTGATTAATCTATTAATGTATTTATTTGTTAGCCTCAGACTGATTGAGCTCAAAAAAATAACAACCAAAAAAACCCTACTCCTCTGCAAGCAGAATAATCTGATATTGGTTTTAAAAAGTTGTCCAAAGAGAGAGAATAACTTCTTTTATAAATCATTACAAGAGTAGTTTGTGATAACATCTGTATAAGTGGAACAAAATGAAAAAAAATAACAAGCATCCAGATAAATGTTCTAAAAATATACTGGTTTAATTACCTGGATCATTTAAGAGTTCATTGCTTTAAATATGTTTGATTATCCCCAACCAAGTGTTATAGTTGCATCAATAAAAGATTTAGTGTCAGAAAAAAAAAAACAGCTGATTTTCAATCTGGTGTCTTCTATCTAATAACAATTACTATTTATTGTATTATTCAATTCCAATAGAACTACTTTATTTATCTAAAAAATTTAAAACATATATATTAGTAGAGCAGAGGGCCACAGTGAATCTTATATCTTAAGCACTATTCTAAACATCTCAAACATATGCGATCATGACTTCAACCTGCTGAGGTAGCAACTCCTACTATTCCCATTTTAAAAATGAGAAAATCAAGACATAAATATTAGACATAGTTATGAAGTTACTAACTGATAAGTTTGGAAAACTAACTCCACAGAGTATTTGCCAGAAGAATGCACAATCCTTTTATTTTGTGAGAGAGTGTATACTTCTTGAAGGCAGGGATAGCTTATGTTTTGGTTACTTCTTTGTACCACTCCAGATTCTTGTATAGTAATTTTTTACAGTTGAAGTGGAGCTAACGATTCCTGGAAGAATAAATGCAGATCAGATTTCCAAAATATTAGGTTAGTCTATTACCAGTCTTTCTCTTGTTCAAAGATTTGTTTATTTTCTGAATATAAAAATAATAGGAGACTATTTTGGACTACAAATATAATAAAGATAATCTAATTTAAAGAGAAAATAAGAATGATGCCCCATATTTAGTCTCATCTATAACAGTTGCTCAGATAAACTTTCAAATTTCGGTTGCTTAACACAAGCAAAGATTATTTCTGACCCAAATAAAGTCAAAGTGGGAGTAACTGATTAATGAAGTCACATCTACTTTATTGGTGGTAACTAGTCTCATGTTCCTGCCTAGAGTCAGGATGAAAGAGGGGCACAGATCTTTGTTGGACAGCTGTACGTCTGCGTAGTTTCTTAAGGCTGAGATCTTACTGCATATTTTATCACTGCTGTATCATCAGCAGAGACTTACTCTTCTGAAGATGTGTCTACATGAACTATAGCACCCATGTACTTTTTAATACACAGCAGCAAACATGTTTTTAAAGTGCCTATGATGTGCTTAGTACTATACTCAGCACTTTGAGGAATATGTAATACATAGGATATGGACTCTTAATGAATATTACTATAGTGCCATCAATGAGTGAAATAGTAAATAGTTAGACTAAGAAGAATGCAATCAATCCCACACTCTGTAATCGGGGCAAAATTTTCCAAGGAATATTACTAAGGAAGGAACCTTACAGAACTTGAAACATGACTAGACTGTAGGTAGGCTATAGAAAGGAGAAATAAATTTCAACATACAGAGGATATAGGAAAATCATACGTCATAGCTTAGCTCTTTCAAAAATCACTGCTGTTAATCATAAGCCAAATATTATATGAGATTTTCACATATAACACTTTTTATAAATGACAGAGGCTTTTAGCCAGCTGATGATAAAACTGAATTAATTAAAATTTACAAGATCTTTGAGAGTTCCAAACACTGTACGTTGCTCTTGTTTTGAAAAAGATTGGTATAATTGGCATGATTTCATCATTTCATCCCATGAGTATAAGGAAATGCCTTTCTAAGAATGTTTTGCTGTGGTATTTATTTCAACTTTTTTTTGTTTTTTGTATCCATTTAGTTTAACATTTAGAGAGAACTTGATGTTATCAAAGAAAACTAGCACAAATCACAACTGTCAACTCATATAATTTTAAGCTTTAGCAGACTAAGATGGATGACTTCATCACTGAATAAATCATTACTAATCATAATTTGTGTTTGTACTTGGACTGTGCAGTTGAGACTGGCGGCACTACAGCTTGCCCAGAACTAATTGCTATAAATGTGCCAGATGCTGTAAAAATCTGGACACATTTGTGATAAAGCCGAATGGTGCAAATTTGGTATGAAGCTAGAAGTACATGATTTAAGGGTGTAATCTATATTTCTGACATTATAGGTCAAAGATATATAGTAAGTATAGAGAGCCTTTATTAATATTGTAAAAGGTTATTTCCCTCTGCACTAAAAATCTTTTTTTTCTTTTATGTCTTGATCCTAATAGATCTGAGCTTGGCTGTAAATTTCCATGCTCCCGCAAAGGGCATTGGTCTGTAGAAAAACAAGAAACTGAAGTTTAAATTAGAACACCGTTTTTCTTATTTCAAGCATTAATAGAGACACCTGCCTTGTTACATACAAAAGTGCATAATAAAATGAATGTTTCTATTTGTTAAGAGTCCTAAGATTATTAAGACAGAAATAATATGTTAGCAGGAAAATAAATGCTTTGGAACTTTCTGATTCTCTTAGAATTAAGCTTCGTATCACCACATTAAATATTAAGTAAACATTACTTAGAGGTTATGGGTATCAATATTTCCATTTTCTATGCATTGTTATGGTAATAAAGCCTTTTAGTCAAGGAAAATATGAAGCCATAAAACTTAACGCTCTATTTGAGGAACAATTACAGCAAATTATAAGCAACGGGGTTGTACAAAACTGTAATGAATAAAATTTTAAAGTATAATAATATAGTGTAAGCATTTACATAGCCGATACTATCCATTTATTTTGTCAGTCTTTCTAAAGATAATTACCAAAAAAAGCTGGATTTCTGAAATAATTATCATGTTGATTACTTAGAAGGATAAGCTTCAAATAAATTTGTGATGAAGGATTTTTAATAGAGTTCTGTTATAAAATATCACATTTTCTATTCCATTCCAGTTAATGCAATAGAAAATCTGTTGCATGCTTCAAATTAACTGAGTGTATATGTGTGTGTATATTTAATTATTTTTCAAGGCAAATATATATTTACTATTAAGTATTTTTGACTAAATATTGCAAATGTTTTGTAGACCTTTAAACATTTTCCTTATAATATTTTCTAAATTAAAATCAATACATTTTGAAATCTACTAAATCACTAAATTCACATATATATGAATTTTTAAATATAGCCTATAAAATTCATCCCATAAAGTGCTTTCCAATGTACATTTTCATTTAACCATCAAAAACTGAAAGCAATGGGTCATCAACCATACATTTGTATTGTAAATGAATTAAGTGATGTGTAGTATATAATTATTGATAAAATCTCTTTTTAAAATTATTTTCTCAACCCTCTTAAGATCTGTTTGGTAATATGAATAATATTAGTATTTAACATTTAATTATATTCTACTTTTGATGAAAATCATATTAATAACCCAATTTACTTGAATATCACTGCACATTTTAGGCATATATGATACATTTATAATCTGCTTTCATATGTAGTATGCTTGTTTCCCCATTTATTCTTTTTAAAAAGACATTTTTTCTTTCCATCTTTTCATACATATTATTTTGAATGCTTTGCAATTAATAATGAGATATGTTTGTACGTTATTGGTTTACTTAATAACTTTTCAGCACAGCTATATGAAAACCTCTTTACAGTGGGAGAAAAAATAGAATTACTTAAATAAATGTACAGAGATTCATTCTAAATCTCCAGAGGATTCTCTAAGGTCTGTAGTATTCTGTATACATTCTTATTGATTGCATGACTCCATGAATGCAATGCAACAGCATGGTATAGACATGAAATTGACTGCCTGCCTTACCCCTTTCATACTTCCCTGATATGTAACCATGCCCATAGCAATTGCTAAAATGGTAGGCCTGATATGTTTTTACAACTTGCGTCACCGGCAAGCACTGATTGGCTTAGAAATAGACACCTGTGCACCTTATAGTCTAAATATTGAGTTAGTTGATTTTTACTTAAAAGTTAAAATAAGAGAACTAGTGTCTGTATTTAGGCAGTATTATCTATTGAGATGGGATAAGACCTAGGACCTTGGGAACCCACTTTGGTTTTCTGTTCCTGCTTTAGTTTCCTAAGGCAATGTTGTAGAAGAAACTATTCATAAGCAGATTAAATTTTTATTCTGGGATCAGACCTACACAAGAGAGAATGAGCTTACACACCCACACACCCAGACAAAAGAAGAATGGACTATGTAGTCTTCATAATTGAGCCCTGGGAAAGTGCTGCAACTGTTAAATTTTATATTTAAGTTTCAAACTCCAAGATGTATATTTTCCTTTCTGTTTGTTTGTTTAGGATGTCTGAAGGACTGAATTTTTGCATCCTTCAATCATTATTTTTTACTATAAGCTATCAATAGGTTCCTTTAAGTTGTAATTTAAAAAAAAAACACCCTGCTATTGTGGAAAGGCATAGAAAAGAAGAGACTTGTTTCTGCCATTTAAAGTACTTATTTAATTTTCTGTTGCCAAGAGGTAGAAATAATAAAGAAAAATAAACATAGCAAATCTGAGATGTGCTAAGATATCCTAAGATGACATTAACACAGTAAGACCAGTTCTCTATCAATCTATCATTTTGACATTATATCACTCATTAGTTATTAACCTGAAGAGACAGACTTTTAAATCTTAAAGATCACAGTGGTTGAACATACACTATTTTGATGTCATTATTTTGTGAAAAATTTCTGGCCCTTCTTTTGATTCTCATTTATAATGGGCCTAGATTACAATGGCTACAGTTAATGAGACAATTAACTTTTTACAGGATATGAATCACAAAGATTGTTTTACCGTAATTAACCATAGTGACTTATAGCAGAGTTCTTTGTATGCATAAATATATATTTTTCAGGAGTACTCAAGGCTTAAGGGAATTGTTCTGAAAGTTTCAAAAGCATATCAAAAAGTCAGACATGGAAATATTTAATTAAATTTTGCTGGGAGATGAAATGAGCAGGAATCATGTGAAATGAAAGTCTGTGGTAGTCAGCAGTATATCAGCTTCTGAATAGATAGATACAGGCATTCACATGAGAGCTTTAAGTGTTTTTCTAGAGCCTCCATTTGACCTTTCCTTAAGTCTGCTTTTCAAATGTGCTTGTTTTCTGACTGATGTATTCAAAATGGTTCTTTTCTGCTGACAGTGCCCAATTGTGTTGTTTTATGGGGATGCTGCTCAAGAAATTTGCAAAGACATGACCAGTAGCTCATGTACAAAAATGGATTTCAGAAATTGAAGAGCTGTAATGTTTCTTGTGTTTTCTTTCCTCACAGTTAAGCTTCTCAGTATCTCATGCAAATGAATTTCATAACTTTTAGGATTCAGACCTTTAAAGGTATACCCACCCTCGAGATTTCATTGCCTTGATGGGGCTTTTCCCTATTACATATGACTAGGACTTTAAATGACACATGAAGGCATGTGCTCAGGGAGGATGAGGAGCCACTTTGGCAGAGGATAAAGAAAGCAACTGCCAGCTAAAAAAACAAGTTTTTTTTTTTCACCTTTAAACGCATCTCTCAATGTTCCTATTTTTATTATGCTTTCTGTCGGTGTTGAGTGAAGCAGTAATTAATTTGCTTTCCTGCTATTGTATAAAATTCTCTATTTCATTTAATTTTAAAAAATCATTTCAATGCTTCTTTTTTTCCAAAATGTCACAATGACATCCCTCTGTGCACTGGTGTCCTAATTAGTTTATATCCTGACATAATTTTAATTAGCTTTATGATACTTCTGGCTGACTTTTCTTCTTGACAATTCTACCGTGCTTTAAAGAAAATTGTGATATGTATGTTATAACCTCATTTACTTTTTAAACCCTCCTAACATCTATCAACAAAGAGAGAATGTTTTTCTTTTTACTAACAGGAATCTGAAGTTACAGTAAAACAAACAATATGTTTCTCCCCTTATCAGCCCCTTTTTGACATGTGGCCCTGGACAGCAGTCAAAAAGTGTCTGTGTAGAGAGGCAATCACTCAGCGATGCGGCCTCACTGCATTCTCCATCAGAACTGGGAATTCCCAGCAATGCCTGCTGACTGAAGCGATATATGGCCTAGGGGGAGCTGAGCTTGGTTTTTGTTGCTGCAGGTATATAGACCTGTGAAGGTTGCCTTATGTTATTTTACACTACTTCTCTACAGTAGTTTTTCTGTTCTTCTAAATTGGAAACATACTTCTCATTCCGTTCAGCAATTATTGAGTTTCCCTAGTGGTTTAGTGTATAGGAATCACTTGTAAGATGGTGAACGTTTAATATGTCTATTGCCTCATTCCTGAATTACCTGAAAGATGTAAAGTAATAGTTTGTGATTTTAAACCTGTTGTAGAAAACCCATTTTCCTCTTTTTTCCAGCTACTAAATTATATTTTTAATCAGTAATTAAAAACCAACATATAATCTCTAGATCCCACTTTTGCCTTTAAGTACAGAGTGGTTATGGGGGAAACACTGATATTAGGAATATCTAGGCTGTCTCATCTTTAACTGGGATAAGTATATTAACATTGAAAAACTAGCAGGTATATTTTATTTTACATTATTTTTTAAGATTTAAGTTCAAGATACCATGTGCAGGTTTGTTACCAGGGTAAATTTGTGTCATAGGGGTTTGTTGTACAAATTATTTTGTCACTCAGTTACTAAGCCTAGTACCCATTAGTTGTTTTTCCTTATCCTCTCCCTCCTCCCAGCCTCTACCTTGTAATAGGCTTTAGTATGTATTGTTCTCCTCTAAGTGTCAATGTGTTCTCCTCATTTAGCTTCCACTTAGAAGTGAGAACAACAGTATTTCTGTTATAGTATTTGTTTGCTAAGGATAATGGCCTCCCTCTCAATCCATGGTCCTGCAAAAGACAGGATCTCATTCATTTTTATGGCTGAATGGTACTCCATGGTATATATGTACCACATTTTCTTTATCCAGTTTACCTTGTTGGGCATCTAAGTTGATTCCATGTCCTTGCTAATGTGAATACTGCTGCAATGAACATAATGCATTCATGTGTCTTTATGTTAGAACAATTTATATGCTTTTGGTTATATATTTAGTAATGGGATTGTTGGGTTGAATGTTATTTCTGCTTTTAGCTCTTTGACAAATTGCCACACTGCCTTCCACAATGGTTGAACTAATTTACATTTCCACCAATAGTGTATAAGCATTCCCTTCTCTCTGCAACCTCACTGGCATGTTATTTTTTAACTCATTTTTTTTTTTTTTTGGAGACAGAGTCTCGCACTGTCACACAGGCTGGAGTGCAGTGGCGCAATCTCGGCTCACTGCAACCTCTGCCTTCTGGGTTCAAGAGATTCTCCTGCCTCAGCCTCCCAAGTAATTGGGATTAAAGGTGCCCACCACCACACTTGGCTAATTTTTGTACTTTTAGTAGATATGGGGTTTCACTATGTTGGTTGGGCTAGTCTCAAACTCCTGACCTGTGAATCACCTGACTGGGCCTCCCAATGATCTGGGATTACAGGCGTGAGCCACTGTGCCCAGCCTTGATTTTTTAGTAATAGGTATTCTGACTGGCATGAGATGGTATCTCATTGTAGTTTTGACTTGCATTTCTCTAATGATAAGTGGTGTTGAGCTTTTTTTCATATTCTTGTTGGCTACATGTAAGTCTTCTTTTGAAAAGTGTCTGTTCATGTACTTGGCCCACGTTTTAGTGGAGTTGTTGGTTTTTTTTTAAATTTGTATATTTGTTCAAGTTTCTTAGATACCGGACATTAGACCTTTGCCAGATACATAGTTTGCAGAAATTTTCTGCTATTATGTATATTGCCTGTTTACTCTGTCATTAGTTTCTTTTGCCGTGTAGAAGCTTAGATCCAGTTTGTTAATTTTTGCTTTTGTTTCGATTGCTTTTGGCATCTTCACCATGAAATCTTTTCCTGTTCCTATGTCCAGGATGGTATTACCTAGGTTGTCTTCCAGGGTTTTTATAGTTTTCTAATCTATCTTGAGTTAATATCTAGCAGGTTCACCTGTAACTGAGATGAGTATATTCACTTTGAAAAACTAGCAGTTATATTTTAAAAAGCAAAAACTTCTCTATTATAATTTTTAATTGTTCCTCTAATTTCTGTCTTGAAATTCCAAATCTTATTTTAGCCAAATGAAGAAACAGATTAAGGCATGCCGTGGGACTTCTCAAACTCTAGTCATTTAAAATAAAATTTTACATATATCACAAAGAAAGGAGCCCATGATATAAAGCAATGGCAATATTCCCCACAGCCAAATAAATTAGAAATAATAGATGTAACATTGTATTTGAGGAAATATGCTAACCCTTCATGAAGAGTTATTAAACGATAAACATGTTTAAGCCGAGTCTGCAATCTGTCAAATGAACCTTGATTCTATCGTCAGACTTGCCTTTTGCTGTGTGATTATAGGAAAATTAATTAATCTCTCTAAACCTCAATTTCATCATTTAAGCAAATGAAGCTAAGGTAGATGCTATAATCATGCCCATTGCTGAAGGATCTAAAGCATGCAAAGCATTTAGCACAATGGCTTAACACAGGATTCCTTATGGATTATATTATTACATTCCTAGTAGTATTAGTTTCAGGGCATCTAGCTTTGGCTTAAGTTGGATTAGTATGAGATGGTATCAATTTGATTGTATACCATTTGTGTGAATTATGTTTTTTGTCCATTGTATTATCAAGGATTACCTTTTGACTTTCACTGTCATGGGGACTTTTAAAACATTTCTTGATTACTTTGATTGATTCAAGACCATGACACACAGAAGAGTTCCTATAATTGTAGCAGTCATTGAACAATGCCAGTCAGTCAGTCATTCTTCTCATAACATGTTCAGCCTTAAAAGAGAAAAACGTGAACTTTTTCTTTCAGTGTTCTTTGAAATTTATTTGACACCTCAAAACCTAAGACAATTTGCCGCCCCTCCCCCACGATTTCAAACATAAAATTAATGACTTTGCCTCAAAACTGATAAGAGCAGTGCTATTTAATGTCTTAGATGAAATAAGAGGGGGTACCAATAGTTATGGATTCTCTGTTAATAAGAGGCTCCTAGGCGGCAATGTTCTTAATACACCGCTTTACCTTGTCAAGAATTTTAATACCTCCAGCTGGTATTAAATCTACATGCCTCCAGGTAGATCTCACTTGTTCTCACATAATCAAAAGTACCTGGTGCCCGAATGCGTGAGTGAGAGATTGGCACCCAGGAGTTTCCCCCTGTGAAAATGTCCTCCAAAATCTGATTATTCTAACAGGCAGGTGCTCCTACTCCCTGATAATGACGTGAATGTCCCCAGCCTCATGCTGAAGGCAGTCCTCTCCAAGGTCACTCAGTAGTGCTTCGTGTTTCTCACGTGTTTACCATTTACTGTTGCTTTTAAGCAAAGGCCAATTATATCTACTTGGAATGCCAGTGTCTCTGAGGCTGCAAAACTCTGAGACTGTTAAATTTCCTTTTGCAAACCCATGGATGAAATATAATGTAAATTTTCTCAAGTAAGTCATCTATTTGAAACCACATTTGAGTTATCTTTGTTTTGCTAACTCCAGGTAGGATAACATAAAAAGAATTATATATTATCTTGCTTTTTCCCTTCCTCTTTTCCCCCTATTTCTTAATTTTTCTCTTTTATTTGTTGAAATTAATAGGATTAAATGAGCTATTACAAGTGATCACATCTAGTGTGCAAAGTATACTGAATGAATAAAATGTCCTAGAAAAACCCAAATCAGATACTGTTTTATACTCTAATCCACTAATTCTCACTCTAAAGATTGTCCTCAGTTTTGCACATTTTTTTTCTTTTCTTCTATCTTTTTGTTGTTTGTTTTTAGATAACTGCTTTTACAATCAGAAAGTAGTACATGCTTATGGCAGGATGCCCAGAAAATTTCATTTCCTTGAGGACATCAGTGTATACAAAGTGGACTGTACTTCTAGTTTGCTAAAAAAAAAATAAAAGCTCACAGAATTCTAAAATTATCTCACTTGTAAAGAAGTCTTTTGGCTTTCTTAATCTCTCCTTAACTTCAAATACAAGTTTCATTGGTTCATATGATTGTAGAGTGGAAAAAGCATATGCTTTACGGTATGAAAGAACTTGTATTTGAATTTCAACTATCTCTGGTATTTATTAGTTATGTGACCTTTAACATATTACTTAATCCTCCTTGAATCTCTTTTTTTTTTTCATTTAGAATATATAGATAAACTAGTCACCCCACAGGATTATTGTGATAACTTTGTATGTGTGCATGTGCACATATTAATGATTAATTCAAAAGGGCAACTTGCTAGAGTTAGGGTCAGAGCCTCTGTTTGAAAGCAGATATGTATCTACTTAAAACATTTACATTTCTTATGACACTCAACTGTTTCACAAAGACAGAAAGTAGGGCTAAGAGGACAGACAAGTACTATTACTAGTTTTAGATTCATGTGTGTGAATGTATATTCGCATGTGTGTGCATATTTCTCTATGCCAATGTAATCTAGATGCATTCACTTCTAAATCCTTAGGAAAAGTACAAAGGATCAGGTTGAATTTTGCTCAATTATAAAGACTGTGTATGGAATGAGTGCATATTTTGAAGAAATATACCACTAAGGAGGAACATTTGGAATTGCCACATTTCTCTACAAATAATTTTCACATTTCTTACAAAATTTGTGAGCAGTTTGTACTTGGTTTCTTTGTGCAAGAAAGAAAGATTGTTTAACTCTTTAAGATCAATGCCATAATTTTTTAGTAGTCTGGTTTACTTCAGTATTAGTAAAGATGCCAGATGTAGATACAGACTTTGACCTATGAAATTACTATCAAGAGATATCAGCTTGGAATTACTGAAAGTTTGCTGGAGAATCAGCTTGAAATAGTAGACCCCAATAATATACAGAAGAAAGCAAAAATAATGAGAGATTTAACAATAGAATAACTTGAGAATGTAAAAGGGGCATATTACAATTAGCCAACACTAAGCATATGAGCCATCATGCAATGATTCCATGTGTACAAAACATGACATTCTGTCTAAGCTCAAATGCTGCTTCACAACATGTCTCTACAAAGCCTTCCAGGAAGCAGAACCAATCAACCCCCACTACGCCTGTAGATAAATCCTGTCTAGCACCATGATTCTTTGCTATGTGGTCTTTCCACAAGTCATTGAATTGGCAAAAGAAAGAATGGAAAGGGTATTGTGTTTGTAGATTGTTGATCTGAGGTTTAATCCTATCGGGCTTCCCATGGAAAATTTATTTCAACTTTCTATATTTTGACCTCAATGTTCTAAAATTTTTACAGTGTTTCTTACTGCAAAGGATTGTTGGAAAGATTAAATAACAGAATATATTCACATGTGTTCTCTCAATTCCAAATGCCAGAAGATTCTCCTGAAACATTAAAATTTACATTCCAGGCTCTTGATTTTAGAGATTCTGGTTTATGATACCTGAGGTACTGCCATAGAATCCATGTTTTAGGAGATCACCAGTTGATTCCAATGAGAAACTTAAGAAGTAGTACATCAACATACCACAAGTAGATAGAAAGATTAAAGATGAGATAATAAACATCCAGGATGACAGAATGATAATGGCTGTGACAAAAATAGAAGATACCTTAATATGAATTTGGACTAAAGCCCTCTAGAAAAAAAAGTGCACTTTTAATTAAATTAACTTAAATGAAAACTTTGCCCAGATAAAAATGAATCCCTGTTTGAACTTCTTACATTCCCTTGCATAATTCAAATTCTTTCAGTGCTTGAGGGAATGTGCTTGGGCATTCAGAGATGAAAGACAGAATTTCACAGGTAAAATTAATCCAATAAAAGCTATATCAATGCCAGTGGAATAGTTGTGCCAGATGTCTGTCCTAGTATCCCTGCCACACCTCCTTCATAGTTAGCTAAAAATCAGGTCATGAAGTAAAAACATTTGCACAGCAATCTTGATTGGAATTCAGATATTTTTTACTCTTGCTCAGTGAAGAAAATATAGAAAAAATAAACTCTCAAGTGTTCTAGAATCATAGCCAATCAACCCCCACTACACACTTAAATTCTCATTTCCATTCCACTATTTCTAGCTGGTTATCCCTGGGCAAAGTACTTCATCTCTGAAAGTCTGAGTATATTTTTCTATAAAAAGGAGACAATAATTCTTGTCTTCCATGGTTGTTGAGAGAAACAGTAATGAAAACTATCTGTGTGTATCTAGATGATGCCTAACTCTGAACTTAGCATGAGTGGCTACTGAATGAATATCAGAACTTTCATTCATTAACTTTGTTTTAAGAGCAAGGCAAGGAAAATATTTGTGATTATTACAAGGTGAAGATATTGAATAAGGCAACACTGGGATAATTTTGGAGTTGGCTGGTTGGTTGGCTTTGGCAGGGCTAATAGCCACATTTTGGTCTCACTTTAGGTGATACAGCATTTTTTCCAAAGCGTGTCCTCTTGAACATACAGGGTCAGGAAAATGTTTGAGGTCTGTTTAGTTCATAGAAACTCAAAGGATGAGGCCAACAGTTATCCAGAAGCTACAACATTTTACTTTTAGGACCTAGCAGTGAAGAGAGGTACGTAGAGGTGAAAAATAATTTGAAAAAGTCAGGAAGTCTCTTTGCCCTCTTGGGCCATCTGGGTAAATATATCTTTATCGGGAAGGAAGGTCACACATTCAATTCTACCAATCTTCTAACAATATAATTCAATTCTAGAACACTACCTTTGCCATTAAGACCAGTCTTCACTTTTTAAGAATTTTCTTTCCCTTTCAGATTCCACCTAGAACTCTGCAAGATTGTTTTCTGACTTATGTTGTGATTTCAATAACTATGAGTTTTGGATACAATGAGTTCTAAATTTCTCTTCAAAGAATCAGTATATCAGTATGTTCAGTTCTTTGTCCTCCACTTTAAAGTTTAGCTTTCTTGTAGTTAAGTAAACAACCTTCTCCACCAGTCCTAATTAGTAGTTACATGTGTTCCCCCAGTCCCCTGGTCCCTCCTGACTCATCCTGGTCACCTGCTCCAGTCACCTGCTCTGGTCACCTGCTTTGACCTAGGTCACCCCTGGTTACCTGCTCTGACCTGCTTGTAACTCTTCTTCCCACAAAACTATCCATGCTGCCACTCTGGCTCCTACTCCTGCTCTCTTTCAAATAGCCAATCAGAGTTAGTCTAGACTGTGCCATGCAACCCTAGCCAATAGGGGAATGACACAGCAGTAGGAGAGACCTCCATCAGAAATAAATACCTCTTTCCTTCCCTTGTCCAGGTGTGTGTTTGCCATTGTTCCATCTGTGAGCTGCACCTGTCTCTAGAAGTAAATTTCCTTTCTGAGGAAATTCACCTTCGAGTGCTACTTCTTTTTTATTTTTTGGTGGCACCAAAAATTTACATATAAAAATGAGCTCCCCTGAATAACAGCGATATGTTCTCTGCAGGTCTATATTCAGTAATTCCTCACTTTTCTTCCTCCTGGTTCTCACTCATATCTTAATCTGGCCAGCCAGACTAATTTGCAGCTTGGAATAGCCTTGATCTGAATTTCAGCTGGAGCGACCATACAGATTATGACTATTCTGAAAACATTTTAAAGGTTATTTCAAGTCTGAGACTTACACTAAAGACCCTTTATTTCTAAATCCAAGATTTTGTCTTCTACGAGTTGAAATGGGTGATATGAGGAAAATAAATTAGATTAAGGAAAGGAAAGATTATGAAAGGTCAAAATTTTTAACAAAAGCTTCCTTTGAACCTCAATCCGGACATTTAAAGGTACATATTTTTAAAACTTGCAAGCAGGAAAGAAACAGTCCTAGTGAAGGAATGGCATCACTAGGAATGTGTTTAAGGAATGATGAGGACCCGTGACTTTTCTTTCTATTTGCTGTATCTGCCGAACCTAAGAGTGGGCCATCACAATGGAACTGGAGAAATGTTATTACAGGCAGCTTAGTTATTTTTCTAACCCTTTCTTCAAGAACTGAGCTCTACTCTCCATACCCTAAGCCATATTTTTAAAGTTTTGCTCAAATTCTGAAACCATCGCTTTCACATTCTTGGTACATAGTGTAAACTGGTACCATTTTCTATCCCATTCATTATAATTTTTCAGAAAACTTGTCCCTGAAATCCCTGTGGCCCCTTTCCCCACAAATTTCTCATCTCACTTTTCCTTATTAGCTGGTGGTGATAAAATTGCAGCACTCAAAAAGACTAGCCATTCTAAATTATAATAAGTTGGTTATCAATATATGTTTCTGCTTCGTTAAGGACACTATGTTTAGTTAGCGAATAAGGTGGTGATTTGCTGAGGTTTTCCTTTCCCAAAAATAAAGGGGACATAAATTCAAAAATATTTTGTTAATGCATTCCGTAGACAACCTCAGCCTTCATCAAGTTCTCCTGTTATGTATAAAATAGGTAGCGGGTCCACATCACCTCCGCCTAAGGTCTAAGCTCATCAGTATGGCCCTCACAGCATTCATAGTCTCACACAGCCTCCTCAATTATCTCCATCAGCAAAACAACATTTCAGCTACTAAATAATTTGCCAAGGACTTAACACAGAATATAATTTTATGACTATATCTTCACAGTTATGTTTCATCTACCTTTAATGCCAGCCTGATATTTCCTACCCAGTAAAATTCTATTTATTACCATCACATATTTTCCCATTATCTCTGATTTGAAATATTTCAATCTGTTCAGATCGTGTTAGTCATTAGATTTTTTGTATATGTTTCCATAGCACTTTTTCTTCCCTTAGAATTAGGAACATTGCACCACCCTGAATTATGTCTAAATATGTCTATGTTTCTCACCGCACTTTAAGCAAATGAAGTTCTGGAGAGGTATGTTATATCTCTATGTATCCCTAAGCCTAGCTCTGTGTTTGACAGAGCAGATATTTAGCTAAGGTTTGTTGAACGATGCATCAATGGACAAGTTCATGAACAAACTAGTCTAAATTGCAGTGGGGCTTGAGAGATCCTCTGTAACCAAGAGGTGTAAATGGGACCATGAGCCAGACATTCAATGACATTTGCTTTGATTTGCTTTTTACAGGGAGCCTTTACATTGTTATCTAAACACACTGGCTGCATAGCATTTCACCTGTCACTCTCTGGAAGCTCTGGACCTTCTAAATCCAAAGCCAGCAGCCAGGCTAAAAGAGCTCACACAGCCTTGCTCAACGCAAACAGAAGTTCCCTCTCTTTGTGGGGTTCTCAGTAAGGTCTTGATTGTTACCGTAAAAACAGTTTGCACATTGAAATAAAAAATAATAGTGAAATAATGTGGCAGAACATAAAAGCTTGGAAGTTCATGTGGAGGGCTGAATTGCACCATATGGCTTCCAGTTCTGTACCTAGACCCAATAGAGTGCATTAAGAAAGCCATTTAGCCAGTGTCCTGTTGTGCCCGGTTATAGAGGGGCATATGGTATATTATCCCACATTGGAATAATTGTGAATCTCCTTGTGTTGATCTTTGTCTCTCTCAAAGTTTTGGTTTTTGGCACAAAGGAAATTTCAGCAGGGATTTCTTGTTATATTTCTATTCTTTTACTTCTTTCTTTAATACTTACATATGCAGAAGTTATGATGACACCATTATTTCTCATGAAAACTATAATTTTAGAAGAGAAAAAAATAGAACTTGAGGATTTAGGAATTTGCTGTTGTAGAGGAGCTGCGTGTATCTGGTAAGTATTTACGTCTCTTGCCATTGGGGAAGGAATGTGGCAATGGAAGGAGATCCTGAGGGCACAGGATAGGAAAGAAGTGGTTTCATCACACATGAATGGGTGATTGTCTGCTGAATCCTGATTTAGAAATGTTGTACAGTTAATCTCATTTCACCTTCACAATGTGTTGAATAAAGATGACTTTTTGTCATTATTTAATTACCCTGCCTTATAGCAGGGTAAATTATTTAGTTATCTATCGGACCCTTAATTTATTGCCTGTTTCTCCCACTTGTATATAAACCCAAGAGAAGATATTTTTTTCTGAGTTTTTGTTAAATGAAATATCTCATGACCTAGGACAGAGTCATACAATATAATAGAAACTCAATAAATCCTTGTTGAATCAACAAATTATATCTACTAAATGAAGAAATAGAAGATGAGGAAAATTAGATAGTTGTATCCAGGTCACAGAGTAAGATGAGAGAATACAGTGAGAATTTTAACCTTTATGTGTGACTGCCAAGACATACTCTTTATTCTGGCATCTATTATACATCCTGAATAAAAAATATTAGTGTTTACTCCCAGGCAGATCACTTACTAGTTCTTTGATCTAGGAGTTGATAATTATTTTTGAATCTGTAAAATTGATAGATACAATTAAGATATATTTAAATAAATTAGATTCTGAACATGGACATAAATATTCATACACATACAAATTATATTATTTCACTCATCTGTAAAAGCTCCAGATTATAAGTAGTTTAGGCATATATAATATATAAAATAGTTTAAACATGTACGATGCAATATACATATGCATTGTTATAACTATACCTAGTTATGACAATAATGGATATAACTATCCAAAGTAAGATAATGCATATAACTTTCAATGGACTAATTGTCATACAATTATGAAATCTGTATAGCCTATTGGATATGAGACTGACCTTTTATCAAACCTCCAGTCTGTCTAGACTCAAATCCCTGGCTCTGAAGCATATAAAATGTGTGACCTTGAACTTACTGTGTAATCTCTCTGAGTCTCAGTTCTTCCTATATTAAATATGGATTATAGTCTTCTTCATAGGATTGATGTGTTAATCAATAAGAAAATGTAGGTAAATTGCTTAGTAAAGTGCCTGAAAGACATTATTATTCAATTATATTTTTTCCTTTTCATTTTTATCTTGTTACTCAGTTGCCCTATTTTTTAAAATATAGTCCTCATTTCAAAATCATTAAGACTGACTAGAAATGTGGTAGAATTCTACCTCTATATTTCCATTAACTTAGAGTTATCCATTTTTGTTTCTGGTGGACAAATTTCTTCTGCTACTCCAGTTTTGACCAGTTTGATGATTGTGTATTTTCTTACTTTATTACAATTTCAGGCAGTCGGCAAGTGTTAAGTAAATTTTCAGTCACCAAAATAACATCCATTTGTTTCTACTAAAGCAACGCTCAGAAAATAATGGTAAATTATGAGAAGAGTTGTTAATATCAAGTGTTTAGCCAGAGATTGAAATAAAAACTTCAGAGATTATAGTTTATGGACACTCTTCTTTATGCTGATAGATTCCATATACATTTTTCTTTTAAATAATTTATATAATTTAGTGTGTGTATATATACAATGTATAATTTTAGATATTTTAATATTGTGTGTATATATACAATGTATAATTTTAGATATTTTAATATAAACTAATTTTTTTATTTGTTTCATATAATCTAAAAGAAGAAAGGGTAGCTTTGAGAAAACATTATTTCTGAAAGGCAGGCAAAAATGCTGAGCACATTGAAATTCAGACAATGCTCGGTTAAATGCACTTTTTTCTTCTGTTTTAACCTTTAAAAAAGTAATTTATAATAAAAGCTGTATAAACCTAAATATGTCCCCAAAGTTAAGTTCGTGGTAGGTCTTAAATGTGCTAAAAATGGCCTCTATGTGACATTTTTGCCCCACCTGTCAATTTCTTCTTTACATGGTTTCAGCAGTTTGAGAGTTGGGATACTGCTACTAGGCACTTTTCAGCAAATTTGAAGATTTAAACTTTTCTTCCCTGCCATTTTATTTCATCTTCAGGATTTCTAAAAGCATGAGGCAGGTGAGATGTACTTTGAACATTCAAATCTTGCAACACATTTAAGAAGTTTGTGCCCCTCAAAATAGTGTGTATTATTATTAACATATGATAATCAAAAAACCAAATGTATTAATATTTATTGAGCAATTAAATAGACTTTTGAATATGAGAAAGGCTAATAGTCTATGAATTGAAGTGTAGTTTATGAGACCGTGTGATCCATTAACCACCAGAACCCTTCATTAATGTGGGAAGAGAACCAAATGTTGAATTCTCCATGGATGATATTTTGGCAATTAGTTATATCTGCAAATGTGTAATTGCAGGTGCAACCCAGCTGGTTAGTCAACAATTTGTTAATGCTTGATGCATAGCACCCTAAGTACCTAAGCAATTAGAGACCTGATACAACAATTAATTAGGGTCCCAAATTAAGTCAGGCAAGAAGTGTTGTTACATTCAAAAATTCAAAGCATAAATGCCACTGAAGAAAATTTCAAAGAAACTCCAATAGAAAGCATTTCTAAATTAATATATAGAGGACTTTGCAAACTGGTGACCCATTTTGCTAACTGTATCCATGGGTGAGTGTGTTTATTGAAAAAAAATAGATTTTTTTATTTAACACTTGCAAAATAAGTAGAAATTCTCAATCATCAAAAGGAATGTCAGACTTAGTCCTAACAATCTTTTGTCAAATACAAATTAAGGAGTTCTTCAGCTCCTCACCCTTACCCTACCTGACAGCCCTAAACTTTAATGATCTTTGAATGGCATTAATAAACATTGTTCTCTACATTTCTATACAGAAATGATTATGAATACACTGTGAATTGAGGGGAAAATTTACTGTTTCCTCAAGTTGTCTTCCAAACCAAGTCTGTTCTACAAGATAGCCAAAACATGCTCTTTCCTTGGCTTTCAGCCCACTAACTTCTTATTTTCTACCCACTCGAACACCAGATCTCTTTCCTTCTTCTCCCAGCAAGAAAGGTGTCCAGTTGCATTTAGATGTGTTGCCTCCTGTATTCTGGTTAATGCTGCATTAAAACAACAGACCTCTGTCTTGCACACACGGATTGCCTTTTATAGAATAATTCTGTTGCATTGTAAATCTAAAAAAATGCATCCTTATTGCCTGGAGTAGGCATGGGGAAGGCAAGGTGACAAAGAAAATAACAATGAGGAGGATTTTATGAAACATGCATGGGGAAGGCAAGGTGACAAAGAAAATAACAATGAGGAGGATTTTATGAAACATGCATGTGGAATCATGCTGCATCTTTAGAAAAAACCTCTACAATCAAACTAAAAACAATTGTCATAGTTGTACTGTATAGTCCAGTCCATACGCTGAATGATTAGAGAGAAAACAGTAAAAGCATCGGGTCCGAAATCAAAGATTTCTTTTGAACTCCAAAGATTTAGCAAAGATCTAGAATAAAAGTGGATGTCAATGAACAGAAAAATAAAAAGGGAGTGGCAGTGGGCAGAATTATGAAATCACAGGATGATAAATTGTTCTGGTGACCTCCTCTTTACCCCAAGGTTGAGGAAGAAATTCCCACCCTAGGTTTAAGAGGAGGGCTGAACCTATGACTGCTGGAACTGGACGGATGAGACAGGAGCACTTTACAGTCTCACATAAAGTCCTCTCAGTTTATAAGAAATTCACATGAACCCACAGCCCAGGGAAGGAGGACCCTGTACCATGTAGAGCCACACGGTGGTTACCTCCAAGAACAGAGTGAACTACCAGGACTGTGGGAGGCAAACACTGTAGTTATGCGAAGGTAAGGTGGATTCCACTTTTCTTTCTTTAATGTAATTGTCTTGTTTGATTAATTTCAAAGGCTAACAGGGAACTGAAGCTTCTCCTCAGGGGTAAACGAGCACATCCTTAGTCTCCATCATCAGGAGATAATTGTTTGTCTAGGTGACCTTATGCACAAAAGCACAGTGGATAAGGGTCTTTCATGTAGGCTCTTTGAGGCTGTCCGCTTTTCACTAAATATCAAAACAGCACACTATATAGGGTTTTAACTTCAAAATTGACACCAGACAGGTGAGAAGTGTGTCAATACAAAGTAATTGTCAATTCTCTTAATGGCAGGGGCTATCACAGTATCTGATAGGTTAGTTGGTCAGAGTGATTTTTGTTTGTTTGTTTGTTTGTTTTCTGTTTTGTTTTTTAACTGTGAGGGCTGCCTCTCAAGACTTGCACTTGTTTTAAAGTAACGGGTATTGGCATTTTCTTCCTGGAAACTCTTTTGTGCTTACCACATTCCAAAAAGAGCTGGATGAGGTATGGTTGAGGAAAAACTATGAGTCACTGGTGAGACTTACTCTGCACTGGAGGGTTTAATTTAGATTCCTTATCAGATAATAACCTGATTTTTGTGTTTCTTTTCTTTTCTTTTCTTTTTATGATGGCAGTAGAACTTGTGTGAGGCCATTCCACTGACATTCAAGATGCATATCTATTGACACCATAAAGGCTCTGACAAGGTAATGACTCCTGTGGGGTCATTATTATCCCTATGGAAGTATATGAGACACATCATTGAAATTGTAACAGCTCCAGTAGTTGCAAAGAGAGATGGTAATAGCTCTTTTGGGGATATTGCTAAGGCACTGGGAGTGCAAGCAGTAACTTTGTAAACACTGCAGCAGAACTTACACTAATACTTTAGATTAATGTAAAATATATACATTCATACCAAATATGCAAAACACATACATATATATACACGTACATACAAAATTTTTTCAAAAAGGTATGGCTATCACCACCCTTTAAAATAACGTTGATTAAATATATATTTTATCTAGTAATTTTTAAACTGTAATAAGACAATGTATATACACATGTCTGTATATATATATATGTCACCAAAAGTTTTGTGCTTCTGAATGGAGTATTAAAATCAAATTTACTTATTTTAATGTTTGAAATTTTACAGGGTTTTGGTGAAAATGTGAACACAAAAAGTTACTGTGTCAGGCAGAATTTTAAGATGACCCCCAAGATTCCCACTCCCTGGTGTGCATGCTCTGTGTAACTCTCACTCCTTGAAGGTGGACAGATTCTCTGAATACGATGAGCCATCACTCCCATGGTTGAGTTAACTTGTATGTCAAAGTGAATGGATTTCTCAGATATAATTAAGATCCTAAATCAATTTATTTAGAGGTTGTCAGAAGGGTTATTGTCCTGCTAAACCTGAATTACTTAAATGAAAGTTTTTATAAGAAGGACTGGGCCTTTCCTAAAAATACTCACTCAATGACTGGGAACAAGGGGGTCATATTGTGAAAGACCCTGTGGAAGGCCAGGTGGTGAGGTATTGAGATTAGTCAAGGATTACAACCAGAAAGAAAACAAAGACCCAAGACCTACAACAGAATTGAATTCTCCCAATAACGGGTGAGCTCACGAGGGGACCCCAAACTCCAGAACAAACTGCTGCTGGACAGCATCTGAACTGCAGCCTTGAAACCCTGAGCCAAAGAATGAAGGTAAGCTCTGCCCAGACTCTGGACCTACAGAATCTCAGATAATAAATGTATGTTGTTTTAGTTTGATAAATTTGTACTATCGTTAGCCCTATGTATGCCTGGGTTTCACCTCCATGGATTAGATCAAACATGAGTTAAAAATATATATTTTTTTAATTGTGTCCGTGGCTAGTCACAGTGGCTCATGCCTGAGGTTCCAGCACTTTGGGAGGCCAAGGCGAGTGAATCACCTGAGATCAAGAAGTTGAGACCAGACTGGCCAATGTGGTGAAACTCTGTCTCTACTAAAAACACAAAAATCAGCTGGGTGTGTTGGCAGGCACCTGTAATCCCAGGTACTTGGGAGGCTGAAGCAGGAGAATCACTTGAACCTGGGAGGCAGAGATTGCAGTGAGCTGAGACCTCGCCATTGCACTCCAATCTGGGTGACAAGAGCAAAACTCCACCTAAAAAAATTATATTTGTAATAAATGTGTGCAGACGTTTTTCTTTGTCATCATTTCTTAAATGATATAGCATAATAGTTATTTATACAGCAATTACATTGTATTATGTATTATAAGTAACCTAGAGATGATTTAAAACATACCAGAGAATGTACATAGGTTATGTATAAATTCTATATCATTTAACATAAGAGATCTAAGCATCCATGGGCTTAGCTATCCTTGGGAGGTCCAGGAACCAATCCCCCATGGATACTGAGGGATGACAGGATGACTATAATTTGCTATACAGCAATAGAAACTGATATAGTTACAAAAAGATAAAATATTGAGGCATTTCTTTTAATTTCTTAGTTTCAATTTTTTCTAGAGATTTTTAAAAGATTATTGAAGTCACCAAATACATAATTCTGTGCTCTTTAGAAATCAACGCATGTCTATATATACTACTTCAAAATGATTTTAAATGGTTTACTTTCCTTTCATGGATTTTTGTTCTACTCTTTCTGTCCTTATTTTTTCTTGCTTTGGGCTTAATTTGCTCTTCACTTTGTAGTTTCTTAAAGTAGCAGTTTATTTATTTAAGAATTTCTTTCCGAACATAAACATATGATGTTTTCAAATTTCCTTAAGCATACTTTTTCTACATCCTACAAATTTTGATATATTATGTTTTCATTTTCTTTAAATTCAAACTATGCCCTAATTTTCTTTATGACTTCCTCTTTTTCCCTGTTGCATTATTCAGAATTTTACTCAATACTCAAATATTTGGTGTTTTTTCTGGTAATCATTTTGTCATTTATTTTTAAAGTTACTTTTTTCAGAAGACATTTTGTATGATTACATTTTGATTAAAAATGTTGAGATTTATATTATGGTCTGGAATATTATCTGCCTTATTAAGTATTTCACATGTACTTAGACATGATTTTGTTCTGCTCTTATTGGATGAAGTGCTCTATAATGTCAATTTGAAAATGTTTGTTGACAATTGCTAAGGTTTTCTATGTTCGTACTGATTTTATGTCTACTTGTTCTATAGATTACTTAGAGAGGGAAGGCAAAATCCCAACTATCATTATAGAGAAAATCAATAAAATCAATTGGGTCTTGAGATAGGCTAATAAAATTGATAAATTTTAGCCAGTATAATCAAGAGAAAGACAGAGAAAGAGAAAGAGAAAGATATGCAACTCATTACCAACCTCAAGAATGAAAGAGAGAACAGCAATGATGAACTCACAGGCATTCAAAGGATAATAGAGAAATATATAGAAAGAATATGAACAAAATTTGGTAACATAAATGAAATGGAAATACTCATTGAAAATAGGAAGCACCAAATCACACTGAAAAACCAAATAACATGTACATGTAGTGTCATATCTATTAAGAATGCCAAATTTGTAGCTGAAAACTTTTCAACAGTGAAACTTGCAGATTCAGATGGCTTTACTGACAAATATTATTATATATTTAAAGAACAAAAAGTAGTCAATGTAGTTCAGAGTGTCAAACATTTAAAAAATGTGATAAGCACTTGATAGAAAGAAGGAAAACATTTAAAAACCTATTTTCCTTAGTATAAAGTAATATGCATTCATTGTGGAAGACACAGAAAATGAAAAAGAAAAACCATTTATAAAATGATGACTCAGGATAATCAGCATCAATAATTTATATATAATTATTTAATTTCTTGATGATGATAATATGTATGTAAAATGCCAAAACTTTAGGACATAAAGAGAAAAGCTAATAAAATGTCACCTACTATTCTCTCCAAAATTTCCACTTTGTCATGTCAATGTTAGGTAAGGGGGAAGAACAATTGGATTGATATTGATTGAAAAGGGAATTGAGATTTGCCTGACAGATGCAGTTGTGCAGTCAAAAGAGAAAAAGGAAGATGAAATTTAGTTTCAAATGTGTGTATACATTAGAAGTATGCGGTGAGATTAAAAAACAGTTTGATGCCTACGTCTATGCTCAGGTATATATTTGATGTATTTGGTCTAGAACACACCAGGTTTGTTAATGTCTTTGTTCTGTTTGTTTGTTTAAATTAAATAATCCCTAGACTCAAAGTTGATTGAGAAATAAGAGAGACAAGTAAAATAGAAGGGTAAGGGATTGGGAGGATAGCAATATAGAGTCCTCCTTGAAATGAAGGTCTCATGAAGAAGATTTCAACGAGATTAGTGATGGTCACAGAAGAAACACTAAACAGGGTTTCTCAAACTTAACGTGTGTACAGATTGTCCAAGGATATTTTTACAATGCAGATTCTGATTCACACAGGCTAGGCAGGACCTCATATTCTGCATTTCTACCAGAATCTCAGGACTACGACTCTAAATAGCAAGGCAGTAAAAGCAAAGGGAAAAAGCATAAGTTATGACCAGAAAGCATAAGGACTGAATTAGAAATTTTAAAGTTGAAGATGTTTCAGGTAATGGCAATGTTCAACTGTGGTCTTGAATAACATAAATAATCAGAATTTGAAACAGCATGCTTTGGAATGCTTTCTTTTATTTCCAAAAATGTCAAATGAGACGTTCTCAGTATTATTACATGGAAGTATTTTCTTCTATTTAGTATTTGCTTTTATTCTCACAGGCAACTGGAGGTGGTTTGGATTTAAAATCTTCTAAACCAAAAACACAGGGTGGGAGTTGACCATGGTTTGCATACAATTGTTTATTCGTGTATTTGAACATGGACAATATGAATTCTTGCCTCGTAGTATTCATATAAAAACAAAATATTATGGAAAGCAACAAGTGCATTATTGGAAAAAAATAGGTACTCAACCAACTGTTGTTCTTCCCACTTTTATCCTCACACAGATCTCTGATAAACACTTGAATTGCCCAGACCGCCTGAATTTTCTTTCCCGGTGCTAATTATATGTAATTTAATATAAGGCTCCAGATGTTGATATGAATTGATATCTAAAGTCACAGAACAACATATACTTACCACCTAAATTATCACAATTACAGCCTATGACAGGCAGTTTGGTGAAATCATCATGTAACAATTTCCATTATTTTCAACTGAGTGGTTGTTAGAAAATGATAAAGAGAATTGCTTATGTTTATTAACAAAAGTAAGGTTTATTTCATTTTCCATTTGTAATAGCAAGCTAAAATAAAATACCCTGCAACTTTGGGTTTTTAAATAAATCCTGATTGCAATGTGTATTAAAGTCTCTCAATATAGTTCTCAGTAATAAATACCTCAGATATTTGTTTAAAATCCATAAATTTAATAATCTCTACACATTAACCTATTCTTCTCAAGAATCTTCTATTCAAAGTTCACCATGCTTTTCCATAATAAAATGTACATTTAAAGGTGTATTTATTGATGAGGCAGATTGCAGGGCTGATGAAGTCTTGATGTCAGGCATATTATGGTCAGTTTCACATTGGTTTTCCCTAGATAACACAGCCATATAAATTAAAAGACTTAACAAGAGCTCTGGGAGTCCAATATTGGGCTTTCAAATCTAACGATAATCAGACTGTAGAAAAGGGACATTATCTAAACAATTTTATCCTAATAAGTTTGAAGCTACTCACTGGAACCCATAGAAACTAAGCTTTTTTTTTTTTAAATGTGTGCTGTGTTTTCCTCAAAGAAAATTTATTTCAAGGTTATGATATTATATATTTGGCATTCAAACAGATGTGAATCTAAATAATTGCAATATTGCTTATTAACTATTTGACCTTGGGAAATAATCTTTCTGACTCTAGGTTTCAACATTGGTAAAATGGGACTTTAAAGGTTTGTTCTAATAATGTTATTAGATATTGAGTTTAAATGACTGCCCATCTTTTTGTTCATTTTTTCCCATTTCCCAACTGAGATTTTTACACATTTTTCTTCCTGAAGTTGGATGTCTAAGAGGGGCCATAAAACCATAGGTTGCTCATCGTTCTGCCATCTTTGCTAACTGATATAACCACCCTCAATTCAAAGGCAAGAAAGTCTTCCACACAACCGTATCTGTGAAAACAGGTATTTGTCACAAATTGAAAAGAAATGTCTGTATATAAAAATTGAATATAAAAGTAAAAGGTGGGGTGTGGTGGCTCATGCCTATAATCCGAACACTTTAGAAGACCGAAGCTGGCAGAATGCTTGAGCCCAGGAGTTCAAGACCAGCCGGGGGAACATAGTAAAACGCTGTCTCTGCAAAAAGGACAAAATTTAGCTGTGTGTGGTGGTGCGCATCTGTAGTTCCAGCTACTTGGGGGGCTGAGGTGGGAGGTTCGCTTGAACCTGGGAAGTTAAGACGGCAGTGAGCCAGGATCATGCCATTGCACTCCAGCCTGGGCAACAGAGTGAGACCCTGTTTCAAAAATAAAATAAAATATAAATAAATAAATGTAGAATAAAACAAGCAGAATTCTTAAATTGCCAATAAAAGAAGGATGAAGGGAGGGGCTAAGTAAACAGATAATGCATAAACGTTCAATAAACATGGCTAATGCACAATTGAAAAAAAAAAAGCTCAACTTAATTATCCATACATACTAGTGCCTACTATAAATTACTACTATTATGAGTTTCTAGGGTCCAGTGAAGAACCTAGATGACTGGTATTGTCATCAAAGGTAATGACCTATTATAGAATATAAACCCATAAATCATTATGATTACAAAGATTTTATGCAAATGATATAGTCATGAAGTCATAAATATGGTTCAAATTCTGCCTGGGTTAAGAAGTAATTTCATGGTAGCTATAGTGTATTTTTATGTTTATATTATTTTTGTCCTTTTTTTTTACATTATGTTTAATAATTTTCAGTAGTCATTCTCCCCAATTAGCAGTGTTATACATTGTATCATTTGTGTTGCATTTCATAGTATTCCTTCACATCGAACTTCCTTATTCAAGCCCATTTTCCAGAACTTGTAATGGTTACTCAAAGTAGTGAAAACTAATTGTAGAGAATAAAATAATTATAGAAAATAAAAGTAAGAGTTAAGAAGGTATCAAAATCACTATGAGAATTTTGTATACACATAATGAACAAAGTTTAAACAATACTGAAAAAGTATTTAAATTTATCAAATTATCACCATAAACAATGCCACCATGTGGAAACAGTTTGCAATCATTTTGTTGTTTTGTATTAACAGCTTGGGATTCTAAATAAATTATAAATAAAACGAAAGTTAAACAACTTAATTTGTGTAATTACAAATTTTTCTAACTAGACTATGTGTCTGTCAAGATTTTATGTTGTTCTCTGTGAATTTTATAGCCTCCCTGGTGGTCTAGCATTAAAATGTGACATTGTCTACATCAATTTTGCATGATTTCAGCTGGAATAAAATGAATTCACATTGTATATCTAACTAAAGTCTACCATCAGAAGAAACTTCAATCATCGTGGAAGTATAGAAACACAGAACTAAATTGGCTGACACAGGAATGGGATTGCCAGAAAGGACTCACTGAAGACAGTAATATTTAATGTGCAACCTCAAAGTTCAAGAAGTTATACAAGAAAACAAAACAAAACAAAAAAAAAGTAACATTTGACATCCCTGAAACTGAGAAAGTTTTGAATTAAAATATTACACAATGCTTGGTATAATATTTTAAGGTTTGGTGACATATTTATCTTATTTAATAATGACTTTATTCTATGACAGTACACTATTTTGGTGGATAATTTGACAATATATGCCAAGACGTTCAAAACTTTGATCCAGTAATCCTTCTACTTTGAATTTCTCTACAGGAAACAAACACAGAGATAAATGCAGTATTATTAGTTTTCATAGCAGCACTGGTAGTGTCAGCAAAAAATTTAGGACAATCTAATGATCTCCATTTAGGATAGTCCGTGTTAAAGAATTTCATTCAGCCACTTAAAATGATGCCTGCAAAAGCACATTAGTGACATTTAAAATATATGTATAATAAATTATAAGGTGCGGAAAGCAGGACCAATTGCATATACTCTTTAAATTCACTTGGGTACTTTTATTTTTTTTGAGAGGGAGTCTTGCTCTGTCACCCAGGCTGGAGTACAGTGATGCGGTCTTGGCTCACTGCAACCTCCGCCTCCTAGGTCAAGCAATTCTTCTGCCTCAGCCTCCTGAGTAGCTGGGAATACAGGAATGTGCCACCATGCCTGGCTATTTTTTTGTTTTTTAAATAGACATGGAGTTTCACCATGTTGGCCAGGCTGGTCTCAAACTCCTGACCTCGTGATTCTCCTGCCTTGGTCTCCCAAAGCGCTGGAATTACAGGCATGAGCCACCATGCCCGGCCTGGGTATATTTTCTAATATTTAAAAACATGTGCCCTGCCCAGGTATATTTTTTAATATTTAAAAAAAGAAAATCTCAAAATATATGATTGCAGTAGTTGTCTTTGGGTTTTGAATTTCTGGGATTTAAAGGAATAACAAAATTCTTAACTATAAAAAATATGCAAAGTTACAATTTCACAACTTTTTAAAAATGTAAGTTTATCTAACTTACATAGGTATATATATATATATATATATATATAGTCATTTTAAAATATAAATTGTGTATAATACATAAGTATGCATATATGTATCTTAGTCCATGTTGCTGCTATAACAAAAATACCTGAGACTGGGTAATTTATGAAAACAGAAATGTATGTTCTTATAGTTCTAGAAGCTAAAAAGTCCAGGATGAAGATACAAGCCTAATCTGCGTCTGGTGAGGCCAACTCTCTGCTTCCAAGTTAATGGCTTGCTGCTGCATCTTCACATAAGAAAACTGAATGCTGTGTACTTGCGTGGTGGAGGGCCAAAGGGCAAATGGCACTGGGGCCTGCAGTGCTCCGTTCAACGTCTTTTATAAGAGCACTAATCCGTTTGTGAGGGCAGAGCCCTCATGATTTAATTACCTCCCCAGAGTCCCCTCTGCTTAATACTATTACCTTGGGATTTAAGTTCCAACATAAGAATTTTCAAAGGACATATATACTCAAATCATAGTAGCATACACACACATATACGCACACACACACACACAGGCACTGACACACATGTATATATGAAACTTAATATATTTATATATGAACAGCTAGGAAAAGACTACAATTTTCATGGGAGAGATGCTTGGATGGATGGTCATTATGAGTTGTTTTTTCTCCAATAAAGTTAATATGGAGTAGTAGTTTAATAAAAATTCACCAGAATAGTGATAATTGGCCACAGGGGAAAAAAAATGAAGGTAATCTAGGACTACATATGTAATCAATATAAATATAAAACAGACCAGGATGGAGGAATGTGCAAGGTGATAGGGCACAAGATAATAGAAGGGGCTTGCACCTCATCCAATTGTAATGTTGATTTATATAAGCCTGATTGGAGCTATTGCTGAAGTTCTCAACAACTTAAAAATATCTAAAATGATGAAATGATACACTTTCTCAGATACTTCTATTACAGAGTTCATAGAAATGAAAACACACAGATCATAGAAACTCACACACACACACACACACAGAAAAAACACAGAGTTACAAGACTCTCCTTAGAAGACTAGAGGCTTAATTTAACTTAATTAATTTATTTATGTATCTGTTTTGAGACAGGGCAGAGTTTCACTCTGCTGTCCAGGATGAATTGGTCTCCAGTGATCCTCCTGCCTCAGCTTTCCAAAGTGCTGGAACTATAGGTATGAGCCACTGCATCCATCCCAGAGGCTTAATTGTACAGTATACTCAATTAACATATTTTGAAAGTCATTCTGTTTACGTTTTAAAACACAAAGGAAAAAGTATGTTATTTTCTTTAAGGAGAAAAACACAACTAATTTTATCTGAGAAGCATTAATTTAAATTTTTTTTCAATGGAAATTCTACTTTCTTTAATCTGATTTTTAAAAGTTCTTATTTAAAATTTAAACAGATGCCACTGTACAGTTTGCATCACAACATGCAGAATTTTGAAAATCAAATTTGTTTAAATTAAATATATTTGCAAAATATTAATTTTTCAGCATTATTTTACTTTTTACTTCATTACAAATATTAATATAACCATCTACCTTCTCTATAAGCCAATCAATATCAACCATTCACTTTTCACACGTTTTGTTGAAGTAAAATGTCCTGGAAGTATAGGGTTTGTCAAAGTGTAGACCTCAATGGATTTTCACACTGAATACACCATGTATCAAGCACCACAGATAAAGAAAAAGAATATTAGCAATAGGGAAATCATATCCTGAAATCAAAAAGCATGGCATAGATAAGCTTTATCTGTGCTTGCCCTTTATGTAGATGGCATTGCGTAGTATGTCCTCTTTTGTATTCGGTTTTTTTCATGCAGCATTGTGAGATTGTATATATTGTTACATGTAGTTAGAGATCACCGATTCTCATAGCAATATAATATTCTATTATTAATACATCACAGATTGATGATCTATTTAATAGGCATTTGGGTGTCATTCATAGAGAGTAGACACCTATTTAAGGATATGTTAAAGGGAAACATTTCTGAGTCATAAGAATGTGTGTGTGTGTGTGTGTGTGTGTGTGTGTGTGTACGTATTGAGCTTTGACCTTTGTGTGTATGTGTGTGCATGTGTGTGTGTATTTTCAGCTGTGCCCTTCATGTTACCCAGTGTAATGCTTACATGACCCGGGTAAATTTCTACCCTGCTAACAAAAATTCCCCTTATCACCATATGAGCTAAGACTGGTGGGATCCAAGATAGCAGCTCGCTTGACCTCTGAAGAACCTCTAGTTTAATTATAATCTCATTTCCACAGCAAATGACACTCCCACCTGTGCCAAGACAGTTGACAATCACCATGTCACCATGACAACCAGAAGAAACGATGAAAGGACAAAAACGAAGGTGGCAACTCTAGATCTGAAAAGTTCTCTACCCATGCCTAGAAAGAGTGAATATTCCTCCCTTTGTTTTAATGCCTGTTACCTTTCATTAAGAACTCCCTTATCTATGATTTCTAAGCTTTCATGAGATGAGAGGGTGGTTAGTGAATCAAGCTCCCACTTCTCAATCCCATGGCCATCGTAGAAAGCCTGCTTTACTTGAGGCTCACTTTTTGCTTTATGTATTAGTTTCACGGCATCAAACAAGAAAAAGCCCCCATTTTGAGAGGGACTCACTTTGTTGATAACATTGGGCATTTCCCAGACCAACTCTCTGGGCTTGAGCTCCACGAAACTTCAATGCCTGGTAAATTTCTTGAGGGAGAGACTGGTAGTGTGCTTGAAAGCTAGCTCCTCTCCTCCCAAGCTGGGTCTTTGTTTCTGAAGACTACTCAGGATTTCATTCTGCCTTTTAGATGTCTTTATATTACCTACCAATCCTCCCTCACTATCTCAGAACCCAGGCAATGTACTGTGGAAAGAGAAGACCATGTCCTTGAAGCCCTTCACTTTCTGATGTGTAATCTACTTCTTCACCACTGCTAAAAGAACTGCTGGTTTGTTTCACCCCTCCTGTCTGGGCCTGCGAAAAACAAAGAATAGGCTGCTGCTCTCAGGGTCAGGAGGAGTTATCTGGTGCCTTTAGAATCAATGAGTTTTTTTCCTTACTAGAGTGTTTGTTATATAATCCTGTAGCTACTGCTTTTTGATGCCTCAGAGGTTTATATTTTGGTTTTATAATGTAGCCAGCATTTTCTACTTGTATAAAGGAGAAAAGAAGGTGCTACTTTGACACAAATTAATTCATCCTAACTGGTCATAGAAGTCTTCATCTGCTTTTTAAGGATGGGTATATTCAAAGTGAGAAACAACAGCATATATGTAAGCTAAACGGTTGGAGAGAATATGAATGTCCAAAATGAGGATATAAGATTGAGGTATCCTTTGCACATAAAGGAATATAAAAAATATTCTTATCATTTTTCTTTCTATGACAAGTCAGTAAGTTGGAATTATGGATGTGAAGATGAATGGACACCAAGGAACAATTACCTTTGTGAACTTAGGAAAGTCAAATGCCTTTCCTCAGACTCAAATTTCTCATTGTAAAACAGGATAAATAATTTTTCATGTTTTCTTCATGTAGAGACTGCATGTCAAATCAGGACAAGCCTCTGCAAATTAGAAGGCAATCACCTCTCTTAAGACATTATAGCATGATAAGCAGTCATTCACTGACTCTGTTAGCTTATTTTAAGTTGATCTTGGGTTTGCACAAATGGATACAGTAAGTCACAGTAGATGGATCTGCTACTGACACACACAGTATACAGGGACTGGTTTTGTGACACAGATCATTGAGAGTTTGTCTGTGAGTCTTCACATTCCTTTAAAGACTTTATTGTTATCAGAATTGGTAGACTTTTCAGGAGAAAATAATTAACTCTAAAAGTCTGAAAGTGCAAATTTTTGGTGAAAAAAAATATTTCTCAATTAAATGTTTACTTAAAAATGTAAGTGAAATAAAATAAAAACCTCAACACAAATAATTATTTTTTTTGTGTTTTTTAAATAGTGTCTTAGAATTATATAGCCATTATAAGATGAAAATACCTTAGTTTCCTTATGTTGATTGATCTGTATTTTTCTATTATCCTCATTTTATAGAAGAAAATAAGATTATAACATGACCAGAATGTGGCAGTAACAGCCACTCGTTCTTCTGACTGATAATTTAGTCTCATTCCACTTCTAATATGTCAAATCTCCATGTTTTAAATCCATGTATGGAGTGCAGACTAAATATTTGGTAGTTATTGTTTCTAAATGGAAGCAAATATTATATATGTCAGTAAAGTTTTTTGGTATTTGTAAACTGTCATGGGGCTGGTGGGAATGTGTTTATGCTAATGGCAGTGAGGGCAACTAGGAGTCACTCTTATGGCTATAAACTGGGTTTGGCTGGCTTTTTTTTATTGCATCTTGTTTTCACCAGATCCTGTTCTGATTAGCAAGATTTTGAATGAGATGGAGACCAGTGCTTGAAAAACAAGTCCTGCTGATATCCTAGCTCAGTTTTGCTTACAAATGGCCAATGCTACCTCTAATCATGGCCTTGCTGCATGACCCCTTCTAGTGCTCTTATTTATTCCTTTATTAATTAAAAGTTTGTTTCATTAGCTGATAGAATCCAAATATTCTTCCAGGCTGGTGTGTGTACATAAATTTATATATATGTTAGATATGTATGCTATATATGTTATATATAGTCCTTCTATATAAAAGTATTAGTAATCCAGTGTTACAACTATTATATTGTTTCTGTATTACTATACACCTAATTTGTGCACAACTATGATTATTTAGATTATCCAAAAAGTATTCATTTTTCTTTTCCTTCTCCTATAGACAGAATTTATAATCCTGGCCCATTAATTTCAAGTATAGGTGAGTAAACTTGCTTTGACCAGTGATCATTACCCAAGTCCAGGCCTTAAATGTGCTTACACAGTTTCATTTGGCACCAACTGTGCCAGTGATCTAGTATAGAATGGGAATGACTTGAGCCATGACCCCTTGACCTTTTGTCTATATGTATGAAGACACACGGAGGTGACCCAAACCCAGCCTCCAGTCTGAGTAGTACTGCTCAACTGAATTCACCCTAGAGAAACCAAACCATTATTGACCCACAGATCCATGAGACTAATAGAAGCACATGTTTTCATAGGCCCCAGAGTGTAGGATGGTTTTTTAATGCAGCATTATTATTTTAATATCCAATTAATATAATAACTAAACCTGCATATCATTTTTGTTACTGTCCACAAATGCCATTTTTTTCCTATTAACACAATTGCCCCACTAGATTAATTAAACAAACATTAGAGAGAGATCCAAGATGGCTGATCACTAGCATCTCGGGATTGTAGCTCCCAGTGAAGGTGCAGAGAACAAGAGGACGCACTTTCAGATGAATGTTTTTGCTTATGGACCAGGAGATTCCCAGCAGAGGAGCCCCACAGGTCACCAGCGCAACTCTTGTGGCTAGTGCGGCAGTTTTGCCAGCGCCTCGGTGAGGCAGTTCTTGGTGCAGAGTAAACGGGACTGGGTCCCCTTTTGGCCGATGTTTGGAGCTCCGGGAAGGCAGAGTCACCTGTTCAGCTGATTGAAGGAAAGACTCAAGAAGGAAGCCAGACCAGAGATTACTGGGCAGAAAAGCACCATAAATCTTAATGCTGCTGTTTTAGCCGGCACAGTGGGTTGTTCAGATTCTGGTGCTGGGAATCAACAAATTGGGCGTCCACTCAGAAACCTAATTAGAAAATCGGTAATTACAAAGATGACAGATGGATAAATTTATAATGACGGGAAGAAACCAGCCTAAAAATGCTGAGAATACCCAACATCGGAACACCTGTCCCTCAATAGGGGATCACAGTTCCTCATCAGTAACGGAACAAGGCCTGATGGAGAACAAGTGTGTTCCATTGACAGAAGTAGGCTTCAGAAGGTGGATGATAAGAAACTTCTGGGAGTTAAAAGAACTTGTTCTAACACAATGCAAAGAAACTAAGAACTTTGAAAAAAGGTTTGACGAAATGCTAACAAGAATAGATAATATAGAGAGGAATATAAGTGAATTAATGAAGTTGAAAAACACAACATGAGAACTTCGCGAAGTATGCACAAGTTTTAACAGCCGAATTGATCAAGCAGAAGAAAGGATATCAGAGGTCAAAGACCAACTTAATGAAATAAAATGAGAAGATAAGATTAGAGAAAAAAGGACAAAAAGGAATGAGCAAAGTCTCCAAGAAATATGGGACTATGTGAAAAGACCTAATCTACGTGTGATAGGTATACCTGAATGCAACGAAGAGAATGAATCGAAGCTGGAAAATACTCTTCAGTATATTATTCATGAAAACTTTCTCAACCTAGCAAGGTAGGACAATATTCAACTCCAGGTAATACAGAGAACACCACAAAGATATTCCTCAAGAAGAGCAACCCCAAGGCACATAATTGTTAAGATTCACCAGGGTTGAAATGAAGGAGAAAATACTAAGGGTAGCCAGAAAGAAAGGTCAGGTTACTCACAAAGGGAAGCCTATCAGACTCACAGCAGATCTCTCAGAAGAAACCTTACAAGCCAGAAGAGAGTGGGGGCCAATGTTCAACATCCTTAAAGAAAAGAACTTTCAGCCCAGAATTTCATATCCAGCCAAACTAAGCTTCACAAGCGAAGGAAAAATAAAATCTTTTGTGGACAAGCAAGTACTCAGGGATTTCATCACCACCAGGCCTGCTTTATAAGAGCTTCTGAAAGAAGCATTACACATAGAAAGGAACAACCAGTATTAGCCTTTCCAAAAATATACCAAAAAGTAAAGAGCATCAACATAAAGAAAAAGTTACATCAACAAATGGACAAAACAGCCAGCTAACATCAAATGGCAGTAATAAACTCACATATATTGTTACTAATCCTAAATTTAAATTGACAAAATCTCCCAATCAAATGACACAGCCAAAACACATCTGTATGCTGCGTCCAGACCCATCTCACATGCAAGGATACACAAAGACTCAAAACAAAGGGACAGAGAAAGTCTTACCAACCAAATGGAGAGCAAAAATAAAAAAATAAATAAAAAGCGGGAGTTGCAATTCTCACCTCTGATAAAACATATTTTAAAGCAACAAAGATCAAAAGAGGCAAAGAAGGTCATTACATAATGGTAAAAGGATCAATGCAACAAGAAGAGCTAATGATCCTAAATATATATGCACAGGAACACCCAGAAACATAAGACTTATAAAAAGACTTAGCGACTTCCACACAGTAATAGTGGGAGACTTCAACATCAATATTAGATAGATCAATGAGACAGAAAATTAACAAGGATACCCGGGACTTGAACTCAGATCCAGAACAAGTAAACTTAATAAACATTTATAGAACTCTCCACTTTAAATACACAAAATACACACTCTTATCAGTACCACATCACATCTACTCACAGGTTTAAATGAAATATTGGTTGGCTGCTTGTTTGTTATTTTCTTCATTGTTTCCTGTCTCCATTATTAAGCACAATTATTGGCAAAAAAACAAAACATTGGAGATGTATGATGCAGGCTCATGTGTACGAAACACAAGACAACATGAATATTGTTGCCATTTTCACAACCACTTTTGTATTTACCAAATTAGGAATAAGGATGTGCAATCTTCCCAATAAAAAGCTATGTTGCTGTGCCAGCTGGCTCAGGGCCATGATTTAAGGGAATAGTAATGAATGAGGCAGAAGTAAATGGCCACCATCTGGGTAAAGCTCAAGTGAGCTTGTTTGGACAAGGCTCCAGGGTCAAGTAAATGAAACGGACTTTAATTTCAAGATGCAGCTGTGAGGGAATAAGTCCCCCCCTCCCACCTCCTGTAAGCCATTGCAGGTGTGGAAAGTCAGCAATATGTTTTCAAAGGGGGTTGGTTGAAGTTATGTCTTGAAGGCACTGGCAGTTGTCATGTCTGAAGAGCCATGTGAAGTGGCCCCTCAGTAAGCATCAAGAAATGGGAAAGTATTATTAGAGTTTGTCTGAGCCAAAAGAATCAGCATGGAGGTTACACTACAAAAGGGATGTTTCTGCAGGGCTTATAATAACACGCTGATTCTTTTTCCCGCAACCTGGATGACTAAGAGTGATATTTCACTAAAACACCTGGATTGCTAGGGTTTTGTTGCTAAGTACTTAAATTGGTAGAAAAAACAAGCTAAGCATCAGGATCATGGTGATTAATGTTTCCCTCTTGGGCAATTGAGCTCCATGCATTCTGCAACACCTTGATTTTTTTAGAATGCATTGAATGCTTTTAAAAAGGAGTCAGACACTGAGTTTAAGTAAAAAAATAAAATAAAAAACCTGTGTGCTAATTAAGTCCAGGACCATCTTGTTCTGGGGCTCATATCTGAATTATTTTACATGGAAATTTTTGACTCTGTCCTGTTGTGTGGTCTAGCCAGTGTAATAATCTGTAGAACACTGCTTGGATTGCTCAGAATAATAATTAGTGGCCTAAAACAAAACATCTGTGTCCCTAAAATGCCTATGCTTATACAGTATAGTGGCTGACTGAATGACATTTAACAGTATGAATAATAAATTAAGTGGTCAATAAATGCCAGATATTAATAATACAATTTACCATATCTAAAATTTCAAGAAGTTATTCATAAAACTTGATAATATAGAAAAAATTTGAGAAATATGAGGTGGCTTCTGGTGAGGGTGGGTGGATGTTAGGACAAAATTGCCACATTGAGATCCTTCAGTAGGAGTAGCTATGGAGCTGCCAGCTGAGATAATAACGTTGGCAGAAGCCAACCAGGCATAGTGACTTTCTCCTGTAGTTCCAGCACTTTGAGAAGTTGAGGTGGGCAGGTCACCTGAGTTTAGGAGTTCAAGACCAGCCTGGCCAACATGGTGAAACCCCATCTCTACTAAGAATACAAAAATTAGATGAGCATAGTGGCAGGCACCTATAGCCCCAGATACTCAGCAGGATGAGGCAGGAGAATTGCTTGAACTCATGAAGTGGAGGTTGCAGTGAACTGAGAACATGCCACTGCACTCCAGCCTGGGCAACAGAGCTAGATTCTGTCTCCAAAAAAATAAATAAATAAAAATAAAATTAGGAGAAGCCAGGACAAATCCTGAATAGATGATTTACATAAAAGAGACGACATTAAGTCATAAACTTTTCCAATAGCTCTAGACGTGCATTTTTTAAATTTTAATTTTTATTGTTACTATTTTTTTGAGATGGAGTCTCACCCTGTCACCCAGGCTGGAGTTCAGTGGTGCGATCTTGGTTCACTGCATCCTCCATCTCCCAGGTTCAAGCAATTCTCCTGCCTTTGCCTCCCGAGTAGCAGGAACTACAGCTGTGGCGCTGCCACACCTGGCTAATTTTTGTATTTTCAGTAGAGATGGGATTCACCATGTTGGCCAGGATGTTCTCAATCTCTTGACCTTGTGATCCACACACCTCGGCCTCCCAAAGTGCTGGGATTACAGGTGTGAGCCACTGCACCTGACCATGCCTTTATGAAACTTTCTCACTGTTCTTGTCTTTCTCAGTGGCCCCGTCTACTTCCTTCAGAACATCTTGCTGTTGTGTCAGAATGTTGTTTAATCACTGGAATAAGACCTCCTAGAGGGCAGGATTGTTTTAGTCTCCTATGCCTTTTCAATGATTAGCACAGTGCCTTGCTATGTAATTGATGTTCACTGCATGTTTGTGGATTTGAAGGGAATGAAACATATTGGTACTTAGCAAACTGAAACAGGACTGATGCAGCCTTTATATTAGAAAAAAACTTAGGGCAGCTAATGTGAGTATGGGTAGAGAATAAGAAGTCCATGTTAGTTATTGGTATCTGTGTAAATCAGTTTACTCTTTTCTGAAAAAATTCTCAATGTATAGTAAGATACATGAAACTATGCAGATCCATTGGGCTAGTCATATTGCTTGAGCTTAGTCTATGGAAGTCATCCAAAAAAGAAAATGTTTGTGCAAAGACATATACACAGTGTACACTTTCTAAAATAAAAACAGTATTAAATGGAGATGATACTTGTATCTTTTGAATATGAAGCATTGAAAATAAGTTGTGAAAAATGGCAAAATATGGGAAATATTTGTGTTATAGTATTAAAGGACAAAATCATAAGTAAAATTGTATGCATGCAACATTTTCAATTATGTAAAATTGTAAAATGAGTACACAATTGACTGAGAGAACTATGTTACAGCTAAAATAATTGTGTGATAAAGTATTTTGTTGGTGAAATGCTTATTATGTTTTCTAAATTTTATGTAACTACAGTTTCACTCTGATAAAAATAGGCAAATATAATCTGATTTAAAACGTACTTAGGATTTTCTATATAATACAAAGAACTCTGTTAACTCTGTAGCATATCTCCTCTAAATTAGCTTGTAATAAGAAATGTAGACATATCAAAATGTATTATTGAAGAAATATGTTCTGGAAATCTACACAGATGCAGCTGAAGATAGGGGCATGTATTCTGTATGTACGTGGAAGGGTAGGGGTAGATGGCACAAAATCCTCAAAAAGATGGCAAATGAATTGAGTCTAAAAAAAAGATTTGTTCTAGGCAGGTAAAAGGTTATATCTAAGACCATGGAACTAAACTTTGGAAACAAAAATATAATAACAAATTTAAGTAGAGAATGGAGGCTGTTATGGCAAAGGTGAGTAAGTGGGAATCTTAGCTGTGGAGTTAAAGAAAATGGGAAGTTGGTGAAGCACTTTGAGAAGAGGAATAAATAAAACACATCTACAATTTAATGAAAGGAAGGAAAAGAGAGGTGAGCACATTTACAAGAGGAAGAGATGTTCTACCATATACACACATCTTCTCTGTGGTATCAATTAGCAATCTTGACATATAGTCTTAACCAGGGCCATACACTTAGCCTCTCTACTTTGTCAACATTAGTCCAGTGAAAAGGGGAAAATGTCAAAGTCTGTGATGAAAATGTGGTTCTTTTTCTGAGTGAGGTTAGTTCATATGAGCTGACAATTCATCACTCTGCATCCATTTTAGAAATGACTGGAAATTATTCTGCTGGGAGAAGCTTGGATGAAGAATTGGTTTTGGGATGCTGGTGCCTGCCCCTTACAACCAGGCATTCCTTTTCAAATCCTGGTTGCCATAACAACCAGACAGCACTTTTGGTCCCAAACACAACAGACTCCTTTATGGTGATGATTATTATTAGGCAGTTTGCACTCCACGCAGAAATCTGATGTACTTTTCCCGAGGAGACTCGCCATATGACACGCAAAATGTCAGAGAGTGAATAATACAAACTAGAAGTTTGGAAGTGCTATGAAATAAAACGTGTATGGGGAAAATGTGCCTTGTGAGCGCTTTATTATTTTTAAATGAAAAGTTGTCAGATTATTCAGTTCAAAGTGTGATGTTAACTGTGTCATGCCTCTGAGCTACATAATAGTTATTGTGAAGGCCGTGCCTGTAGATGATCTATTATGGAGTGTTTGATACAATGTGACACCTGAGAAGTTTGAAGGTACATGAATTTGTGACATTATGCCATAGGACTATTGATGGAAGCTGAAAATACATGAAGAATGAGGTGTTTTCTCTAGTACACTAGTCACAATGAGATATATGCCTAGTTTCCTTTGCAAAGTTTAAGAATGGGAGAAAAGCAATTTCACTGCCAGAATACAAGTGATCACACTGATTATGAATGAGGTGTCCGACTCCAAATGCACTGCTTCTGAAGAATAGAGTTTAAGCAGTTTCCTTCCCAATCAAACTTAACCAAACCATTATTTTAACCTTTAATGCAGTTTGACCTTCAGGCCAAATCAGAAGAAGAAAACTTTTTGGAATCTTTTGTATGGAAAAAAAATTGCATCTGCTGCTCAGGCTAACTATTTATTTGTGGCATGTTTATCAGTAATATGCCCCTGCCCAGCAAAATTGTGTCCTTGAACCAGGGATATAAAATGATACTATTAAGGGAGCCAAGCCAAGTCTGGTCAAAGAAAGCCATTTATTTTCACTGACCCAGCTGGTCAAGTGAATTTAAGTTCAGCAGCTTGGCTCACTTGAGAATCAAGCACTGCCATCATGCCTGTAATTACAGCATGAAAGTGATTTCCAGGAATGAACAGTGCAAAGGAAAAAGATTTTCCCTGGCAAGACTATACTTGAGTTGAGTGTAGGAAAGGTGAAATGGAAGCATATCTTTTAACGTGATTCATCCAATAAAAGCAACTTCCATTTGTATCAATCAGCTTTTTAATATATAACAAACCACCCCAAACATAGTGAATTAACACAATAAACATTAATTATTTGCTTGGAATTCTGTGAGCTGGCTGGGTTGTTCTAGCCTGGGCCAGCTCATCTAGGACTAGACAGTTCAGGATGGCTGGGTTTAAATATGTGGGATGACAACTGGGACTATTGGGCAAGCTAAGATAAATAGGGCCTTTCTTCATGTGGTTTCTCATCTTCCAGGAGGCTAGCTGGCGCTTCTTCACATGATTGTTGAAGAGTTCTCAGCACCAAGATTGGGCAAGTTCCAGGGCAGAGCAATTTTCAAGTTCTCCTTCCTGTCACGTTTACTATGTTATAATGGCAGAACTAAGTCATGTTGCCAAGTCAAAATTCAAAAGATGGAGAAATAATCTCTTGATGAGAGGTAGAGCAAAGAATTTGTGGATTACTTTTCCAACATATTACAACATTCTTACTGTAATTGGAGATTACCAATTGCTACTGTGCTTTAGCATATTTCAGTTGGGATTCCTCTTTCCCTTTAAAGAATGTTTCTAAAAGCATTTAAAGGTAAAAACAAGTATCAGCAAATTTACCAAAGTTAAACACATAGTTATTATTGCTTCTATAAGGTGTCAATTGCATGCTTTGAATATTAATCAACCAAATAAGTACAACTAGCTGAGTTTATCTTGATTTTTATTTTGTCTCATTGTTATATATAACACAAAATAATTCTATAATCTGGCTTATTTTCATCACAGTGGCCAACTAGTTTGGCAGAGTGCAAAATATCTCTGTATCTTTGAGGCATAAGTATAGAACATATTCTTACTCTAATTTGAGGTTATCAATAAATATTTAGTATTATTTTTATCAACTTACTGTATTTATGAGGGATGTTAAGACTACATATTTGAAAGATATAGAATTAAAACAAAATCTTGTCACCTAGTGTTAAAATAATCTATTCTACATAAAATAATTACTCAAACCTAATGGGTTAAAATAAAATTTATTTACTATTACTCACTGTTTCCGTAAGTCAGGAGTTAGAAGTGACTCAGCTGAAAGGTTGTGGTTGACAGCCTTTGATGAATTTCTGTTCAGAACGTGGCTGGGGCTAAGGTCATTTCAAAGGTTTCTTATCTCACATATCTGAAAACTCAGTTGGGAGACACCAGCAGGTAGGTCCTGGAACAACAGGGGCCCTTTGGCATCTCTAACTCTATTGGTTTCTTCATAGATTCTCTCCAACATGGCATCTTTAGGGCGGCTGTATTTCTTATATGGAAGTTCAGGGTTTCTAAGTAACGTGTCTCAATAGGGAGATAGATGGAAAGTGCATATTCTAATTTATCCTTGAAATTGCCACAGCTTAACTTCATGTATATTCTATTAATCAAGCCAGTCACAAAAGTCCAACCAGATTCCAGGGGAGAAACGTGGACTCCAGTTCTTGATGGAAAAGTGACAAAGTTCTGTAAAAGGCATGTACAACTGAAATTGACTAATTTTGGAAAACTACACTACACTCTAACACATATAGGGAAACTTTAAAAGTTGCAATATGGACCTTTACTTTTCATTAACATATATATCACTGTTTCTTGAACATTTCAAGATTATAAACTTTGGTGGTTTTTGGTTCAACCAAAAGCAGAGCCTGAGAAAGGGGCTGAGTCCAGGTATCTTATTTGGGAAATAATTCCTGAGAAAGGTACTGAAATGAAAAGGACAAAAAGAGAAAACCAAAACAAGGATGCGTATTATAGTAAGCCACTGCTATAGATGACTAGAACTTTCAGCCTTTCCAGAACATTCTGAGAAGGTGTATGCACACTGTCTCAGAGCTATGCATCTAGAGGAATAAAGGGTGGAACATGTTTTAACTGACATTGGTTAAATTGGCTCCCAGAATCATTAATTCTCTTGCATTTTCTGCTTGCTTATGTATGAGTGCCCCAAGCATCCCACAAAGGGCATTCAAGAAGCACCCAAATAGAAAGTAAGAGATGTATAACACAAGTTCATGGTGAAGAGTTTTGGGTTGTTCTCAAGCTAGGCTGATAAAAAAAAAAAAACTGCTCAGAACTGGTCAGGGCAGCAGTGGCTAGAAAAAGAGGTAAGGCTGGAATAAATTGTGCTTGGTAAGTATACGTTCATTCAAGCCAAAGAGAATCAAATAGTGAGCACTTACTATGTTCTAGCTACAGTTCTGAGCACTAGATACAGGGATGAAAATCACACAAAAGTAGACCCTTTGTACATACTAGTGTGGTAAAGGTCTAAGTAAACAGATCATCACAGTACAATAAAATAAGAGCTAAGGCAGAAGAATACCTTGTGCTATTGGTGCAAGGCGAAGTGAAAAACTAGTATGCCAAAAGAAGAGCAGCTTGGGCTAGAAAAGTCTTTTTATAGGATAGGTAGTTGACTAAATCTTCTACAAAGAGAAGTATTTTTCTAAATGGGAAATAGAAATGGAAGAAGGTATTCTAAACATACAGTAAAATAAAAAAAATCATAAAAGTTATATATAAAAAATTAATTTCATTAATAAACCTCAGGGCACAGTCTTTATATATGAGTAAATTGAACCTCAGTGAAATTGGTCATTTGGCTGGGGTCACACCACTGTTGACAGTTTAGACAAAAACATAGAAATCCTCTCCTCATTCAATTTTTCTTTCTATTTTGTTAGACTTATACCATATTTTTTTAAATTATTTATTTAAAAACAAATATTCTAGTCCAAGGCACTTCTTCTTATGTCTTTTGGGTCTAATGTTTACTAAGAAGAATCAATCTTGTTTGCTTTGAGTTTTCTTTTTATTGGAGGAATTATAAAATCTAATCAGGAATTTATAGTCAAACTTTTTTACAGTGATCGCTCATTATAAAATTCATTCCCGCTAGGAAGAGGGAGCACAAAGTTCAATTTTTACTTTAGGCAGTTAAGTTAATGTAAAACATGCTTTTAAATCCCTGGATAAAATAGCAGACTTAGACAACTCAGAATTGATGGGTCTGACAGATGGGTTGGGATCTGCCAAAAGATACCTCATAGAGACCCAGGGCTGGGGAATAGCAATTGGCACATAAGGAAAAAGGTGTGAATAGGGTGAAATTGGCCTCTGCTTCTGCCAGCAGTCAACACATTACGAAGCCATTGAGGATAGTTTTCACAGGATTGCTCAAGTGTCTCATGCAAATATGTCAGAGAAAGCACACTTGTTAAGGTTTAAGAATGGATTTTCACATTGTCTGATATAGTTCAGCAATTTTCCAGAGAGACAGCTTCTGCTAGGTCAAATATGTGATTTCTCTAACCATTCTGCCTTTCTCCTTTTTTGGGTTAATGAATAGCTCACCTTTAAAAGGGGCTCTGGAATGGACGAGGGACAGATCTTTTTTGAGCTGCAATGCTGGAAAATTACTTCAAGTCATTAAGGTCATTGTTGCCACAGTGAAAGTCCAGATGAATTGGCCATTTTTCTTGGAGTTAGGTATAAGGGAGAGTCTTTCAGCAACTTGAACTTTTTTTAAACATTTTTATTTTGTTTTTAAAAATATTTAGTTATATAGTTTTGGATAAGGAATTATTGTTCTCAGAAGGGAAGGGCAGCATTCAGGTACTAGAAAAGCAGAGAATATAGTGATGATGGAATCCATAAAACAAAGGAAGGAAATGGGAGCAAAAAAAAAGGGAAGATACATTAGTAAATTTAAAAGAGCATTCATTATAATGTGAAACACATAAGTATAACTGAGAGTCACCACTTTTCGGGGGAACTAGTGGAGAGAAAATTTTCTATGCAGTAGAACAGGAACAAAAGGTGTGGAATACACTTAAGCTTGTCTATTCTGGGTCTCTTTGGTAGAGTTTGCTTCCTGTTGCACTGGAGGCAACCTAGTATCATGTCAGCCTTCTCAGTCCTCAAAACCACAAACAAACTCCATATTAGAGACTCAAAACATGCTCAGCTCTGAGTAGTTAAACATATATTCACGACAGCTCCCGTGTCAACAAATATGTGTTGAATGACTGTTACGTCTTCCAGCATTTTGCTTGACACTGAAATTAGAGAAACAGTGAGTGTGAGTATGATATAGTCCCTACTTGCTTAAGTAACCACTTCTTAGCAACAGTATACATTTTTCCAGTCAAGATGGTAAATGTTGTGATAAAAGTAACCACATTTTCCAGAGGAATTTAGAAAAAGAAAGATCAGAGAGTACCTCACATTGATGGTGAGTTATAGGCTGAGTCTTAAAGTTTCTGTTTAATTTTCCCAGATAAATAAAGTTAGGAAGGGCATCCCAGAGAGAGGGAAGAGCTAACGTTGGAGCCAGGAAAGAGAATTGTGTACACAGGGTTCTGTAAGTACTCCAGCACTTTAGAACTTTAAAATATAAGGTAAGATGTTGCAGGAGGTAGGATGCCAAGGAGGCGGGCAACTTGTCAGTCATGCCAAAATACATCAATTTCAGAATTTTATTCTGTAAATGTTGAGTATCCAGGTATTGCATTTTGATACGTGGATTCAGGATCTTCATGCCTGGAGGTGGAAGGAGCAATCTGAAATCTACTTTAAGGATCCAAGCGAACAACTGGAATCAGAAATAAAGTAGTAAAGGTGAATGGATTTGAGGAGTATTTAACATGAAAACTTATCAATCAGATGTAATGGGCGAAGTTCTATGAGGAATGAGGGACAGTTGAGCACCCTGGACAATAGTTGTATCCAGGAGATTAAATGGCCACCAGAGTCTGCAGGGCTGGCAAGGCATTATGGGCAGACTCAAGAAGGCAGGGACAAACTGCTTGAAGCACAAAGCCAGAGACCCAGCAGGTGTAATGGTTTCCACAAAGGTTATGTGGCCACAGCTAAAAACCAGACTAAAAGATGTACATGTCAGTGAGTGCCTACATGAAAAGATGGCAACTCAGGGCTAGCCAGCTGGCCCTAATCCCTCAAGGCCATCTTCAGTCCTATCCAGACCCAATTCTATATCCAGTCACTCATAGCTGTTGGAAGGAATAAGACAAAATGGACGCAGAAAACCCTAAACTCATACTTAGTTAGAATACTTTATCTACAACATTATAGATTTTGTTTGTAACGGATATTTTCTGCTACCATTAAAGCAGTATAACTGTTGTCAAACCAGAAAAGGGAGCCACAACTAAGTTAGGAGAACATATCTCCTTTCCTTTTCCTACTTAAAGAAGTAATAGGCAAGCTATTCACTCTCCTACAAGTTCAGGGGCCAAAGAAAGAAAAATAAATGAGAAGGGGAAACTTTAATACCTGCTTTCTGATGGAAAGGGAGCTTTAGATAGAAACTATTTCCAGGTAACTAAAATTAAAAAACACAGTGTTATAACTGTTATGTTCCATATTTTTACATTTTATATACCTGAGTGTCTTCTGTAGTGTCCATAAAAGGGGTTTTAGATAATTGAGTAGGAAGTCCAGCAGTGAATCACCAATGTTTCTATACACTGTGCTAGACATTACCAGGAGGGAGAGAAGAATCCAGGTACTCGCTATGTGTTCCAGGTCCAGCTACCTCCAGCATTTGAGTTATTCTGATCCCCACAATCAGAATCAATAAGGGTTGGTTGCTACAGTACAGTTTGCCGGGCCCCAATCCATAGCTAATGAATCAGAATTTCTGGTGATGGGTCAGAGATTCCTGCTTTTCAACTAGCTTCTTTTGTGTGTCTGAAGCTCATCTCAATTTAGAATCATTGAAAGTGCTCTTAGCACACCCAAAACATTACCTGCAGGCATCATTTAAAACCCACTGGGCACTTGAACTTGAAGCAAAGAATTGCTCCAGGCAGTTCTTTCTTCATCCACACAAATATTCTCATGAATCATCTCTCCTCCCTCCCTGGACAAATCCCCTTATTCTCCCTTTCTTCCCTTGTCTAAGTTTTAATTTGATAATGAGACTTTTTCTGCCTGCCTTCCTTCTCATCTGGAACCCCCGTTAGCCTTGGGACATCTCCAGGAACCAAAGGCAACCCATGCTGAGATTCTATCAGAGCCGTGCCCCAACCCTGCCTCCGCAACTCCAGCATGTCTCCTCCTTGACTTTGCACATCAAAAGAAGAGAGATTTTCCTTTAATCTGACACTTTTATAACACGACTGATCATTGAAACACTCAGAGAGAATGCAATCACAATTACTATTGAAGTAACATGAATAAGTGGTAGTATTTGGCTTCTAGTCCTAAGACTGGGAAAGAGAATACGTGACCAGCTATGTGACCTTAGGCAGCTTAGGTTCTCAGGTACTTGTTTTAGTCATCTTTAAAGATGGATTAAAGCAGGATTTCTTTAAAGACGGGTTAAAGTGTTTACAAATGTTGACAGTATTGACATTTGGGGCCAGATAATTCATTGTAATTGGGATGGGGTCTGTCCTGTTAGTTGTAAGACATAACAACCAAAATTGTCACCAGGCATTATCTGATGTCCCCTGGGTGGGGAGCAGAATTTCCCACAGTAGAGAATCACTGGATTAAAGATTCACACTCCACAGGATTCTTGAGATATTGAGTGAGATATTAATGAAAATCCTATTAAATTCTAATGGATTACAAAAGCTAAGGGGTTATTTTTATAAAGTACAATACAAAGTGTTTATGTATTTGATGTACTTAAATCTAGCATTAACATGGTTCAAGTTATCACCTAATATTCACAGGACATGAGTGATAATGATATGATACTTTTAAAGATGCATATCAAAGAGTTATACAAACTTGATTTTAAGCACATTCTGACCTTGGTTAATGTTCCAGACAGAGAGAGCAAACCAAAGACTGAGAAATACCCCTATCATTCATCTGAGCTCAATACATTTTGTCTAACACTTTGTGCACCTATAAATGTGCACCCTTCAACATCAGTCACTAATCCGTTTTTATGTTTCAACAATTGGAACATTTTTTAAATGAACAATCCCTCTGAACTTATTGGCATACTGTAATAGTACTCAGTAAACCAAATGTGGGAAGTCCACAGTCTTAAACTAGCCATTACCATTTTAAAATATTTCAGTTAAAATAGCTAAGCAAATAGAATAAAAACAAAACCTTATAAGGAGTTTTCTTCAAGGGAGAGAATCATATTTTAGTTTCCTTCCTTTTCTATTTATAAATTGCTCTTCCTTCTGAAAGCATGAACATTTTGTTTTTCCCTTTTTCTGCTCTCTCCTCCCGCACTGTCCTCTCCTTTCTCCACTCCTTAAATATACCCCCAACACACACACACACACACACACACACACACACACACACACACACATTCACTCATTTTTTTAAGCAGTTCCCTGCCAATCAACATACATATAATGACACTTACTTTGTTTCTAACTCTGGTGACAATGTGGTTCACTGCAACACTCATAGCCCTTAGTCCTTGTAGCCATGAAGCCATGTTCACAGTCCTACTCTGATTTTGCCAACTGTGCATTGTAGGGAAGTCACCATGTGACATTTTAGTTCCCTCATCTGTAACGTGTAGACTTCAGTGACTTTTTACAAATCCAGTTGTGAGTGCTGAATATAAAGAACAATAGTTACATTGGGAAAAACATATTCAATATTTTAAGAGACTTATCTCGTCCCTTTCTTATTCATTTTTTTCCTTTGGTCCCTGAAGTTTAGTAGAGTGACTAGCTTGCCTATTATTTTCTTAGGTAGGTGAGAAGATAACTTTTCATCACCTAGCTATAGCTCTCCTTTCTTTTCACAAGAGTTATACTGCTCTAATGGTAGGAGAAACTATTCATTACAAGCAAAATCCATAATGTTATGAATTGGAATTTCCACCGAGGAAAATTTTTTCTTCAGGTAGGTGAGGAGGTACCTTGTCATAATTTAGCTGTGGCTTGCTTTCTCAGATTTGCAAGAGTTATACTGCTCTAACGGTAGGGGAAAACCATTACAAATAAAATCCATAATGTTATGGATTAGAATTTTCCCTGGGGAAAATGATTTCAATTCATGCTTAGGTCAGCAATACTTACATTTAGTCTGATATCCCTAGCAGCAGAGCTTCAGACAGAGGCTTCTATAAGAGTACTTTGCTAGGAAGTAAGATCACATAGACCAGAAATTAGAGATTGCTGGAAAGAGGAAAAATAAAAATTCAATGGTTGTAAGTACTGGGTGGTGACATGGGAAATTCATTTCAGGACCATCCTTTTTTGGTGGGCAGTGGTGAAAACTCTTTTCCCACATTAGTAGATATTTTCCTCCATAGTACTATAACTTTTCCACATTCTGGCTTATTTGCACATATGTGCACACCAAGAAGGTTCCTTAGGCATTCCTCACTGCAGGGACAACAGACTTGTCCAGGAGACAGCAAACATCTGCAGGAAACTGGTGAAAGACCAAAGAACTGCCCACTTCAGTGGCAGTTAAATTAGAAGTGAGTACAACAAGATCTTATCTTATACGTGCAATGGCCTGTAATTTCAACACTCTAGGAAAATGAGGCGAGAGGATGGCCTGATCTCAGGAGTTAAGGGACCAACCAGGGCAACATAGTGAAACTCTGTCTCTACAAAATATACAAAAATTAGCCAAGCATGATTGTATGTGCCTGTTGTTCCAGCTACTTGGGAGGCTGAGGTGGGAGAATCATTTGAGCCAATGAGGTCAGGGCTGCAGTGAGCCATGATTACGCCATTGCACTCCAGCCTGGGCAAGAGAACAAGATCTTGTCTCAAGGAATAAATAATGAAAGAAGATCTTGCAATGAACATATTTGTGTGTTCAGTATAGTGTAGATAGTGTGTGTTTCAACATTTATTCATCTTTATATTAGTGCAATCCAAAGATGATTGCTAAGGTCTATCATATGCAAGTGATGTAGGGCCCTCTGGAATTAATGCAGTCACTGAGAGAGATGGCCTTTGCTCTATTTGATCGTATAAGCTAGACAAGGTCAAGTAGTTGATATTGAGTGCTAATGAGATAAAACATTGGCAAGAGACCAAGGTACTTCTTCCCAGTGCTAATTATTACACAAACAATCATAAATATCACTGTATCATTACTGCACACAATATATGTTTCTTAGGACATCATTTTGGGAAAAAAATCCTGGGGGCAAAATTAGGTAAAAAAGGAAATCTAACAAGTGACAATCGGGCAAACAAACCATATCGATCAGTGATTCTGTGGATCAGCTCTAGTTTATAGATTGCTGAATGTCTAGCCAAGTTCTTCCATATATAAATTTATCTCTGCAAGCAGGTTACTATTTTGGTTTGTTGTTGCTTTATTTTGTTTTTGAGATTGCCTCACATTCTTCCCTTGATTCAGACTTTTGGGGGCTTTACTACTGCAATCATCGCTTTTAGCCTGGTCCTGGGAGCTTCTGTTCCAAGCTAGGAATCATCTGTGTCGTAATTGTTTTTATTATTTTGCCACCTGTGTACTGCACTATCTACTTACTACTCAGCAGATGCTGCTTCACCCTAATGGTATGGTAAGAACCTGGGCTTTTCTCTTTACCAGCTAGTTTGAGAAGCAGCTTACTTAAATCTGTGTTGCTGAGCAGAGTGAGACTCAGGCACATTTAACTGGCTCTCCTTTGCAAAACCAGTTCTCAGTGGCTTTTCAGAATAGGATGATGATATAAGCCCAAACTGATATGCATTAATTCTTTCATTTGATTTGTCTCTTCACTCCTCAAAACTAATCTTCCTAGTATGCATTATCATATCTAGCATTCCCCTGAGGAGTAAACTGACACACATAAAATGTCTAGTCTATAGACACGCAACTGGCACACACAATCTATTCTACTGACTGTTATATTTGCCATTTACATGGTTTTTATATCCATGAGCATCTAGCAGAACCATGTCTCAATAGAGGACTGGGAACTATTTCCCAGGCTGTAGTATCATATTCTATGTCTCTTTCTCTTTCTAGAGTACTGATACAATTCCAAAGAAATTAGACTGGTATTCTGCCCTTTCCCGCAATTTCATCTGCCCTTATTTATATTCCTCCTCCTTGATTTGCTACCTCATTTTTATGTAAAGTTGTAACTATCTGGAGATTTTATTTTATAATAATTTATTTCCATATATAATGTATAGGCTATTTAACTATAGTGTATCTTTGCATATGGCCTAGCATATGTTAAGAAAAATTATGGAAACTTGGAAATAAAGAATGTGACTACATGATCTTTCACAGTCAGTGGGTATGGTTTTACAGGCTAACCAAAATGTTGTTCAATTCCCTAGGAGAATGTACTTTTATTTGACTTTACTATTTGTTATTTGATTAGAGCCCAGACACTGTAAAGTTTCATGTTAACTTATAGATTTCTGCCTCATAGAAACGGTAACCCAAAGATTATAATGTTTTGCCCTGAAGGACAAGAGAAAGCTTTGTATCTAACTTAGCAAATTTATTTTACCCTGCTTTTATTATTTTTTTTTTTCTTAAATGTTTTTGCTGGGGGCCTAGATAAACTCTTCTTACTTAAATTTTGTGATAACCATCATTAGCATTTTAGTGGTCCCTTCCTTAGTTAATGAGTTGAATAAAATCTTTGAAATGTGTTCATTTCATATGTGTATAAGAAACATGATTTTAACTTTGGAAAATTCTATGTTGGCAACTGTTACTTTAATATTCCTTATTCCCCTGTTCATTCATTCATGCATCCACTCAGGCATTCAGGCATTCATTTTACAAATGCTTCTTAGATGCCTAGTATTGAGTATTGTTCTGGGTGCCTAAGTTATAGTAGTTAACAAACAAAGTAAATCTGTGTTTTCATGAAGCTTAGAGGAGAGAATATAACCTGAAAAATAACATATAATGTGGATACATTTTTTAGAGTTGTGAGTTTCAACCTTGAAAAAATTCACCTTAGATGCTTAAAAGTTGTATAATTTTCAAAGGTCAACCATGGGTATTCTAACTCTATATGACTTTTTTATGGGAGTAAATTCTTTTCATTTTTACCTGCTCCCTAGGCAGTTTTGATGAACTTGGTTTTGGGAACATATTTTGAGAAAATAGAAAACTGGACTTTTAACATTTTTGAACATTTGCAATTTTCTATTTTGTTCCAAGGGATTATTAGATCACAACAACAACAACAAAATAAGGTCACGCCAGGAGACCTGAACTCAGCCTGTTTTCCTCTGTTTTTGTGTCTGCATTTTTTTTCCCTGAGTATTTAGAAATGTAACCTTGGGCAAGTTACTTTTCATCTCATCTCTGGGCCTCAGCTGTGTCATTCTTAGAAGATCTGATTAGACAAAATGACAGCTAATGTTTGTTCTAGCTCTAAATTCTATGGACAAGACAAAAACTTAAACATAAAAATATCACTTCATGATCCAATATTCGTTATGCTTACTGCATTTATTAATTCATTAATATTAGAGTTCATTAGTGAATACCAGAATTAATTAGTGCAACAGTTTATGAACTTGTACCAAATTTTGTTTGGTTTTAGTTTATATGATAGACAATAAATCAGATTTTCTGCCAGTTAACATTCTGTAGCTAATCTTTCTTGCAGTACTGCCTAATAGAGAAAAGCTAATTAATATGCTTCTAATAATGTATTGAACCACATCCTTGACACCTAAAATCTACACTCACAAGTAACTGGAACCACAGTGCACAGTCATGTCTGTGGCTTCCAATGTTCAAGGAAGACTGTGAATTACATATAGTGTCTAATGACTTATTTATAATGGTGAGAAATGAGCTGAAACACACATACGAGCCATGGGGAAGAGTGAACTGTGATAGCACCTGGAACAGTGGGCAAAACTCTGGCTGCCCGGCCTACTTTTTACTTTGAAATTCCTAGTAAGCAATGTGTGGCTTCTGGCTTCAACTTTTTAAGGAAAAAAAAAAAAATAAGGTAGACCTTCTCCATTAATTTCCTCTGAGTTTGTGATCATTGACATTTTGTAAAAAAAAGTGCCGTTTTTTTCAATGTTCTCCACCTCTTTTATCCATCACATTTCTTTATTTCACTACATTTTGCAGGATTTGTTTCTGCAGCTGACAGGAGGAAAACTGCAACCTGATATGTACTAGAGCTTTAAATAGACTCTTTTTAAAAACATATTTGCTATTATTTTTATTGCCTGAGAAATGATAGATAAAGCAAGGCTAAAATAGAAAATATCATTTTGATTGTAAATTCTTCCACTCGATCAAATGCTGGTTGAAGACAGAAGCTAAGAGTCATCTTTGTTTCCTCCCACAGTACCTTGTGTCTACCCTGTCCCACTGTGTACACTTGCTACTCAGCAAAGTTATTGATACATTGAGAAAAAGTACCTGGATTCATACATCTAAACATTGAGGATGCAGCAGTGCATGAAGTACAAAAGATCACTCCTTTTATGGAGTTTTATGGAGTTTATATTCTATGGGCACACAATAAATGTCTGTTGAATAACATGAAAATTCTGACCATAGACTTATTTATACTCCAACAACTGAAGGAAGCTCCGAATGTCCTCTTTGTCCCTTCCTCAGTATTTCCTAGTATCTTTCCAAGGATCTGACTACATATTCCTTTTTCATTTTTTAAATTAATTTTCTTTCTTAACTGCACTTAGCCTTTCTGATAACCATTAAAAAAATCAGGAATATCCTTTAAGTATGTATGTATGTTTATATATATGAGTCTATCTATTTTTTTTATATAGCCATGGATCAGCTCACTATGCTGTGGGATGGGAATGTAATTGAAATAGGAATGCTTTTACACTGTTGGTGGGAGAGTAAATTAGTTCAAACATTGTGGAAGACAGTGTAGCAATTCCTCAAGGATCTAGAACCAGAAATACCATTTAACCTAGTAATCCCATTACTGGGTATATACCTAAAGGATTATAAATTATTCTGCTATAAAGACACATATATGTTTATTGCAGCGCTGTTCATAATAGCAAAGACTTGGAACCAACCCAAATGCCCTTCAATGATAGCCTGGATAGAGAACATGTGGTACATATACAAGTGGAATACTATGAAACCATAAAAAAGGATGAGTTTATGTCCTTTGCAGGGACATGGATGGAGCTGGAAACCATCATTCTCAGAAAACTGACAGAAGAACAGAAAACCTAACACTGCATGTTGTCACTCACAAATGGGAGTTCAACAGTGCGTGCATACTGACACAGGGAAGGGAACGTCACACACTGGGGCCAGTTGGAGTGTGGGGGCTAGGTGAGGGATAGCATTAGGAGAACTACCTAATGTAGATAACAAGTTGATGGGTGCTGCAAATCACCATGGCACATGTATACCTACATAACAAACCTGCATGTTCTGCATATTTACACCAGAACTTAAAGTATGATAACAAAACCAGAAAATAAATCAAATAAGGCCCCTTCCTTACCTTTTGCATTCTTTTTCTAGGAGGCACTTTCTTTATTTTTGTGCTTAAACACCTACTTAGCTCAGGTATCAACTCTACCAGGAATCCCTCTTTTACCCGTACTTCTTATTTAAGATTAATTTTAAAAGACCAGTGAGTGGTCTATGTTCCCATGGATCTCTGAGCTGCTAATAATATAATGTGCAATGATTTTTTTTACTGTATTTCTAATTTGAATTTCTGTCTGAAAACTTTCATTTGTCCCTCAAGAGCAAGCTCATAAAGAATCACCTTTATGAAATTTCCTTTGGCTTCCTTCTAGAGAAGTTGAGCTCTCACAGCATGGTGCAAACCTAAGCTAGATAATTTATCACATCCTTCTCTATTATTTATTCAATAATATCTTTTGTTTGGTTTTGTATCCTGAAAACCTAGCCCAAGATCTTGTAGAGTAGATGCTCAATGAATGTTAGTAGACTGAATATGTCAATATCCTATATGCAGGCTGGGCATGGTGGCTCACCCAGCCCACATGTGGGTGGTGATCCTGTACTGTAAGAGGCAGTGGGAGGAGTGTTGCTTGAGGCTGGGATCTAACGACCAGCCTGGGCAACATAAAGAAATCCCATCTCTATTAAAAAAAATACCATGTTAGTGCCCAATTAGGATTTCTTGCTTGTCGTTGTTGATGATGTTGTTGTTTTACAGATCTCTGAAGCTCCAGGGTTTCCTTGCCATGACACCTGAAATCTCATATTCTTCATGACAGTGCTGTATGGCCACAGTTCCACTGGGTACTCCCTCCTCTGACAATGCAAACCAGCAGGGTCTGGCTTCTTCATGATCCTATAAATGCTGCAGCAATTGGCAGAGTCTTTTGTTTCCTGTGAGGGGAGATTTTCCTTTTCTCTGCTGGCTCACAAAAGTTCTACAAATATTTGAGCACATTATATCAGGGAATTTTATTGTTGCTTTCGGTGGCACCATAATATGCATAAGAAGACATTTTTTTTTCAACCAAATTGATACCCTGATACTTCTACTGCTGTTCTTATGGGTTCTTCTTGGGTAGATTGAACCAATAAATAACTTTGAATAAATGTGTGTTTATGGCAATATGAAGGCAAACTCTGTTAGGATTCCGGTTATGTCCTACTGCTGAAACCCAAAGCAGGAAATGCTCTTTTGGTGGACTCTGGGGTCTATATTCTTCAGTTAAAAGTTAACTTCCTCTCAGTTAAAAATATGAAAGTAATTTCAGTATCAATATAAATTAATTCTCAAATTATATTTTTAAATGAAAAATTTAAGGTCCAAAAGAGTGTGCCTAATACACTACCATTTATATAAAAAGAATGAAAACTATGTTTGCTTCTAGGTGTTCAATTTTCTCTAAAGGATATTCCATAAATCGATGAAAGAAGTTGTCTGAAAGTAGGAAAACTGGTTATCTGAAGTACGGAAATGGGAAGCAAGCTTTTTTCTCCATAACCTTTTATACTTTGTGAATTTTGTACCATGAGAATATACTTGCTGCCCATTCAAGATAAAAACACATTTGTCTAAAAATCTGATGTCTAAGTCAAGTCAGTTGAGGGTGTGAAGGATTTCAAAGCAGACACGGCACTGCCATCTCCTGCAGCCTTTGTTACCTCTTTGTTTTCCTTTCAGAAGTCACCAGTGAATTCTTTCCTTCTGCTGGTTAATGCTAGATGGACTTATTCGATACCTGCTACATCTGGGACTCATTTTTGTTGTAAACCTTTCCCCATATTAATATACACATAATCAAAACATAAGCACCTCTTCAGTTCTTATCCAGAACTTCCCAGAGGCCAATTAGGCAAAGATTTCTTTCTTGAAATTTAAAAATTTAAGCCAGACTCACAAAAGAGAAAACAAATAGACTTAAGTCATCAATATATTTTCTGTGCCTACAGTACATGACTAAATAATTTATATTTATGGTGGGAGCTATGTTTCACTTACCTTGAAACCAGATCAATAGGAAATAGAAGAAACAAAACAAGCATTTGTTAAACCACTGCCATTATACATGAAACATTAGGATAGGTACTTTCTATTCATAGGTATATGAATTATATAACTAATTCATTTAATCCCCTCAAACCCATCAGAGAGAGGCAGTTTTATTATTCTTGTTTTATCATTGAGAAAACAGATATGAGGCTATTGAATAACTCATCCATGCATCCAACCCCTCTGACTCCAGGGCTCTTTCTACCAAACTCCAGTAGAACTACAAGAAAAGGTTTTAAAATAACAGAAGTTGGAAAGCTCCTATCTTTGTTTCAGTCTTGTTTTATTAATCCTGTGCAGCAAAGTGTCACCACCAAATGCAAGATGTATTTCATAAAATGCCTTAATCTGTTTATTCTTCACTTAAGGGTACATTAGAGATACTGAGAACTTGATCTTTATTTTCCTGCTAACAGATGTTGTTACTAAGAAACATGTAATTGCGCACTTTGGGGCAATTATTTTAAAATACAATGCTCACCTTTCCAATAACTTTCCATGCAGTTCCTTGAAATTAAGACACATTTCATGTTGACTCATCAAAGGGCCCCATGCCCCCTCCTTTGAGACAATCTTACCTCAAAAAATATGGTTTCAAATTGCCAACCCAGTACAAAAAGAAAGAATGTCAGGCCTCCTACATATTACAACCGTCTGTCACCAGATCTGCAGCAGCATTTGGAAGCTTTTTAAGCCTCTCTCAAGTGTTTCCTTTACTTATATCCAGGTGATTACTGCATCAAAAAACATTTTTCTCTTTTTCAGAAATTCCAGAATTCTGAAGTATATATGTATCAGGTAAGATTTTAAAAGATATTTAAAGATAATTTAAATAATCAGTGCAATTCCTTAATTTCTCCAAATGTGCTGTGCTCTATCAAACACATTTTTCGCCTTTGTATCTGCAGTTCCCTTTGCCTGGCATGCGACTGCTTTACCCATCAACTGCAGCATCTCTTTCTTATCAATCTTTATTTACCTTCAGGGGCCATTTCATCACTGATTCTTCTTTGAAATATATTCTGATTCCACCCTAACCCCTAGGCAGAGTTATGAACCTGCTCACTGTGACCACATTGAATGTCTTAAACAATAAACCCTCTTACAACAATTGTTTCCTAAATTTGCCTACACCCTTTCTCCCCTGCTAGACTAATAGTATTCAAAAACTGCTATATGCATGCACACAGGGATGAAATTACGATATTGTTGACTATGCCTAGCACAGAGCCTTGTTAAATGTTTGAATAAATTTTTGGTGATTAAAAAAATAGTACTTTTAAGAACTAAAACAGATTTACAAGAAAAAAAACAAGCCCATTCAAAAGTGGGCAAAGGATATGAACAGACACTTTACAAAAGAAGACATATATGAGGCCAACAAACATATGAAAAAATGCTCATCATAACTGGTCATTAGAGAAATGCAAATCAAAACTACGTTGAGATACCATCTCATGCCAGTTAGAATGGTGATCATTAAAAAATCCAGCAACAACAGATGTGGAGAGGATGTGGAGAAATAGGAACACTTTTACACTATTGGTGGGAGTGTAAATTAGTTCAACCATTGTGGAAGACAGTGTGGCAATTCCTCAAGGACCCAAAAATAGAAATTCCATTTGACCCAGCAATCCCATTACTGGGTATATATACAAAGGATTATAAATCGTTCTATTATAAGGACACATGCACCCGAATGTTTATTGCAGCACTGTTTACAATAGCAAAGACTTGAAACCAACCCAAATACCCAACAATGATAGACTCGACAGGGAAAATGTGGCACATATACATCATGGAATACTATACAGCCATAAAAAATAATGAGTTTGTGTCCTTTGTAGGGACATGGATGAACCTGGAAATTATCCTTCTCAGCTAACTGACACAAGCACAGAAAATCAAACACTGCATGTTCTCACTGACATGCGGGTGTTGAACAATGAGAACCCATGGACACAGGGAGGGGAGCATCACACGCTGGGGTCTGTGGGGGGAAATAGGGGAGGGACAGTGGGAAGTGGGGAATTGAGGAGGGATAACACGGGGAGAAATGACAGATATAGGTGATGGGGAGGAAGGCAGCAAATCACATTACCATGTATGTACCTATGCAACAATCTTGCATGTTCTTCACATGTACCCCCAAACCTAAAAAGCAATAAAATATATATTTTTAAAAATAGTACTTTTTTTATTAGAATGACAGAGATTTATTAACTCACTACTGTGTAGACAGTTATGCTGAGAGTAATGTGGGACTCAGACATAAAAAACCATTTACCTAGTAGGGGGTCAAGAGCATGAGCTGTGGTCTGATACAGATCTACTTCCATTCCTTATTCTAAGAAGTATAGTAAATTAATCAGCCCAATTATAGAGATGGTCCCCATTAGGAAGCTGAAGATAATACTAATAGTACTTTGACTGCATATATTTGTCCTGTCTTGTGTCCCTGCCCAGAACTGGACTTAGCAGGCACAAGGACTATTTTCCAAACCGTATAATTCTATCTCCAGCCAACCAGCAGCACCAATTTCTGGGCCTACCAATGTTTCCCTGAAAATGCTAGCCTTTTAATTTTGGAGGAGTATAATTTGAGTAATCAAACTCCAGTCTCCTGTTCAGCCAGCTCTGTGTGAATTAAACCAAAGAATGTGCCTAGTTGGTGAAAAGAGATTAATGTGGCCTACTTAATGCTGGTTTTCTTTTCTATTGACAGACGAATCTCAGTTATACAAACCTTGTAAGGTTAATCATCAAAGAAAAATGGTGATCACAGATTGGATTAATGCTATCTCTCAGAAAGGATGTAACCCAAACTTTCTGGCAGTGTAAAATAAATTGTCTGCTCATTTAGGCAGGTATATTAGCTTTAAATTTTTTTATTCCTTTTGCCCATATATTTCAAGCTTCATAATGTACTAGTAATCAATGCAATGAAAAATGAAGAAAAGTTTCTAAGCCATTCAGAGCCAATGATTGTAACCTGCATTTCACAATCATTATAACTTATTTGGGTTCACAGGATAATATGTTATGCTTCAAGTATTTGAAGAGAAAATGAATTAGTACTCATTGTATAATGGTCTTCAATCTTCTTCCAAAATAAATGTGCAACCCAGTTAGAAATTTCTCCAAAAGTGAAGATAGCATATGAATTAAGTTAGCATCAGGAAGCACAAAGAACACAGATGTTCTTAATTTACTTTTAGCTTATTAATTAACATAGTTTAGTTTTTCAATAGCTTATTCAAAAACTATTTTAATACAGACTTACTTTTTGAATAAGTCAGAGGTGATGTAAATTTTAGATAACATTTGCAAGTGATTTTTCTTAAATGTCATATCTGTCCATTAACAAATTTATCTTTGAAGTTGCACTCTCAGGGTGACATTTAATAAATAAAAAAGATAATTATAAAAATGTAAGCTTATTTTATCAGAATACGTTGAAGAAGTATTTTGGATCATATCTGCTATCTCATAGTTGATTCTTAATGTTAAAATAAAAATATTCTAAAATAGACAAATATAAACACAGCAGCTTTACATCCTTTGTAGTATATTTAGCAAAATGCACTAAGTACTCTAAACATATTTCTTAACCTATGACATATTAGTTATAATTATGGGAATCACTTTTAGAAAATAAACTCTAAAAGTAGATCATAATTTAAGCAGCAAAATGTCTGCTGATAACTAAGGGAAATGCCAAAAATACATTAAGTAAACAATCACCTATGAGTTCAAAATTATATGTAGCTATTGACAATGACAATGGTATTATATAGTTATCTAATATTGTGAAAAATATATGTATTAGTTTGAGCATATTCTTGATTTACTCAGGGCAGTCCCAGTTTAGCCTTTTGCCAATCAATTGAAACCAGCTAAGTACTTTTAGTTTTTCTTTTATTTTGAAAGAAAGACTATATGTTCATTCTACTTATTATGTACAGAGAAAATTCAGGAAGAAAATAGTATTCACGCCATAAATGTAAAAGGCACAAATAAATGACAATAATAAAAATGTTTTTTACAATAATGTCAGAAAGAAAAATATCAAAATATTAAAAACGATTGTCTTTATTCCTGCCCTCATGATCTGCCCACCTTGGCCTCCCAAAGTGCTGGGATTCCTGGCCAACGTGGTGAGACCTTGTCTCTTAAAATACAGAAATTAGCTGGGTGTGGTGGTGGATGACTGTAGTCTTAGCTACTTGGGAGGCTGAGGCAGGAAAGTGGCTTGAACCTGGGAGGTGGAGATTGCAGTGAGCTGAGATTACATCACTGCATTCCAGTCTGGTGATAGTAAGACTCTGCCTCAAAAAAAAAAAGAGACTGTCTTTGATATGGGGGGTGGTGGCAGTGCTTTTGTAATTTGCCCCAATATTATCTTCTTAAACTCTGGCTTAAATATTATTCATAATGAGCATGAATCATAATGAAAATGATATTAAATAATTACCTTTAATCTAAACAGTATTATATTATATATTAATATATTAGGATTTTCTACAAGGACAGAACTAATGATACATATATATGTATGTATACATATGTGTGTATATATGTGTGTGTATATATATATATATGTATACACACATATATAAAGGGGAGTTCATTAAGTGTTAAGTAACATGATCACAAGATCCCACAATAGGCCATCTGCATCCTGAGGAGCAAGGAGAGCCAGTCTGAGTTCCAAAACTAAAGAACTAGGAGTCCAATGTTTGAAGGCAGGAAGCATCCAGCACGGGAGAAAGATGCAGGCTGGGAGGCTAGGCCAGTCTCCCATTTCACATTTTTCTTCCTGTTTATATTCTAGCTCTGGCAGCTGATTAGATGGTGCCCACCCAGATTAAGGGTGGGTCTGCCTTTCCCAGCCCTGACTCAAATGTTAATCTCCTTTGGCAACACCCTCACAGACACACCCAGGTTTAATACTGTGTATCCTTCAATCCAATCAAGTTGACATTCAGTATTAACCATCAAAATTAACCTTTTTTTGGATAACCTGTAGTGATAAGGTTTTATATTAATTGGATGTCTTTAAAACCATGACTACTGTGATATATTTATCTGAGTTCTTTTCCTTTTTGATATAAATTTGTAATAGACTTTTTAAGATTAATATATTTTTATTTCAATAGCTTTGGGATACTTCTGATTTTTGGTTACATGGGTGAATTGTATAGTGGTGATATCAGATATTTCAGTGCTGCAGTCACCTGAGTAGTGTAACTTGTAGCCAATATGTAGTTTTTTAACCCACATCCCACTTCCCATCCCTTCTCTGAGTCTCCAAAGTCTATTATATCACTCTGTGTACCCATAGCTTATCTTGACAGAGGTAGTTGAGGCAGCTCTCTGTCAGTGAGAGCTGAGATCTTATCAGGGGGAATAGTGGGAACCACCTCAGTTCTCTTACCAGGCCAGCAGGAAAGCAATCCACCCGCCAATCACTCTCCTGACCCAGTATTCTGGCATTTCAGGTCACACAGACTCCTTTTTTCATCTGCAGGAATGTTGATGTTCCATGTAGAGAAGGATTGTGACTCTGCTCCTCATGCAAGCCTGAACCTGGAGGACACTCATCCTGTTGGATTATAGTAGCCCTGAAATGTTCCAGAAAGGCTCTATAGAGGTTCACCCATGCCAAGGTTCCATGGAGAAGCTCCAGGTGTTTCTGCAGTGGTGGATGAGGAAGAAAAGGCCCTTCCCCTTCACAAGGCCCTCTCCCAGGGCTGCCTGACTGTTGGGGTAGACCCACAGACCCTCCCTGCTGAGTCCGGCACTGTACCTGTTGCTCTGCTAAAGGAAACTTTCCACATGCAGAAATTTCTGAGACTCCAGGCTTGCTGTCTGAATTACTTTGTTCCATGGGATACTCCCTTGATGTGATGCACTCCCCTTTCCCCTAGGAATAGAAGTAAAGGAGAGCTAGACTACAGTAAATGCTGCTGTCCCTCTGGGTCTAGCCACAGGATGGGGCTGCCATATTCGAGGCTGGTGTTACAGAATGTCTGCAACAGACCCAGTGATGTGACCTGTCTCAAGTCTCCCAGCAGAGGGTCCAAAACTAACTCTGATGAGGGTGACAGAGGAGAGACACAGACTCTTTATATTCCCTGGTTCCAATCGTTTTAACTTCTTGGCTTTCTCAGATGCTGGTTGTAATAGTAATGAAGTGGTCATGTGGACAGATTCAGGAACTCCTACTCAGCCAGGGTGCTGCAGGCAATGTTAATAGCTAAGGTCACTCACAACAGTTAAGGTCACAGTGCCCACTGTATTATTCTATAAAGCACTGTGTCACTTGGCCACTAGCCAGACAGTGGTGCTTGCAAAAGAATTCCAGCTGCAGTGATAGTGGTGGGATTTGTCTTGCCTTATGTTACCCTGGGGAGGTAGTCTAGTGTCTCCGGCAATTGGTGGGACCGTAGATCTCCAAAAGTTTCTGCCCTTTGTGTTATGCTACCAGTGTGATAAAGGAACAAAGTCAGGTTGGTACTGGGTCTGGCCAGTTTGCACTCTAGCTCTCCATATATGGGACAAGCAGTAGCACAGTTGAGGATCTGGGGGAAGTTCTCTGTTCCATGGAGAAGTACAGTTGCCTGTACTGTATAGAAGAGTTCACATGAGGAGTGAGGAGTAGCAGGCAGCAGTAAGCCCACTGTATTAGTATTTTTTCACATTGCTTTAAAGAAATACCTGAGACTAGATAATTTATAAATAAAAGAAGTTTAATTGGCTCATGATTTTGATAGCTGTACAGGAAGCATGTTGTTGACATCTGCTTGGCTTCTGGGGAACCTCAGGAAACTTACAATCATGGAGGAAGGCAAATGAGGAGCAGACACATATTACATGGCAGGAGCAAGATCGGGAGTGGGGGACAGTGGGGAAAGTGTTGTTCACTTTTAAACAATCAGATCTTAGGAAAATTCACTCCACTATTTTGAGGACAGAACCAAGAGGATGATACTAAACCAAAGAAATGTACCCCCATGAGCCAATCACCTCCTCTCAGCTTCCACCTCCATATTGGAGATTGCAATTGAACGTGAGATTTGGGTGGGGACACAGGACCCACACAGCTCTCACTAAGTTGGCAAGGTGAGTTTCATACTAGCAGTGTTCCACTAGTAGCAGCCAGCTAAGTTCTAGTCACTCTGTGTTCAGAACTCAAAACTGCCCCAGGCCACAGCCTTCCCAGTAGAGACAGCAATGACAGTTTGCAGGTAGTCTACCCAGGAAGACGGGGTGCCCAGCTCCTGCCTGTACTTGTAGCTGCAGGGCACATCTCATGCACCCACTAATTCTGCCCAAGGGAATTTGTCCTCAATGGAGACTATATTATGAATCTTAGTTGGGAGCTTCTTGAAACCGACAACTGCTGCCTGAATTAGCTGGCAGACTTCCACAAGATTCTCTGCAAGGTTGGATCAAGAATGGCTTTTCTCCATTCATGCTGGAGTTTGGGACTGCATGCAAAGCACTTTCCACCGCTGCTCCTTTTCATATATTCTCTACCACTCCCTGTTCCACTAGCAGCCAGCTAAGTTCCAGTCAGTCTGTATTCAGAACTCAAAACTGCCCCAGGCCACAGCCCTGAATCAGCTGCCCTGAATCAGCTTGAGTGCTGGTTAGCCTCAAGCCTTCCCTCTGTGGTGTGAATTGCTGGGTTCTCTGGTGGGAGTGGATTTCCTAGAGTTTTCTCCCTTCTCCTACTCTAGGGACTTAAAGTTTTCCACGTGGCTCACAGCATAGGCTGCAACCTGCTGCTTCTTTCGAAAGGTCTGTGGTTTCTTTCAGTTTTCCCATTAAGTTCTTGCATTGCTTCTTGGAAAAAGTTCACCATGTGAATATCTACGCGTTGTTTTGTCTTTCCCAATGGGAGAGGCATGCTAATAATGCCCTCAATCTGCATTCTTGGGGAAATAATAGACTATTTTTTTGATAAGTTTTAGGTTGACTTTGAGAAGAAAGTACAGTTCCCTTATTCTTACCCTCTTACCCTCACATACATAGACTCTTCCCATTATCAACAGCCTCCACCAGATAGATACATTTATTCCAATTGATGAACCTACATGAACACATTATTAGTACACAAATAATACAAATTCCATTGGGGTCACTTATGATATTGTTCATTCTGTGGGCTCGGACAATTGTATAATGATATGTATCCACCATTATATTATCATGAAGAATGATTTTACGGTGGTAAAAGTTCTCTGTGCTCTACTGATTTATCCTTTCATCTCTCCTATCTCTGATAAGCAGTGAAATTTTTGGTGTATCCATAGTTTTCCCTTTTCCAGAATGCCTACATCATACGGTATGTAGACTTTCTAGACTGGTTTCCACTTAGTAATAGCATTTAATATTACTCTATATATTTTCATGATGATAACTCATTTCTAACTTATTTATAGTATTAAATAATATTTCATTGTCTGTATATGCCAGTTTATTTACCCATTCAGCTACATCTTGGATGCTTCCATGTCTTGTCAATTATAAGTTAACTTGTTATTTACATCTGTGTGAAGGTTTCTGTGTGGATATAAGTTCTTAACTCCTTTAGTAAATAGTAAAGATCATAATTGCCAAAGCACATGATCAGAAAATGCTTAATTTCTTAAGATACCATCAAAATGTCTTCCAAAGTGATTCTGCATTTTGCATTCTCACCAGCAATGAACGAGAGTTCCTGTTGCTCCACATCCTTGCCAGCATTTGGTATTGTCAATGTTCTGGATTTTTGCCATCCTAACATATGCATAGTGAGTTTCTTCCCTTTTTATCACTGTTTTTAAGTTTTAAAATATAACTTTCTGGGAGTTTAGAACATGTGTTAACTGCTAAAAGTAAATTTTGTTTTTTTTAACTTACATCATACAGGGGACAATCAAGTATCCACCCACTCATTCATTAAATAAACATCAATGGCATCCTCTATGTTTTCTTAAGCAAGCTGGAAGGCATGATGATTCTGAAATAAACATCACAGTCATGGTCCCTGAGTTCATAAAAATTTTATTTAGAAATGTAATACAGAGAATAAGTGCATTAAACAAATTAATAAATTAATAAAATATTTAATTTCAGAGAATCTTAATCATCTATAGACATTGGAATGAGTAATATGATAAGTACCTTGAAAAGGAGAGGAATATTATTTTATGTAGGACAGTCTGGAAAGCTCTCTCTGAGTACAAATTTATTCTGACACTAATTATAAAAATTTCTGAGCTAAACACTTCCTTTCTAGCATGTAAGAGAGTAAGCACAATGGGATTGAAGAAAGCTTTGCTCTCTTGAGTCCTACACGAAAGACAGAGTTCTTAGAGTCAAATAGCTTTAGTCTCCAATTAAATTATTAAAATTTGTAGTTATGGAGTCAGAAACTATCTCAGAACTTTACTTCTGAAACATTATACAAAAATAAAACATTTGTTACCATCGAAATCAATCAAGAAAGATAAGAAGAAGCCTATTAATTTACTTAAAGTTGTACATATTTGCTGATGTTTTTAATATTGGATAATAGAGGTGAACATCACATTTTATTCTTGGTGCTTTTGACACATATTTATTGGACACCTACAATGTAAAAGCCGCTTTTCTTGGCTATGGGGATACAGGATGGGAAAGGTAAAAATTTAAACAGATAAAAATTTCCATCCTCATGAAAAATTCTTTCATGACACAGCAAATATTAAGTAACAACAACACATTGAAATAGGGAATGTTGAATGATAATAGTATTAGGTTGGTGCAAAAGTCATTGTAATTTTTGCTATTAAAAGTAATGGCAAAAATAAAAAATACTTTTGCACCAACCTGAAAATACAGGAGAAAATAAAGAGAAAAGAAGAATTAGAAAGGGTGTAAGATTTTTAATTTTAAATAGGTATTTCAGAAAATGCATTATGAGAAACTGTTACTTAAATAAAGGTCTGAATTAGGTGAAATATGGGAAGAGCATTCTGAAAAAGGAGACCTGAAAGTCCAAGCAAAAAATAGTGCCTAGCAGTGATGAGTACACACTTAGGTAATTTACCTACATATGTGTATCCCTAATTTACAAGGGAACAAATATAAAATACAGATGTGCATACATATACACAAATTAGCACATGTACGTACATGCATGAAAGGTTGTCAGTAAGCCTGGAAATGAGAGAACAATTAAGAATAGAAGGAGTATTTGTAGAGAAATGGGTGGGAGATAGTTTTGTTGAGGATTTCATAAGCTGTTTAAGAAATTTAGCTTTTACTCTGAATGATATGGGAAATTAATAGAGACCTTTGAGTAATAAATGACAGGTTTTGACTTGTGTCTTAAAAGTTCCCCTCTTGCTAGTGATTACAGGTGTACTGAGAAGTGCAGTCATTATGATTAGCTGAGTTAAATGTGGGTGACAGCTGAAGAGGAGAATATTTGGTCTAAATAACAAGAAGAAAGTATTTTCTGGTAGTTAGATAAGGAAGTCTATGAGGAAAATAGGTATGATGGTGGGTACTGGGAATTTGTTGGACATGGCAAGTTTGCAATGTGACATCCACATCTACATGTTGAAGGGCAAGTTGTAAAATCAAATATAAAGAAAGGGAGACATGAGAATATCAGTTGGCCAATATCTTTAACATTCATTATTATTGTTGTTATTGTTATGAGATGAGATCTCTGTCCCCCAGGCTAGAGTGCAGTGGTGCAATCTCAGCTCACTGCAACCTCCACCTCCCAGGCTTAAATGATCCTCCTGTCTCGGCCTCCTGAGTAGCTGCAACTATGAGGGTGCACCACCAAGCCTGGTTATTTTTCGTTTCATTTTGTATTTTTTTGGAGAGACAGGGTTTCAACATATTGCCCAGGTTAGTCTTGAATTCTGGACTCAAAGGATTCACCTACCTTGGCCTCTAAATTGCTGGGATTACAGGCATGAGCTCCTGTAATGGCCACATTCACTATTTCTAAACTATCTTTAAAAACAATTCCCAAATTAGAGTTTCAAAAATAATATGAACAAATTTACACTTAGAAAAATATGTACCATCTATTTAGGCATATACCTTAAGGGAAATAACTCACCTAAAAATACCAATATTTTGTTTGTTGAAAAGATATTTTTATGGTTGCTTATGTCAACACATAGACATATTTTCTTTTAAAACATTTTTCAGCCAGATGCAGTGGCTAATGCCTGTAATCCCAGCACTTGGGAGGCTGAGGAGGATTAATCACTTGAGGTCAGGAGTTTGAGATCAGCCTGGCCAACACAGTGAAACCCTGTCTCTAATAAAATTGCAAAAACTAGCCAACCATGGTGGCACTTGCCTGTATTTCCAGCTACTTGGGAGGCTGAGGCATGAGGATTGCTTTTACCTGGGAGTCGGAGGTTGCAGTGAGTTGAGATGGCACCACTGTACTCCAGCCTGTGCAATGGAATGAGAATTTGTCTCAGAAGCAAAATAAAACAAAAACATTTTTCACTGGAAAGAATTAGGCATTTGCTGATGTTGATGCTGATTCAAGAGTCTCTTGCTCTGCTGACTGAGCTAGCTGGGTCTCCTCATTGGCCAACTTAAATTGATTCATCTTTGATGTAAAATTTGAGGCACTGGCTTTGCATATGTTTTTCTTTTCCTTCTATTTTTACATAGAAGTTGTATACCTGGAAATATGAAATTCCTTAAAGACCAAATCAAATCAACAAGAGTTACATGGAGTAGCTTAAGAAGCATTAGGCAGCTCTGTCAAACATAACTGGTCTCCAAAAACACATTGGCCTATTTACTCACAGAGACCAAAAATTAAATATTTAACAAAGATGTAATACATTTTTATTGAATTAAGATTTTTGTTTTGCTGTTTACAGTATGCCAGAGAGAAAGATGTACACTACATAATAGGAATACTTCCCATATCTATGACGGTCCCAGAAGGAGATAGATGACATTTCTAACAGTTTCATTAAGATGGTTTAAAAGGGTGTTGCTTACAAATGTATTGTAGGCTTCAGAAGGACAAAGAAACACGGAACTGTACCCCAGGACTGAAAGAAGGAAAGAGATCCTGGATTAAATGGCAAGAGAAGAGATAATTTAATGGGAGCAGGGAGTGACTAGGTGTGTCGAAAGGATCATGTACCAGGAGCAGCAGCCTTTCACAAAGGGATTTTGCCAAAGCAACTGGTTAAGTGGAAGTTGAATATCTAGTATCTCGACCTCACTCTCTTCCCTCAATCTAATCTCCTCCTGGCATCCTGAATTATCCAAACTCAGATTGAAGCTGGAGGGTAAGAGTGCCCGTGAGGCAGTAAGTGCAGTTTAGCTTCTTGGGAACGCAAAACAGGATGGAGAAGGATGAAGAATAGAATTTGGAAGAGCAAATAGAAAATATTCAGTTAATTTTTCTACTAATGGGTGGTAATATATTTAGTGACATAACACACAAGAAGCCACAAGCCCTATATGGTCTGGGAAGATTTTCAAACTCCTTTATCTAATGTGTATCAGTGTAGCCCCTTGGAACCCATGTTACCTATGCGTGTCTTGTAAGCAAGCAGTGCTCAATTAGTACATTGTGCGTTTTTCTCCGAGAGCCAACTGGTGAGGGAAGGAAAATTAAAAATACAGGCAAATAACATATCTAAAGCTCTACCTGAGTGAAGCTGGAGGTCTCTGTGAAAATTTTCAAGACCGTGTCTTCATTGTGGAAGTGTCTGTATGATATGCCTGTGAGATTTACCAAAATGATTTTTTAATTTATGAGGTACAATTTTTCTCTTACTGAAACATTTCTCTCTCTCTCTATGATGCCCTTAAGGGTTTTTGTTTTGTTGTGTTGTGTTTTGTTTTTTGGCCCATGCACAGTATCTTTATTCACTCATTCTTCCACGTGTGATGTGTGATTTTATCAGTGAAAGACGTGATATGTTTTATCAGTGTAAGACTATAATTTGGTGAGCTCTTAGCAGATTAAATAATTTGATGACAAACCACATAGATAACTGTCTGGTATTACTTAGCTAGCCTATACTCAAGTAGAATAACCATGAGGGCTTCTCCTTATTTATGAAGCTCTACCAGTGAAGCAGAATGGCTTTTCTGTTCCCTTCATTTTGGGGAAAATGAAAGAATAAGAATTAATCCAGAGTACATGGACTGTGTCCAAGCCTCCTTTCAATGCACGCCAGGGGAATGGCACTATGCAAAACCTATCTCATACTTGCAGTATTCTTGTGTGAATAATTGGAGGGTATAGATCTGAAAAAATGTTGCAGTTCATAGGAGGAGATTGGCCAGGAGTGGTGGCCATGCTTTGCTTCTTCATCATTTGGCTGAGATAGAGTCTCTACTTCCATAGCTCCTAAAGAATCTGAGAAGAGATTTCAAAATTTCAGTATGCTCCTTTCATTTAGCTTAGAGAGGAGAGAAAAAGTAAAGGTACAAAGTAGTGCATTGTGGGCCACTTTCTCGGGGATAAAGGGATTATTGTGATTTCTTAAAGAGGTCAGAAGTTGAAAATAAAGTTTATATAAGAGAATGAGATTATCTAAGTCTGTCTGTGGGATTTCTAAAAGTTATTTGGAGTGATAGGTCATACCAGCCATGGCTAATAGGAATAAATGGAAGCAAATGTAAGACAAACCACGATTAAGACTTTTCTCCCGACCAATTTCCCTGGACCTTCCAATCTGAACAGATAATAGGGAATAGGAAGATATAGGACAAAGGATACAAAGTAGCCAATAGGTAGAACAGGCACATTGAAAGATCTAATATACAACATGAAGACTATAGTTAATAATAGAGTATTGTATAAAGGATTTTTGCTAAATGAGGAGACCATAGTTGCCCTTCCCATAAGGAATAGGAGACGAAAGTAACAATGTGAGATAATGGTTATGTTAATTTGTTCAATTTTATTGTATATGTGTATCTTATCATCTTGTATATCTTAAATATACACATTAAAACTTACTTAAAAAAAACAGATAGTTGTGGGGAGAGGAAAGTTTTGGGGTAGAGTTTTAACTTCAATGTAACTAGGCTCTGAATGTGAATTGACCAATGAATAATTGAAGTGTATGGAAGTAAAAATTCCAAATTTTACTTTGGAAAGAGTAGACAAAGTTCTCTCTCATTTGAAAAATCATAACTTCAGGATGGAAATCCAACTGAGTTAAAGAAAGAAAGAATGATATTTGTGATTTTTCATGTATAAGCTTATAACTGCAGTAATCCCCCCTTATCCATGAGAGATAATTTTCAAAACCCCTATTTCTAAAACTATCAATAGTACTAAACTCCATATACACTGTGTTTTTTCTTAAACATATATGTGATAAAATTTAAGTTATAAATTAGGCACAGTAAGAGATCAACAATCATACTACTAATAAAATCGAGTTATTATAACTATTGTAACTACACAAGGTAATGCAAGTTATGAGAATGTGGTCTCTCTCTCTCTCTCTCTCTCTCTCTGAAAATATACTTGTAAAAATGTGAGATGATAAAATGTCTACAGGGTGAGAGGCAATGAAGTGAATGGCATAGGCATTTTGATGTGCTACTAAGTTACAATTGAGCTTCTGATGCTGTGTCAGATGGAGGATCATCTGCTGTGGGTAATCCTGGATCATCAAGTCATGGCAATGGTGATGGCTGGATGTAAGGAATAGACAATATTGACACTAAGGATTGAGTAGGGTATACAGCATCACTATGATGGACATAGGATGATTCACGTCCCAGGCAGATTGGAGCTGGAACATGGAAGATTGATTAAGCTATTCAGAACAAAGCCAATTTGAAACTTGTGAATTATTTCTGGGATTTTCCATTTAATATTTTCAGACTACAGATGACTGTGGGTAACTAATACCGAGGAAGATAAAACCATAGATAATGAGGAACCACTGTGTAATTGTACCCATTCATATGCTTTTTTTTTTACAATCAACTTTATTTTCAGTTCTGGGGTACAAGTGCAGGTTATGCAGGTTTGTTACATAGGTAAACGTGTGGCATGGTGGTTTGCTGCACAGATCAGTCTATGACCTAGGTACTAAGCCCAGAATCCGTTAACTATTATTTCTGATGATGCTCTCCCTTCCCTTAACCTCACCGGTGGGACAGACCCCAGTGTGTGTTGTTCCCTTCCTGTGTCTATGTGTTAACATTGTTCAGCTCCCACTTATAAGTGAGAACATGCAATGTGTAATTTCTTGTTCCTGAATTAGTTTTCTGAGAATAATGGTTTTCAGCTCCATCTATGTCCCTGAAAAGGACATGAATTTGTTTCTCTTTATGGCTGCATAGTATTCCACAGTGCATATATACCACATTTTCTATATCCAGTCTATTGTCAATGGGAATTTGGGTTGATTTCATGCCTTAGCTATTGTGAATAGTGCTGCAGTGAACATATTTATGTAATATGTGCAGGTATCTTCATAAAACAATGATTTCATATACCTTTGGGTATATACCCAATAAGGAGATTCCTGGGTCACATGGTGTTTCTGCTTTTAGATTTTTGAGGAATCACCACACTGTCTTCTGTAATTGTTGAAATAATTTCATTTCCACCGACAGTGTAAAAGCATTCCTTTTTTTCAGAAACCTTGCTAATATCTGTTGTTTCTTGATTTTTTTTTTTTTTTTGAGACAAAGTTTCACTCTTATATCCCAGGCTGGAGTGCAATGGTACAATGATGGCTCATTGCAACCTCTGCCTCCTGGGTTCAAGCGGTTCTCCTGCCTGAGCCTCCCAAGTAGCTGGGATCACAGGCATACGCCACTATGCCTGGCTAATTTTGTATTTTTAGTAGAGACGAGGTTTCACCATGTTGGTCAGGCTGGTCTCAAACTCCTGACCTCAAGTAATCCACCCACCTCAGCCTCCCAAGGTTCTGGGATTACAGGCATGAGTCACTGTGCCGATCCTCTTGACTTTTTAATAATCACCATTCTGACTAGTGTGAGATGGTATCTCATTCTGATTTTGATTTGCAGAGATGTTGAGCTTTTTACAGATGTTTCTTGGCTACATGGATGTCTTCTTTTGAGGACATCTATTTATGTCCTTTGCCCACTTTTTAATGGGGTTGTTTCTTTCTTGTAAATTTGTTCCATATAGACTCGGATTGCAAAAATTTTCCTCTATTCTGTAATGGAGGAAATTCCTCCAGGCTGTTTGTTCACTCTGATGATAACTATTGCTGTGCAGAAGCTCTTTAATTAGATCCCATTTATCAATTTTTGCTTTTGTTGCAGTTGCTATTGGTGTTTTCAACATAATTTTTTTGCCCTTGTCTATGTCCTGAATGATATTTCATAGATTTTCTTCTAGGGTTTTTATTGTTTGGGGTTTTACATTTAAGTCTTTAATGTATTGGGAGTTATTTTTTGAAAAGGTATAAAGAATGGCTCCAGTTTTAATTTTCTGCTTATGGCTATTCCTTTCCACATTACTCATTTTTATCAGGTTTCTCAAAGGTCAGATGGTTGTAGTTGTGTAGGCTTACTTCTGAGTTCTCTGTTCCATCCCATTGGTCTATGTGTCTGTTTTTGTATCAGTACATGGTTTGGCTATGTCCCACCCAAATGTCCCATCTTGAATCATAGCTCCCACGATTTCCATTAAGGTGATGGAAAAGACTCAGTGGGAGACAACTGAATCATGGGGTCAAGTCTTTCCTGTGCTGTTCTCATGTTAGTATATAAGTCTCATGAGATCTTATGGTTTTAAAAAGGAGAGTCCCCCTACACAAGCTCTCTTGCCTGCCACAATGTAAGACATGACTTTGTTCCTCATTCGCATCAGTCATGCTTGTGAGACCTCCCCAGGCATATGAAACTGTGAGTCAATTAAACGTTTTCCTTTATAAATTATCCAGTCTTAGGTATATCCTTATTAGCAGTGTGAGAACAGATTAATATAAGTAGCATGCTGTTTTGGTTACTGTGGCCTTAGATAATAATTTGAAGTCAAGTAACATGATGTCTCCAGCTTTGTTCTTTTGCTTAAGATTGTCTTGACTATATGGGCACTTTTTTTGGTTCCATATGAATTTTAATATAGCTTTTGCTAATTCTGTGAAGAATGTCAATGGTTGTTTAATGGCAATAGCATTGAATTAATAAATTACTTTGGGGAGTAGGGCCATTTCCATGATATTGATTTTTCCTCTCCATAAGCATGGAATGTTTTTCAATTTGTTTATGTCTTCTCTGATTTTCTTGAACAATGATTTGTAGTTCTCCCTGCAGAGATCCTTCACTTCCGTTTATAGCCATGTTTTTATTCTCTCTGTAGCAACTGTGAATGGGAGTCTATTCATGATTTGGTTCTCTGCATGCCTATTGGTGTATAGAAATGCTAGAGATTATTGCACATTGAATTTGTATCCTAAGACTTTGCTGAAGTTGCTTATCAGCTTAAGAAGCTTTTGGCCTGAGACAATGGGGTTTTCTAGATATAGAATCATGTCACCTGCAAACAAAGATAATTTGACTTCCTTTCTATTTGAATGCCCTTTCTTTCTTTCTCTTGCCTGATTGTCCTGGCCAGAACTTCCACTATCATGTTAAATAGGAGTGGTAAGAAAGGGCATCCCTGTCTCATGCTGATTTTCAAAGGGAAAGCTTCCAGCTTTTGTTCATTCAGTATTATATTGGCTATGAGCTAGTCATAAATGGCTCTTAATATATTGAGGTAGGTTTCTTTAACACCTGGTTTACTGAGAGTTTATAATAAGAAGGAATGTTGAATGTGTCTATTGCAATAATATTTTTTTTTTGTCTAGCTATGTTTATGTATTGAATTACATTTATTAATTTACATAGGTTGAACTAGACTTGCATTCTGGAGATTAAGCCAAGTTGATTGTGGTGGATAAGCTTTTCAATGCCATTCATATGTTTGATTTATACATTGAGTGTAGAGAACAGTTATGATGGTCAATAAATTATAATGTGGTTTCTTGCTAAAACTTTATTCTCTGAGCTTTTCTATTCATTACAGAATGTAATTACAATGTTACACATATTGCTACCCAGGATGAGATCTGTTTTCCACTCCTGTGCTAGAATTTTCTATTGTTGCCAAACTTAGAAGATCAAAATTAGCTCTCAATGTTGGTAGAATACAAAGGATTAAGAAATAGTTCAAATTTGCATGGAGGACATTGGGATTATGTACAAAGACAAAGGGACAATGCCTTCACAAAAAGATAGAAAAGACATTTTCACATTGAAAACTAAGGACAGAGATTTCTTACCTCTTGAAAGAAATCAATTTTTCCAAATTACAATCGATTTAAAAAACCAGCAAGATATACTACTAAGTAAACTATGAAATTTGAGACAGTTTGTAAAACCAGTCTAGGAATAACAATTATTATTTGAAAAAAAAGAGTAGCCAATGAACTAGTGACAGATCAGATGGAACTATGACATAGACAACTGAGAAACTGAGAAGCAGGTGTCCATGGATGACTCAAAAGAAAAAGGAACAAAGACCAGGCTAAAATGGAAGGAGTTCTTTTAACCATATCTTATATTCATCCAGTTACTTGGTGAAGTGAAAACCGACTTTTGTGGTTTTCACATTATGATATGTCTCATACCATATCATGGGTGCAATCACTTATGTATTCTTTTCATGAAGTCCTAGTTCAGAATCTTGTCACATAGATATCGACATCAGTCTTGGGAAGGGATCCATAAATTCTAAGCATTTAATTCTTTTCATGATTTATTTCTGAAGAAATTGACTTGGAGTTCTTTTGAATAAATATTTTTGTTTGTACATGTCTACTCATATACTATCACTTCTTGTCACCTAGATATATCTAATGGGATCATGAAAAACATAAAATTGGCAATTTATCTCTGCAATATCTTGGCTTGAAATGACACAGGAGTCTTCCTCACATTCAGTGATAACACATCATCAAAATAAAATTCTCTCTCTTAGAAAAATGTATACCAAAAGTGCTCAGAGAAGATGGATCACCTCAATCTAATGTTAAAAATAATATTGAGCTATATTGAAATGTCTGCACATGAGATCTGCTGGTCACCTTAGTCTCAGTAGTGTTCCCATAGTATCTGTATGACTGGGAAAATGACATTACACAAACCTTCATATTAACTGTGTACAACTACAATTCATCCCCATTAGGGCATATCTTTCCCTTACTATGCTGAAGAGGCATACACTGGTAGATGTCTGGGTTAGATGGAGGCTATTTGATTATCAATTTCTAATCCTGATGACAATAGAATAAAAATAAAGTAAGAAGCCTGCTTTACAGAATACTGAGTAAGCAGGGCATATACATTTACACAAGGCACTATTTCAGCCAATATAAATACAACATGATGCAACTGCATGAATTATTAGGACAACACAATACAAGAATCAACATTGTAGATTCAAGGGGAAAAGCAAATACATACTGTGACTTGGACTCTAGCTTCCTGTTTTGTTACTCAGCCTTTTTCCCTTCTTGTTTATCTCCCCTCTAAATGCTCTTGTTTTTCCCATCCCCTCCCCTAATGTCTTATGTCTTTCTAATACAGACAAATTACCATATTTTTTTGATTTTGGCAGACCTTGGTTATTGCAGTCCTATGTCCCCATGGCTGACATTCACAAACATGATTTGTCTGATAATGTTCCCACATAAGAATTAGTCCCTTCCTAGAAAAATTTTCATGATAGATATTGAAAAAACATAAAAGAAAACTTAAATATATGGAGAGATATAACATATTCAGAATACGTGTGTGTATATATATGTGTATATGTTTTATATATGTCTGCATGGATTACTTCCTTTTGAGGATTAGAGGTTTTAGGAGGAAGTGATATGTCAGAGGTCTTTTTACAAGAAAGTGTACAAGGGCATGTTGATATCTTAGCCTAGAACATGTCTAGTATGGGGGAAACAACGTTCAAAGTAATGACGTGGCCAAGAAATACAGGCAAGCACAGGAAAATAAGACATTTAAGCAAGCATTCTCAGAAAATAATAAGAATGAGTTGGCAATATAATGTAGGGTAAAATTAGCATAGGTAGTGAATGCCATATGGAATATTTCATGGATGATAGGGAAGAATATGTAAGGTCTCTTTTACGTATTATCCTGTGATAATACATGCAAGTTTGGGGAAAAAGCAGAGGAAGAGTTAATGGGAACAAGATATTAACTTATATTCATCATTTTCTTTTTGGTAATCTTCCATCTCTTCTGATTTATTTTGTAAACAGTGTCAGTATTTTGCCATATTTACTCACATTGTACCAGCTAAAAGAATTTGAATGCTCTCATATTACTTTGTTTTTTTAATTTAGTAATGCATTTATGCCTAAAAGGCCCTACACATGGAATTTATCAAGGAACAAAGAATCAAATACAATGTAATATTACATAAATTGAGTATGTTCCTCAAGTAGAGCTTGTGTTATTTTATTAAAAATTTTAATAGAAATTTGAAACTTGTACTTAGACCATATTTAGTTTTTGTACTTCTATTGCACCTTCCATACGGCTACAAATTAAACGTGTTTTTGTCAGCTTATTTTATTTGAAAAACTCTCTGTAGGTAATTACTAATATTAGAAAAACTTCTTGAGAAGTTTAATCAGCAAATGGATTGTGCCGGAAACAGCAAATCACTTATATTTTAAAAAGAATAAATTAGAAATATAATTTTTGACATAATTTTATTTAATACACAATGCATCACTATTTGGTATCTATATAATATTAAAACAAAGTATATGACTGTTCTTTCAATTGTTGGATTTTCAGATCTTATATCTGAAATAATACTTTATAAATTTAAATATCTCAACCTTTACATCTTTATGTTTTATTTTTTACATATTCTTAAAACTTCTCAGTATCTTTGACTTAATAAATATTTTTAAATATGTTGGTTTTCACATTTGTATTTTACATTACTTATCTAATTAAGGAGATTCAAGGAAAAGAAAGCAAATAAAATGTTTCTTATGCAGTAGTTTAGTTTTTTACAGGGAGAGTATAAATGTTCTATATTCAAATTAAATTTTACTGCCTTGTTTGGAGTGTTGTTTTTTATTTATCTAGCATATAATATTGGTTATCAAATTGTGTTTGCAGAGATAAAACTATCTTTATTAAACATCAAAGTATTAAAAATGACTCATTGCTTTCTGGGCAACTGCATTCTTTGGGTTTTCAAAAATTTTCTTTAGATTGGATTTGTCTTTGTTAAACAAAAGCTGTAGATAGTAATGTTTTTATCTATTTTTAAAATAGAACTTTTTTAGACATTATTGTTTGGTTATTATGTAAAATAAAGCCTTTTTTCCCCCAACTGCCCGTTTCATGTTTAAATAGCAAACTTGATTTAGATTTAAACCTATAAACATATTCTATAGTGATATAATAATTCTGAATGTAAAGTATTTGTTACAGCTGTATAAATAGATCATATTCTTGCAGGCCTCAAAATGTATTAATTGATTGATATGTTTTTGTATACAAATTAATAAAGATAATAGTGCCCTTAAGGAGAACATCGTAACAGAGAAGATAGAAAGCCATAACAAGATGAGACAAATGCTGTAATACGATTATATACACCTAATATAGGACCACTGGCAGGTTTATTTAGTTTTATTCCTTTTCTAGAACTGTCAATGTAGGATCTTTGATCTTCAGTAGAGAAATAGCTGGAAGAGAATACCTATTGGTGTCTTTAGAACAAAGTTGAAGAATACAGACAGACAGGGAGCCTAGTAGATGTGGCTCATAGGGCTCAGCATTCAAAGGCATAAAAAGATGGAAATGAAGGACATAAATATGGAGAGGTAGATGAAAGATACTCAGCATTGCAAATACCTCCAAATAATTTTACATTTTAAAGTTTGTCTTGCTTATGTGTGAATTTGTTTACTTCCATATAAAATTTAGAATCAGTGTATCCAAGTTTTCTCAAAAGTTGTAATAGATCCTTTTATTGGAATTGCATTAAATTTATAGTTAGCTTTGACTGAATTAAAACCTTATTTTAAGTTGAACTATTAATGAACATAGTATATCTCTCTGTGTCTTTGTTTTCTTTTATGTCTTTTAACTAATTTCAAAAATTGTCTATATAAATCATGTATTTACTGTAATATAAATTCCTAGGTAATGTTTTATATTTGTGAAGTCTTCATATACTTCTCTATTTTCTTTTATTGTTTATATTTCTTTAGCGTTATTCTCTGTCTTGCTGTAATGTGTATCAATCTCCTCTTTTGAGTTTGATGCAAGGGCTCAGCCGAGAGTTCAACCGATTAGCATTTGCTTTCTCTTCTGGAACATTGTTAACCTCAAAAAAGCTGCCAGCAGCCGGGCGCGGTGGCTCACGCCTGTTATCCCAGCACTTTGGGAGGCCGAGGCGGGTGGATCACGAGGTCAAGAGACGGAGACCATCCTGGTCAACATGGTGAAACCCTGTCTCTACTAAAAATGCAAAAAAATTAGTTGGGCATGGTGATGCGTGCCTGTAATCCCAGCTACTCAGGAGGCTGAGGCAGGAGAATTGCCTGAACCCAGGAGGAGGAGGTTGTGGTGAGCCAAGATCGCGCCATTGCACTCCAGCCTGGGTAACAAGAGTGAAACTCCGTCTCAAAAGAAAAAAAAAAAAAGGCTGCCAGCATAACATGTTTCAAAAGCCACTTTTCTCGGATATTTTCTTTGTTAATTTTCTATTCATGTTCTGAGGCTTGAAGGGTCAAACAGATAAAATATAAAATGCTTGCCTTAATCTGTAGTTAATAGGTGACTTCCTTAGCTGAGCTCCATAGCTGCCCTGGTAACTAGGGCTGCTGTTTTCTTTCTGAATCATGTTGTAATAAAGGCTACTTTATTTTCCTCTTGGCAACTTTTCATTGTACACACACATACACACATATGAACACATTAAAAGTGAACTTCTCTCTATATCCTAATCCATTTCTTAAATTCTGTATCAAGTTGTGAAATAAAAATATAAATTTCTTGCTTCAAAAGAATATCTAGAGTGGTATTGCCATGGGAAGTGAAGGAGGGAGTAATCCACACTAGTTTGTCATCCTGCCAGATGAATATTTATGTATTTCTCGAGGATGCTGTGTTCTAAGAAGTAAAACATTCACTTCACATGCCAGTGTTTGAGCAAAATATCAAAGTAGGCTCAGTTTGCTTGAATGTCCAGATGAAAAAATACAAATACAGTAGTAGAGTGAAAAAAAAAAGCTCATCAAGAAAGGTGTCCCAGAAACAGTAATTTGGGTAATATGTGCCTAATTATGCACCACCACTTCCAGATCTGCCTCCAGGCTCTCCACAAGCAAACATATGCGTGTACCAAAGTACGAATGAGATGGTAAGCTTGTTTCTCAGGAGAGTACTTCAAGTTTAACCCTGTTGATGTGGTAATGGGATCAAGCTTACCTTCTTAACTGGGTACTCTTTGACTTTGCACTAATTAGCTCTTCACATATTCTAGTAAACTTTAAAAACTTCAGTCAAGGTATCTCAAATATTCTCACAAGTAGTTAATTTTAAAAAAAAGTATCTCATCAATACTCTCTTTATGAATGCATTTAGTAAGATACAGGTTTTGTTGGACCTGTTTTCCAATTCTCTTTCACTTAATGTCACTGTATGACCTTGGGTAAGACATCATTGTTATAATAGAAAAATGATAATGATTTTCTCCCTTATGAGTTCTTGTATATAAGATTCACTGGCAGTGAGTTAACACTCAGTACATAGTAGCTTTTTAAAAAAAAAAAAAATCCTCTTACTGCCTTCTGAATTCTAGCATAACATACTTCAATGATATGCATCACTATTAGAAAGATATAGTTGTTTTGCTACAGTTATAGTCCAGATATAGTTGTTTTGTTAATATATGTTATTTCCACATATACAAGGAAAAACACACATTAACAAAGCCACTGCAAACTACCTGTGAGCAGTGGTCGTGGGTAGCCGTTCATTTTGTTAGAACACTGTTTATATGGCATGCTTAGTAGTCATAACTCCGGCTCACCCACATAATCTGTTTGGCCGTTGCATGTTTGGGACAAACAAAATCTTTACTGTCTCTCATTATCATAAATATTGCCAAAATTATCCTATGTTTAATATTTTTATTTTTCAACCATGATTTAGTAGTCACTGTTTAGGGCTTTGCTGGAGAGAGCTCAGTGTGTTTCAATACATATTGGACTCATAAAGATGTCAGTTATATTTAGCCTCATAATTCTGTGATCAATTTTATAACTCAATTCTGTTTATGGATGACACATACCAAGTTTACATGTCCAACATAAGGCAAATGATTGAAAAATACATATGAACACAAATCAGTATAATGGTAGCAACAAAGAAATGAAGGAAGTTACTATGCAATGTTATGTGAAAACAATTTTAATTTCAAAATTTCAAATTGTAAGAACACAGTCATTGAAATTAGAAAAAAATTGATTTTTAAAGTAAGTAAAAAATGGTCTTTACATTTCCTGCTGAAGTAAAGGCTAGAAGGATATATGAAGAAATAAATAATCATTTCATCAGAATTGGCTTATATCAGTGGGTATGTGGTGAATTTATTTTATTTTTCAAAATACCTGCATATCATTAAAAAATTATGTAAGAAATCAACAAATTGCTAACTCATTCTATGAATTAGTATTACACAATTTTTTTTGTTTTATGGCCAAGATTTTGAAAATATGACATTTATTTTTGATATGTTAATTTTACTCAAATAATTGTTGAGGCCTTAAATTATTGTAACACTGCCTAAATATAATGGTGTATTATGATGAAGAATGAAAGTTTTACGTAGTTCAACATAAAAGTTGTGTTAGAGTATTTATTTTTGCTGTGAACTAATTTAGTTCACTCTGACAGGTAACTCTTCCTTCATGTATTAATTTGCTCTTTTACACTGTAGGAGTATTTGGATAGAAATATTATTGAAAAGTTCTGCTCCCTACTTCATGACATTTAAGGTCTAATCAGAAGGAAAATTGAGAGTTGATCATTTGTATCTTAACAATCTGTTTCTAAATTAGGGCAAAGCCTTAAATCAAAGAATGGATATACAGCATACATATATGTGTATACCTATATATATGTGTATGTATATACTGTATATGAAGGATATATGAAAAATAATATATATATTATTTTTAGATTATGTATAGTGTACATAATCTAATAATTATACATACATACATACAAATAGGCAGCATACATAATCTAATAGTTCTAAATAAAGTACTTTTCCTGCTGACGGCTTATACATCCTCCTCTATTTCACCATTCACCCTGTAACACAAATTGAAATCTTCATCTCGTTCCAACCCCAGATGAAATGGTAAATAGGTGACAAAATTATTTTAAGTCTACCTCACTAGGGTTTCAAACGAATTTCATGCTTTCTATCACAATGGCCATTATTGGTATTGTGGAGCTCCTTGCCTATTAAAGGATCCTTCTTCTAAGACAGCCTTTTAACTGGCCTCTCAGCTTCTTGTGTCTCCCATCTAATCTGCTGATACTGCCACCCAGATCATTTGGCCCCTTGAACTGTGTTACATATAGCAGAACCAGATAGAAATAAGCTACCTCAAACACAATTATTTGACTTTCTATTATATAGGACAATGCTATAAAGAAAAAAAATGATTTTTAAAGAAAAATTGAACCTATACTTAATCATGAGAATACCAGAATAGTGACATGTATATTTATATGAAATATCAAGTTTCTATTTTGCTTATTAAAACATCTGAAATCTATGACTAATATGGGGGTAAAAAAATCTGACAGAAAACATTTCTTCAAAAAATTTTTCTAACGAGTAGTGCCCATTATGATCAGATTTTCTTTGTTATCTTTCACATTACAATTGACTTGTGAGAGCCTGTTTGTGTTTAAATATTTATTACTCTTTTATTATTTCTGAAATAATTTAATTGTTATTAGCATTTTCATTACTAATACTACTGAGTTGTCTTAAAGATTGTGTAAGCATTTTTTGTTTGATTTTCACATTAATGCATAATAGTATTATTTCCACTTGATTGAAAACAAAATTAAGCCTAAAATGATTCTGTAACTCGCCCAAGGATTCAGAGCAAGAAAGTAGAGAAATAGGAAATCAAATAGAGAGTTTTTTCTGATTCTAAAAGATATTTTATTAAGACCTACATTACACTTCCTCTCAGTCCTTATCCATGTTCCCTATTATTAAATCATAGTTAGTTCTACAGTCATAATTTGTTCAGGTCTTTCTCTCGTAATATTTCATGTCAAACATAAAAAAATATTTTAGGACTCTTCATCTAATTTTGCACATTAAAATTGTCACTCTGTATAGTGTGGTGGCTCATGCCTGTATTCCCAACACTTTGGGAGGCCAAGATCCGGGGATCATGAGATCAAGAGATAGAGACCATTCTGGTCAATGTGGTGAAACCCCATCTGTACTAAAAATACAAAAATTAGCTGGGTGTGTTGGCATGTACTGATAATCCCAGCTACTCGGGAGGCAGAGCCAGGAGAATTGCTTGAACCCGTGAGGCAGAGGTTGCAGTGAGCCGAGATCGAGATGCTGCATGCACTTCAGCCTGACAACAGAGCAAGACTCCATCTAAAAAAAAAAAAAAGTTGCTCTACAGCCTCTTCTGTGTTCTAACTGAAATATAACAAGAAACATGAAACTAAGTGAAAATACAGTAACAAAAATTCCTCAGCATTTTTATATTCTGAGCTTTAAAAAAAAAAGAACAATGACTACTAATGTTTAATTCTACCTAGACTCCCAAATTACATATTGCAAATTTAAAACAGTGTTTACGACAATATCTGCTGCAAAGATTTCAGATCTATTGTTTTCTGCAGGTAGGACCTAGTGAGCTGTGTCAAATGCTGCAGAAGATCATTTAGGATAAGGCAAACCATAGGCTTCCAACAATTAAAACCTGGAACGATGTCAGCGAAGGCATGAGACAAATTTCAGCTTGGTATGACTAGAACTGTGCAAGCAGTGACAATTTGTATAGATTGCCATTTGACCTTGAAGTAAGAAAAAAGATGATCTGCAGAGGCTTTATGGTCATAGGCAAATGACAGACCATGGTGCCAGGGAAGGCTTAATTGTGCCTGTAAGTAGAGACAAAGGCACAATTCTAAATGCACGGTGATGGGGTGGGGAACAGCAACAAATCCGGAAGAAAATTCTGAAGAGGTAAATCAGGCACAGCCTAGAAACATAATGAAAGAAATGTAAAAAGTTATTCTTAATTTTGTATTGAGAGCAGCAAAATATTGGCTTGTGCACATTGGAAGAATACTAAAATGAAAAAGCACAAATAAAGCACACATATACATATATGCACAATCTGACATGTAACTAGCAACAATCATATTTTAAACGAGAATACTGTGTTACGTGTTTTACATGATCCTCACAACATTGTTTGAGGAGGCAGGGAAGATAGATTTAGTGTCCATTTGACTACTAAGAAATAAAACCCCAGAGGTGTTAAGAAATCTGCCTACAGAACAGAGAGGAAGAAGTTGAATCAAATCTCCAGTCCAGAGAAAATGCCTGGTCCAGTGCCTATGTTATTACAATGCAACCCAGATGTACATGCCCCATTAGTGACATGGTGACACTAGAGAAAGTCACAGCCAGACTTATCTCCTGCTCAAGAAAAGTAGTTACTGTTCTGTGCACAGTTTACAAAAGTCACTTCCATTATAAATGGTATTTCAGTTTTTTCTGTGGCCACGTAAATGAATTAGGAGTGATAATGACATTCTCATTATTTTAGGAACATATTTGCATTTGTAATGATACAGCTCCTACCAGAAGCCAAAGCCATAGAGACAACTATCTGAATTAATTATATTTGTTTGGCTGATTAGATAAAAAATGCAAACATAAACTGCACATCAACTACTTTAAAATTATTTAATCCTTCTCTTGAAAGGGAAATAGGTCTCTGAAGTTGTTCCTTTAAGCTCAAAAAATAGATCATTAAATCAAGCAGCTGAAACAGTTCTTTAAAAATCACCCTCCCCCAAATTCTTGCATTTTCTTTCAAGAGTCTGAAATAAGTATATCAATCTACATGATATCAAGATTTATTTATCAATTTGCAGTTATTTCCTAGATTAGTTTGTTCAATTTTCATGAGCCAGTCACCAAGCCTCTATGGGAAGTGATGGCTTAAACCGTGTCCACGTAGCAGAGAACAACTTTGAAGTGAGGATAAGTGTAGCTAAAATGATCCCCTGAAGTTCTCAATATGTGCAATTAGCTTTGCAGATGTGTTTTGTCCACATCTACCTTTTAATGATCACTAAAATCTTGTTAAATGAAGCACTACTGATAGTCTCCTCCCTATACACACCAGCAGCCGGCCCACCTCTGGTTATCTAGTTCTGTAATGGAGTCCAAATGTGGCTGAAGCCTTTTCAAAGTTTGAATACTTTTGTAAGTCATGCCCCAATTATCAATGAAAAATAAATTTCAGAGTAGGAGCAGTAGTCCAAAGCTTTACCATCTCTCATTTAAATACCTCTCACTCCCTCACCCCATCCTACTTTATTCTAAAGTACAAATGGAATGTATCTTCTCCCTGCTTAAAACCTTTCAATGGCCCCTGTCACTTAAAGTGACAGGTTTCTCAATATAGTTCCAATCCATCTCGAAGCTTTATATTATCATCTTCTTCATATTTAGCATTGCAAATCTATATCTATCAACTATCCACCCATTTGTCTATATTAGTGAATTTCTATATAGTTCCTAATTTCAGATATTATGACTCTATATTATTATAGATATATATTTAAATGGCAGTTCTTAAAATTTATAGTGACCATATCTGCTGGGCTTAAAATAATTACATTGAATATTTCAAAAAAGCATGTGCAAGGGAGGAGGTGTGGTACATATGTACATGGGCATGTATGTGTGTATATGTTCCAGAGATATAATTGAATATTAATCAGCAAGATTTCCATTATAACTAAAAATAAAAGGCTCTGACAGGGGTTTGAAATCTGTTTGGCTTACCAAAGCAAAAGGGTCACAAACATCACTAATTATTTCTCCACTATAGGCTAGGATAGTTCTCCATTGCAGAACTGAGTCCAGTAATACCAAAAGATAAGATAAGATAGGATCCCAAACCGGAAAAGGCCCCACTTAATGAACATAATGAGTAGCAAGGCAGTTGTTAGCATCCAGAGAAGATGACTGGCTCATACAGAGTCATAAACTATCTAATTAATAGAGCATGAAGCCCCTAGGAGCAGCCACACAGATGACAGCCATTATGGTTGTAAATTTTATATATATATATATATATATATATATATATATACACATATATATATATATATAATATACATATATATAATATACATATTTTATATATATATAAAATAAATTAGATATGCAATATATATGTAAATAACAGATATTATATGTTGTAGCCAATGAGCAAGATATAAACCCTATTTACACTGAGGATTCTACTGCATTATCAAAATATTAGGTACCTAATGGTCTGGAGAATGCTTGGACATCCTCTCCAAAGAAAGGGAAAACATATTGCATCTTGTTCTTTCCTTCATAAAGAAAAAAACTCAATGTTTTAAAGCCTCTTAAGTCTCTGGAATAGCTTATTTCATACCTCAGGAGACTACTTAAAATCATATACTAGGTGATAATAAAGACCGATGCAATTTATTATAGTTGGGTCTGGTACAGGTAAAACTCTTCAGTAGGTCAGTATCATGACCCTGTACCTTGGACTCTTTCTTTCATCAGGCTTTATATTACTTAAAAAAAAAAGTGTCAGTATTGGCATAAGATATAAAAGGAACTTAAAGGACAGACCCATTGGGAGAATTACAATGTAGACCCCTAGGATTCCAGAGCAAATTCATTCTATCTGCAAATCATAGTAAAGTAGAAGCAGTACCTCAGAATAGTCCCAAGCAGGGTGATAAGGCACAAGTGAGCTATTCAAGCAGAGTCTAGATCCCTCTCCCCCATTTTACATTCCCTGAATAGTTTCCTAAATTCATAGATATGGCCACATAGAACATGCTTATGACCAATTGACAGATGTCAACTCACGAGGTAGGTATAAGCCAACAATGAACAACAGTAGCCCTGTAGTCCTGGGGCAGCCTAGAAAGGTGAGGGAAAATCTTCCCAAGAGTTACACATTTGCGTGGGGCACCTGGTCATTCACTCTGTGTGACCTGAATAGTCCAGAGTTAGAATATGTATAGACTTATGAATAAGGGTGAATGGCTTGGAAGATTCGTTAGAAGAGAAAAATTGGAAGAGAAGGAATGAAGAAGTCTGATGGAGAGGGATGAGGATGGCATATATGAATGAACATAAAGAGAGATATAATTATATTATATGCTATTCTCCACCAGAATGTATCGATTACAGATGAGGCATTCAACTGGCTTACAGAAAAAAAACATGACTCAGCCAGTTGACAACAGCCAGATTCTCTTATATCTGCTCCCCATAGCTTACATGGTTTCTTGTATTTGTAACAAATTACCTCAAGCTGTGTAGCTTGAAACAACAGACACATTCTCTCACAGTTCTGGACACCAGAAGTCTAAAATCAGTATCAGTGGACAAAGTTAATATATTACCAGGGCTGTGCTTTCTCTGGAGAAGAATTTGTTCATTGCTTTTTGCAACTCCTGGGCGGCTGCTGGCTTTTGTTGGTCTGCGGATGCTTTGGTCTAATCTCTGCCTCTGTCTTCATATTGCTGTTTCCTCTGTGTGTAGCAAATCTCCTTTTGCCTCCCTTTTATAAGCATATATTTGACGGTATTTAGGACTCATCTGGATAATCAAAGAATATCTCCTCATCTCAAGATTCTTGCCTTAAACATATTTTCAAAGACCCTTTTTCCAAATAAGAAAACAGTTATAGTTTCCAAAATTATAAACTGACATATTTGGGGACCCATGCTTCATGTCACTACAATAAATGCCCTCCATCTCTACCTCTACCAGGCATGCAGTGCTGACATATGAGCACGTTGATAAGATGGACACGGTGGCAGGGTTGAAAGTTACATGTGGCCTCAACAGTGAAGGCTTTCATTTCCCATGTCCAGTTTAGCTATTGCTGCTGACAAATATCCAATCTTCCAGCAGTAGAGATCAATGCTGGACCCTTAACACCATTCTACTAAGAGATCACTAGTGATCATAGTAACTTTATGCCAAATTGACTCTATTGGACCTTGTATAACTTGAAAGAGGTAACAACTTATTTTGACACATATTTTGGGTATGGTATTGCCTTTCCAGATTTAAAGACCTCAGCCAATACCATCAACTGATGACTGTATAGAGTACCATCAATTAACACAATTGATATGTATCATGGTGTCAGATCAAGAAATCCACTTTACAGTAAAGGAGATGAGAGAGTGGCCATTTGGCTCATTCCACGTAGCCTAAAGTTGCTAGCCTGCTAGAATGATGGAAAAGTCTGTGAAGGTTTAGCTGAAAGGTCACCTCAAAAGGGATTACAATTTTGTATGATTTTCCAGGCTTCAGAGTACATTTTAAATCAATGACCTTTACAAGTTGTTGTGTGTGCCCCCTCCACTGATACCAGGCATACATAGGTCTGAATACCATGACATAAATACAGAAGTATCCCCACTTACCATCATTTCCAGAGACCTTATTGGGGAATTTGTGCTTCCCATCAACCCTAGGCTCAGTATTTTAGGTGTCCCTGCTACCAAAATGTTACTGCTTCTGCCAGGACATGTAGCAAGAGTTCTGATTAACTATTAGAGGCTGTTTGGATACTTCGGGATATATCGTTCAAGATGCCAGCAAGAATCACTGACCCTGACCACTAGGAGAAAGGGTGTTGTTACATAATGGAAACAGGGAGAAATATATTTACACCTAGGTGACTCACTTGAGTATCTCTGAGTCCTTCTTGACACATTATGGTGTTAAATAGATGAGTTGGGAAAATTCTATCTGGGAAGAGTGTGTAACAAGGACTGTAGACCCCCAGAAATAAGGGTTTTTGTTACAGAACCGGGTAAACTACCATGACCTGCAATGCTAACAGCTGAGGGTAAGAGAGTTAGAAAATAGTTTTTTCAGCAGGAAGGCAAATATAAGTTGTGGCCTTGAGATGAGTTATAGCCCATCAGGTGTTCAGCCAGCACCCCTCCTCCTACAAACTTTTCCCAGGTAAATAGGTCGATTGGAATCCAAAATGGTTTCTCCCACCAGAACTGGATCCAAAGAGCAGAAGGGTGGGTTGTGGTGAATCCCCTAGGTCTGTCCCTTTGAGTCTTAATGACTCATTATCCCAGTTTCCAAGAGTGCTCTTGGCACACAGTCCACAGATTAGCTCCATTAGTGAATTACCTCCACTGAAGAAGGTCACTTCTCCCAAGACCACACCCTTTCCTGAAGCAGCCCCTATCCCATAACTCATCCAACAGGGGTAGAGAAAACAAAATTTCTTGCTCCAATTTGAGATGGCATTGAGTGGGCTTCCTAGCTTCGGTGTTTTATGTGAATTGCCTACAGACTCCATTGCGACTGAATCACAGATTCTCTTTTTGAACAGTTCTGTTATCTTCCCCTTTACCTCCATAGGTGTTGATTCTAATAGCGCTCTGAAAAACTTTCTCTATGACAGTCTCTGCTTTCTGTTGAACCCAACCTGCGGAATCCTCTAATTTTTCTTCTTGCCACTTTGACTCCTGCTTGCCCAAAACCCATGGCACATGCTGTGGCAATATATTAAAGTAAGTTAATATTACAGCTATTAAACATTTTAGAATTGAAAACTTTCAAATCCATTTTAAATCCAGTCAAACTTCTTATGAGCCTCTGAAGGAACGACCTTTTATTCAAGTTGAAAACTAAAAGGTAAATCCCTGGTTGAGTGAATGGACTCCCGTCTTAGCCAAGGGAACACCAGCCAATCATTGGAAGCTGAATTCCAGGACAGGACAGGATGGAAAGTTGGACAACCTGTGTTAAAACCCATCTCTTGCTAACTGCAATTCGACCTTCTTTTCTAAGGGCTAAACAGAAACCAGCCCTTTCAAAAAGACTCCACTTCTGATTTCAACCAACCACTTGACGTCTGCCCCTTCCTTTTGCATTTTCAATACAACTGACCAGCATTCTTTCCTGATGAGTGGCCACCAACCCTGGGGTGGTTCCGGCCAGTGTATGGAGGATGCAGTGACAGTTTTGGTGTCCTCTGCTTCACTATTTGATGTCAGAGGGCTGAAAACTCCACCTTAGATCACACTAACACTGCCATCCCATGGAGAGGCATGAAGTTCGGTTGCACATGGACATGTTTCTCCTTTCATAAATATTCATAATTCATTCTATAGCTTATTGAATATGTCTATTTGGCCACCCCTTTCTGCATAACCAAATCCCTGTTTTAAAGTGGCTGTTTCTGGCTTTTGGCCAGCAGCTGTGATTTCCATCCTGTCAGAATGGTGGCCACTCAGGCTGCAACCCTTTCTAAAACCAAAAACAAACAGAAAAACCTCTCCTTTACAAACTTAGGAATCTCATCATTCTTGAGTGGACGAGATTCTCTGACTTCATATCCTATTCATTCACTAACTTGGTCACTTACTACATACACACTAGACTTCCAGTTGTAAGGACAGGACATACTTCTGTTTATACTGTGGGACTACTGCACATGTTATATTCTCTGCATGGAGGGATATTACATCTCTTCTTGGTTTGTTCAGCTTAACCCCACTATTCATATAGTAGTTTGAATAGTATTACCTTTGTAAAACCATCACAGACCACCCTATCTAAAGTAGACCTCCCAGAAATTCTATTAGCCCCCTAATTATTTTCTTCATGATAGTTTTCATAGTCTGTATTTATTGTTTACATACTATCATCTGTCCTCCACTCTATACTGGAAGCTCCACAATGCAGGAAAAAAAAACATTTGTATCGTTATATTCACCGCTGCTCCCGGAAAACCTTCTTTTTGACAGTGCTGCTCTCTTTGACTAATTCCTTTCAAATGACCATAAAAATATAGCCCATTTTAGGTTTTGACCTAATCCCCTCCCATAAACCATGTGGGTGAACGCTTCTTCTCTAAATGTATTGTGGCACAGTTTCCAATGCCATATTATACATACATTTCATACATCCAAGGAATAGAATCTCAGGTCATGGATCTCTGATAGTGACAAGTCTTGGGTTAATTATATGATTGCTCCAGATCTGCAAGCCTGATACTCACAATGACTCCTCATCACTCCTTTGTTATATAGTCCCTTTGCTTGTACAATAAATAATAATAATAAATAATGAGGATGGTGGAAAATTTCAGAGGTGTTTAAGTAGCAGATTGTGGTGATGGTTTCTTATACTTATCTTGAAACTCATCAACTTGTTTATATTAAATGTGCATAGCTTTCTGTATGTTAATCATACCTTAACAGAATGGTTTACAAAGAAGGTAGTAATAAAATTCTTGGTGGCTGCTGGTTGTTTGTAACATTATGTGACTCTTAATTTATAGGATATAAGGTGGGGAATTAATATTGTTGAAGAACATAGGGTGAAAGCGAAAACTACATATATATGATGGTTAACTTTATGTGTCAACCTGACTTGGGCTAAGGGATGCCCTGATAACTGGACAATTCTGAGTTTGCCTGTAAGGATGTTTTCAGAAGTGATGAGAATTTGAACAAGCAGACTGAGTACAGATCAACCTTACCAAGGTGAGTAGGTGAAGACCTGACAAAAATAAGAAGGCAGAGAAAGTGCAAATGTATTGTCTCTGTTTGAGGTTAGACTATCATCTTCTTCTGCCCTTGGAAATTGATGCTTCTGATTCTAAGGAATTTATACTCTAACAGGGACTTAAACCGTTAGTTTTTTTTTTTTTTTTGGTTCTCTAGCTTGCAGAAGGCAGATCATGGGACTTTTCAGCCTTCATAATCATGTGAGCCAATTCCTCACAATAAAAACTTCTCTCTCCTTCTTCCTCTCTCTCTCTCTCTCTCTCTCTCTCTCTCTCTCTCTCTCTCTCTCTCTCTCTCTCTCTCGATTTTGTTTGTTATTGGCTCTGTTACTCTGGAGAACCCTAATTAATACATATCTGCTCTGTGCCTGTATTTCTAAGACATCTCTTGAACATCTCCTTAAGCAAAAAATCAAAGTTTATCATCGTAACAAAAATTTACATTTCCAGGATAAAGAGTAGTAAAATGCATCCTCTTAGATTTATAAAGTTGAAATCAATTGTGTGTGGTGTGTGTGTGTACCTGAATACTTAAAATAAACCCAACACCCTGCTCCAGCATTCTGTGGGGCACAAAATAGGATCAAGAAATGGTGCAGAACTCCACGCTTAAGATGAGAGAAAATCAAGCTGCTAGAACAGGTGTTCCTATTGAGGCAGGACTAATGAGAAGATAAAAAAGAAATAAAATAAGAAAAATAAGAATTTTTATGCAATTGGAACACAGAGAGAAGTTTCTGGAATAAAAGAATGGATAGAATTTAGGCTCTTCTATAGGACTGTAAATGTCTTTAGAGACAAAGGGCAGGCTGTCATGTTGTCTTTGTAAGCCCAGTTATCAGCCCAGGGTCTGGCACACATAAAATGTGTGAACCATAAAAACAAATAATAAGTGATGAAAAATGAACTAATTTAAAATGATTTCTAGAGAAGGACCAGCAAGTAAGCAGCCCCTGATGCAGGGAGGTGCCTGAATAGGTCCTGTGCCTATTGATTGCACCTGGAAAGAATCAGACATATGGCTTTGAACAGCTTACTTTACAATGACTCCTTTTATAAGATACTTGGCCTTTTGTGAGTGGAACTACAGCTGTCTCTGAAAATGGCAACATCTGATCCTAAAGCCTAGAATATAAAGCACCTGAAAATGTCACTCATTTAAGGTTATCCTCTGATGCTAAGAATTAGAAAAAAATAATAGGTGGATGTGTGAAAGGAAAGGAACAACTGAATATTTATAAATATGAAGAATACTAATGCATGCTTTCTCCCTAAGACTTCTTCCTGGGAAGAATTCACACAGGTTTATCAATTTCAGAAATGTGTGGTCAGCCGAAGCACAGTAGAAGAGAGAATTGTTTATCTCTTTTTAAAATAAATGTAAGCAGGGTGCAACATGCTAAGTGGCTGGGATAAATCAGAGGATGGATCAGTATAACTGAAGGTCAGAGTGGAGGAGATTTCATAGATGGAAATATGATTAAGGTGATGGTCTTTTGTCAGATAATGTAGGTTCAAATTCTCACTTCACTCCTTCTTATTTATGTGATCTCATCTATAAAAGGGAGATTACAATGTCACCTATGTCACTGAGTCATTTGGAAAATGACTCTGCATGCAAAGGCTAGCATATAATAAATACTCAATAAATATTCCTGCTAAATTCAAAGTTCCTCTTACTGATTGGCACACTGAAATCCATTCATTAGGACTTGAGTGAAGCCTTGTAGGTGCTTCAGGAGTTTTGTGCATGGCTGAGGAGGAAGGATTACTATTACCATTTTTGCCTTGGTTAAAGGCAATTTTGGGGTCAGGTGTGACTCTAAAGACTTTTGTCGGAGATATTTATTCAGAGATAAATAGAAGGAAAGCCAATTAATAGGAGAGACTCAGGTAGTAAATATGTAACTCTTCCTGGAGTGTTCAAGAAGAATTTTCTAGGGCAGGAGGAATATAATCTGTGGCCCAATAGACAAATGGAAACAACAGAAAGCTATAAAAAAATTCAAAATTAATCCAGAAATTCTAACTTACCTTTTCATTTTGTTTTGTTTGTGAGCCAGAGTCTTTTTCTGTCACTCAGGCTGGAGTGCAGTGACACCATCTCAGCTTACTGCAACCTCTGCCTCCCGAGTTCAAGTGATTCTCCTACCTCAGCCTCCAGAGTAGCTGAGATTAAATGTGCCCGCCACTGTGCCTAACTAATTTCTCTTCTTTTTTTTTTTTTTTTTTTTTTTTTATATTTTTAGTAGAGACGGGGTTTCCCCATCTTGGTAAGGCTGGTCTTGAACTCCTGACCTCATGATCCACCTGCTTCAGCCTTCCAAAGTGCTGGGATTACAGGAGTGAGCCCCCATGCCCTGCCTGATTTTCAGCTTTCTTGAGTATAGTTGACAAATAAAAATTGTATGTGTTAAGGTATACAACTTGATGTTTTGATATACATATACATTGTCAAATGGTCACCACTAAAAAACTAATTAACATATTCATCACCTCACAGTTAACATTTTTTTCACCACCCTGCTTCTTTAATGAAAGCTTTTCCCTTTTCACTTATTTCTTTTCTTTTCTTTTAAATTGCACTTTAAGTTCTGAGGTACATGTGCAGATCTTGCAGGATTGTTACATAGGTATACAAATGCCATGGTGGTTTGCTGCCTCCATCCCCCCGTCACATACATTAGGTATTTTACCTAATCACTAGGGAAATGCAAATCAAAACCACATTGAGATACCATCTTACGCCAGTTAGAATGGTGATCATTAAAAAATCTGGAGACAACAGATGTGGAGAGGATGTGGAGAAATAGGAATATTTTTACACAGTGGTGGGAGTGTAAATTAGTTTAACCATTTAGGAAGACTGGGTATATACCCAAAGGATTATAAATTATTCTATTATAAAGACACATGCACACATATGTTCATTTTGGCACTGTTTACAATAGCAAAGACTTGGAACCCACCCAAATGCCCATCAATGATAGACAAGATGAAGAAAATGTGGCACATATACACCATGAAATACTACGCAGCCATAAAAACGATGAGTTCATGCCTTTTCAGGGGCATAAATGAAGCTGGAAACCATCGTTCTCAGTTAACATTTTTTCTGTGTGTGTATGTGTGTGTGTGTGTGTGTGTGTGTAAGAGATGATGACACTTAAAATCACTTTTAGGAAATTTGAAGTGTATGGTACAATATTGTTTATTATAGTCACCATGCTATGTTTATTAGATCTTTATAACAAAAACTATACCAATATCTCCCAATCTCCCCTTCCCACAACATCTGGCAAACACATGTCTACAGAGTATTAAACAGACTCAAAAAGCAGAGGATCATACCCATATTCTAAGCACTCACTGACACTCATAAGTTTTCAGGTCTCTTTTGCCCTTCTAAAGTTGCAACATGAGAGATGTAATGTTCTGACAAATAACTTTATCTTAAGAATAAAATAATATTTTTACTAGAAAATTGTTTTTGTCAGCTCAGGAAGGATTCAAATTTGAGTCTCTTAAAGACAAGTGGTAGTAAGAATTCTATATTTCAAAATCTATTCTGAAAATTACTAGTGGATCTGAAGAGCCAGGTAGACTAGGATGCATTTAGTTTATTTGATAAATGCTTCTAGAATTTTAATATCAGTTTCAAAGCACTTTTAAAACTACTAAATTTTCACATTAGGTGAGCTGGTTCCTTTCAGCAAGTTTTAAATAATAGTTTTATAACTTGTGGCTTTGAAAAATGTTTCCATTTCGTTACTGTACTCTTCGCTCTTCGCATTTATGAATTTCTAGGAAAAACACAGTAAAAGTTGGACTTTTAAAAAATTTGATCTCTATTTACATTCAATTTGAATAAGCTTCTATTTAAACAGGGAAGGTAGGTTTCCAAATTCAAAACACTAATGAATAAGAAAAATGGAAGATAATGCTATGTTTATTCTATTTGTTGCTAATATGGAATGCTACTGGAGGTGGTTCTTTGTCATTTTAATCCCAGAAGGCTTTTTTCCCCCATGAACAATCTCTGCCACCTGCATTCTGTTTGAGATATAATCATTTAATGTCTACAAACAAGTGATAACATTATGATGCATTTCTGTCCCTTTCATTCTTTACAAGAGTGACAAATATCCCTTTTCTTAGATCCAATAGCTAAGGCTGGGCACCAGTGGACTCATTAGGATTCCATTAATAAGCAGAGGCCTCTGGAGAGTCTAGCTTTTTCAAACCCCCGTCTATTCTATCTCCCACTCGATTTTCCCAACAAAAGCCTCTCTGGTTGGTATCTCTTGCATTTCACCATTCCCTTTTTAAAAAGAAACAATGGAAACAAAGTCCTAAGATTAGATTGGTGATATTGAAATAATTCTGACAGCCAGTGACAATGCTGCCAACCAAAATGGGATGCTTACATTATTTATGAACACTAAATGTCACCGATTTCCCCTTCATCAGATAATTTCAGGAGACAGAACCGTTTCTGTGGGGCGAGAGGGAGTATGTGCACATGTACAGCTCCCTCCCCTCCCTCTCCACCTCAGCACTTCCATATATATCACACTGGCTCTTTGTCAAAATCTCCTCCCTGGGAAGAAAACAGGTGCACCTGACCATGTTTCAAGTTTTACTACAAGTCTCAGATCAGGTCGCCTGATAGGGATGTCAAATGTGTTCTAAAACCAAAAGGGACCCTCTAAACTGTGAAATCATTAGAAAGTCAGCTATTTTTTTTTTTAATATTCTGTTTCCTATGCTTCCTTCAGAAGTCAATTATCAGAGGGAAATTAGCAAGAGTTGAAAGGAAAAGAAAATATCCCTCTGGCTCCCTGATCTATGTCTTGCTTTGGGGGCTGGGAAAGAGGGAGAAGCATAATGAGAACAAACACAATCTATGTATTAGTGTGAAAAGCAGATTGGAGCCAGCTATTCAGGAATATTTAGCTAACATTTTCCAGGGAGCGCCAGTCTTTTCAAAGCTTCATTTGCTAAGTAGTTACATATAGATTGGTTTCATATCGCACTGACTTTTATAATCTCCTCTGTCCAAGTTGAACAGTAAAACGTGTTTAAAAACCAAGCATTCTGTAACAGGTATCTTTGGTAGGGAAGTTTTTGCTTAATTATTGATCATTGAATATTTCATCTTTATCATTTAAAAGAAATGCTAGAGTTATTGAAGTTTGACCTTCTGCTTATAGGTCAGGTGCCTGAGAACCCAAGAGGTTTTCTGAAAAAATAGTAATTTTAGCTTTGGGAATCAGATAGGAGCCTATAAACAAAGCCTGTTTCTGGCCTTGCACTCTTTGAATTAAGCTAGAACTTAACACAGCAGCAATTACTTCTTCACCTACTGCACAAAAAGAGAACCATATTTCTACCGTCATTTAGGTTACAGATTTCAAACATATCCCTAAAATGCTATATGTTACAACAGGTGTTAGCTTATAAAAATGAGCAGGTCTTTTAAAAGCTGACTTCCAATGGAGGGTTAGTTAACTGAAAAAGAATTAGGGTAGTGCTAGAGACAAATTTAGATGTTATGTGATGGTGCAAAGTGTGTATTTACTATTTACTCTCTCTGTTACAGTGTCCGTTGGCTCTTTTACAGATTACTTTTTTGTTTTTTTAGTCAGAGTCTCACTGTATTGTCCAGGCTGGAGTGCAGTGACATGAGTTTAGCTCACTGAAAACTCTGCCTCTGGGTGCAAGTGCCACAGCTCCCTGAATAGCTGGGATTATGGACATACACCATCACAACTGGCTAATTATTTGTATTTTTAGTAAAGACATGGTTTCGTCCTGTTGGCCAGCTTGGTCTTGAATTGCTGGACTCAAGCCATTTACTTATCTCGACCTCCCAGTGTGCTGGGATTACAGGCATGAGACATTGCACTTGCCCAGATTACATTATGGACATTAATACCGTATTTTTAAATTTTCACTTTTTGAATTCTTAGTGTAGTTTGTTTTGCTTTTTCTTACCTTCATCCTAATACCTCCACTTAGGTCCCAGATTCCATCTTAGGAAAGCCGCTCTCAGATCTTTCAGCTCATGAAGTTCTTTAAGACTTTCAAATTCTTCATGATGAAATACATACAAGATCAGCCAATCAACTGCCACTTTGCTAATGTTGACCCCTACCAACGCCGTAACTTCCTGTGTGTCATGATTTAAGTCTTTCCTGCTTTGCTCAGTTTTTCTAAAGATCACACTCTTCCCACTCTCACTTCAGGAAAGAAGAGTGTGGGAGAAGAAGGGAAGCATACCCTGCTCCTTACAGGGTTGGACGGCTTGCTGCTTTCTTGTTCCTTTCCCCCTTATCAGCTACTTGTTTGTTTTCCCTCTGACATCATTTCACTCTCATTTTTTTCTTGTTTCATACTGTTGAGAGGTAACCATTGTTACATTGCTTGTTCTTGGTTAGAAGCTAGTGATCACTAACCATTATCCAGCACATTCTTTTTCTGGGCCTCGTATGTGTCATACATGTTAATAGCACTGGAGATGCAGCAATGAATGAAAAAACGATTGCTGCCATTATCAAGCTTGCATTCTATAAGGAGACAAAAAAATTGTACCTACAGAATTAATAAGCAATGTATTTCTTTGTTCTCATACTCCTATAAAGAACTGCCTGAGACCTGGTAATTTATAAAGAAAAGAGGTTTAATTAACCCACAACTCCACCCACTTAATAGGAAGCATAACTATGAGGCATCAGGAAACTTAAAATTATGGCAGAAGGCAAAGGGAAGCAAGTACCTTCTTTACATGGTGAGAGGAGAGAGACGCAGAGAGAGAGAGACGGAGAGAGAAAGGGCAAGTACTACACACTTTCAAATAACCACATCTCGTGATACACCACTATTATAAGAACAGAAACGGGGGGGGCATCTGCTCCCATGGTCCAATCACCTCCCAACATGTTCCTTCTTCAACATGAGAGATTACAATTCAGCATGACATTTGGGTGAGGGACAGAGCCAAACCATGTCAGTAAAGTCACACATTACAATTAATGATTTAGAGGGAAAAAAAGTCACGCAACCAGTTTATTTAATACCCACAGAGGTTCTGTCTCTATGTCTGCGTGCATTGGGGATAATTTAGGAGCTATGTTGCAACAGATAGTCAGAGAAGCAATCATTATAAAGTGGCATTTCAGTAGAGACCATATAGACATGAGGAAATAACCTTTGGTGACATTTAGGAAAAGAATATTCAAACAGAACATATGAGTGGAAGCGCGACTAATATGGAAGATACATTTTGTTGGCGACTGGGTGGATAGAACTGCCATATACAGAAATAAATTAAGAAAGAAGTAATATCTGTTTTTATAGGTCAGAAGTTTCACTTTGACCCTCTTAAATTTGAGGCTTCTAATAGGCAACCTATTAATAACTAAGATACCTTTGTATAAATATAAGCCTGGAGCTCAAACAAGGACAAAAAGTGGCATGGAAATATAAATTTGGAGTCATCAGAATAAAGCTGGTGCTTAAAGATATGAGATGATATTTTACTATTTAGAGGGTGAATGATTTTAGAAACAAATTCTTGGAACTGAGGCTGGACCTTCTAACATTTAGAGATCTTGGAGATGAGGAAAAAGATCAGCAAAGGAGGCTATTGCTAAGGCAGTAGAATGCCTCGAACCTGGGAGGTGGAGTTTGAAGTGAGCCAAGATCATGCCACTGCACTCCAGCCTGGGCAACAGTGTGAGACTCCTTCTTAAAAGAAAAAGGCAAGAAAAGAAAACAAAGTAAACATTTTATCTCTGGAAAAAAAAAAAAACCTGCATTATTTGTCCATGTAGCAAAACCTGTGGTCACTGATAAATACATACAATAATGTGTGTATTTGTTTATGATAATGTATGTGTGTGTTAGATTTATTTTCCTGCAAATAAGCCCCTCATCTCAAGCTTCAGGCAGTGATCTTGTCAGTTCTCATGAGCTAAACACAATCAGTGCAGGTCAGTGTGTGCCTGGATTCAACTCCAGGGATGAGGTAGGTGCAGTTCTGGAGTTGACCTGATGTTTCCACAGGTATAATTCTTCTGTAAATGCTAGGGGTGAAAAACATACTGGTAGTAGTATGTCCTGCTGTATCAAACTACAGATTGTTTGAATGTTGCACTCCAGCTTTTAACCACTTTCGCTACCCACACAATTAGTATCCAGCAATGTCACCTACATAATTATATTGCATTTGGGCTGGACGCAGTTCCTGTTGCACCCCACCTGTTTGCACCTGGACAGAAAATAAAAGTGCTCATAGAATAAGCATCACAGGTGACAGAACACCAGACTCTGAACTAGAGACTGATAGAAAATACTTCATGAACTGTCCTCTGCTGAGGTTTTGTTGTGAGCAGAAAAGAGCTAAAAGCATGATTCAGGTCATTTCTACTCATTAATCACAAGAGGGGAATGGTCTGTGTTGTCCCAAATTTTGCTTGCAGATGGAAATTAATTAGTAGATTATTCATTTAAAATGTTTTTATACATTTTTAACGTCTTCTATATCTTAGTCATCAGTTGTAATCTTGCTTTTGTTTTCTCATTTAACCCTGATACAATTCCTATATAGTAAATGCTCTTATAGTAGACTCCTTTCATTTTATCCACTCATTATTCAGTTTCCTTTATTCTGGTAAGTACATTTATGCATCCCTGCTATCAAACTGGCATCAGGCTACCTGCATGTACACTTTAGGGATGGAGTGCGTGCTGTAATTCAGGACTAGTCAATCAGAGTACATTGTTCATGGAGGGACAAATGTGCCAAGAAGGCCAATGAGATAACCTCCTAGAAATGTTGAAAGTGAGGAGAAGGAAAATGTTTTGACCTAACCTGACGATGTGAGAGAGGAGCTTCTGAGACCACTTAGCCATTCTCTTGCCTTACGAGAAAAGCCAAAATGGGGAAAAGTGTGCCAGGTTATCTTTTGTTTCTTTTTTAACTAAAATATTTGAATAGAATTTGTTGTTTCCTGTAACCAGATGATACTATACTATATATTCACTATTTCCCTATTGTATCTAAGAAAATTACAGCTTGGAGATGCTCAGAAATGTCTTACTTTCCACATTATGTTTTGTAGGAATGAAGCCACAATTGGGAATGAAGTAATACTAATGTTTAACCCACCTTTTTTACATAGCAACTACTTGCTCTCTGTTATTTTTGATGAAGTACTTTGAAAACTATTTTTAAAGGGCTTTTATTAAGAATAAAAAATGTGGAAGAATAAAACTTAATTTCTAGCCCAAGGTAGTTGCCCATTAAAAAAACAAGTACAAAGTTTTTCAACTACATTGCCCTCCGATCTGAAATTCCTTCAAATGAAGAAGAGCAAAGCAGAGACAACTGGTTTAATGAAAAGTGTAAGACTATATACAGCATCATTTCTCCTGGTAGTGGCTGTCATAGTTTTATCACGTGCCATATTCCAGTCACTATGAAAAGTACTTCACATATTTCCTCAGTGAATCTAAAATAACCAGATGTGAAAAAATTCTATTAATATTAATTAGTACTGTACTTTAATTTAATAAGATAGACCCCCAAAAGAGAACTTTTTTAAAAAATCAAAACCTGGCAAGTATGGGCAGTCCGAGATTAAGATGATGCCACTTAAGATTCAACTTGGCGTTGGTGTGAAAACAACACACTTTCAGGAGAAACCATACTTTGAGTACCCATACAATCCTTCTGCTTTTCACTCTCATTGTATTAGATAATTGAACACTATATTATAAAATAGGCTTTGTGTTAGTCAATTTTGCCCAACTGTCAGCTAATGTAAGTGTTCTGAACACATTTAAGGTAGGCTAGGCTAAGTTATTATGTTTAGTAGGTTAAGCATATTACATGCATTTTTGACTTACAGTATTTTCAATTTACAATGAGCTTATTGGAATGTGACCCCAGATTAAATCAAGGAGCATCTATAGTAGGCTGTGAATTTAATTCAGCTCTGAATTTATAATACAGAGTATATACTATAGCTATTCTTATATAGAGTACAATGAATATTTTATCTTCTATTACCTCATTTAAATTACATAAAGCAAACTTAACTCAGAGTTAATAACAGAAGATTACTTACAGCATACTCCCATACAAAATTATTTTCCCCTCATTCTTTTTGTGAGTTTGGTTTGTTTTTCATTTCCCCTAATTTAATCTTCTTTCCTTATTCTCTTTAGGTCAAGGGGAGAAGAGATACATCACAGTGACATAGATGTTGTCTCCTCAGGATGCCCAATTCACACTTTATTTCTGACTTCTAGATGGAGACAAAATTACTTTTCCTGTCATTAATAAATAGATTATTTATAATCCTATGCAAACCACAATAGAATGCATTAAATATAAAACCTGTCTTCCTTGTTCTATTCACACACACACACACACACACACACACACTGAAGTATGTAAACAAGTTGTGTCATATTCATTTTATTAATACACATACTGAAGCAAAGGAGGTAAAGTGATGATCATGATGATGATAATACTAATGAAAATCTACAGCCATAAAACACGAAGTGCCTTAGATTAAATGAGAAAAGTGACCTAACCCAATCTAACTCTCAATTACATCTCTTTTCCTTTGCACAATGACACACTGACCCCTTTGATTATCTCTAATGCTTTGCCTTTATCAAATTTCTACCTTACTCCAGTACAAAAGGGGAGGATAAATCCACAGCTAGATTATTTATCAAGGCTCGTGTTCAATATTAGCATCTCTTATGGAAAGTTATATAAAAAATAATAAGATGGATTTGGATTTTGCTTCTGATTCAATTGTTTAAAAAAATTTATCCTAAGCATCAAGGCCTGTTTATTAACATGAGAAAGATGCCTACTGCAACCTTTTTGCAAAAACTAATATTCCCCAAATATTTACAATGAATGGAATAAAAAGAAGAGAGACACACGGAGACAGAAACAGGTTAATTTCATTATTACCAACACAACCTCTGCCATCAACACTACTATCCTGTTTTGCTTAAGGTATTTAACGAGATATGTCAGGTATGAATTCATGTTGTTTTTTGTTAAAGTTGTATGCATTTTGAGTGCCTAATAAATGTTTGGCAGAAGACTTACATAGTAGAAACTCAGTAAAGGTTACTAAATGAGTAGAAAATTCACATTAGGCATAAAAATTTTATAAATTTCTTTCATAACAAGAATATTGAAGGTTTACTCATATAGTTTTGATAAATTAGTATGGTATTAACAAATGACAGACAGAAGATAATTGCTTCACTTTTTGGAAATCAGTTAACCATCTGTTTCTATTACTTATTTTAGAGGCAGCGCACAATATGAGACAGAAAAGCTTCAACTCTCCAGTCATAAACTAATTTTATCAAAAATGATGATAGTAGCTAAGCACAGGTTGAATATCTCTGATCTGAAATGCTTGAGACCAGAAGTGTTTTAATTTCATATTTGTTCAGATTATGAAACATTTTTAGTCAACATTTCTAATCCAAAAAAAATTAAATCCAAAAATCTCCAATGAACATTTTTTGAAGTGTCATGTCTGTGCTCAAAAGTTTTGGATTTTGGAACATTTCAGATTTCAAGTTTTTGAGTCAGGGATGCTCAATTTGTATGCAGATTAGTAAGAATTTAAAGTGTTTTCCATATGTGATTTATCTTGTTAAATTTTCATAATTATCAATTTCTGAGCTTGATGATTGATTAATTGCTAGGAAGAGATTTAGTGATTTACCCATGGTCATGTGAAAATTTGTGGGCGTGAGAATTTTTTTTTAGACGGAGTCTCCCTCTGTCACCAGGCTGGAGTGCAGTGGCATGATCTCAGTTCACTGCAACTTCCGACTCCCAGAGTCAAGGGATTTTCTTGCCTCAGTCTCCCAAGTAGCTGGGATTACAGGCAAGTGCCACCATGCCCAGCTAATTTTTGTATCTGTAGTAGAGATGAGGTTTGTGGGCATTAGATTTATACCTCATCTTCTAATTTCGGTGTCTTTTGTTTCATGTACCTCACAGATTCTACTTACTTATTGATATGGTGAGAAAATCTCTATCAATAGTCAAATATATAAATAAAATATTATATATAATAAAATACTACACAATAATAACAAATTAACCACTATTATGTCTATACACCACATGCAATTATCTATTAAATAAAACATTGTACAAAGAAACCAGACACAAAGAGTGTGTACAATATGCTTTCACTTATGGAATGTTTAATTATAATCTAAGATATTAGAATTCAGGTCCCCTTTGGGCATAAGAGACAATAATAGGAGCGAGTACAATATTGAGCTTTTGGAGAAGTGAGTATGTTCTGACTCTTGAATAAGGTTCTGTCTTCACAGGTGTCTTCTTTTTGTGACATGGCTGCTCATCTGTCTGTTCACTTAAGAAGTACAGGATTTTCTGAATGTCAGCTATAATTCAATAAAGTTTTATTAAAATGACAAATGCCAAAAAGCAAGATTGATAACAGGCAAGTAATTGCTGTTTTCAAAACATAACAAAAAGTAGACTATGGGAAAAAAAAAACCCAAATATTCACTGTGCAAATCTTAAGTTTTTAAGCCCTTATAGAAATACATAGTATTTACTTGGAGTAAATATTCTGCTTTCTAACAAATCCATGTGCTGTTTATTTGAAGAAGGAAAATACTTTATTGTAACAGAGTTATTTTATTAGACTTTTAGTGCTCCCAGATAATAGAAGTCACTAAAAGAAGTAATATTTAATGTAGCAATTATTATTTTTGTGTATAATACTAACTAAGAAAAAGCAGAGAAAAAATAATATATGACATTTGGGTTAAAATTAATTAGTCTATTATAATTTCTTAATTATTGAAATATTGTTTAAAGGAAAATACTAATTATTAATCTCACCTAAATTCACAATTGTTTTTACTTTTATTTTTCTTACAACATTTAAATCAGAATCTTAAAAAGAATGTCAATACCAAGTTATCAGAAGCTGAAGAACTTTCTAAAGTTTATTCTTTATATATAGTTATATAATTCCTTATATCTTAAAATATGCTTATGTTATATAGTATTTTATTTCTATCTTGGTCATTTTTGTTAATCTTGAAATGCTTGGGAATGTCCAAAAGAAGGAGCAGATTTTGATATGTGCAGATTGATTCACAGATACATGTGTTGGATGGGGTGACTGCTTTGTCTCGAGGAAAATATTATAAAAAATTATACAGTAATTTTACAGCTTAGATAAAATGAACAAATTCCTTAATAAAGAAAAGCTTACCAAATATGACCCCCAAAAGAAAGATAATTTTTGACTATATCTCCATAAAATTACAATTTTGAGTCTGTTATTAAAAACATGCATCTGAAAAAATTCTGGGCCAGAATGAGATGGTTTCACTGGTAAATTACATCGAACATTTCAGGAAGATAAAAATGCCAAACTTGCAAAAATATTTTAAATAAATAGAATAAATACACCAGTAGCACACTTGTTTTAGTTTTAATTTTTTATCACATTTTTTATTGCATTTTAGGTTTTGAGGTACATGTGAAGAACATGCAAGATAGTTATAAAGTTAGTATAATTCTAAAATTAAAAACTTGATGAAAATATCATAAGAGAATAAAATTATAGAATAAGATCTCTTACAATCCTACATTCACATATCCTTGAATGTATTAGAAATTTATGTCCAGCAACATATGAAAGAATACCAGTTTATTTCTATGAAAGGCAGAATAAACCTCCCAAAGATGCCCAGGGGCTAATTCCTGGAACTTCCAAAATCAGGCTATATGACAAAGAAAAATTAAGGTATTAGATAGAGTTAAGCTTGCTAATCAGCTAAACTTAAAGATTAAATGGGTTATGTTAGATTATCTGCATAGAATAACAATAGTCCTTGCAAGTAGAACAAGGAAGAAGAAGGCAGAGAACAGAGAGATGGCAGAGTGAGGACTCAGTCCAATGTCCTTGGCCAATAAAGTATGACTTCCATAATTTGAGAGTCAGTATAGGAGTTGGTATTAACGGTGGGTCTTTTTAAAAAAACTTTTAAGTTTAAGGGTACATATACAGGTTTGTTACATAAGTAAACTTGTGCCATGGGAGTTTGTTTTGCAAATTATGTCATCACCCAGGTATTTAGCTTAGCACCCATTAGTTACTTTTCCTGAGCCTCTCCCTCCTTCCACCATCCACCCTTCTGTAGGCACTGTGGGTCATTTTTAAGCTTAAAACTTTTACTATTAAAAAAAATAATAAAATAAACAATATCCAATTTTAAATCAACGTAAATTCATGCCAATTTTTAAAAATCTGTTACCTTGCCAGGATTTAAACACTATGAAAATAATGCATATCTTCACTGAATAAATTCAGTTAAAGACATTGGAAAACTACATAAATGCCTGTTGATTTCAGTGAGTATAACTTTAAAAAGATGGTATAAAAAATGAATGGTAGATATAAGAAGGTATACAGGGTGGAAGGACAAGTAAAATCTTGATTGCATGGAGAAAAATATTGATACATTCTATCTTAACATCCTGTGGAAGCATTATTTGCACTATGGTTCCAGTGGTTCCATTGCCCACTCTGGGGCAATTGTTTTACTTCAGTCATACCCCAGGAGGTTGTTAGGAATGCAGATTCTCAGACCCTCCCCTGGACTGATTGAGGCAGAATCTACATTGTCACCAAGTTGGAAGTCCATTTTGATGACTTGAGAAGAAGCATGGCATTATACTCAAATAAGTTAAAACGATAGGGTTAGAATATGTATGTACAGAATCAGAATCATTTTTACTTTATTTTTACTGCTCTCCAAATTCCTAACCAATATATGCATCCCAATATGCTCTACATTACAGCCTATAAATATTCCTAAAATTTGCCAAATTGATTTTATTTCTGGGAGTTTATTTTCAGCTAAATTAATACAAATGGAGGGAAGACAAAAATAAGAAATAACACATCACTGTAATACATAAGACATTAAAAAGAATGAATTTTTAACACATAGAAAGTCAAATAAATGAGGGACATTCTACCACATATTACAAATTATCTGACATATTATTACTATAAAATGTATAATAATGAAAATAGAGGTTACGATATAAAAATGAATAATAAAAAGGCAAACATATGTGTTATGATCACAATCAATCAAATGAACATTAAAAACTAAGCATATTTCAAAGGAACATTTCAAGAGTTTACTAAAAGCAGAGTTTATTCCTTTGCCAGTGGAACTGCGAGTCACTTAAAAATTTTGTTCAGTAGATAAAATTTTTCTGTATCTTTAGCCAGATACATTAATTTTAAAATAAAAAAATAAATTAATCGGTAATAGTATTTTTTGGATGTGAAGACACCAAAGGCTAAAATTGGGATTCTTTTATTGAATATGAATAAATATACATGCAATAAAATAGGGCAGAAGAAAAAATTCTAAGTTGTCCTAAATTCTTTCTCTTACTGAAAATAGGACAATGAAGCAGGAATTCTGACTTGCCCTAAATTCCCTCTGCTTTTGCTAAGTCAGCATTAATAAGGGAGAAGGTGGCATTTTTGACATATAGCTCTGATTGTCACTCAGAGCACAGCTACTGTCCACCAATGTGTAATTGAACTTAACTCTTGGAGAGTCATTTTATCCTCTAGAACTATAAATATGTAAAGAATTCTCTGTGAATACAGTAGAGAAAAATGTGTGGAAGGGGAGGGATCAACGGAGTTATTTAAAAATCTCTACAGCAATCTGTGACCCAGCTTCATCTTGGGTAGAAGAATGAAACTAAGAAATGACTCTGTGTTTCACTTCTCTTACAAAAGGTATTGCTTTCTAGACCTCTTTGATCAAAATCAATCTAGGCTCTCCCTGTTAATTTTGAATAGGGCAGATTATAATTTAAATACAATGGAAATATGTGTGTGCTTATTATTTTTAACAAATTTTATCATACCACATTCATGAATTAAAACATTTGATATCAAATAAGATCAATTTATAGAATCATGACAAACACACTTAATTTGTTTAGCCTAGATAACATATCTCAATTCTACATAATTTAAAATAGATTTTTACACAAGATATCTTTAAAAGTTTACTGTAGATAACTGAAAAACTTTGAAACACCAAACCAGCAACCCTAAGAGGCTCATTATTATAAATATACTACTATTCTGACTGCTATCTGTAAGCAAAATCATAGTTAATTTACAAAATGACAATAACGACACGAAATCAACATTTCCAATATTTTTACCATGAGCTTGTTTGCTTCTGAAGGAATCAGTCATTCACCAAATGTTACGAAGACAACTCTAAACTGCTATCCCTGTTTCTACCCTCACTCTCTACTCTTGGAAAGTCTTCAGTCAGGAAGGCCACGACTTTGGGCACTGAGACATTCCCTCACCCCATTCCACCCAAATGTAAGCAAGTTTTATTAAAGCCTTCTATTCTTTATCCTTTGAAGCAATTATTCCCACTTTCTAAAACAATATTAGATAAAATCTCTTACTATTCAGTTGTCACAGTGTTTCATATATATAGTTTTAAATCTTTAGCATTCTCAGATGCTGAAGAGGATGTGGAGAAATAGGTATGACTTTACACTGCTGGTAGGAGTGTAAATTAGTTCAACTATTGTGGAAGATGGTGTGGCAATTCCTTGAGGATTTAGAACCAGAAATACTATTTGGCCCAGCAATCCCATTACTGGGTATATACCCAAAGGATTACAAATTATTCTGCTATAAAGATACATACACAACATATGTTTACTGCAACACTGTTCACAATGGCAAAGACTTGGAACCAACCCAAATGCCAATCAACGATAGACTGGATAAAGAAAATGTGGCACACATACACCATGGAATACTATGCAGCCATAAAAATGATGAGTTCATGTATTTTGTAGGGAGATAGATGAAGCTGGAAACCATCATTCTCAACAAACGATCACAGAAACGGAAACCCAAATGCCACATGTTCTCACTCATAAGTGGAAACTGAACAATGAGAACACGTGGACACAGGGAGGGGACCATCATACACTGGGGCCTGTCAGGGGTCTGGGGTTAGGGGAGAGATAGCATTAAGAGAAATACCTAATACAGATGACAGGTTGATGGGTGCAGCAAACCACCATGGCAGGTGTATACCTATGTAACAAACATGCAGATTCTGCACAGGTATCCCAGAGCTTAAAGTTTAATAATAATAATAATTCACAAAAGTTTAAGCATTTTCAAGCAAAAGAAAGTAACATAATATGAGCCATGAACTTTTACTTCTTTCATATGATTGATATAAAATCAATGATTCCCAGAATTAGAAGGGTTATTATAATTATTTTGTTTCTCAGTAATATCGATTTATTGTATTAAAGAAAGAGTGTGTTAAGTCCTTCAACCAAAGTAGAAACAGACTCAGCCATCTGTAATATTCCTGAAAGAAGATGATTAATCGATATTTCTTGTACTTGAATGTGAAATCCAAGGTGGGTGGGATACTTCAACATCATTCTATATTCAAATAACATAGCATTTGAACATTACTAGGTTCTTAATAAAGTTAATATGTAGATAGCTTGGTGTTATTATTGAAGTGGTTCCTTGCAATGTGGAGTATAAAGTAGGTAAAATAAGTGATAAGAATAAAAAAGTTTTTCTTTTTATGAAACTTATATCTCCTTATGCTGTCTAATCATTGCTTTTATTTCTGAGCATTAAAGCAAACCATACGTTGGCATCATTCAGATTCAGACAACAGCGAAAACTGCCTTCAGGTTATATCAGTCAGTATTTGTGAAGAGTTATCAGAAAATCAGTAACAGAATTAATAGAGGTGGTGATAGAGATTGATTACTATTGAAGGAAAGGGGGACAAGAAGATTATTTTAAGAAAGAAGTTAATGGCTGGACAAAGATTGTTGAAGCAATATGCAATCTCAAGAGTATATGTGAAGAGTTATATGAAGAAAATTTAAAAAAATGCATCTATAATGCAAAAGAAAAACCCTAGAGTGAAGGGCAGAGCAAAGGGCAAATCACACATTTTCTTTGGAAAATTACTGAGAGGTTAGGTAAGAAAAACTTCCATTTCCTTGTAACAAATTTTTAATCCATAAATTCCAAATGTGCCAATCATTTATTTGAACACCTTTTTGTGCTAAGTTGCATTTGACATAACCCAACAAATGATGGGTAAAGACTTAAAATGGTGTTATTGTGTCGATATTTGTAGAATGTGCAAACTTTGGTCCAAGATGCCTAAGCTATTTGAAGGTAAAATTACCTAATTTTTTTTCTTTAATTATTTTAATCAAAATCAGCATTCTCCTAGAAGACATAGTACCCTGGACATGTTTGGATTATTGTCCACTCTTTAAAATACGATTTTAAATGAAAAACAAGACCCTTCTCCCCAGTAGACCCATATTTGTTTGATTTGATTTGAAGGGTTCTCTTTCTTGGGTTCTTGCTGAGACTTTTTCATCGCAGAGCTGTGGAGCTTTGCCTTTAGCCACATAGTTACTTGCCCATCTTCACTTAATGGCACTCATAAAAATCGCTGAATCAGAGCGAATGGGCTGTGTTTCTCCCACTGCCCCAGTCCTTACAGCTCTTGTTAGGGGCTCATTGGTTGCTATTGGGAACATTCGCTAAGGGTCTGTAGCTTGGGTATTGAGCAAAAACTTCTCCAAGGAGTTTTGTTTCTCTTTGTTTTTGCATTTTAAACAGTGTTGAGAAATGCTTCAGATATGATCTTGCCTTTGAAATAGAACCCTCTCAAGTTGTTTTAATATCTCTCACTGTGCAGCTTTCGGAAGCTTTCAGACCCTGTATCTTTAAATGTCCTTTGTTCGTCTTTGCAAGCATTATCCTTGTAATATTGAAAGTAAGATAGATCTGCTAATTTTGTAATAAAAACGAACACACCAGACTTATTCATTAAGGTCAATATATTAAGTACACAAAGGACGTAAATACTTCTTACCCAGTTCCTTTTCACATATCAGCTGGGAACTTGGTACTCATTTAAGTTGTGATTCATTAGCCATAGGGGTCTGTCACTTGCCAAGATCACAGACTCTTATAGCCAGAAAGAACTGTAGAGGGTTAGAAATTTACATATTAGTACTCAGATGAGAAGAGCAAATGCATCTTCCTGACTTTATATAACTGACCTGTTTTGCTTCCTTGAGCTAGCATCCTGCTGCGTTACTAAGTATGGAAAAAAGATATTGTTGACATGTTAATTAAAAGCGTTGTAGTCACTTTTTATTGTAAAGTATGCTTTTCAAGCAACTCGCCTTTTTATAGGTAAATGCTAAAATATTCAGTTTTCATCTTCCTAGTGCTCCTTCTGAAGGTAGTGTTTGGTAGTGCAGAGGCTGGTGAGCTTCAGTGGTTTTTCAAAAGGAATGTGTGGGCATGATGGAAATTACCCTGAAGTACAAATAGATAAAAACTGGCTTTGTGGTCCAGCACGGTTGGGCCAGACCCCGGTAATGCTTGTTGTCCTGCTGTAATTATTAATAGTGATCTTGTTACTCAAAAAATGGTAAGGTTTAGACAATACAATGAATGGTCAGTCTAAACAGATGAGGATGCCAGAAGATAGTAATGGTGACCACAGTCCACAGCAGAGCAGTTACTTTGTGTTTGATCTGATGGTCTGAAATCTAGTACATATATTATTTCATTTCATTTGTTTATTAATACACACAATGTCTGAGCACTTTTCATGTGCCAGACACTCTCATAGGTTCCAGGAGATTTTTCATTAAACAAAACAGCTAAATCTCTGCGTTGGGAAGCCTACACATTGGTGTTATTGATTTATGGTCCACATTTTGAGAAACATGAAATGATTTAACTTATTTTATAGATGATAATAAAAGGCTTCCAAAGTACAATAACTTGTCCAAAGTCAAGTAACGGGTTCATGGCAACTCATAATTAGAATCCCAGTGATACACAGTATTTTCTTGACATTTTCATAGGACTGTGACAGGGGTGCACTGTTTACTCAGCCCACCCTGCTCAACCCCTCTTGGGGGATAGCGTGCCAGTGAACAAGTATGGGAACCAGCCAGCTGCTTCAGTACTGGCAGGAGCAACTCTGCTCACTTGGGTCCATTGCTCTCCACCCCCTCGTGGAAGGGAGTGTGCAGATGAGTGCAGGAACTGGCCACTTTAGTGCCAGCAGGATTGAATTCCATGTAGGTCCCATAGCAGCCTCCAATTGGGGGTGCCTATGACCCCAAGGTCCCAGAGGGCATGTTACAAAGCTCTCTTGGCTTCACCATACACAGACAGCAGTGTGTTATCAGCTCAATGGACCCTTTGCCTCATTGCATGGAGTGGCTGCCCTTTACCAGAGAGGGCAAAGGACCAGTGTGACAGCCTTTTTGGGCACCTGCAGTTGACACATCCCAAATTCTTGTCTGGTGACCCAAAGGAGTGAAGTCATACAGATGAACTGAAGGATGTTGAATGTAAAGAATTTTATTGAGTGGTGAAAGCAGCGCTCAGTGGAGAGGGGAACTGGAAAGGGGAAGAGAAGGGTAGTTCACTCTCCCTTGAAGTCATGCCACCTCTTTGCCTCATCCAGCCACCATCTCTGAAGTCAAGGTGCCTCTCTCTGACATCTAGCTGCTTCTTCCTTATGTCCGGCCACTTCTCCCCTCTGCCAGTTGAGTCTGGGGTCTTTATAGGGACAGTCTGGGGGCAGGGTGAGCCACGGGTAGTTTTGGAAAAGACAACATTTGATTGGTAAAAAACATTATTCAGATAGAACCCATTGGTAAAGAGCAGGCACACAGGGATAGAAGTTCTTACTTTGGATGGAGGGTTTCAGGCTTTTTAGCACAAAGGCGAGGTTTTGCCAGGGACCCGCCCCTATCTGCCTCCTACCTCTATCACTGAATCATCAGTTTCCCAGAAAAATGGCTTAATATTCCGTAATGGATGGACAGACTACATTCTATGGGAAAAACTCAGCCCACTGCTTGTTTTTATGAATAAAGTTTTGTTGGAACATAGCCCAGCCATTCACTTCTTTGTTAATTACAGCTGCTTTCACCCCACAAAGGCAGAGAAAGGCACGGTTGAGTAGTTGAATCAGGTAGCAAATGGCATGCAAAGTCTAAAATATTTACTATGGAGTCCTTTGTAGAAAACGTTTGCCAACCCTTGTTCTGAAATATAGGCACCTCTGCTCCTGGCAATCTTATTTAAGTAGGTAAAACCTGACAACACAGGCTTGTAGGCAGAGACATTTACCACCTGTGTGGCCTTGAGCAAGTCAGTTAACCTCTCTGAGATTTAATTTCCTCATCTGTAAAATGGAGCTGAGAATTAGTGCATTGTTAGTAGTGAGGATTAAATTAAGTAATGTATGTATACAGCTGGTAAAAGAAGAGAAGGTAGTTATTAACATTTCTAGTTGGATAGCTGCTCCATGAGCTGTCATCTGTAGAGGGTGAAGGTATGGGGTAAAATTTTTTCTTTTATTTTTTGTGCCTTAGGATCTAACAGCTTCCTGGGAGTTTTGCACATTATTTAATGTGAGGATTACATACAGTACTCAGGAGTGAGCAAGGAGTCTGGGCTTTAGTGGCCTCCCATCTCAGCAAGAGACACTTTTGCTTATAAATTTGTAGATTGCTGCTATGAGGCTTCAAAGCCGTGAGAATGACTTAATGAGAAGAGAGGAATGAGGAGCAATTACATTTCCATTAGGTGAACAACAATGCCCTTGATAAGGCTGCTGGAACCAAAGCGTCCTCCTTCCTCTCAGGTATAATTGTAGAAACACAGCCCTGATGGATTCATTAAACATGGGTTTATTTTTGCTTCTGAAATCAGCTATCTTTCAAGGTTACTCCATGATCACAAAGGAACTGCATTCCAATTTATAGTGGAATTGTTAAGCTGTGAAAGTATCAGGAGCGATTGGATCTTAGTACCCATGAAATATAAACCAATCCTAAAAAGCATTTGGAAAATCTGTGAGAACCCCTTTGTCATTTGTAATACTGGAATTGAAAGAACAAGACCATAGATTGCTACAATTTTGTCCAACTTCATCTAACTTATTATCAAATTAGTTAATACCTGTCCAACCCTTACTACATACCAGTGTTTGTGCTAAGGGCTTTATAAATATTAGCCTAATAAAAATTCATGGGCATCTTATGGTGTAGGCACTATATTACACTTATTATATAGATTATGAAATAGATCTATAGAGTCCCAAAGCCTAACTAGTTTGTGGTAGATTGCACAGCACTGAACTATAGAGGTGTAACTGAAGTATACACCAGAGTTTCCTAAGTACAGAAAACATCCTCTGTCAGTACTTGTACCTTGTTTCCATGTTTGTACTTATGCCTGTTGAGGGCTGCTCTGTGAAAACTTCACTGACGACACTCAGATTTTACTTCTTGGCTAGTATATTTCTACCTACATCCAAAAATCTACTGTCGTTATGCCTAGTAAGTGGATATTTACTGTTATATTTCTAACTATATTTAGAAATCTACTGCCATTAAAGTAAGTGGACACACATCCACTTAAGATGACCAACAAAAATAAAAAGTCTCTATCTAGGTTATTTCAGATTTCCTCTTTTCCTTCTTTCTGCTCATTGTCTTTTGTGTTAATATAGCATAATTTTGGTACAAAACTGTTATTGGCATAAATTTTCTGTTGTTTACTCAGGCTCTTACTAGGATATGAATAAGTCAATATTTAGTGTATATTATGCATGTTTTAGGCATGTGGCATATAGTTACACATGCAATATCTCATTCACTTGTCACAATAATTCTGAATTAGATATTATCATATGTATTTCAGTGCAAAGAAATGAACTTAGAGATATAAAATAATTTGAGGAGGACTCAAGATGGCGCTGTGAGAACAACCCAGGATTGGAGCTCTTCTCGTTGAATCCGCACACGGTGAGTCAGAGCGGCATTTCCAGACTGATCTTTGTTGCCCACAGAACGGGGAAACTCCCAAGTATAAAAAAGACACGGGACACCAGGCAGTAGGTCTGCCTGGCGAAGCCGGCAGCCGGGGCGGCGGTGGCCGGCCCTACCCAGCAATCCCCACAGGGCGTGCTTGTCCGGGTGCCCTGTTGAACCGGCAACCTGAGACTTGAGAGGGCTGGACTTGAGACTGAACGAGACTTGGACAGTAGGCCAGCCCAGGGGATTGCAGGGATTGGGATACCCAGTGGGACTAACAAAACCGCGATTTCAAACTATCCCGAGCAGACGGTCTGAGACGCTCTGTGGGGGAGGGGCGTCCACCACTACCGAGGCAACCCACCCCAACTGAGATACACGCCCACTGCTGACGCAGCCAGCCGTTGCCGAGGCAACCCGCCCAAACTGAGATACATGCCCACTGCTGATGCAGCCAGTCGTCGCCGAGGCAACCCGCCCCAACTGAGATACACGCCCACTGCTGATGCAGCCAGCCGTTGCCGAGTCAACCCGCCCCAACTGAGATACACGCCCACTGCTGAGGCAGCCAGCCATTGCCGAGGCAACCCGCCCAAACTGAGATACACGCCCATTGCTGACACAGCCAGCCATTGCCGAGGCAACCCGTCCCTACTGAGATACACGCCCTCTGCTGACACAGCCTGCCATTGCTTAGGCAACACGCTACAACGAAGAGACTCCACCGCAGGGCGTGGCGGAGACCACAGCAGAGCCGGCAGGAACAGCGCGAATCACACAACAGCAGGGAGGAGCCTCGGCAGCCAAACAGTGGCTAGTCTGCCTTCTAGCTGGGCAGGACACCTGATCGGACATCCAAAAATAAAGCCCAAACCCCTCAACACAGAGCATTTGAGGAAAAAAAAAAATGGTTTTTTAATGAGCTCTGTTGCAGCAGAATAAAACATAGCAGCCTAACAGCCCTGAATGAACAACAGAGTGCACAGCTCAGCAATTAAACCCCTATAAAGTACAAACTGTCTCCTCAAGCAGCTCCCTGACCCCTCTATATCCAAAAGACTGACATTAGGCAGGCATCATCCTGGGACAAAGAGAGCAGAGAAAGAAACTGGTAGCATCCCTTGCTGTTAGAGGTGCACCCCAGACAAGCAGGGTCTGGAGCGGACCTCAGAAGTCATACAGCGAAGGGGCTAGACTGGTAGAAGGAAAACCAAGCAACAGAAATACTTCATCATCAACATTCTGGGTGTCCACTCAGAGACTCAAACGAAAAGTCAGCAACTACGCAGACGACCATCGGACAAATCCACAAAGATGGGAAGAAACCAGCGAAAAAAGGAGGAAAACACCCGAAACCAGAACACCTCGCCTCCTAGAAAGGACCAAAACTCCTCACCAGCAAGGGAGCAAAGCTGGACGGAGAATGACTGTGACGAAATGACGGAATTAGACTTCAGAAGGTGGATAATGAGAAACTTTTGTGAGCTAAAAGAACATGTATTAAATCAATGCAAAGAAACTAAGGACCTTGAAAAAAGATTCGAGGAAATGATAACAAGAATGGATACCTTAGAGAGGAATATGAATGAATTAAAGGAGCTGAAAAACACAATACGAGAACTTCGCGAAGCGAACACAAGTTTCAATAGCCGAATTGACCAAGCAGAGGAAAGAATATCTGAAGTCGAAGACCAACTCAATGAAATAAAACGAGAAACCAAGATCAGAGAAAAAAGCGCAAAAAGGAATGAACAAAGTCTCCAATAAATGTGGGACTATGTGAAAAGACCTAACCTATGTTTGATAGGTGTACCAGAAGGGGACGAAGAGAATGAATCCAAGCTGGAAAATACTCTTCAGGACATCATCCAGGAAAATTTCCCCCACCTAGCAAGACAAGCCAACACTCAATTGCAGGAAATACAGAGAACACCACAAAGATATTCCGCAAGAAGAGCAACCCCAAGGCACATAATCGTCAGATTCAACAGGGTTGAAATAAAGGAGAGAATACTAAGGGCAGCCAGAGAGAAAGGTCGGGTCACCCACAAAGGGAAGCCCATCAGACTCACAGCAGATCTCTCGGCAGAAACACTACAAGCCAGAAGAGAGTGGGGGCCAATATTCAACATTCTTAAAGAAAAGAACTTTCAACCCAGAATTTCATATCCAGCCAAACTGAGCTTCAGAAGTGAAGGAAGAATAAAATCCTTTGCGAACAAGCAAGTACTCAAAGATTTTGTCACCACCAGGTCTGCTTTACAAGAGCTCCTAAAAGAGGCACTACACATAGAAAGGATCAATCAGTACCAGCCATTCCAAAATCACACTGAATGCTAAAGTGCTTCAACATAATGAAGAATCTACAACAACTAACAGGCAAAACAGCCACTTAGCAACAAAATGGCAGTATCAAATTCACACATAACAATATTAACCCTAAATGTAAATGGACTAAATGCACCAATCAAAAGACACAGACTGGCAAATTGGATAAAAATCCAAAACCCATCAGTGTGCTGTATACAGGAAACCCATCTCACCTGCAAGGATACACAAAGGCTCAAAATAAAGGGATGGAGGAAGATTTACCAAGCTAATGGAAAGCAAAAAAAAAGCAGGAGTTGCAATTCTAATCTCTGATAAAATAGACTTTAAAGCAACAAAGATCAAAAGAGACAAAGAAGGCCATTACATAATGGTAAAAGGATCGATACAACAAGAAGAGCTAATGATCCTAAACAGATATGGACCCAACACAGGAGCACCCAGATACATAAGGCAAGTTCTTAATGACTTACAAAAGGACTTAGACTCCCACACAATAATAGTGGGAGACTTTAACACTCCACTGTCAATACTAGACAGATCAACCAGACAGAAAATCAACAAGGATATCCAGGGCTTGAACTCAGACCTGGAGCAAGCAAACCTGGTGGACATTTACAGAACTCTCCACCCCAAATCCACAGAATACACATTCTTCTCAGCACCACATCACACCTACTCTAAAATTGACCACATAATTGGAAGTAAAGCACTGCTCAACAAATGCAAAACAACTGAAATCATAACAAACAGCCTCTCAGACCATAGTGCAATCAAGTTAGAACTCAGAATTCAGAAACCGACCCAGAACCGCACAGCTTCATGGAAACTGAACAACTGGCTCTTGAATGTTGACTGGGTAAACAACGAAATGAAGGCAGAAATAAAGAAGTTCTTCGAAACCAATGAGAACGAAGACTCAACGTGCCAGAACCTCTGGGACACATTTAAAGCAGTCTCTAGAGGAAAGTATATAGCAATAAGTGCCCATATGAGGAGAATGGAGAGATCCAAAATTGACACCCTATTGTCAAAATTGAAAGAGCTAGAGGAGCAAGATCAAAAAAACTCAAAACCCAGCAGAAGACAAGAACTTACTAAGATCAGAGCTGAGCTGAAGGAGATTGAGACACGAAAAACCCTTCAAAAAATCAATAAATCCAAGAGCTGGTTTTTTGAAAAGATCAACAAAATAGACAGACCACTAGCCAGATTGATTAAAAATAAAAGAGAGAACAACCAAATAGATGCAATAAAAAATGATAAAGGGGAAATCACCACAGATTCCACAGAAATTCAAACCATCATCAGAGAATATTACAAACAACTATATGCGCATAAACTAGTAAACCTGGAAGAAATGGATAAATTGCTGGACTCCTGTGTCCTCCCAAGCCTAAACCAGGAGGAAGCTGAAACTATGAATAGACCAATAACAAGATCTGAAGTCGAGGCAGCAATTAAGAGCCTACCTCACAAAAAAAGCCCAGGTCCAGACGGGTTCACAGCGAATTCTACCAGACACACAAGGAGGAGCTGGTACCATTCCTTCTAAAACTATTTCAAACAATCCAAAAAGAGGGAATCCTTCCCAAATCATTTTATGAGACCAACATCATCCTGATACCAAAACCCGGCAGAGACCCAACGAGAAAAGAAAACTTCAGGCCAATATCCATGATGAACATAGATGCAAAAATCTTCAATAAAATATTGGCAAGCCGATTGCAACAGCAAATCAAAAAACTTATTCATCATGATCAAGTAGGATTCATCCCGGGGATGCAAGGCTGGTTCAACATACGCAAGTCTATCAACGTAATTCACCACATAAACAGAACCAAAAACAAAAACCACATGATTATCTCAATTGACGCAGAGAAGGCATTTGACAAAATTCAACAGCCCTTTATGCTAAAAACCCTCAATAAACTCGGTATCGATGGAACGTATCTCAAAGTAATAAAAGCTATTTATGACAAACCAACAGCCAATATCATACTGAATGGGCAAAAACTGGAAGCATTCCCTTTGAAATCTGGCACTAGACAAGGATGCCCTCTCTCACCACTCCTATTCAATATAGTACTGGAAGTTCTAGCCAGAGCAATCAGGCAAGAAAAAGAAATAAAGGGTATTCAAATAGGAAAGGTGGAAGCCAAATTGTCTCTATTTGCAGACGACATGATAGTATACCTAGAAGACCCCATTGCCTCAGCCCAAAAACTCCTGAAACTGATAAACAACTTCAGCAAAGTCTCAGGATATAAAATCAATGTGCAAAAATCACAAGCATTCATCTACACCAATAACAGACTTAAAGAAAGCCAAATCAAGAGCGAACTGCCATTTGCAATTGCTACAAAAAGAATAAAATACCTTGGAATACAACTCACAAGGAACGTAAGGGACCTCTTCAAGGAGAACTACAAACCACTGCTCAATGAAATCAGAGAGGACACAAACAGATGGAGAAACATTCCATGTTCATGGTTAGGAAGAATTAATATCGTGAAAATGGCTATACTGCCCAAAGTAATTTACAGAATCAACGCTATCCCCATCAAGCTACCATTGACTTTCTTCACAGAACTGGAAAAAACCACCATGAACTTCATATGGAACCAAAAGAGAGCCCACATAGCCAAGTCAATTCTAAGCAAAAAGAACACAGCGGGGGGCATCACACTACCGGATTTCAAACTATACTACAAGGCTACAGTAATCAAAACAGCATGGTACTGGTACCAAAACAGAGATATAGACCAATGGAACAAAACAGAGGCACCGGAGGCAACACAACATACATACAACTATACAATCTTTGATAAACCTGACAAAAACAAGCAATGGGGAAAGGATTCCATGTTTAACAAATGGTGTTGGGAAAACTGGCTAGCCATGTGCAGAAAGCAGAAACTGGACCCCTTCCTGACACCTTACACTAAAATTAACTCCAGATGGATTAAAGACTTAAACATAAGACCTGGCACCATAAAAACCCTAGAAGGAAATCTAGGCAAAACTATCCAGGACATAGGAGTAGGCAAGGACTTCATGAACAAAACACCAAAAGCATTGGCAACAAAAGCCAAAATAGACAAACGGGACCTAATGAAACTCCACAGCTTCTGCACGGCAAAACAAACAGTCACTAGAGTGGATTGGCAACCAACAGAATGGGAAAAAATTTTCGCAGTCTACCCATCTGACAAAGGGCTGATATCCAGAATTTACAAAGAACTCAAACAGATTTACAGGAAAAAAACAAACAAGCCCATTCAAAAGTGGGCAAAGGATATGAACAGATACTTTACGAAAGAAGACATATATGAGGCCAACAATCATATGAAAAAATGCTCATCGTCACTGGTCATCAGAGAGATGCAAATCAAAACCACCTTGAGATACCATCTCACGCCAGTTAGAATGGCGATCATTAAAAAATCTGGAGACAACAGATGCTGGAGAGGATGTGGAGAAAAAGGAACACTTTTACACTGTTGGTGGGAGTGTAAATTAGTTCAACCATTGTGGAAGACAGTGTGGCGATTCCTCAAGGCCTTAGAAATAGAAATTCCATTTGACCCAGCAATCCCATTACTGGGTATATATCCAAAAGACTATAAATCGTTCTACTATAAGGACACATGTACACGAATGTTCATTGCAGCACTGTTTACAATAGCAAAGACCTGGAATCAACCCAAATGCCCATTGATAATAGACTGGATTGGAAAAATGTGGCACATATACACCATGGAATATTATGCAGCAATCAGAAATGATGAGTTCGTGTCGTTTGTAGGGACATGGATGAATCTGGAGAACATCATCCTCAGCAAACTGACACAAGAACAGAAAATGAAACACCGCATATTCTCACTCATAGGTGGGTGATGAAAAATGAGAACACATGGACACAGAAAGGGGAGTACTAAACACCGGGGTCTATTGGGGGGAAAAGGGGAGGGCCAGTGGGAGGGGGAGGTGGGGAGGGATAGCCTGGGGAGAAATGCCAAATGTGGGTGAAGGGGAGAAGAAAAGCAAAGCACACTGCCATGTGTGTACCTACGCAACTGTCTTGCATGCTCTGCTCATGTACCCCAAAACCTATAATCCAATAAAAAATTTAAAAAAATAAATAAATAAAATAAAATAAAATAATTTGATCAAATCGACACCACTCCTGAAAGTAAAGCCAGTATTCACACCAAAATCCATTAATTTCAAGGTCTATATTATTTTAACATGTTTTCATAATTTACCTCAAGAGTCCATTTTTTGTCAGTTAAGGATATTCAGTCTTATTCTAAAATACTGAGTTCTGAAAAATACTGCTAATCACTTATTTCTAAGAGAATGGCTCATTCTTTGTGGTTCTGAATTTTCTGCCTGCCTTCATTCTTAGGCTGCTGCAATCTTTGGATAATCTTCTTCCCCATCTCTATACATCACTCTGTCCAGGTATGGTGAACTGTAGCCTTTTTATTTAGCTTCTCTTTGATCCTGGAAATACTAACTTCCAATGTAAGTCTTCCTTTAAAATACCTCCTTTAGAATCAAATAAATACTTTCTGTGACTCACTACTTTCTGTCCATCCTAGCTGCTATAATGCAATATATTTTTGTTGTTGTTTTAAGTTTCCTTGTGTTAAATGATTGATTCATTCTTTAAGCAAGTTCTCGCCAGAGTAGAGAAGCTTTGAAAAACGCTTAAACTTAGTTGTCTGCTGGTGGCAAGCCAAAGATTGTTAAAATTGAAAACAAAATAAGAGATGGAGAAAGCTCAGAAATAGCAGAGTTGGTGTAATATCCTTGTTAAAGACATAGAAATTGAGATCAAGGAGATCTGGGTTTGGATCCCAATTTTCCTACTTAGGGAAAATATGGTCTTGGGGAATTATTTAACATTGTTAAGTCCTATTTCTAGTATCTGAAAATAGGTCATCTGCATTCTTTTTTTTTTTTTTTTTTTTTTTTAAGATGGAGTTTCACTCTGTTGCCCAGGCTGGAGTACAGTGGTGCCATGTAGGCTCACCACAACCTCTGCCTACTGGGTTCAATTGATTCTCCTGCTTCAGCCTCCTGAGTAGCTGAGATTACAGGTGTGTGCCACCATGCCCAGCTAATTTTTGTATGTTTAATAGACACAGGGTTTCACTATGTTGGCCAGACTGTTTTCTAACTCCTGACTTCAGGTGATCTGCCCACCTCAGCCTACCAAAGTGCTGGGATTACAGGTGTGAGCCACCACACCTGGCCCTCATCTGCATATTTCACAGAGTTGTCTGTTCAGTCTATACTTGTTGAGTGCCTACTATGTGTTGATGTTCTTTTGAAGATTGAATGGGATGGCTGGCATAATGAATTACCTAAGCCAAGACAAACCTTAAATGCCAACCACCAGTCTTCCTAGGGATGGGGAATTTCATTCAAATTTCTTTTATTAGTTATAATTGTTTTAAATGAACCTCTCTGAGTAAGAATTCCCTTAGCACTATTAGTAGTAAGGTAGACTGGGGACACAAGAAAGTTCTCTGAGAACATAATCACAATACCTGGTCTGATTAAACCTTAACTTGTAAATTGCAAAAGTTAAATGTCACAACATAGAATATATTCATCGCAGCTGGTTAAAGATGTAACAAATTGCCTTAATTATGGGTTAGAATGCAAACCATCAGAAACTGCTAGAAAAAAATGAAAGTATACTGTCACAAAATGAGTGCAATCAACCGAGAGTTTGTGAAATGTTTCATGAGAGAAACAGGCTGCTAATAGAGATGTGGAAAATATATTTTAAACTCTCACTATGATTTTCATGCAAAATGATGCCATGATACTGGCATTGCCTTAGGGAGACTGATCTCTGCTCACGTAATCCTCCTAAGGCAATCTTTAGGGAAGATGATTTCTAAAACTTAACAACTGACTGCTGTGTTCAGTGCACTTCCAGGCAAGTCACCTTTCAGAAAACGCATGTTTTGAATGGTGTTGATTTCAAGTACTCCTTGATTTTCTCTTTACTTTCTCCATGTAATTCTAACTATCAACAGCAAAAGGGGCTCTTCAACAGCATTGAGTTCAAAGCTTTTATTTGGCACACAGAAAACAGAGACTCAAGTATGTTAAGTGACACACAGCTTGTCCCGAAGGAAGATCTAAAAGGGTGAAAATATGTATAGAAGATAGTAGCGATTGGCCGGGCACAGTGGCTCAAGCCTGTAATCCCAGCACTTTGGGAGGCCGAGGTGGGTGGATCAGGAGGTCAAGAGATAGAGACCATCCTAGTCAACATGGTGAAACCCCGTCTCTACTAAAATTACAAAAAAATTAGCTGGGCGTGGTGGTGTGCAGGAGGCTGAGGCAGGAGAATTGCCTGAACCCAGGAGGCAGAGGTTGCGGTGAGCTGAGATCGCGCCATTGCACTCCAGCCTGTGTTACAAGGGTGAAACTCCCTCTCAAAAAAAAAAAAAATAAAGAAAGAAAATAGTAGCTACTGTTTCATGAACAGCTATTATGTTGCAGGCACAGGGCTAGGAGGTCAATTTATTATCCCATTTAGTTTACACAAGTAGACTATGAGTAGATACAGGTGTTTTTATTTAAGGGAGGGGAGAAGTAAAGCGTGAAAAATTGAAGTGACTTTCCCAAGTAACAATTGATTTACTTGTACTCTAAACCCAGATGTTTGATCTCCAAACTCATCTTGTTTCATTTCTACAAATTACCTTTCTACTGATGTTTACTTTAAAAAATCTCAGGTCATAAGTAGGATAGTCTTGAAAAAGTTTCATATAAAAACCTACTAAGAACAAATATTTTGAAGTGCTTTTTTCCTCCTTATTACCTAGGTATTTTGCTACAGACTTGTGGTTTAGAGATAGCAACTGTCAAAAGAAAAGTCAGAGTCTTTTAGTTGACATGAATATTTTATTGAGAACACGCTATTCGAGAACAGAGAGATTCCAAAATAGAAAATGGCAAGAAGCTCATCTCCTGAAGGTTAAAAGGTCTACAAAACAGAAAAAATAAGTTCATACATCTTGATTCTTATTGGTTATTTTACAGTATCTTTCCTTTTAGGATGATCAGAGCAGGTTATGTAGGTAACAGATAATTGTTTGCAATGTGCTTACAAGGAAATAAACATCAAGCTTCATTTCTGGCATTTCTGGAATCAGTCTTTATAAGTGGGCCATTGGCTCGGAAGCAAGGTTTTCCCTCAATTTTTATTTTTATTTAATGTAACTTGATATCTCAAGCAAAACACTCTTCAGGATTTTTTTGTTATTGTTTATCTCATTCAGAAAAAAGCACTTGAGTGGGTTAAGAATGCTTAACCCTTTATAAACCTGATTGATGATTTCTGGAAATACAATTTACTATACCTCACTAAGTTACTGGAAGTTTCATTCAATTGCTCAGAACATTAGAACAAAAAGTTGTTCTGTTCCATATTTATTCAGCCATGATTAATCTACTGTTGAATAATAATTTTTAATTTCCATTTCTTGAATATATTTATTAATTTACCTCCTGCCAATATATGGCTCTGGTTGCCACTGTTTAGAATTTATTCCTGTTCTTCCTAAGTATCATTTGCATAATGGAATGACAAGGTCCATTCACTGGCAGTTGGTTGTGGGGTGTTGGACAGAGTGACTGCGTTGTAATTAGTGGCATCTGGCCTCTGGTTTCATTAGCATGCAAATGGAGCTACTAGAGACCATGAGAGCCTGACAATTTCACAACAGTCCCTACAATGCATATCTGGTTTGATAAGCATATTAGTGGGATGGCTTCTTATAAAAGAATAAAATCTGTACATCTGAATGAGTTTGACTGCCAATCTTTGCATCCTAGAATCTTAGGGAATTCTCTGTCAAAGAAGAAAACAGGTCTGCAGTACATCAATCTCAATCATTTCTTTCCATTTTTTAGGCTATTAAAAATGTAATCCAAGCTCTTATTTCTGCTTATCCTGTCTCCGTTCCCCAGTCAAATCCTTACTCATCTCCTTGTCTTCTTTACTTTCCTTAAATAAACGATTTTTCAGCTCTATAAAATACACTCTTGTTGTTTTCCTCATGGCATTACCTTAGGCAGGAGATAACAAGGCTCTGGCTTTCCTGTTTCACTGTATCCAGACTCTTCACTATGGTCTTCATGCTTCTGTTACAATCACTGATAATGATAGGGAGTGATTGCAGACATGTCTTAATGGATACTTGGTATGTATCAAGGATTGCTTTACCCTCATTTAACCTTCTCAGTTATTCAATGAATTGGGACAACTTAAAGCTTTATTTAAGAGAGAAAAAATAAAAAATAAAGAATAAAGAATCGTAAAATGAAGCTCAGAACAGTCCTGTACCTTTTTTGAGGCCACCTAGTTCACATTATAGCCAGGATTTGAGTTCAAACCTTTCAGACTATAGAACCCCATTTATTCTTGTAGAGACTTTTTTCTTCCACCTCCCATGACAGATACAAATTCGGTCTAAAGAGCAATTTGATGCCCTGACGTTTCTCTAAAGAAGAGAATGTTTTTCTTACAGAAATCTTCTGATACTCACGATTTGTAAAATTTATCACAGTGACAACTCTAGAGGTTTTTCTTATCCTGATTTTTAACTAGATGTGTATTTGGTTTTTGTACTTTAGTGTGATTTTATTCCTTATCATGTCATGGATGGACAACAATTTACACCCTTTTTCAAAGGGTGAAATGCAGAATCTCAGTTTTCTGGGATAGTTATTGGTGTTATATGACAGTGGTGTTTCTTGATTTATTTATTAATTGCATGAAAATTTGGGTTAACTTCATTAGAATGTTTTTGCTACAAGAGAATTTCTAAAAGCCTTTTAACATGTTAATGTGAATATGCCTTACTTCAAGAGAGGCTGAGAATGTATCTCTTATTTGCCTTTATTGTGTGAAGTTCTATTTGCCATCAAGGAAGAAGTTATGGAGGTTTCTGGTTAAAGACCACTGGGTAAGGAATACTCTATTTCTAGTAAATCTGCATGACCTTGGACAATAATTTTAAATGTAGCCCTATATTTTTCAAAGGTCTCTGAGATCTCTTCTTCTAGAATCATAAATATTATTTATGCTTTGATCCAGAGCAAGTCCCTGAAATATAGGAGAGTGAAACATGTTTCAAATTGTCACTGTAAAAAGTGAAAGGAGATAATTAATGCAAACTACATATTGCTTAGTGTAGAGCAAATACTCACTAAAGAGTGCCTAATTTAAATATGAATCAATTTTTAGAACTTAATATTTTGTTCTTTTCCTTATTTACTACAACTAATTTTGAAAAACTACAATTTGAGTGATGGGAAAAAACTCACTACCATCATCGTTAATAATCATCAGTAATCAGCAGTGAATTATTAGCAGTGGCCTTTCTCTGTTGCTATCAATTATACACATTATTAATGGATTGACAAAAATCTGCCAAGGCATAGATTGTTAACAGAAATTGACACCTCGATTATTGCCAGTGTCAGAAATTAATCTTGGAGAGTGCAACCATGCCCCATTAAAATGTATGTTGTAGTGGTTTATGACATGGAATAGAAGAACTTTTCTGTAAAGTGATTTGGGATGCAGGCTTGAGGGAACAATGCAGGCACATATCTCAGAGAGGAAATGTGGGAATGGCCCACATGATAGTTCAGACACATACCAAGATCTATTCTATAAAGGTTCTGGGTTGTTAATCTGGACCTCTGTCCAGTTGTTAAATAAAATCTTGAACAACCTGAAAATTGTAGCAATTGAAACACAATTTCCTTTTAAATTATTAAATCTTAGAATAATAGGAAACCAAACATTTATTTACTTAATTCTCTGAGTAATGTTGCAGGGAAATTGAAGATGAGGAAATTGAGATTCGATATTTAAATTGCCCAAGTTAAGTTGCATTTGGTAAATGAAAGAGCTAAGAGTTTAACACACTTTCAGAAGTACAGGCATTTTTCAGAGTATTGCATTGTCTCCCTAGAGCTTTTAAGGTTTGAGAGAAATACATGGTGAAGGTGACTAGGCAGAGGGGATAGTAAAGGGATTTCTGAAATAATGCATGGGAAAGAGCTTGACTACAGCTTTTCTTATTTGCTCCCTAGGTGCTTAGTACAAGGCTGGCTTCACCATATACAGTGAGATGCCAACTTCATTTTCTTCCTCGGGAGGGCAATGATATTGGCTCCATGTTTGCATTATGTATATAGTCTGCTATTCTGGCATGCTAAATGTGTTGTGATTACAAGCAGCATTAATGAGGAGTTTGTCTGTGGTGACTCTTCTTACCAGCTGTGGCTGGGTTCTTGTTCTATTCTGAATCTCTAATGCTATCAGATAGGATCCTACTGGTACTGGATCTTGTCCTGAGTATCACACCGAGTTGAGTCCATAGATGTAACATGGTGAGAATACGCCCTTCACCTGTGAAGACTTAGGAATATCCCCAAGATTATAACTACTCATAGCCTTCCTAAACACCTTAAAGTAAAGAATTTTTTATTTATTTTTATTTTTTTGAGATGGAGTTTCGCTCTTGTTACCCAGGCTGGAGTGCAATGGCGTGATCTCGGCTCACACAACCTCTGCCTCCTGGGTTTGGGCAATTCTCCTGCCTCAGCCTCCCGAGTAGCTGGGATTACAGGCACGTGCCACCATGCCCAGCTAATTTTTTGTATTTTTAGTAGAGACGAGGTTTCACCATGTTGACCAGGATGGTCTTGATCTCTTGACCTCATGATCCACCTGCCTTGGCCTCCCAAAGTGCCGGGATTACAGGCTTGAGCCACTGAGCCCGGCCAAGTAAAGAATTTTTAAATCACCAGTAAGTGATACAATAACATAAAGAAGTAGTGTTCATGGGATACTTACCTTACTTTGAAAAGAAAAAAGAAAGGCAAATAATTATCCTATGCATACATGTGCAAGGCCTTGGGAACACTCCGCCCCTCATCTTGCTTGGCTGCTTTTATACACTACATTCCCAAATGTGTCAGATACCATCTTAGAGCCTCACCTCTAGCCTAACTTCAGCATCTCCTTGAGTGTAATTACTGGATCTTTGCATGTCCTTTGCTTGTAATTTGTGCAGGTTTTTTCAACGACATGTGTAAAATATTAGTTTTTGGTTATTTTCCACCATTATGAGTATAAAAATCCTATGTGGGACACTAATATGATGTACTCTGTCAGAAACGGTGGCTATATATGCATTACCTCTTTGGTTCTTTATTCTTCCATTGAGGTAAAATATACATATAAAATGTACCATCTTTATAAATTTAAGTATACAGTTCAGTAGTAAAAAAATACATTCATATATATTTTTCCCCTTCACCTTCCCTTTCCTATTATTGTTCCCAGCCTCTGGCAGCCACCAGTCCACTCACCATCTTCATGAAATTAAACTTTTTAGCTCCCACATATGAGTGAGAACATGTGACATTTGTCTCCCTGTGCTTGGCTTATTTCCCATTACATAATGACTTTCAGTTACATTCACGTTGACATCAATGACAGAATTTTGTTCTTTTTCATGGCTTAATACTATTCAATTTTGTATACATACAACATTTTCTTTATTCGTTCATCTGTTGAAGGGTACTTTGGTTGATTACATATCTTGGCTAGTGTGAATAGTGCTGTAATCAACATGGGAGTGCAGATGTCTCTTTAACACATTGATTTTATTTTTTGTTTTTTGGATATCTACTCAGTTATGGAATTTCTGCATATTGTAGTAATTCTATATTTAATTTTTTGAGAAAACTCCATACTGTTCTCCATCATGGCTGTACTAATTGACATTACCACCCACAATATGTGTATAAGGCTTCTTTTCTCCATAGTATTTGCCTTTTTGATATAAGCTATTTAAACTGGGGTGAGACGATATCTCATTGTGCTTTGGATTTTCATTTCCCTGTTGATTAGTCATGTTGAACATTTATTTATATACCTGTTGGCCATTTGCAAGCCTTCTTCTTTGTTTTTGAGAAATGTCTCTTCAGAAATTTTGCCCCTTTTTAGTAGAGTTGTTTGAGCTTCTTATATATACTGGTAATTTTTTTGTCAGGAGAATAATGTTCATATATTTTCTCCCTTCTGCATGTTGTCTCTTCACTTTGCTGATTGTTTTCCTTGCTTTGCAGAAGCATTGTAGCTTGATGTAATGTCATTTGTGTATTTTTCTTTTGGTTGATTGCTTTTGAGGTTTTACATAAAAATATTTTCCCAGACCATTATCCTAGATATTATCACCAAACTTTTATTCTAGTAATTTCATAGTTTCAGGTTTCAGATTTAAGTCTTTAATCCATTTTGATTTGATGTTTGTGTATGGTAAGAGATAGGAATCTATTTTTATTCTTCATAGAGTTATTTAGTTTTCCCACAACAATTTATTGAAAAGACTGTTTGTCCTCCATTGTATATTCTTGGAAACTTTATCAAAGATGGATTGGCTGTAAATGCATGAATTTATATCTAGGTTTTCCATTCTGTTCCATTGATCTATGTGTCTGTTTTTATGCCAGTACCATGCTGTTTTAGTTACTATGGCTTTGTAGTAAATGTGGAAGTGAAGTTGTGTGATGTCTCCAGCTTTGTTCTTCTTGCTCAAAATTCCTTTGGGTATTTGGGGTCTTTTGTCGTTTGATGTACATTTTAGGATTTCTTCTATTTCTGTGAAGAATTTAATTGGAACTTTAAATGGGTTGCTTTAATTTGTAAATTGGTTTAGATGGTATTATCATTTTCAAAATTTTTAAGAAACTTTTGGCCGGGTGCGGTGGCTCAAGCCTGTAATCCCAGCACTTTGGGAGGCCAAGGCGGGTGGATCACGAGGTCATGAGATCGAGACCATCCTGGTCAAAATGGTGAAACCCCGTCTCTACTAAAGATACAAAAATTAGCTGGGAATGGTGGCGCATGCCTATAATCCCAGCTACTCGGGAGGCTGAGGCAGGAGAATTGCTGGAACCCAGGAGGCGGAGGTTGCAGTGAGCCGAGATCGAGCCATTGCACTCCAGCCTGGGTAACAAGAGCGAAACTCCATCTCCAAAAAAGAAAAAAAAAGAAACTTTTAAGTTCAGGGGTACATATGAGAGTTTGTTACATAGGTAAACATGTGTCATGAAGTTTGTTGTACAAATTAACCCAGATATTAATTCTTCCAATTCATGAACACAAAATATATTTTTATTTCTTTTGTGTACTTTTCACTTCGCTTCATCAGTTTTGTAGTTTTCTTTGTATAGATTTTTCATTTCTTTAGTTAGATTGATTCCTGTGTGATTTACATTTTTTTGTAGCTACCATAAATGGGATTGGTTTTTGATTTCTGTTTTAAGTTTTTGATGTTTGTAAATGTTACTGATTTTTGTATACTGATTTTGTATGCTGTGACCTTCTTGAATTTGTTTTCATTTCTAACATTTTTTTGGTAGAGTCTTTAGGTGTATCTAGGTATAATAAAAGTCCAAACTATGCTAATTTGATTTTCTTTCCAATTTAAATTCCCTTTATTTCTTTCTCTTGCCAAATCGCTTTAGCCAGGAATTCCAGTATTATGTTAAACAAATGTGGTGAAAATGAGACCTGTTTTGTTCTATGTCCTTACGAAATGACTTTCAATTTTTCTTCATTCACGACAGTGTCAGTTATCGGTTTATTATGTACAGTTTGTATTATTTTAAGGTATGTTCCTTTTATACCCATTTTAATGAGAATTTTTATAATACAAGGATGTTGAATTATATTGAATACTTTTTCATGATCTATTATTCTAACAGTTATATGGTTTTTGCTCTTCATTATGTTAATGTGATGTATAATGGTTATTTTTTGCAAGTGTTGAACAATTCACCCTGGGATAAATCCCACCTCATTGTGGTGCATGGCGTCTTTAATGTATTGTTGAGGTTTTTTTTGGCCAGTATTTTCTTAAGGATTTTGCATGTATGTTCATCAATAATATTAACTTGTTAGTTTTCTTTTTTGTTGTGTCATTGTGTGGTTTTCCATGAGGATAATTCTGCTCTCATAGAATGAATTTGGAAGTATTCCCTCCCCATTTTTTTTTTTTGAATAGTTTATGTAGAATTGGTATCTGTTCTTTAAATGTTTGGTATAATACAGCAGTAAAGCCATCAGATCCTAGACTTTTCTTTAATGGAATACTTTTTATTATGGCTTTGATCCTTTTATGATGGCTTTATATCATTGGCTTGTTGAAGTTTTCAGATTTTTTATAATTTAATCTTTAGGATGTGTGACCACAATTTTTTCTTCCTTTCATGTTTTCCAATTTGTTAGCATTTTGCTATTTACAGAAGTCTCTAATAATTCTATTTCTGAGGTTTTATGACTCTTTTTTTAATTTTTATTTTATTTATTGGTGGCTTATCTCTTATTTTCTTAGTCTAAAATTTTTAAAATTTTATTTATCTTTTCAAAAAAACTTTCTTTTATTTTTGTTGATCATATGTAGTCTTAAATCTTAATTTTATTTATTTCTGCTCTGATTTTTATTTAATTCCCTCTAATTTGGGGTTTTGTTTGTTCTTGCTTTTCTTGTTTCATGAAGTTTATTATTAAGTTGTTTATTTAAAGTCTTTCTATTTCTTACTATAGGCACTTATTGCTGTAAATATCTCTCTTAGTATTGCTCTGCTGTATCCCATAGAGTCTGGAGTGCTATATTTCCATTTTCAATTTTTTAAATAAATTTTTAAGTATCCTTCTTAATTACTTCATAGACCCATTGGTCATTCAGGATCAGGTTGTTTAATTTCTGTGTGTTTTGGCAGTTCTTCTTGTGATTGATTTCTAGCATTCTGTTGCTTTCTGAAAATAGATGATATAATTTTTAGTTTTACATATTTGTTCAGGCTTCTTTTTGGCTAACATATGATCAATTCTGGAGAATATATCATGTGCTGATAAAAAGAATGTGAAGTCTTCAGAAGTTGGGTTAAACATTCTGTAAATGTCAACTAGGCCTATTAGAGTTAGCGGGTAGTTTAACTCTGATGTTTTTTGTTCTGTCTGCATGATCTGTCCATTACTGAGAGGGGGGTGTTAAAGTTCTCTACTATTATCGTATTCCTGTCTATCTCTATATTTAGATCTATTAACTTATCTTAGGTCACAAATACAAGAATTTTTTAAAAAGTGAGAGAGATCCAACATGGCTGATCATTAGCAGCTCGGGATTGTGGCTCCCAGTGAAAGCACAGAAAATGAGAGGATGCCACACTTTTAGATGAATTTTTGCTGCTCACAGACCAGGAGATTCCCAGTGGAGGAGCCCCAAAGGTCATCACTGTGACTCTTGTGGCTGGCACGGTGGTTTTGCCGGAGCCTTGGCATGGCAGTTTTTGGTGCAGTCAGAAAAGCGCCATCAATCTTAACAACACTGTTTTAGCCAGCACAGTGGGTGGCTCAGATTCTGGAGCTGGTAAATCAATATATTGGACGTTCACTCAGAAACCTAACTAGAAAGGTGGAAATTCCAAACACGACAGATGAATAAATTTATAACGAAGGGAAGAAACCAGCCTGAAAAGGCTGAGAATACCCAAAATCAGAATGCCTCTCCTTCTACAGGGGATCAGAGTTCCTCATCAGCAATGGAACAAGGCCTAATGGAGAAAGACTGTGTTCCATTAACAGAGGCAGGATTCAGAATGTGGGTGATAAGAAACTTCTGGGAGTTGAAGGAACTTGTTCTAACCCAAAGCAAAGAAACTAAGAACTTTGAAAAAAGGTTTGATGAAATGCTAACAAGAATAGATAATATAGAGAGGAATATAAGTGAATTAATGGAGTTGAAAAATACAACACGAGAACTTCGTGAAGTATGCACAAGTTTTAACAGCCAAATTGATCAAGCAGAAGAAAGGATATCAGAGGTTGAAGACCAACTTAATGAAATAAAATGAGAAGACAAGAATAGAGTAAAAAGGATAAAAAGGAATGAGCAAAGTCCCCAAGAAATATGGGACTATGGGAAAAGAACTAATCTACGTTTGATAGGCATACCTGAATGTGACGAAGAAAATGAATCCAAGCTGGAAAATACTCTTCAGGATATTATTCAGAAAAACTTTCCCAACCTAGCAAGACAGGACAATATCCCAGGTAATACAGAGAACACCACAAAGATATTCCTCAAGAAGAGCAACCCCAAGGCACATAATTGTTAAGATTCACCAGGGTTGAAATGAAGGAGAAAATACTAAGGGCAGCCAGAGAGAAAGGTCAGGTTACCCACAATGGGAAGCCTATCAGACTCATGAAAGATCTCTTGGCAGAAACCCTACAAGCCAGAAGAGGATGAGGACCAATATTTAACATTCTTAAAGAAAAGAACTTTCAACCCGGAATTTCACATCCAGCCAAACTAAGCTTTTCAATCGAAGAAAAAATAAAATCTTTTGTGAATAAGCAAGTACTCAGAGATTTCATTACCACCAGGCCTGCTTTACAAGAGCTTCTGAAAGAAGCATTACACATAGAAAGGAACAACCAGTATTAGCCTTTCTAAAAATATACCAAAAAGTAAAGAGTATCAACATAATGAAGAATTTATATCAACTAATGGGCAAAATAGCCAGCTAACATCAAATGGCAATAATCTTAAATTTAAATTGACTAAATCCCCCAATCAAAAGATACAGCCAAAACCCATCGGTATGCTGCATCCAGACCCATCTTACATGCAAGGTTACATAAAGAGTCAAAACAAAGGGATGGAGAAAGATTTGTCAACCAAATGGAGAGCAAAAATAAATAAATAAATAAGAAGTAGAGGTTGCAATTCTCGCCTCTGATGGGATGGATTTTAAAGCAACAAAGATCAAAAGAGGACATAATGCTAAAAGGATCAACGCAACAAGAAGAGCTGACGATCCTGGATGTGTACCCACCCAATATAGGATACATAAGACTTGTAAAGAGACTTGGACTCCCACACAGTAGTAGTGGGAAATTTCAATATCAATATTAGATAGATCAATGTGACAGAAAATTAACAAAGATATCCAGGACTTGAACTCAGATCTGGAACAAGTAAACTTAATAAACATTTACAGAACTCTCCAGTTTAAACACACAAGATATGCACTCTTATCAGTACCACATCACACCTACTCACAGGTTTAAATGAAATATTGATTGGCCATTATTAAGCACAGTTGATGGTATAAGGGAGGTTTTCAATACCCATTTTTAGACTGCATTCTAGCCTGGACAATTAAGCAACACTCCTATTCTCTCTCCCTCCTCCTCTTCCTCTTTTTTCCTCTTCTTCATTTCTTTTTCTTTCTTTATTTCTCTTTCTTTTTTCTTTCTCTTTCTTTCTTTTTTCTTTCTTTTTCTCTTTTAAAAAAAAGCAAAAAAATACATAAACTTGCTACACTTCATCTTTTCCATATTTTGACATTGACTTGTCTTATTTTACATTTTTTATATTACCCATCTCTTAACAGATTGCTGTAGCTATTTTTTTACATAGATTTCTCTTTTGGGCTTCACAGGAAAGTTATGAATTAATTGCACATCACCATTACACTAATGTGATATTCTGAGTTTATTCATGTACTTAGCTTTATCACTGGGTTTTATACTTTGAAAAGTTTTTGCATGTTAGTGATTCTTCTCTTTAAGATTGAATAACTCCTTTTACCATTTCTTGTGAGAAGATTCTGGTGATGGTGAATTTTCTTATCTTTTGTTGTCTTGGAAAGACTATCTCTCCTTCATATTTACAGACTATTTTTTTTTTATACAGTATGGTTAAATGGCAGTTTTTTATTCTGAGCACTTTGAAAATGTTGTTATGCTTTCTTGTGCCCTTTGTAATTTTCTTGGAGAACTCTATTGCCAGATGAATTAGAGCTCTTTTATATGTTATTTTGCTTCTCTCTTTCTGCTTTTAAGATCCTTTAGAGATTCGAGAGCTTAATACTACAGACCTTTAGGTAGTCTTATTTGGGTTGAATCTGTTTGCTTTTTCTCAGACCTTCCTGTACCCAGATATTTATATCTTTCTGGAATTTTGGAAACATTTCTGTTATTATTTCCTTGAATAAGATTTGTACCCCTTGCTCTTGTTTAGTTGTCTTTTGAACACCAATAATTCTTAGATCTGATCTTTTTTTAAAATTTCCTGCATCTTGGAGGTATTCCTTATTTCTTTCATTCATTGTTCTTTTTTTTAATCCTCTGACTATGTATTCCTAAATACCATGTTTTCAAGGTCTTTGATATTTTTTCTCTGCTTGGTCCATTCTACTTTTGAACACCTCAAATGAGTTATTCAGTTCAGCAAATATAGTTATCGGGTTCAAGATTTATGTTTGAATTTCTTTTCTTCTTTCTCTTATTTCAATTCCTTTGCTAATTTTCTATAATAGATTTCTGAATTGCTTCTCTGGGTTATTTAGGAGATAATTTTGTTTCCTTCACACTACTATCTTTAATTCTTGGTCAGGAAGAGCTCAAACATTACCATCTCATTAGCGTCAGTCACTGGATTTTTGCTTTGACATTTTAAGAAACTCATGACTCCCTGTTTGCTGTTGTTTGTTTTGGGTATATGTCTATGTCTTTGCTTTGAGGGATTGAAGTTATGTATTCCCATTGTATCTGCCTTGTTTTGTCCTTTCATTGGGTATATTTGCTTAACAAATCTTTGCTGCTAGGTCACTGCCTCCTTTTTGGCTCTAGACTGTGCCTTTAGACCAAATTCACCTCAAATCTAGTAAGCGATCAGAGTGCTACTTGGTCCCAAAGAGATTATTCCAGCAGCGCAGGGAGACTGTCCAGGGCTTTATGCCCAGGCGACCTGTGGAGCGTACCTCCTACACTGTGGTGCTGATGAACTGCCACTCTGATTTACAAATACTTTGGCCAAATTATGGAGCAAACTTGTCAAGACCAGCATGCTAGTCTTGCTCCTCACTTTGACTCTGCCTGTCCCCAGGGAAACATCTTCCTTCAGGTAGTCACAATGTTGCCTAGGGGATAGGCAAGGACAGGTTTCCTGCCAGGATACCCAAGGTGGTGGTGAAGTTGGTTGACCACCTTAATATCACTTTTTCCAGTGTAGAGACCAAAATTTAAGGGGGAGATTTTCCACATAATTCATGTCCAGCAGAACGAGGAAGGAAAGAAATTTGCAGATGTGGTAGTCCAATTTTCTTATCATCTATTTGGAGGTTACTTTCACTTCTCTGGAGCCCCAGGAACTCTCTTATCTCCTATTTCAGCTAAGAGTGGTTGCTGGTGGAAACCTCAGTCCTATATGTGTGTTTGTGGTTTTCTTTTGGCTGAGTAAGGCCAGCTTGCTTCTATGCTGCCATTTTGAAACTAGAAGTCCACATCATTGATTCCTATATTCATTTGTATTAGTTTGCTAGAGCTGCCACAACAAAATATCACACACTAGGAGACTTAAACAATATAAATGTATTTCCTCAGAGTTCTGGAGGCTAGATATTCAAAATTAAGATGTTGGCAGATTCTGTTTCCCCAAAGTCCTCTCTCTTTCACTTATAGATGATCTTAGCATTGTGTCTTTACATGGTCTTTCACACCTATTTTATTTCCTCTTCTAATAAGCACACTGGTCATGTTAGGTACCCACCATATGAACTCATTAATTACCTCTTTAAAAGCCCCATTTCCCAACACAGACACATTGGGATTTGGGCCTTCAGCATAGGAATTTGGGTGAAGGAGAAACAGTTCAGTCCACAAAATCATCCAAATAAGTAGATAAGAGTTGATCCCCATCTTACAGGTAGATAATATTATTCCTGCCTAGCATAAAAATGATATTTAATAACCTTTGTTAAGATACCAAAAAAAACCTTAAGTTGATACCTTCTAGAGACCCAGGTATCCAACCTTTCAGCTTCCCTGGCCACATTGCAAAAAGAATTGTCTTGGGCCACACATAAAATACACTAACACTAACAGTAGTTGATGAGATTTTTTAAAATTGCAAAAAAAAAAAAAGAAACTCATGACAACTTAAGAAAGTTTAAGACTTTGTGTGTGTTGGGCCACATTCAGAGCTGTCCTGGACCTCATGTGGCCCATGGGCCAGGGATTGGACAAGGAATGATCTAGACCCTTGTAGCAAAAAAAAAAAAGTTATCTAGGAATTTTAGGGGTATTATTGTTCCATAGCAATATTACGTTTCAATTTTCTGTGGCATATTTCAAAACCCGTAGTGATTAAGGTTTTGCCAAATGGAATTGAATGAGATTAGCAGAAGGCTCAAAAAGATTTTAAGAAAGCTGAATTGTTAAAAAAAAGAGCCTATTTTTTATTAAAAAGGGGCAAAATGATTCAAACATTTTGAGGTCCTCTGGGATTCCAAATTTCTATGCGATAGTGTAAAGCTGTTCAGTTTTCACTGTCACCATAGATCATTTATTCAGAAGACTCCATAGAGAGTGATTAAGAAAAAGAAAGGACATATGAGAAAATAGGGCCAAGGACCAAAAAGAGAGTGCCAAGTAAAGAAGACACCAGAGGCAAAGTCCTAGGGAGAAGTGCCCAGAAACATCCCCCACTCTTAGAGTGTGCAGGTAAGGGTGGGTGGGTTGACAGGCAGTATTTGACCAATGCGTTTACTGAATTGCTATGAATTCATGATGCTCTGTGTCTTCTTTTATTCCCTCTCACTTTTAGAATGGGGTGGGGCATTATGAAGACCCTGTGGCTATTCTTTATACTATTATATGTTGAATGTTCAGGAGGAAGTTAACTTGCCTTTTAAATTCATAGTTCCCTGGTTCAAAAGGAGCCCCATTCAAGGAACTGCATCCAGACGTGATATATATCATAATGTCTTATTCTTGCAGCCTACTGTTGTAATTGGATGAGACTTTTAGAAATTTATGGAGGGGTAGACATATTTTCTTTTTTAAGAGATATGAATAATTTTGGCCAAATTCAGATCATGGTAAGTATATTGCATTGATGACTCAAATAGCAGTCTCCCAGTTTTAATCTCCCTTTCCATGAAAGTTTCTGCTTTTCACTCACTCTGGCTCTTGGCTGGCCTTGTGACTTGCTTTGACATAAAGTATGTGTGGTGTAAGTTAATACTTTTGAACCTAAGCCTGAAGAGGGTTTGCATACTTCTGCTTGCTTTTCTTCATGACGGAGCAGATTTGCTTTTAGATTCTTGCCTGTTCAATAAGAACAAGGCTAAGTCAGTTTACTGGAAGATGAGAGACTTCATAGAATAGAGCTGAGAGATGTTAGTTCTCAGCCAGTCAACCTCTAAAAGCTGTCTTGCCTTATGAACCCGTAGCTGATCCCCAGTGCCTGACATAGATTACCCAAGACTGGGAAACCATGCAGCTGACCCATGCTACGTTGCTGATGCACCAAATTTTAAGCTTAATGGATTGTTGTTATTTTATTATTATTATTATTATTATTATTAATTATCTTGAGATGGAGTTTCTCTCTTGTCACCTAGGCTGGTGTGCAGTGGCATGTTCTCGGCTCATTGCAACCTCTGCCTGCCAGGTTCAGGTGAGTCTCCTGCTTCAGCCTCTCGAGTAGCTGGGATTACAGGTGCCTGTTACCATGCCTGGCTAATTTTTAGCATTTTCAGTAGAGATGGGGTTTCACCATGTGCGGCAGGCTGATCTCAAAGTCCTGACTTCAGGTTATCCTACCACCTTGGCCTCCCAAAGTGCTGGGATTACAGTGTGAGTCACAGTGCCTGGCCTGTTATTTTAATACTGTACGTTTTGGGACAGAATATTCTACGGCAGTTGTAAGTGATGCAACTCTGCAACTGTGGACTTGTCAAAATTCACCTGTCTTTAGTCTTTTTCATTGGTAATTTGCAGATGAAATGAACTTTAGATTGTAATCATATTAATAAATTAACATTTGCAGCACAAATTATATGGTAGGTTTCCAGTAAACATTTAAAAATAAATAAACGAGGGGTTAGTATTCACTAACTTCTTTCTAAAATTACATTGTAGGTGATATGCAGTTATAATAATTGTGAGTTTGTTTTACACTTTCCTGCATTGAAAGAGAACAAGATGCTTTGGTTTCTTTCAGAACATGTTATTCTGCCTCTGAAATGGGTACTTGTGGGATTGACTGAAGAACAATGCCGTATTAGAAGTCACAGCGGTTTGGGGAAAGCCAGGAAACATTTCCTATTGAGATAGAGATAAAAGAGTCTTTCTCAGGGAAAAGGTAGTAGCTAAGCATTTTGTAACAATAACAAAGCAGCATCATTAGTCTAAAGAAAAAATGGTACTGTCAGAAATTATATATTACACCTTTTAAAGATAAGTAAGAAGGCAAAGTCATTGTCCCAACCCCATTAGGCATGTTTTTAAAAGATAGGTTTACACTAATAACACTGTAATTTAAGCCAACAAACTCTTCTTTACAAGATCTTCCTCTCTCTCTCTCTCTCCCCCCCTCGTTCTCTTCTCTTACATATAACGATTGTAATATATAAAGAAGTGCAGACTAAGCCTTACTTTGGTCTTATTTTGGACTAGTAGCATTAATTCTTTATCAGATATATGAAGGTATGTGACATAATACAAGAAAAATGAGCTCACATATTTGTTCATTGTCAAAAATAAATTAAAGTACCAAAGCCAGAGGTTACCTACTGAATTTGCACTGCTACTGAGCAATACAAAGGGAGGTTGCAGAGGCAGAGCTTTGGCAGTGATCCGGGATGACAAATTAAGACAATTGTAGTAATGAATTAGAATACAATATCTCAGATGTAACTCCTATTATAAAAGAAATTCAACTGAATTGTCTTACTTTTGCTCATTTATACCATAGTAACAGGCAAAGAGGATGATTTCTAAAATCCCTATAATTCAAAATCTTATACGTAATTTCCTTTCTTTCTATCCAAACTCTCTCTTCCAGGAGCTGGCGAAGCCTTGAATGAAAGCATATTTATGCTTCCTAGTGTTAAATAGGAGAGCCAGGGTCAAGGATACTGGGATGGATTCTATTCAATGGAGTTTCTATTACACAGTGACCAGAGAGTCTTGAGGCTCAAAGTAACCCCCATTTCTAATCCCACGTATGTGCTTTAAACTTGACAGTTGATAATATTTTCTTTTCTTTATTTCTTCTTTTTTCTTTTTTTCTCTCTCTCTTTTTTTTTTTTTTTTTTTCAGTTGGAGTTTTGCTCTCTTTGTCCAGGCTGGAGTGCAATGGCATGATCTCAGCTCATTGCAACCTCTGCCTCCCAGATTCAAGCGATTCTCCTACCTCAACCTCCCGAGTAGCTGGGATTACAGGTACCTGCCACCATACCTTACTGATTCTTTTGTATTTTCAGTAGAAACAGGGTTTCACCATGTTGGCCAGACTGGTTTGGAGCTCCTGACCTAAAGGGATTCACCCACCTTGGTCTCCCAAAGTGCTGGGATTACAGGCATGAACCACCATGCCCAAGCTGGTTTCCTTCCTTCCTTCCTTCCTTCCTTCCTTCCTTCCTTCCTTCCTTCCTTCCTTCCTTCCTTCCTTCCTCCCTTCCTTCCTTCCCTCCCTCCCTCCCTCCCTCCTTCCTTCCCTCCTTCCTTCCTTCCTTCCTTCCTTCTTCCTTCCTTCCTTTCTTCCTTCCTTCTTCCTTCCCTTCTTCCTTCCTTCTTCCTTCCTTTCTTCCTTCCTTCTTCCTTCCTTCCTTTTTCCTTCCTTCTTCCTTCCTCCTTCCTTCCTTCCTTCCTTTCTTTCTTCCCTTCTTTCCTTTTCTTTCCTTCTTTCCTTTCCCTTTCTTTCTTTCTTTCTTTCTTTCTTTCTTTCTTTCTTTCTTTCTTGCTTGCTTGCTTGCTTTCCTTCTTTCTCTTTCTTTCTTTCCTTCTTTTCACATTTGATCCAGCATAGATTATGACACATTGCAAGCTTTTCTTGAGTGTATGTTGAAAAAGTGATTGTCTTTTGCATAAACAATAAACTAGGACAGTGTGTAACATGTATGTCGTAGAATAAAGTGGTATTGGTATCGGTGCACAGATTAGAACCCTACAAATCCTTTATGCTGGTTCTGATAAATTTTTATAAATGGATGGTATCTGAGGAGGGTATTAAAAGATAAGTGAAAGTATTTTATACAGAGGGTATCTAAGGAATCTACAGGAGAAAGAGAACTCTAGTCATTAATTCAGAAGGTTAGGTTTTCACTATGTGAGATGTCTAGACTTGTAACTCACTCATAAAATTAGCCAATAAAATATTTTTCAAATAAAATTAAAAGAAAGTTCTTCAGTCCTCTAGATTTGAAGGAGGCCTAGGTTATCAGAAATGAATGAGAGAAAGTTGTGACCTCCATTCTGGCGATGTTCTCAAGACAGACTTCAATATGTTGCTTCACCTATATTTCTCTCAGGTTGAGATATAAGACCTGCATCCAAAAACACAATAAAGGATATTTCATGATGTGTGTGAAGCAGTCTTCCTGCTTGGTGTTTTATCTGCATGTTTTACAATGTATATGTTTCTGATGCATGCATAAGTCTAGAGAAGGCAATTTCTAAATTTCTACTGGTGCACTATGTCTCCAAAATTTATGTTTGTACTGATAAGGCCTCAGAGTTCTGCCGCCCATGAAGGCATAATGGTATACCAGTCTTTAGAATATTAGATCATGTGAGCTCCAGCAGAACAAAATGACAGTAGTTCCACATGACCTAGCAGGCAACAGGGGGATGATCAGTTAGCAGTGCCTTTCTTGAGCCAAGCAAGGGGAGTGGAGGCCCAAGTGCTGGTTGTTTTTTATCTTCTTTCTGGATGATGAGAGAGCTACTGAATTGTCAAATGCTGTATTTTCTTTCTCTGAATGATACCATGACACCCTTCCAGACACCTTTCTTCTATTCTTTCTGTCTTACTCCATTTCCTCATGTGTTTTGTATTTTTTCTTTTCTTGTCCTAATAGTCAACTCATTCACTCTACCTAAAATTGCCTCTGCTTAGATCTGAAATTAATACTAAGAATTCATAGGAATGGAATAGCATGCCACCCAAAGTGTTTCATTATTGCCACTCCAAAATCCCACTTTTATCTAAAGTGCTGCAAGAGACCTTGATATTACCTCATCAACTTTTGCCAATTAGGGTTGCGCTGGCTATTTCAGAATCTGAAGTTTCCTAAGACCTCAAAGTCCCTATCCTTTCCTCTGAGTCTATCTGTCTCTCCTGACGCAGGGAAAAATGATTATTCTGTCATTCTGGGACTACAAATCATATAAAATATATTTCCATTTTGTTCCTACTACTCTAAGAACTTGAAAGTTATGTGGGATTTTAATGCTATTATGCCATTTAAAAAAGGTTCAGTGAAAGTGACTTCAGCAACTTGCGTCCCTACTACTTTATGAGCCAGCTACATGGCTCTGACCACTGAAAAACATGGTATTTGTCTTATCTACTTCATTAAGTTGCTGCAAGGGTTATAGAGATAGTGGATACAAAGCTGTTTGGTATAATGCTATTCAGATACAAGGAGTTGTTATGCATTTATGTATTAATAGCATATTTATACCTCTTTTCCAAAAATGACTTTATGTAGCTAATGCATATTCAATAAAGTAAGAAAATGCTCTATTTAAATGAAGATTCGCTTCAAAAAGGGTAAATTTAAAAAATAGTTATTTTATTTTGCTTTTTTCTAAACTTCAGTTCTCTACTTTTCTAGAACCAGCCATATGACTTGACTTAACCTCTAAGAATTTTGCTCCTATTATATTTGAACTATGTTTCCCAAGAGAATTGATGGTAGCTCTATCTAGAATGTCCAGTAACTTGTTATACTGCCATTCACCTAATCCCTTTTCTGTCTCGATAATTATTTATTTTGTTGTATGCTCCCTGTGAACATGGATAAAAAGATAAATGAGAATTATTTCCTTATAATGATAAAAGGTAAAGAGTTATTTTTTTTCTATTCTTTCAGGAAAAATTTAATGACCTTGATAATAGGATCTAAGATAATCTCCCAAGATTTATTGTACGTTTATTTGTACAAGCTCTCCCAGTATATCAAACCAAATCAAACTACTTTTCGTGATCCTCAAATCCCCATAACATCTCCAGGTCTATTGCAAGACATGTTAAATTTCTTCTTCTCTCAGTGTCTTTCCGATTCTCTAAACCGAAATGTTTCTTCATCCTCCAAGAATCAGCCCTACAATCTCCTGCTTTTATAAGTCTTCCTTATTACTTTAGAATTTTAGTTTGTCATCTACAGTCTACAATTTCCTGCTTTAATACATCTTCCTTATTACTTACGAATTTTTAGTTTGGGAGACATTAGGGAAGAGTACAGGCAATAAGCAATCTAAGGAAAAGACTGAACTGACTGATACATGTTTTCATCTCTCTTTCCTAACACAAGTTTGGGAAGAGTGCTCAAGTGGACATTCCATCCATGATTGAGGGACTGCTCCAAATGTGAGGAGAATGTGCTCCCATTCCTCTGAGATGATACTAACGTGAATGGCTGGATATTAGGGAGAAAAATCCTGCCTATTTAACAACGTGTAACAGTCCTGCAGCATAAGCTGGCAAACTAGTCATGAAAATCTGCCAATATGATCCCAGGAGCACCTCAATATTTGCAATGACTGATATGATTGTTATGACTTCCTTGAACTCACCATCAATGAAATCTTGAGCAAAGCCTTTGAATTTAGGACTTTCCCCCAGCCAGCCACTCCAATCACAGAAGTGGGCATTTGGACTGAGTGCTGTCAATTCAGCATTGTTGTTGGAGTGGTACAGTTAGTTCAGTGTTACAGAATTGAGGGAGTGAGCAGAATTCATCTTTTTTCACATTGCTTCTTTCAGTGGATTTTCTTCCTGAGAAGACTGCAGTGAATAGAGTCGGGGACTTGTAAAACTGTTTATTGTTAAATCTAAGACTCCTGTTCCTGTTCTCCACATTCCCATACTCATTTATTTTCCAAGGCCCCCTGAGTCCTTTTCATGGGAAAATACCAAACAAAGGCAGGTTGGTCGTGACTAGATTATCTTGGCAAAGAACAGTAAAAGGTCATTCAATCTGAAACAACTAACCTTCTTTGGAAGTAAATGAAATAAGTCTCTTTGCTGCTATTTGTTTCAAAAATAGTGAAAGGTAGAACAATAAGCACATTATGCAGAGTGTTTCTGAAAAGAACTTTTATAAATTGGTAATTTAGAAAATCAGTGGGTTGCAGACGAGACACAGCATCCTCTGTTGAGCTTTCAGCAATAACAGAAGTGTCACTTGAGTACACTCTTTAATCAAACTTTTTACGATCTATACCCGGTCTGTGCAGAGTTGAGTACTTGGGGCTGAGTGATATATTCCAACGCCTCCTACTTCCATGAGATCTAAGATGCAAATTTATCAAGCTCATTTTCCACAGGAGGGAGGTTGGGCAGACAGAGAGGCTGAGCAGTACCTCCAAGGTCATGCTAAAAGTGAACTGTTGAATATGTGCTCTCATCCTTTCCTTTAGATTCAGTACTCCTCTGTGCTTATAAAGGATGACTAACCCAAATTTGTCACTCAGCTCTTCCTACCCTTTTCTATCTGGTAACAGTTATGTTGATTTCAGCCAGGTTGTCAGGGAACTACACTTACTCTCAGGAAAGGCAAAGTTCCTCCTAGAACTAGGAAGTGAATTTTGATTGATCTGAATGTTTACTCATAATTTCAGTCCCTAATTGCTGATGGTTGCTTCGGGGGTAAGCATATAACCTGCTTTCCACGAAAGAGACTTAAATGTAAATGTAAATGAGTTGGAGGATTTCCCCTCCTAAAGTAAACCATAGCCTTTTCTGATCCTTAAATCTATTTTGTATCATGACACAAACATTTTTAGAGCTGTAGTAACTATCTGTATCTATAAGGTAAACAGTGACGGGATAAAAGTGGCCCAAGTTCCTTGAGTATGTTTATGAGCTAATATAAAAAACCTAAAAACACTTACCTCCAGAGCTCATCCAAGTAAGGTAATTTAAAGCTTTTCTAGTTGAAGCCACTGTATTCCTTTACATACAATTTAAAGCATTACTAGTGGATGGATGAGGATAGTGCATATTGCATGTAGAGTGTCTTGGAGGCTTACAGAAAAAGTGGGAGTTAGCAAGGGTAAACTAAGCCTTGAATGAAAAAGATGGTCATTTAAGTCTAAATAGGGAAGTCTAAATCATGAATGATAGAACTGACACCCTCCTTGAGTTACAGTGAAGAATGAGTTTGTCAGGTTCACAGTTTGCAAATATTTTTTCTATGGTGTAGGTTGTCGTTCACTATGTTGATTGTTCATTTTGCTGCACAGAGACTTTTTAGTTTAATTCAGTTTCATCTGTCAATTTTTATTTTTGTTGAGTTTCCTTTTGAAGACTTGGTAATAAATTATTTACATAAGCCAATATACAGAAGAGGTTCCTAGGTTTTCTTCTAGGAGCTTTATAGTTTTAGGTCCTACATTTACTTCTTTAATTTATCTTGAGGAGGTAATTTAGTATGTGGTGAGAAGTATGGGTACAGTTTCATTCTTCTGCATATGGTTATCCAATTTTCCCAGCACCATGCATTGAATAGGGAGTCCTTTCTGCGGGATATATTTTTGCTGACTTTGTCAATTGGTGGTAGGTATATAGCTTATTCTGAGTTCTCTATTCTGTTCCATTAACCCATGTGTCTGTTTTTACACCAGTACTATGTAGTTTTGGCTACTACAGCTTTTTAGCATAATTTGAAGTCAGGCAATGTGATGCACCCAGCTTTGTTCTCTTTGCATTTGATTGTTTTGGCTATCTGGGCTCTTTTTGGGTTTCATATGAATTTTAGGATTGTTCTCTATAATTATATTAAACATTGGTGTAAATAATTTGATAGGGATTGCATCAAATCTGTACATTTTTGAGAAGTATGGTTACTTTAAGAATATAGATTTTTCCAATCCATAAGCATAGGATGCTTTTCAGTTTGTTTGTGTCATCTATGATTTATTTCATCAGTGTTTTGTAATTCTCTTAATAGAGACTTTTTTACCTCCTTAGCTAAATACATTCCTAAGGAACTAAAACATCTCAAGTAGAAAAAATTAATAAACAAATAAACCCATTGAAGATTGAGCAGAGTTTATGAATGGATATTTTCAAAGAAAGACACATAACTGGCCAACAAATAGACGAAAAAATGTTCAACAATATTAATCATCATATACATTCAAATTAAAACCATAAGGAGATATCATCTTACACCAGTCAGAAATCTGTTATTAAAAAGTCAAAAAACAGCTAGACACAGTGGCTCATGCCTGTAATCCTAGCACTTTGGTAGACTGAGGTGAGTGAATCACCTGAGGTCAGGAGTTCAACACCAGTCTAGCCAACATGGTGAAACCTTGTCTCTACTAAAATACAAAAATTATCCTGGCATGATGGTGGGTGCATGTAATCCCAGCTACTAGGGAGGCTGAGATGGCAGAATCGCTTGAACCAGGGAGACTGGTTTCAGTGAGCCAAAAGCACATCAGTGCACTCCAGCCTGGGCAGCTGAGTGAGACTCTGTCTCAAAAACAGAAAGAAAAGTCAGAAAACAACAGATGATGGTGAGGATGCAGTGGAAACGGAACGCTTAGACACTCTTGGTGGGAATGTGAGTTAGTACAGCTTTCATGGAAAACAGTACAGAAATGTCTCAAAAACTAAAAACAGAACTACCATTCAACCAAACAATCCCACTGAGTATCTACCCAAAAAGAAATAATTATATCAAAAAGGTACCTGCATTTGTATGTTTATCACAAAACTATTCACAATAGCAAAGATATAGAATTAACCTAAGTATATATCAAAGGAGGTATGGATGATGTGAATGTGGCATACACACCCACCCACCCACACACACACACACACACACACACACACAGAATACCACACATCATTCAAAAGAATAAAATTATAACTTCTGCAGCAACATAGATAAACTGGAGGCCATAATTATAAGTGAAATAATGTAGAAGCAAAGTCAAATACTGCATATTCTCATTTACAATTGGGAGATAAACAATTGGTGCACAGTGACAGATTGAAATAATAGACACTAGAGACTACAAAAGGTAGAAGGGTGGGAGGCAGGTGAGGGCTGAAAAGTTATATATTGGGTATAGTGTTCACTATTTGGGTAATGGGCTCACTAAAAACCCAGAGTTCACCACTATGCAATATATGCATGTAAGAACTCTGTACTTGTACCATACACACGCACACACACAAACTTATATATATATATATATATACACAGAAGGGCAATATTTTCAGTAGGATATTCAGGTCAGCTGGAGATACATGGGAATTCCAGACTCTGGAAAAAGTAATATGGAGTGCACTCTATGATATTAGACAGAAATGAAGGTGTTCTGGTAATTCAGTATATGCTAAAAAAAAAAAAAAAAAAAAAAAAAAAAAAAAAAAAAAAAAAAAAAAAAAAACATGACACCAACATCTAGCCCCAGAAAGCTTAGATGTGGTCAAGATTTGGCGAACTGACCCATCAGTCAAATTTGGTCTACAGCCTGTTTTTGTAAACAAACTTTTATTGGAATACAGATTCATCCATTGTTTCTATTTTGTTAATTTGTGTGGAAAAATTCTATAGTTTATTGTTCTACCTTTCCCTTAATATTAAAAATACGCTTTGCATTTATGCCAATGCCCAACATGACTTTAAATGTTTGTGTTTGCATAACTATATAAAATAGAAAAATGTATAGCTCTGCTAATATTTTACAAAGGAAATTTCTATATGCTGAGCATCTGACTACCCATTGCCTCTGGTATTTAGGTAGGGAGACTAAATAAATTATTGCAGTGCACATGCCGAATAGCTCATGCATTTATGAGAAAGTGTGTGGATAGGGTGATTTTGGCCTTGGGTGCTGAGGTAGAGGAGAGCAAGAGAGTTGTGTGGACATACAACGCCTTAGCTTTCTATCTTATCTCATAGATTACTTTTGGCCCAAAGCCTGACTGATGTTTTACTATTACCCATCAATAGGATTACACATACTTCAGATCTAAAATTGCTTTTCCCAAACTAAGTGTCATAAAAAATGCAACAAAGAAACAAATGCTTCATGGCAAGCCAAATGCTTCTACACAAAAAGAAAAATAAATATTATCTTTTCATAAAACTTTCTCTGGAAGCTGAAATTCATATAATAAATTCATAAAGAGACTTTGCTATGATAGGAATAATTTGGCCCTAAACGTGAGTTGTTTTTATTCAGGTAATAATTGCCTAGCAATGTTCAAGTTGTTTCTCCCCTTCTTTATGGCCATGTTTACAATGTTGCCAAGAAGAAGGAAGTCTAATACAGAGTAATTCAGGGCTTAAATTGTACTCTAAGGTGCTTGAACCAGGAGACAATATCATGCCCACTGTCTTCATGAATAATTGCCAACAGGAATAAAATCTTCACCTGCACATACTTGCATCATCAATTAAATCTAGTAACTGAAATATTATAAGGAAAAGGAATCCAATAAGCACTTTATTTTTAGGGTGAAACCTTCAAAATATGGGGCAATCTCTACACAAATTTTCTTGAATAATTCTCAAAGTTTGAACCGTCTGCTTCTCTCAGTGTTATGGATCATGTCTAATGACCTTGCATGACACAGTTTAAGTACTTTCTCCTTAGATGGGGTCTTTCTTTACTCATCCCAGTGAACCCCATAGTCTTTATTACTCAGAGCCCTAAGCCTGGTCCAACTACACATTTAAAAATATCAGATGGAATTGCATAATATCTATGCTACCTTCTTATATTTAATTTTCTCTGAAGCTGCAGATGTGTGTTTATGACAAAAATAGATTAATTTTATTCTCTTTACCCTAGGAATCACATTATTTCAAATAGAGTATCCTATTCATTCTATTTTGTGATATTGTGCAGATCTGTGACCTGAAATGGTAAATTGTACATTGCCAGATTTTTCTAAAAGGGAATGTGAAGTTGAATGTCATTGACATTGTAAACTTATGTTTGTAAAATGACCAGCTTAGTGACCAAGGAGGCAACATTTTATATATGTAAGTATGTTTATGTACGTGTTATGTATATTGAATATATTTCACATCCTATGTAATTTATACAAATCTTCTTATGCAAAATATATGTTATTTGAATTATGTTTTATTAAATCTGTACATTAGATGCATATTTTTATTTTCTTTTTAGAGGAACAGATTGAAAACATAGATCTGATACTTTAGTACCATTAACACAATTGAATGGCCTTAATTTCTCAATAGGATCATTTAATATTCATTTTTTAATTTCTGCATTTACACAAAATATCTCTCTGGAGGCCTCTAACATATTCTATTGCTCCAGTTTTAATGAGAACTATCAAAGGTTACTATGAGATGATGATCTATACTTAATTCATCTATTTCCCCAGACATTTATGTAATTCAGTGCTGTTTAGATTCTTTTCAAGTTTTATTGTCTTTAAACATTTAACCCAATTTTAACTGCATCTTTAATCATTATTAGCATAACCCTTTCATTCTTCAAGTTAGTGTTTTGAGAATTAATATGAAAAAATTATGGCCTCTTCAGGGAATTTAATAACTTTGCTTGTGGGGAAACACTGAAAAATCATTTTGCGTAGGTGTGACATTTCAAAATATGTTCTGGACAAATATTTTTATGTAACCAAACAAAATTGATGTTTTAGTCTTCCAAATTTTATAATTATAATTTTTTTGGCATAAATGCATTGATCAAAATAAGAGATATTAAGTACTTAAAGATGACTGATATGCATTAACTTTGCATGTGAATCAAAAACATATACATATAAGAGAAAAATCCTGAATTAAAATGTGCATTAAAAACTTTATCGTAATGTTTCAGATAAGTTTTGTAATTACAGTAAAGTATTCTTGCCTTATTTAAATTTTTTCTCCACTATAATTAGTAATGTTATGAATTCATATTCAATGAAGACCAGATAAAAGAATAGATGTGAAAACAATCAACAGACTCAAGGAATTTTTGTTGATGCAGTTACTTTTATTATAGCAAGTAGTGAAGTAAATTATACCAGGTATATTTAAACAAAATAATGGTTAGACTAATTTACTGCTATCATAATCTTATTTAAGACGGGATTTTAAATTCAGTGAAATTCTAGCCTTCAGTATTGTATTATTGGCCTACAAGAGAGAACATTTCTTGGACCAAATCCCAGCATCTTACTTCTCCTTTATATATCAGTTTGTCAATCCTTCTCGCTGAACTTTAGCACAGACCATGCAATGGGAGAGAAGCCACGTGTGATTACTGTCTCACAGACAGATATAAAAACAGAGGCTTCAGGGAATTAAGAAAAGCAACTCTGGTAGTTCTCCTTATAAATGATAGGATAGTTCTAGCATGTGCCTGAAGGTGTGATTCATGTGACAAGCAATTGAGAAAATAAAGTGAAGATTTGTGTACAAAGAGAAGGAAAGGTTATGTTTGTCTTCCAAGACAATAATTCAAGCTTTCCCTTTCTTGATGTGTACACTTTGAATACGTCATCTGGAGTTTTCAGTTTTTTTTCATTATGTTGCTTGTATCCAAACTCTACTCAAGACTGACTTTGCTCATGAGACACCTTCCATCAACCTGGATGCCTTAGGCATAGGAAGCTTTTGTAGTGTTTGGCTATTTTTTTCTCATATTTCTTTCCTAAATATTTATTGGGCATTCAAATTCTATAAATTTTTTTGAAAGCTAATTTTTTATTAGTGTTCTTGGAAAAATGTGAATGAGAGTCTAGGTCTAATGATCCTATTTATCTTATTTATTTAAGTCTAGATACCTTGTCTCAGTCATTTTCCTTTCTTCATCTGAAAGAAAAATGTTTAAAGATGATTGTCTTTGGGTACCATTTAACTCTAGTAATTCTAAGATTTTTATAAATTCCTTCCCAAGTATATACTTTTTAAAATTAATAGATGGATTTTGATATTCTAAATATCTTTTTTAAAAATTTGATATTTTGTTTTAGTAGCCCTGTTTTCTTTATGAAGACATAAAATGACAGTCGTTGTGGTATAACAGAAGAAGCATGGCCAACTGTTAGCAAATTAATTTAAACAAAATATGACGGAATATGGTGGCTCATGCCTGTAATCCAAGCACTTTGGGATTGCTTGAGCCCAGAAGTTGGAGATCATCCTAGGCAACATGACAAAACTTCATCTATACTAAAAATACAAAAATTAGCTGGGCTTTTTAGTGGGTTCCTGAAAAACAGAAGCAAAAATGAAATTCATGTGAGTGCTTGAGAGGAGCAGTGGGAGATATGACAGGGATCATAGACAAGAGACCATGCAATGAAGTCTTGTAGTTTTTGATACAGATTTTGAACTCTATTCCCTAAGCATAGAATAAACCATGAAAAATTTGAAGCATCGGCAGAATTCTTAGATTTGTACCTCAGCGTTTTCAAGGCAAGTATCATTTTTATTTTTTCTGCATGGACAAATATATTTGAAATGAAACTAAACTTCTGATATTGTATTATTCTAACTCTATGTGTCATGCTATTTATCACACTTCAAGATTCTAATTTGATTTAGGAGTAGAGTCTAGAAAGATCTATATTTAAAAAGTTGACTTTCATGCATTTGTTACCTTCAGCACCCTGAAATATTAATGGGCAACTTGATGGTTAATATTGAGTGTCAACTTGATTGTATTGAAGAATGCAAAGTATCGTTCCTGGATGTGTCTGTAAGGGTGTTGCCAAAGGAGATTAACATTTGAGTCACCGGACTAGGAGAGGCAGACTCACCCTCAGTCTGGGTGGGCACTATCAGACGCCAGCATGTCTAGAAGAAAGCAGGCAAAAGAATCTGGAAAGGGCAAACTTGCTAAGTCTTCTGGTCTTCATCTTTCTCCCATGCTGGATGCTTCCTGCCCTCAAACATCAGACTTTAAGTTCTTTAGCTTTTGGACTCTTGAACTAACATCAATCATTTGCCGGAGCTCTTGGGCTTTTAGCCACAGACTGAAGGCTGCAATGTTGGCTTCCATACTTTTGAGGTTTTGGGACTCAGAATGGCTTTCATGTTCCTCAACTTGCAGATGGCCTATTGTGGGACTTCACCTTCTGATCATGTGAATCAGTTATCTTTATAAACTCTCCTTCATGTATAAATATATCCTATTATTACTGTCCCTTTAGAGAACACTGATTAATACAGACTGTCCTAGGGCATAACAGATGGTGAAGGCAGAAGTTCCTACACTATAGATGAGTAAAACATAGGATAAGAATGTCTGGCCATTGTGATATCTTAACCAAAATCAAGGTATTTTTTCATCATCTTGCCTTATTTCATGTATAAGACTACAAATTTTCTAAAGTCTCATTGTAAATGGTTTTCATTACAATTGAAATGTTTTTTTCCTCTGTTACAATTTTGGGCCGTACGTTCTAATTTCTTATGTTGGATGTCTAATTAGTAATTATTATGATAAAACAAACCCACAAACTACTTACTGGTTTAATATTAAAGCTGCTTAGTAGCTCACAGTCTACAGGTCAACTGGGCAGTGATTTTGGCCTGAACTGGTATGAATTATTATTTGTGGAACTCAATGCACTCTCTGTATCAGTTGTTACGAGTGGATCAGCTCACACTGTTGTGTTTTGTTTTGTTGTGGTGCTGTGGTCCTCACTTATTCAAAGCCTTGCTGAGACAACAGGGACTCTGATAAAGTCTCTCATCGTCAGTTCCAGAAAGTCTCGTTCTCATAGCACAGTGAGAATCAAAGAGAACAAGTCGAAATTTGCATGCCCTTGGGAGGTCGAGTGGCATGATGTCACATCTGACTCATTCTTTTGGATAAATCAAGACACAGATGTTTCAAATTCAATCAGTGGATAAATAGACAGTCTTGATGGGAGAAAGTGCAAACTCATATTGTAAAAGGGCTTGGGTACAGAAAGTGAAAGTGTGGCTATTTTTGCAATCTATCAGAGATTATTTTTTTAAGGAGACCAATATATAGCTTTACATCCATTATGGGTAACTAGTCTAACAAATTAGATTTATAGTCTTCCTTAATATATCACTTTTTTTGCAACTGATGGCAACAGCAATAATGTTTTGCAGACTGTGATCACCTCATAAAGAATAAAGTTATACTGACTCTTAATTTCTTGCTCCCTGCAAGCGATGAGCTAGACCCTGTTTTCTTCTCATAATTACAATGCAATTTACTGAGATTGTTTTCCATCCCAAACCTTCCCACTCTTTAAACATGGTCAGAGGCCAATTAATTATCTTAATCTTTTCTATACCTTTACATCAAACTGAGTTCTAAATTGACATCCTTTTTAGCTGGATGGTTGGAGCTATTCCCTCAGAAAATAAGGCTTGGGTTAATCTAAGTCACTTGAATGCTCTTTCCTCCAATAATCCAGATGGTTTTATTCTGTATTCCTCTGGTAAAATGGAGGTTTGCTTACTGGCCATGGAGGGACAGCAATATTAAGATCAACTCATTTTGAGTTTTACAGGTTTTATGTGATAATTATGATAAAAACTACTATTAGTGTTTCTAGCCAACCAGATCTGTCTCCCCAAAGTTATAAAGTCAGTTAACCAAAGCACTGTGATCTATCATATTCATCTAGAGAACGTATCCTTTTACCCATTATTTGTTCAAGCTTTAAAGAGAGGCTTTAGCCAATGACCTATAATTTGCTGTGTATTTCGAGAACTATCAGTCATCACCCTAGAGAGACAAAATTTTATGAAAGAACCAACAGCAAATTTATATATGCAGCTTTTAGATAAAAAAAAAAAAACATTTTCTTCCTCTCCTAGATAATGCACATTATGTTAGAAGAATTTGGGATTCAAAGATTAAAGTACTGAAATTTTAAAATTTGTAGTCTCAGAAAACTAAACTTCAAAATTATATAAAACACTTAGCAACCAATTAGATAGTTCATTGGAACACTTTTTTTAGTGACTTCTGTAGACTTTACTAGGCATATGAGAGATATTATGGGTAGTTTGTGGGCAAATTTCCTAAGAGTATTAGAGAATTTGGTTGTAGAATGTTGATTTCTTTATTAATTCAATCAATATTTATTCAGAATATACTAAGCCTTAGGAATCAAGCCATGAGAAAAATGTATAAAATTCTTGCCCTCAGAAAGCTTAACTTTTAGTAGCGATTGAAGAGAGGGAGTAAAACAAATACGTAAACTCAAGTGATGGTAAGTGTAATGAAAAGAACGAAACAGGGAAAGAATAATTATTTTTATATTGTCTTAGATAGGGTGGTTTTGTAAAGGCTCATTTTAAGTGACCATTGACCAGAGAACTAAAAGAAGTGAGTAAATAAGTCATGCGGCCATTTGGAGAAGTTTTATAGAATATTTAACTTTAGATATGGCTCTAAGTTTTTAATATATAACAGGCAGTAGGGCAGAAACTTACATACTTGAAGCCCTGATCTGGATCCACCTCATTCTTTCACTTCGGTAGATTGTCAACATCTCCATATATCTCTGCTTCAGTTAGCTATCAGCTGTAAAATAAAACACCCACCCTTTTTGGGTTAAAACAATGACTATATAAATAAAGTGAGTGGACTGATAATTCATGCTGGACTCTGATGCACAGCTCCTCTGGTGTCAGTAGGGCACTGAGCATTAGCTGTGGGTCAAATATGTAGCTTTGTTGTCCTTGGCCGGACTCAGATCTGTGGGTACTCTGCCTAGGACAGCCGAGCTCTCATCTCTCACGGCTAACCGAAACTTGTTTAAATGTCAGAGGCAAGGTCTCCAGAGAGAGAATAGAAGCAAGCAAGGGCATTTGAGACCCAGAACTTTTTATAGTGCCACTTCCATTGATTCTGTTGACAAAGGAAGTCCTAAGTTGAGCCCAACTTTTAGAGGTGGGGAAACAAACATTCCTTTTGGGGAAACAAGCTGCCAAGTTATACGGCAAAAATAAGTGGTAACAGGGAAGAAAACAGTTGGAGCCATCTTTTTTTCCAACAATCAGCAGCAGCTTTACTTTGTTTGCTCTTTTATTTGTTTATTTAAATAGGGGTAGCAGTTTCTGCCTCAGAGTTCTAACTAAAATTACGTGTTGCAAATCATTAGTTCATAAATTTTTCTCAAAAGCAGTGTTAAAGTGAGAGTTCCTTTGTTTACTTTCAGATATTGTTTTAGAAAGTGACTTTGGTGTTTCTCTGGAATTCTCTTCAGTGAAAAAAGATTATGCAATTACGGTTATAATTATAAGTCCATTGAGTTACAAAAATAATGACATATTTACAGAAGTTTTTCAAACTTATTTATTTAAATAGAAATAGGAGATTAATACTACCAAAGTTTATCATGTAGAAGAAAAATAAATAATCTATTAACTTCTCATATGAGTATCTCAATACGATGGAAATAATTGTTAATATTTATTAATTTTAATATAATTCAACAGCTATTTATTGAGTACTTCTAATGTTAAAGAAACTGGAGATAAATTTTTGAGCAAACAGACTTAGCTCAGTGTATATGAATTTGACAGCTAGGTTTTTAAGTAACACTTGGTTTATTATGCTTTTCGATTAATATTTCTTAAATTGATAGAGTAATGGAGTAAAATATAAGGATTAATATTTCCATTAAAAAGGTGAGGAAATTGAGGCTTTGAGAGGTGAACTAGCACACTTCATCCTCTTCTGTTTTAACCAACAGTGCCTCTTAAAAGCTGGCAAAGCTGTTGCATGGGACTACATATATATATATGTGGTATGTATAAATATATATATGCACACATGTAGTATGTATATATGTACTATATATACTGCATATGTGGTATGTATATGTTTTATATGTACATATACATTTATGCATGTATAGCTATTTGTGAATTAAGCTCATAGTTTTCCCTACCCCTTCAGCCGGCACTAGGGCACTAGATAACAACATAAAAGGCCATAGCTGTGAACTTAGAAAAGTGTAGTGGTGTTGAGTGACATGAGGATCTAGGCTATCTTTTTGTACAGCTTACTTATGGCCACTGGAGCCGTTCGAGGCCAACTGAAGATTTGTCACTTCCATCGCACAGATTGCTTCTTGGTCCACATTATAATTTAGTGGTTCTGTTGCAACCAACTCAGGATAGGGAGCTCTGGCTGCATGCTCTCTTGATGTCTCCTGGCCAGGCTCTTACTTTATACCTGGCAATGCTTTTGAATGGTATAGTTTTCTGCTGCAAATGGCATAATCTTGCCCTAAATCTTAGGTTTTGTTATGGACTGAATTGTCTTCCCTAAAACTAACATATTAAGACTCTCACCCCCACTGTGACTGTATTTGGAAAAAGGATCTTTAGGGAGGTAATTAAGGTTAAATGGTTTCATAAGAATGGGATCCAAATCCAATACAGCTTGTGTCCTTATAATGAGAGGAAAAGACAAAAGATCTCTTTCTCTCTTTCTTTCTCTCTCTCTAACTATCACTATACAAACAGAGAAAAAGGTCACAGGAGGACATAAAAAGAGGGCGGTTATCTATAATCTAGGAGAAAAGTCCTCACCAGAAAACAGCCCTAACAGCACCTTGATCTTAGACTTCCAGTTTACAGACTGGCAGAAAATAAATTTCTGTTAAGTCTCCCAGTGTCGAATATTTTGTAATGACAGCCTGACAAGACTAATACAGATGTATTTCATGTAACTTACATATTGAGGTCTGCCAAGGAGTACTCACAGTGTCTTTTCTTAAGATAAACACAACCCAGAAGTTTTTGGCTTTATAGAATAGTAAAATGAACTCTAGAAGACACAGCTGAAGTACAATATTATAGAAGTTGTCCTGTGAGAGTAGATGCTATCCTTCACAGTGCAATATTCATCTTATACCAGTGGCCACAGGATGGTGCAGTATATGCTCAATGGTTTGAATATATAGGCCTGTGAACCAAGAAGGGGAAGGAGAAAAGACCCTGCTCATTATCATTTCCAGTGACCCAGTTTCATAAATCGCTTTTTTTGTCTTTACAACTCTAGGTTCTGTGGGTCTAGAAGTCCTGGTTTCTAGAGATACAGAGTTCCACCAAACTTCAAGCTGTGATAATCACCCAATCATGTTGAACTACCCAGCCAGCAAACTTGAATGCAAGGAAATAGTGGGTGTAAATGGTCCTGATCATCATGAAGAGGTAGAACTGCAGATATGTTATAGCAAGACCAACTGTAGCAGTAGAGACTCAATTTATCCAGAAATTTTAACTATCCATAAGCTTGCAGAAGCTGTGGTGGAAAGCAAGGAACTGAATATTATAAGCAAGTAGATCTAAGAAATGCAAGGAATGAATTATAGTAGATACCTTGGGAGACCTGCCTAGATGTCCTTTACCGGGCAAGTGCACCTATCCCTCATTCCTGTGCATAACATAATGCCTGTACTCTTCTTTGGAGAGCTTCTTTGAATGATCAAAGCCTCCCAGCCCAGGAGTTTATGCCCCACTCCCAGGAGTAGACTATATTCTGCTGATATGGAGTACTTTTGGCTAGACAACGCCATGGTACATTCATGTCCCACAGTTTTCCATTATCACTTTTCCTCCGTGATAAGACTTCAGCTGAACTTATATATTTGATTAGCTTCTTCCTTACCCTGTTCTGTGTTCTCTATCTTCTATGAGTAACTCTTGAGAGTGTTCCTTAAATAAGTCACGTACACGAAAATCCCTGTCTTAGGCTCTGCTTTGGAGAACTTGACCTAATATAGGCTGCAAGAATATATGTGAAAGCATCCCTGCCAGGTAGAATTTTAAGGCAGATTTGCTTAAGAAACCCTTTGCACTAGATTTTTAATGGCATTTTGTGAGTGTAAGGAATATAATGAATTAAAAGTGGTACTACCCTCCACACATCAAGAGAATTTAAAGAGAAATAATACAAGCTTTGGTAAAAAATGCTCCCCTCTGAATCAGTTTAAAAATTATCATGGAACTATCTTTCTTTAGAGGCTTCAAAGTTGTAGAATTGGCTGTTGCAAATCTTTCTACTTTTGCCAGTGAATATATGGATTAGATGGGACACTTTATAAGAGGCAGAAAATATATTCAAATTTAGACATATAGTTAATCAAATTCAACTGGACTGCTATTTAGCAGAATATAGTGCTCTACTGAATTCTCATGGCATTGTGCCTGCTCTGTAATGACCGAAATCAGGTCCTATTTTTCTATGTCATATTGTAAACTATTAAGTTTCACATCAAAAACATCTGTTGTTGAATGAGCATCTAAAATGTGCAAGATGTGCTTTATCTATTGTTTTTCAGTCACTTCTAATAATACTCCTGATTTTTTAAGATGAGGAAATGAAGTAATCTTTTTGCCTTGATATTAAAGAAGACTCCAGGACAGATATTTCTTTATATTTATATGTATTTTTATTTTGATGAAGACAAGATCTCTTGTCTGTCACCTGGGCTGGAGTGTAGAGGCATGATCATGGCTCAATGCAGCTTCAAACTCTTGAGCTCAAGCAATTCTCCCCTCTCAGCCTCCAGAGTAGCTGGAATTACAGGCAAGCACAACTATGCCCGGCTAACAATTGTTTTAATTTTCAAGCTGATGTAGACTCCTCGGCTCAAACAATCCTCCCACCTCAGCCTCCTAAAGTGTTGGGGTTAAGTCATTGTGCCCAGGCCCAAACCAGACATTTCTGATTCCAGATCCCATGCTTCCTTCATTGTGCCATTATATATTTGAAGGACTTAAGCAAATGACTTTCTTAGCATCTGGAGCTAGCTAGATTGGATATATCTTTGGCATCTCTCTTTTGGCAGAAAGGGTTGGGTTGCGATTATTTTCTGTTTTTCCTGAATTGATTCTTGCTGTTTGGAATTTCTTTTTCCTCTCAGCTATTTCTTTTGAATAATAATATCCATAAAAATAGTAGCATCATCTGTGTAAACTGTTGTTAAGTTACAGTCCTGGAAAAGTCTCTTGCATTCATTCTCTCATGCAATCCTTGAAACCCTTGCTGTAATTACTTACAAATGAGAACATTACCTCTTGAAGAGGTTAGGCTAATTACTGAGGTAACAGAGAGTAAGTGTGTCAGCGAGATTTGATCCTTTGCCAATGACATGAGAGTATCCCCTTTCAAACTTGACGGAATTTATCACAGCTGTGCAAAATAATGTTCTCCCCAGAAACAGCACAATTCACTAGTTTGCTTCTCCTTGGTTATTTCTGAAATAGCTCAAAATAACACATAGCTTGTAGTCCTTATAAATGTCAGCAACTGTAAGGATTTTCCTTTGGATTTTGCCCCTTTATTTCTTTTAATTATACTCAGTATCTTGTGGATCCATTTCTTTCTTTCTTACCCACTTTTTCCTAATCATTCCAACTATTCAATATTTTTAGACTCTAAGATGTATCATGTAATGTGAAAGATGCTGAAGATAGGAGCATGAATAAAATTTCTCTTGCCCTCAAAGAGTGCAAATACTGCTTTAATTCATCATTTGTCTTTTATATTTCTCTTTTTTTATTTTCAATTTTACTTTTTTATTTGAGACGAAGTTTCGCTCTTGTTACCCAGGCTGGAGTGCAATGGCGCGATTTTGGCTCACCGCAACCTCTGCCTCCTGGGTTCAGGCAATTCTTCCTCAGCCTCCTTACAGGCACGCGCCACCATGCCCAGCTAATTTTTTGTATTTTGAGTAGAGACGGGGTTTCACCATGTTGACCAGGATGGTCTCGATCTCTTGACCTTGGGATCCACCCGCTTTGGCCTCCCAAAGTGCTGGGATTACAGGCTTGAGCCACCGTGCCCGGCCCTCAATTTTACTTTTTATGGATACCTAATAATTATACATATTTATGGGGTACATGTGAAATTTTGATACAAGCATACAATGTGTGATGATGAAATCAAGGTAAATGGGATATCCATTACATCAAGCATTTGTCATATATTTCTGTTGGGAATATTTCAAGATTACTGTATAAGTTATTTTGAAATATGCAATAAATTATTGATGAATATAGTCACCCAATTAAGCTACCAAATACTAGATCTTTTTCTCCTATATAACTGTATTTTTATAATGACTAACCAACCACTCTAAATCACTCCCACCCACCTACCTCTATCAGATTCTGGTAACCACCATTCTACTCTCCACCTCTAGGCGATCAATTTTTTTTTTTTTTTTTTTTTTTTAGCTCTCACATGTAAATGAGAACATGCAGTATTTGTCTTTGTGTGCCTGGTATTTCGCTTAATGTAGTGACCTCCAGTTCTATTCATGTTTTTGCAAATGATAGGATTCCATTCTTTTTATGGCTAAATAACATTCCATTGTATGTAGGTACCACATTTTCTTATTCATTCATCTGTTGTTGGACACTTGGGCTCATTTCATATTTTGGCTATTGTAAATAGTGCTGCCATAAACCTGGGCATGAAGACATCTCTTGGATATACTGATTTCTGTTCTTTTGGATATATACAGAGAAGTTGGATTTAAATTTAGTTTTTTTTGGAACCTCCATATTGTTCTCCATCGTAGCTGTACTAATTTACATTTCCACCAGTAGTGTAATAGGATTCTTCTTTCTATATAATCTCCTTGTCCACTTATGATCAGAGTCGTACTTTAATTTTACCACATGACAGAGTAAGATAGGCTTAATTGCCAAAGGTTTTATATATGATGTTACAGGAATCTTCTTGAATTTATATTACTTACAGTAAACAGAGATAACAATTTCACAGGCCAACTATGTCAAAATTTTCATTGTTGAAGAAAACAAACCTAGATTTTAATCAGGTTCTGAAAAATGGATAGGATGTGACCCGTTTCCATCTTTGCTGATTCTTCTTCCAAATGCTCTAAGTTCAGAACGAGTAGTATCATTTGTCAATTGCCATGTGTACTGTTGGATTTTATTTTTCTAAGCTTCTACTCAAATATTTTCTATACTTTCAAAAGTCCAGTTCATTTCTATCTAAATAGACAGTGTTTGGTTATATACCTCTATGGTTATATATACAAACATAATATATATTTATATAATATATGGGTATATGACATACATATGTAATATGTCACATATGAGATATGTAAATATAGGTGTGTTTATGTGTATATATATGAAATCAGTGAAGCAAGGGAAAGAAGGAAGAGTTAGAGATAATAACAAGAGTATAGGTTCAGAGCGTGTGTGTGTGTGTGTGTGTGTGTATGTGAATGAACTCGAAACAACACAATTTATTCCTTTTTACAATCCAGCACTTCTTTGGCTTCATGTTGTGGCAGAAGGGGTACCAGGTAAACAGAAGGTACAAAAGGGTCTCAATCATGTGGCTGGCAGCTGGCAATAATCACCACCTGGGATCTCAGTTGGAGTGTAAACCACATCCTTAGTTCTTTTTCAGGGTGCCTCACCACATGGCTGCTTGGGCCACCTCATGGGATGGCAGTCTCAGGCTAGGCAAACTTCTTACTTGGCAAGTATCTTTTTGCAGAATACAAAAGTAAATGCTGCCAAGCAATCTTGAAATTTAGTTCAAAAGTTCCACCACATTCTATTAGTTAAAGCACACCATAGTTAAAATAACCCATAGTCAAAATAGCTTATGGTTGAATTGCCTAAGTTTAAGGGGACTTTAGGTGAACATACAGTATATTGAGGGCCATCAATCTACTGTAACAATCTACTACTTCAAATAACTCCCCCAAACCAGTAAACAAGTAGTCCTTCTGGGATTATAACCCTGGTCTATCCATTTTCTTCCAAGAATGGCTTGATGTCTTCGGGCATGGAGCATGACTTCCCCATCACCAAATGCCTTGACTAAAAACAACTATTATCCAGCAGACGCCAGGTAGTTATACTCTATTTACCCTAAGATTTGAAGAACACAAGCACAGTTATCTTTGCAGAGAGCACCTCTCTGACCTTCATGGTTGCATCAGGGAATGAATGAATAGTCCCTTAAATAATTAAGAAAATAACCAGTGGTTTGGAAACACTTTAGATGACAATTGGAGAAAAAATATCATTGAAAACAGTTATCATCATCTGGGAGGACGTTTTAAACACAGTAATCATGTACAGCTCTCTGATCAAATTTGGACCAATACTGGGAGGAATTTATTGCAGCTGCACAAAGTAATGCTCCCTGCCCTCACACCCCCACCCCACAAAAAATAGTACAAGCATCACCCTTCAGAAACCTGTCTGACATAGGCTCCTAGAATAGTCAATGACAACTACCTTGCTCTCTGTGGCATCTCTTTGTTTTGCACCATTCACTGACTGCCTGAAACACAATACCATTTAATACAATTATTTTGATAGAGATCTATGTATTGGGAAAAGGCAAAACTAAAATTGCCATTAATGTTGTGTTCTCCAGAACAGACAAGGCATTTGGAATTTGTAGCTGCAGACCAGATGTATTTGGATGCTCTGCCCTGTGTGTTACTCTTTAATGTTAACAAAAAGGGCCATATTCCAATAATTGAAAGTGTTCTTCCCCTTTCAGTATTTTGCTCAAATATCACTTTATTTCTTCTTTTTCTCTATAGTGAAAATAACAAATTTAATTATTTTCCTCCAGAGTAGTTTGTTCTCATCTTATGCAGAAGTTGCTGCCTCCTTGCCTGCATCTCGATATCCTTAAATTAGAGAAGAGAATAGGAAGGGCATTGGATTCCATGTCTCAGTGTGATCTGCTTTTTATTAGTGCCCAGGTCCACAGCCTCACTATTCAGGTAAATCTGCTGTCCATTTCTCTCCTCCCTGGTTATCTTTCCAAAACTGTAAGCATTTTGCTCTGATGTTTTCCCCGGTAACCATTTACTTATACCCCAAGTAGCAAAGCTTTCAATGCATCCAGAAGGCCTGAGACTTGGTCCTTAGGAAATACCAGGTGTTAGTCCAGTTTCCCCAGTGAAAGGCTTAGAGATTTATTATCAACTCAGTCTCTGGAAACTCTGTCCACTTTTCAGCCCCTTGAAGATCCTGTTCAAATTAATGGACAAAATTGCTTTTGGCTGAGTATCTCGGTGTCTCAGGGGTGATAATTTTTTTTTAAAAAAATTTAGAATTTTTTCTTCAATTGATAGGCTGGAAGTGTTTGCAATCATAGGCACAGACTATTTTTGGTGGTTATCTTTATCAATGTTGTCAGCAAATCTTTTATGACAAAACAGAGTTTCATGGAAAAATAGAAAAAAAAAAGAGATAAAAAAGAAAAACAGAACAATCCCACCAAGAAAGAAGAAAAACATAGAGTTTCACAGAAATAAGAGTATTTCTCTTTTACAAGGATACTTTTCCAAAAACTTATACCCATAATAGTCTAATTTTATTAACCCAGTTTTGTTTATCAGTTCACTCAGTTTAGTATGCAGTTACTGTGCAAAGTATTAAAATGCTTCATCTACATTTGAGAATGTTCAAAGTTAGAGGCTGCTATTATTTATATTTTATAAATGATGTTCAGAGAGGTGAAATCATTTCTCACAGTTGCAGAGCTAACAAATATCAGAACAAGTGCTCTGTGAAATTAAATTCAAGGAGTGACTTTTGGGTTCATACATGGTTATCAATCCAAAGCCAGCTTTAATGTAGAATGTGCTGTCTTGAAGATTCTTAGTGTGGCTATATAGAAGAGAAAATCGATGGCTTTCACTGTCTCAGGGCATTTGTATACTGCTTAAACATTAGAATTGTGATTTTATTAAGAGTCCTTTCAGAGGTCCTAAGCATTATCAATGTAGTCTACATGAGAGTTTATGTGAAACAGCTATATTAAAAAGAAAAAGTCCTGTCCAGATGGATCTCTAATAGTGTGGTGCAGAAAGTACCCATGGTTTCACGTTTATGCATAATGAGCGGTCCTTTTTTCACTGTGACCTTAGGTGGCTACTCCTTTATGAGAAAGCAAGAGAAATCTTGCCCCACCCCAAGTGGGAGAATGATCAATGATGTCTCTGGTTAGAAAGCACAGAGGTAACACCTCAAAATTGAAAAAAAAAACAAAAAAAACAACAAAAAAACCTTTTTCCTAGAAAGTGGCATATTGCTCAGTATTTTGAAAAAGGTAAACCTCTCAGATGTCATGTTAACATTTCTAATATCCCTAATACAATGGTTGCATTTGACATGAGTCTTGAGCGGGCTCCTAAGCCAGTCATAAATATTTCCCACATGTGGTAAAAATAACCGAAACTAACAAGGATTTTTCCAGTTCAGAAAGTCATACATTACAGAGAGTGTTAATGATTGATTGAATGCCAACAAAATTTTCATTACACAAGAAAAAGTGTTTACACTTAATTACATATGGCAATTTTCACGAATCATTTTGTGTGAAAGGATTTGAAATTTATATCAGAACCACAGCGAGCTTTATTTTTATATTTGTCTAAACAGTTCTTTAGTTTATTATAGAATAAAATCTTCATAAATTTCATTTTATAACATATTGCTGTCAGTCTCAGCCAATCAATTTTTATTCTTCTAAGATCCTCTCCAGGAATTGTTATGAATTTGTAGTTGGCAGGGCAGGCTCATCCTTACTAAATAATACAATCAAGACTCTCATACTTAAACTGGGCAATGCATTTGCAACATTATTTTTCCTTAATAATCTGTATTTTTTGTACCTACTGTGTCTATTTAGCTATAATATTATAAAACCCCACTGCCCTTTGTTTCCATTTATCGGCCTACAATCACAACGTATACTGGGAATATAATAACGCCCGATTTTACCATCATACCTGTAGGGAAAACACTTTATCATGGTTGCCAACAATATAAATAAACTTCCCAGAAATCAAGACATGGGCAGTGGGGGACCAGTGTATGAGAACTGGAACAACTTATATTACTCACTTTGAATCCAGAGATTTAGCTCTATGGAGTTTTCCTCACAATCTATTCTATTCCTTCATTTGAAAATGCTGGAACTTGAAATTATTTTTCTGTGTATTCTTTATACTTTCCACAATGTGACATTTTAAAAATTCTGAGTTTTCAGTAATTTTTTTCTCTTATATTCTTCTCTGCATAAGCATACCTTCTGGACACTGCTAGAATGTCTAGCAAATGTGTTAAAACGTCTCAGGAAGTTTTAGTAAGTACCATTTTGCAATGTAAGAAATTATTTCTTCCTTTACGTACTTTTTCAACTGTTGTCTCCTTAGTAGGAGGTTTCCAGGGTAAGCTGGCGGCTATTAAATGCATTTACCCATAATGTAAAGAAGGATGATGGGTGTTATTGTATATTATTCTGAAGAGTTTTCTGTCTCTTCTCCTAACCATATATGTGCCCAGAATCTCATACTAGGCCCATGTCACCCTTTGAGTTGCCCTTTATATTCTCTAAGAGCTCTCACTTTACCCAGTATTTCATAGAGCCTTCTTTAATACTACTGAGACAGTGTCTACTTCACCTTTCTCTTACATTTTATACAGTGCCACACATTGTAATCACATAACCTCTTCTCAACCTTTTATTTTTTACTTAGAATGATTATAAGATGAAGCTCCTTAAATAACAAGATTCTTGTAAGTACGAAGACAGTGTTCTGGAATTGTTAAATGAATAGGTAAGCCTTTATGATAATATTCCCCCCATGAAAAGTCATGGTGCTAGTTATTTCTGTAATTTAGAAAGTTTGTTAGTAGAAAACCACGGTTTTGTTCTAATTAAACAAACAAGTGACACCTTAATACACAAACAAATGTCTGTGTTACTCTCCATCCTCTCATACCATTACCTATTTTTTTTAAAAACAAACCTGTTGTCAGGTTTAAATTAGCTTTCCTGGTTGAAACCAGCAGTCTTAATTTGCAATTGAAATTCATCCAATTAAACAATAGATTGCCTGGAATTAATGGTAATTGAACAATCTAAATTAAATGGGAGAAATTGTGGACAAGTGAAGAGGAAAATAAACATGGCACAATTTAAGCTTGGAAAGTCACATACATTAACGAGACCATATAACCATGTTTCATGAAATGCTGTTTACCTTCAGACACATCTATAAAAGCCTTTGTGGGACACTCCACTGACCTAAAAAGTGAGTACTTTGGCAGCCGTTGAGACAACTAGAATCGAAGTAGCCATAAAAACCCTACATTTGCAATAAATGTACTTTCTTTTGGCTAATAGGACATGGCATCATATCCCTGTGATACCATCAGCCACTAAAATGTGACAAGAAAGGAATCATCCATTGCATGCATTGTAATGTTGCTCCATCAAAGGGTCTAAGTCTCCTTTTTCAGGTATGATATAACAACTATAACTCTGGAAAATAAGTATGGTGGTGAAACTTGTATTAATTTCGCCCAAGAAAAAGAATTATGAGAAATGCAATCTGGTTCTTACATAGGCACTGGGAGGTCTTTGGAGAGCTAACTCAAAATATTTGACTTTTCAAAAAGGGTCTCTGACTGGCTTACATTGTCTGGTTATCCATATACAGCAAAAAATCCTATCCCTAAATAGATGGTTATGATCACCTGCAGAGAACCACGGATCCCCTAGCAAAACTTGGTCTGGAGACACTAGTGATGGCATAAACATACCAAGAAGGTATGAAAAGACATCAGGAATGTATAAAAAATTCCCCAAGAAGGTAGGAAATTACATGATTAAAGTCTCTTGAAAGAGTAAGGCAGGCCCCTCGACAGTTAGAAATGGTTCCAGAGCCCAGTGCAGTGGTTCATAGCTAGAATCCTGGTAACTCAGCAGGCTGAAGGGGAAGATTTGAGGTCTGGAGTTTGAGATGAGCCTGGGCAATATAGTGAGACTTCATCTCTAAATAAACAATCAAGAAAACAAAACAAAACAAAAAATGCCTGGGTGTGGTTGTGCTCACCTAGAGTGCTAGGTACTTAGGAGACTGAGGCAAGAAGATCACTTGAGGCCAGAAGTTAGAGGTTGCAGTGAATCATGATAATGCCACTGCACTCCAGCCTGGTTGACAAAGTAAGACCCTGACTCTTAAAAAAGGAAAAAAACAGGAAACAATTTTAAAAAAGGGAGAGAAAGAAATGGCTTGAGAGAGCTAGGTAGAAAAGAATGACATGAGTTTACATTGTGGCTAGGAGACACGGCTAGGGACAGGATTCTCTGGTGCAGGTGGGGGCTTTCCTGGTTTGAATGACCTGCTGGTATCAGTGGATCACTCAGGTTTTCTTATCAGCTTGTCTAGATTTAGGACATGAGAAAAAGAGGAAGGACAAGGCTTAAAAGTTCTCATCAGTCAAATATTTTTCTTTAATTGGAATCATACTCATCATTGCAGAGTCTGAGTATCGGAAATGAGCAATGTCGACATAAGAATGACTCTTAATCTGCTCTTCATCCTACAAATCGAGCTGATGCTTACCTATCCCATTACTGCAAAATGAAAGCAGAGATTGGCGTGCTACAGCCACAAGCAAAGGAATTCTAGCAGCCACCAGAATGTGGAAGAGGCAGAGAAATTATCCCGTAGAGCCTCTTGTAATGTGTTGCCCTAACAAAACCTTGATTTCAGTCCAGTGAAACTATTGAACTTCAGGCCTGCAGAACTATGACAGGGAAAACTTCTCATGTCCAAGGCACCAAATTTGTGATCATTTGCTCGGACAGCCACAAAAATGAATACATATGGAATATAGATGGAAAAAGTAGACTGTAAAAATGAGAAGACTATACCAGTAAAAGAGATTATTAAATCTGAATCATAGAATGTGTTTGGGTGTATAAGGCATGAAAAAATAAAGTATGTGAAAGAATGGTGACAATTACAGCTATAGAAATGAACAAAGAGCTGCAAATTAGATGGCTCAAAACAACAGTAACATTTTTCCCTCACATCCTGTAAGGCTAGAAATTTAAAATGATGGTGTCATGAGGACCATGCTCCCTGGAAAGCTCCAAGGAAGAACCTTTCTCTGCCTCTTCCTAGCTTCAGGTGTTTTCTGGGGATTGTTGGCACTCTTTGCCTTGCAGCTGCATCAATCACTGTGATTCTTGGCTTCATCCTCACATAGCTGTTTTCCCTCTGTATGTGCCTGTGTCGCTGATTCCCACTTTTTTTTTGTCTTCTTATCACATTAGTCATTGAATGTAAAGCCTGCCCTAATACATGATGACCTCATTTTAACTTGAATATATCTCCAAATACTCTATCTTCAAATAGGATTACCTTCCCTGATACCAAAGGTTAAGACTTCAACATATTTTGCTGAGGAGGAACAGCATTTTACTCACAGAAGAAAGTAAACACAATCTTAGGAAATTTAGACTTTAAGAGTAATGCAAAACATTTCCAAAGATTTTACTCACGAAGGGACATTATTATCTAATCATTTTACATATCCTGTAGTATCTTAGTTGGGTATCCCGTTGGTCTTATTCTAACCTAACTCAAACCAAAGGACAGCGGAGTCTATTGATGCCATCCATAAAGTTTACACTTCAAGCCGCAAAGCAAGGTGCTGAGCAAATGGAAGATACGTAGCACAGATTTTGTTGAGAATCATTCTCACGAAAGTTTAATGTTATAAAAGAGTTTAGACAGGAAAAAAGTCAGGAAAATGCTAATTACTCCTCATAGGTTGATGGTTTCTTTCTTTCTCTTTTTTTGACAAACTGTAAGGTTTATCTACCTTGGTACTGATGGAATAGGCTTAACTGGGAACAAATGATTTTTATTACTAAAGTAATTTCGGACTCCGCACACCTTGTTATTTAATATGGTGTCCCACTAATCAGAAAAAGCAGAGTTTAATCTGATTCTGACACAATTGAAGATGAGTAATTTGTTGGAGTGACTTATACAAGCTTTAGTTGATGGATTCTTTCTATCTTTGGTTTTTATCTGATAATGAATACTAGACATTTATTTCTGATATGAAAATGTCACAGTTCTCTTGAATTGAGTGATAGACAATCATTACATATTCAATTTGTTTTTCTATTTTAAAAGTTTTAATAGAAGTTCTCATTGACTTTTTTACCAGTATTCCTTTAACACTAGAAACATATTATCACTTTGATAGAATATCTCTTTTTGAAAGAAATACCCTAGACTGGACGCCACCTAATGAGTGAGATCTAGTAATTCTAAGAACATTTTTATTTTGTCAGGAATCTAAAAATACCCTAAATCCAATTTGGATTAACTTTTCGATTTTATCTAAAGTCTTGATTTGTTTTGGTTAGAGTTTTCTTTGAGAATATTGACAATAGGGTTTTCTGTGAAACACAAAATGATCGAAGAAAGAAGCTGGAATTTTTCTGGGTAAATGGAAACAGGAAGCACTATATCCAGGCGACAAGAAGAGAATATGACTCCGAAGATTGTCACTCAGTAAAAGTAGTGTTCTCCCAGAACGCTGATAATGCCATAACACGGGCTATGTTTGAATTTTGTTTGGGCAGGTCCTTTCTCCATCACTTTCATATAGGAAACAGTGCTCTCTGAGTCGTCTCCCTGCTCCATTTCCAAAATACCCCTTCAGATCTAATGACTGCATATGTGTATCTTTCCATACTGTACTTACTTACAATTTAGCTCAAAATTAAATCTGATTAACTTTTGAACCTAATTTTCCCCGTGTTAATTCTATGAATATTCACATACTGCATCGGTTTATTTATTTATTTATTTTAAGATGGAGTTTTGCTCTCGTTACCCAGGCTGGAGTGCAATGGCACGATCTCGGCTCACCACAACCTCCGCCTCCCGGGTTCAGGCAATTCTCCTGCCTCAGCCTCCTGAGTAGCTGGGATTACAGGCACGCGCTGCCATGCCCAGCTAATTTTTTGTATTTTGAGTAGAGACGGGGTTTCACCATGTTGACCAGGATGGTCTCGATCTCTTGACCTCGTGATCCACCCGCCTCGGCCTCCCAAAGTGCTGAGATTACAGGCGTGAGCCACCGCGCCTGGCCCGCGTCGATTTATTTTTATTTTACAGAGGTAGGTTTCACTCTGTTGCCAAAGCTGGAATGCAATGGCACAATCATAGCTCACTGCCGCTTTGACCTCTTGGTCTCAAGCTATACTTCCTCCTCAGCCTCATGAGTAGCTGAGACTACAAGCACATGTCATGACACCCAGCTAATTATTTTTGTCTCATTTTTTATAGAGAAAGAGTCTTGCTATGTTGCCCAGGCTGGTCTTAAACTCATTACATAAAGTGATCCTCTTGCCTTGGCTTCCTAAAATGCTGGGATTACTAGCATGAGCTACTGCATCTGGCCCATTTATTTTTCTAATGAGACTATAGTTTATGCTTTCATCATAAAATGATTTAAAGAAGAAATAAGCTAGATAAATTTCCTTTGAAAAACAGGGGCAAAACATTTTAGACAATATCTGTCTGCACCTTTACATTGACATTAAACTATAATTTTTTGGTGAATTTTTGTAATTTTGTGAAGGCTATACAGACAGAAAGAGTCACTGTGGAGTAGAGAAAGTGCAGAATTAAGGAAATAGAATTGATACGTTGGAGACTAAGGCATCTAGAGTTTTCAGGGAAGATACTTTGAAAGAATTCTGCATTGAGAGAAATCCCCAGAGACCTATGGAAGATTCCTTTGGAGTACTCAATAGAATACTGATTAGTGTGTGAGTATAAGAAAACATCCCAAGGTTTGATAAATATCTGCCTTAAGGATTAAAGAGGATCTTAAATAAAGACCAAGCAGATTTTTTAATAGAGCCTGTTCTCACCAGCCAGATTGGGACACAGAGCATTATTAAGTAGAGGACTCAGAAGAGTCTTGCTTTTATAGTGTGAAGAAAACCTCTAAATGTGGTTCTGCCAAATCTTAAAGCAACATCTGAAGGATAAAACTTAATTGTGTGTTAAAATAAAGCTCAATATTATTTTGTAGAATTACAAATATCCAGTACACAAGAAGGTAAAAATTTACAGTATCTTGTATTAGTAAAAAATTACAAGGCATTAAAATAAGAAGAAAGATGCAACCCATGAGAAAAAAAATCAACCATTCAAAAACAATCTAAAAATGTCAGAGAAGTTAAAATTAGCCCACAAGAACAATAGTACAGTTATTGAAACCATATCCTATAATCATATTAAAAACGAGAGTAAAAACATGGAAGACATAAAGTGGAAAATATAAAAGTGGTCCAAAGTGAACCTCTAGATATGAGAACAGCATTGTCTGAGATAATGTTAAAAAATGCAATGGTTGGGAACTGCATATTAGATCTATCAGAAGAAAAGATTAATGAGCCTGGAGACACAGCACAACAAATTACTCAAACAGAAGAAAAAAGACTAGAATAAATTAACAGAACATGAGTGATAAGTATTTTAAGTGGTCCAATATATGTGTAATTGAAGTCTCTGGAGTAAGAGAGAAGAGCTACAAAAATGAATAGATAACTATTGACTAAACATTTTTCCAAGTTGATAAAATATACAAACCCATAGATACAAGAAACTTAGTAAAGAAACATGGACAGAACCTAACACATAATGTAATACATTTTCTCAAGATCAGTGATAGTGAGAAATTTTAAATACATCTAGGGAAAAAAGACATATTACATACAAAAATAAAGATGGTAGCAATTTTCTTTCTAGAAACAATACGCATGGATAAAAAGTAGATGCATCTTCTAAAAAGAAAGAAATAAGAAAAAAGAAACTGTCAACCCATAAAAATTCTATACACACAGAAATTTCTTTCAAAAACAAAGGTTAAATAGGGACTTCTCCATTATTATAAAAATTGAAATGATTAATCACCAGTAGACCTTCTGTGCTGCCAAAATTTTTATAGAAAGTTTCCTGAGTAGAAAGAAAATTATACAACATAAAAATAGTATCTATCTAAAGAAGAAAAGAGCATGGGAAATAAAAGACACAGGTAAATACATAAGCCTTTTTTTATTATTTAAATTTATTTAAAAAGCATATGGCAGTTTAAACTAAAACAATAACAATGTAATGCTAATAATAAATATATAAAAATAAAGTAAATTAATTATAAAAATATATGAGTATATTTTTAGACATAACATTCCTGACAAAAACAGCACAAAGGCTAGGAGAGGAGTAATGAAAATATATAACTGAAAATAAAATATTACTGGGAAAATAGTCAAATTGAAAAGTTTATACGATAAACTTAAAAAATCACATGAATAACATTACAAATAAGTATAGCTAGAATAAGTAAAATAAATTATTTCATAGAAATATAATCTAAAGAAGGCATAAAGATAAAAAATGACATATTGAACAAGCAGAAAACAAATAGCAAGTTGATGGTTTTAAACCTAATTGTATCAAACATCACATTAAATTTAAATGGTCTAAACACCCCAATTAAAACAAAGAGGTGGCTGGGTGCACTGGCTTATGCCTGTAATCCCAGCACTTTGAGAGGCCAAGGCAGGCGGATCACCTGAGGTCAGGAGTTCCAGACCAGTGTGACCAACACAGAGAAACCCGTCTCAACTAAAGTTACAAAAGATTAGCTGGCATTTTGGTGCATACTTGTAATTCCAGCTACTTGGGAGGCTGAGGCAGGAGAATTGCTTGAACCTGGGAGGCAGAGGTAGTGGTTAGCCAAGATCATGCCATTGCATTCCATCCTGGGCAACAAGAACAAAACTCTGTCTCAAATAAAAAGAGTCTGACTGAATTAAAATGAGGAAGAAATAAATTTTTTAATACAATTTTGTTTAAAACCATCAACTTCCTATTTCTTTAGCTACATGCTGTCAAAAGGAAACTAAATATAAATAAAATAAAATAGATTGAAGTTAAATATATATTCCATGATAACATTAATCAAAAATAGCTCAAGCGATTACATTAATATTAGACAGATTTCAGAGCAAAAAAAAAATGCTGCTAGGTACATGATAATCCATTCTAAATGTTTACGAGCCTAATATTACAGCTTCAAAAATATGAAGCATGAACAGATAAAACTACAACAGACTCTCAGACTTCTTGAAAAATCGAGACCCTATCATCAAAACTGAAAGAGCCAGAGGAGCAAGATTAAAAAAAAAAAAATCTCAAAAGCTAGCAGAAGACAAGAGATAACTAAGATCAGAACTGAACCAAAGGAGATAAAAAGACACAAAAAAAACCTTCAATATATCAATAAATCCAGGAGCTGATTTTTTTAAAAGATCAGCAAAATAGACAGACCCATAGCCAGATTAATACAAAAGAAAAGAGTGAAGAATCAAATAGATGCAATAAAAAAGGTTAAAGGGGATATCACCACCAATTCCTAGAAATACAAACTACCATCAGAGATTACTACAAACAACTCTATGCACATAAACCAGAAACCTGGAAGAAATGGATAAATTCCTGGACACTTGCACCCCCCCAAGCCTAAACCAGTCAGAAGTTGAAACCCCAAATAGACCAATAACAAGGGCTGAAGTTGAGGCAGCAATTAATAGCCTACCAACCATAAAAGCCCAGGTCCACATGGGTTCACAGCCTAATTCTACCAGACATACAAAAAGGACCTGGTACCATTCCTACTGAAACTATTCCAAACAATCCAAACAGAGGGAATCCTTCCCAAATCATTTTATGAAACCAACATTATCCTGATACCAAAACCCAGCAGAGACTAAGCAAAAAAAAGAAAACTTCAGGCCAATATCCATGATGAACATAGATGCAAAAATCTTCAATAAAATACTGGCAAATCAATTGCAACAGCACATCGAACACCTTATCTATCACTGTCACGATCAAGTAGACTTCATCCCAGGGATGCAAGGCTGGTACTGGTAGCAAAACAGAGATATAGACCAATGTAACAGAACAGAGGCCTCAGAGGCAAGGCCACATATCTACAACCATCTGATCTTTGACAAACCTGACAAAAACAAACAATGGGGAGAGGATTCCCTGTTTAATAAACGGTATTGGGAAAACTGGCTAGGCATGTGCAGAAAGCAGAAACTGGACCGCTTTTTGACACCTTACACTAAAATTAACCCCAGATGGGTTAAAGACTTAAACATAAGACCTAATACCATAAAAACCCTAGAAGAAAACCTGGGTGAAATCATTCAGGATATAGGCATAGGCAAGGACTTCATGACTAAAACACCAAAAGCATTGACAACAAAAGCCAAAATAGACAAATGGAATCTAATTAAACTCCAGAGCTTTTGCACAGCAAAAAAAAAAAAAAAAAAAAAAAAAAAAAAAAACAAACATTAGAGTGAACCAGCAACCAACAGAATGGGAAAAATCTACCCATCTGACAAAGGGCTAATATCCATAATCTACAAAGAACTAAATCAGATTTACAGGAAACAAACAAACCCATTCAAAAGTGGGCAAAGGATATGAACAGACACTTTTCAAGAAAAGACATAAATGAGGCTAACAGACATATGAAAAAAATGCTCATCATTACTGGTCATTAGATAAATGCAATTCAAAACCACATTGACATACCACCTCAAGCCAGTTAGAATGCCAATCATTAAAAAAAATCTGGAGACAACAGATGCTGGAGAGGATGTGGAGAAATAGGAACACTTTTACACTGTTGATGGGAGTGTAAATTAGGTCAACCATCGTGGAAGACAATGTGATGATTCCTCAAGGACCTAGAAATAGAAATTTCATTTGACCCAGCAATCCCATTACTGAGTATATATATCCAAAGGATTATAAATCATTCTATTATAAAAACATATGCACATGTATGTTCACTGTGGCACTGTTTACAATACCAAAGACCTGGAACCAATCCAAATGCCCATCAATGAGAGATTGGACAAGGAAAATGTGGCACATATACACCATGGAATATGATGCAGCCATAATAAATGATGAGTTTATGTCCTTTGTAGGGGCATGGATGAATCTGGTAACCATCATTCTCGGCAAACTGACACGAGAACAGAAAATCAAAAACCGCATGCTCTCACTCATAGGTGGGTGTTGAACAATGAGAACACATGGACACAGGGAGGAGAGCATCACACACTGGGATCTGTTGGGGGGGGCACAAGGGAGGGACAGTGTGGAGTGGGGAGTTGGGGAGGGATAACGTGGGGAGAAATGCAAGATATAGGTGATGGGGATGGAGGGAGCAAACCACATTGCCAGGTATGTACCTATAAAACAATCCTGCATGTTCTGCACATGTACACCAGAACCTAAAGTGCATTTATATATATATATACACAAATATACGTATATATATATATACACATAATAAATATGCATATATATTCATATAAATATATATTTATGTATATACACACAAATATGTGTATATATTTAAATATATATAAAGAGTGACAATAGCAAGTTTGGGAAGATGTAAAGAAACTGGAAATCTCACAAACTGGTAGTAAAGATGTAAAATTGTGCAATTATTTTGAAATTAATTCAGGATTCCCAAAAAGTTAAACATGTTTCTACCATATGATCTAGTCATTGCACTCCTATGTAATTATCTCCCTTCCAAATGAAAACATATGCTTATACAAAGACTAGTGCAAGAATATTTATGGAAGCTTTATTTGTAATATATTTTAGCTGGAAACAGCCCATATGCTCAAGATCACCTGAATGGATGAATGAATAGTGGTACATCCACACGGTAGAATGACATCAAATGAATAGATGATTAATACAAAAACCTGGATTAATCTAAAAATAATTATGCTGACTAAAAAATACTCCACAAAAACTCGAAAATAAATTCTATATTATATTCATATAAAAATTACAAAATAAATTTATTTTGTAGTGCTGAAAAGTAATTACACATAGGCATAAGAAAACTGTTGGAAGTGACGTGATAATTTTATAGATGTAGACATGCTACAATACCAAAATATAACCTTTAAATTTATCTGTTTTAATGTTTCTCATTTACAGCTCAATAAACGTATTAATAAAATCATATATTGAACTACAAAAAACAACCCAACTACAAAATCAGGAATAGTGAAAAGAGTAGGCTTAAAAGTTAGATGGCTCTGAATCCTAAATTCACATCCTTAGTTGTATAAACCTGGTTATGTCACTTATTTATTTGCACTACGATTTGATAAGACTCTTCAGGTGATTTGTCTTGTAGAGTTCTTTATTTTACAGAAGAGGAAAGGAGAGCTTAGGAGAGAGTTACTGGGTGAAATTATTTTTATCCTCTCAAATATTTTAAACTACTAAATGTCTTTATCAAATATTACGTATGATTGCATAAAATATTAAATAGGCTACCATGTTTGCTGACTTAATTATCGCAATACTAGTCTCCAGAAAAGTATAAGAATTATTTAGAAGTCTTCCAAATCACTGATTAAGACCGATCTTTCCTAACCAATACAAAGGACTGGTGGTGATTGAATGGTATTAGACACCCCAAATTCCTCCTACATATATAAGGCAGACTTGAGTGGTTTTCTTAAACCTAAGCCTCATCCCAATTTCTATTTGACACTGTATTGATTTAGCCATAATTTCAACAAGTCTTAGATTGGGTTTTCTTCAAAGCATAAAATCTGTCTACCAATAGCCGTGGCTCCTTTTGTGCATGTATTACTATTTAATATTTGTAAGATAGTCCTCTCTGTTAAACCCAGCTATTTTGCATCTGTCCCTTTTTCCATAGAGTGTGTATGTATTTGTGTGTGTGTGTGAGAGAGAGACAGAGAGAGAGAGAGAGAGAGAGAGAGAGAGAGAGAGAGAGAGAGAGAGAGAGAGACAACTCTGACCTGAAGAGGGATTTAATGAAATATGTAGGGAGTAGAACTTATGAAAAGTAATTCATTTATGGCAATGAAAGGATTTCTTAGTGCTTATGGCAAAGCACTTCGAGATATTAAGTACATTGTTAGAGGGCACATAAACAAAATTAAAACACAGACATAAAAAAAGATTGTAACAATGGACTAAATGGAATGAGAACAGAAAAAAATTCAAATTAGGAATGTGCTGTGCAAAGTATATCACATGATTCTAAGATAATTAGAATTGCATATTACACTGGAGGTATTTGTTTTCTATAAAACTGTCTGCAATAGATCATTCCACAACATTATGAACCATATATTTCCCTTCCAAACCTGCCTATCTATTAAGCCCACAAGTAATGAAATTGAAAATCTACACATAAGGAAACCTTTTAATTATACACAGTAATACATTAAACTGGGGAATGGATTTTAAGAATCCTTTTAGAAATAACATGTCTACCTTTTCAAAGTGCAACTGTGAGGTTATGTATTTTCCTGAGAGAGTTCCTTCCTCATTTGTTTAATGGTAATTGTGTTTCACTTTTTGTGTCTTAAGCCTTTCTTTTGATGAAAAGAATTCCCATAAATTTTTCAGGAATTCTCCTTCCTGTAAGATATTCATAATGTTGGGAGTTACCTATCCTATATTAGGTAGGCATTTCACAATAGAAATAATAAATCATTTTTTAGTTTTACTGCTGATATAATAACCTTTTTTGAAAAAAGTTTGCTGTGTTTTTTGTTTGTTTGTTTTGTTTTGTAAAATGGCTCTAGGAAATAGAAAATACAAAGTTGTACTTGGAGAAATTAAATAGGGCCCCCAACACTTTGAGAAAATATATGCAATGGTAATTCTATATATTTGTAAATTAATGTTAATAACATAACCTATGCATACTCACTAAAAAAATGAGAGGCATTTAGAAATAGACATATTCCTCCCTAAATTATTTGCTTCATAGAATCAGTTCTGTATTCCTTCTCTAGTGCCTTTAAAGCATCCTGAGACTCTCCTCTTTTTCTTTGTAACTAAATTAGATTGTATGTATAAATTAATCCACAATCTGAGAAACATGTAAATAGCTACAACTGTAAAACAAAAGTTATATACATGTTTAATATATATACAAAAATATATGTATATATGTATAAACAAATGCCCCAAAAGTTATAATTTATAACAGAGAAATATAAGATTGAAGGGTGGGATAGGGTTAATGGCAACTGAGAAGTAGAGATTCTGAGACTTTTGCTAGACACAGATTTCTATAAAAGTAAATTTCAGCATCTTGAATTATCTACTTAATAATTATTTGTTTTAAGGGACTAAATAAAGCAAAACATTGTTGTTCAATCACAGATTTTAATTCAAATTTTCTTTTCCTCTCTAGACAGTTAATGTGAAATGTCTACAAACCCAAACTTTTCACTTTTGGTACATCCTCTTCTCTCTTAGACAATGTACAAACTTCTAAGAAATAATCAAATATGAAAATATTTGTAATTTATAGATTTATGTATGTCTGTTTTATTGAGCCACATGAATAAAACAATATAACTGCAATTTCAAGACAAATTAAAAATTTCATCAAGTTTTGAAAAAGCTGTCAAGAAGCCTTGCTGCTTGTGAAACATTGAGTTTCATTTTTTAAATAATGGTGCAAAAAATGTGATTAAATAACTTTCTTAATAAAGCTTTGTTTGCTGACTATAAAAAAGGATGAATATAAATGATTAAAACATAAATACGTGAGTACGGGTATGAGAAATGTGTACTTCTTCAGTAAATATCTACTCATCATTCATTTTACGTGTTCGATTTTTATCTCCTTGGAAGACAGAGAACAGACCAAGAGGTGTGAGGAATAACACTGGTCAATTTTTATGGAAGGGAGAAGAAATACATTGTAATAACCTCCTTTGCCTCTTAAGAAACCTTAGCTATGCTCCTCTTGTGGCTTTTTTTTTAGCAGAGGTTTAAATAGATACAGTCCAATCTTTAGAAGCCCAATTTTCCTTTATCACTGGTGTTCTGGCCATGATGTCCTCTTCAAATACCTGAACTATAGACTCATCATGAGTCCCCTTTAGAATGGAGTCCTCTTCCTTTCTTCTACTTCATTTCTTTCTTAGGAATCTGGGTAACTGCACCAAAATGAATCCCCACTCCTCATTGACTGGCCAACTTGGTGCTTTCCACACTTGTGAGATCTGGAATATTCCTCTTTCCATTGTGGTTCTTCCCATCTATATCCAGTCCCATCTTACTGAAGACACAGTTTCTGATCGTTGCTGCACTATGTCCTGACCTTCTTTTGGATAACCTCTTCTGCCACAAGGTAGGCTACCTGCTCAGAATTGGCATTTAATGGGGATGATGGGAAAAACAAGCAAATGACAGTTTTGCAATGAATTAAGCAAAGACCTGTAACAATAATATTTAAAGTAAACATGAGAAAGTCAGAGAGAGAGACTGATCTTTTCATCATAAGAACTAACAGATTATTATGCTATCTAACAGAATCTTATTTAACAGATTCTTTTAACTTTAACATCATAAAAACTAACAGATCAACTAATATGATAGTTTTCAACAGATCTGTAGTAGATCCATTAGTTGATCATAATCAGTTCTTTGGGTGTCACATTTAAACTTGATTTTTTATGACAAACTTTTGTATTAATTAGAACAGATAATAAAACACATTATTTTTGTTTTCATTCTCTTAAATTCCCTTATTTTTTAACTTTTTTACCTAATAAAGAAGAAAGCAGAAATTTTGGAACCCAAATTTCACCTCAGAGATGCTGAGCAGTATGTTCTGCATGTGAACGGCTCTGATTAAGAAGGTTGCTGATAAATCAACCTTCCTGATCAAAACCTGCTGATCTATCTCAAGCTTCTTTTTTCTATTCAAGAAAAAACTAATTCTCTCACAAGAAAATGGAGCTTTCCAAGGTCACAGCAGCAACCGAAATTCTTAATTTTTCTCCTAGATTTTTGAAGTCTCTTTACTCCCGCTTCGTGCCACATTATCGGGATCTAGTTCAGAACAATAGTATAGTGATGGGCATTTCAAACCTATGGCAATCCCCTCTGCCCCTTTCTTTCTGTACAATTATGAAATGATTATACCTTCATTTCTTTCAAAGAGAAAAATTATTATTCTCTTCCAGAGTCTTTTCATTTATTTTTGATGTGTTATTTGTAGCTTCCATTAGCTTTTCCAGATGCTGCAAACATGAACAAAAAATTGCAAAATAGTTCACATTAATGATGAGCCATGTGTGCCTTTCAGCTACTTTTACGAATAATATCCTTTGGAAACAGAGACTCCAACTTCAGATAGTGAGCAATTGGAATTTGTGAAATCCCTAAGTGAATATTACAATGTAATTTTCAAAAATCACATCCAAAAGAATTTTCAACATCTGATTATCCTAAGTATTTAATTAGTTTTGAAAATGTGATAGAGAAAAATAGTTAGCACATGGAATTTTCTGACAGATAATCTATTAACTACAGAAAATTTTATTGATGCTGATACAGCTACTGGGATGATGAACCATTTACCAAATCTGAAGTCTATATGACTTCACAGAAGCAGATGGTAAACCGTGTCTTGGTGGAAATAATTTCTGCTTCCCTAATAAAATTTATTTTTTTAAAAAAGGTAATTATTTAGAATTCTGTTGCAGCATTTTTAGATTTTAAACAAGATTAAGAAATATGCTTGTTTTAGACTGTGAATCTCGCTTGCTATTTCAGGCACCCTGTATTGTTTTATGTTTCAGTACCAAACTAAAGTAAAATAGTTTAGAGAAAGAAAACCAAGGGGATTTTTAGAAATTAGCATCTTGTCCCTTAGCAGTTGTTAAGCAAGTTAGTTGATCTGTCTGATCTTCTCTTTATTTATTTTTACATGTATAGGAATTAAAAGTGTATATAATGAGAATATTTTTGATTTAAATGTTTTTATTTAAAACTAATATTCCTAATTGTTTTAATGGTTAATTTGTTCATTTAAAAAATTGTGGTAAACGAATGTAAGAAATACTTATTTTTTTATAATTCAATATGGTATGAGTGAAAAATATTCAGATTTCATACACTTTGAATTAAATTACAGTTTGTTTTTAGTCATTCAAATCACTGAGAATGAGTATAATTTGAGATTATGATAGAAAAAATATACAAATAGAGTTTAAAAACATTTTAAAAAAGGAAAATAAAAATAGATCTTAGAAAAATATTCAAAGTGATGGTCTGCTTACTTTATTTTATTTTTTCTTTTTCAAATTTTATAGTAGATTCAAGAGGTACATGTGCAGGAGAATATTATGAAAATGTTGCTGTATGATTTTCTTCTATGAAGAGAAAATAACACAGTTTTGATATAAGTGGAAAGGCAGGACGGAGAATACAAAAGGTTCTGTGACTGCACTAATGAAACATACTTAAATGTGGGAAATAAGTTGATTCCACAGTTCAGATCAATGGCTTAATGGGAATTGTTGTTTCTGCTAAGAATTGACTCTTTTAAGAATTGACTTTTAACTCCACTTACATAGGATTTGAGTGGTCAAATTAAGTCAGAAAGTTCATTCTTGGCATTTGTGGGAAGGTTAGTTATGACTGTTGGTAGAAAGACTTTCTATAAGGAGCGTGACTGTGAGAAGAATAACGGAGGCCAGTGAGATTCCCTGTAGAGAATGACACATGGAAGAGTTTGCCTTGATATTTTTTAGCAGGAAAACAAGAATGAGAGATTCCCTGTAGAGAATGACACATGGAAGAGTTTGCCTTGATATTTCTTAGCAAGAAAACAAGAATGAGATTAAGTGCTATTGTTGCATCTTTACTATGTCCTGCATACTGTACTTGACACATTACAAGCACATATCATTTTATTTTTCAAACCAACCATGATGTTATTAAACAGTAACATACATATTAATAATAAGGAATTTGTAGGCACTTTTTTCCAGGCACTATTCTCAGAAATTATGTATTCAGTACTGACAGTATCTCTATGTGATCATCTAATTTAGAGAGGAAGAAAAGACACAATTCAGAAGATTTACCAAAGAGAGAGAGTTTGTAGATGTGGAACCAGGTTTGAACCCAAGAAATATTCTTACAGAATATGTACTCATAAACACAACCTGTAATGCCTCTTTATTAGATACTATTATCTCCCATTTAGATTAGTAGAACTAAAGTTTATACAAGTTAGGTAGTATGCCCAATGTCACACAACACATAAGGGAAAGAGCTGGAATTTGAATTCACAACTGTCAGCCATTAAGCCTATTTTCTTTTCCCAGCATAACTTTGGCCCGTGAATACTGAAAGAGAGCTTCATTAGCAAGCATTATAAGGATATGCTGAAGGAGAAAACCATTTGGAGGTAGTTGTCTGAATTTATTTATTTTTATTTATTTATTTAAAAGTAAGGCTATTATTCTGTTATCTAACCATGTACTACTTTTCAAAGTTTATGACACTTTGTAATCTCTGATAGCATCTCCTGACTGCCAGCTTATTATCCATATTCCATTAAGCCAGGTCTCCTCATCTCTGACACTTCTTACCATAGAAAGATCTTCTGCCTTTCATTTTAAGACCCAACTTTTTGTGTATGTCTTTGGAAACCCATCAGCTATTATTTATCCCCCTCCCCAGTTACCTAAGTCTTACTATTTCCTAACACTACTATTTAACATGTTAACTAAACATTTACATATTGAGTTTCCTATTTTTGTGCCGTATGTTTGTGTCTTGTCTTCCTAATTTATTCAACTGTAAGTACAATTCTGACACTCTTTATCTACCTTAGAGTGAAAGACATTGAAAGTATATTAGCTGGTAGAATAAAAGTTGATTTTGTTTTTAACATGGTTATAATGCTTGAGCGTCACTCTCCTTTCTTGGAGATAATCAATGCTGACAGTCTTCCCAGGATCAGTCATCAGCATTCCTGGACAAAGGCATCTTGTAATCATTTTCAGAAAAAGATTCATTTGCCTTGCAGATGTCATTGTTGAAACATAATTGCTATGATCTGAATGTCTGTGCCCTCTCAAAATTCACACAGTTAGGAAATAAATAGGTTATGAGGGTAGACCACATGAATAGGATTAGTGGTCGTCAGCTCAAGGGAGATTGTTTGCCCTTTTAAAAATACATGGACATATAGAAACTGCCATTCATGAAAAACAGGACCTCACTCGACACTGAGTTTACTGATATCTTGACCTTGGACCTTCCAGTCTCCAAAAGTGTGGGCAATACCTTTCTGTTGTTTGTAAATTACTCATTTTAAAATAACTTGTTATAGCAGTCCAAACTGACTAAAATAAGAATCAAGGGGAAATCTGAACTGACTTACACACACACACACACACACACACACACACACACACACACACACAATACACATAGCCTAAAATAATTTATTAAAAAATACATAAAGAACTTGTATTTTTTATAATGGACCTCACCAGCTAAAAAGTACCTGCCCTCATTTTTTCAAAAATTCATAAAAATTATGGTAAACATTAAAGCATCAGGACCAGTTAATAGTCTGAAGTCAGCAGCATGTACCTTATATGAGTTTTAACTCTTCCTTCTAGTAAATTATATATAGTTGATAAATCATTGATCATGTTTACAGAAAGCTATATGTGTAATTGCTTTAACAATGGTTAAAATTCAGCATGTCCACACGCAGACACCTGCATATCAACCTACCCACCCACTTCGACATGCACACATTTCACGTATTTTTTTAGTTGAGGGTATCAGGAACAAAAATAGATGCTTCTCTAGTCTCCACATATTCATTTTGACCATTGATTTTCCCAAGAGTACTCAAGAGAATAGAGAATACGAGACCAAACACTCAGCTCCATTAATTGAGCTTTCTTTGGTTCACATCAGTTCTTTTGACATTTTTAATAGGATTGCATTAATGGAATTTTATACAGTTGGAACTGTTCAATACTTTTCTACAAAGACAAGGTGCTTCTGCTTGAAAAGGTGATTACTCTAATTGTGTTATCTATTCTTCTATAGAATAATGCCACTGTTTCCATTTAGGTGGGGTTGACATGTGTCAGGAAGCATCAATCAGCTTCCACACAAATACTCCCAAAGAAAAATTAGTATAGTCAATGAACTACTTGAGAGACATCCAGAAACATACCCATTTTGGAAATTGTGGCTTTCATAATATCTTGATATTGTATTATTTGTGAGTGCAACGAGTGTGTGTGTGTGTGTGTGTGTGGTGTGTAAAGATAGAAGAGATTAGAGGGCTAGTCCAGTCCTTTACTAATATGCACACTATTAAAGAAATGGTGAAGAGAAACAATTATGTGTTTCTTTGGATCATTCTATTCCTGGCTTTCAAAGAGAAAGCACATCGGGGAAATGGAGGCAGTTTAATATATATGCCTTGGATAGATCTTTCAGAAAAAAACTAACAAAGAATATATTTGGAGAGAAAGACCAAAGCATGTAATTTCTATAACCACAGGAGATCTTTTCATTAGCCTCCTCTTTGGTTCTTAATAGTTTCCCAGATGCATCTGGGGACTGCTAAAATCATTATCTCTGTACAATTACTCTGTCTCTTTATTGATACATGAACTTCAATCTGACTGAGTGAAGAGAAAACATTCTATCTAATCTGCTTTATGTTATCACAAAGTAATTGCTGAGATAATGTTATGTTAAAATAAAATTGTATTGCAACCCCCTTTTAGTATTTAAGTTCGGACCTTTCAAGTGCCACTGAAACCCTAACAATTAACTCCAAGCAACTCTTGCTTACCTGTAAGGATCAGTAAATGCTTAGGAAAAGCCAGCTACTCTTGGCACTAATGAAGTATGAAATAGACTAATTTTGTCTTGTTTCTTTGCCTATTTTTTCTACCACAGAGGAGCAGACATGCAGAAATTGTGTCTCTCTCAGTTACACAACAATTAGGTAATCTTCTCTCTAGTATTTATTCTTTCTAAATCTCTTGTAAGAAAATACAACCAGAAGCAGCAGCGCCACTACCACATGGCTATCACCATCATCATCATCTTCCTACACTTCTGGAGACTTGCCTCATCCAATGGTGTCTCTTTCCAATGTGTTCTCTACATTGGAGTTGACTTGTGTTTTTCTCCTAAAACACATCAAGGGTTTTTTATACTCTAAAGATGAAAACCAGACTATTCCATGGTACGCAAAGCCCCAAATAGTCAGACTCTTCCGTATTTTCCCAGAGACAGCTGCAGTTTGATCACTCTCTTACTCTGCCTCAGACACACTGTTTGGTTTTTCCCATTCGTACACCTGTTCCATGCCATCTTTTTCAGTGGGCCTTCTCACATACTGTTTTTCTCTTTCTGAAAAACTTTTAACTCCACTTTTCACCTAAAAAAAATTAGCTTAATTTTATTTAGAGCTTATCTTACTCCTCGCTTTCTCAGGTGTTAGTCCAAACTGCACCATTTTGTAAGCCCCCAACCATTTCACAGACCCTGGTCAGAGTGAAATATCCCACAGGATTTAGGGCTGTGAGAAACATCCCACCTAACAACCTGACCACAAGGTAGAGGAACATCATTTTTAAATTTTATTTTATTATTATTTTTGACAAGGAATTTTGCTCTTGTTGCCCATGCTGGAGTGCAATGGGCCGTCTTGGCTCACTGCAATCTCTGCCTCCTAAGTTCAATCGACTCTTCTGCCTCCGCCTCCTGAGTTGCTGAGATTACAGGTGCCTGCCACCATGCCCAGCTAATTTAAGTTTTCTTAAAAAGTAAACATCCACCTACCACATGATGCAGCCATTCCATTTCCAAGTGTTTACTAGAGAAAAAAGCAAATGACATGTCAATGCAAAGATTTTTATAGGAATAGAGTAGTACCTTTATAAGTTATGACTGTACATAGAAAGCTCATTAATTATTATTATTTTGAGAGGAAGTCTCCCTCTGTCACTCAGGCTGGAGTGCAGTGGAGCTATCTGAGCTCGTTACATCTCCGCCTCCCGGATTCAAGCAATTCTCCTGTCTCAGCCTCCAGAGTAGCTGGGATTACAGGTGCCTGCCACCAAGTCCAGCTAATTTCTTTGTATTTTTAGTATATATGGAGTTTAACTATGTTGGCCAGGCTGGTCTCAAACTCCTGACTTCAGGTGGTCCACCTGCGTCTGCCTCCCAACGTGCTGGGAGTACAGGCATAAGTCATCACACCCAGCCAGGAGCAGCCTTATCATATCCTGGTGGGCAAAGTCCCAGCTGAAGGAACATCCCTGTCATATGCTGTTGGGCAAAGGTTCAAGAAACATCCTATCATGTCCCACTGGAAAAAGGGCCAAACCACCTGATCACAGGAACATCATACCAATATCCTCCCGGGCAGCAAGCCATAGCACACAGACCCCTTCCACTCAGGCCTATAAGTTATCCCAGTCTATAAGCAGCAGTGGACTCTGGCATCAAGCTGGTCCCCCACCTCTTCAAGTTTCTGAAATAAACTGTGTTGCCATAGAGCAACCAACTCCCTCTCTATCTCAGATATTTTTTAAACCTTGCCTTCCCTTCAAAACCTAACATCCTGAATAATCACCCCTCTTAATATCATTAATATTTGTCGCAGATCAGCCAACTAAGCACTTTTATTATTATTGGTTATAACGATTGTTGGTGACAACTAGAGTTAATTTTGCATTTTATAAATTTAAAAAATAAAATTAAGTCACATTGCATGCTCTTATGTACTCATAAATCACTAAATATCAATTATATCATTCAAATATTTATGTACTATTTGATACTTTGATAAGCTTGTATCTCTATGTCTATCCCATGCACACAGGGATAGTTATGAATGCAAAGTTCAGTATTTGGAATATAATACACTCATAACAAATTGTAAAATACCAGAGCATTATTGTGTGCCAGGAAATGGCTAAGGTGGTACATATTTAATTTAATCTCTAAAACAAACTAGTGGCTTCTTAGGTATCACTGCCTCATTTTACACTTGGTTGATAAAATGACCCAAAGTCCAAGAGTGAAGAATATAACCGAAATTGTTTTCTGGGTCCACTAGTCTAGGAAATAATTCAAGTCATCACAATCTCTTCTCTGGCTTTCTTCAACTGACTCTTCCTGTCTAATCTCCCACATAGCCAGATATTCTTCTCACATTGATCCAGTTGTATCACACCCTTTCTTAAAACTCTCCAAAACCATCTTTCTTACATTAGAACCCCACATCCTTAGAATTGTTTTACAAATGATGTCAAAATAGTTTGTAGCCAACTGTTCATCTTGTAGAAACACACATACACACACACACATACCCACACAATTATTTTAAAACAGTAGATAATTTAAAAAAAAAGGAAGAGACTGGTGGTTTGTCAAAGTTAGAAAATGAGAAAATGCACTGTCTGATAATTTCACTTACATGCTTCTTACCTGAGTGTAGTCCAAATTGTTCTGGATGCCTAGAACGCAAGCAGAAAAATTGTAGCATTCCTGGATTTCAGACTTAGAGATAAAGTTTAGAGCCGCCAGAGAAATTGGAAAATTGGCAGGAATAACTATATTGTTAAATAATAATGTAACAATTAAACAATAACTTTATCAAATATGAATCCACAGATGTGGGAGTCAAAAATCTGAAGATAAATACTGCTCATATCTTTGCATAGCACCTGAATTGCGCCTGTGTTAGAGGAAAAAAGAAAATGTGGCAGACAAAAGACTAGAAGGAATAAAAGCACTACATTTCTTAAATTTGGTAAAAACTAACCCCATAAACTTAAAAATCAAGAGTTCAGGAAACACCAAACAGGATAAATATAAGAAAACTACATTTAGACATATTATAGCCAGATGATGAAAACCAAGACAGAGATAAATTTTAGAAAAAATTTATATATTTTTAATAAATTAATATAGGGCAGGAACAATTGGACATCAATAGACAAAAAGTAAACTTTAAAACCTTACACATTACACACGTTAATCTAAATTGAATCATAAATTCATTTTATATTTTATTTTTATTTATTTATTTTTCTGAGATATGGTCTCACTTTGTCAGTGCAGTGGCACAATCTCAGCTCACTGCAGCCTTGATCTCCTGGGATCAAGCGATCCTCCCACCTCAGCCCCAGTAACTGGGACCACAGGTGTGTGCTGCCACCCTCAGCTAATTGTTTGTATTTTTTGTAGAGAGAGGGTTTTGTCATGTTGCTCAGGCTGGTATCGAACTCCTGAGCTCAAGCAATCTCCTGCCTTGGCCTCCCAAAATCTTAGGTTTATATGCATGTGCCACCATGCCTGTCCTGGATCATTAATTTAAACCTAAAACATAACATTAAAGAGTAGTCAGAAAAGATCATAGGAGGCAAATATTCATGATCTCGGCCTAGACATGCCACTAAAACAGGTGATTGCCCCCAACACAAAAGGATTAATTGAACTTAGTAAAATTTACCTTTGCTAGGTGAAAGATCCTGTTAAGATGATAAAGAAACAGGCAGCTGACAGAAGGAAAGTACCTGTAAACCATGTTTCTAACAAAAGACTTGTTTCCAGAATACATAAAGAACACTTTACACTCAACAGTAAGAAACCAAACAAACAAAACCTTTGGAAAAATAGGCCAGTGATTTGCTGGACAGTTCACCAAATATGAAAATGGCAAACAATCATGTGAAATTATGTTCCACAATTTTTACTGATTTAGGAAAATTCAAATTAAAACCGCAATGATATATTACTGCAAACTAGCCATTAGTAATGCCAAAATACAGGTAAAATATTGTTAACATATTAATATGGTGGTGAGATTACAGACATGCCATGTTTCTTATACATTGCTTGGAAAAATGTAAAGTGGACTCTACTATTTTACATTTTATTTATTTATTGAGACAGAGTCTAACTCTGTCACCCATGCTGAAGTGCAGTGGCATGATCTCAGCTCACTGCAACCTCTGCCTCCTGGGTTCTAATGACTCTCCTGTCTTAGCCTCTCAAGTAGCTGGGATTACAGGTGCATGTCACCACACTCAGCTATTTTTGTATTTTTAGTAGAGACAGGGGGCTTAGGGTTTCACCATATTGGCCTGGCTTGTCTTGAACTCCTGACCTCAGGTGATCCACATGCCTTGCCCTCTCAAAGTGCTGGTATTACAGGTGTGAGCCACTGTGCCCAGCCCCATTTTACATTTTTACATGCACTCTACCATTTTACATTTTTCCCAGTAATGTATGAGAAATGTGATATCTCTGTCTCCTCACCACCATTGATAAATAGATACAAACATCTATCAAATTTGCATTTTCTTAAAAAGCTAAACAAGCATTTACTCTACAACACATTAATTTCACTTTTGGGTATGTATCCTAGAGAAATGAAGATTTCAGTTCACACAAATACCCAGGCAGGACTGTACATAGAGATTTTTTAATGGACAAAATGGGAAACAACCCAAATGTCCATCAACAAGTGAATGTTTATACAAACTCTGGTAAATGTATACCAGAGTAAATACATTAGTTACATGCAACAAATTGGATGGATCTTAAGGGCATGATGATGAGTAGGAAGAGCCAATCCCAAAAGGCTACATGCTATATATGTTCTTATATATATTATTTTTATTATGATAAAATTATAGGAGTGGGAAGATTTCTATAATTATAATAAAATAAGATTTCTATAATTAGATCAGACACATGTATTAGTGTCTCAAGCAGTAACAAATTATCACAAATTTGGGGGCTTAAAATGACAAAAGCTTATTCCCATGTGACAAATCTGCACATGTATCCCCTGTATATAAAAGCTGAAATAAAAGAGGCCTGGTGCAGTGGCTCACATCTATAATCCCAGCACTTTGGGAGGCCGAGATGGGTGGATCACCTGAGTTCAGGAGTTCAAGACCAGCCTGGCCAACTTGGTAAAACCCCTTCTCTACTAAAAATACAAAAAATAATTAGCCAGGAGTGGTGGTACATGCCTATAATCCCAGCTACTTGGGAGCCTAGTCAGAAGAATCACTAGAATATGGGAGGCAGAGGTTGCAGTGAGCTGGAGATCATACCATTACACCACTACACTCCAGCCTGGGCAAGAAGAGCAAAACTCAGTGAAAAAAAAAGGTTAAAATAAAGAAGTAAAGGAATGAGGAATATTTATTTTTACATATGTGTGTGTGTGTGTGTATACACACACACACACATATGTGTATTGCACACACATATATGTATATATATAAAAATAAATCTTCCTCATTTATATATATAATAAATATATATAAATAAATCTCATTTATATATATACACATACATACTCACACCTATATATGCATATATATATGCATATATACGGGTGTATATATATGCATATGTCCCATTGCCATATATATAACTTATTGCAAACAATTAGCATTAGATACACACAAACTGGATGGCTGTATTAATTTCAGAGAAAGTAGATTTCAAGACAATGCATACACCCTGAGATAATGAGAAATATTTTTTTTTTAATTTTTTATTGGATTTTAGGTTTTGGGGTACATGAGCAGAGCATGTAAGACAGTTGCGTAGGAACACACATGGCAGTGTGCTTTTCTTTTCTTCTCCCCTTCAACCACATTTGGCATTTCTCCCCAGGCTATCCCTCCCCACCTCCCCCTCCCACTGGCCCTCCCCTTTTCCCCCCAATAGACTCCAGTGTTTAGTACTCCCCTTTCTGTGTCCATGTGTTCTCATTTTTCATCACCCACCTATGAGTGAGAATATGCGGTGTTTCATTTTCTGTTCTTGTGTCAGTTTGCTGAGGATGACGTTCTCCAGATTCATCCATGTCCCTACAAACGACACAAACTCATCATTTCTGATTGCTGCCTAATAGTCCATGGTATATATGTGCCACATTTTAAATATTTTTCATAGATGAAATTAAAGTTCATCCTTAAATTTACTAGAAAAACCAAATGGTCTTGAACGTGTAGATGCAGAATAACCAAACAACACCCGAATGGAAAGCTAACAGGACGAAATGTTTCAATAGATAAGTCCAAAGTCAAACATGGAGATGTGAATGTTCCTTTCTCCAAAACTGGTGGAACAAATTATCTTAGTGTCGGCTGCTATAATAAATTACCTAAGACTGGGTAATTTATAAAGAACAGAAATTTATTTCCTCACAGTTCAAGTAGCTAGGAAGTCCAAGGTTAAGATTCTTGCAGGTTCCATACCTTGTAAGGGCTGCACTTCATGTCCAAGATGATGCGTCTTGCTGTGAGCTCACATGGCAGAAGAGATGCAATGACAAAGACCCTAGCTAGTTCTCTCCAGTTTTCTTTTTTTATTTTTTAACTACCTTTAAATAAAAAAAAACATATATAATATATATATATATATATTATACTTTAAGTTCTGTACATGTATTATTACACACGTGCAGATCTTGCAGGATTGTTACACAGGTATATACCTGCCATGGTGGCTTACTGCCTCCATCCCCCCATCACCTACATTAGGTATTTCTCCAAATGTTATCCCTCCCCAAGCCCCCTACCCCCTGACAGACCCCAGTGTGTGATGTTCCCCTCCCTGTGTCCATGTGTTCTCATTGTTCAACACCCACTTTTGAGTGAGAACACGTGGTGCTTGGTTTTGTTTTCTTGTGTCACTTTGCTGAGAATGAGGGTTTGCAGATTCATTCATGTCCCTGAAAGGACATGAACTCATCTTTTTTTATGGCTGCATAGTATTTCATGGTGTATATGTGTCTCGTTTTCTTTAGCCAGTCTATCATTGATGGGCATTTGTGTTAGTTCCAAGTCTTTGCTATTATAAACAGGGCCACGATAAACATATGTGTGCATGTGTCTTTATAATAGAACCATTTATCATCCTTTTGGTATATTTTGAGATGGAATCTCACTCTGTCGCCAGGCCGGATTGCAGTGATGTGATCTCAGCTCACTGCAACTTCTGCCTCCCAGGTTCAAGTGATTCTCCTGCCTCAATCTCCCGAGTAGCTGGGACTACAGGCGTATGCCATCATGCCCAGCTAATTTTTGTATTTTTAGTAGAGACAGGGTTTCACCGTGTTGGCCAGGATGGTCTCGATGTCTTGACTTTGTGATCTGCCCACCTCGGGCTTGCAAAGTGCTGCAATTACAGGCATGAGCCATTGCACCCGGCCTCTCCAGCCCTTTTACAAAGCACTAATCTCATTCATGATGGGGTAGCCCTTACAGCCTAATCACCTTTAGTGAAAGACCCTGACTCTTATTTTTGTTGCACTGGCGATTAAGTTTCAAAATGAATTTGGAGAAGATACAAATATTCAAACTGTAGCTCAATTAGCCAAAAATATCAGTAAAGATAAACGGTGTCAACCATTGTACCTACTCAATATTTCACTGAAGTAATACAGCATGTACATTTTTTAAATGTAATGTGATAATAACCAAATAGTCCTTATGTTGGGCTACATAGCAAGTCTCAGCAAATTCTGAGATGTCATAATTTTAGAAATATGCTCTCTGATCAAAATTGACTTTGACTAGAAATCTGTAATAACACATATTTGCAAAGGGCACATTTCTAAATAAATTATAGGTCAGAGAAGAAATAATGAGAAATTAGGAACTATCTTGGATAGAATGGTAATGAAACTAGGATACATTATGATTTGTGTAGCTAAATAGTAAGTGATTAGAGGGAAATTTAGAGCTTCAAATGCTCACAGTAGAAAAGGAGAAATGTGTAAAATCAATGATCTAATTTTCTACTTTATGAAGCTAGAAATAAATGAACAAATTAAATCTAAAGCAAGTAGAAGGAAGGAAATAAATGGCAAGAACAGAAATAAGCATTAAAAAACAGAGAAAACTAAAAAATAGCAAAAAGAAACATATTCTCATAACATTAAGAATTCAGTCTTCCTGTTACCCAACCATGGTCTGAGTTTTACCATTCATATTCTCAAAGGCCCAGTGGTTTGTTCTTGTGTAATGCTGAAATGAAGATATCTGAAAACATCTCTTCTCATGCCCCTGTCCTGACAAGTTTTCAACTCTAGTAACAGAAATGCAATTAGAACAGTAACATTAGAAATGCTAGTGTGAGACCTGGGTATTTATTTTTCCTCCTTTTAGAAAACTATTCTAAAGGTCATTGCACTCGTAGTAACTTTTTCCAGTTCTTCTCCACTTGCTATTAGGCTATTGGATACTGCTAAAATTGTCACATGTACTTTTATATATGCAGATAACCTTGAGATTAATAATTAATACCACACACTATTACATTCATTTACCATTTTAATGCCCAAATATCAACACAGTTGTATTATGATTGAAGATTATAATTTGAGCTACAAGAATATTAAAGGCAAAGCTTTTTTTTATTATTATCTTTAAGTTCTGGGTTTCATGTGCAGATCCTGCAGGTTTGTTACGTAGGTATACACATGCCATGTGGTGGTTTACTGCCTCCATAGCCACATCATCTACATTAGGTATTTCTCCTAATGCTGTTCCTCCTCAATCCCCCTACTCCCTGCTATTCCTCCCCTAGCCCCTACCCTCCAGGTCCCGGTGTGTGATGTTTCCCTCCGTAGGTCCATGTGTTCTCATTGTTCAACACCCACTTATGAGTGAGAACATGCAGTGTTTGGCTTTCTGTTTTTGTGTCGGTTTGCTGAGAATGATGGTTTCCAGTTTCATCCATGTCCAGCAAAGGACATGAACTCATCCATTTTAATGGCTGCATAGTATTCCATTGTGTATATGAGTAACATTTTCTTTATCCAATCTATCATTGATGGCCATTTAGGTTGGTTCCAAGTCTTTGCTATTGTGAACAGTGCTGCAATAAACACACATGTGCATGTGTTTCTATAATAGAATGATTTATAATCCTTTGGGTATAATTTAAAAGTGGCTTGTTTTGGTTCAACCTCACTGTTAATATATGTCACATAAATTATGTCTGGACCACATCTAAACTACTTGACAAAGGTTTTGCTATGATTTGAATGTTTGTTCCCTTTAAAACTCATGTTGAAATTTTGGCTGGGCCTGGTGGATCATGACTGTAATCCCAACACTTTGAGGGCAGAATGATTTGAGGGAGAATGATTTGAGGTCAGGAGTTTGAGGCCATCCTCATTAATATGGTGAAACCCTCTCTTTACTAAAAATTCAAGAAATGACTGGGCTTGATGGTAACATGCCTGTAGTCCTAGCTACTCAGGAGGCTGAGGCAGGAAAATTGCTTGAACCTTTGGGGCAAAAGTTGCAGGAAGCTGAGACTGTGCCACTGCACTCCAGCCAAGGTGACAAAGTGAGACTCTGTCTCAAAACTAAGAAACAAACAAACAAAAAAAAAAACTCATATTGAAACTTAACCTCCAATGTGGTGGCATCAAGACTTACAGCTTATAAAAGGGGAATGGATCATGAGGGCTCTCATGATTGAATTTATTTAATTTATTCTTGGATTAATGGAGTATCCTTGGAGAGGAAGCCAGTGGCTTTATAAGAAAAGGAAGAGAGACCTGACTGGCACATAGGCATGCCCAGCTACCTCACCATGTGATATCCCGTACCCTGTGGGGAATCCTCATGAGCAACAAGTCTCTCACCAGATGTGGCCCCTCAACTTGGACTTCTCAGTCTTCACTATTGTAAGAAATAAATTTTCTGGGTACAGTGACTGATACCTGTAGTCCCAGCACTTTGGTAGGCCAAGACAGGCAGATCATAAGGTCAGGAGTTTGAGACAAGACTGACCATCAAGGTGAAACCCTGTGTCTACTAAAAATACAAAAATTAGTTAGGCATGGTGGCACACACCTGTAATCTCAGCTACTCACAAGGCTGAGGCAGGAAAATGGCTTGAACCCGGGAGGCAGAGGGAGGTTTCAGTTAGCCAAGATCACACCATTGCACTCCAGCCTGGGGGACAGAGTGAGACTCTATCCTCCCAGCATCCCCGCCATCCAAAAATAAATAAATTTATTGTCTTTACAAATAACCCAGTTCTAGGTACTCTGTAATAAGCAACAAAAACAGACTAACAGAAAATGGGCACTGAGCACTGGAGTGTTGCTCTTGAATACCTGAAAAGGGCAAGCAGCTGGGTAGTGGGCAGAAACTGGAAGAATTTGGAGGAGCAGGCTAGGAAAAAGTACCTAGAGTCTGTTGAGGGCTTAGAATACAAGCAGACTAAGGAAGGTTAGGAACTCCTTAGAGATTGATTTAGTGGTCCTGATCAGAATGCTGACATAAATATGGACAGTAAAGGTAATTCTGACAAGGTTTCAGATGGAACTGGAGGACAAGATACTAGAAACTGGTGGAAAGGTCTTCTTTATTATAAATTCATAAAGAACTGGGCTGAATGAACTGTGCTTATGCTTGAGGGCTTTGTGGAAGATAAAACTAAGAGAGTGATGAATGTGGGTATCTGACAGAAGAAATTTCTAAGTAAAATATAGAAGAAGATTCATGGTTTTGTTTTACCTTTTATGATGAGATTTGGAAACAAAGGAACCATTCAAGTAATTTACATAATTTACAATTACAAGGAAGCAGAGAAGAAAGATTTCAGAAACTTTCAGCCTGACCATGTAAAAAGCAAAACGTGTTCAAGAGAGGAAACCAAAGGTGTGCCCAGAAAGCTCTTGCCAAAGAGATTAGTACGGAAAGAAGGGGGTCATCCAGAGAATGGAAAAGAAGTCATTTCGGAGCTCTTCTAGGTGTCCCCTACCATCACAGGTCCAGAGGTCTGGGAGGGCAAATGGGTTTAGGGGATAGAACTGGGGCTCCCTCCAGAGGCTCCCAGGACCCCTCAGGTCTCTTCTCCTACAATATCAGTGTGGTGCTCCTGGGTCACACCAGCTGTGGCTAATGTGTCCCCAGATGTGCCTTGGCCTGTCGTTTAGAGAGGTAAGAGCTATAAGCCTTGAAGACTTCCATGTGATACTAATTTGTAGGCTTACAGAAAGCAAGAGCTGTGGAGTACTGGCAGCTTCCACTCAGATTTCAAGAGATGTTGTCAAAAGCCTGAGGGACCCAGGCAGATACTTGTCACCAGGGTAGAGCTACCACATAGCGCCTTCAGTACAGCAATGCTGGGTAGAAACGCGGGATTGGAGCTGCAACAGAGAGTCCCTGCCCAGGACTGCCACTGAGACCCAGAACTGTAAAGCTGCCAACAACTGGAAGAGCTGGGGTTTCTGATTCCAGTAAAACCACAGGAGTGGGGTTATCAGAGGCCTTGAAGGCCCAATGCCCCCACCAATGTAGAGAGGATACTTCACAACATCGAATTAAAGGACACTAGTATGCCATCTTAAGATCCAGTGTCTACTATCTTGAAATTTGGACTTTTGAGTTGGTGTTTGAAGGAGTTATAACTTTGGGGCTAAGAGACTAGAACGTATGTATTTATATGTGAGAAAGACATGAGTTTCAGGGGGAGGTGGGGGTGAAATGCCGTAGTACAAATATTTGTCCCAACTAAAACTCATGTTGAAATTTTACCTTTAATTGGGCAGTATTGAGAGGCGAGGCTTTTAACAGAGGATCAGATCATGAGGGTTCTGCCCTCATTATGGATTAATGGATTAGTGACTTAGGAGATCCATGTTGTTATTATAGGAGAAGTCCTGGTGACTTTATAAGAAGAGAAAGAGAGACCTAGGCTAGCATGCTCAGCCACCTTCTGTGTCATACCACGTGTCCCTCAGAACACTGCAGAGCATCCCAACCGGCAAGAAGGCCCTGACCCATTGAGATTCCTCGACTCTGAACATTTCTGTCTCCACAAAGTAAGAAATAAAATCCTCTCCTTTATAAACTACTCAATTTTAGGTATTCTGTTATAAACAACAGAAAACGGACTAAGACAGGTTTCAAACATGTGGGTAGATTGAAGACTGCTCATAGAACTGGAGGTTGGTTTGAAAGTACATATTCAATGGTATGATAAGCCCAAGGCAATGGCAAAAAATAGGTGCTTACAGTGGTTGTGAGACATTGCTGAGAAGTTGTGGGTTTGTAGATGTGTGTAACAGCAGAAGATGTCAGAAATCAGGAAAAGTCTGGAAAAGACAAAATTAGATGTAGGAAAAACTGGATATTAAGAGAAAATAGGCAATGGGAAATAGAATAGACAGAGCTAGTTGATATATATGAGATGAAGCTTTTGAAGAGATAATCTCCAAACTATTGATTAATACAGGCAAGGGGCAGGACTGGCCATACTAGGTAGGATAATTCTTTCACAATCTTATACCCTGTATGTCTCATCTACTACTACTTACTACTAATAAAAGCATAATGAGTTATTGGTGAATGCACAAGTTCAAATCATAAAACAAGAAAAGTATAATAGTTTATTCTCAGTACAGCCTAAACGTTTTCTTTAAATTTTATTGGTGAAATACATCATGCATGATGGCGTTTTTGAAAACACTGTATGATTTAGATTCAGCTCTTAAACAGTGTATAGTTTGATGTATCATAGAATCTAATAAAAATGCTAAACCAGGCGGTTAAATATTTATGCGCTGTTTGTATATTGTGTCTGGAAGGGACTTTAATTAGTTTGTTGCACAAGAGAGAATCTGCATTTCCACAAGGGGAAGAAATGTTAAGATGAGTGGTCTAGCCAGAACTTCCCTCATAGAATGTTTTCAGGTCCAATCTGGAAACTATTCAAATAGTATTATAGAAATAAGAACAAGATGAAGGGCAGAAATATAAAATGAAGATTAGTCAATTAATGAGAACATGTTATACTATAATTAAGGCTTATTTGATGACATGTGAATTACAGAGAATGCTGAGGATATTCTCTGCTTTGATAAACTTTCTCTTTAGTTGAGGGTACATCAGAAAATTCATTTTGTTGCCTTACTCATGACACTTTGGTTATATTCTTATGATTTTAATTAATCCAATATTCTCTTGCCATATCTCAGGAGGGATGCCAAGGGAATAGGACTTAAGATTAAGAGAGGGCTAGCCTTAATCAAACTCTTCACATCTCAGCTCTGCAAACTTGTGCAGGTTATTCTCTGAGTCATATCAGTTTAATTTATTGATTCAAAATACTAATATTTTTTACAGAGACTTTGTGAGAAGTAAAAATGAGAGAAATTATGATTTAATTAATAATCATAATTCTCAGTCTATAACAGATGTTTATCCAATGTTTTTCTTTCCATTCTTGTCTCAGGGTCATTATTCTGCATATGTTTTTATTCCTCTATCCACATTTTTAATTAATACATTTTTCTGAGTCTACCTGTCTGTCTCGACTATGATTTCCTCTCAGTTCTCATTGCCACGTTTTAGAATTAAATACTTAACAAAATCAGCTTACTAGATGGTTCCCTGGGGGAAAATCAGTCACCACTTAAACTCTTCCAGCTCATGTGTCTCTATTAATTGTTCTAAATTACTAATTCCATATTAAATTTTAGTTCTTTGGCTATTGTTTAAAATCCACATCTGTATGTATCTAAGTTTATATCTCAGTATTTCTACCATGATGTCTTTGTTCGAGATGATAGCAAATAGCTATGCATGCCATATGTACATTAAAGGCATCACCCATAACTAATTTCGTCACCGTTTTGTCCCCAAGTAAAGTAACTCTAAACTTATTTTTCTTGAGCCACTTATTTTACCCCTCTACACTCAATATTGTCATCTAACCAATGGGAATATGAAACACTGTCTACCACATAAAGTCATGCTCAATATGTGTCTGTTGTTTTAGAGTTGTCATGAAACTGCCCACAGAACAGCAATTTCCCTAGGAATTTTCCTATGTTAATTTACAATGATCTCTCTTCTTCCATCCCAGTAATATTTGATGCTAATCCTGTTATGTTGTAGGTCTTTAATTCACTCGGCTTTGTGTATGTATTTAACTCTAAACAACAATAACAAAATACATTATTAAATGGCTTGACCTGAATTATAGTTATTTTAATATCTTCAGTAGAATTGTGGGTATAGTGAAGTGGCAAATAAAGAAAAATCAGCTGTCATAGAAACCTCACAATAAATAAATGAATTCAGTACAGCTTTCATTGTTTTTATTGTTGTTGTTTTTATATTAACAAAAATGCAACAGTTTTTAACAAAAATGCAAATAAAATCAAAATCCAGATTGATTTTGATTTTGCTTGCATTAAAATAATCTCATTTCTGATTTTAGTTTCTTATTCCTTCTCAGGGAATTCTTGTATTTCCCATTCCCTCCCCAAAACATAAGTGCTTATGGAAAGGGAACTTTTGATACGAAAAGCCATTAATTCATTTATATGGAATTCGACTTAAATTCTAATATTTTGATCAAATTTCATAGTTTCTATAAGTAATTTACCACTGGTGATTGAGCAATGAATGTTTCTCAAATGCATTTTTCTCCTCGTTGTTTTGGCTTCTTTTTTGAAGCACACTTTTCTACAGAGTTTTCTATCTTTTTTTCAACTATCCTTTCAACTATGTTATACTGTCCCACCGAGCTCAGAAGCCAATCACTTATTATTTGTTCAACTTTCATTAACAATAATCTGCTTGATTCCTTTAGGCCATTATAACAAAATTAACTGGATAATTTATTGACAACCAAAATTTATTGTTTGAATTTTGGTCTCAAAAATTCATTATTTGAGCTTGGACTTCCTTTCTCCAGGACTGTGAAGGTCAAGTTGCCAGAATATTTAGTGTCTGGTGATGATTCTGTGCATCATAGATGACACATTCTATGGGTCCTTACCTGGCAAAAAGCACAAACGCCCTCATGCCTCTTTTATAAGGGTGCAAATCCCTTTCCTGAGGATTGCCCTTGTGAATAGGAATAGCAACCTTTTAAGGGTCAACTTCCAGAAGTCGCATCTCCTAATACCAACATATTTGTGATTAGAATTCAATATACAAATTTGAATGGGACACAGTCATTCAGACCATAGCATTAACAAATTAGAGAAACATAAATCACGAAGTTCGGGTGGTATATATTCAATGTGAAATTGGTGTTTAAAATGTAGGTGGTATTAATTAGTTATTACTGATATATTCAAGTCTTTTTATTCCCATCATTGGTGACTAAACTCAGAAGCAAGGAGTTCAAATTTCAATAAAGAATAAAAATAATATTTAAAATAAAATAATTTGAAAAGCCAATTGGTAAAAACACTGAGCTTGACATCAAACTGTAATGATCTTAAAAGCTATAATTGCTATTTGGTAAAGAAACTCACATTGAATGTCTAGTACAGAAAAAAAGACAGAATACTAAATGAAATTATCAAATATGAAAATAAGAGCAATGCTAAAAAATCCAATAAGAAATTCTACATTAAAAAGAGATAGATATTCCAAGGAAAAACATCAAACATTATATTCTACTTGACAAGCTACTCCTTTCTGAGGGCTTACCCATATGACATGGTGAAAAGGAAACTGGATTAGCTATTTAGGTAATGGAGAAAAAACAAAAAAATTGTAGAAACATTGCTTTTATTCTAAATGATTTTCAATTTATAATTCTGACAGTACTATCATCTGTCACATAGTAGGTGCTGGATATGATTCTTTTCTTCTTTCTTTCTTTCTTTCTTTCTTTCTTTCTTTCTTTCTTCTTTCCCTCTTTCTTTTCTTCTTTCCTTATTTCCTTCTTTTCCTTCTTTTGTCTAATATTTTTCTCCTGCAGTAAAGTTACTTACAATTTGTAAAATTATAACAAAAGGCAAATAACATTAAGTCAAGTAGGTTCTACCAGAGTAATGACATCATAGCATCTCCCTATTGTTATATTTTTAAAAGTTTTAAAGATTAACATTAATATGATCTCACGGTTGAGTATAGAGAGGCACATCAAAAACTGACAATTTTCAAGCTCTATTTACTGTGTTTCATAATGTGGCTTAATATTTTCTATATCTCAGCTATAAAGTATTCATGCATATTTAATGGGAGAAAATTATCTCCATAAGGAGTTATGTTCATGAGTTTATTTTGTTTAGTAGAAGTAGAGGCTAGAAGATGAAAGATAGGGGTATACAGAGCAAAGAGCTGAGGATTATATATGTTCATATTGTCATAGTGGATCCTGTATTATGTACCGGGACATAAATAACTTCTAATATGAAGACTGAGCATAGGAGTGGGCTATGAAACTATTTCAGCAGGATGGAACATATGTACACATATTTTTGTGAAACCTGAATTAGATTGGATATCATACCTGTTTTTTTAGAAAATGTCAGTAATTGACCATAGGATTAAAACACAATCAACTACATTTTGGGGAAAACATTATAGACTGTTTAAGAACTGTAACATTATCTCTATCCCTAACTATAGTTTATTGCAGCTTTCTGGTTATTGGCAAAATATTTAACTTTGTTATCTGACACAAAGGGAGATTTTAATGATAATTTTTGAGAAGGAATTTTGCTCTTTTGCTGAGGCTAGTATACAGTGGCACAATCTCAGCTCACTGCAACCTCTGCTTCCCACATTCAAGCAACTCTCCTGCCTCAGCCTCCCAAGTAGTTAGGATTACAGGCATGTGCCACCATACGCAGATAATTTTTGTATTTGAAGTAGAGATAGGGTTTCTCCATGTTGGCGAGGCGAGTCTTGAACTCGGGACCTCTGGGTGATCTACTCCCCTCAACTTCTCAAAATGAGAAGATTATTTCTTAACTTCTGACTTCCTGTCAGTGGAGGCACCAGCAGTAGATCTTAGACAGGAGAGAGATGTTGGCATATTTATTCCCCTTACTTATTTCCTTCTGGGTTTTGTGGTTCTTCACTGACCCTCTTTTCTATCCATCCAGCTACCTCTCCAAATTCCCTTAACTGGCTCTTCTCCTTTTTCCCTTCTAAACAAACTTAATTTAGATTTAAGGTACATGTGTAGGTTTGTTCCATGGCCATATTGCATGATGGTGGGGTTTGGGCTTCTAGTGTGTGCTTCACCCAAGTAGTGGCCATTGTAATCAATAGGCAATTTTTTAACTTCATCTTCCTTCCAACATTCTCCATTTTGGCGTCCCCAGTGTGTATTGTTTCACCTTTATGTACTTTGTGCCCATTTTTTATCTCCCACTTACAAATGGAAACAGTATTTGATTTTCTATGTCTGAGTTATTTCACTTAGGATAATAGCCTTCAGCTCCATCCATGTTGTTGCAAAGAACACAATTTTGTTCTTTTTTATGGCTGCATAGTATTTCATACTGTATATTACCACATTTTCTCTATTGAATCACCTGTCGACAGACACATAGCTTGATTCCATGACTTTGCTATTGTGAATGGTACTTGAATAAACATATGAGTTCAGATCATTAATATAATACTCTTTAAAGGAGGGATAGATACTCAGTACTGGAATTGCTGAGTCCAATGCTAATTGTATTTTTAGTTCTGTGAGAAATCTCATCACTGTTTTCCATACAGGTTATACTAATTTACATGCCTACCACAGTATGTAAGTGTCCCCTGTTCTCTGCATTCATGCCAGCATCTCTTGTTTTTGGACTTTTTAGTAATAGTCATTTTGACTAAAGTAAGATGCTATCTTATTGTGGTCTTAATTTGTATTTTTTGGATAATTAATAATGTTGAGCATTTTTCTTTTTTATACAAGTAAGTGGCAAGACGTTGTTTTCTTTACTGTAAGTAATCCAGGTATAGCTCTATTCATTGTTGTTTCTCTAAGTCCATCGAGAATTTATAGGTAGCTCTTTTATTTAAAATTACTCAGTTCCATGTGTAAAACCATGAAGATAATTGTAATTAATAACTGTAAAGATGTGGTAATTTTTTGGATTAAAAATGATTATTTACATGAAGTGTTTATCATAGTAATTTAATGTGGAATAAATGAGTTAAGACATCTAGAACACTTAGAGCATGGATTGACATGGAGTACAAGCTCAAAAAATGCTTTGAGATGTTGCAATTGTTATCAGTGTATTGAACATATTATTTTCATCTCTGATATTTTACAGCTTTCTCTATCTCTTACTTAATATTCAAATTCCCTGAAGAAAGGGTCCATGCTTCCATTATTCTTCTATCATTACTGCTTATCATATGGTGGAGCACAAGGAACACTCAACATTTCTTTTTTAAAGCCTAAATAAATAAATTATTCACAATACATTTTTGAAGAAAGAGAAACATGATTAGTTATTATGCTAAATATAGTATTAAAGATCTGTACTTTTAATTTATGGTCTGAATTTCTATAGAAATAAGATACATCTTTTGAGACTATAACTATGGTTACAGCCAAGCATCTGGAACCTTATTGAGAAATGAAATGATTAGGATGATTATGTTCTTAACAAGCTTATAAAACATCTGCTAGTGTAAACTTGAGCTATTGAGCAGGTAAAACCTTTCACAATATTCCATTATGAGTAACAAGGCATCTTTCAAATTTAAGTATTTATAGATTTGTTTTTCTTAAGAACTAAATTTGTTTGTGAAATTGCATTTGAAACTAACTTCCTGATTTTAATAGTGTTTGCCTGTCACAGTTTAACACCCTAAGAAATCTTCAAAACTTATTCTGAAGTTTAAATAGAGTCAAACCATGGAATTGCAATGCATTTATTAAGATGTCTACAGAATAAATACTTGAAGAAATGTTTCCCAGATGCTTAAATATGTAAGTAAAGAGCCTCAGTTAATGACTCAGAAATCACTGTTCAATTCTCAGGCCACGTATTTGTTGGAATTGCAGGCTCTGTATTTAGCCTATATAAGTTATAGCTTCAATAAGTGACAAAATAAGTTATAACTAATGCAACCAATTAATCATTGTTGGTATGAAAGTGAATGAAAATACCCTGCATATATACTATTATATGGAAGGCACTGAATTGTTAATTTAGTGTTCTTACTTTTTTTATAAGTAAAAATAAATAAACATAAGCCAACCTAATAGAAACAAAAAATAAAGAAATAAAACAAAATAAACAAACATAGAAGTCAGATTATAGACTCTATGGAGTTCTGTGGATCCAATTTTATTTATTTATATGCAGAGATATTGCTATGAGCTGAATGCTAGAGTCCCTCTAAAATTCATATGTTGTCATCTAATCCCCAAAGTGATAGTATTAGGAGATGGGACCTTTTAGAAGGTGGTTAGGTAATAAAGTAAGAGTCTTCACTAATGGGATTTGTGCCCTTGTAAAATAGGCCCAAGGAAGCTGACTCAGCCCTTCCATCATATGAGGATGCTACTAGAGTGCACCATCTATGAACCGGAATGTGGGCTTTTTCAGATACCCTATCTCTTGGTCTGTTCTGCTCCTGGACTACACCAGCATTCAGAATTATAAGAAGTACATTTCTTTTGTTTATTTTGTGGTATTCTGTTATATAGCAGCCCAAACAGACTAAGCAGAAAATTGGTTTTGAGAAGTGGGGAATGCTGTTGTAACAATTAAATCTGAAACTGTGGAAGCAGCTTTGAAATTGAATAATGGGTGGAAGATTGGAAGGGTTTGGAGTTTCATGCCAGAGAAACTCTATATTTCCATAAGCAGTCTGTTAAGAATAATTCTGGTGAGGCCCAGCAAGACAAGAAGATACCTGTAGAGAAATTCTCAATCTTCTTAGAGAATACCTAAGTGGTTCTGAAGAGAAGGTTGGTAGAAATATGCAGAGTAAGACCACTCTGATGAGGTCTCAGGGAGAAATAAAGAACATTTTATCAGAAATTGGAGAAAAAGTGATATTTGTTGTAAAGTGTCAGAGAACTTAACTGAATTGTGACTTAGTGCTTTATGAAAAGTAGAACTTGTGAGCTATGGAAAAGAGTATTTGGCTGAATATATTTCTAAGCTAAGTATTGAAGTTGTAGCTTGGCTTCTCTTGAATGCTTATGGTAAAATGTGAGCATAGAGAATTTAGTGACAGATTTTTTTAATCATAAGGGTAGCAGAACTTAAAAAACTGGAAACTTCTCTGCCTATTCATATTGAAAAGAATGAGAAAGTGTGTTTAGGAAAGAATGTAAATGGTATAGCTAAGCAACCATCTGATAAGAAAATTATTCAGCCTGCTAAACAGCAGTCGAAACCTATTTGTTCCAAAGAATGAAAATGTGACAAAAAAGTATTTTAGGAATTATCAGGCCTATCCTTCTCACCACAGACCTAAGATGTCTTGTCCCTGGGGACAGAATGGTATCAAAAGAGGAGCTGTGTATACCCCCCAACCTCAGTGCTCATTTCCTGGTGCCTCTTCAAGGCTATGCTCTCTATATTCTAGCACAGCATTCTCTTGTTGCTTACAGTTTAGCTCCAGCAGGTCATGGTGGCTGTTTCTAAAATGGACACAGATGGTAAACCTTGGTGGTATCTGTGCACTACCATCTCTGACAGCTCGCAGAATGCACAAGCTGTTGGAATGTGACCATCTCTACCCAGATTTCAAAGGTTAAAGCCACTCCACTTCTATTACACAACTCAGGCAGAGAAGCACCACAATGGTAGGGCTACTAAAAAGTTCCCAACAGGACAGTGCTTCACAGAGCTATGGGGGCAGGGCCGTGCCTACAACCTTATACTGATAGAACCATCAGTCTTGGAGAGCTACAGGCACATGACTGTAACCTCTGAGTCTGTGGCATGGGCTGCACTCAGCAAAGCAGTGAGGGTGGACTTTCAGAGTCTTAAGGACTTCATCCCTGCTCTAGTATATCTAGAAGGTGGAACACTGAGTTAAACATTATTCACACATCTTAAGATTCAATGTTGCTTGACCTGTGAGTTCCAGACTTACTTGGGCTATGTTAACCATTTATTCTTTATTTCTTCTTTTTAGAGTGGGAATGTCTGTCTTATGTCTTTCTCACCATTATATTTTGGAAGTACTTCACTTGTTTGATTTCACAGTTCATGAGTGAACAGAAATTTGCCTCAGTATGAATTATACCATGGGTCTCACACAGCTGATTCAGATTATGTTTATATGAGATTTTGGGCCTAGCCTTTAAAGCTGATGCTGGAACCAGTTAAAACTATGAGGGCACAGTCTTAACTACTCCATGGAGGGCAAGGGGTAGAACACTATGGTCTGAATGTTTGTGCCTCCTCATAATTTTATGTTAAAACCTAAATCCAAGGTGATGGTATTAGGAGGTAAAGCTTTTTGGGGTAATGCTTAGATCACGAGGTCTCATTAACAGAATAAATGTTTTTATAAAAGAGACTCCAGAGAACTTCCTCATTTCTTTTACCAAGAGAAGAAGACACAGCAAAAGGATGGCCATGTATGAACCAGAAAATGGAATCTCACCAGCTACCAAATCCACCAGCTCTTTGATCTTAGACTTTCCAACAGTCAGAAATGTGTAAAAATGAATGCCTCATGTTTATGAGCTACCTAGTCCATGGTGCTCTTTTCTAGCAAGCTTAAAGAACTAAGGCAGTTATCTTTTTGTTTTTTCTAACAGAAGGGATCCATTCTGTATCCTTTGAGGTAAAATAGGTCTATAAGCAGAAGAACTTGTTTCTAGATCAGTCATGATTTCCTGAGTGACTATGGCTGAACTACTGCTATAGTCTCAGTTTCCTCATTCACACAACGTGACTTGAAATTGACAATTGCATTAAATTATATGAGTCTCTTCAATTTTAGTGGCTCTCTTGGCCTAACATTGTATTTATTTATTTTTGTCCCACTAAATGTACTACTTATTTTTATAAGTGACTCATTGTGCCAGAGGCCACGTCGATGAGTAACTGCTTAAGAGTCAGAAATCTCAGCTTTTGGTCATAGTTCTGCCATCAATTTTCTGAAGAGTTTTGCTTGATTTCTGTAAACCTAGATTTTTCTCATAGATAATATTAAGTATATGAAAACAAGGATTTCTGGTTCCTATACACTGTATTTTTCTCTGTTAACAAACTATAACATTTTATAAATTCATATTTCCTCAAAGTATATTATTTCTGCTATTTAAGAAAGAAGGCTTTTTCTTAAATTTTCCTCGGTAATCTGCAGTGTTAAAAACACATTTTTAAAAAGTTAATACATGTTGTCATATCAATCAATTAAAGGTTGTAAATTAATACTCTTGCCTACCACAACTCTTTCATTCAAAAGCTCAATTTTTTTTCCAATGACATTTTAATATTTTATTCGAGTAATAGTGGAAAATATATAATTAATCTTTATGTATTGTATTAATAGGCTTTAGTTTGTAGAGCACTTTCAAGTTCACAGAAAAATGAGCGGAGGATACAGAGACTTCCCTCTGTATATCCTTGCCCCCCACTCAACAAACACAGTCTCTTCATTAACAACATCTCCCACAAAAATGATTCATTTGTTAAAATCAGTGAACCTACACTGATAGATCACTATAACCCTGAGTCCCTAGTTTACATTAGGGTGACTCTTCGAAAACTCAATTAAATTTTGTCTCAAAGACAAAGGACAAAGGAAAACCTGATTATCTAGAAAAGTTTCTAATGGATTCAACAGTTCACAGGGGTTGTTTTTAGTAAGCTGAATATATTTTCTCTTCTATTATCCTGCCATTTACCAGTCCAAATAATAATAAATCTCCATAAAGACGACATGAAGTCATCTTTAATATATACATATATTCTATTTTGAACATTTACTAAAAAATTAAAAATGAGATTTGGAGTAAATTAGTTTTATTTTTCAGATGACAAAAGTAAACTGAGACATTATCTGCTATATACTAGAGACAATTAAGGGTATTTCTTTTCTAGAAACTGAAACCTAACAGATAAAATGCTTATTAAAATCGCTATAGAGTTATAAAATTGAAATATATTTGCTCCACTTAGCAAAAATAGAGCTACTTAACTAATGCATTCTTAATTATCATATATGGTTATGAAGGTAATTTTCTATTTCTGAATAATCCTCTTTATTTTTTTACAATCCTAAATGCATCCAATTTTCCTCTTTAAAAGATCTATGCAACACTTGCCTAAGCACTAAACCACTATAGTGTTCGTGTAAGGTTTAATTGAAGAATTGTTATGGGAGACTAGTGAAAAGAGGAAATAACTTTAGGATCAATGATATAATCAGAGATCCAAGGATAAATAAATGCTATTAATCTCTAGATCACAAAGAACTATATAGAACACAAAGAGGCAAATCTAGAAGTCAGGTACAAGGAAACACGAGAAGCTGGGGTCTATGAGAGTCAATGGGATTTTACTCTGACCCTAAACTGAGTTGAATTTACTAGATCTCACTCATTACCAGTTTCTAGAGCCTATTTGTTTTTGTGTATTTGGCAAATGGTTTGAATCTTCCAACTGTTGGGAAAAAACAAAGCAAAAAAAAATCAAAATATTTTCACTTAATGACTTATTAAAAAAAGAAGGAAGGAGAGAAAGAAAGAAGGAAAGAGGGAAAGAAAGAAAGAGAAAGAAAGAGAAAGAAAGAAAGAGAAAGAAAGAAAGAAAAAAGAAAGAAAGAGAGAGACAATCAAGGCATTCATAAGTCCTGTGCTGAGTCAGCAGTACCAAACATTTCTATATTACATGTGGAATTCAGCCAGAGAAGAGCTTTAAATATCTTCTTCAAAAAGTGTGACATAGAATAAAAATAATAAATGAAAATTGTTTTTTTCTTAGAATGACTCTTTATGATGTTTGTAAAAGAAATTTATGAGACAGACTCTCTTCCCAGTAAAATTTACTGATTGGTTTATTCTTTGACAAAAGATGTGAACAGAACAATTTTGCAATTGCCTGAAAATAATGCTGGATTTATTGCTTGGTCAGAATATAAGAGGAATTTAATCATCCATAACAAGTGGAAGTGATATCGTCAGCAAAATTTCTTTTCTTAGTATATATGAACGAGTAGAAAACTATCTCACTACAGAGACATCACTGAGAGGATGGCAAAAGCTTGGAGGCAAGGAAGAGGAGATAAAGCAGAAGACAGCTAGAAGATTGGAAACGGATAGAGAAGGGATGAACTGGGGTTAATGAGATTTGGCTCATACATACTTAGTTCCATAAACCTGAAAAGCAACTTCAAATATGAAATCAAGTTCCAAATAGAGGGATGAGGTAAAGGACTACCCTGGGACTACTCAGGGTGTGGGGGAGCCCTGTTGTGGACTGAATTTCGTCCTCCCCTAAATTCATATGTTGATATCTTAATTCCTACTTCTTCAGAATATAAACTTATTTGAAAATAGGATCATTGCAAATCTAACCAGTCAAGTTAAGATGAAGTCATTAGTTTCCTAATTCAATACAACTGATGTCTTTATAAAATGAGGAAATTTGAACACAGACACACAGACACACACACACAGACACACACACACACACACACTCGAGGAATGACATAAGATAAAGGCAGAGAATGGAGAGACACATCTAGGTCAAAGAGTTCCAGCAAACCACCAGAAGCTAGGTGAAAGGCATGGGACAGGTTCTCTGTTTGACAGTTCTCAGAGCGAACCAATCCTGTAGATAAGTGGAGCCTGGATATCACAGAGCTGTGAAACAAAATACTTGTGTTGTCTAATCCACCAATTTGTTGTTACTTTGTTAAAGAAGCCCTAGCAAACTAACACAGACAAAACCTTTACTCTTGAATAATTGCTAACTAAAGCTACCAATAAAAATTTCTAAAATATTCAATTCCCCTATTTCACTTTAGGGTAAATGAGGAAAATCCAGTAGAGTAGCCTAAACTTATTAAGAAATATTTTATTCCTGTACGTTCTGAGAGAGGTGACAATTATTCCACAGTGAACTCTATAGTTCCTGTTTATAAGCATCGAAATTGCATGTTACTTGGTTCTACAATATCTGTAATTCTTAAATCCATGTTAAGCATCATGAAAAATCAAAGGCTTTCTCCTGCTGGCATCTAGGAAAGGGCTAAATATGCAACTTTGCTTAATATTTAAAAATTGAAGTAGTTTAATGTATGTGCATTTATGCCAAGTATTTCTCAGTCTAAAATTTGGCTTTGTCACATTCACACACACCTCCTTGACCTCAGGATGTCAAAAATATTAGATATTGCAGATAAAATAGCTATCAGCTAGGCAAAGTATTAGCCAGCATATAGATGATAATAAATGGAAGCTATTGGTAAATAGCAAATGTAGAGGAAGGTTTATATATATGGAATGTATAGTCATAGAATTGTATCAAATCTGATCATAGAAAGATGCCTCGCTACTATGAATCTTGTTTCTTATCTCAATAAGTAGGATGATAGGGTATATTGGATTGTTAAACGAACTAGAGCCTTGTCTGGTAGGTTATAAGACCCGAACAAGTTATATAAATTCATCAAATAGTAGCTATCTCGCCTTGATATATAGAATAATTAGATAATTACAGATCTGAGTACAAATTACATACTACTCCCTTTTGAGAAATGGTCTTATGAGTATTCTTCCTGCTAAAGTTGGGATATTTGTCCCCTTCAAATTTCATATTGAAATTTGACCACCAGTGTTGGAGGTGGAAACTAATGTCAGCTGTTTGGGTCAAGGGGGAATATCCATTATGAATAGACTAATGCCCTCCCTGGGCCAATGGTGAGTGAATTCTCATACTATTAGTTTTCTCAAGAGCTGGATGTTGAAGACGCTTGAACCACCCTCCTCCCCCTTCTTACTCTTGCTTTCTCCCGTACTATATGACCTCTGCTCATACCAGCTCTCCTTCCCCTTTCATCATGTGTGAAAGTAGCATGAAGCCCTCGCCAGAGGAATACATTGGTGCCATGCTACTTGTAAAGCCTGAAGAACTGTAAGCAAAATAAACCTATTTTTTTAAAATAGATTTCCTAACCTCGCGTATTCGTTTATAACAAAACAATGTAGACTAAATCATTTAGCTCTTTGCTTTGCTGGTTTGTGCCTTTATTGGGAGTCTCCATTCCTTAGTTTTGAAGATCAAAAGATTTTTAGATATTCAAACCTTTTAATTAAGTCCCAGGTCCAGAATTAGGTGAGCCAAGCACAAATGTGTTGGAATCAGTGTCCTTTATCACCAGCCTCAATTTAGCTGCCAGATATGTCTTTTTATTTACTTGGCTATATAGCAAGCATAATCTTAAATTTGATTGACAAACCTCACGAAACAAGAGCTATCTTGTTTCTCCACTATCTCTCCTCCTTGTATATTAGGTCACACTAACTGTACAGATATAAAGTATGAATTAAAATGTATTATAAGAACCCATAATGTTCCATGGAATCCAAGCTTTTGTGTTAAAAAGCAAACCAAAATAAGAGATTCCAATGTGACGAGGAAGCCTTTTCCACTGTCCCTCCTTGCATCCTGCATGAGTATTTTATTCTTTATTGTCCAGATAAGCTGACTTTTCTTTGATTTTTTTGTTTTATACTGCATAATGTATGCCCACACATAGTCCCTGTTTTACATGTTGGATATGCAATTTCCTGAAAAGAGAAAATCATCTCTCTCAGATCCAATTGCCAAACAGCCGATATGACTGGGCCAGCTTGTATTAGGTTTCTAACTCTAGTTAAATTGACTGAGGATATAGGACTGGGTTTCTCTTTTAATAAAAGCCCCCAGCATCCTACTGACTGAACTATATGCATGAAGGGTGGCAGGGGTAAAGATTTCATGAAATGAAGTCTGGAAAGGCAATCAATCAAAAAGCTATCTGATGTCCCTAGTCCCATTCTATGTCAGGGACCTTGTCCTTATTCTTAAGAGAATTGAGAGAACAGTTCCCATGGCAACTCCTCCTCCTCATGAGTTGAATGATTGATTTGTCCCACTTTCCAGCAATTCTGTAACTTCCTTGTTTGGGCAGATCTCAGAGCTGTGGCTGACACCTGCTTGAGTGTTGGCGTGCCTTTTCCTCCTAAAATAAAATTCTGAGTCATGACACTTGGAAGCTCTTACTATGACTTTTGGCAGATCAAGATGTCGCTTGGACCACCATGACCAACTTGTATTCATTTTCTTTTTGGTGTTGTCTTTCTCTAATGCCTGGTGTCTATTTTTCCAGCCACAGTGTGTCTCACACTATAGCCTGCCTCTGTGAAGACAGCAGAGAATCATTCACATTTTTACAGCTTTTCCCTCTGAGTAGCCTTCAGAAACACTTTGTCTTCCTTGACATAATCTGTTGACATGCAAGAGGAGACATGATTTTTCTCTCTCTGGAACACTAATACATTGGAATGGCCTTCCTGCTTGATGAACCTCATGGCAGAGACCAAACTCTTTGCATGCTGACTGGTCAGCACTGGTTATTAACCTGCCAGCTCAGTTCTGATGCCTGAAGGAAAGACAACAGGGTTTTAATGGGACAGTAAATATTCCATACAGCTCTGGACCAAACGGAGTGGTATCTTTGAAAGATTTATGTTTGTAGTAAACATAAATCAACTCTATAAAGAAAATGAAAAAAAAATAGATGTCTACATAATGTACAAGCAGACCACCTTGCGTAATTTCAAAGTACACTGATGTGATTATCAGAATAGTCCTGGTGATGACAGGAGGTTTAGATTCACAGTGAAGATAATATTGCTTTCTACATAAATGAGTGGAAGCATAAATAATACAGTCTCAGGAGTAAACTCTTCTCTTTGGTATCAAATGTCTAGTCCTAATAAGACCGGGTATCTGAAGGTGTGGGAGGAGGTTAATCCGTCATACTGTAATAAATTAAAAATTATGGAGACAATATATGAAATGCCATGTGTGTTGGTTCCTTGTGATAAATATGCACTTTGATAGTTAAATGAACTTAGGCTTCTGAAAGGATTATGACCTCTAGGAAATAAAAACCTTAATGAAATTTCCTAATCTAAGAACAAATTTGCAAATTAATATACTGGACCAAGAAGTAGATGGGAATTCAATGATATGATAAGTGTTAATCTAAAAATAGAGTGTTAGCTTTAACTCAACCCAATGCATTTTTTCAGTTTACCCTTCTACTTCAGGATCAGAACAGGTGAACAGAGAAGTGACACCTGTGTTTTAAAATAACAGACAAGACACAACCTAGTCAAAACTAAAACCTGGCTAACCTGACTCATTAGATTATTTATTAATTTTCACATTCTCTTTAAGATGAAAACATTTATAATGCCTAGTACACATTAAAGGCACATAAGTGATGCTCAATAAGTATTTGTGAAATGGATTTATGAACGATTGAATCTTCATTATCTACAATGGACAAGTTAAGGTATAGAGAGATAGAGGACAATGTTCTCTTACATCATCGTTTCATAATTTAGTAGGAAAATAGAAACCAATATATTTTGAGATTTTACTTTAAGCCAATTATTCCAGGCACAATGCAAATAAATTCACAACACTTAGTTTTCTAAATAGCCTTTTTTTTTTTCTGTTTTATGGACCAATCAGCATTTTGTTACAATCAAGTAATATGTCAAAAAGAGGACTTGGCTTACGTGTAAGTTATTTGGCATTAAATTTCAAGTCATAACTATGCATGTTATTCTAAGAGTATAACAATTTTTTTTAAAAAAAAATTCAAGGTGATTTATTATAACATTTTGAGAAAAAATAGGGAATTTTACAGGGGTCCAAGGTGGCCTTCTGTGCTGAAAATAGGCCTCTTTTTTTATTGAAATACAATTTTGGTTAGTGGTTTAAAAGAAACTACGTGATTGAAGGAGGATGGAAATTTTTAAAAGAAAAGAGTGAAAATTCTGAATGATGAGGCAACATATTTTTACTAAATACTGCTAGTTGTCAATTATATTAGATACTCACAGGTCATGAGAAAAATTTGCCATTTATTGTTTAGATCTCCAAGGAATTGGACAGGAGAATGTTGATCTGTTTCCCAACTTGCCATTTTTGACATAACACTTTCCCTGTAAATTAGGCTCTTACTGACATTGGATTGAATAGCTATTCTAATCTGGGAATGTCTACTGCAGGAATATCAAACCATTTATTGCTGCTTGAGGATTTTCTAAAAATAAATAATGTTTAGCAGGAAGCAATGTGACAATTTTCACTATAAGCTTAGGGAAATAATGAATAGTTTAAGGCATAGAATTGTTTTATTATCTCTGAAGCCCCATGACTTTAGATTCCTTGGTTTGAAGCAATGAAAGGAATATAGAGAGGATTAATACTATCAGCTGGTGCTTGAGGAGTTCCATGATGAACAACTATTTATGTAGTGATTAAAATTTAATTGATTACCTTTTAGTCTGAAAAGGGAAATAACTATACTATCTAGTATTTTAAATATTTTGATTCATTTTTTGATTATTTATCTTTATATATTTTGATTATTTTTTAAAGAAAATACTGTTATATATATTACATATATAACAATAATAATCTAAATGTATTAACTATTGGCATAACACCTATTTAATGGGATACACATTAGGGACTACTAGGAAATTACAGAATAATGAACTAAAAGTACACACACACACACACACACACACACACACACACAAACACACACGACTCCTGGAAAAATTCTAAAGTATAGGGAAAATTACACTTTAGGATTCAAGAGGCGTGGATTTAAATGACAAATCTGCTGTTAAGTTTGGACAATGCATTCCTTCTTTGAGCTTAGTTTCCTCATTTTAAAAAGAAACATGACAGTCCCCACCATATGAACTTGATGTGAAGAATAAATAAAATAAAAAGTGTTTATCAGAATGTCTGGCACATAGACACCATCAATACATAGTCCTAGTTTGTGCTACCATCACTGTGTTGTTTTGATTGTTGTTATCAGAAGACTTGTGTTGATGTTAGTAATCTTTGTTGAGTAATGAATGTGAGAACTTAACAGATGTGGCTGTATGGGTCCTAATTGGCTGAATCAAGGAAACAGCATGTCTTTGTCATCTCAGCTGGTATGGTGTCATGTCACAGACTTGCCCTTTAACCAGGTCATGGTGGGGGCAGTGAACGGGGGATCGGTAAGAAGGTTCTTGAATGTTGCCACCTGAAATGGAACTAGATCAATAAAGTAAGTGGGCAGTGTATCTCTCTTTAGCTCTCTCTGCCCTTCTCCACAACCAAAAGACAAAGAAGAGTTACAATAAAATATCTTGCAGATGGCTCTGCTGATGACTGACATCTTAAAAATATCATTCTTGATGTCAACTTGATAGAGATTCATAAGATGTGTTGGGAAAGAAGAAATGAGTTTTTGAATCTGAGACACACTTCTATGACCATGCCACGTTGCTTAGATGAATGGAAGTAGGAATGGCAGTTAATAATTAATTTGTTCCTTGTGAATTCTGACTAACTTAGGTATGAAGCAGAACACAGCTAACATATTGCACTAGGCAGAGAAAAAAGGAAAAATGAAGAAAACAATATGAGACTATAGAGGATATGTATCACCATCTCATGCCTGAAACTTCCTCAGATTTGGGCTATTTTTGACTGGGTAAGAGGTAGGGAATAAAAAGAGAGGTGTTGTATCATTGCTTTGAGTGAGCTGGTTTCTGACGCTGCCTGATGCAATTTATGACCTAATGCTTTGCCACACCTTTATCTGTACTTCTCATCCCTCTTCTTCATCCAATTAGAGATGGAAATTTACTGTAATACAACGGCAGTGAGAAAAAGTTAAGTGGACAGGTGGCTACCTATTCTGTTTGATGATGCCAAAGTGATTGGAAGAAGGGCAGAGAAACACAGGGCATGGAAGCAGAGCACAGAGAAATTCTTATTACTGGGGAACACTCAGCACATAACAGCTCCATCCAAACCTCTGCACTAAGGGGCAATCAAACTCTAGCAGGGCTTCTAGAAATATAAAGCCTTGTTCCTAGGATCACCACAGATCCCCATTAAAATGCTTGAGAAAACTCAGTGCTGCCAGGAGACTGTACTGTTTGTTCTAGCCAACACCTTTCCTTTCTTGGAGCATTTACTTAAAAAGAGCATGCAACTGTGAACCCATCCTCTTCCCCTTTGAGAAAAAATACATAACTTCCACAGTTCAGGAGTGTCTTTCTCAAGGACCTGAAAGCCATTTCTTTGAAATGTAATTATCTGGAAGGAGAGAGCCTTTTTCAGTTCCTGTGGATGGATGAAATCCTAACTTTGATAATTGCCAGCCAGCAGATCCAACTGATCTAATCACATTATCACTGACCTATCTTTTCTAAGTTTTTCACTTGACCCCACTTGCCTCCCCTCAATAGCTCCCATCCTCCCTCTAAAATGCCCAGTCACCTCTGTTCAAGTTGGAAAGAAGCTCTTTCCCTTCTTGTCAATAGTTACTGAATAAAATATATGTTTTCACTGCTTTATGTCCAGCTCTATTTTTCACAGATAAGCACATACTTTTATTTTATTTTATCTTATCTTATGCTGCTTCTATCAAGGGACAAATTTTATACTGCTTCTAATTTTCCAGTAGTATTTTTGCCTCCACATCTTCAAGGAGTCATTCCAGAATCACATAGATTAGATATGTTAAATATCCTGAGGTCTTAGCCTATGAAAAGGCCTGTCTAATGAATGCCTGAGATTAGTATTCTAATAGTATCTTCCCAAATAATAGTGGGGAAAGAAAGAGAAGTATCCAAGCTCCATTTGTCAGCAACATGGCTTGGATCAATCTTTTCTTGCCCAAATGTTTCAAGAAAGAGACTTGGAGATAAGTTCCTGAGACATGAAAGAGAGAAATTGTTACACTGAAAAACAAAACCAAAAAAAGGCAGACAAAAAAAAACTTTCAAAAATACTTGTTAAAAAACAATAACATTTTAGAATTTGTCTTCTAAATGACTATATATAGTAAGCAAATTAATTTTGAACATTTTATGACAATTTTAAAACAAGTTTGCTGATTTCAGTATATACAATATACCAAAATCAAATATTCTGCAGCCAATAAAATTATGCCTTCTCTTTTGATTGAAATGAAGTTTTTCTCTTGTCACCCAGGTTGGAGTGCAAAGGTGCGATCTCGGCTCACTGCAACCTCTGCCTCCCAGGTTCAATAGATTCTCCTGCCTTACAGGGACCTGCCACCAAGCCCAGCTAATTTTTGTATTTTTGATAGAGACAGGGTTTCACCATGTTGACCAGGCTGGTCTTGAACTCCTGACCTCAGTTGATCCACCCACCTGGGCCTCACAATGTGCTGGGATTACAAGTGTGAGTCACCGTGCCTGGCCCAAAATTGTGCTATTAAAGGGCATTTAATTCTATAGGAAAACAACATGAAAATTTCAAAACCAGAACATAATTTGTATGTATAATATGACTCTACAGTTATAGTATATTAACCCACTTGTAAACAAATTAACACTCATTAATTATATATGCATACACATAGATAGTCCAATAGCAGTATAGGAGTTCCAAATTTCAGTAGGTCATTTCTTCTGAATAATGAGATTATAGACAATATCGTTTTCCTTTTATATCTTTTGGCATTTGCATAATTCCAAGTCATCATAGACTATTTTATAATTCGGGGGAAAAAGCACATAAATGTAAACATTATATGAAGCATGATGAGATATGACAGTCATAAGAAATCTTTAAAGTGTGTGAAACACTTGAAAGTAAAGCATAATGCTCAGAAATACAGTGTCTAGTTACAGAATTATATTCCTATAGTGAGCTACTTTAGGATGAGGAAGATCTCATTTACCTTTTCTGACCCATCAAACAAGCTTGACAAATATATGATGACTAAAGTAGCATCTGTAATTTTCAAGAAAATGTATATTTGAATATTCTTTTTAAATTGGACATGGAAGTTTATTTATTATACATTTCATCAAAATTTAAATAGTAATTGCCTGCTTTTAAAGAAAAGATTTTGAAGTCTGAATAAATTTTCAGAGAAATTTAGCGAGAAAGATGGAGTGGATTATTCCAACTTCATATGGTGTCCACATATTCCTAAAAAGTTTACTTAATACGCATTTACTGATAATTAGCTTTGTGCAAAGTTTTAATTGAGAGAATAGTATCAGGCCAAAAATTGCCCTAGACTTTAGAGCTGTCCTTCACAAGAATGCAAATGCTGGGGTCGGCTGGGGAATATATCATTTAGGAAGAGATAGAGTACTAGGAAAGGAAGGTAGGATAAAAGTCAATTCACATCCATCCCAAGCTGTTTCAACATTTCTCTTGTGGACGAACATGCTATGACATAGGAAAAAGCATCAACATCATCTCTATATTTTTACAAGCTTAAGGGTGGGCACTGAATTTTGAGAAAATGATTTGTTGCTTCTAACTCCCAAACTGAATGTGGGTCATGCTTGAAGTCCATGAAATAGGCTGTGAGGTCGTGTGCAGTGGCTCACACCTGTAATCCCAGCACTTTGGGAGGCTGTAATCCCAGCACTTTGGGAGGCTGTAATCCCAGCACTTTGGGAGGTTAAATTGGGCAGTCCGCCTGAGGTCGGGAGCTCAAGACCAGGCTGACCAACATGGGGAAAGCCCATCTCTACTAAAAATACAAAATTACCCAGGCATGATAGCACATGCCTGTAATCCCAGCTATTCAGGAGACTGAGGCAGAGAACGGCTTTCAAGCCAGGGAGATGCAGGTTGCAGTGAGATGATATTGTGCCATTGTACTTCAGCCTGGACAACAAGAGTGAAACTCCATCTCAAAAGTAATAATAATAAATTATAAAGAAATAAACTACGCACATTCATTCATATAGCTCCACTGACCAAATCAAGAGACAATGACACTGAATTCTCCAATTCATAAAGCTCCCAATATGAGCAGAAAAGCAAATTACTAAGTGCCCTTAGTTTATCTGAATCTAAATTTCCAAAGTTTATGGTGGCAGATGTTAATTCATCTCTGCCTCAGAGAAACCTCTAACAAAAACACAAACTATGTCAATTGCAAAATGCTTTTCTCAAAGGTCATGTCACAACTAGAGGGCTCTCAAAAGTGTTTTAAAGCATTCTATGCTGGATAGAGTTGATTTAATCACCTGTAACCTGTCCTCTGGGGATAATTTGAATTTGATAGTTCTCTGCAAAGACATGTTTGCCGAAGAGAAAATTCTAAAGATACTTTCTGTAAAACCATAACACAAACAACGCAAACTTTATAGCCCCTCAATTTATTTTCACATAGTATGAAAAGCACAAGATTTATTGCTTTCCTCTTGTTTGTTTATTTAATAAATATGTCTTGTTTTCTCCAGCAATGCTACCAGGAGCTGAAATGACTCAAGTGCAGGAAATATTTCAAAGCTAGGAATAAGAAGCAATAAAGAATTGAGCTTAATTGTCTTCACAAATCTAATCTGACTGTTCTCATAATGCTTTCTTCCCTGGGTGCCTCTGCTTTAGAACTTTGTGTCAAGCAAGCAACAATTAACACAGACTTAAGAGTGCAGGTTATATATTGAAATCGAAACTTTACATTTTTGCAGAGGCTCAGGAAAAGAAATATATCTGTTGATGTTATGATTTTCAACAGTAACTAGGTATCATCATCTGGGATGAGCCAATTTGAAAGTTGATGCTTTTCTCTTAAGTTTTTGATCATTAGAATCTGAACCAAGATCACGACACTGGGGGGAGAAAAGGAAGTGATTTCTTTACTATTCGACTTTCAGTAATAGCTTAAATGACTTTTTAATTAGCTTTTAAGAAAGGGCCTGGAAGTAGCCGGAGGAAAGTAGATTGAGTAAATTTTCCCCAAGGAACTTAAAAACTAGCATTTACTAAAGTGTATTCTGCAGACTACTACATCCTTGACATGTGATTAATTGAAAAGCAATGAGATTCTGTGATCAAGTATATTTATAAAATTATGCATGTAAATAACATTTTATCTTACTGTACATTTGTCATACAATTTTCTTCCTTGCTAAGTGAGTACTATCAGTTTCCAAGAGACGTATAAACTAAACGATTTTCCAAACTTAGGTGGTCCCACAGTACTTTTTTTGCTAACATTTAATGGAGATGAGTCCTTCAATGTCATGCCTAGATAAGAACATTATTTTAGTCCAGGTGTCTTACATACATGTGATTGACACATGTGATTATTTTCCACTCATGTGATTAATTTTCCTTTTGAAGGGAGCAAGAGTGGAAGTAGGTGAACCAACTTATTTAGAATGCCTAATGGTTAGAATTTTAGCACTGTATTAAGCCATTTGTCTGATGAAATAAACTTTTTCTGTGTTTCTCTAACACAGGCATTATATTGACTCAGGCATTATGACAAGAATTCTCCAAATTTGAGATAAGTTCATTCTATCTACATAGTTAAGGAAAATGAGACTCATAAAATTAAAGTAATTTACATAGCTAATTGTGACAAATCGGGGAATTGGACTTAATTCTGATGTGTCAACCCTCCCTATCACCCAGTACCTATGATGAATATTGTTGGCAGCTGTATGAATGGTACGTAGACCTTGTCTTAGACCAAAGCCAAAATTGATTCCAACAGAGCAAACCGAGCCAGTCAGACCATCATCACTTTGCTGTGAAGAGTAATGACTCATCTGCAGACTTCAGAAGACAGTTTAAAAATATGTTTTCAATCCATTGCTTTCACTGAATGATTTAAGATTTTATAAAACATTGAGCTAGAAGGCAGGACAAAGCTTATGCTTGTATACAAGAATCAGATACTCTCAAGATTTTTGTTTAGAGTATAGTGATTTGTATGTTTAATTAACTTCCCAGGTAACACTCTTTTATTTTATCCTTGGGCTATGTTTTAAGAGACTCTGATGTGAAGAATATAAAAGATACCCAGTTATTGCTAATCTAGAAAATATTAGTGTCTAGCCAAGATCAGTGTGTTAATTATTTCACTCAGGAGGCTGAGGCAGGAGAATTGCCTGAATCCAGAAGTCAGAGGTTGAGGTAAGCTGAGATCGCGCCATTGCACTCCAGCCTGGGTAACAAGAGCGAAACTCCATCTCAAAAAAAAAAAAAAAAACTTGTTGAAAATGTGAATAACGGAGATAAAAGTCAGAGTTTATTAGATCTTCCCACTATTTGTATCTGACTCTATTTTGAAAACTAGCTTGGATTAGGGAAACATAACCTACTACTTACTGTTTCTAATTTAATAAATAATTCATTCTTTAAAGAACTTGCCTTTATACTTATTTTTATATTCATTTTCAATTCACATTTACAAATGTTTAGGTGATTAGTAGATTTGCTCAAAGTGGAGTACAAAAGGAAATCAGATACTGGGTCCAACATCATAGCCTGCCATTAGAAATGGGAAGGTAAATTAAATAAGAAAATAAAGAAATTTTGTTTTCTGGAATGGCAGTTGCATTGGTCTGAATACAGGTTTTTCTTCTCATTTAAAAAATTGCTCTGTTTCTTGCTTCAAGAAGCCGAAGAGGGCTGCACACTGGACATAAAATGTTGAGGTTTTACACATTTAAATAACAGAGGATATTCTAAATTAGCCTAGCTCTACAAAATCCAGGATTTTTAGATATTGCAACTATTATATAAGGCAAAACTTGAAATAACAAAATTTTAAAACAGAGTAAGAATGAGGTGATAGAGAAACAAGAGGTGTGGAGGTGTGGGAGGATGTGCAAAGAACAGAGAGAAAAACTAGGAAAAGGTGTCAGAAGATGGAGGCAGAAGGGAGAGAGAAGACAGATCAAGCATGAGAGCAAAAGAAATGGAGGCAAGAGGAAAGAACAGGTAAGAGGGAAGAATAAGGAGACCATATGCCACCTATGTCTCTAGGTTTCCTGCTACAGGGTTCATCTTAGGGGACAGAGACACAGTACAGAAATTCAAGTTGTGTTCTCCTTCTTTCCAAGAACCTTCCAGCAGAAATTAACCATAGGAAATAAGATATAAATAGATTGATATTAAGATAACATTAGATATTCAGATAAAGAAACAAACAAATAAATAATATGTTGGCATTCAAATAAAGACAAAAGGAACAGAAGTGAAAGGGATGCCTAAGTTAAGACCCCAACAGCAGGAAGCAGAAGGCTCCATCCGGGGTGGATCATGTTGCCAGGTGAACAGGTGAACATCAGGTGAGGAGGAGCACAGGTCCAGTACAAAGATGGCATCCACATTGAGGGTATTAGCAGTGAGTGGACTAAAACCAGGAGACAAAGAACACAGAAGTGCAATTGAAGGGGAAAAGATCACAGGATGATTATTGCAAAACCAGGGAACTTCAAGCATGTGATCCCTTCCTGAAATTTACCATCTATTGGTAAAACATGTGTAGCTAATAGTCATATCTGCATTTGTTCATTGTTTAATAAGCATATTTCCACTTGCCACAGAAATACTGTTTATCTTAGGAAATCTATAAGAACAGAAAATAAAAGGTAAAACCAGTTTATTAATTCCAAAGGTCCGGGTTCAAGTACAAGTATTGGGACTTAGATGTAGGTTTCTCAATTGAAAGAGTATCAGTTTTTCATTTATCCACTGAACTTATACTGATGTTTCCATTGTTGTGTTATTCTACTGACCCCTTTTATTCCCCCAGCTCTTTTCTATTTATCTAAACAAAGAAAGAAATAGTAGCAGAAAGTCTCTGGGGAAAAGTAAAACATTTTTGAATAGAGCAAGGAGGAGCCCCAGTTGAGGAGTAAAGTAGTCCTTTTCAGCACACATCATGCTGACACCTCTCTTATTTGGTGTCTTGCAGAGAGACAGATAATACCACAGCATGCCACAGAGACAAAGAACTGAAGGGCCAAAACGGAGGCCTCAGAAAGGAGATGTGGTACTGATTTTTTTTATTAAATCTCATTTCTCTGAAAATGGAGAATTTGTGTTTCTAAGAGAAAAGATGCCTTTGGTTTATGTCTCCCTGATTTTCAAACTCTAGGAAAAAACTAGGGAATATGATCAGTATTTCAAAGAAAATCTATTCAGACATGCAATCTCTTGGTAGCAAAGGGACTAGAATCAACTTTTCTTGGTTTCAAGTCTGATACTTTTTAGGTTTTTAAGAACATATTAAAATAATTTGTGGGCAAAATTATTTCCATGTGTAGAATTATTATTCTTCTCCCATCACATCTTCCCTTTGGGTAGTTTCTGAGAAGTGCTGTGGGATGGAGGGGTATTTGACAAAATTTTACAGGAGGAAGTAGAAATCTGGACTGGAGGATTTGCCAAAATAGCACATCTTCTTTCCTTGCTAACCACAACAGAAACAACCAATCTTTTTCAACAAAAATGATTTCAGGTAATCAGAGAGGATTGAGCTGGATCTTTGGTTTTTCTCCTGTCTCTACAGTGGTCCCACAATGAACAACTATTATAAGACAATATACTAATTCCACTATCAGTCAGCATTTGAAGACACGCTAGACACTGCATATCTTTTGTTTACGTCCACGTAGAGTGGCCAGTCCCACCAAGTAACTGGTATGGGTAGCAAAGTAAAATAAAATGGAACAAAAGTTATTTCTTACCTTATTTATCTTGAGATAATGGTGACTATAGCCATTTCCTCCTATTTTCTCTAGGATCTATGACTCAGTTATAAAATAAGTACTATTATCCCTCATATATGCACATACACATATATAAACCTACCTACCATACATAGACAAATAGATAAATTGATAGATATGTATAAACAAATCATCAGAGATTATTTGACACAGCTACTTAGGACAGAACAGAAATTGTAATCCAGATTTCTCTATCTCCTAATCCATTTTTTCTCCCCACTACCATGACGTTTCTCTTCAGAAACATGAAGCATTTAGCCATCTCAAAATGGTGATGTAACTTATAATCTGTGCTATACATCTGTTTCTTTTCTTCTCTTTCTTTTTTTCTTGAGACAGAGCCTCACTCTGTCGCCCAAATTGGAGTACAGTGGTGTGAACTCGGCTCACTGCAACCTCTGCCTTCAGAGTTCAAGGGATTCTCCCACTTCAGCCTCCCATGTAGCTGGGACCACAGGTACACCCCACTACACCCATCTAATTTTTATTTGTAGTAGTGATGGGGTTTCGCCTTGTTGGCCAGGCTGATCTGGAACTTCTGACCTCGTGTTCCACCTGCCTCAGGCTTTCAAAGTGCTGGGATTACAAGGGTGAGCCACCATGCTCAGCCAATATTTTCTTAAATAAGAAATGTGACATCATATCTTTATAACTTACCAAATATCCCTCTTGTCTTTACATGTTACTGTATCTCCTTCCTTTTATATTTTATCTTGTTGTATGAATTTATTCCTAATAAAACCAGGGAGATAGGAATATTAAGATTTTTAAAATATTTCACTATACATAAAAATACTGTCTAGAAATCCATCTTGATATGCAAATAGAAATAGAAAAAAAATGATAAAATTCAATATATGAGTCTGTAATTTAGTAAGGTATGGTAGGCTGAATAATAACCCTCTGAAGATATTCACATCCTAATACCTGAACCTGTGAGTTTGTTACATTATATAAAAAAAGAGACTGCATATATATGATTATAAATTATGAATCTTAAAATGAGATTATCCTGGATTCTCCAAATATCCCCAAGTCCTTTAAACAATAAAAGTTCTTATGAAAGGAAAGGAGGATAATCAGAGTTAGAAAAAAAAGAATTGGAAAACTATATATTTTTATACAAAAGAATGAATTTGAAATAGGGTCTTAAATCATACATAAAAACCATCTCTCAATGAATTAATAACTTAAATATAACTTCAAAAATCATAAAAATCTTAGAAAAAACATAGGAGAAAAGCTTATTGTCAATGTTTTTTTGGACATGACATCAAAGAACAGGCAATAAAAACAATAATAATTAAGCGAGATTACATGGAATGAAAAAGCTTCCGCACAGCAAAGGACAATCGACTAAATTAAAAAAAAAATTATGGAATGAGAGGAAATACTGGAAAACCATATATGTAATAAGAAGTTAATATTCAATATATGGAAGGTGCTCACACAACTAAACAGCATAAATAAATGACCAATAAAAAATGGGCAGGGCTGGGCACTATGGCTCACGCCTGTAATCCCAGCACTTTGGGAGTGCGAGGCAGGTGGATCACGAAATCAGGAGTTCAAGACCAGCCTGGCCAAGATGGTGAAATTCCGTCTCTACTAAAAATACAAAAATTAGCCTGGCGTGGTGGCATGCACCTGTAATCCCAGCTACTGAGGAGGCTGAGGCAGATAATTGTTTAAACCCGGGAGGTGGAGGTTGCAGTGAGCCGAAATTGTGCCACTGCATTCCGGCCTGGGAGGTAGAGCAAGACTCTGTTTCAAAAAAAGAAAAAATGAGCAAAGGACCTGAGTAGATACTTTTCCGAAGAAGACGTTCAAATGACCAATACTTACATGATAAGATTCTCAATGTCATTGACCTTCAGAGAAAAGCAAATGAAAATCACAATGAGATACCACCTTACACCTGTTAGAAAGAATTTTATCAAAAAGACAAGAAATAAATATTTACAAAGTTCTGGAGAAAGGGAACCCTCATACACTGTTGGTGAGAATGTAAATTGGTTCAGCTATTATGAGTAACAGTATGGAAGTTCTTCAACAAAATTGAAAATAAAACTACTTAAAGGGTCCAGGAATTCCACTTCTGGATGTATTGTAAAAAAATAAAAACAAACAAGTCCATTCAAAATTGGGCAAAGGATATGAACAGACACTTTACGAAAGAAGACATATATGAGGCCAACAATCATATGAAAAAATGCTCATCGTCACTGGTCATCAGAGAGATGCAAATCAAAACCACTTTGAGATACCATCTCATGCCAGTTAGAATGGTGATCATTAAAAAATCTGGAGACAACGGATGCTGGAGAGGATGTGGAGAAAAAGGAACACTTTTACACTGTTGGTGGGAGTGTAAATTAGTTCAACCATTGTGGAAGACAGTGTGGCGATTCCTCAAGGCCTTAGAAATAGAAATTTCATTTGACCCAGCAATCCCATTACTGGGTATATATCCAAAGGACTATAAATCGTTCTACTATAAGGACACATGCACACAAATGTTCATTGCAGCACTGTTTACAATAGCAAAGACCTGGAATCAACCCAAATGCCCGTAGATGATAGACTGGATTGGGAAAATGTGGCACATATACACCATGGAATATTATGCAGCAATCAGAAATGATGAGTTTGTGTCATTTGTAGGGACATGGATGAATCTGGAGAACATCATTCTCAGCAAACTGACGCAAGAACAGAAAATGAAACACCGCATATTCTCACTCATAGGCGGGTGATGAAAAATGAGAACACATGGACACAGAGAGGGGAGTACTAAACATTGGGGTCTATTGGGGGGAAAAGGGGAGGGCCAGTGGGAGGGGGAGGTGGGGAGGGATAGCCTGGGGAGAAATGCCAAATGTGGGTGAAGGGGAGAAAGCAAACAAAACACACTGCCATGTGTGTACCTATGCAACTGTCTTGCATGCTCTGCACATGTACCCCAAAACCTAAAATGCAATAAAAAAAAATGAAATCAATATCTCAAAGAGAAATATGTGCTCCCATATTCATTGCAGCATTATTTACAATAGCCAACCTATGGAATCAACCCAAGTTCTAATAGAAAAGTGAATGGATGAAGGAAATGTTATATTATATGCATATAAAAGAATACTGTCCAACCATAAAATAGAAGAAAATTTTTCCATTTCAACAGCATAAATGAACCTGGAACACATTATGCTAAGTAAAATAAGATAAATACATAAAAACAAACACTGTACAATGTCAGTTATATGTGGAATCTGAAAAGGTAGAATGTATGGAAGCAGAGTCAATAGGTGGTTGGCAGAAGTTGGGGAGAGGGTAGGGTAAATGAGGGTATATTGGTCAAAGAGTATAAACTCTTGCTCGTAAGATGAGCAAGCTCTGGAGATCTAATGCACAGCATGGAGGAAGGTGACAGATATGTTATTTTGACTGTGATAACAATTACACAAGACATATGTCTATCAAATTATCACATTATGCACATTGAATATACATAAATTTTATTTCCCGTTTATTATTTTTTGAGACAGAGTTTCATTGCCAGGTTGGAGTGCAGTGGCACGATCCTAGCTCATTGCAACCTTTGCCTTCTGGGCTAAAGAGAATCTCTCGCCCCATTCTCCCAAGTAGCTGTAACTACAGGCATACACCACCATGCCCAGCTAACTTTTGTATTTTTAGTAGAGATAGGGTTTCACCATGTTGCCCAGGCTGATCTCGAACTTCTAGCCTCGGGTGATCCACCCACCTCAACCTCCCAAAGTGCTGAAATTGCAGGCATATGACCCAGTGCCTGTCCCGATTAAACATTAAAAATAAAATAAAATATTTGGCTGCTTATATATGTGAGTTCTGGATCCACAGATTCAACCAACTGCAGATCAAAAATAGAATATTTGCAAGATGTGAACTCATAGAAGCAGAAGGCCTACTTTTTCCCAGGGCAGATAGCCAGACCTGAGCCTGTGAATTTTGGTAAAATTTTTGTATATGTAGCTGATCCTGGAACCAATTCCCCCAATACCAAGGAATGACTCTGAAAATGAAGATTCTAGGAGACTGTTTCATGGGAGAGTTGAGAAAGAGATGATGTAAGGATGGAAGTAGGGGTCAAAGAGATGAGAAGATTTTGCATAGCTGTCTCCGAAGATGGAGAGAGGTATTATGAGCCAAGGAATGTAGGTAGCCTCAAGAAGCTGAAAGAGGGGCCAGTCATGGTAGCTCGTGCCTGTAATCTCAGCACTTTGGGAGGCCAAGGTCGGTGGATCACTTGAGGTCAGGAGTTTGAGATCAGCCTGGTCAACATGGTGAAACACCGCCTCTACTAAAAAAAATACAAAAATTAGCTGGGTGTGGTGGCCGGTGCCTGTAATTTCCAACTACCTGGGAGGATGAGTCTGGAGAATGGCTTGAACCCTGGAGGTGGAGGTTGCAGTGAGCTAGAGTGCACCCCTGCACGAAGAAGTTAAAAAAGGCTTCTGTGTATCCTCCAAAGGAGAGCAGCCTCATAGACTCGATTTATATATCTGACCACCAGAGATGCAAGGCAATAAATATGTATGGCTTTAAGCCACTAAGGTTGTGGGAATTTATTACAATAGCAATGGAAAACTAACATGTGAAGTCCTTTGCTGCAATTGTTAAAATCTCTTCCTCTTGAAATTATCCCTGTGCTTTCAGTGGTTGGGAAATCTTACTTAGAGATGGCTATGAATTCATTAGGTAGACAGGTATGATATCAAACATACTTCAATAAATCCTCATTTTTATTTGACAGGTCAAAAGTACAAATTTGATGAATTCTGTGGTTTCCACGATTGGCAATGACTTCAAGAGAAAACTTTTGTTCTTTGTTTTTGTTTTCTGAGGAGTCTCACTCTGTTGCCCAGGCTGGAGTGCAGTGAAGCGATCTTGGCTCACTGCAAGCTCTGCCTCCCGGATTCAAGGGATCATCCTGCCTCAGCCTCCCGAGTAGCTGGGATTACAGTTGTACACCACCATCCCTGGTTAATTTTTTTGTATTTTTTAGTAAAGATGGTATTTCACCATGCTGGTCAGACTGGTCTCCAACTCCAGATTTCAAGTGATCTGCCAGTTTCGGCCTCCCAATGTGCTGGGATTACAGGCATGAGCCATCATGCCCAGTCAGAGAGAAAACTTTGAATTATTGGCGGGTATAAAGGATGATGGTACAGTCAGCTTGAGTTGCTGTTAAAAATAGGCACAGTGGCTCACACTTGTACTTTCAGCACTTTGGGAGGCTGAGTCAGGCAGATCACCTGAGGTTGAGAGTTTGAGACCACCCTGGCCAACATGGCAAAAACCCGTCTCCACAAAAAATACAAACATTAGCCAGGCATGATGGCTGGCACCTGTAATCCCAGCTCCTCCAGAGGCTGAGGCAGGAGAATCGCTTGAACCTGGGAGGTGGAGTTTGCAGTGAGCTGAGATCGCTCCACTTCACTCCAGCCTGGGTGACAAGAGGGAGACTCCCTCTTGAGAAAAAATTTAAAAAAAGACATAAACTGGGTGGATTAAAAAACAAGTATTGATTTCTCACAGTCATAGAAGCTTGGAAGATCAGGATCAAAGAGTGCCATCCAATTTGGTTCCTGCCAAAGGCCTTCTTCCTTGTTGGCAGATGAATGCCTTCATTCACATGGCCGAGATCATCCTGCCATGTCTCTATTATAAGGGCACTAATCCATCACTAGGCTTCCACTCTCATGACCTAATTGCCTCCCTAAGGCCCCATCTCCAATACCATCACATTGGAAACAATGACACAAAATTTTGGATGGATATAAACATTCAGACTACAATAGAAGACTTCTTTAAGAAGGTGACCCCTATCACTCTTGGTTTTCAGATAAGTTGTTGAAAGAAGTAATATGTGTTTATTTTTGTAGTAAACAGAGACTTGGAAGTCCTTTCTAATTTCTATTTATTTCCCTCCACTTGTTATTTATTATATTTGGCTTAGGTCAATAGTCAGCATAGTATCAGATCATTCACAGATCTTTTTTTAGAAATTTGACCCTTCTTTGTATGAACCAATTTTGCCATCATTGCTTTCCATGTTTGTAGATGCACTTTAGACCCTATGAAAAGTAATTGCTGGATTCATTTAATATATTCTAGATATAATTAATTTTTATGACATGGTTTCTGAATAAATAGTGTTTGAAGTACACTGGTATAAGTAGAAAAAGGTGTAAATGCCAGGAACTTGTCAGAAGCAGAACTAAGCCTTCTATATATTATCCCTGCCGGCACCTATCACATGGTCTACCCCATACAGAGGCCCAGTAAATATCTATCCGCTCACTTCATTGATTCTCTGCCTCTCTGACTGACTGGGTGTAGGGATATATATTGCATTACCTACTGATTGGTAATAGCCGATACACCTTTGTGTTGGTCATATGCTAATCAGCACTTTCAGCAGGGCTTCCTAATTTTTGTTTACACATCTACCTACTTCAATAGACTTTAAACATCCTATTTATATCCGTTTCTCAAGGCTATAGTCTAATTCATGACACATAGGATGTACTAAAAAGATTAAGTTAGAAGAGATACAGGTACTCAGCTGAATGAATGAATGAATGAATGAATGAATGAATAAAAATGAATGAATAGACGAAGGGCAATTTAGCATTCTTCAAACATGAGTTATTTTGAACATCTACTTTGACCCATGGACATGTTTGGAATACACTGATGAATGAACAAACATTGAATTCCTTAAACATTTCTTCTACAACATAATATTTCTCAGAATCAGAGGCCATACCTTCTGAAAACCGTCTGGAGAGAAGTTATATTCAAAGGTTGATAAAGACTGAGGCTATGACTTGTCCTTGAGGAGGCAGGCCTTCAAAGGGCTCAGCCTCCATCCTTCTCTAGCAGAAAGGCTATACCGAAGCAAAATCAATAAATAATTAAATAAGGAAGCACTTCTTAATTAAATTTTTTGAAATTAGTCCTAAAACATGGACAAATATATTTCAAAATACTAATAAAAACATCACTGCCATACAGAATGGACTCAATTCTTCCAGTTGTTATGTTTCAGAGTGGAGATAATAAAATGCATGTGTGTGTGTGCATGTGTGCTTGTGTGTTCGTGTGTGTCACAAGATTGGGCTTTTTATATAAGGGTGTTACAGGCGCCCACCACCATGCCCGGCTAATTTTCGCATTTTTAGTACAGACAGGGTTTCGTCATGTTGGCCAGGCTGGTCTCAAACTCCCGACCTCAAGTGATCCATGAACCTGGGCCTCCCAAAGTGCTAGGATTATAGATATTAGCCAAGGTGCCCAGCCACTATAACTTCTTTATAAACATTTAAAGTTTTCAAAATACATTTACTCTTTTGTAGTAACAATTAGCTTAAAATGCAAATTGTAAAGCTGTACAATAATATGTTCTTTCTTTACCTTATTATTCTATACTTTTATTCTGTTTGAAATCTTTTTAACTTTTTAAACTTTTTTGTTAAAAACTAAGGTGCAAACACATATATTAAGCTAGGCCTACACAAGGTCAGCAACACCAAGATGTCACCACAAAGCAATAAGAAGATTTTGGCGTCATTATAATTTTATAAGACCACCCTTGTATATGGTGTCATTAACTGAAACATTGTGATGTATAGTACTATATATACATGTACACATATATGTACACATACATATATACACACATGTATATGTACATATACATATATAAACATATAGCTATGATATATAATACTTTTAGTACATATGAATACATACATGTATACGTGATTTGAACCCAGGTTATCAGTATTTATAGCCAGATTTCCATACTGTTGATATAAGTGCTGAGGAGCCTCTGAATAATTTTATATTCATGGAAAAATCGGTGATCTAGTAGTGCTATGCTTAATAGATTGATGTTCCAGGGATGACAGATAGTTTTGAGTAAAGAAATCAGTGTGTAAGGAAATAATGATTTAAAAAGCAAGCTCTGAAGTCCAAATACCCAAGACTGAATAGTAACTATCTTGGGGCTGAACATTATATACGTGCAACTTATAAAGTGGTAGCATAAAAACTGGGGTTCACTAAAAACACCCAATGTAAATGCATTACTGGGGTATACATAGTGAAGCTGGAGAAAAAAGATACACTCAAGAGATGTTTTGGTCATAAATCAGTAGAAAGAAATTATTAATAAAAAGTAGTTGGGTCTGGGCATGGCTAATGCCTGTAATCCTAGCACTTTGGGAAGCCAAGGTGGGTGGATCACTTGAGGTCAGGAGTTTGAGACCAACCTAGCCAATATAGTGAAACCCTGTCTCTACTAAAAATAGAAAAAAATAGCCAGTCACGGTGGTGGGTGCCTGTAATTCCGGCTACTCGGGAGGCTGAGAAAGGAGATTCGCTTGAACCCAGAAAGCAGAGGTTGCAGTGAGTCAAGATTGCATCACGGCACTCCAGCCTGGGTGACAGAGTGAGACTCCATCTCAAAAAAAAAAAAAAAAAGTTGGAAAATAGCTAAGCTTAGAAACTTAAGGCATTCTATAATGGATATTATTCTGAACATGATGCATTGGAAGTTTTCCTAGTATATTTAGGTGGAGAAGTCTGATAAACAGAAGAGTATGCTGGACAAATGTGCAGAAACTGCATCATTGGGAGACATATACCTTTAGACATTTGTGTATAATATGTGGATTCCCTTAAATCATGAGCTCAATCTTTTGCCCCACATTTACCACTCTACATGACATTGCTAATTCTCCTTAAAGCACATATGACTGCCATTTTATGTTTGTATTTGTAAGTTACTTGTCTACCGATTATCTCTCTCAGGAGACTATGTTCTGCATGAACTGGTACCTTTGTCAACTTGTGCACTATTGTATTTACAGCATTTTCAGTGTTAGATGCCTATTATTTGCTGGATGAATAAATGAATAATTAATTTGATGACTTTTTAGCACTAACACAATATTCAGCTAGATGATCTTATATATAACCATAATAGCTAAAAAAAATCACTATTCTTGTATCACCTATATCCCTATGGTATTAGAAAGGGTAGCATCTTTATTCTTTCATGGTAAAACGTATCAAATATCTGAAATTACAGAATCATAATCATTTGTCTAGTCTGCTAGTAAAAAGTAATGTATAAATTATCACAATGCTGATTATTAAACAAGAGTAGATCATATAAATACTGCATGTCTCATTGCCATTACATAATTCAAACTTAGGTATAGTGCTCCTAAAATCAACTCTTCTCAGAATACAAAGCCATAACTCTGGGAACAATTTAAGAAATAAAATTTAAAAGTAACATATGAGTTGGCACAAATAGAATATAAAATGTAATCTTCATATCCTTAATTATGCAAGTCATAGAAGCAGATGTAATATATGTTAATAACTTCATATTCAATTCCCTGAAATCAAATGATTCAGCCAAGTTTTATAGCTTTAGAAGTACTTTATTCTATGGAGCACTGAACTAATGACCAGATAAAGAATTTTCTGCTAGCTTTAACTTAGCTCTGAAAAGTCATAGCAAATGCAATAAAATTATATTGCATCTTGTATTATTGATATTTGTGTTATTTTCTCTTTTTGAGACATTTCTCTTTTTATATTCTCACTAAGGTGAGATACAAATGAATGATATATCTCTCTCTTTCTGGGAAATAAATCTAATGAGAGTGAGTCAGTGAGAAAAGAAATATTATATTAAATAGCTTGACCAAGTTTTCAAGAGTGAGCACATACTTTATGTAATGTAACTACTTCGTTTTATAGGGATGCAAACTTAAAGCTGAAGAGTTGAGATGTACTCTTTAAAACTATGTTTAGTTAGTAATGATAGAATATTCTCAAGTCATTGGGTGAAGTAACTCCACTATACCATGAGAGTAGCATGTAAGAAATGGCCAAATCAGGCATGGTTGGTCTGATTCTTTTCCTGTGTTTAATGGGAACTTTATTTGGGGAGGAAAGCAGACTAAGTAGTAGCCTTTTATGTTCACACTTTATCATTCAACTCCATCCTAAGAGACTAGTAAATTTCAAACTTCAAATAAATAGTAGCTCCCCACGAGGAGAGGGTTCTGATATCTCTGTAATTATGAGCAATATAAACAACAAATTTCCCCATCCTCTAAGAAAGATGGTTTATTTCATCTTATAGTCTTCAGTCATTCACTCAGTGTTGAATATTTTCTGTGTGCAAGACACCTTATTTATCTTTTGCAAAAACAAAATTTAAATTAAAAAAAAATTTTGAAGACTTCCGTTTCTGGTTCCACAAATAAGAAATCTGGAAGTCGCCATTCCATCCTATCAAGCAAAAAGCTGAACAGACTGAAAAATCAGGAAGTCATCTAAGATCTGTAAGAGAGGTGAGGACAGAGAACAAATATCTGACCTAGGAATGGAGAGACAGACAGAGAAATTAGGGAGCCACAGTCTACAGGAGGAGAAACCACCCTGAAATCAGTTTTGGGAAATGAGAATCTGAACTGGAGTTGATGAATCTCTGATGACTCAGTGTGTCTTAGAACCAATCAACAAGTTCTGCATGGCTTCATGATACAAAGTTAAGATACAAAAATCTATTGGATTTCTATATACTTTAACAAATAATCCAAGAATGATATTAAAAGAAAACAACTTGATTTACAATAAAAGTAAATATAGTACAATACTTAGGAAATATAAAATATATGCACTGAAAACTATAAAACTCCACTGAAATAATTCTAAAAAGATCTAAATAAATGTAAAATGTATCAAGTTCATGAACTCTAGTACTTAACAATAAGATGGTAATACTCTACACATTCATCTATAGATTCAATGAAGTCTATGCCCAAATTCCACCTAAATTATTTGTAGAAACTAGGAAGTTAATTCTAAAATTTACATGCATATTCACAGGCCACAAAATAGTCAAAACAATCTTAAGAATCATGTAGAAGTACTTGCAAAGTAGGGAATCAAGACAGTGTGACATTGTCATAAGGATAGACATGTGGATCAATGGAAGATGATTCAGAGTTCAGAAATAAATCCAAACCTTTACAATAACTGATTTTGAAAATGCTGGCAAGGCCCTTCAAATGGTGCTAGGCCAGCTGGATAGCCATTTCCAAATCTTACACTAACACTGTAATTAATTCTAAATGGATCAAAGGCCTCAATGTAAGAGATACAGCTATAGAATTATTGTAGTAGAACATAAGGGTAAATAATCATGAACTTGGATTAGCAAAAATTTTCATGTATAACACAAAAGCATGAACGAAAGAAAAATGAATTAGACTTAATCAAATTTAAAAATAAAAACATTTGTACTTCATAATGTTAGCATCAAGAAAGTGAAAATAGAAAGCACAGAATAGGCCTGGCGCGGTGGCTCAAGCCTGTAATCCCAGCACTTTGGGAGGCCGAGATGAGTGGATCACGAGGCCGAGAGATCGAGACCATCCTAGTCAACATGGTGAAACCCCGTCTCTACTCAAAATACAAAAAATTAGCTGGGCATGGTGGCGCGTGCCTGTAATCCCAGCTACTCGGGAGGCTGAGGCAGGAGAATTGCCCGAACCCAGGAGGCGGAGGTTGCAGTGAGCCGAGATCGCGCCATTGCACTCCAGCCTGGGTAACAAGAGCGAAACTCCGTCTCACAAAAAAAAACAAAAAAAACAAAAAAAAAAAAAACACGGAATAGAAATTTTCAAAACATGTATCAGATAAAGGGTTTGTATCTAGACTATATTAAAAAAAAACCTTACAAATCAGTAATGAAAAGACAACCCAATTAAAAATAAAAACAATATGTTGTCATTTATTCAAGAAAGATATATAAATGTCTAGCACACACTTGATAACATGCATGACATCACTAGGTACTAGGGAAATGAAAATCTAAACCACAGTGAGGTTCTGAAAACTTAGTTTAAACCTTATCTATTATGAACATGGCTGCTATGAACAGTTTCGTACCCTACACTACATGCTAGGCAACATAGCTAGATTCTGTCTCTGGGTCTCCAAAAAGCAAATAGTAATCTTAAAATAAAATATAGGTGAAAAGGCAAGGCACAAACTGAAAGAAAATATTTAAAAAACATATATTATACAATGAACCTGTATCCAGGACATATAGAGTCATTTTGCAAGTTAATAACAAAATTACAGACAATCCAATAGATAAAATGATAGGTACTTTATTGGAAAAGTTGAATCAATTATAAATAAGCATATAAGATGTTTGACACCATTTGTCATTAGAGAATATTCAAACTGCAATGAGATGTGAATATATATCTATCATAAAGAGTTAAATTCGTTTACAATTGCTTAAATAAACAAATGAGAAATATGACAGTATCAAATGTTGGCAAGGATGAGCATCAATTGAAATATGCATACATTCCTACTAAAAATTCAATATACTAATAATAGTCAATTAAAAATTGGTAATTTCTTATAAAGTCAAAATATACTTTCCAATATGACTCAGCAATCCCACTGCTAGCTCTTTATCCAAGAAATGTAAGTGTATGCCACAAGGAGATACGTGTTTTTCTGTGTAACTGGCACATGTTAAATAATGCTAATGGAACTTCATTCATAATGGCCCAAAACCACAAATAAGTCACATGCCTATCAATTGGTGAATGTTCAAAGGTTTATAATATATTGACAGAATGCAATATTAGCAATAAAAGGAATGAATTGCTAATACATGCTACAACAATAAATCTTAAATATTGTGAACTAAATGAAAGATGCTAGACAGAAAAGACTGCACTACATGCCTTTATTATTTATTTATTTGTTTGTTTGTTTGTTTATTTATTTATTTATTTATTTTAAGAGGGAGTCTAGCTCTGTTGCCCTGGCTGGATTGTAGTGGCACAATCTCTGCTCATTGCAATTTTCACCTCCTAGGTTCAAACAATTCTCCACCTCATCTGTAGTCCTGGAGTTACAGTTGCCGGCCATCATGCCTAGCAATTTTTTTTTGGTATTTTTAGTAGAAATGATGTTTCACCATCTTGGCCAGGCTAGTCTTGAACTCCTGATCTCACCGTGATGAACCTGATTCAGCCTCCCAAAATGCTTGGATTACAGCATGACTTCATTTATATGAAACAATGAAAGCAGGCAGATTCATGTTTGCTGGGGCAAGATGCTAGCAAAAAGGTTCGCAAATTGGAATCCAGGCATTTTTCACTGGTGATGGAAATATTTACTATCATTACTGTGGTAGTGGTCACACCACTATTTGTTAAAACTTACTTACCTCTACATTTGGCAATTTTTATTGTATATAAATTATCTCAAAGCTAATTATGGTAGATAAAAGAGAGATACAGTATGCAAACTCTTAACAAAACTATTTATTACTGAGTTTTCTTTTTCTTTTTCTCTGAAAAACAGGAGACCTATGTCTTCCTTCTTCCTTATCAATGTCTAATACTACAAAATATACAGTTTGCAAAATCAGATCGATGCCTGCATTTTATATTCTGTAAGAGTCTAGAAGTAGCTTAGAATATTTGTTAGAACTGCCTTCAAAGACAAACTAAGCATTATTTTTCAAAGCATGTGAAGAATCCTATCATTTTAAAACATGACTATACAGTGGTTTTCAAATCAGTGGAAGCATAAACCTCTGGTATACTATCATAATTTGACTATAGAGTTCTCATCATACTGATAAAAAGAGATATGAAGAGTTTTAGCCAATATATTATTGCTAATCAGATAGTCGCTCATATCAAGGTGAAGTCACTACATTATTCATATATTTATTTTTTAAAAGCCTGTAGTGGAACACATGATCAACTAATGTTTGGTAATGCAACACACTCCCAAATATATTTTTTCAGGAGAATATAAGGTTGAATATCACAGACAAGCCATCAGATTTGAGATGGTAATCAAAAAGAAATTGGAGTAATATGAACAAATTTGAGAGAATCACTCAAGTAAAAGTTAATAACACATATACATTCTTTATTTCTTCTTTTTTTATTTTTTATTTTTTTTTGAGACAGAGTCTCACTCTGTCACCCAGGCTGGGGTGCAGTGGCACTATCTCGAGATGGGCTCACTGCAACCTTCATCTTCTGAGTTAAAGTGATTCTCATGCCTCAGTCTCCCGAGTAGCTGGAACTACAAGCATGTACCACCATGTCCAGTTAATTTTTATGTTTTTAGTAGAGACAGGGTTTCATCATATGTTGGCCAGGCTTCTGTCCAATCCCTGACCTCAAGTGATCCTCCCTCCTCTGCCTTTCAAAGTGCTAGGAATACAGGCATGAGCCACTGTGCCCAGCCATAAACATTCTTTCACAAAGTAAAGAAATATCAAAATCCAAATAATATATAGAAATAAAATAAATCCAAATCAGAATAAATATTAAAATTGTATTTTACATTCTAGCCAGAAAAATCCATTAATGAATAGAAAATATACCTTGTTGCCAGTAAAAGAAAATAAAGTATATTCTTCTTACTTTGAAATTACTAATTTTGTAAAATTATTCTACAATACTGACAATGCCCAAGCAAATTTTACCTTTCTCACCGTTATAAACAAGACATTAAATATTCAGTGGAGAATCTTGGATACAAGTTGAAATTGATGCTAAGGAACATGTCAGAATCTACTTCTGTTAAAGGAAAGGAGCTGAGAATCTGAAATTGATTATGTGTTCTCTTACTGTGTATAAAGATGAAAGGTCTAATTGGCTTTACAGGACCAATTGATAGGGCAGATTTATCCATGAAGCACAGGAGGCACAAGACTGAAGGTCTATGGTGCTTTTAGGAACTCATGAAACTATTTCAATTCATTTCAAAATCAAAATAAACCTGAGTAAATCAAGCTGGATTATAGTTGTCATCACACCAAAACAGTTATGAAATATAGTTTTTGTATTAATCTGATTCTAAACTGATTTTCAACATTTCAGCAAAGTTTATAGATCAGTTAAAAATGTTCATATATTTATTTATCACAATAAATGCATGCTTTGTGACAATATTGAATCATCTTCAAGGGTGAGTTGAGAGAATGCTTAAGTTACAAAGGCATACCAGCCACTGAATTGCAAGCAGACATGCGAGGGGAATAGTGGCAGGAACTGGATATGTGATACCTAAAACTGATCTTATTTTACGTGCCAGAAATTGACAACTCCTGCCTTTCTCTTTGTACTGGAGTACTTTTTTTTTTTTTTTTTTTTTTTTTTTGAGACGGAGTCTTGCTCAGTCGGTAGGCTGGAGTGCAGTGGCGCAATCTCGGCTCACTCAACCTCCTTTTCCTGGGTTCAAGCGATTCTTCTGCCTCAGGCTCCCGAGTAACTGGGACCACAGGCACGTGCCACCAGGCCTGGCTAATTTTTGTATTTTCAGTAGAGACGGGGTTTCACCATTTTGGCCAGGATGGTCTCGATCTCTTGACCTCGTGATCCGCCTACCTCGGCCTCCCAAAGTGCTGGGATTACAGGCATGAGCCACTGTGCCCTGCTACATTGTTGTTTTTTAAAAACATGAATTGAAAATAAATGGTCGTTAATTGACCACATTTTTCAGTAAGGGAAAATAATCTTACTCAGGCTGTTAGTTATGATTATTTATCCCATCATGGTTTGTTTTGCTCTATTCTGTCTGAGAAATGCATCACACAGCGATCTTTATGTTCAGACACTCTTACAAGGCTTCCTACTGTGCAGTTCTTAGCTCCTCATCACACAATGAAACCCAGCCTGTGTGAAGCTAAGATATTACTTGTTCACTATTATGCATAATAAGAATTACAATTTGTTTGTCTATGATTAATTACCACTTTTCCCAAGAGATGCAATGCTGAGTGTTTTCATATGCTAATATGTGCCAAGCTGCCAGTGCTAACTCAGCTCTCTAATCCTAAAATTCACCTTAAGTGAAATAATATCACTGTTTTTTGTCAAAGTTGTCATTTGTCTGGAAATGAAATAAATATCTAAGAAGAATTTCAATGATAGAACTGCTTTTCAGCTGACAGCTCATTCCTTGTTATCAAAAGGCAAATATATGTCAATGTGTGCATTACTTAAGACTCATGCGATAATTGCTTCAATTTGCCTGACAATCTGATAATGTCATTTGCACAATTGTGAATGGTGTCAACACTGAATGAGTGTTCCTTAGACTAAGGTGTGAAACACAGTTGGAGAAAAAAGGGCTTCTATTGAAGTGTCTTCTGCCAGATGAAATCCTAGGTAGTTCCTTGTTTCTTCAAAAGTCTGCGTCCTTGACTCAAATTTAATCTTGAATTTATCACCAAAAAGGAGAACGGATTTAACATTCCAGGTGGCCTAAGAAATATGTAGGTTTCTAGTCATTTCTTTTAATTCAAAATTTTGTTTATTGATATGTTCGTAAAAGTCCATGTAGCAAGCTGTGTGATAGATATTGAAGAAATATATTTTAGCGATCGACCCTTCTGATCTCAAATCTCACTAAGTGTGATGGTGTTGAGTAAGTTTTGTTACCCTTTTCTTAATTACATCTCTAATTATAGTTTTAAAAAAATTATCTAAATGAGTATAATCCTACCCATTGCTAAGGAATATTATGGAGATTAAATGTGTTAATAAATTAAATGTGCTTATAAATAAAATGTGTTAATAAAACACTGTTGTAATCAGCTCAGGTTGCACACTTAGAATAGTTTAATTGTTATTACTAACACAACTACACGTGTATTTAATCAAGTTATTATTTTTTCTAAGCCTCAATTTATTTATCAAATAGATCCAAGAATAAATCAGATGTAATGTTAATATGCTTGAAGTGTTATGATGGTCACATAAGAAGCATAAATATCTTAGCCTAGTGTATAGCACAAAGATGCCTTTAGAAAAAAAGTACTTGCTTTATTTTATGCAATCAACCAGTAAAATATTAAAATATTATATATTCTTTTTCATATGATGGCATTGACAGGCTTCAAAATTAACTGCAGTGTATTTCTATTTTATTATTCACCTGAGCTGGTGCTAGCAACAGATTCTGCCTGGAGTAATTGTTCAGATCAGTGGTCTATGGCCAAGGACAGAAGAAATGAGACTTTTAATTAATAGAGTGGAAACCAGAGAGATATAATAGTTGGGGCATCTGCTAAACTATAAATCTCTAAACAGAAATGGCCCTTTGTCTGATTGCAACTCAATATTTAGAAATTATAAGATGCAAGATGAAGTTTACCTCAAATAAAGAGTTCTTATTTAACTTAGAATGTAAACCTACAGTGCATTAATGCATGTCCAATTGAATTTTATTGCGATAGAATAAAACAGGAGGCTTAACATATTTTATTAAATGCCTGCATTCACCATCTAAATATCTAGTAAAATGATAGCAGATGACTCATTTAAAAAAATTAATACAACTAAGTACTAGAAGAATGAGAAAAGATATTTGTACATGAATAATTCAGCATATATTTAAAAATTTTATAGCAGGAAATCGTTGTTAATTTTCTTAACAGAAAGTAGACAATTAAAAATTAAAAAGTGTAATGCTATAAGAAAAAATACAAAACAAGGAAATTCACCCAGAATTATCTCAGCCTGCTCAGAAATTGGAGGCAGGAATATGTGATGTTTGAAAGAAACATGAACAATAGTCAGACTTTCATTTCCACTGTTTCTTCATAACCCAGGTATGCCACTTTTCTTCTCAAGAGAAACGGAACCAGGGATGGTCTGGATGCAAGAACCTGAGGCACAGCAGAAGTTCTGGGAGAGACATAACCATAAATGGAAGGAGTGCTTAAGTGCATTTCTATTCATTGGAATGTGAACGTCCTCTTACTCAAAATCTTTCCCTGATATTTAGCTACCAGGATTCTGTAAACCGTAATTATAGAGCTCATTTTGGAATGGTCACTCATATTTGGTTCAGAATAAATGTCTCCAAATATTTTACAGAACTTGACTCTTTTTGTTGATAATGTGTTGCATTTGAAGGAGTTTTTCTTTTATTATTCTTTTGGAAATTGAGTGCTTCTAAATAAATATCTTTCAGTCTTCTCTCTTCACCCTCCACTGAGATCTACCAATTGATGTGTAGCAACTATTGAACCAGAGCTCTCCAGAACACACTCAGTTATATTTAAATATGAACAGTGATCTAAGTATTACCAGACATTAGAGGAGGGGTATCTACTATAAAGCTAGAATCCAAAGCAAATGAATGAGAAAGAAAAGAATAGGAAATGAACATAGTCTTTGGGAGGACAATCAAAATCTTACATCAATAGGAAAGCAAAAAAAAATGTTTCAACCAAGAAACAAAATGAAGAGGTCGTATAAAATAAATAGGAAATACAACATATTTCTAGGAAATTTAAAATATAACAACCTAAATTAATTAAAAAATAAAACCTATACATGTTGTAAAACAAAAGTAAAATTCTAAGACCCCATCCATCTGCATGGACCTTTGCCTCTGGGTAAGAGCATTCCAAAGTTATTTCAGGACATGATGGAAAGGGGGACCCAGACATGCCCCATTGTATCCTCCTCCTTTTTTGGAATTACCAATAGAACAGACTCTTTAAGTCTGGTAAGAAATATTTATAATCTATTCTTTCTACAGCTTGCTACCTGGAGGATTCATCTGCATTTTAAACTTTGATATCCACAACCCCTTATGGTAACCCAGGCATCCTTTCTAGTGATAACTCTTTCAACCAATTACCAATCAAAAAATCTTTGAATTCACCTATGACTTAGAATCATCCACTTCCAGTTACTCCACCTTTCTGCACTGAACCAATATACATCTTAGTTTTATTGATTGATGCCTTTTGGCTCTCTAAAATGTATAAAACGAGGTTGTGGTCTGACCACCTTAGTCACGTGGTCTCAGAATCTCCTGAGGATTGTGTCATGGGTCATTGGTCACTCCTATTTGGTTCAGAATAAATGTCTCCAAATATTTTACAGAGTTAGACTCTTTTCATTGATAATGTGCTGGATGATAATATCATGGAAATCATTGAGAAAGTGGCATAAATGTGATCAGGGAAGCATATCAAGAATCATACATAAAGATCATTGTGGTGAGTTTTGCAGTATTAGAAACAATTCAAATGATTAAATATGGTTTAGGGTTGCATGCACACAAACATTATATGTGGATAACAACACATACAAGTTATTTGTTGTAAACACTGTTAGACATATATGTGAATACTGTCTAACGGCATGACTCCTGTGCAGAAAAACTGAAAAATGCATCTAACTGTTAATGGTGCTTTCCACTGGGTTTTTAGGTTATAAGTTATAAAACAATAACAAGATTCTAATCCCCCAACAATTTGAATGAGCCTCTCTTCTTGGGAAGGGCATTTCAGAGTTCATCTGAAAAACTAGTTCAGACCATGATGGGAAAGTTTCATTATTCCCCCCTTCCTTTTGAAATTCAGGCATAGCTGAACAGCATTAACATTACAACACATCTGCCGGGCGCGGTGGCTCAAGCCTGTGATCCCAGCACTTTGGGAGGCCGAGGCGGGTGGATCACGAGGTCAACAGATCGAGACCATCCTGGTCAACATGGTGAAACCCCGTCTCTACTAAAAATTACAGAAAATTAGCTGGGCACGGTGGTGCGTGCCTGTAATCCCAGCTACTCAGGAGGCTGAGGCAGGAGAATTGCCTGAACCCAGGGGGCGGAGGTTGCGGTGAGCCAAGATCGCGCCATTGCACTCCAGCCTGGGTAACAAGAGCGAAACTCCATCTCAAAAAAAAAAAAAAAAAAAAAAAAAAATGCACACACACACAAAAAAATGAACATTACAACACATCTTACAACTGACAAAACTGACTCTGTAGCAGTAAGATACCCAATCAGAGTCTGACTCTAGTACAGCATCACATGCTATGACAGACAGCCGACCCTGAAAGAAGTCAAAGTGTTTCACCAAAAAATAATGTTTATTTGCTATATCTTGAAATAGTCCTGCAAAGCTGTCTCTTATGGGAAAAATCTACATTCTGAAAAGAATCTCTTCCCTTTTCTAGACCTTTAACCTGATCCAGAAGAAAATTAACTAAGATTCTGACATCCTTTTAAGTCTGATAGAAAACATTTAAAATCTATTTTCCCTGCAGCCTGCTACCTACAGGCTTCATATGTGTAGCAGAAACCATGGTCTCCTCAAGCTCTTATCTTAACCAAGACACTCCATTCTATTGATTCCAAGCCTGCAGATAAACTCTTTAAACCAATTGTCAATCAGAAAAATCTTTGAATACATTTATGATCTGGAAGCCACCCCCGCCACTTTCTTCAAGTTGTCCCACCTTTCTGTAAAAAAACAATGTACATCCTACATGTGTTGATGTCTAATATCACCCTAAAATGTATAAAACCAACTTTGAGCTCAACCACCTTGAATAAATGTTTTCAGGATCTTTTGGGGCCAAGGCTCTTGGTCACTCATATTTGGCTCAGAATCAGTATCTTCAAATATTTTACAGAGTTTGATTCATTTCCTTGCCAAAGATAATAAACGCTGTTATTTTAATAACTAGTCTGCATTTTCTAAATTATATATAACTGATATATATTGCAGTTATTTGAGCAATCTAACATATAAAATGAGAATTAAAACTTGATTTTCAGTTCCAGGTTCTTTGTGCTCTTTACTGATTGTGTTAAATGACTTTCTTCTCTTTGTTTAAGAAGGCAGTATAACTACATTATCTATTCATTTGAACCACAACATTTATTGAGCACTTATTATATACCAGCTGTTGTATTAAGCAGTGAGGATATAGTGTTTATGAGGTAAGTTAGTCTTTGGTATCATGAAATTAATAATCTAGAAGAGAAGATAGCTAAGAAACATAAAGGCACATACAAAAAAAGGAGAAGTTTGTTTATTAGTTCTCACAGTACCTAAGACTGGGAAATTTATAAAGAAAAGAGGTTTTATTGACTCATAGTTCCATATGACTGGGGAGGCCTTAAGAAACTTACAATCATGATGGAAGGGGAAACAGGCACATCTTACATGGCAGCAGCAAAAGAGAGAGGGTGAAGGGGAAAGCGTCCCTTATAAAACCATCGGATTCATGAAAACTCACTCATTATCATGAGAACATCATGGGATAAACCTCCCCATGATCCAATCACTTACCAGGTTTCTCCCTCAACACCTTGGGATTACAATTCAAGATGAGAAATGGGTGGGGACACATAGCCAAATTATATCAGCATGTCTTGCAAAAGGTGCCTAGAGGAAAAGCATGGGTTAAAAACAATGAGTATCAATTGGATGATCAGGGAGCCCTCCAAGAAAAGTTGACTTTTGACCTGAGAATTTAGACTCTGAAGCCATGCAAAAGAAGTGATGGAAAAGAAAAGGAAAAGGAACAGAAGCCATTATCTTCCAAAGTTGGGGAAGTCTCAATATAATTCAGAACCAAAAAGAAAGTAAAAACATAATTAGTAAAGGAAAGAGAGGCATGTGATAATTTTAGAGAAATTGGGAAGGGTAGAAGGAAGGATTGAATTGTGATATTAATCAATGGGGTTCCTTTGATTTTAGGCTGGAATGGACATGATCCATTTTACAAGATGATAATGGTTGTCAGGGAATTAATACATTAGAAGATGTGAGAATGCAAGCAGAAACCATTAGGAAGCCACTACATTGCTCTGTGTAAACAGGATGACATGATAAACCCCAACTATACTATAGTGGTTTGTTTTATTACAGGAAGTGTGGCTTCATCATAAAATGAAAAAATGCAATGTCACAATAGATAGACTTCTGCTTTGTTGCTATTGAAGAACACAGACTACTCTAAAGGAGATTCCAGGTTAGAGGCACCACTGTCTGAAAGCACATTGCTTTTGCTCATTACTAATTTGGGTAATAATGGTAAGCAGTACACCTGTATGGCCTGAGAGAAAACACTGTAGACCGAGAAAACTATTTTTTTTCTCTAAGCTAATCTTTAAATTGTATTATTATTGTTATTAACTATAGAAAAGAGTGTAAATTAGTTCAACCATTGTGGAAGACAGTTTGGCGATTCCTCAAGGACCTAGACATAGAAATTCCGTTTGATCCAGCAATCCTATTACTGGGTATGTACCCAGAGGATTATAAATCATTCTATTATAAAGATATATGCACACATATGGTCATTGCATCACTATCTAGCAAAGACTTGGAACCAATTCAAATGCCCATCGATGTTAGACTGAACAAAAAAAGGTGGTACATATACACCATGGAATACTATGCAGCCATAAAAAAATGATGAGTTCATGTCCTTTGTAGGAATATGAATGAATCTGGAAACCATCATTCTCAGCAAACTGACACAAGAACAGAAAATCAAACACCACATGTTCTCACTCATAGGCGGGTGTTGAACAATGAGAACACATTGGACACAGGGAGGGGAGCATTACACACTGGGGTCTGTTAGGGGGGCCAGGAGAGGAACAGTGCAGGGGTGGGGAGATTGGGGAGGGAAGTCATGGAGAAAATGCCAGATATAGGTGACGGGGGGATGGAGGCAGCAAACCACATTGCCATGTGTGTACCTATGCCACAATCTTTCCTGTTCTTCACATGTACCCCTAAAATGCAATTAAACTTTTTAAAAAAATTTTTTTAAAAACTAAACATATACCACACAAAAACTTATTTACAGATGTTGAATGCACCTTTATTCATAATGGCAAAAAGCCTGAAACAACCTAAATGTCTGTAAACAGGTGAATAAATGAAGAAAAATTGCTGTTAAAAAAAATAGTAGCTCAAATAAAAGAAAAGAAAAGAAACCCTACATATGCACCAAAATCATTTACTATTCTCTTTTATAATACAGGTTTGAAGGTACTGTGCTCAGACCTCTTGAATCAGATTTGCCTAGGCTAAAACTCTGGATGCTGCATTTTAACGTAATTGCCATGTACACTCCACAGGTGCTTAACTATGCAGCAGATAAGCGAACCACTCTTCCAGGCTGCATCATAGCAGTCTGTCCTAACAGCAACCACCCCTGCATCTGCAGTTTTTTTGGAGAGTTACCATCTAGGGAGTTACAATCAACCAGTGCAACACAATGCAAACTTAAAACCTAATTTTAGACTCTGAAAGTACTGCTATTTTCTCATGTTTTTGAATTCATGTTCATTCAAACTAATTTAGCTAACAATGAACAGAAAGAAAATGGGTAAGTGTTTTTCTTATCCAAGTGAAAAATCAAGAATGAATGTGATTTCTTAAGAACAAATGTGATTTCTTTTGAAATTTCCTTATCTGCTTTTAAGGAAAATTCAAAAACTTGCTTAAAATAAATATTTTATTAAAAAGGACACTCTGTAAAGAGGAATAAATGTAGCGTCCTGGAAGTCAACATAATCTAGGTCATGGCATTCTAGAAATCATTTTTTTTAATTTTCTATTTAATATACTATTCAATTTTTTTAAGTACAAGTAGTAGGGATTTGAATAGACAGCTGTTCAATTAGATAAAGCATTATTTTAATGCAAGGCATTGAAAACTATAAGGAAATGGTTGACTTTGATTTCCTGCCATCAAAAGGAAGACACTGTAGTATGATCACAAGGTCATTTCTACCTTAATATTCTCTGATTCTGACGTTGTTGCATGTCTTGTGCAAATCACATACTCTTTGCCAGTCTTTTCAACATATGAAACAGAAGATGAAGAGTACAAATATTCATTTACTCTATGCTACCTGCGAACAGTACTCACAAATTTATCTGGGATATATCACTAACCTTCTTCAAAATGCAATATGATAGTTAGCAATATTGTAGCAATCTTTCACAGGAGAAAAGTGAGTCTTCATGTGGTTAAATTATTTGGCCAACATTTTACACACCATAGGAAAAATCCACTTCGGTCTAATTATGCGGTATATGCTTTTCTCTGCTATGTCAAATTTTCCTCCTTAATGAGTTCTTTCTAATTTTTTTTGTAGAATTAACTAAAAGTTTTCATATTAAATTCTAATGCTCCTTGGGGGCATAGAAAGGACAAAGTCATAAGTTGTTTTTAATTTCTGCTTTGGTGCATAGACACATTATAGCTACACACTGGCCAGAGGAAAATAAAAGGACAAAAAAATCTGTAAATGAGATCCTAATGCAGTATACAGAATGAAGAATCATGGAACGCTGGATATTTTGATTATTCTATTCATGGGATAGTAAATAATTTTTATCCCTTGCAGCAACTCTAAGCCATAGAGAATTCCAATAGTGATGTGCAGAGGAAGATTGCTGATGAAATTTATCAGAAAAAGATACCTGGATCGATGACCAAGGTCTAATCTGGCTGGAGCAGGTGGAAGGGGTGGCTATTATTCTGGTTCATGTATACCTTGGACACATTGCAGGTTTGTTTCCGGATTAACACAATGAAGCAAATATCACAATAAAATAAATCACATGACTTTTTTGGGAGGTTTTCCAGTGCATATTAAAGTTGCATTTGTACTGTAATCTATTAAGTGTGTAATAGCATTGTGTCCAAGAGGCAATGTACATATCTCAATTTAAAATATTGCTAAAATCTACTAATGATCATCTGACCCTTTAGTGAGTCATAACCTTTTTGCTGGTGGAAGATCTTGCCTTGATGTTGATGGCTGCTGACTGATCAGGGTAGTGGTTGCTGAATGCTGGGGTAGCTATGTTAAGTTCTTAAAAAAATAATAACATTTACCACACTGATTGACTCTTTCTTGTAAGATTTCTCTGCAGCATGCAATACCATTTAGGAGTATTTTACCAACAGTAGACCTTTTTCTGAAATTGAAATCAATACACTGAAACTCTGCCACTGATTTATCCACGAAGTTTACTTATTTTCTAAAATCTTTGTTGTCATTTCAGCATTGTTGATGGCATCTTCACCAGAAGTAGATTCCATCTCAAGAAATAACTTTCTTTGCTCATCTAAAAGAAGCAACTTCTGGACAGGCACAGTGCCTCAGACCTGTAATCCCAGCACTCTGGGATGCTCAGGCGAGTGGATCACTTGAGGTCAGGGGTTCGAGACCAGCATGGCCAAAATGGTGAAGCCAGTAGCTACTAAAAATACAAATATTAGCCTACCATAGTGGCTCATACCTGTAATCCCAGTTATTTGGGAAGCTGAAGGAGGAGACTCACTTGAACCCAAAAGGCAGAGATTGCAGTAAGCTGAGATGGTGCCACTTCACTCCACACCAGCCTTGGCAACAGAGTGAGTGAGACTCAGTCTCAATTAAAAAAAAAAAAAAAAGGCAACTCCTCATTCATTCAAGTTGTATCATGAGATCGTAGCAATTCAGTCACATCTTGAGGCTCCTGTTTTAATTATCGTTACCTTCCTATTTCTACTACACTTGCAGTTATATCCTTCATTGAAGTCTTGAACTTCTCAAAGTCATCTGTGAGGGTTGGAAATAAACTTCTTCAAACTTCTGTTATTGCTCATATTTTGAACTTCTTCTATGATTCACAAATGTTTTTAATGACATCTAAAATAGTAAATGTTTTCCAGAAAGTTATTTTATTTATTTTGCCCAGATTTATCAAAGGAAACATTATCTATGGCAGCCATAGCCTTAGAAGATGTGTTTCCAAGACCTGGAAGTTGAAAATACTTCTTGGTCCATGGGCTGCAGAATATATGTTGTGATAGCAGGCAGGAAAACAACACTGCTATCCTTATTCGTCTCCACAGGGCATGGTGGCTTATGCTTGTATTCCCAGCAATTTGGGAGGCCAAGGCAGGTGGATCACTTGAGGTCAGGAGTTCAAGACCAGCCTGATTAACATGACAAAACTTCATATCCATTAAGAATATAAAAATAGCTGGATACGGTGGTGTGCACCTGTAGTCCTAGTACTTGGAAGGCTGAGGCAGGAGGATCTCTGAAGAGGTTTCAGTGAGCTGAGATCATGCCACTGCACTCCAGCCTGGGTTACGGAGCAATACTTCCTCTCAAAAACAAAACAAAGCAATAAATGCTCTTATCCATGTTCATGAGAGTGACTGAGTGTATTATCAATGAGAAGTAATTTTTAAGGGAATCTTTTTTCCTGAACAGGCCTCAACAGTGGGCTTAAATTATTTAGCAAAGCATGCTGTAAACTGATGTATCATCATCCCAGCTTTGTTGTTTTATTGACAGACCACAGGCAGAGTAACTTTAGGGTAATTCTGAAGGGGCTTTAGATTTTTGGTAAATGATCACTGGCTTCAACCTAAAGTAACCAGCTGCATTAGCTCCTAACAAGAGAATCCACCTGTTCTTTGAAGCTTTGAAGTCAGGATTTGACTTCTTTTTAGCTATGAAAGTTCTTGACAGTATCTTCTTCCAAGATTTTTTTCTACATTGAAAATCTGCTGTTTCCTGTGGCCATCTTCATTAATTATCTTAGCTACATCTTCTGGACAACTTGCTGCGGCATCTATGTCAGCACTTGCTGTTTACCTTGCACTTTTATGTGATAAAAATAACTTATTTCTGTAAACCTCATGAACCATCCTCTGCTGGCTTCATGCTCCTCTTCCACAGCTGCCTCATCTCTCTCAGACTTTTAGAATTAAAGACAGTTGCAGCCTTGCTCTAAGTTACACTCTGCTGTTTATAGTTATGTTGTGACTGGTTTGATCTTCTATTCAGACCACTCAAACTTTCTCCATATCAGTCATAAGGTTGTTTCACTTTCTTAATATTTGTATGTTCTCTGAAGTTGCATTTTTAATTTTTTTCAAGAAGTCTTTCTTTGCCTTCACAACTTGGCTAATAGTTGACACAAGATGCCTAGCGTTTGGTTTTTCTAGGCTTTTGACACAGCTTCCTCACTAAACTTAATCATTTTTAGCTGCTGATTCAAAGTGAGTGAGGTGCAACTCTTCTTTTCACTTGAACACGTACAGGCCATTGTAGAGTTATCAGTTTGTCTAATTTCAGTGTTGTCATAGGTCAGGGAATAAAGGGAGACAGATGGGGCAGTGGTAGGCAGAGCAATCAGAACACATGTAATGTATATTGACTAGGTTTGCTGTCTTATATGAGCATAGTTTGTGATGTCCCCAAACAATTAAAATAGGGACATCAAAGATCATTCGTCATAGATCACCGTAACAGAATCATGACAATCTTTAAAATATTGCAAGAATTCCCCAAATGCAACACAGAGGCATGAAGTGAGCTTATGCTATTAGAAAAAATGGTGCTAATAGACTTGTGCAGTGCAGGTTTGCCACAGACTTTCAATTTGTAACAAAACGCAGTGTCTGTGAAATGCGATAAAACGAAGCATGATAAAAGGAGGCGTGCCTGCAATTTCTAGCTCTTTCCTTACCAGCAATATGTTTGCCAAGTGACTTTCTCCTTTCATTCCTCACCACTAAAGTAGTGCTAACACCCACCTCTTAATGCTGACGAATCATTACATTAGTGATGTTGTTTATATAAACTGTTTGCCCCAGAATCCTGTTATTTTATTGCTGTACTGGGAGCTGTAGCACATCTTGAAAGAGTGACAGGTACTTCATGTCTCACCTACCATTACATCTCTTCACAAATGCATGTTCTTCTTTTTGGATCATTCTTCCCTCCATCTCTTATAAAAAACACTAGATATAAAACGCCTTTGGAGCCCAGCGGTACTGGGTTTAATCCTGTCTCTGCCACAGAATCTGTGTGTTTTGGCAATTTATTTTACCTTTATCAGCCTCAGTTTCCTCATCTGTCAAATGTGGTTTCTCTTCGTATAACATGAACTTGGTTGTGAAGATCAAATCAAGTGAGGAATTTTCTATTTTAGATTATGGCAAATATCCAATGAAAAGTAACTATAATAATAAAATTATAAACTAATTGCACAACAATTTTATACATTATAATGAATGATTACATTTTCTCTTTTATTATCTGCAAGCATGAATCTTCAAAGTAAAATCCAAAAAAATAATTTTTATTCTAATCCACACATGATTTTCTTTTTTATGTCATCTGTTTCATTTATTCAAGAAGTTTTGTTGAGCATCATTAGAAGCCAGAAATACAATAATGATAAGAACAGAGTTCATTAGGAAAAACACACAGTCAAGTACTAATAATTACACTGTACAACATGTAACTATACGAAAGTAGCTGACCTACTGGGATTTCAGAAAAGGTTAGCCTGAGCAAATGACAATGGAGGAGAGAGGTGGAAACTATGGAGGGAAGATAGGTTAATCTAGACAGAGAAGGCAGCAAGTGCAACAGTGTTGGGGTGGGGCCCATTATACATTTGAGGAGCTGAGACAAGACCAGCATGGCTGTAGCCCAGAGAGTGAGGTGAGAAGAGTTAGGAGAGCCAGCAAGGGCCAAGTTGTGCAAATTGTTACAGGCACTTTTTAAGGTCCTTGGTTTTCGTCTTAAGAGCATTGCAAAGTAATAGGTTTTAAATACAGTAAAGACCAAATTAGATTTGCACTTTTTATTAGCTTTAGCTTCAATCTGAATATCAGATTGGAGGAAAACCAGAGATTTGGGAAGTCCAGATAGTACTTTATCACCATAATCTAGATGAAAAGTACTGGAAACTTGGCCCGGGGTTGTGACCATTGAAAAGGAGGTGAAGTGAGGGACTGGAGAGACATTTTAGTAGTAATCTGTTTAGTTCGTGTCGTTGGCAGGGACATGGATGAAGCTAGAAACTATCATTCTCAGCAAACTAACACAGAACAGAAAACCAAACTCCACATGTTCTCACTTATAAGTGGGAGTTGAACTATGAAAATATGTGGACACAGGGAGAGGAACATAACACACCAAGGCCTAACAGGGATGAAGGGTTAGGGGAGGGATAGTATTAGGAGAAATACCTAATGTAGATGATGCGTTGATGGGTGCAGTAAACTACCATGGCACATGTATACCTATGTAACAAACCTGCAGGTTCTGCACATGTATCCCATAACTTAAAGTATAATAATGAAAAAAAGACAGATGATGTAACTCTTTGAGTAATGGGAAGGCAGTAAACATTTTTAAACTTACAAATGTCAAAGTCACTTTCAACTCAATCAATCCAAACCTAGTACATCTAGTTTCCCTCCAAACCTAGCTCTCATCTTGTGCTGCATATTCTGGTAACTGTTGCCATCATCTGTGCTATTTCATAAACTAGAAGTATATGCAGCATTTTTGATATTAAATCTTCTGAATCCCCATACTCATACATTATTTTCTTCCCGAGAATAAAATTGAGCCAGGTTTAAATTGCAGAAATATATTTCTTAGGGGAACAACCTTACACATTATATTATAAAGGCAACTTTATTTTGTATTATATTTCCAGACCTGACTTGCAAGAATGCTCAACTAGATTTATATGGGAAGTTTTATAATAAATTAAATAGAAATATTTTTTCTACTTCCAAAAATCCAAATATTTTAAATCTGTAGTGTCACCTCTGCAGAGTTGCCTTCCCTGACTATTCATTCTGAAATAAAGCCTACAGCCCAGCCATCAAATTCTATCTCTTTCTGTTTTGTTTCACAGAAGCAATATTTTCCCAACATAACATTACCTATTTATCTGGTTTCTGCTTTTTTTTGTTTGACTCTGCTAGACTGTAAGCTCCACACGGACAAGGAACTTGTTTAGCTTACTGCTTGAATCTCCAGCTGTAATGATAATGCCTGGCACATATGTTGGATCTTGTTTTCACATTTTTCTTTTGACATATTCATAGAGTCAAAAAAAAAGTTTAAATATATTACAGAGACGTACTGTGTACTTGTAATTCAGTTGACTCCAGTGCTAACAACCTACATAATAGTACAGTAGGAAACAGAAAAAGGACAATATTGGAATAAAACAACTAGAGGACTTAGAGCTCATGAGTTTGTGCGCTCATTTTTGTTTTTTTCTGGCACGTTTGTGTATAGGTCTACATTTTATTACATTTATAGATTTGTGTTAACTACCATCACCATCAAAATACATCTCAAAACTCCCACATCTCAAAGCACTGCAATTGTTTTATACATGCACCTTGCCTCTCCTACCCTAACCCCTTGCAAATACTGATCTGTTCCCCATCTCTATAATGTTCTTATTTTTATAATGTTATATAAATTTAATCATATTATATGCATATATAAAAACTATTTTCACTCAGCATAAATAATACTCTTGAAATGTACCTACATTTTTATATGTACCAATAGTCTGCTCCTTTTTACTTGGTTTTATTCCATATTTCTACTAATTACATCATTAAGTAAATCCCACTTTCTATGATTTATATTACGTCTTTCAAAGTCATGTAAAATATTAGCATTGTTGGCCAGGCACGGTGGCTCATGCCTGTAATCCCAGCACTTTGGAAGGTGGAAGAAGAAGTGGGTGATTCACCTGAGTTTGGGAGTTTGAGACCAGCCTGACCAACATGGAAAAACCCCACCTCTACTCAAAATACAAAATTACCTCCGTGTGGTGGTACATATCTGAAATCCCAGCTATTTGGGAGGCTAAGACAGGAGAATCACTTGAACCCAGGAGGCAGAGATTGCAGTGAGGTGAGATCGCATCATGCACTCCAGCCTGGGCAACAAGAGTGAAACTTGGTCTCAAAAAACTTCTTATTCGCATTGTTAGCACTTTTTAACATATTAACCTGCCACTTATCTTGTCCAGGACCCAGTATATCTTTGTATTGTAAAATTTTTAAATGTCGTATTTTCCTCCTGCCTCCACATCCTAATAAGCAAGCTGTGAACACCCTGCTCAGGCAGTCAGATGCACTAAATAATGAGAAGGCGCCTGCCACAGTTTTCCTTCTTGCTCTGCCCTGACTGTTGAAATAGAGACATTCAAACACACTAATGAAATTCTCTCATTCCTTTTGCTTATGTACAACCCTCAGATTTCCAAGAAAGGCAGTTGCTCGCAGGTCGTCTCTCAGCTCCAACTGGTTGGCTGAGCCCACTTTCCTGGAGCAACTCCCATATGGCCTCTTGAGTAGCATGCCATGCCTTTCTCTCTAAGATATTTGAGTGTAATAATTCCTTTACTTACATATGTCTGTGAGAGTGTAATTTCCGAGGCAGCATGGGAATGAACCTTAAAGGCTCTTTGAGGGGAACTTACTTTCCCATTTATAATACAATCCTTCAGCAAGTAGGGGAAATTTCTAAAATAAAAATGTGGTTGACTCTGATCTCTACTGACAGCTAAAGAAGGGTCTCAGTCTTTATGCCTGTGGTGTTTCAGTGTGTGTGGTCTTTCATCACTTCCTACAGTTGACATATGTCACTGTGTAACACTTTGGAATGGCTTCTCTGTTTACTTCCTTATTCTTTTCTTTTTCCTCCTTGTTTCTAGAATAGGCAACATTCTAAGTGGATTTAAGAGGAAAGAAAATCCTCATTAAACTGGTAATAAATAATTTTATTTTGTCCTTAGAAAATCTTCTCAATATTTTTTCTTTAAATTACTTCAGCAAAGAAAGAAGTCCCAGAATTTCAGATCTAGCATGTAAGGTATAAGACCCAGAAATGCGAATTTTAAGTTATCCCAAGAAACATGGCATTCTTAGAGAAATACTAGAATTTTTTAAGGAAACAAAAACATGAATCTCAGTGCTATATGCTATATTAAAGTATGCAGGGTACATACTTTATAATTAATGACTTGCAAACTTTAATTAATGAGTTATAGGCTACATAAAACAGAGGTTTCCTGCCAGGTGTGGTGGCTCATACCTGTAATCCCCGTACTTGGGGAGGCCTAGGTAAGCGGATCACTTGAGATCAGGAGTTTGAGATCAGCCTGGTCAACATAGATGATGTCTCTTAATAATTTTCTCATTATTATTTTGGTTTGCTAGTATTTGTTAAGGACATTTGCATCAAGGTTCATTAGGGAGACTGGTCTGTAGTTTCCTTCCTTTGATGTGCCTTTCTTTGATTTTGGTATCAGGGTAATAATGATGTTATAGAATGAGTTTGAAAGTACTTGCTTTCTTTCTCTCTCTATCTCTCTCTGAATAGTTTGAGTAGGATTGGTATTTGTTCTTTAGTTGTTTAGTTAAATTCAGCAGTGAAGCTATCAGGTCCCTGGCTTTTCTTTGAGGGGAGATTTTTTATTGTAGCTTTGATATCATTACATGTTATCGGTTGGTTCAGGTTTTGAATTTCTTTATGTTTCAATCTTGATAAATTGTGTATTTCCAGGAATTTATGCATTTCCTCTAGATTTTCCAATTTATTGGCATACAGTTTCTCATAGCAACCATTGATGATCCTTTGTATTTCCACAGAATTGGTTTTAATGTCTTATTTTTCATCTTTGAATTTATTTATTTGGTTTATTTTCTTTTTGTTTTTTGAGTTAGGCTAAATGTTTGTTGACTTGATTTATTCTATCAAAAACAGCTTTTTATTTCATTAATCTTTAGTATTTTTTTTCACTTCAATTTCACTTATTTCTGCTCTGATCTTTTTTATTTATTTTCATCTATCAATTCTGGGTTTGAATTTTTTCTTGCTTTTCTAATTCTTTAAGATGCATTGTTAGGTTTTTATTTGAAGTTTTTTCTACTTTTTTTAAATGTAGATGTTCATTGCTGTGAGCTTTTCTCTTAGGCCTGCTTTTGCTGTATCCCATACATTTTGTTATGTTTTGTTTCCTTCTTCTTTTTTTGTTTAAAAAAATTTTAACTTAACTTTTTAATTTTTTCATTGACCCACTGGTAATTTAGAGATATGTGGTTGAATTTACATGTGTTTGTATAGTTTTCAAAATTCCTATTGTTATTGATTTATTGTTTTATTCCATCGTGGTCAGAGAAGATACCCTATATACTTTGAATTTTTTTGAATTGTTGAGACTTGTTTTGTAGCCTAACAAATGGTTTATCGTTGAGTATGATTCATGTGCTGCAGAGGAAGAATGTGTATTCTGCAGTTGTTGAAAATGTTCTGCAAGTAACTGTTAGATCCATTTGTCTATAGTGCAGAGAGACCAAATCTACATGATTAAAGACTGTCTTTCCTGCCAATTTTAGTGACCTTTTTCTTAATACAATATTAAAAACAGGTACCATGATTGCTCAGCATATTTTTGGTTCTTATAAGGTGCTTTTTGTGTGGATAGTTGTTAAATTTGGTGTTCTTGTTGGGGTAACAACAGCTGGGGGTTTCTATTAAGCCATCTTGCTCAGCCTTCTCTAAGACAGCTTTTAAAAATATATTTATTGAGTTTCTACTACAGGTAAAACAAACTGGTATTGGTCAACTCCAAAAATATGTTACATGTACTTATGAAGCTTAGAAAATAAAAGCCCAGACAGATTTTAATATTGGTAAAATAATAGGAAAAATAACTCTCCCTGTTTTCCTGGGGCTGTCCTGGTTTTAAAAGGAAAATCTACATCCCAGGAGCTCCCTCAGTTCCAGGTCAACTTAGTATGCTTGGTAAGCCTATCAAATAATCCTATGACAATACAGAATTGCAGCTGTCACAATTGCTGAGACAGAAAAGCATGAAGTTACAGATCTCTGTGATGGAGAAGGGCCTGAGTGGAAATCTGAAGTATATTCTCCATAAAAAGAGACTATGAAAAATAGTCAAAGAAAGAGAAGGTGTTCACCTGATACATATTGGAAGAGAAGTGTTCTATGTAATGGAATTGGCATTTAAAAGGGATCATGGTAGGAGATTGTTTAGTGTGAGAGCTATACAAAAATCAGTGTGGCTGGGGCCCAGAAAACAAGGGACTCATGGTGAGGGATGTGTCTGAATTACACACCAGGACTTAGACCAGACTCAGGAAGCATTTCTATAAAGTGTCATATGTTATGAACAATTGTAAGATGGCTTAAAGAGTTCCAGACATCGTTGTATGGCCTCCTCATTCCAAACATTAAATCAAACCTGAATCCAACTGCTTTTGGAAAGGAAATGCAATAAAGGTCCCAAATCAGCTGACCTTAAGATAGAGCGGTTATCTTATAGCACCTGATCTATGGAATAAACATTTAAATCTTAGTTGCAGAGGTCAGAAATAGAGGACTTCAGAGATTTCCAGCACAAGGGATTTAACTAACCAGACATTCTCCATTGCTGACTTTAATATGGAAGGGATCATGTAGCAAGAACTGTGGGCAGCCCTAGGGACTGAAAGCAGCCATCAATGATAACTATTAAGCAACCAGGTGTCTTATCATTCAAAGGAATTGCATTTTCTAAAAGGTCAGTTGGAGGAGGACCCTAAATCTTAAATAATATGGCAACTCCGGACAACATCTGGATTTCAGTCATGTGAGACCCTCAGCAGAGAACACTGTTATACTTTGGCAACTCCTGACACATAGAGACTTGGAAAGGACATATTTTTTGTTGTTTTAAGCTAATAATTATACAGTGATTAGTTATGTAGTAATAGAAAACAAATATGGCAAATATAGTAATTATTTTTTGACTACTGGGCACTACAGTTTCTGCTGCAACTAGCCAATGAAGATATTATAGCGCAAAATCAGCCATAGATAGTACCTAAATGAGTATGTATGTCTATACGCCAGTAAAACTTCACTCACAAATAAAATCGTTAGTATATTTGCTAGTGTGTTATAGTTTTCAGACTCTTAATATGGAAAATCTAAGGCATTGAACATATTGTTAAGGAGATTTTTCTTTAACCTAATAAACATGGAAAAATGCTGATAAGTGATTATATTTACATTTTGAAGATCAGTCTAAGACTTTGGTAAGGGATAGTTGAATGAAGTAAATCAGAATGAAAAGTGTAGAATAATTTTTTGGCTATTGTACTTGATATCTCTGGCTAGGAGGATGGTTACTGGAAAAGTGATAGGAAAAATCCTCAGTATGGGCATGTGTGTGAATATGCATGTGTGAGTGTGTGTTTGCATTCATGCATATGTACAAACTCACTATGAAGATACGAGCTGTGTTTTGTGACATTTTTGCTCTAATGAATAAACAGATTCTGCAACATTTGTGGTGTTGACTGAGCTTTTCCTATGATAATGGCATCAGATTGATTAAATGAACATTTCCTGTACCTGGCAAATTCATATGAATTATAGGGAAGAAAACAGCTCTACTGACCCGATGATTTAATATTCTCTTCCTAACAACTTGCAAAACATTATGAGATGATAAGAACGATAGGCCAGAGGCATTTTGAAGCAGTCTGAAATTGATCACTGCTAGATAATAGCTTCCTTTTTGCCTTACCTCTTCCCACACAATGCTGTTTGGAACACTATTTTTAAAAAGTGTTTTTATTGAAGTATTTTCCTAGGGTTTGAATGGTCTCTTGTGAAATCAGGTACCCGTCTCTGTAATTGCCACATAGTAGGTATCAAGTGAATTTTTGTCAAATCGGAATCTAAATTGGCTAAAATAAAGACAGTTTTTACTGAATCTATGTTTAAAATACTAAATGAAATCAGTAACTATGGTGAATACCAAGCTATTTAGAGTTCAGCATTACTTTTCTTTAAAAAGAAATGCAATAATAGACTGGACAAGGAAAATGTGGCACATATACACTATGAAATACTATGCAGCCATAAAAAATGATGAGTTTGTGTCCCTTGCAGGGACATGGAAGAATCTGGAAACCATCATTCTGAGCAAACTGACCCAAGAACAGAAAAATCAAACACTGCCTGTTTTCACTCATAGGTGGGTGTTGAACAATGAGAACACATGGCCACAGGGAGGGGAGCATCACACACAGAGGTTTGTTGGGGGGGCCAAAGGAGGGACAGTGGAGGTGGGTGGGGGGTCGGGGAGGGATAACATGGGGAAAAATGCCAGACATAGGTGGCAGGGGGATGCAGGCATCAAACCACATTGCCATGTGTGTACCTATGCAACAATCCTGCATGATCTGCACATGCACCCCAGAACTTAAAGTACAATTAAAAGAAAAAGAAAGGCTAAATTATAAAAGAAAAATGTTGCAAAGCATCTCTCCCTGGATCTTTCATATTTCTGCATGTGTTGCTGTGTGCTACACTTCAAGATATTAATCACTCTTTACCCTCGACCATTTTTCAGTATAATGTTTGCAGCAAGTAATTGAGGGATGAGTTAACATCTTCCCTGGGAACAAAGGTTTATTTGCTTACTGCACACTGTGAAATAGAGGATTTCTTAAGCTTAGCCTACTCTTTTGTGATACATTCCAGGGTTTATGCAGGCACTGTGTAGGCACTCTACATGGATTTGGGAGGCGAGTAGAACTAACCTAAAAACGCTAATACTCATGCTACTTGCTGTGCCGTAAGTAATAAAATTCTTTGTCTCTGAGCAAGAAGTTGACATCCTCCATATCTGTGACAGAGTATTAGGACTTACTTTATCGTGTTATAAATAAAGAATAATTCTTTGTGTAGAGGAAAATTTTTAAGGTTTTATATTTGGATAAATATTCTAGGTTGACAACTTTGAACATGTTCTCAAATATTTTCGCAAATATGTATGAAAGGAAACCATAATTAATGACATCAATGATTATAACATGGTTGGCAAAGCATTCTTTCAAAGGTTCACTTTAGTTCCCCAAACTTTAAGGTGAGTAAGAGAGATATTATCACTCCATGTATAAATGTAAACATTGCTCGGAAGCTTTCTACAATTTCTCAAAGCAGTGTAGTGGTTAAAAGTTAGATTTGTACTTTTAATTTGACGATTTTGCCTTCTGTTGTTTAAAAATATTATTTATAAAAATTGTACAGCAAAATACATTTACTTTAATTATTTATTCATGTATTCATCAGCAAAATTTCTTCAAACTTATTGTATTATGCTAATTGTATGCCGTTATATAGTATGTGTTCTGTGTGTGTGTGGGTGCATGAGAAAATCAGTTGCATGTAAAGTGGTTAGAATGTCTAGTTTGTTTTATGAAGTAAATAAGTATTTTGTTTTTTTGTTTGTTCTATAGCCCAAACATGTTTTTTGAAATAATTTTGGGAATTTTAATTTTACTCTCAATGAGTTAAAGATAAAAAGGAGAAAAGGGTGGAGTCCGGGAAAGAGTTGGCAAGAATCATCAACTTTCACGTAGAGACCCAGGTATTAGAACCTCAGATTGAACCAAATCACAAATTCTTCTGTTTCCTGGGGTAATAAATCATAAAATGTATTTAAAGTCTTCTTCATAACTTGCAGTGTTCTGAATATCATGTTTCAATTATATGAATAAGCTTTGTATGTTCTTTATTGTGAAGGCTTGGATTCCTTATTGACATGTAGATTGAAATTCTTAATTTTCAAGAGTATGAGGCAATTGAAGGAATAACTTGGTGAAATGTTCTAGGTAAGAGACAAATATTTGTCCATTTTTTAGAATTTGGTGCCTAGCACAGTGCCTTGACCAAGAGACAGTACACACACACACACACACACACACACTCACACACATAAACGCAAATGGATAAAAAAGGGAAAAGAGAGAGAATGGGCGCAGTGGCTCATGTATGTAATCCCAGCACTTTGGAAGCTGAGACAGGCAGATCACCTGAGGTCAGGAGTTCAAGACTAGCTTGACCAACATGGCAAAACCCTATCTCTAATAAAAGTATAAAAATTAGCGAGGTGTGGTGGCATGCACCTGCAATCCCAGCCTCTTGGGAAGCTGAGGCAGAAGAATGGCTTGAACCCAGGAGGTTGTTGTGAGCTGAGATGGCGCCACTGCACTCTAGCCTGTGCAACAGAGCCAGACTCTATCACTGAAAAAATTAGAGAGAGAAGAGGGCATGAGAAAGAAATATTGAATGAAAAGGTCAAGGAAATTCTTCAAGAGAGTTGATGAAGCAAGTATGAACTTTAGACCACCTTTGGGTGGATTTCCTCTCATTTAATAACAAAAAGTAATAAAATCATAAAATAGAGGAATCATGATAAAATATGTATTAATTTGTAAGGAGACAGAGAAGAGAAATCAGGCAAATGAACTGGGAGAGAGAGAAAAAATTAAACTCTTAAAAAGTGAAGCTAAAGAATGATTCAGAAGGAGAAAATAAAAAAGAGAACAACCAGGAAGAAAAAGGTGAGGAGAGGCTAGAGAGAAATAAGGAAGGAAAGAGGAAAATTAAAGAAAAGTCCAACTTTTATTTTACCTTCACTTTCTTTCTATGTGGTTAATAAATCAACAGGAGAGACAGAACCTTACAGCAGGAAGAGAGAGGAGAAAATGGCTGCTTTTCAAACACTTGACTTAACCATGCCTGGGCTCTCACTAGCAGCCTCTGCATATTCCCCTGGCAGCACCTGTAGAAGGTGCCTGTAGAACACCGAAGGGGTGGTGGGTAAGTATGACATGTGGCACCAGGGCAAGATCTGATCCTTGACAAATGAAATCTGTCAGCCATCTCCTCAAAGGCTGCCACCTTTCATATCCCTGCTTGGCTGAGCTAGCTTTATGTAGAGACTTATTGTATTATTCAGCTGGTTTGATTTTCCTTTTTATGACAACTCTCCCCTGGAGACCATCCATCTCTTTACAATACTGGAGAATGACTCTAACTGAATGATATTTCAATGTAATTTATAACTCTCTACTGTAAACACAAATGTGGGTTGTTTCTTAGCATTGGAAATAATGCTAGTGGAGAGTCTTGAGCCTTTATTATTTTGAACGAAGTTAGTACCAAAATGGTTAAGGAATTTGATAAGCAAATTTAATAGAGCTGAAAGAAAGAAAAAAACACAAAATGAATAAACAAACAAACATACACATTTTCAAAGAAAAACAAAGTAGAAAGAATGAGTTTTAGCTTTCTTTGCTTATTATATAATTTTGTGTTGTTAAACCTCATAGGCAGTTATGAAGATGGTAATTATGATCAAGACTTACTAACAAAGGTGTAGGAAATAGTACCCACTACTGAATCATTCTAAAGATACAAGAAACCTTAAGATGTACCTATTCCATTGGAATATCTAAACTCTTAAGATTTTATTCTCCCTAAATTTATTATAGATTCACAATAGTTCTGATCAAAATAGTAGTAGATGTTTTGTTATTTTTTTTGTTATTGTTTGTGGAAATTGATGAGAAAGTTTTTAAAATTTATGTGATGCAACAAAAGAAGGACTTATTGATAAAGGATGCTAAGACAATAAGACAATTACATGACTAATTTATAATGATTTCACATATACCTTTTATTATAAAGTTTGACTATATGTTTAAAAACAAATAATTTTAAGACTAAGCAATTGCATTAACAAAAATTTCTTAAGATAGGGAAAATAAATAAGAACTTTAGTAGGAAAAAACTGAATACAAAATTTCTGCTAAAGAAATTCTTTGTGAATTTATAGAATGATTAATAGTAGTTATCAACTTGCTATAGAATTTCCATTTCATTGGCTACACTTTATAAGAATGATTTAAATGTCTGACTTTAAAATGATGGTATTTAAAGTTTGCCAAGTATTACAACATTTGCAACTACCTGCTCTTAAAATGAAGTGTTATTTGTCAATTTAAATACATGAAAGGGAATGCAGTTTTCAGAATTCATTTGGAAATACACAAACAAAAAAGTTGAAAACCATTGTCTAAGAACATAAAAGTAGCTAACCGGAAACCATCATCATGTGGATGAGCACAGAATTTCTGCTGTCCTTCAAAGTCCTTCTCAGCCTCCTCTGTAACTCTCAGGATGAAGTTCACATAAGATAACGATATTGCCTCAAGGACTTCTGCAGCCTCATTTCCTGAGTTCCCTTTTCCATACTCACACAGAAGGATCTCCAAGGACAGAACACAGGTTACATTTCTGAAAGACCCCTGCCTATTCCCTAGAGAGTTTGCTGTTTCTGCCTTGAATTCACTCTCCACACCAAATAAACAGGCTAACAATTTCTACTCCTCAAAATTCAGCTCAGCATCATCCCCTCCTCTGGAAATCCTCCTAGGTGACGCGTAAAGATTTGTATTTTTGTCAGGATTAGAACCTTTGCTGAGTTAAGTATTTGTCTTCACCAATGTCAAAATGTATGTACTCCTGCAGAGCAGGGCTTTTCTTGTTTGTTCTGCTTTTTGTTTTTGTTTTTCTGCTTTGTTTCCCTCTTTAAAATTTGAGTATTTAAAAGCTATCTATTTTACAACATGTAAATGATTGTAGAGTGAATGAATTTAAGAATAAACACACATTAAATCTGCTTTCCTTTTTCCATAGAGCAAGTTCATGCATTTGAAATTACTGAGAAAGGCACATCATAATGACTCCGAATTTTAAACTTCATAATATTTGAACAGCAAATTTCTGTTTTATTTTCAAAATGCTAAATTATTTAGGAAATAATACACAGAATACCAGAGAGACTTATAGTATTAAAAAGGTAATTCTGTAATTATAGACATTGTATTTTGATTTTCTCAGTAAATAAGTCTTCCTAAAGGCAGTGCTGAGTATTTTGAGATGGCTTCTGTAAACCTGCTATTAATATTCTGTTGTACAGTGTCTGCTTTCATTATTAGAATACACAGGATTGTGCTGTCTTAAATTTACTATTTGGAAAATCTATAATGAAATAATTTGATTTGCTCATGATGGCTAAAAAAATTAAGATTAGTCAGCAGTGCACCCTAGCAAACCTTAAAAAAATAAAAAATACGCATCCTTACCCTGCAATCCACCTCTAGTGCCAGATTTAGGACTCAAAGACTGGTAGAATAAGTGATTGATCGGCAAACAGCAAATATACCTGGCTGCCATGCTAATGAGAGAGACTCATTCACTTGTTCAATCTCTCCCTGACTCAGGGGTTGACTGGCTGGCTGACTAGAGCTACCTGGCAGACTGGTTAGTTAACTTGCTATCTGACTGGTTGGCTAGCTGCAGAGATGATTTCTTGACTAGCTAAGTGCCTGACTAAAGAGATGACAAGTTGCACAGCTGTCTGTTACACTAGCTCAGAGGTTGGTTGGCTGATCATCTGACTGACAGTCAGACTAAATTAATAACCAATGTGCAAGATCACACACCTTCTAGAGGTGTTCTCAGCTGCATACTCACACTCACTCTGGCTGCAAGATTACGCAAATGTCCAGACCACATTTGTGTAGTCTGGGACTGTATAAAATTCACAGCTCCATTTGAGAAGACTTTTTTATACCTGAGAAACTCAAAATTACTGATGTTTAATATTCCACAACCAGAGACCATTTGGAAAGAATTGGTGCTCCATCTATGGATGGTTTATCTGCTAGGGCAAAAGTAAAAATGACTGTTGAGGGTGTTTGCTGAAATCTGAGAGGCCAGCCATAGGTGGTGAGGATATAGATGATCAGTAGCTGTTTTGTAAGCGTTAGCTACGTCCTTTCCCGTGTTAGAGAAATGGATAAAACATTTTCCTGTGATGATACAGATTTATATAATCCGACCCACTGCATCTCTCCGTTAACCTTATAAAAAATGTTATTAAAAACAATTCAACTAGTATTCATCTATCCATTAAGAAACTGCTCCACTTTTTCCTGTGTTCTTATGAGATTATCCATCAAAATGTCTAGTTCACCTTTCAACCTGATGGATGTGGTCCAAATCCTCTTTCCAAAGAGTTAAAAGAGGGATTTAACAGAGGTTATGTTCTGAGTGGATAATTCCCTAGTTGTAAGGACCATTTTGGTCAAGTTTCCGAAAGCTCTCGTTTCAGAAGTAAGAAGTTTTTAATTAGAAAGTAAAGTCAATAAAAAGAAAGAAGAGCTGAGATAAAGAGGTAAGAGAAACAAAGCATAGCAAAGAGAAGACAGTAAAAGGGGGGAATCCCAATTGCCCAACTTCTATTCAGACACACCCAAATTAAACTGGACTTTCCAATATTGTTATTCAATGAAGTTTTCATCCTGAGCTCACGTGTAATAAAAGTGTTCAGAATGATATACAGACACAGTTTCATTAAATTATGTTGATAGATTGATTCATTATTTTGATAAATACTTGTTTAAAGCTTACAAGATGGAGATAATACAATGGTATATAAATTATATTAATGAGAGGCTATATAAAGAAGAATATCACTACCTAAAATATACAAATTTATGAAATTTAAAAAGTCACTATCACAAAATAATTATCACTAACAGAGCATGTAAAAAACAGAAGGATCTTGACAGGCATACATAGGTAATAAGTTTTATGATAAAAATATTTACAATAAACACTACTCTCTTTTTTTGGCTGTAATAATTGAATCATTACCTTTATTTTTTCATGAGTAAATGAACATGTCTTGAGTTTAATCAGCATGATAAAAATCGCTGATTTTGCATGGGTACTATTCCTAAAAGTGTCTTCTTACTTGGCCTTTATCTGCTTGTAGATGCCCCTTACCCTTTGAAGTCAATCAAAATAGCTCCAAGTGCCGCTATTTTATCAAAGAATTTCTCTTTCCACATGTATCCCAGGTTAACATGTATTATTTCTTTAATGTTTCTGAATCATTTAATAATACCTGTTTGTTATAATTTCACATAATAATTATTGTCTATGTTTTTGTGTGTGTTCTAACTGTGAAGTCAACCAGGATGGAAAAAACTTATTGTACATCTTATATCTTGCAAATATTTGTCTGGTATTTAATTTATATTAAGTGAACATAAATGCTAATTACATAATTGAATAAATAAAATAAATTAATTTGAATGTGAAATATTTAGCCTCACTCCTTCAATGTTCCTTTTTTCTTTGCAAGTATAAGCAAAAGCAAATCTATCTAGTGATAAATATATATGTAATTAATAATGAGGACTATCAGCTTGCTTTTCTATTCTCTTATTTTCCTTGATTTACTTTTTGAGTTAAAAGATTCTCTGGGAATGAAGTTTAAACTCTCTTATGTTTCTATCAGTGTGGACAACTGGCATTTTATAATATTTAATTATCAAATAATCTTTCAAAGCCCTTAAGTTATTTGAACTCAAGAAGGAAGTAGAAAATCATACAAAATCACATTTTGTAATCAACCAAAAACAAATCATCAGTGTTGATTGTAAAACATTTTAACTAAGTTTTTAGTTTATGAGGGTTAAATTAGACCAAATATTTTACTCTGTGTATCTCAATTTTGCTGCATTTTAAATGAGGATGGCCTGAATTTACTTAAAGTCCGTACATCTATTACCTTAATGATGACAAAAGTCAAGTCATGCCATGATATTTCTGCTAGTGATGCCAAGACATTTCTCTCATGTTTACATTGTAAAATGTGGATAGTAAGGAGGATCCCACAGGATTTTTCAAAGAGTAAAATAGATATGCATGCATGTATGTGTAGATAGATATACATATTAGATAAATATTTTATTCTAATATTTCTTTGTCTCTATGTATACATACATACATACACACACAAACACACATATATATGTAATGCATATCATATATGCTATATATAAAACTTAGAACAAGTCATAACCCTTGGTAACTCATGTATATGGTTTTCTGTCTACTCATAACAATGATAACTCCATTTTTAGCTTCATTAGCTAGAAACTAGAACTGGAGGAAAAGGGATTACAGTTCAAGGAGGCAGAACAACAAAAAAGAATAATAGAGAAAGTGAGACAGCCAGTATGTCATGCGATGATCTTCTGAGAATCTGCTTTAGCGCCGCATTGTAGTTGTTCTTTCAGGATAAGGCATGAGAAAAAAATATGTGAGCTGGTTTTATCCCTCACATGTCAAGCATTAAGTCCCTATGACGTTAACTTTATGGTACTTCTGAGTTGTGTTTGGGCATGAAGGGAGTCTCATACTCATCATTAATAATGTAATCCTGGGGCAAGAAAAAAAAATTATGTCACCCATTTAAAATACTAAAAACATGTTACTTTTACAAAAGATGTAACAAATGCATAATTAGGGCATCAGAAAAAGAGAAAACTGAGAAATATTTCCAGCAATAATGACTAAAACCTTTCCAAAATTTATTATAGTCACAAAACTACAGATTTAGAAAGCTCAGAGATCACAAAACAGAAAAAGTATAACTGAGTGCAGCATACTTAAATGCAGAAAAATAAAGACAAGGAAAAAATCTTGAAGGCAACCAGAGCAGGGTGGGAGTACTCCCTATGTATAGAGAAGCAAGGATAAGAATTACACAGTGAATTTCTAATTGGAAACCATAGAAGTAAGATGACATTTAAGTGAAATGCAAACTATCAAAATTCACACAAAGTGAAATATATAACTTTCAAATCCCTATTTCTATCAAAGAGGAGTATTCAGTAATTAATAACCTTCTGAAAACCAAACCACAATAGGCAGATGGTTTTATTGGTAAATTCTATTCCATATTTAAGTAAGATAGTACCAATTTTCTACAATATTTTACAAAAACATAGGCAAAAGCAAAACATTCCAAATAATTCTATGAGGCCAAATTTAATAATAATACCAAACCAGACTGACATTATACAGAAAGAAAAACATTATAAACATATTATAAGAAGGAAAGAAATTACAGGTTGGTATCTCTCATGAACATAGTCATAAAAATCTTCAGTAAATATTAGAAAATCGAATCCACAAATAGATAAACAGAATTTTACAAGATAATCAGTTGTGATTTATTTCAGGAACACAGGATTCCTCATTATATATAAGACAAACAATGTATCTATAATATCAACAAAGTAAAGAAGTAAAAGGTTGTATTAACAGAAAAAGCAAGAACAAAAGTTCAACAAATATGTACGAATAAAGAAAATCTTAGCAAATTCAGAATGGTGAGGAACTTCTTCAACTTGATATAGAACATGTGCAAATAACATCCATAAAACATATTTAAGGTTAAAAAACTGGATTCAGTCTCCCTAAAAGCAAGAGGACAAATAAAGCAAAAATGTTTTTCCGTACCACCCCTATTCAGCATCTTACTGAAAGTCCTTACTAGTGCAATAAGATAAGAAAAGGAAAGAAAATGTACACAGATTGGAAATAAAGATCTCTATCTGCAGATGCCATATTTGTCAAATGGATACAGGAGTCAATTAAAAGAGCTTCCAATGACCAAAGCTGAAAAAGTCACAGAACAAGGCAGTACTGCATTATAACACAAAATATAAAATAAATATTCATGATGCCATACTTATATAAATATGATTGAACAAATAAGGGGAATACTCTTTAAAAATAATTCAAAATATTTTAAATTATAGTCTGTCAATAAGAAGCAGACCATAATTGCCATTCGTTAGGTATAGACTGTACATAGTGATGGTTTTTCCAGACAACTTGGTATAGAAAGGGAGAACACAAGAGAAGAACTTTATAGTGAAATAACCTGATAAATAATTTATCAAGCCAACTGACGAAGGTTAACATTAACAATGATTAGTTATACTGATTGCATGCACTTTTGTAAGAGGTAATATAAATGGCACTTCCTCATCTCTACTGTCTTCCTCCCAGAAAACCTTACCCCAGACTAATCATGAGAAACTCATGAGATGAAAGTACCAACTAAAAGGCATTCCATAAAATCCTTTGTCCAGTAATTCTCAAAAACGTCAACTTCTTCAAAAACAAGACAAGTGTGAGAAACTGTTATAACTAACAGGAGCCTCAGAAGATGCGACCACTAAATGTAATATACTCTAGAGGACCTATTGACATAAAAATGAACATTAGTGAAAACGTGGGGACTTGTGAATAAACCATGGACTTAAGTTGACAATAATGTATCAAAATAAGTTTATTAATTGTGATCAGTGTACAAGGATAAGGTTTTAAATATAGATCAGGGCACAGTGTCATATGGCTATAATCCCAGCTCCTTAGGAGACCGAGGAGAGAGGATTGTTTGAGGTCAGGAGTTTGAGACCATCCAGGACAAAAAAAAAGAGATTTCTTGTATTAAAATTCAATGGGTAAAACAAAAATTAGCCAGACGTGGTGGAGCATGCTTATGTCCCCAGTTACTTGGGAGTCTCAGGTGGGAGGATTTTCTAAATTCGGGAGTTCGAGGATGCAATGATCTGTGATTGTGTCACTGCACTCCAGTGTGTGGGTGGTAGAGCTGACTTTCTCTATTTTTTCTTTTTCTTTTCTTTATTTTTTTTATTTTTATTTTTAGAGGGAGTCTTGCTCTGTCACCAGGCTGGAGTGCAGTGGCAGGATCTCGGCTCACTGCATTCTCTGCCTCCTGGGTTCAGGTGATTGTCCTGCCTCAGCCTCCCAAGTAGCTGGGATTATAGGTGTGTGCCATCACACCCAGCTAATTTTTGTGTTTTTAGTAGAGACGGGGTTTTATCATGTTGGCCAGGATGATCTCCATCTCCTGACCTCATGATCTGTCTGCCTTGGTCTTCCAAAGTGCTGATTACAGACGTGAGCCACCATGACTGGGTAACCTTTTCTATCAAGGAAGAAGAAGAGGAGGAGGAAGAAGAAGAGGAAAAAGAGGAAGAAGAAGATGGAGGAGGAGGAGAAGGAGGAGAGGAAGGAGAAGAAGGGGAGGAAGAAGAAGGAGAAGGAGAAGGAGGAGGAGGAGGAAAAGGAGGAGGAGGAGAAGAAGAAAAGGAGGAGGAAGAAGAAAAGGAGGAAGAGGGAGAACAAGAGGAGGAAGGGAAGGAGGAGGGAGAAGGAAAGAAGAAGGAGGAGGAGGAGACACAGGAGTTCAAGGATGCGGTGAACTATGATTGTGTCACTGCACTCCAGCATGAGCAATAAAGCTTGACCTTCTTTATTGAAGAAGAAGATGAAGATGGAAAAGCAGGAGGAGGAGGAGAAAATTGGGTTTAATGTATACAAAAATCTCAGTATTATCCTTATAATCAGTTTGTCAATCTAAAATAGTTATAAAATTATATCTATCTATCATTTATCTAGAGAGAGAGAAAGGATATATGCACATTAGTGAGGTACTCAGTTGAATGAGTAAGGTAAGATTTGGGGAACAGAGAAGAACATTATAAGAACAGTGTTTGGAAGCATGCTGAAGCAAAGATATGTCTTAGGAACTTTCGGATGCCTGGAGAGGAAAACTTGAGAAAGTATGTGGTAAAATATGAATCTAATGATCTAGAGAAGGGCTATTTCATTAAGGGTTTCATAAGCTATTTTAAAAGCTTTGGTCTTTACATTTAGGATAATGGGAAATCTTCCATGAATTGGAAGCCAATAAACAACTTGATGGTATTTTTGTGTAGTCAGGATAATTCTGATTCAAAAGACTTGAGGGAGGTAAGTCCAGGGTATAAGATAGTTCAGGCTAAGCATAATGCAGTCCAAATAGGTAAAATGGCAATGGGGATGGAAAAGAGTGGATATAGAAGGAAAATTATGTGTAATACTTCTGAAATATTGAGGTTAAAAAATGAGTAACTTGGAAAATCATAGATAGTGCCTTTTTCTTTTAAGCAACTAGATTCAATACTAAGCTTTTAGAATTCAAAGCTATTGTTATCTTACCCTTGCTGCTATGTCATTTGTGATGAGAATATCTGATCCATGTTGCTTTTTGTAACCATTCTAACACAAGTTTTAAGTGTGTGGTGGGGAAGGTGATGGGAAGTAAGAGGAAGACTATGTTTAATTATAAATTTGCAGAGTATAACATCTGTCTGTTTCATAGTACCAAGGAGATTTTAAAAGTAACTAGCTCACACACAGATTTTTCCTAAAATAATTTCAATGACCATTTTTGGAATGTGTTTAAAGTGACAGGCAAAGGATTTGAGAACAGGTTCATATTTAATCTTTTAAGTGACTTTGTAAAAATATACTTGAATTCCCATTTTTTTTAAGATGAAGAAAACAAGTGTATTATAAGACAAATAAATTGCTAAGGAACTGAAGTTCTTAAGTGTGACAGAATTCTGATTTAAGACTACCTTTGCCTAATTCTCAATCCCATTCTTTTATAAAACATCACAATAACTTTCAGTAATAAAAGCACTCTTTTTTATAGGAACGGGAAATTCAAAAGAAAGAAGTGACCCCATACAAAATCCACCTTTGAAATTTTCAAGTATATATATTTATGAGCAGAGTTGAAAAAGAACTAATGAATAAAGTATTTTTTTCACTGTCTTAAATGATAGTTTCTCAAGGTTTGTTCCTTCAAAAGGCTTGAGTCATTTCTGTTTGAGTGGTTCTTGGTGGAAGGAATGAAAGAGTTCCATGATGACACAGTTCAAGAGTTACTACATAAATCAGGCAGGATGAATGATCCCATTATCTGGTCATGGATCCCTGGCTGCGAAGAGCTTTTGCTAAAGGTAAATCTACAGATACATCAACACAGGGAGGACCTTCTAAAAGTCAATGCCTGATTCAAATATTAAATGATGGGATGTGTGTGGTGACACAGGACAGATTGGAGTTTTTTGTGGTACAAATTTATCACTTTAGATATGACTTTTTATGCTCTGATATAAAGATGGCAGGAGAATGTCACAAAGAAAGTAGGGATGAGAAGTCTAAGTAATATTAGCAAGAATATGCAGATATTCAATGGCCAGGAAACACATCCACTCAGGTCTCTGGGCCAATGAAATAAAGCAGAACACCACACAGTTTAAGTACTTGAATTCATGGAATAGACCCCTCATGTCTGGCATAGGCCATAGATTTAATAATTCTCATAATGCAAATTATTATGTTTCAGAGAATGTATTTGTTTTCATCACCAAAATGTGGATATCAAAACTTGATTTATATAAAATAACTTTTAAATTAATTCAGTTAGGTCTGGCATGAGAAATACTGACATACAAATAGAAATATTAGCTAAACATTGATAAGGATACATAATGCCTCACTTATTGTGCTAAATGCTTTATAGGAGTCATCATAATTAAAAAATCACTGAAACTTTCCTAAGTAGGAACATTTGCCATCCCCATGCAATTGATGAACCATGAATGCCTGATACAGAGATCAGAGCTCAATTAGTCTTGTTCCAAAATCTTCAATTAAAACATAGAAACCAATATCTATTTATGGTCTTTTATATGTCAAAGACCATTCACCATGTCTTCTACTTAGGATATTTCTAATGCTCTTCAAAGTTTTGTACATTTGTGTCATAATCTTCCATACACAGTAACAGTTATGCTCATGAGAAATAACTTAAAAAAATTGCACCACATATTAAGTGACAAACTAGTTTTTAAATTATTACTATTATTTCAAATAACAAATAGTATTACTATTATTTCAAACCATGCTTTTGTACAATATGTTATAGTAAATGAGAAAATTTTCCAGCTAGATACTTGATAAGATCTGTTTATGCTCCTTTGTCCTCATTGTTGTCTTTTCAAATAGAAAAAAAAAAGAGAAAAAGAAAGCTATGTTTTTAAATATCTTATTTGTATTTGTACCAATATATACAAAATATCTTGCATTTTTGGACACTCAATATTGATTCAATGAATAAATAAACATGTAATAGATTTGCATATGAGTCCATGATTCAGAAGTTTTCATTTACTATGGAGACTCCTGAACTCCCTTTATTAGTTCCCTTTCACGATGCTGATAAAGACTTATCCAAGACTGGACAATTTACAAAAGTCAGAGGTTTAATTGGATTTACAGTTCCACTAGCTGGGGAAGCCTCACAATCATGGTGCAAAGCAGAGAGGAGCAAGTCCCATCTTGTGTGAATGGCAGCAGACAAAGAGAATGAGGAAGACTCAAAAGAGGAAGCCCCTGACACAACCATCAGATCTATGAGACATTCACTACCACAAAAATATGTGAGGGAAGCTGCCCCTGTGATTGACTTATCTCCCATAAGATCCCTCCCACAAGTGGGAATTATAGGAGTACAATTCAAGATGAGATTTGGGTGGAGACACAGAGCCAAACCATATCACTGTCTCATAAAAAGTGAACATTGGCTTTGGGAGGCTGAGGTGGGTGGATCACCTGAGGTCAGGAGTTCTAGACCAATCTGGCTCACATGGTGAAACCTCATTTCTACTAAAAATACAAAAAAAAAAAAAAAAAAAAAAAAAAATCTGGGAATGTTGGTGTGTTCCTGTAATCCCAGCTACTCGGAGGCTGAGGCAGGAGAATTGCTTGAACCAGGGAGGTGGAAGTTGCAGTGAGTCAGCATTGTGCCACTGCATAGCAGCCTGGATGAGAGAGTGAGACTCTAACTCAAAAAAAAAAAAGAGTGAACATTTGAGGTTAAGGTAATTTCCCTTCTCTTCTGCTTCTGTAAAGCAAAATCTCAGTAAATAAAGTCCTGACAACCTAACTGTCCATCGACCCATGAGTGGATAAAGAAAATATGATATTATACGCCATTAAATACTACTCAGCCATAAAAAAAGAATAAAATAATGGCATTAAAAGCAACTTGAATGGAGTTGGAAACCATTATTCTAAGTGAAGTAACTCAGGAATGGAAAATTAAATATTATTCTTCTAAGTGGGAGCTAAGCTATGAGGATGCAACAACATGAGAATAATATAATGGACTATGGGGACCCTGGAGAAAGAGTGGGAGGGGATGAGGGATAAAAGAATACACATTGAGTAGAGTGTATACTGCTCAGGTTATGTGTGCACCAAAATCATAGAAATTAGCACTAAAGAACTTACCCATGTAGTAATAAAACCACCTGTTCCCAAAATCTATTGAAATAAATAAAATAAAATAAGCATTCTAGAACTGTAAAAATATATATATTTATATATATGTATATGTCCTACAATATATAACATATATTTGTCACAGCTCAAATTAATTGTTTCTCAGTACAAGTGAGAGTTCTATTTCATTTATGATATTTGGTGTTTATTTTCCTGTATGTATAGCTCTGGGCTTTTAAAAAATGTTGCTGTTTTTAATGAATCATTCTAGGAGTTTTAAAGTCATCCAGACACACCGTAAGTCTAATTTGTGACTTAGTTTGCCAGTAATCTGTGATTTATCTGAGTAAGGGTCTACTGTCTAAGGGAGTGTTTAATTTTTGTTAGAATATTTGGAAATTAAATTTGTGTTATTTTCCAAAATCTTTAAGTCAATACTTCTGACACGAAATATCGATATCTAAGTATTTTTTTTTTAATTTAAAATCAGGGCACACAAGTTTGATTTTCATTCTTAGGAAATGTTATTAGAACTAGTGGGGACTCAGACAGCACTGTCAGATTGTGATAGCTAAGATGCATCTTGGTACTGGATTGCCTAGGTTCAAATTTGTCATTATATATTGTAACCTGGGGAAAGATTTAAATTCTGCATCTCAGCTTCCTTCTTTATAAACTGAATTTGACTAACATCTAACTCAAAGGGTAAATTTTGTATATGTAAAGTAATTAGAAGAATTCCCAGCTCAGTATAAGTACTCAATAATTGTTATCCATTTTATGTCATGTATACATGTATAAAACACATGCATATGCATTCTCTGCAATGTATATGCATTTATTTAGATGCTGTGTGAAATTTACAAAATAGTTATGTATATATATATACTTTATATATATGTTTGCATAAATATACACATATATATAAACACATGCACACAAATATGTGTTTGTGGTAATTTTTTTCTGGATCATAGAGTATTTCTTTTAGATTATTTTTTATTTAACATTGAATTTTAATTTTATATATGTGACTGTATGCAGATAAAATTGATAAATAATTAATATTATTTACTTTATAATTACACCAAAGAGAAATATTTTATTGCTGAGGGTTTGCTAATTACTCAGCCTTGCCAAAGGACATGTGTAATGAACAACATTAGTACTATATCCAAATCCAATCTATGCAAATTCAATATAATGCTTCAGAATATTACTGTTTATTACTGTTTATTATTTAATCAAATGTACACTCCGCAGTTAATTTGTGGATTGTCCTAATGATAAAAATCTTTTTTGCCTTCGACTATTTCCTCTCACAAGATTGCCTAAGATGTCAATGTGGTTTATGAAGAGAGGGCATCACAAATACATCAAATGTTTTTAGATAGTAGAAAATATTTCATTGTACAGAGAAACATCTAAGTTGAAATTTCACCTTGCATAATTTGTAAGAATAATTCCCTTGGAATATTCTTATATGTGAATTTTTATGGTTCTTTGTGACACTGTGTTGCATAGATGATATATCAGGGATGTTATTTTCTTAGTGAAGGCCATATATGTACTAATGGCCACTGCTTTTTGAAATGGAGACACTGGTTTGTAATCTACACAACACTCAGAGGCTTTCATTCCTTCGCTTTCTCAAGCATTATCTAGCTTTATAGCTTACATAAATTACAATGCAATTTGATCTCCTTCTGTTCTGTAAAATTTTATTTCTTTGAATGTACTTACTTTATATAATTGTCATACATTTGTATTCCCTTATGTGACTTACCAGTTGATATAATGTATCTATTTTACTTGATTTGCTGTCATTATCTTGACTTGCAGCAAAACCTTGTAAAATTCAAGTTGGTAATAATTTGCAGTTTTAAGTTTAGCAAATACCTTGTCCCAACTTGTCACTTCTCTATTATATTTGTCTATGTTTTTATTTTTTCAACATAAATTCTCAGTTTTAATGCAGTCTAATCCATCATTTTTTAACATAGTTTATATTTTCCAGTAATTAATATAAGACATTGTACCTCAAAGAACAATGGTATATTAACATTTTCTCTATTATCTCTTTATAGTTCTAAATTCTATACTTAATTATGAAAACAATTTATGATTTATTTTGCATATTTGGAAGTTTTTATGTTATTATTTTCCATATAATTAAGGTTCTGTCAATGTATTCATAAATTAATCAGTATTTTCATACATGAGCTTGATGTATATCTATTATAAACTAAGTTCTTGCACATGGAAACATGCAATTCTGGGTCTCCTGTTTATTTCTTTATTTGTCTTGTTAGCAAAAGTAAATCATTTTAATTATACTTCTGGAAAATATTTAAAAACTAATACATTAAATCTATGTTTACTCATGATTTTTATGATTACCTTGAGCTTTTATAAGCCTTTGTTTTTACATAAATTTTCCAGAGAATACAGTAGAAATATTATTGGATTTCTAAATATTTATAAGTTTATGAGGGATAATTGGCATTTTAATAATATTAAATGATGATATTCATCAATATGTGATATATTTTTATTTTTGTTTATTATTGAATCCTTCCAGTTTCTCAGTTTTATAAGGTTTTTAAAATACTTTTATTTTCGATTCAGGGTTACACGTGTGTATTAGTTATATAAATAAATTGTGTGTCACAGGGGTTTGGTGTACAAATCATTTTGTCACCCAGCTAATAAACATAATAGCAAATAGTTTTTCTAAACTTTCTTGTCTCCCATCCTCCCCCCTCAAAGTAGGCCCCAGTATATTTTGTTCCTTTCTTTGTGCCCATATGTTCTCATTGTTTAGCTCCTACTTATAATTTAGAACATGTGGTATTTGCTTTTCTGTTTCTGATATTAGTTTGCTTAGGATAATTGCTACAGTTCCACCCATGTTGCTGCAAAGGACACAACCTAATTCATTTTATTGGCTGTACAATATTCCATAGTGTACGTGTACCACATTTTCTTTATCCATTCTACCCTTCATGGGCATTTAGGTTGATTCTGTCTCTTTTCTATTGTAAAGAGTACTACAGTGAACATATACATGTATATGTCTTTATAGCAGAATGATTTATGTTCCTTTGGATATATACCAACTAATGAAATTTCTGGGTCTTAAGGTAATTCTGTTTTAAGTTACTTGAGAAACTTTCAATTTGTTTTCCACAATGGCTGAGCTAACTTACATTCCCACCAACAGTATATAGCATTTCTTCTTCTCTGCAACCTTGACAGCATCTGTTATTTTTTTTTTTTACTTTTTATTAGTAGTCATTATGGATAGAGTGAGATGATATCTCATTGTGGTTTTGAGTTGCATTTTTCTAATGATTAGTAATGTTGAGTATTTTTTTAATATGCTTCTTGGCCACATGGATGTCTTCTTTTGCAAAGTGTTCATGTTCTTTATGACTTTTTAGTGTGTGTGTGTGTGTCTGTGTGTGTGTGTGTGTCTTATTAGATTAAGTTCCTAATAGATTCTGGATATTACACTCATGTTGGATACATAGTTTATAAACATCTTCTCTCATTCTGTAGGTTGTCTGTTTATTCCTCTTATAGCTTCTTTTGCTATGCAGAAGCATTTTAGTTTAATTATGTCCCATTTTCTGTTTTTGTTTGTGTTGCGATTGATTTTGACATCTTTGTCATAAAGTCTTTGCCAGGGCCTATGTCTAGAATATTTTTTCCTAGAATATCTTTGGAGGTTTTCATAGTTTTAGGTTTTACATTTAAGACTTTAATCCACCTTGAATTGATTTTTGTATATGTTATAAGAAAGAGGTCCAATTTCAACCTTATACATATGGCAAGCCAGTTATCCCAGCACCATTTTTTAAATAAGGAGTCCTTTCCTTACTGCTTATTTTTGTCAACTTTGTTTAAGACTAGATGGTTGTAGGAGTGTGGCATTATTTCTGGACTTTCTATTCTATTCCACTCGTCTATGTGTCTGTTTTTGTACCAGTACCATACTGTATTGGTTACTGTAGCCTTATAGTATAGTTTGAAATTGGGTAACATGATGCCTTCAGCTTTGTTATTTTTGCTCAGGATTGCCTTTTTTCTTCAGGCTCTTTTGTTTTGTTGTTCCATATTAATTTAAATAGTTTTTTTTAAATAATTCTGTGAAGAATACCATTGGTAGTTGGATAAGAATAGCATTTAATTGGCAAATTGCTTTTGTCATTATGGTCATTTTGACAATATTGTTTGTTCCTATTCATGAATGTAAGATTTTTAAATTTATTTCATCTTTCGTTTCTTTGAGCAGTGTTTGTAATTCTCATTTTACAGTTATTTCACCTCTCTGGTTAACTGTATTCCTAGGTATTTTATCTTCTTTTTGGCTATTGGAAATGGTGTTGTGTTTTTGATTTGGCAAATGCTACTAACTTTTGTACATTGGTTTTGTAACCTGATACTTTGCACAAATGGTTAACCATATCTAGTAGGAGTGTTGGGTCAAATACTATCACATTTTCTAAGTATAGAAGCATATCTTCAAACAGAGATAATTAGACTTCTTTTTCTATTTTGATGCCCTTTATTTCTTTCTCTTGCCTGCTTGCTCTGTCCAGGACTTCTACTACTACAATAGATAGTGTTGAGAATGAGCATCCTTATCTTGTTCCAGTTCTGAAATGAAATAATTTCAGCTTTTGCTCATTCATTATGATGTTGGCTGTGGGTTTGGCATAGATTGCACTTATTATTTTGAGATATGTTCCTTGAATATTTGTTTTGTTTTGCTTTTGGATATTTAACAAGAAGGAATTGTTGAATTTTATCAGAGGTCTTTTTTCATCTATTGAGATGATCATATATATTTTACATTTTAGTTCTGTGTATGTAATAAACACTTTTATTGATTTGCATATGTTGAAACAATCTTGCATCTCAGGGATAGAGCCTGATTGATTGTGGTGAATTAGCCTTTTGATGGGCTGCTGGATTTTGTTTGCTTGAATTTTGTTGAAGATTTTTGCATCTATGGTCATTGCTTGCTTGTTTTTTGTTGTGCCTCTGGCAGGTTTTGGTGTCAGGATGATGCTGACCTTGTAGAAAGAGTTAAAGAGGACTGCCTCCTCCTCAATTGTTTGGAATAGTTTCAGGAGGAATGGTATCACCTCTTTTTTATACATCTGGTACAATTCATCTGTGAATCCATCTAATCCTGTACTTTTTCTGGTTGGCAAGCTTTTAATTACTGATTCAATTTTGGAACACATTATTTGTCGGTTTAGGGTTTCAATTTCTTCCTGATTTCATATTTCCAGGAATATAATCATTTATTTTAGTTGTTCTAGTTTGTGGGCATAGAGGTTTAGCATTACCTTAAGTACCTCTTATAAGGCAAGTCCAGTGGTGATGACTTTCTTTAGCATTTGCTTGTCTGAAAAGATCTTCTCTCTCCTTAGGTTATAAATCTTAGTTTGGCTGGATATAAAATTGTTTTTTAGAGCTGTGTGTGTGTGTGTGTGTGTGTGTGTTGTTGTTGTTGTTGTTATTGTTGTTTTCTGTAAGAGTGCTAAATATATGCTTCATTCTTTTCTGGGTTGTAGGGTTTCTGCTGGATGACCTACTATTAGCCTAATGGGTTTTCCTTTGTAGGCCACCTGTCCTTTCTCTCTAGTGGCCTTTAACATTTTTTCTTTCACATAGTCCTTGGAGAATCTGAGGATTATGTGTCTTGGGGATGGTCATCTTATATAGTATCTTGCAAACATTCTCTGCATCTCCTGAATTTGAATGTTAGCCTCTCTAGTGAGTCTGGGGGAAATTTTCATGAATAATATCTTCAAGCACATTTTCCAAGCTGCTTGTTTTCTTTTCCTCCCTTTCAGAAAATTCAATGAGTCGTAGATTTGGTCTCTCAGTATAATCACAGATTTCTCAGAGGTTTTATTCATTCTTTTTTTATTCTTTTTTTCTTCTTCATTTTTTTCAGAGTTAGTTCAGAGAACCAACCAATCTTTGGGGTCTGAGATTTCCTCCTTAACTTGGTCTATTCTGCTTTTAATTCTCATGATTGTATTAGGAAATTCTTGCAGTGTGTATTTCAGCTCTATCAGATCATGTTGTTTCTTTTCTATAATGGCCATTTATTGTATCAGCTCCTGTATCACATTATTGCAATCCTTATATTTTTTTGATTAGGTTTTGACTTTCTCCTGAATCTCAATTATCTTGATTCCTATCCATATTCTGATTTCTATGTCTGTAATTTCAGTCTGGTTAAGAAACCTTGTTGGGGAACTAGTACAGTCATTTGGCAGAAAGAAGATGCTCTGCCTTTTTGAGATGCCATAGTTTTTCATTGTTTTTTTCTCATCTGTGTTGGCTCATGTTTTTGTAAGTGTAGTATAATTTGAATACAGTCAATTGACTTCTTTTCTGGATATTTTCACAGGGATAAACTTTTGTGCAAGTGTTTATTTGAGGCTGAATTCTTGTGCTTGGTTTCACAGGAGGGTATGTTAGCAAAGCATTTTTTTGGTGTTGAAGTTTGCATCATGATCCAGTAGATGGTGCTTAAACATAATGGCTTGCAGGTAAGCTCTTGCTCAGCCATGTGGTTCCTCCGTATTTCCCCACATTTGCAGCCATACTCTTTCTGAATGCTCTGACAGTATGGGCTCCTCTCCCACTTGAGTTCTGGCTGCAGATCTTGACTTTCACTCCTGGGATGCACACAGCAGCCCTGGGGCAGACTCAGGCTTTTTGTTCCTTCCCCATTGTGGAGGCAACAGGGGAAAGGACCTTAGCTGTGGCTGTCATAGAGGATCTTTCACTTGTCTCTTGGGTCTCTACCCTAGAGAAATGTAGAGCCACTACCAATCAGTGTGACTGGCCTCCGGTGGGGCAGCTGTGTTGTGGTCCCAAGCTGTGTTGTGGTCCCAAGGAGCAGGAGAGATGAGTTGCTCGCTGGGGGGAGACAAAGTGTCCTCTTCTTAGAGTGACTGTGGTTTGCTGGAGGTGTGACTAAAGCACGCAGGGTGTTTGTTTCTTCCCCAGTACAAGGGCAACAAGGGTAGTACTACTGCAGCAGCAGTAGCAGAGGGGCTGTCAGTTGCCTGTGGAAACTGCATCTTAGAGAAATGCAGATCCTCAGCTAATGGGAGTGTTCATCCAGGGGTTGGGTAGAGATGTTGACCTGAGCTGAAGGCCTTGGCTGGTGAAGAGCTGGAGGTTGAGAGCTCACTGGGCTCCTCCACATGATGGCTGAAGCACGCTGGAGGTGTCAGCACAGCAACCATGCTTTGTTCCTTCCCCAGCTTAATGGCAGTAATGACAGCACCACTGCAGCTGCAATGTCAGAAGAGCTGTGGGTTGTCTCTGGGATTTCTTCCTCACAGAAATGCAGAGCTGCCACCAACTGAAGTGTTCAGGCAGGGACAGGGTAGTTCTGCTAGGGGTCCAGGTGGAAAGGCCATGCCCAGTGAGTAGTAGTGGGGGTGGCAAATTGCATGGAAGATAGTCTGGCCACTTTCTTTGAAGGCAGATGTGCTGTGCTGTGGACTCCTGTTAGTTTCTAATCACGGTACTGCATCCCAAGTCTGAGGGCAACAGGAGCAAGGACTTTATAGCAGCAAAAATAGCGGCCTGCTTACTGCCTCTGGGAACTCCATTCCAAAGAAGGGAAGAGCTACTACCAGCCTGAGACCTCAGGTGGGGCTGGGGTAGCTACACAGGGTCCCAGTTCAGTGGTCCTTGTCAGGTGAGATGCAGTGGAAGTGAGGCTTTCAGTCTGTCCATTGCTCAGCCCTGTGGATTCCACCTCTATCCTGGAGGCATTTGAAGAAGCCATGGCTGGAGCTGCAGTCTCTGGGTCTGGGGGTTCCTGGGGATCCAAAGTTCTTGGGACTCTGCGTATGACTGAGCGGCAGTTCTGCCCAGGCTTCACATAGCTCTCCATGTCAACCTGGAGGCCCTGGTGGAGGGGAAACATTGGGGATCTTCTCAGTTCAGGGTTGCAGACGTCCACAGCAGAAGTGTGGATACCTATAGGGTCTCAATCACTCACCATTTTTCCACAGTCTGGGACCTCCCCTGGCTCTGTGCCACCATAGATGGTGTTGTTCAACTGTACTGTCTTGCTCTTCTCTGTTCTCTGTGGGTCACATTGCTTCTTCAATGAATCCCAATGTGTCCACCTGGGCAACCCAGTTGGAGAGCTAGTGTTTACTTACCTCTCTTTCTTCTCTCCTGAGAGCAGTGAACACCTGCTGCTTCTAGTTAGCTATTTGAATAGAATCACTTTGTAAGTTTTCCAACATTACTTTTCGCAACTTCCCCTAATGGTATTTATTCCCTAGATAGGACACATCACATTCCTAAATTTATAAATGGCCTAGTCATAATTAGTTTAAAGAAGAATAGTACGTTTATCCCAAAAACTAGAATAAAAATTATAAATATTTCAGCAACTAACTTTATAATTTTGAAAAAGATATTGTGCATATCTGTATATCAGTTTCTTCTTTAATGATTTGTTAACAAGACATTTTATTGTGCATATCTGTATATCAGTTTTTTTCTTTAATAATTTGTTAACAAGACATTTGAGGATATATTATTGAGATTCTGATTTAAAATGTGTGTATATACAACATGTGGTAGACTCTTTCCAATGCCTAGTAATAAATAATCATATTAAATACCCTGACTTCATTACCATGCATTATATACATGTAACAATATTTCTCATGTACTTCATACATTTATACAAAAAATCATATTAATTTTTAGTATTGGTCTTAGTACGAAGAAACCATCATTTAATGCCAGGCTAATTCTTTTTTTCTTGAGACGGGGTTTCTCTCTGTCACCCAGGCCGGAGTGTAGTGGTGCAAGCTTGGAACACTGCAGCCTCCTTCTCGCAGACTCAGGTGATCCTCCCACCTCGGGCACACAATCCCAGTAGCTGGGACTACTGGTCTGTGAAACTATGCTGAGTTGATTTTTGCAATTTTTGTAGAGACGGTGTGTTGCCATGTTGCCAAGAATTGTCTTGAGCTGCTGGACTCAAGCAATCTGCCCACCTCAACCTCTGAGAATGCTTGGACTCACTACCTGGTCACCACACCTGGCTCACACTAATTCCTTAATTGCATGAATATTGACATGGGTGATATTACACATATTATTTTATTTTATGTTTACTGTGACACTAGCATTATCTCTGATTGTTTTAAGTAAGTATCCACTAGTTTTAAAAGGTAATATATTTATAGTAGTAGCTAGTGTTTTTAGAGAATTTTAGTTTGCCAAATCTATGGCAAATGTATTACATGAAAGATCTTGACAAAAATTTGCAAACACCCTTGTATTAGATGCAAATATTTGTATGATTTTATAGATGATTAACCTTTGCTGCCAACATTTGTATTAAAATTTTCTTATTTCAGAGAGCTTGGTCTAATATTTAAACTCAGCTCTGTCTAAACCCAGACATTCTGTGTTGAAATATTATGCCAAACTGTTAAATGCGAGTATTTTCCTTCAGCTATAATGACTGTGACATGCAAAACATTTTAATAACGTTTTCAACAATTAGTATGAAAGAAAGGAGATCTGTAGTTTAATCTCAGGTGACGGAATATTATAAAGGAAAATTCCCTGTTGTTTGAGAATTTTGTTTAATCAAAGATTTTCCTTTCCTTGTTGTCTAAGAGTCTCAGCTCACTATCAAAATCCTTTTCAGAAACTAAGAGAAAAACAGGCTATAGAGTGGAATTTGTTTATGAAAAGCATTCTACAATGCTGTCAGCTCAGCGGCTTGAGTTGAAGAACTTACTATGTGAGTGGGAATTTAATGCTAACACCTTGGGACTCATTGTCCAACCATGAGTTTTGTCAGGAAAACATATGCAGCCACTGGGAGAATGCATGTACTTTAGCAAGAACTTTTTAGAGTCATAGTTTGAAACTTTCACGAGTCTAAAAGTGTCTTATTGCCTTCTCCTGTGTTGCTCGGACAGCAGACATAATTCATTCATGCTTGCTGCGGCACTCACTCATGATTTGTGTTACGTTTGGTCATAAAGTTTCACACATACTTTTTATTAGATTTAATATAAGTTTCTCACTAAAGATTACACTCAGATTGCAAAATGGTAAACGTATTTTGGTCAAGATGCCCATCTATTCTTTTTTCTTTCTGGCCTGGTGTTCATTATTATTTTCTGCCTGCTTAAGATAATTTTGCCAATGAATATTATCATTTCATGCTATATGGCTATGTATATCTTGAAGATGAAGGCCAAGTAAGCGTCATATATGAACAACGACCAGGAAGAAGCTAATAAGAATTCAATGGAGAAGTTAAAAGCAAATTCATCTTGCATGCAGGTGACCTAAGATTTATGTTTTGCTCAGCCCATAAGTAGATGTCTTATGAAATGGATGTCATTTTTTTTTTCTCGTGATACCTTAGTCACTCCTTCATTTGTGTAATGAAAACGTTGTTTCTATCTATTGTTAAGTTTATGTTTTTGTTGTTGATGTTGTTTTTCTTATTGTTTTACTGTGGAAATTAGGACGAGGGCATGAGTTCTATCTTTGGATTAATATAAAGATCAGAAGCTGAAGACAAAGAAGGAAAGGGAGAAGACACAAAACCATAATAAGAATTCAGTAGAGTCAGGAAATAGGAGTCCTTTGTAATCAGAAGATAAGACTGCTGGAATGCATAGATATCTTCAGTAGAACATTAGCAGTAGTAAGATAAAATCTAGTGACACTTTTAATTGATATGTTTAGGAAGACAACGCTTTTTGTCTTTATATGTTACTGAAGGACCTGTAGCTACTGTAGCAATTCTTTATACAGAATAAACATTTCTTCTATGAAAGAAGAGACAGATTGCTATTGGAAACTAAATTAGTCTTCTACATAGTACAATTCAACACATCAACATACTCCATTAAATTTGAAAGTCCACTTATTTCTTTCTTTGCACTTTTTTACTTATTTCCTTTTTTCTTAAAGGTCACCTTTGTTAAAATTCTGTTTTGTTCTGAATAATTTTCTTTTTCTCTCTCTCTGTTTCTTGTTTGTCTGGGTTTGCTGTTGTTGTTTTGCTATTCTATGTGTGGTATCTGCCTTGATCCATTGATCTGTGATTTTCTCTTCAGGAGGCAGACACTAACCCCATGTGTATCAATTTTTATACATAAGCACAATTTCTTCTAGAGCACATTCCATAGAGGAGTTACCACTTTCTAACCTGCACACTTGGAAGAGCTTGTTTCTCTACTCTTGCCTTGTTTTGCATTTTTAGTCTCAGGTGAGACAATAACACTCTTCCAAGAAAGAAAAAGATATTGCAGAACCACAATATGAAGGAAATTCCACATGTATTGATCACCCATGCTGAAAAGTGAACTGCCAGCAAGAACTTCTCCCCTCCACAGAAGACAGTGCTGGGCACCTCATCCACGGTCAATCATGCTTCAGTTATACCATGAGCATATTTCAAAGCACACTCTGTACCACCTTCATATATCTGTGGGAATTAATAAAATTGTTTGTCTCACATATTCAAATTATCTATTTCCAAAGACTGCAGTGTAGTACTTAAGAATATGGGTTTCACCCAAATGCCCATCAATGATAGACTGGATAAAGAAAATGTGTCACATATATATCATGGAATACTATGCAACCATAAAAAGGACATGAGTTTATGTCCTTTGCAGGGACATAGATGGAGTTGGAAACCATCATTCTCAGCAAACTAACACAAGAACAGAAAAACAAACACCACATGTCTTCACTCATAAGTGGGAGTTGAACAATGAGAACACATAGACACAGGGTAGGGAACATCACACAATGGGGCCTGTCTGTGGGGTGGGGTAAGGGATAGCACTAGGAGAAATCACTAATGTGAATGACAGGTTGATGAGTGCAGCAAACTACTATGGCACATGTATACCTATGTAACAAACCTGCTTGATGAGTGCAGCAAACTACTATGGCACATGTATACCTATGTAACAAACCTGCACATTTGGCACTTGCACTCCAGAACTTCAAATATAATCATAAAAAAAGAATATGGGCTTTAAAAATGAAAAAAGTCAAAATTCTGTTTCTGAAACCTTGTTTCAATTCTATATCAAAACTCATATTAATTGAGTGAATTGAGTATGTTACCTATCTACTTGCCATTTCCCTGAAACATGATATAAGGCTAATGCTACCAAGAGATTTTGTGAGAAGTATGGATGAGACGACACATGTAAATTTTCTAGCAAATCACTTGACATAGTAAAATCTCATTAAATAAAATCTACCACTTTTGTACATGTGCAGTGACCCCTTTGCATGCCATTTTCAAAGCAGAGATACGCATTTTATTTTGAATTCTATCGGTAATTTAAAATGAGGAATCTGCTTCTGCAGCAGCAAAAAAAATGTGTGTGCACACATATACTCATGACAGAAACATTACAAAATTATCTAAAATCTATTTTTAAAATTTCAATATGCAGAAAGCTAGAGTCTTGCCCATTTTTGACAAAATTTAAAAACTTAGAAAACTTATTTGAGGAAAATAAAAGAATATGAAAATAATTTTGCCAATTTTTGTAGTGAAAATCAGTACCATTTAAGGTGGCAAAGCACCAGATATGAAGAACAGGATGTAAAGAATTAGGAGTGATTCTAGGTTCTTGACAATTTGGAGATCTAAAGTTCTTTTCAGTGATGCTGTCCATTGGCAGATATGTGATTTTAGTGTATTTCTTCTCTCCGATCAAACTCCTATTTTTTAATAATCTTATCTGTTTACAGTTCTGCCTCTCTATGTCATTTTTTTTTCTAACTCTCAGCATGCTACAGTGGTTACTAGCATGGACTCCTGTGTCAGATGACCTGGGTTCTGATCCTCAGTAAATCACTTGCTTGTTGTACACAATAGGGTACATTATTCATTCCTTTATTTCCCTTAGTTTCCTCATTTACAAGCTAAACTTATGTTTAAGGATTTGTGCTAAAAAAACAAATGAGTTAACGTATATAGCACTCTTAGAAGAGGACCAGCCATATAGAGAATAATGAGTAATATTAGCCATTAATATGGTATATTTTGGTATCTGGCATGGCAGGCTTCCCTTTCTCAGTATCACACTATTTCAAATAAAAATTGAGTATTTTATTTTCTTTCTTATTTTACATGAAATGTAACAATGCATTCAAGTTGCTTCCAAATCCCATTAACCCTACTGTGATTTTAATTGGAATTATATTAAAGCCATACATCAATATGTGAAGAATAAACTTTTAATTGCTATTAATTACCCCCCAAATCTAGTAAGAAATATAATATACCCTTCAATTTATTAAAATATTTTTAAGGTCCCTAAGCAAATTTTATATGTCCTTTATACATGCTCTACACATTTCTCATTATTTTTTAATATACGTTTTACTTTTGCAGAAAAGTCTTTTTATTATTTCCAAACCAACCTCGTGGGTGTTCAGAAAAGCTATTGCTTTATCTTTTTGGGTATTATAAACCCTAAATACTCGGAATTTCATTTTATTAATATAACTAGTTTCCATTTGGTTCAGTGACATCCTCTGAGAATATTATCATACCATCTACAAATATTGAAATTTGTCTTCTTCCTCTAGTTTTGTAATTAACATCTATTTCTTTCCTCATAGCAATTTAGAGTGTTAGAATAATGTAAATTAAAGTATATACCTGTATTAGCTGTCATTCATTTTATCCTGATTCCAATATAATTATCTTGAGTTTTTTTTCCCTATTGAATAAAATAGAGAATTTCATCACTTGGTGTGCGTTAGAAATAATATATTTCTGAGACTTATCTTTTAGAAGAGAATATGAAGAATCACAAGATATATCAATAGTCCAAGTCCACAAAGTAAGTTAGAGCTATAGGACTATTTATATCACAGTTTTCCCAAGTTGAGAGAACCTTCTCTTTGGTATCTTATTCTGAATCAATCTGATAAATAATTAATAGTGTTTTGCTCCTGTCCCAGTCTGCCTGTGAAGTTAGTGCTTTAGTAAACCAGTGCTAGTTCTGTTAACCATTGCAGAGACAGTAGTAGAAAAGCTTGTTCCACTTGGCTGTCTGGGAGGAGGCATTCTTGGGCTTCTCTAAATCGTGAAAAAGAAGTTTTATACAGTTATTGTCATAAAATATTTTATAAATGGTGAAGTCTTAGAAATTCTCAGTCTCAGTTGGTAAATGAAGATAACTCATAATCTAAGTATTTAAAATGATATTCCTCCCTGGGAGATAGAATAAATTAATATATTGTGTGGTTTCCTAAAATAAACTTGGACAGGGCTTGTTAATAGTTAAAGACAGATTGTTTTATATGGAAGAGAATAATCTAGTATCTCACTGACTTAAGTAAAGTACATTGTCTCTGTCATCTATCTGAGGTATGTGGCATTTACATAATCTGAGGAATGGAGGATGAGGTATCTTTCCTTATACAAAGAGCAGAGGAAGACAATATTATCTATTGCTTCTTAGAGAGTTTCCAACTGACCCCCAAAAAATAATTTTTGAAAGGTAACATATTAGTTTTTATTTATGTTGATTATTGAGAAGATGGGGAAGTTAGGCTCCAAGAATACTTTAAAACTATTTTTTTTTCTTATTTTTACCTTCAACCAGGAAGGATACTTTTGTTCAATAAATAAAAGTGTACCCTTTAGAGGTCATGAAATGGCTTCAAAATATGTAGAGCAAATTGAACTGACTCAGGGCAATGAGTCTTTAGGGCCAACAGAGTTATCTGAGATTTCCTCAGGAAATGTACATAAAGTAAAAGAGTTAAAAGTTGTAAAATTTTATCCCACTCAAAATTCAAATTACTTAGTTGGCATGGAAATTTTTTTTCCAAGAAAATATTTGAAAGACTACTATACCACATGGGCTTTCCCCCTCCTCACCAGCAAAGCAAAATTTAACTATTTTTTAAATTAATACTTTTGTGTGTTTTAAAACACGTGTAGATTCCTGTAACCACCACACCATCAGGATACAGAATAGGTTCATTATATCCCCAAATGCATGCTCCTATTGTCCCTAACAAAACCATCCCTAACAATCACCAATGTGTTTTCTATTTCTGTTTGCCTTTTCCAGCTGCTGTTTTGACCATTATGATTAGAAAAATTATTGAAAGTCATTGAATTACAAGCTGTGGTTTTCAAAGAGTTGTCTGATAACCAATAGCAACAGCATCACTTGGAAATTTAGAAATGCACCTACCTGCATCCTACTCCAGACATACCATATTGGAATCCTTGGGCTTAGAAACCAGCAATATGTATTTTAACAAGCTTTACTGGTGATTATGATGCATCTTCAAATTCGAAAACCCCTGGACTAAAAGTTTGCCAGCTTCTCCAATTTCTTAGGAGTTAATATTAACTCTCTTTGAGGAGACTATGATTATAGGCTCTACTTATTCCTGTAAGAGGATTTGTCCCCTGTCAAGGGTTTTAATCTCAATCAGCGCTTTAGATTACTTAAAAATAAAAAAAAAAATAATGGCCTGTTCATACCCCAGAAAATTTAATGCAACTGAAGAAGGCATTGGGGTGTGTGTGTGTGTGTTTGTGTGTGTATGTATATATATACACACACACATATAGAGACATACATATATACACATACACATATAGATACACACACATATAGATGCACACACATATGTATGTATATATAAATGTACACGTTCACACACATATATGTAAATAATTAGAGGTTATTTTATTATTTCATCTGGATTAATAACCTTTATGATATAGTAGAGGAATGAGCAATGTTATTACCTCAGTAACCGCAGAATTGCAGAATATGACTCAATAATGTAACTCCTGAAGTTATTTATTGTTTTTACTTTGTCGATTCATTTAGTCAGTCAACCAGTAGTACCTGTAGCACTTATGATGTTCTAGATATTGCAGTTAGTGCTGTCTATGTAGTGGTACACAAGACAGGCAGACTTCCTTTTTACAGAGAATGTGGGCTCTGGTCATTTGACGATTTCTCCAAACTGGCCGCACTCATCTCTCTTATGCTGATGATTTGTGGCTCACTCTGAGTATAAAACATTGGAGGATTCATGTTGAGCATTCCTTCTGGGTATACAGTCCTGCTAACATTCCTTCTAAAGATCCTGGGAACACAACATTCAGTGAGGAAACCGAAATGGGCTGTTGGGGTTTATTCCTATAGCTAAGAGAATGGATAGCTAACTGCGAACGACTTAATGCTATTGAACCTTTTGATTTCAGAGATATCGATGTATTTAATAGCTTTTCTGTGAAGAATTAAATTCCTACTTATATAATGTTGACAAGAAAGTGAGTAAACTGACGGAGGGAAAACAGTTTATTCTTCCCTTTTCTACCACCCCACCCTGTGCTTAATTAAAGGCAGAGTCAGGAACAGTGGTAAGGGTTGGAACTGTATGTTTCCCATTTAAAAAGTCATTATCAGGTTTGTAGATCCCCTGTTACCAGAGAGCAGGGAGGTTTACTCCAAGAACTCTGTGGATGTTTCCTCCAACAGAAGAACTGCAATGAGCACAGATACTACTCTGAAGTCTTAGACAGAAAGCATGCCCAGTGCAGATAGGATGTTATGTGGGGGGGTGGGGGGTGCCTCTTGTAATCGTTGTCTTTTGAAAACTAGTGGCTGCTCTTAACTGTCATGAGTCCTGGGTAGGCAAGAATATACATGTAAACACCTGGTATGACTTCTGATGCAAGAATCACATTCTGAAATTCAAATTATGCTCTACTTTGAAAGTAAAATTGAGAAAAATGTTCAGGTGGCCAAGGTTAATGTGTACATTTTCTGAAAGAATACATTTATAATAACATCATCATTGTTAAATGATGGCTAAATAAAAGGCTAAATAAAAAGTGTATAATAGAAGAAGCCAGATTTGTGGATAAGGTTTAGGAAAGTGATTTGATGGTTGACATGTCATCTATTAAACCTGTGGAACTCCAGAGATTCATGAATATGTGATAGTTTTCCATGAATGTGGATATCCCATACATGAGATAATATATCTTGTTAGATGTATTCAACTATCCTATCTCTCTGACATAGACATATAAATAACCACTCCAACCCTCAACTACAGAGAAAGAGGTAAAATAGAATTAATCAGTTTAGGCAATCTCATTTTGTTGTTATTGCTGTTTTTAATTAAGAATTTATTTTTCTCTTCACATGTACCCCAAAACCTAAAATGCAATTAAAAAAAAAGAAGAAAATACCTTTGCATGCCAACAGCAACGACAAAAAAAATAAATAAAAAAAAAAAAAAAAAAAAAAGAATTTAGTTTTCTTCTATTGGAAGCATTGATTTAAAAAAAAAGAATATTGTTAAAAAAGTTCTGCCTACTTACTACTTTTTTACATGGTTTTCAACTTTGTGATTTTGTGTTTATATCTCTGAATTATGAGAGAGAATATTCTCTGAGAGATTGATAAACCCACTCCAGCAATGAACTTTAAAGTGTTCCAGGTGTCTGCATGAAGCAGAGGGTTCCAGACAGAATGATGTTCAAGTCTTTTTGGTGCATGTGCTTTCTGTCTTCATCTAGTTAAAAATGCTTGCACTTAACAGTCATTTGCATATTATATAGACATTTCCCTTGATATTTTTAATCTTTGACACCTCCTATCATTATTAAACCAATCACCATAACACCTACTTCAAAAATGATACATTATATCCCCTGAGTTTATCAATCATAAAACAATCTCAGTTCATCATCACATGAATTATTACAAAACTCTTTGATATGTGTACCAAAAAGGGAAAAGTAGTCTCTTGTCTTTGAACTTTTCAAGACAATCGCATTAAGGGCTGAACTGTACAGCACTCTCATGTCAATTATAAAGACATTATTATTCAATGGCTCTACTCAATCCATTTGACTCACAGTTAACCCCACAACTTTCACTATTAACTTTCCTTTCTACTTCTTTTAATATTTGACACTTACACATCCTAAAAGATTGGTAGGATCTTTGAAATAGAAGTAGAAATCGACTAGTATAGGATTTGCCTGCGTGGGGAATGTGAAACTAGGATGTAAATCAGAGTGATTTTTATTGAAATAAGAGATGGTTTTAGACAGTATGCTGAAAAGGCAATAATTAACCTTGAATCTTATAGTGAGAAAGTTATTCTCATCTCAACTTTCTTTCATTCCCTCTGGATACATCAAGGGGAATGAATCAGTATGTTGCTAATGGATCTTTAACACATCTTCAACACCTGCCATTGTAAACAAGATAGAGCGTATCTCAGTCTCAAAGCCTTAATAGAGCATGACAAAGGTATATATATTGTTCTTTTATTTAATTTTAGTATCTTATATTTAGGGTAAGTGAATCTGCTTTTTATTTGCTATAATGATAAAAGGTTTCCTTTTAAACATATCCACAAGCAAGATTTTAATTTAAAAATATCAAAAAATAATAATTGATTTAATATGTAGAAATAGCACAAATCATAATGGCAGTTTGCAAACACCTAAAGTTTGGGAAATGCTGACCTTAAAAGAAAACAATTGTTTAATACTTGGCTACATTCCTTAGAATCTATGATCTAATAATGCCACTGAATAATATATACATATTGGTAATGTTAACAGGAATAGATGTATCTAAAACTCTTTCCAAATGTAAGTCCATTACGAAGTCAACAGACTTGTATTTTTCTAAGTTTTAGTGTATAATTTAAATATCTATATTAGCAATATGGTCTGCGAATAAATGTATGTATTTGTGTATAAATATATATGTATACGTGTGTGTATACACACACACACACACACACACACATATAGTTTCACAAATTGTAGCTTTTTTTCCGACATATATTATATGCCTCATACTGGATGTAACACATAAAATTTTCTTTCATTCCTTCAACTCTCTATGAGGTTTTATGTGCACTCCCATTTTACAAATGAGAAAACTAAGTCAGAATTAAATATCTTGCACATAGTTATACACTCATTAAGTAATAAAGCTTATATTCAGATTCAGAAAATGAAAGCATTCCTTAAACACAGTGAAAGCAACCAATGCATGTTAACACTCCTGGGTTAACATCGTTTTGACAATCAAAAGATAACAAAGAAAAATTTGAACATTTTTCGATTATAATGCTGAAACATTATCTAAAAATCTGAAGTGACCTCATATCTAGAGATGACAGACCTACATTTTCAGATATAATTCGTTTTCTCAGTGCATTTTGTTGTGCTGCTGTTTCCTGCTTTCTAGATGACAATTTTTAGAAATCAAGCGGATAAATGGATGCATCAATCTTCAGTTTGAAAGTTATTAAGGAAGTAACATTGAATTGAAAATTGTGTGTACCAGATGGATTTCTTGAAACCTGAGTTCTAATCCTGATGACACCATTTATTATTTCTCTGTCTTTGGAGAGTGACTTTCAGTTTTTTTCATGTTGAAAACTGGCAATAATTGCTAAAGAGATATTTGTGTGATGAATTAATGAATTGCTGTTCTCTAAATGTGAAAAAACAAAACAAAGCATAGACATATTTTCTGACTTGTGTGGCAAGGACTCTAGAAATTTTTGGTATTTTTATTGTTTCATACATCTTCCAGTGACTTCAAAATCACCTCATTGAAATCATGCATATACGCTTGGCAAGACTAATTTCCTGTTAATGTAGAAACACTGCCAACATGGAGGTAACAAATCTAAAGATACTATAAAGCTTACACTAAAAATCACCTCTATCCCAACAAGAGTTGATGAGCTGCTAGTTTTGTATGGATTTCGGACAGATTTCTGCTGTCCCAAAGGAAACACATAGCGTTTAAAACCTCCACCAACATTTGTTCACAATGTATCTTCTTTTGTTTTTCTTATCTACGGCAGTACTCAAACACTGTATTTCTTAAAGCAGGTATTATGGTATATCAATTAATTAAGAGTTAGATTTCAGTTAATTGGTTAACTTTTGCTGCCGGGTGTTAGAATGTATTCTTTCACTTACAGAAATGAGAAGTTCAGTGGCATAAAGTGTAGCAACATCTTTAATGATGTTTCACTTGTGGAAACATGACAGACCAGAAGGAAAATAGTCTTGAGGAATCAAGAACCCTGGGTTCTTATCCAAATACAGTTCATGGAATGATTATGAGAACAAAAGGGAAAGAGTTGCACACATTGTTTAAGAACATAGGCTCTGGCTGGGCATGGTGGCTCACGCCTGTATTCCCACAACTTTGGAAGGCCGAGGCAGGCAGATCACCTGAGGTTGGGAGTTCAAGACCAGCCTGACCAACATGGAGGAACCCTGTTTCTACTAAAAATACAAAATTAGCCAGGCACAGAGGTGCACGCCTGTAATCTCAGCTATTGGGAGGCCGAGGCAGGAGAATCACTAGAACCCAGGAGACAGAGGTTGCAGTGAGCAGAGATAGTGCCATGGCACTCCAGCTTGGGCAACAAGAGTGAAACTCTGCCTCAAAAGAGAAAAGAAAAGAAAGAAAAAAATTAGCCAGGTGTGGTGGCACACATCTGTAGTCCCAGCTACTCAGGAGGCTGAAGCAGGAGAATCCCTTGAACCAGGGAGGTGGAGGTTGCAGTGAGCCAAGATCACACAACTGCACTCCTGCCTGGATAACAGAGGGGAAATTCCGTCTCAAAAGGAAAAAGAAAAAAACAACAACAAGAAAAAAAAAAAAACGAAAAACATAGACTCTTAAGTCATATTGCTTGGGTAATGTTTTGCTTCACTCTCTCATTATTTCTATGATCTTTATAAAATTCCTTAATATTTCTGAGTTCAGTTTCTCCATTTAAGAAATGAGGATAGTTGATAGCACCCTCCTCAATGGTGTTTTGAAAGGCTAGAAAGCAATGATTATCAAAATCTTAGGACAGTGTCTAAAATAAGGGTATTACTCCATAAATAATAGTTTACGTTGTTGCCATTATTATTATTATATTTAAACTCTACTTTAACTAAAATATGAAAGAATTGGGCTAAATAATTGCTGAGATAATTTACAGCTGTCAAATATTATGGCTTCATTAATTTTTACTTTAGATTTTATAAAAATCTTTTAGTTAGCAGAACCATTGAAAATGCAAATAACATATCCTGTTTATTGATTATTTTCAGTCCTGAAAACAGCCTCTGGTTATGTGTTCAGTGAATATTAATTTTATGAATATAACTTCATGAACATCAAGTAGACCTAATCAAATCACAATCTCTGGGATTGAAACATAGGATTTTGCTTTAAAAAGAAAAACATTTTAATACAGTAAAAGTGTATTTTTATGCTGTACTAACGCATTTAATCTATGGATTATACTTCAAAAAAACGTAGTTTTAGGAAATGCAATATACAATATGTAGAGGTGATTAGAATGACCATATAATGTGTTGTTAAATTCGGATAATCTTATCAGTAAACTGAGACATTAATGATAATGATGAAGACAAAACCAGCATGGATTTGGATCTTATTGATCAGTGGGGAAAGGTGGACACCCTAAAAAGGACAGTGCTGGAATGCACCAAGGGGATGTATAATACCCAGTTTTTGACTGATCCCCAGAAAATGCTTGTATATAAGATTTTTGGAAGATGGTTTCCCTGGGCTGAGCTTTTAGGAAGCAAGTGAGCTAGCAAAGTTACAAGACCCTAAATAGACCCAAAGAAGAGAACTCACTTATTATATTTATATTCAAGAAAGATGTTGGATTATTAAAAAAAATAACTAATGCCAGAAAATCCAACCAATTATGCAAATGTGCACTAATATGAGAAATATTTTTTTTCCAAAGCGGGATTAAGGATGCAAGATTTCTAAATACCAAGAACCATTTATATAGATATGTGAACTTCCAAATCCACACCAGGCATTTCTGGAAGTTTATTGTCCTCCTGGCCCTTAGATAGACTAGAAGAGTAAATGTCTTCTATGGAATACTCCCCTCACCCTCAGAACCCATTGATGCCTTTTGAAACTGTTTCTTGCTTGACACTTCTCCAAATACATTGGAAGTATCATCAGTCTAGTTACAAACTGTTTTCTTTTATTAGTCTTCATAATCTAGTCATACCTAAAAAAGCAATACCTAGAAATTGTTCAGGTATCGACATCAGATGTGATACCATATTGGTTATTCATACCATTGAGAAGATGCACCAGAGGGTAATACAACGCTACATTTACAGAAAGCACCAAGAGTCAAGTCAATCCTGGCATCAGGTTCTAAGTCAAGTGCTATTTGTTTGTAATGGAAAGACAAAGTCAAAAAAGATAGGCAAATACAGGTACAAAAGTTTGAAATGAACTCAACATTCCAAAGACACTTTAGAAGGTTTAAGATATACACAGTGAGTTGACCAGATTCCTTGCTGTTGGATATTGTTTACGTCTTATGTAGACTGTGTGTGTGTGTGTGTGTGTGTGTGTGTGCATGCATGTGCATGTGGTGATTACTGTGGTTTCCTACTTTCTTAATAGGCATAAGTGTGTTTCAATTCTTCTGCTCCCAAGACTCTATTTCACAGTGAGCCAAAGTGAGCATGGAGAGGTCATGCTCATAAAGCTGAAAAGAGAAAAGTGAAAAGTAAAGCATACTACATAAGGCAAGACACTGCACGATACCAGGCAAGGCAGGGGTGAGATTTAGCCACTTCAGGAATCTGGATGCTCAGTGTTTTCAAGTAGAATCATCATTTCTCTGCAGAGCATTTTCTTTATCTAGCAGTTACAAATGGATCCAAGAGTTTCCAGAGTTTCTGTCTTCTCATCTCATTATACAAACCACTAAAATGAGAAGAAAGAGTAACACCCAAAAGCTTTCATGCAGTTAATGGCAGCAGGGGGAAGTTTGCTTTTGATATTCACCTGCTCAGCATACCTAACTTATTTTGTGCCTGTTTATCATAAGCAACATCACACAGGTGTTATTGGCTGGTTTCAGTGTGTGTGTGTGTGTGTGTGTGTGTGTGTGTGCACATATAAGAAAGAGAGAGAATTTAAAACAATTCTAATTTTGGGACAAATATTCTTGTATTTGCAAAATCAATATTGAAATATAACAAAAACAATGTTGTTCAAAACATAGGAATACATTCTGTGCACATTGTTATGTATTTTATATCTACATAATATATGTAATGATATATATATATATATATGCATAGATGTGTCCAAACACATAGAAATAGAGTTTCTGAATGTGTCATGGAGTGCTGGAGTCAATCATCAGCATTAACTTTCTTTTATGGTTAGGCATTTATTTATTTAACAATTATTTCTTGTATTCTTAAAATTTGCAACACCCTGCTGAAGAATGAAGTGAAAGTAAATCAAGAACTACACAGAGGCATAAAACAAAAGTAGGCTGTCCATTATTCAATAGCTTACAAGTGAATAGAAAAACCCAGTCTGCATGCAGCTACGATGAAAACCAAGATAAATAATTCCAAATAGGCATTGCAGAGGGTAGGATAATTCTGACTGAAGTGAAATTTACAAGGCAAAGAAGTTTGCTTGCTTTTCAACATGTTGGGCCTTCACTACGTATTCTAGGACTTGGCTTCCTGGTGAGAACTTCATTTTTCATTTAGTCATCCTTTTCAAATGCCAAGTATCATTTCACATCATAGCTAACAATTTCACCAGAATTAAAAGAATAAGTAAACTTGATTTAAAAAAATGATGTGAAGGAAGAACAGAGATGCTAAAAAAAAAAAATAGGTGTTTCTGCTTTTCATAGTACTTTTGAGCATTTGCCAGATGTGAAATACCATTAATGAATTGAGTGGGTGCTTCTTGGTACTTTAATATTCAACAGCCATCTTAATTGATAATAATTCCTAAGAGCACTGGAGTGAAATATAAAAGGGGCGGATAGAAAAAAAAATCAAGTTCACACTAGGAAGCCCAGTCTCAGCATAATTAGTGAGGGTCCAATAGAATGAAAGGTGAAATTGTAATTAAAAAGTTACATAAAATTTATGGGCTATTGATACCAAACAGAGAATTGCAAAAAAAAAAATATTATGAGCAATGGCTAGTACAAATATATAGGTTCATTAGGCTCAGGGGCCTTTGCAATGACCTCAAATATTAACACATACTAGCTTTAAAATAAATATGACAATGATAATGATGACATTTGTGGCACTACTCCCTGTACTGTGGAAAAGTTAAGAATTGTTCTTCGTATGAAACTTAGATGTTGTTAATAACTACATTAGGTAGATGTTATTGTTAATATCTCCATTTCGCTGATGAGAAAACTGAGACACAAAGAAGTTTCATAATTTGCTGAAGACTTCATAGCTTTTAAGTTCAATACCTAGAAGAACCAGGATTAAAATTTACATAGTCTGGTTCCAGAGCATGCTTTTAAATCATACGCACTGCTGCTCTCCACGGATGTGATTACAAGTAGCTAACAGTATATGTTAGCTGAGATATAAGTAGTTGGTATATATGCCAGATAGTTACAAATTCTGCACACATTAACATATTCAGTCTTCAAGATATAACATTTCCCCCTCTCCTCCTCATCCATTATTCTCCCATCCTATTCATTAAAAATATGGGGTAACTGAGGCTCTGAGGCTCAATAATTTGCCCACAAGAAGCAGAAGCAATAGGATATATACACACACATATATTTGAATACGCATATATATGTATCCTATATATAAAAACATGTAAACAATATATGCATATAAACATACAGAGCATACCTGTACTATGATGTTTTGGTGATGATGGCAATATAGTATTTGAAGTAAGGTAATGTGATGCCTCCAGATTTGTTATTTTGCTTATCATTGCATTTGCTTTGCAGGCTCTTTTTGTTTCCATATGAATTTTAGGATTGTCTTTTCTAGTTTTGTGAAGAATGTTGGTGGTGTTTTCAAGGAAATTGCAATGAACTTGTACATTGCTTTTGGCACTATGGTCATCTTCACAATGTTGATTCTACCCATCCATGAGCATGGGATATATTTGCACGTGTTTGTATCATCTATGATTTCTTTCAGCAATGTTTTGTTGTTTTTTTCTATAAAGGCCTTTCGCCTCCTTGACTAGGTATATGCCTAAGTATTTTATTTTATTTTATTTTATTTTTGCAGCTATCGTAAAAGGGGTTGAGTTCTTGGTTTGCTTCTCAGCTTGGTGACTCTGGGTGTATAGCAGAGCTATTGAATTTTGCACATTAATTTTGTATCCTGAAACTTTGCTAAATTCATTTATCATTCTAGGAGCTTTTAGGAGGAGTCTTTAGGGTTTTCTAGATATGTAATCATATCATCAGCAAACAGTAACAGTTTGACTTCCTCTTTACTGATTTTAATGCCATTTATTTCTTTCTCTTGACTGATTGCTCTGGCTAGGACTCCCAGTATTATGTTGAATAGAAGAAATCAGTGGGCACCCTTGTCTTATTCCAATTTCTGAGAGGAAATGATTTTCACTTTTTCCCATCCAGTATTATGTTGGCTGTGGGTTTGTCATAGATGGCTTTTATCACATTAGGCTATGTCCCTTCTATGCCATGGAACAAAATAGAGAACCCAGAAATAAAGCCAAATACTTACAGTCAACTGATATTGACAAAGCAAACAAAGATATGAAGTCGGGAAAGAACACCCTATCAATAGATGGTGCTGGGATAATTGGCAAGCAACACGTAGAAGAATGAAACTGGATCCTCATCTCTCACCTTAGGCAAGCAACACGTAGAAGAATGAAACTGGATCCTCATCTCTCACCTTAGGCAAGCAACACGTAGAAGAATGAAACTGGATCCTCATCTCTCACCTTAGGCAAGCAACACGTAGAAGAATGAAACTGGATCCTCATCTCTCACCTTAGGCAAGCAACACGTAGAAGAATGAAACTGGATCCTCATCTCTCACCTTATAAAAAAATCAACCCAAGATGGGTCAAGGATATAAATATAGGACCTGAAACCAGGAAAAAAATCTATAAGATAGCATTGGGAAAACCCTTCTAGACATTGGCTTGGGAAAAGACTTCATGACCAAGAATCCAAAAGCAAATACAACAAAACAATGATAAATAGGTGGGACTTAACTAAACGGAAAAAATTCTGCACAGCCAAAGCAAGAACCAGAAGAGTCAATAGATAACCCACAAGTGGGAAAAAAATCTTCACTATCTATACATCTGACAAAGGACTAATATCCAGAATCTATAAGAAACTCAAACAAATTAGCAAGAAAAAAAATTCATGAAAAAATGTGCTAAAGACATGAATAGACAATTCTCAAAAGAATGAAATAATGGCTTTCACAGCAACCTGGATAGAATTGGAGACTATTACTCTCTAAGTGAAGTAACTCAAGAATGGAAAACCAAATATCCTAAGTCATTAGTCATAAGTGGGAGCTAGGCTATGAGGATGCAGAGGCATTAAGACTGATACAATGGACTGTGGGGACTTGGGGAAAGGGGAAAAAGGGGATGAAGAATAAAAGGCTACACATTGGGTGCTGGAGACCCAGAAAAACTGTGTAGTTCACAGTCCTGAAAACCAGAGAGTTAATGGTGTAGATTCCAGTCCAATTATGAAGACTTGACTATCCGGAGCATCAAAGACAAAAAATGGAGGTCCCAGTTCAAACAGGCAGAGAAAGTGAATCTTCCCTTTCTCCACCGTTTTGTTCTATTTGAGCGCTGGACAGATTGGGTGATGCCCTCCCACATTGGGGAGTGCACTCTCACTTACTACATCTACCAGTTCAAACGTAGAAACCCCCTTGCAGACACAGCCAGAAATGACATTTAACAAGACCTCCTGGTGTTCTGTGACCCAGTCTGATTGACATATAAAATTAGCTATCACTTATCATACCTTTACAGAGTAAAAGGAAGGGATTATCACAATTTCCTCAGGACAATAGGCATAAACTTTATCTTTCCTTGATAGTGCAGGATGTATATATTTTCTTCACATTGACTGAACCCTAGTTCTTGAGATCTGTGTTAAATAATCCACAGTTAAAATCTTTGAGAAAGAAGTCATTCAAAGCTAGATTCATTTATTTATTTATTTATTTTTATTTGGATCCTAATGTCCTCCCCTGACATAAGTGGGAGGGTTGATTACAAGTATATATTTTTCCAGGCCCACAGATTCTTCTCTAGGAAGCCTTTTCTAAACCTTCCCTTTCCTTTCTCTGGTTAGTCCCACACATCCTCTGCTTCACTCTGTTCTAACTTGAATCAGCAGTATTCTTGTTCTCTGATTACCTGTTTTTCTTCTTGGTTAGACCATGAAGTCCTCAGGACAGGCAACGCCTGTTTTTTTTTTTTTTTTCTTCTGCCTAGTGCAATGCATGACATAGAGTAGATGCACACAAGGTGTGTTTAAATGAGGAAGGAAAGGAATAAGCTTTCTTGGTAATAAAATTATTTTCATACATTAGCCAATTTTATTTTCAAAATTTGGAGTTGGTCTTTCCAATGTAAGATTTTTTTTTATTAAGGAGTGAAAGTGCCATACATTAATTTATTCAAATCTTCATTCATTAGGTAACTCAGAGTGACTGCTTGAAGACCTCAGGCAATAAATTATATAATTGATTAATGAACACAATTTTAATTAATAAGGTAGTTTAATTTCACAAGATAGTAATGAATCTATCTCAAACTATCTCTGTTTGCATAAAAGTCTCCAATCTCTTGGATTAAAATGTTATGATCCAATTGGTTGGGTCACTGAAATGACCCTAAAGGAGGACTCTAGAAAAGTGCTTAAATGAGGTAATATATTGAAATAAGTCTGTAGCCTCCCCAGGCACCTGTTTCAAAAAAGCAACACTCATTTGGCTGTATAAGTTCTGGTCTATTTGTTTAACAAGTAGTGATATTATGTTTCCTCATAAACAGTATTAGACCCCATTCAGGCATTTAATCAATGTGTGCTTAAAAAAGAGTGTCAGGAGATTATGTATTGTTCATGGGTGCTCTAGGGGTGGGACTGGCACACGGCATCAGCCAATGTATTCTGCTGTGTCCTTTATTGATAAATGATTAGTCCTCATAAGACTTTTCAACTGATTGCTGAGTTAAAAAGCAACCATTTGCACCTGGTTAGATAAAGTCTCGTAAAAAGTTGTCTTCCCGGGGATATGTGAGTACCATGAGAGTATAAAGTAGTAATTTCACTTAAATTATTCACACATACAAACTAACATTTAAGCAAATTAGGCTATTACCGCAACTTCCAAATTAGAGAAGAACATTCCTTTAAAGTCAATAGAAAGTTCCATTTGTTTCAGATAATATGGTTAACTTGATATAATCAGTTGTTTCTTTTGGTCATGTTGAATAGCTGAATCCAATAACATCAACACTTTTAAAATTTATTTCAAATGTCCAATGAGTAACTAATTAGGCATTCAGATTAATTTTTTATTCGGTAAAGTTAGCTTTGCTTTTACTTTTACTTTTATTTGTATTTGTGAGAGTTCATTTTTGTAGAGAACTCTCCTGCTCCCTCCCACAAAATCCACTATATGCTAAAAAATTCTAGCAAATTAAATTTGTGCTTGCAAATAGATAAAACAAATAAATGGCTTAAAAACATCACAATCAAGTATGATAATAGCAAAGTGTTATACTTTTAATAAGTGATTAGGAATGGTTGTAATGCAAAGATGTATTTCACAGAACAAAAGCACTTAAGCTGGAGTTTATATTACTGCTATGCTTCAGCGATGATAACATTGGGACTTCAACCTGCATAGCTACAATGATTAATTAAAGGCCTTGTTCGGGATGAGTGAGCACCATTATTGTTCTTAAATAGGAAAAGGCAGATAACCATTACTGATTATTCCTCAATTCCCAGTCTTACTTGTTAAAAACTAAAGAATACTAAAGTAGGTTGTACAATTTCCAAGCTGCTATGAGAAGTAGAAAATAACACCATTTCAATAACATATATAAGTGAGAGTTGGATTAGTTGAAAGATTTTAAGTTAGCAGCCAGATTCATCCCTGATGGTCTGAATATAAAATTTATAATGGTATATATATATAAAGTTCACTATAAGATAGAAACATCTTTAAGGGGAGGCAATTTAGAATCCCAATACATGCTTCCAGCTATATATCTGTGTCTACAGCAAATACCCCTAATCAAAGGAAAAAGAATATATATATATAAATACATAAAATAATTTACAGATCAAAAGACATCAACATTAAGTATCTAATGAAAGCATCTTAATGCATTCTCAGAAAACATGAACTGTATTATTTTTATTTTGTTTTGCTATTTTCTAAGGCATAAATTATGTCAGATTATGTCATTTGTTCTTTATTTTTAAAAATCATACCACTGCACTGATTTTTCTAATATAAATAAGTATTTTTAAGTATACTTGCTATTTGGAGAAAGTTTCTTTCTGGATATTGGAAATGCTTCTACAAAATCTTCTCTGTAAATATCCCTGCCAATTTGAAGATATAAAGCAAATACTTTGGAAAATGTTTCAGGGAGACCATTATCTTTGAGATTCAGTGGCTTGCAAGACATAGTTTATACCAGTTTAATGTTGCCAGTAAGCCCTAAAATACCTCTGATTTGAGATATTCCCTCTCTTTATTTATCCAATCTATACCTTTTCTGGAGTACACTGCAAAGAAGTGTGTTTTTGCTTTTGACCACCAGGCATAGCAAAGGTTAAGTGTAAGGCGAAGAGCATTATTGTAGTCTATACATTTGCTGAATTACAATAAGAATTCCTACTTGATACTACCACAACACTCAGTAAAAAGACTCCAATGGGCAGAATTGGCTTTTATTATTATTATTATTATTATTATTATTGAGACTGAGTTTCACTCTGTCACCAGGCTGGAGTGCAGTGGCACAATCTCAGCTCACTGCAACCTCCGCCTCCTTGGTTCAAGCAATTCTCCTGCCTCAGCCTCCCGAGTGGCTGGGACTACAGGCGCCCACCACCATGCCCAGCTAATTTTTTTTTTTTTTTTTTTTTTTTGAGACGGAGTTTCGCTCTTGTTACCCAGGCTGGAGTGCAATGGCGCGATCTCAGCTCACCGCAACCTCCGCCTCCTGGGTTCAGGCAATTCTCCTGCCCCAGCCTCCTGAGTAGCTGGGATTACAGGCACACGCCACCATGCCCAGCTAATTTTTTGTATTTTTAGTAGAGACGTGGTTTCACCATGTTGACCAGGATGGTCTCGATCTCTTGACCTCGCGGTCCACCCGCCTCAGCCTCCCAAAGTGCTGGGATTACAGGCTTGAGCCACCGCGCCTGGCCCTAATTTTTGTATTTTTAGTAAAGGTGGGATTTCACCATTTTTGCCAGAATAATCTCCATCTTCTGACCTCATGATCCACCCACCTTGTCCTCCCAAAGTGCTGGGATTACAGGCATGAGCCACTGCGCCCAGCCAGTTGGCTTTTATTTTTAAAAGTTATTCTTTCATTATACTATTGGTATTGTGGGAGAGTTTATTTATACATTCATTTTTTCCAGTGCTTACACAATCATTAAGCCTTTTGCAAATGAGGGAATGGATACTGGGAGAAAGCAATTTTCTAATGTTGCTCAGTCAATAATGAAACAAGACTTAAACTTATGTCACCTTCTTAAAGTCAAACAGTAAGAATATGCTTTTCTTTTACAGCACACAGTATATCCAGAGAGGAGATATTTTTTATTCAAAAGTCATAATCTCTTAGTTATTTTTTTTACTTTTTATTTTTTTGAGAAGGAGTCTTACTCTTATCACCCAGGCTGCAGTGCGGTGATGCAATCTCCTGGGTTCAGGCAATTCTCCTGCCTCAGCCTCCCAAGTAGCTGGGGTTACAGGCATGTACCACTACACTCCACTGATTTTTTTTTTTTTTTTAAATCTTTAGTAGAGATTGGATTTCACCATGTTGGCCAGTCTGGTCTCAAACTCCTGACCTCAAATGGTCCACCCCCCTCAGCCGTCCAAAGTGCTGAGATTATAGCCCTACGCCACTGTAATCTCACTGAGCCAGGCCTTCCAAAAGCTCTCTTTAAAGAGTATGCTCTCTTTAATTATAAGTATCAAAAACTTTTTGTAAGCTATGAATATTAAATAAAAATAGTAAAGATTTCAAAACTAACTAGAATAATTTTTAGAGAAATAGTTAATTCAACAGTATTTATGAAATGCAATTTTATGTCAGCATTGCAAGGAAAGAAGTAGATCCACGTAAGTCAGAGCGCAAAGATCTCATACATCTATTAACTAAGAAAAGCAAACCACTTGAAGCTGGCTGCACAATCATATTTATGTACCATATTTTGCATGTGTTTGTTTCTTCTTTTTTTTTTTAAACATCAAACTAGTTAACTATAGCATGAGAATGGAGTGGGCCAGGGTCGTGAGGTTGGAAAGATTAGGGATAGTTAGACTTATGTCCACATTCTATATTTTTGCCTCTTTAAAAACAGGTACCTTTTTTTTTTTTGACATCTGTAAGAGACAGTTATGGTACAGAATAAAAGTGAGGTTACTTTCTTATTTATACAAAGAAGTCTTGGGTAATTACCCCCTCCTCTTTTTCCTCTTTCAATTCCTGGCTTCCCCTGATTCAGTACTTAATGTTTAGTGCATTTTCCATATTACCAAAGTGAAAATTTCCCACAAAACCAGAACGCTGCTGTAGGATTTCTGGCCAGCACATGAGTTTTCAGAACCAGCTGAAGTAAGTTGTTAATAAGTTTGACCTTGGTCTACTTGGTCTGAACCACAGCTTTTTTTTTTTTTTTTTTTTGAGACAGTCTCCCTCAGTCGCACAGGCTGGAATGCAGTGGTGTCATCTCCCCTTACTGCAGCCTCCACCTCCCAGGTTCAAGCGATTTTCCTGCCTTTGCCTCCTGAGTAGCTGGGACCACAGGCAGTGCGCCACCACACCTGGCTATTTTTTTGTATTTTTAGTATAGATGGAGTTTCACCATGTTGGCCAGGATGTTCTCCATCTCCTGACCCCGTGAGCCACCGCCTTGGCCTCCCAAAGTGCTGGGATTACAGGCATGGTCACTGCACCCAGCCCTACTATTGCTTTTCTAATGATGTTGTGGATATTAACAATGGTACTCAAGTCGGGCCATCCTTCAGATTTAGATGCATAAGGCTTTTGGGAGCTGTCAATTGTTCTGAGTACTTAAAATTTAACTTTCTTACTGGAAGGACATTTTGAACTAAGGGATATTTTTTTTTTCCTTTTTGAATACATCCTGACTTTAAATTATCTGAGGGACATCAGATTATCCCCTTCAATCACTTAATTTGACAGATATTAAAAAGTGAGGTTCAGAACAGTTAAGTGATTTTTCCAAGGTCACAGAGCACATTATTGGGAATCATTGTTATACCTTTCAGGATATTCTCCTTCCTTGTTAGTGACAATGTAATCAGTAAAATTTAATCTTCTTGTGATCCTTAGGGCTTTTGCCGGTACTGCAAGCATTATGAGGAACATAGGTGATTAGGGTACGGGAACGTGAGCTGAAAGACGGCCTAATGTTTGGCATTTCTTTTTTTTTCTTTCAATATTTAAGAGAAGACTTGCTTTCCCTACAGCTATTTACTCCTCTTGCTATTTTACTGTTTTGCTCAAAAATAAATAAATAGAACATTTTAAATTAAATATTAAATAAAGTTTATAATGGACCATGTTTTAGTAGAAATTTGAAATTCTACTACTTTTTAATTCAAATTCATAGAATTTAGAATCATCGGGTATTACGTGAAACTATAGGAATTTTCTCAGTTTCTGTAGCTCTTCTTCCTTCAGATTCATTTTACAATCTTTTTCCAAATAATGAGTCTGTTTTTCCAGAACTCCTGTTTCAGGCAAGAATGACAATCTCGTTTCAAAAGCAAGCTGGTTGAATCAAGAATGCAACGCCTGACTCTCACTTGGGATCTCTGCTAGTCAGAGAAGCCTTGTGATCCCACAGAGTGAATTTCTATAAAAAGATTTGTATCTTACTCTCCTATTTATTTATTTATTTTTAGATTATACAGAAGAGGAAAGGGCCAAGCAAATTGATATAGACGTATCTTTGAAAACAAGTTGATATGTCAGCTACATGTGGAAGTTAATATACAGGTGTGTATCCCATGTCTCTATTTGCAGGTACAAGCTGCTAGCTGCAGAAACAAATGCTCAAAGTTTTAAAAACACAGGAAATGGGTATTAATGGTGTGTTTTATTTTGATTAATTATACAAAATGATTTTCTAAGGCTAACCAGAGAATTTGGCAGTCCATGGGAGGATCCCCTCAGAGATGCACAGGCCAGGGTATTCAGTGTAGAGTGCCCACATTCCTGGTCCAGCTGGGGCTCATGGCCATCTCGCAGGTGGGTGCATCACGATTGGGCCTTGAAGATGACAGGGTGGGGAATCCTCAATTTCATTCCACTTCTCCTGTTCAGTGGTCTCTTTGGTCAGAAGGATGTCCTACGGCATCTCTGTGTTCTTTAGTTTGGCCTTAGGGATGTGGGCGTCTTTTTCATATTGTTTACCATTTTCGAAAAATGATCCATGGTGTCTTTCTCCAATCCCAGGTTCCTGGTCTTCTCACTAGCATTGATGTAGCAATAGACTCAATTAAAAATATATAATCTTGGGCCAGGCATGGCTCACCCCTGTAATCCCAACACTTTGGGAGGCCAAGGCTGGCAGATCTTTTAAGGTCAGGAGTTTGAGACCAATCTGGCCAACATGATGATAGCCTGTCTCTACTAAAAATACAAAAAATTAGCAAGCAGGATGTGGAGGGCAGGTGTCTGTGATCCCAGCTACTCAGGAGACTGAGGCAGGAGAATGGCTTGAACCCAGGAGGTAGAGGTTGCAATGAGCTGAGATCATGCCACTGCACTCTAGCCTGGACTACAGAGCAAAACTCTGTCTCAAAAATTTATCTATTTATTTAGCTAGTTATTTGGATAGATATATTTATATCTATGTATTGCTCTCCGTATATATTTATATACAATATTTTATATATAGGTATATTTATATAGAGAGTTAATATTTTATATGTAGATATATAGAGAGATGAGATTATATAAGATTATATAATTATATAAGATTATATGTATATTATATAAACATGTAATCTTATAAAACAGCCTCACATTTTGCTGAACTTACATTGGTTTTTGTCACTGGACTTTACATATTATTTTCTAATTAAAAAACATTTATCAGCAAAGTGAGGTGGCTCAGGCCTGTAATCCCGACACTTTGGGAGGCTGAGGTGGATGGATCACAAGATTAGGAGTTTGAGAACAGCCTGTCCAATATGGTAAAACTTCATCTCTACTAAAAATACAAAAATTAGCTGGGTGTGGCTCCATGTGCCTGTAATTCCAGCTACTCAGGAGGCTGAGACAAGAAAATTACTTGAACCCGGGAGGCAGAGGTTGCACTGAGCGGAGATTGCACCACTGCATTCCAGCCTGGGTGAGATGGAGTCACTCCATCTCAAAAAAAAGAAAAAAAAATCATTTATCTTTCCCATTATTGAATTTTTAAAAGATATATATTTTTAATGTATTTCTGAGAAGATCTTATCTGACAAATCTGAGAAAGGTTTTCCAGATAGACTGAGTCCCACACCAACTGAAATAAGTAGGCATACAGAACCTATAACTATAAATACAACTTTCTCTTTCTCCTGCATTCCCACTTCTTAGAATTTAATTCATCCCCACCTCCCGGATTCGTTCACACTATATAAATGCTATAATTGTTGTTATGACTATTATATATGAATACTTTGTTCAGGGCAGTGGGTTGTGTGCTACATGAGACACACAAGAGATACCAGGAAATCACAAAGCAAGGTCTCCCACCTCTAAGAAGCATGTGAGCATTATTTGGTTCAAACTCAGAATGGATATTCAGAAAGCACACTTTTTTCCCATCTCTCAAGCTGTGTGATTTCTCCTTTCTTTGTCTTCTTTGCCTGTCAAGTGGAGGTGATTATATAAGGCAATATTTAACGACAGGTTCAACTCTGAAAACCAGTTCATAGAAATGCACTCTAATTGAATAGTACTTATGCTGTCTAAATTTTTGCCCAACTGCAATTAATGGACGTGAGTGAGTTTGAGTAATTTAGCAGTGACAACCTTGATATATTAATACCCACACTTGCTACTCAGCTCATTTCATCTGCCCATTTAGAGTCTTTGACACACATGTTATAGTTTTCACACAAAGGACGTCACTAGAGTAAATTAAATGCTTATACTGTCATAAAAATAACATTTAAGCTGCCTTTTAGAATTGAACATACTGGAGTTTGGTGCAGTTTCCAGCAAAGAATGTTGGTTAAAAAATCCCAACAGCAAGTGGGCAGGAGACATTCTATAGAAGATTGATTACCCCAGAATCTAGGAACTAGAAAAATCTACCTGCAAGTAATGGCGTTGGTCTATTTTTCTTTTACATAATACATTTATAAATCACAGCATTCTAATCAGCGGAGAACAATGAGCAATTGTGCCCAGTGTATAGTGATGACGGGATGAACAGGTCTGTGAATGAATAATCAGTGATGTTACCAACACCCACAGGGCATGGCACAGATGGAGTGGCTGGGTCTCCAGGCACTGATTGCTGTGACATCCTGTTGGTCTAAAGATGCTCAGGCTGAGCTGTTTCTTGCTTATTTATATGCTTTAGCATGTACGGTTATTAACGTGCTAATTCATATGTCAATATTCTGTATCTTTTTTTCTTCAATTTAGTAAGTTATAACAGAGAGAGAGAGATGCATGATAACTTACCTAAAACATAAGATTCTGCACCAAATCATTTGATCATGGTGCTCTTTGGGAGTTAAAAACTCCGAGAATACTATTGCTCAGGCACAGGTGTGCTTTTAGTTGTCCAGGTAAACTATCTGAGTAAGGCAGAAGAACATGTCCTCCCACAATCCTCCATGAATGATTCCTCCTCTGAGGTTTAGGAAAATATCCCAGGTCTTGTTTTTGAAACTAAAATATAACTTTGGTTATGAACTGCTACAGGCATTTGATTACTTTCTAATTTCTAATTTTATTCTAATCAAAAACAATCAGAAAGACTGTCTAGGCTGGGTGCGGTGGCTGATGCCTGTAATCCCAGCATTTTGGGAGGCTGAGACTGGTGGATCACCTAAGGTCAGGAGTTTGAGATCAGCCTAATCAACATCGCAAAACCCTGACTCTACTAAAAAATATATATATATATTTTCTTTGATCTCTTTAACATGATTTATTTAGCTAAGTTTTGAGCTCATAGTACTACTGAATAAGTTTATTGACTAATGAATTAATCATTGTCTATTTCCTAGACTGTGTTAATAGTACTAGGATTCTGGCTTGGAATTTTAGAAATAAAATAGGCCTAATACACACACACAAATTAGCCAGACTTGTTTGCAGACACCTGTAATGCCAGCTACTTGGAAGGCTGAGGCAGGAGAATTGCTTGAACTTGGGAGGCAGAGGTTACAGTAAGCCAAGGACTTATCACTGCACTCCAGCCTGGGTGACAGAGTGAGACTCCATCTCAAAATAAATACATAAAATAAGCAAGACTGTCTAATGCAGAGGCTAAAGGCATGAGCTTTGAAATTACATATGCAGTTGGTTGCTTGTCTTCAAGTAAACATCCTTACATCTCTGAGTCTCAATTTTCAAATCTGTAAAATTGGAAGTGGCTGTCACATACAGGTAGGCATAGTGGCAATGGTATGAAAATTAAATGACACTTATCACATGGGAATACCAACTTCAAATGTGCTATTATCAGTGTTGTTTTTATATTTTTACAGCCTAAATAAATGCACTCATCTACCTCCGGTACTTTTGGTCACTTCCTGCTCATTCTTGGGGAAAAAAAAAAGATCTTGAATATGTCTTTCATTTTCAGTGAACTGAGCCTGAGCCATGCTTTCGTCACCCAGCACAGCATGGATTATGCTCCCTGTGTATATGCTTATCACATCACATGCCCTCCCTCCCTCCATCTGACACACATTCTTTCATGTCACATGTTTTACATAGAAATATGTGAGATACAGCTATTGACTATAAAAATAGTTTATAGTATTCTTCTCTGCAGTAATGATAGCTTCTGGGGGCAGGAGACATTTCCTTTGATCTCTTTAACACGATTTATTTAGCTAAGTTTTGAGCTCATAGTACTACTGAATAAGTTTATTGACTAATGAATTAATCATTATCTATATCCTAGACTGTGTGTTAATGGTACTAGGACAATGGCTTGGAATTTTAGAAATAAAATAGGCCTAATCAGCATATGGGAATATGGGCAGGTCACTTACCTTCTTTAGGTCCCACATAACTAACATAAGACAATGGAATTACACCAGACCAGGGTTAATACATGGTTTACAGTATATACAGACACTCATCCACCTTCATTTCTACATTGGAAATGAATTTTGATCCCAGATTTTGTTAATTGGGAGAAAGTACCATGAAAAAATATTGGTATCTATCCTGGGAAAAAAAGAACAGAGCAGCTGTGCAGATGGCACATCTTTTTCAGTCCTAAATGTTTCTATTTCAATAATGCTATATTTCTAGTGTTTTTAAGCTGTTTTTTTGAAGGATGGAAAAATTGGACTCCCAAAGATTAAACCTCTTGGGCTTTTACTCCAATTTACCTATAGAGTATCTAAGGATGGAGTTCTATATATATATATAGATAGAGTCTACCATGACATTTTCCAGTTAGAAACAGTTTTTTTCCCCAACCATGGGTCAGTTATTTCTATCCTTTCATTGTACACATCACAAATAAAAAGAGCATAAACATAATTAGAAATGCTATTAAGATTACTTTAAAACATGTTCCTTAATTTGAAAACAAAGGTAATAAGAGGAGAGTAGAAAGGAAAGGTGATCCGAATTGCCCAGTGAATGCATTTTAAAATATAGCTTCCTGCAAATTGGCAACAGTCAGCGATAAGTGTAGAGATGATGCCTCAGGTTGGAGCTCTGCACTCAGCCTAGGAGTTGGAGTTTGCGGCTGCTTAGCCATGAATCAGCAGCACCATCTAGAGGTAAGCTGGAACCCTGCACACGGAAAAAACAAAAGAAGGAAATTACCTATTTAATGTTATCAAAGACAAAATCATTACTTCACTTTTCAATATACAACCCCTTACAGAATGTGTGTAAAGGAATTGCTTTCTATTCTTATTAAGAGACAACTGCAAAATTCATTACTAGAAGCAATCAAGACTTCACTTCAGAAGCCAAAACTTATGCCTTCTCTACTTCCCTACTGAAAGGCACTGATTTCCAAATCCCCTTAATTTTTCCCATTCATTTTGCTGGACACCCGCCATGCCTCAGGCTTTTGCGCAAAGCACTAGGGATACAGAGGAATATATTATGGTCTGTCCCTCTACCCCTAGCCCATGTATCCACACCTAACCACTTGCCTAAGTCTTCCTCTCTTACCTTTTTCAACAGTTTCTGGGTAGTGAGAACAGATCTACCAAGGCAGCCATTGGATTTTCAAACATTTGTCCTTGGCAAAAACATTTTAATTGAAATCGTGTATTCAAACAAATGTAGAGGGATAGAGATTGTTGCAGCCTTAGACTAGTCACTGTCAAACTTGGGCATACATGAAAATTATTACCTGGTGATATGGTTAGGCTTTGTGAAATGTGAGGACATGAGATTTGGGAGGGGCCAGAAGCAGAATGATATAGTTAGGCTTTGTGTCTCCACCCAAATCTCATCTTGAATGTGTTTATTCTCACCAGAGACCTGGTGAGAAATGATAGGATTATGGTGGAAGTTCCCCCATGCCACGTGGTCTCGTGATAAAGAGTGAATTCTCACGAGATATGATGATTTTATAAATGGTAGTTTTTCCTGTACCCATACATGCTCTCTCTCACCTGCTGATATGGAAGGGAAGTGCTGGGTAGAGGAGGGCATGGTTCCTGGCTAGGGCTCCACCCCTGGGCCTGTACCCACCGACCTAGGTGAAGACAGGCATTTTTGTTCCCCTGCTCTAATGTTGCATTTCCCAAGACACCCTGGCCTGCCACGCCCCCATACTGTGCATATACAAACTGGAGACCCTAGCAGGCATACACACAGGAAGCTGCATGTCGAGAGGAGCAGATCAGCAGAGGAACACACAAGCGGCTGAGGGTCAAGAGGCACGCACCGACAAGCACTGGCATGCCAGCAGGTCACTGACTGGCAGAACGATGCTGAGTTTGGCTGGGACGGTGAGAGGGGAGCCCAGGCTGCTGAGGGGCCGACTCCGGAGGAAAACCTCCCACTTCATCCTCTTCGGGCTTCTTCCGTCTTAGGAGAGACACCTCCACTCCATAAAACCTTGCACTCATGGCCAAGCTCGAGGGCTCACGCCTGTAATCCCAGCACTTTGGGAGGCCAAGGTGGGCGGATCACGAGGTCAAGAGATCGAAACCATCCTGGCCAACATGGTGAAACCCCATCTCTGCTAAAAAGTACAAAAATTAGCCGGGAGTGGTGGCGCACGCCTGTGGTCCCAGCTACTCCAGAGGCTGGGGCAGAAGAATCGCTTGAACCCAAGAAGTGGAGATTGCAGAGAGCCGAGATTGCGCCACTGCACTCCAGCCTGGCGATAGAGCACGACTCCGTCTCAAAACAAACAAACAACAACAACAAACAAACAAAAAAACACCTCGCACTCATTCTCCAAGGCCAGGTGTGATCCGATCCTTCCGGTACACCAAGGCAAGAACCCGGGATACAGAAAGCCCTCTGTCTTTGCGACAAGGTAGATGGTCTAATTGAGCTGATTAACACAAGCCACCTGTAGACGGCAAACTAAAAATGCCCACAGTAGCATATGCCCACTGGGGCTTCAGGACCTGTAAACATTCACCCCTAGACACTGCTGTGGGGACGAGCCCCACAACCTGCCTGTCTGTATGCTCCCCTAGAGGTGTGATCAGCAGGGCACTGAAGAAGTGAGCCACTCCCCCTGTCGCATGCCCTGCGAGAGGGACAAGGGAACTATTCCCATTTCACTGCCACCATCTAATATGCTCCTGCTTCCCTTTTTGTCATGATTGTAAGTTTCCTGAGGGCACCTCAGCCATGCAGATCTTTGAGTCAATTAAACCTCTTTTCTTTATTATGCAGTCTTGGGTATGTCTTTATAGCAGTGTGAAAACTGACTAACACACCTGGTTTACTTTTTACCGTAATACAAATTCCCTGGCTCCAATCACCAGATATTCCAATACTATAGACATGTTAGGATTATGCATTCTATTTTAATATGTTTGTTTGGGTTTCATGATTGAAGTGAACAATTCCGGCTTTAAGAGCAGAGTGTTCTAATTTGGACTCATCAAAGGAACTAATCCCAGGATTATAAATTAGAAGTATCTGTTTTTCTGTTTTTTTAAATCACTTCCTCATTTAAATAAAACTATTTAATTTTTAGACTAGGTGATATCTAAGAGCTGCAACAATGTTACAGCACTGTAGTGCCAAGTATTTAAACTAGCAATCCCTTAACATCACAAGAAATAAATTAGATCTAATTGTCACAACCTGGTCAAGGGTACATGTTTAATTAGAATAGCTTTAAGAATCATTCTGTGAAAATATAGACCCCTAAGTTTACTCATATCCATATTTTCATGTAAGTTTTATTAATATAAAAATACACCATGCAAGAACGTTTGTTTAGTGAGCCCCTTGTTAGATATAACTGGGAATCCATTACATTAGCAAAGGTACAGCTGTGAGGCTGTGTAGGTGCAAGGAAGCTGAAAATTAGAAACTTGAGTGGATTTCAATACCTAATACCACAGCAAAGGTAGGAAAATTAGAGCTGAAAAAGAAATTCTTCTAAATTGAAGTCAATTTAGCTTTCGTTCATTCTCATTTTAACAGTCCCTGTTTTAAAAGATGCCCAACTGTACATGTGTGGAACCGAAAGAAAAAAAAAATTGAGTTTTTTGCAACAAACTCCTGTACGACATCCTTGACAATAAATATCTGTTATATATTTTCTGTTCTCTGTTCTTCCATTTATTTTCATGGAAAATGGCCTCATTAAATTTCAGTTGAACTATTATACTAGTCTAATGATGAATTAACCTGGTGACATTCTCAGTTCCTAAACTCTCCAAATTTCATTTTTGTCTCTCCACCAGGAACATCTTTCTAAACTTTTCATGTGACTGTTACTTGTGTAAAATCTTCCAACAATACTGACTTAACAGCAGAGTCCAAATTTAAACATTGATGTGTGATTTGGCCTCTTGCCTAGTTCATGAATATCACCTCAAACTCAAATTTCAGATACTCTGAATTATCCAACTCTCCAACTTCTTAACACTTCCGTGACTTTGCAAGTGATGCTTTATCCTGCTGGATCCTGGTTTGTCATCATTTCCGGGGTAATTCAGCTAAGTATTGACCTGCTCTCTGAAATCGATGTTTTTAACTCCCTAGGCTTTGCTAGATGTGTCTTTTCTGGGGTTTTTCAAAACCCTATACGTTCTATCATCATAGCTGCATAGCATAAAAGAAGAAAAAGCTAGACACAGGTCTTTTCCCTACTAGTCTTAAAAACCACAGAATGTGTGATTCTTACCTGTAGTTATCATTAAAATGTGAGTTTCTCAAAAGAAAAGAATACACTTAATTTTATATTCTCTAATTTTCATCTCAGTAATCCCTTGATAAATGTGTTCACAAATGATTCCATTTAACTCTGTTTGCCCAACCACTAGTAATCCTTAGACAATTGAGGTCATTTTCCTAGGGGTCGTACTTGTTAATCAAATAACTTGATCTGTGACTGTCATCTATGATTATTTTTGGTAAATTGAGTTCCATAAATAAAAATTTAGGAAACAAGTAAAAGATAAAACCTTCAGGGCAATATTGAAATCACAATGAAAGAAAGACAGTTTAGTGCCTCTCCTCCCAACCTCCCCAAAAATAAAAATGTTGTATAATTGGCACTGTGTTGTTTAATTATTTGTTTTGTGTTTTTCAGTTTTGGAAATTAAAATATAATTAAAGAAAAAGCCATCATTTTTATATTTATTGGGGACATTTGTGATAATAAAGCAATCAGTGTCTTCTTGATTGCATCAAGCTTCAATTATAGCTGCCAAAACCAACCTGAACATTGTTGGAGTTACTTGTACATATCTTGTGTGAGATGAGCCAACATTTTATTAATTTCAGCCCTGTTTCAAATGCATCTCAGTAAAACATACAGGTAACCTTTGTGTTGAAGGCCAGGAAATCCCATGACCCTATACCTGAATGAACACAGAATGCCAAACATGGGCTGTCAGGGATCTCTTCCCTGTTGTAGTTGAACACAGTGTTGGCAATCCCTTCACTCACTTTCTTTAAAAAATTAAGTCTCAAATTTTAAAACTTTTCACACTTTATATTCCTGGATTCTGGCTATTAACTTAAAACAAATGTTGATGGACATTGTCTAAGTTTTTTTCTCAGTTTCCCCATACTTTAGTCCTACATTTACTGTCAAATTTGTTAATCTACATCTTTTCCCTGCCTTTCCCATATTGCCTTTCCCTCTGAAATGTCCCTTCTTTCAAAAGCTCCCAACTATGACAATTGCATTTACAGAAAGCAATTTAGTAATATACATTCAGATATTAAATATGTCCATTTGCTTTTTCTAATATTCAATGAAAAGTTTTTTTAATAAAATTGTCATACACTAAACTGGAGATATGAACAGACTATATGTAGGAATATCTAGATCAACAAAGAATCAAATATAGAAATATAGAAATATGCAAATATAAAAAAATAAACGGAGCAAATAAAAAGACCTCATAAAATAAAGTGTTGAAAATGTAACGGTGGTTATGGATTTTTTGAAAATCTGCAAGTTTGCTTCACATCTCAAATTTTTCCAAAATTTGCCATATTGAGCATTTGTAGTCTTGTAATGATTGAAGGGAAAAAAATGTGATTATGAAACTAAGACACAGAGAGATGGGACTTCACGGTGAGGTAAGAACACTCAAATTAATGCCACACCTTTTCAGGCTCTAGAACCTAGAATGATTTGAGGATTTTAACTATATGTAGTGCATATTCAGATCTCCAACATCCTCTTTATACCTGTCATTCTGTACCACTAATCCATTAATTTAGCCATTAATTATGCCATTTTCTAAAACACTCATTATTTTCTTGGGCTGGTGAATTAACTTGTTTGTTAGTTGTTTTATAGTATATTTAGGATGTGCCGTATCCTGGTGGAAAGTGCCTGAACTCTGGAATCATTGAACTCTGGAATTTATCAATATGTCTATACACAACTTGTTTCATTTCTCAGAGCTGAAAATTTGTCAACTAAAGATGAGAAGGGATAATGCATCATACCTCATAATATTGTAGAGAACACAGGTTAAAAAACAAAACAAAACAACCAGTGTATGCAGGTGAAAGTATCTGTAATGGAGGTATTGCATTAATGAATGAAAGTAACATCCTCTTTCTCATTGAACACAATGTATATTTAGGGTCGAAGGTCCAGTGTACATTTTGATAGACAAGTAGAGATCAGGTAGCTCCATCATATTTCACATGCTGATCATTAAGAATATTTGACATTATTCTTGTTCTTTTATTTATATTTTATTTACCCTTTTTAAGATAGCCTGATGTCATGGAGATGTAACTGAGATTGAAAATTTCTTTCCTCCTGAGTTTGGGATGTTATTCCAGTCCTAGCCTATATCATTCAGAGTCATCCAAAACAAGAAATTAATAAAAGCAAAAAATTAAGGGATTTATTTATAAGTCCTTGGTTAGAGGGAGAGAACTTGAAATGTTATACTCACTTTTAGTTTTTATTCTCAAAGAAATTGTGCAGAGAGAGCAATGAAGATTTAAATGTCCACTATGAGGTGAGAAAACTGATTCTAATTGATCTATTTAGTGCTCACCAGCCAACTACAGTGGAAGTAATATTAGCTCTATGAATAGTAGTAGTAATAATAGCAATGATAGAAATAGTAGTGATGGTAACTAAAATTGAGTGCTTTCTATTTGCTAAGTTCTGTTGCAATAATTTTGTAGTACTTTATTTAATACAGGCAACTTTATAAGTCGTGCGCTGTCATGATTCCCATTTTGTCAATGACTAAAGCACAGAAAGCTTGGCTTATGTACTTAAGCTTGCCTAGCTCATAAAAACTGAGTCTGACATTTAAAACCAAGCGTTTTGATCCTAGAGCCTCTGCTCTGTTGCCTCTCTCCAGAAATGACAGTGTTAGAAGAAAACTTCAATCTAAAGCACAGCGGATACTAAAGTGGAATCCAACTGCAAGAAAGACAGTTTAATGGATATAAGTGTGTTCTGGAATCAAATTTCATAGGATTGAAATCAAGGGATTTCAGATTTATTAAAATATAATTGAGAAATGAGAACTGTATACATTTATGTTATAAAATGTGATGTTTTAACATCTGTATACACTGCAAAATGATTGCATCAAGCTAACATCTTCATCAGCTTATATACTTATGGTTTTCTTTTTTTCTTTTTCTTTTTCTTTCTTTCTTTTTTTTTTTTTTTTTTTTGAGACAGAGTTTCACTCCTGTTACCCAGGCTGGAGTGCAATGGCGCAATCTCGGCTCACGGTGACCTCCGCCTCCTGGGTTGAGGCAATTCTACTGCCTCAGCCTCCCGAGCAGCTAGGATTACAGGCATGCGCCACCATGGCCAGCTAATTTTTTTGTATTTTTAGTAGAGATGGGGTTTCACCATGTTGACCAGGATGATCTCGATCTCTTGACCTCGTGATCCACCTGCCTCGGCCTCCCAAAGTGCTGGGATTACAGCCATCATGCCTGGCCCACATATGGTTTTCTTTGTGTGTGGTAAGAACACTTAAGATCTACTTTCTTGTCGATTTTCAAATATACAATAAATTATTAAATATAGTCACCATACTGTACACTAGATCTCCAGAATGTATTCATCCTGTCTAAAATGTTGTATCCTTGACTAATATTTTGCCATCACCACCTCCACCCCCCAGGGTCCCTGGAAACCACCATTCTATCCTCTGATTCTATGAGTTTGACATTTTTTACTGTGTAACTATATATAAATGGGTCTATTTAGTGGAACTTTAGTCTCCTCATCTGTAAAATTGATTTTTTTTTTTTTTTTTTTGGGATGGAGTCTCACTCTGTCACCAGGCTGGAGTACAGTCACAATCTTGGCTCACTACAACTTCCACCTCCCTGGTTCAAGTGATTCTCCTGCCTCAGCCTCCCGAGTAGCTAGGATTAGAGGCGCCCACCACCGAGCCCAGCTAATTTTTGTATTTTTAGTAGAGATAGGATTTTACTATCTTGGCCAGGACGGTCTCCATCTCTTGACATTGTGATCTGCCCACCTTAGCCTCCCACAGTGCTGGGATTACAGTCCTGAGCCATTGAGCCCAGCCAAAATGGAGATTAAAATCACACCTACTCTATAAGAATGATGGGAGGTTTAGTTGATATAATCCACACAAAGGGCTGACAGAAGTTAAATAATCTATGTATTTCAGCAGATATTATCATGATTAATGCACATAATTATCATGACACTGATATAATCCACACAAAGGGCTGACAGAAGTTAAATAATCTATGTATTTCAGCAGATATTATCATGATTAATGCACATAATTAACATGACGCCAAGGCTGATGTGGCTTTTGTGTTTTTGTGTGTTTTTGCCCATCTTTACTCAAAGCACATAGGCAATGCTAGGTACAAAACAAATGGGTGCTAAAATTTCTTTAGCTGGAGAAGAGACTACTCTAGCAATGGCTGCAGGAATTTATTGAGATTAAGGAAGAATGCTCAATTCAGTCTGTATGCAAAAATTTGAAGACAAGCAACCAATAGCATCTGGAAGGCTGCAGTCATGTAAGTTTTGAACTGTGTAGCAGACAAGTCGATTACATTTGGGATACTGTGGCATTGTCATATACTGTCGGTTTTTCTCCTATTATATCAATCATTTCACTTTATTGCAAATGTTTGCTCTTAGTCTTCCTCACTAGACACTAAATGAGGTTACTGACCAGCATTTTGCCTGAGACAAAGCCTACCCTTCACAGGAGTTCCAAAATAAATTAAAACAAAACAAAACGAAACAAAACATGTAAATGGATTAGTGCACCAGAGGATGAAAAGTATAGTTGCAATCACCTACAGATTACCTTGTATTGAAAGCTATGGAATCACATGATAAAGCTGCCCGACAGAGCACCTGGGACACTCGTCACACACTTCCCAGAGAAAGTCACTCTAGGATGAGTTATGAAGGAAAGACAGACATTTGTCAGGTAAAAGGAAAAGAGAGAGGTCGCATAATATTGCAGGCAAAGAAGAAACCTGTGACATTGTGAAAAGTGGAACACCTAGAGTCTGGTGTCAATCTGCACGTCAGTGTGGCTGGAGTGTGGCGTCCACAGTGGAAACACAGCAAGAAGCAAATGTGCAGCTGAGGAGAATAAACATAACTAGACTGTGAAGACACAAATGAGATTCTGGAAAAAATACCTCTTGATTAAAGGAAGGTCTATTCCTCACTCCTGGAAACTTGCTAAAAATAGCCCCACCCCTGGCATATGTGGCAAGGAAAATGGCTAGAGGCGCTGCATTTTTGTTTTAAATGTTTGCCAAGCCTGGGCATGGTGCTTTTTGGGAGGACAAGGTAGGTGGATTGCCTGAGGTCAGGAGCTCAGGACCAGCCTGGGCAACACAGTGAAACCCCATCTCTACTAAAATACAAAAAATTAGTCAGGCATGGCGGCATGCACCTGTAGTCCCAGCTACTTGGGATGTTGAGTCAGGAGAACTGAATTGCTAGAACCAGAGAGGCAGAGGTTGCAGTGAGCTGAGATCATGCCACTGAACTCCAGGCTGGGCAATGAAGTGAGGCCTCACCTCTTAAAAAAAGATGTTTACCAAGTGATTCTGATTGAAATTTTTCAAAGATCACAGTTTGACAGGCACTGCCTGGTGAGATTTTTAAAAAGCAATTATTAACATTACCTGGTTATACTCTCTTTGGATATTTTGGAAATATACTCCCAACCCTTGCATACATTCACAATTAATCTTTCCATTGACTTCCATAATATCTTGTGTTTTTAATATATTCTAGGGAGTATACAGTAAGATTCATTTTATAATTCTCTTTTCACTTGCATAATTTCTTTAACATAAGTGATTCTTTTTCTTACCAAGTTTTCCATAAGGAAAAAATTGACTCTTTTTTACATTTCTCACTCTCACAGCCCTTTGACTTATCTAAGTTTTCAAGTTTCAATTGAACTGGGCTCAAATGCTACCTCTGCAAATAGCCTGACCTTGCCAGTCACTCGTCATCCTTTTGGATAACATGTAGCACTTTCTCACATCTCCTCACATTTTGCCTTTGACCGTCTCACCAGGGGTTTCCCTTGGACTTCATTGCTCAACCCAGAAAGTCCCCCAATCTTGCACTTCTTGCATTTCCAGAGTGAAAAGCACTCTTTGCTTCCTGACTATATTAAGGATAAGATGGTCTTCACTTGAAGAGACACACTGATGGCATGACATTAAAATGAATACAGATGGTGGAGGCAAAGCTTCAAAGATATAGTCCAATTGGCATATCTCCTTGATAATGTAGGCTACTGAATCAAAACTAGGTTAGAAACCCATTTGTGTTATGGCAGCTGTAATATTTCTTAATAGACATATTAAGATGTGCTTCTTATTTAAACATTGAATTTCCGTTTGGGGGCACATATGGAGAAAATATGTTTATTTATACTTTACTTCCTAGGGAAATTATATTTATGTAGGACTTAGAATAAGAAGAAAAGTAGAAGGGAGCAGTAATTAATATTGAATAATAATTATTTCTGTAAAATGTAATACTGTGACTAGCTGGAATATAAGCTCCTTGAAACAAGGACATTATCTGTTCTGTTCATTGCACTATTCCAAATTCCTGGATTAATGCCTCAGTGTGTCCTGTAACAAATACATGTTGAAAAAATAAATGAATAAAGAAAAACAATTGCAAGTCACATATGTAGATTACCTATTAGCATGCTTGGTTAATATCAGATCCTCAAATGGCAGCTATTGTTTTAACCATAACTTAAACTAATAATAATATACAGATATATGTCTATATGATGAACAAAATACATCTATATGTAGACATATTACTACTATACAGAAATATTACTGCTAATAATATAGATAAATGGGCATATTATGTAATATGTACACTCTTCATATTTGATATATAATAATCACTGCTTCAACAGCTTTGTTGGGAAAATAAATGAGAAGCAATTCACGGTAACTTAATACATTGTAATAAGTAAATAAAAAAGGATATATGTGAGAGTGATCAAGTACATGAGATTAAAATAATAATCTAAAATTTCTATTAAAGTAAAACTATGCAAGCTTTATAGTGTATCAATGAGAAGAAGTTTACTATGCATGCATGTCTTAAGCATGGGGAAGGTACGGGAGATGTACATGTAGGAAAGATTACTCTAGCAGTTATATGGAGGAAGGAGGAGTGGAGCATAGCAGAAAAATGGGAGATAGAAGGAAGGGAACACTGAAGTCTGTGAGTCTGTGATGGGCCAAGTGAAAGAGATTATGAAACCTGAACCAAAGCACAGAGAGAAAACATTTCCATAGCATTTGAGTTTCTAGATAATATTTCATTTTATTTTTACAACTAATAATAAAATTATCATCAAACTTGGTATTTGCATAATCACTGGTGGAAGAGAAACAGAAAGAGTGACATTTTTTTTTTAAATGGAAGCTCTTTCTACACAGTTTATGCTACGATGTGGTCAGTTACCACTTACAAGCAGGTACCCAGCTGAATTGAGTCAGTCATGACTTCTGTGTCAAAAATCCAAGCAAGTTTCTGAAGGTAAGTAAGCCCTTACTTTGTAGATAAGATAACAATTCCCTCAGAATTACCCACAGAAACAAATTATGCTATTTCATCTCTAGCAATAAGTTGTTTGAAATTCAGCTTTATAAAGCAAAAGAAGGATCTTGGCATTCAATTTTGCAGGAGCATATCTTACCCGGAAGTTCCTTCCAGTTATAGCATCAGCTCTATAATATCCAAGAAGTCAGAATGTGTGACCTCTCCTTTAATATCTTCAGGGCCAGAGAACGGACTGCTACAGCATATCGTTTACTATCTCTCCATATAATAATGACTCCATCATATTGAGCTGAAATATGACTCCTTGGATATTCATCTTATTGTTTTTATTTTCTCGTTAAAAGGGCCTGCTTTCCCCTTGGTCTATTTTTTAAGAGTAAACATTCCCTATTCTTTCCACAATATTTAAAGGGAAGTGATATCTGCAGCCTGGTCAAACATACGTGCTCTTCTCTATTTTTACTCCAGGCTGCTGATATGCCAGTAAGTGAATGAAATGTCACCACTTGGAATGTTTCACTCTTGCACCGCTATAATCTCTTTGTTAGATAGAAGTCAAGGTATTCTTCTGAAAAGCCTATCATCGTACCTCCCCATGAAAATTTCCCATAGTCACATAACACTTTTTAGAAGAAGGAACAAAATCTTTCAGTGGCCATGCTTTGTCTTTCTCTTCAGCCAGTTTATCAGCTCTGATCCCTTTGTTTGATGCATTGAGATCACATGGATCATCTCTGTGCCTGGAATGCATCCAGCTGTTTTCCAGCCCAGCACCTTTGCACCCACCCTTGTTTCTTCTATCTCTAATTTTCTTCACTTCTGTTTTTATGTTGTCAACTCTTCTTTTTTTGGATCGAGAGTCTCACTGTGTCACCAGGTGCCAGGATGGAGTGCAGTGGTGCAATCTCAGTTCACTGCAGCCTCTTCCTCCCAGGTTCAAGCAGTTCTCCTGCCTCAGCCTCCCAAGTGGCTGGGACTACAAGTGAGCGCCACCACGCCCAGCTAATTTTTTTATTTTTTAATAGAGACGGGGTTTCACTATGTTGGCCAGGATGGTCTCGATCTCCTGACCTCGTGATCTGCCTGCCTCGGCCTCCCAAAGTACTGGCATTATAGGCGTGAGCCACTGGGCCCGGCCATGTTGTCAACTCTTACGCCTAATCTAGACAATAATTTCCTGGCACCACTGTCTGAATTGTTATACTGTTTTACAGTGCCTCCTGTTAATCCCTAGTGTTTAAGATTACAATTTGGCCGGGCACAGTGGCTCACGCCTGTAATTCCAGCACTTTGGGAGGCTGAGGCAGGCAGATTACAAGGTCAAGAGATCGAGACCATCCTGGCCAACATGGTGAAACCCCGTCTCTACTAAAAATGCAAAAATTAGCTGGGCATGGTGGCGCATGCCTGTAGTCCCAGCTACTTGGGAGGCTGAGGCAGGAGAATTGCTTGAACCAGGGTAGCAGAGGTTGCAGTGAGCTGAGATCCCGCCACTGCACTCCAGCCTGGTGCCTGGTGCCTGGAGACAGGAGTAAGACTCTGTCTCAAAGAAAAAAAAAAGATTACAATTAAAATACAATTTAAAGTACTCTTAGTACTTAAATATTTTTAATTTAATCCTCACCTACTGAATTAAAGTTTTATAAATGTTAGTATAAATATTTAATATAGATAATACACATATAGAATTATGTGTATTATGTTCCCCATAGCACCCTCAGCAAGAAACATAATCCCAAATGCATAGCGGGAATCAGAAAATATTGATTAAATTAAATATATAAGTTAAAATTATTTTCCTCATATAGTACCCAAATTATTACTCATGAGACAGAATAGCATAACGTTTAAGACTTCAGGCTAGGGGTGAAATTCTATCCGCCACCCAAATAGTGGTGTCATTTCAAGAGAAGTTATTTAAACTTTAAATCTTCAGTCTCTTCTTACACATAATGGAGTTAATAATTATGTCTCCTGCTTAGCCAGAGTGTGGCAATGAGAAGAATTACATGTAAATCACTAAGAACAATCCCTACTTGGAATAAACTATGATTAGCTTTGATTATTCGTCTTGCAGAAGTGCTACACATACTGGAAAATATTAAATACTTGCTAAATAGTTGTTGGAAAAAATAGATCCCAGTCACAATGTAATGAAGCACAGGGAAAACCCAGGGGTCAGAATATTTGCATTCAACTCTGCTTCCTCCAAGGAGTGTCTCTGTACTACCACATAATAGCACTAATGACTGAATGAGCCTCAGTTTCTTCAAATATAACACAGCAAAATTAGGATGGAATCTTTCTATCCTCTCTTTTAGTGTTGAAATATTATGGGTCAAATATGCTTTGTAGACAAGACCTCAAAATCTGTAATATTATTTGAGGCACGTTTAGAGTACCTGCTAGTCTCACAGTTGCCCTAAGGCTCTGTTTATGCAGGCAAATTGAAGAGGAGACATGAGGCTATTATGGAGTAGACTCTGACTCATTTGACCTGAACTGTCTCCATTGATACCCTTCCCAGGGTGATCACTCAACTCTGGATTTGACAGTGTAGACAGAGCCTGAGGAAAGTTTGAGGGCAAATACAGATTGAGATAGTGAAACTTGCAAAACACATGCTCACTGCAAACTGTTTGATGATAAGAGATTGTACGCTGGCTGAGAGCATCATGTTTTGATGTAATGCAGTGTAATTTCCTTAACTCTACTTAACTGACCATAACTGCCAATAGTTTTGATTACACAATCAAAAGGAAAGTTTGCAAGAAAAGCACCAGATTGTTGTATGAAATATGTGGAAGTGTAAAGTGCCTTTGAGTTCCAATTTTTTTGTATGTCATGTTGCATGAAAAAGAAAAATAGTTTTATGAATTAACAAACCATAGCTATGGAAGGGGACTTAAAGGACCTAGTTTTGATATAAGGTCTTACGTAGACTGGCCTCTGCACTCATTGCCAATATATTCTGATAGCATCCACTTTTCTGAAAACTCTCAAGCTAACTTGGTCTTCTCACAATTCTTCCATTATGTTGTCTTCCCTACAATTTGCAGGTTTGACACTGGTTTCCCTCTTGGCTTAGACTATGTTGCTATGATTCTTGCATGTTTCTATTTTTCTCTTGTTGTGGCCTAGTCAATTTCTATTTAAGTTTCAGGTTTTAGTTCAACTGTAGTTGCTCAAAATGAGCTTTTCATAATCTTTGGATCTCCTCTAGCAAGGCCCTTCATATCTCATTTCAACTTGTAATTATTTTTTAAAAACCTATTATTGTTATAATTCATTAAGTAGATATTTACTCACAAATAAATCTTTACTCTTTCTTTCAATTAGACAAAAGATACTGTGAGCAAAAGAATTATTTCTACTTTGTTAGAGCTATATTCCAGCAAAGCACAGAGCAGGCACTGATACCTCTGGTTCCTAATGTGCTGAGTGATATATTATATGCAAGACTGAGAGTGGATAATAAATAAAACAATATTCTTCGAAAGCATGGCCTGGGGAAGTAATTCTCCTGAATCTAAGTTTTCGTTGAAAAGGATGTTGAATGGAAAGATTCCTCACATTCTGTTGTAGAGGCTGAAAGGGAGTTGTCTTCTGATTTATGAAGAACTAGTTTTGGTCTTTCATGGATTGCCTTCTATTCTTATTGCCTATTTACATCCTGCTCAAGTCTCTAATACGCTCACAATGAAATCATTTAATCTAATTATTTTTCTAAATTTCAAAAACATAGGACAATATATTGGAAGATGTTCTATTCTGAAAATTAGGAAATACGTTTCCTAAACTCAGTTCTACCCCCAAATGACTACCGAATTCAGATAAATTCCTCAGCATCTTTGGTGCTTAGATGAAATGCATTCCATCAAATATAAAATAGAGGTGATAACAAAGACACTGTTTCTTGCTCTAAAGTACCCACGTCTCACATTGTTTTGTAACTGGAGCAATGAGGCAAGAGAGAAAAGAACAAGCTTGCTTATGGTGACAGGACCTTGGAAAATGTAGAGGTAAAAGGATCTATTGCTAGTGAGAGGTTGCTCCTGGAAGTGTCATTACTCTGGGGAAGAGTGTGGAGGTTGAATATTATCATGGGAACTATTTAAATTTGGTATATTGCAGGGTGAGTGGGAGTGAGGTGCTGTCTAACATTTGTGCACCTGTTTTCTTTGTGAGATTGAAATGTTCCATTGGTCTATCACCTTCGTGTTTATTTTATCATGGTATTACTTAAATACCTGAGAAAAGGCAGGTAAATCACACCCTAAACTAATGTGACAGCAAAGACAAATTACACATACCTGAATATTCAAAGCTTTTTCTGATGAGGCAAGTTGAATGCAAAAATGTAAATTTGTTTATTCTTTAAAGACATAAATGTGTCGGCTTAATGCAAATTAAGTGAATGAGAGTTCCATATGTAAAACCACAAGATTTTATAATGCTAACTACATTTTCCTCAAGAGAAGGGATGTTTTAAACAAAAACCCTTTAGTTAATTTAAGTGTAATGAGAAATGCAGAAATATACCAATGTTCACTATAAATTCCGTTCTAATATTTATATTATAAAATAATTTGCTGCTTTAACCATTTTTTTTTTTTAAATAAAAGAGTGTGTTAATGGTACTACTACTGCTTTCACTGTTGGTTTTCCTGAAATTCAAGAACCAAATATTGGAGAAAAAGATTGCCCCAGAAGGCACCCAGAATTTCAATTTACTTATAGAAGCATTGTTTCATTTAAGAAAAAAAAATTATCTTACCTCACAGAGTTGTCTTGAAACTCCCCTGATGGAAGCAAAGAAAAAAAAAAAAAGAATTGAGGCTTGCTTATAAAGATAGGAAAAAACTAACAGGTTTGGAAATGGCTTGTGATTCTTATTCCATTTCAGTGCCTGACAAGCTCAATTAGAATGTCAATGCAAGTCCTGTTGAGTAAATTAGAGCAACAGTACACCAATGAGAAATGAGAAAGATGGTCATTGCACACAGACCTGAGAGGTGCGAAAAATATGGCAATTGATGTGCAAATATTTGCCGGAGGTGTCCCAAAAGCCTGAGCAAAGCGAATTTCACCTCTTGAAGTCTGTTCTTTAATTGACAAAATGCAAGTCTCTGGAATGAGATTTGGCTGCTACCTTAAGGGTCCTGGGTCCTTTATCTTAATATTTTATTGATGAAATTCTGCCATGCCCATCAGTGAGATGGTATCAGGAGACTCATTAGTGCAAACAGCTCTCAGTTTCAAAGTTCCTTTACCAGTCTTATTTGCTGGTTTTAAAAACACTAAAGAGAAAGGGAACAATTTGAACATGGCTAAAGGGTTGTTTACTACAGCAAGCCATAAACTGCTTTTGGCGCTCCCCTTTTGTAACTTGTATTTTATTTCATTTTCTACTTTTACTTGTGGTTTCCCCAAGAAGGAATTCTTGTACAGATTGAATCTCCCAACTTAACAGGCTTCTTTCTTTTTTTTTTTCTTTCCTCCGCTTAACCTGTGGTTAGTGTATACTGTGATTCAAATATTCCAGAGACTTCTAGCATTCTGAATAATCTACTTTGTCATGTTGGAGTAGTATTTAAAAATGTAGACATGAGGGTTTTACTAATGACCTAAGTTTTATATCCCACACATTCTGTAGGTAAATGTTCCTAATTTTGGGGAGTAATCTTCACTTCATCAACATAGATAATAATTGAGAAGGATACTTTATGCAAGTGTTCTTTAGGAATTTCCAGAATTTTATTCTAAGAAAATTGTCTTACAATAATAACACTGTACATAAATACCAAGATATTTTAAAAAGACAACACACACAATATTCAAAGATATTAAGATCCATAAAATTATATATATATATATATATATATATATACACACAGATACACATACACACACATATATATGTATGTGGATTAGTGTTTAAGAAATGTTTATCAACATATTATCTCTACATTAGCTAGGTAGCCATTGAAAGTAAATACTAACTGGTACCTACTCACTAATTTTCAGTGTTCAGGCATTTATGAGCAAAAGGAAGTGGAAAATGTAAATAGAAAATTTATTCAAAGTATTTAGGGCCTATTGGACCACTCTGTATGAAACTCTGCTGAGGGTATTTGTGTTTCCAAGATTCATTCTTTCTCCACACTGAACATTGCATGTACTTGCTACAGGGCTTTATTCTTTTCATATTGCATAGAACATACTGATTAAGGGTAATAATTATCATAATGCTGATTTTGTTTATTTAAAACTAGTCAAAACTTTGGTCAATGTATGCACTTCTCTGTCTTTCACTGTCTTGTTCTATGTTTATAAAATGAAAATAATAATATCATCTATTTCATAGTGTAGTAGAAATAGCATTTTGTTGTTGTTGTTTTGTTTTGTTTTGTTTTAGATGGAATCTCGCTCTGTCTCCCAGCCTGGAGTACAGTGGTGCCATCTCAGCTCACTGCATCCTCTGCCTCCTGGGTTCAAGCAATTCTCCTGCCACAGCCTCCTGAGTAGCTGAGATTACAGGTGCATGTCACCATGCCTGGCTAATTTTTTTTTTCTGCAATTTTAGTAGAGCTAGGGTTTCACCATGTTGGTCAGGCTGGTCTCAGACTCCTGATCTCATGATCTGCCAGCCTCAGCCTCCCAAAGTGCTGGGATTACAGGTGCGAGCTACCACACTGGGCCAGAAATAGCCATATTTTTGTCTCAGTGATTGAAACATAGTAAGCATTAAACATATTATTGGTGGTTACCATGATTATTGCTAATGTCAATAGTATTTATTATCATTGCTTACACACACTCCTTTCTTCAGGCATTGGTGAGGCTTAATCTTTATTTCGTGATTAGTCAAAACTTGTTAGGTTTCTTGGTCCTCATTTACGTATTTTAATCTAGAATTTATTATTTCAATTATGGTGCATAACTCAAATGTTTGCTAAGTTCCATTTCCTACGTGTCCTGGTTTTAGGTAAAATTACTCTAACAGTTTGTCCCAGGACTGCTGGAATGATAATAACTTCTTTATGTTAGTGATGGATAAGAACTCAGGAAACATATCTAATGTTTTGATAAAAAATTTATAAAACAAAATGTTTACTACAGTATGTTCTATTCATATGAGCCTTATTATTCTGTTGTGTTTTTGGTATCTTTAAAATTGCTTGACAAAAAAAAATCATATGTGACTGTTAACAAAGTTATTATTTTTATTACTTTATTTATTTATTTATAGAAACAGAGTTTTGCTCAATGGTGAGATCTTGGCTCCCCACAACCTGCGCCTCCTGGGTTCAAGCAGTTCTCCTGCCTCAGCCTCTCTTATAGCTGAAATTACAGGCATGTACCACCATGTACAGCTAATTTTGTATTTTTATTAGAGACGGGGTTTCTCAGTGTTGGTCAGCCTGGTTCTCACCTCCTGACCTCAGGTAATTTGCCTGTCTCAGCCTCTCAAAGTGCTGGGATTATAGGAGTGAGCCACCATGCCTGGCCAAAATTTTTATTTTTAAATGTACCATTTTGCATTTTGAAGTTTTATTATATGCCATAAGATTGACTCCAAGTTTATTGTCTCTCTCTGCATAAATTCTCTCCATATATAAATACAAATATATATTTATACATAAACTATAAATACAAATGTATAATATATACTATAAATACATCATACATATTTATATACACTATAAATACATGATAAATACATCATCATATATATTATCAAATATAAAGCATTTTGCTATATCAATTTTTAGGTAAACATCTTTTTGAAAAAAAAAAATTTAAGAGTGTGTTCAAAAGAGAACTTCTCAGTGAGTTAGAATTGTGTTTCAGCTCTTGTTTTGCCAGGAAGTAGCTTTCCTACCCTGGAAAATGTTACTTCATTGCACTAAATCTTAGCTTGCTTATCTGTAAAGTTTATAGCTTGCCTTTCTAATATGGCTCTAATATAATTTTAAATAGACTGTGAGCAAAATTTAGTAAAATTAGGCATAGACCCGACACTATGGGAGTTTAATCCAAGTCAAAAATTATTAGAGAAATGATGATAGCATTAAGAATTAACAAAGGTATTGACAATATAATTTGTAGTAGAACTGATTTTCAAAAGATATACATTATGGAATGCAATATTTTTGAGTTTCAAGAATCTGAGTATCAACTCCAGGTCGGCACTGACTTCTGCTTAATTTATATCTGTTATCAAATTCAGTCAACTGTCCATATACACATGTTCTACATCCACAAATTCAAAGAGCCACAGATAAAAAATATTCAGAAAAACAAACAATAAAAAATAAGACAAACAAAAACCAGAATAACAGCTATTAGTATTTTAAATGCTATTGAGCATTAATAGTCTTTATTTTTTTGGTCATTATAAATAATCTAGGTATAATTTAAAGAACATGGGAGGATGTATGTAAGTTACATGCAGATAATACATGATTTTGTCTAAGAGACTTGAGCATCTGTGGATTCTGGTATCTGTGGGGGTTCTGAATATTCCCTAATTGCCAAGTATTACAACTACATATTATCTCAAATTTAGAGACAGTAATATTGAATTGACTCTCAGTTTAATTAATTGCAGAAGTCATTGATTGGTAGTGTTAAATTTTATGTACTAATCTTTCTGACTTTGAAAATCCACATTTTTTTTTAGTTCTGCTGTAGTTTTATAAGTGATGAATCAATATGTAGAAGCAGTATGAAAAATCTCAGAACTATACCAAGTTATGAAGGAAAAGGGAAAGGAAAAAATAATTGAAGGTTATGTTTTTTCAAGTAAAATATTTTTGACATAGATGTGCAAGGAAATCGGATTTAGTACTGATCACAACAAAAATAATTTTATCTTTAATATATTCTCCCTTAACATATCTACCCTAAGAAATAACCAAATAACACTCATCTTAAAAATAAAAAATAAAAAAAAAAAAAAAAGGCTGGCATGCTGAGCAGGTCTACCTAAGGAAGCAAATGAACAGCACGCTGAGATTTCTGGAGAAAACAACTCAATCTGCATTGTCTTAACAATGTCATACTTAAAATTTGATACATGAAGCATATAGAATTTTTTAATAGAATTTAGAAAATGACAGTTTAGAAAGGAAACTCACAAGTATATTAGTAAATTTTTTTCCATCCTCTTTTCAGTAAGAATTTTGTATTAAAGCTGATTATAATAGTTCTACATATATTATATTTATTTACAACAAAGTGTACTTAATTTTCATTGGTGGACATACAATTTAGGTACCTTTACTTAATAATTATGAGGTATAAATAAAATTTGAAGACAAAGGAGGTTTCTAGTCATTGTGAGATATTTCTAGGCACCTGGGCTAGTTGTGTCCAGACTAATTTGCTCACAAAATGTTGTTTTATGATAAGAATGGGTGAAACTTCATAAACTGACATAGGCTATACCTATAGGGCATGTGTTACAGACAGAATATTCTTTCCTGGAGGATAACCATATCCTAATGTCCAGAATCTATAAATATGCTATGATAAAAGAGAACTTTCTGATTTGATTAAGTGGATAGATCTGGAGATCGGGAGATTATCCTAATAACATGAGTTTTTTAAAGTGAAAAATGATGGTAGAAGAATGGGATATGGAAAAGTATGGACTTGCTATTGGTCACTTTGAAAATGGAGGAAAGACTATTTGCCAACGAAAACAGTGAATGGCCTTCATCCTACAATCAGCAAGAAAACCACGGACCCTTTCCCACCAATCCACAACTGAATTATGCCAAAAGCTCAATGAGCCAGAAACGTGCTCCTCTGCAGTTTCCAGAATGGAATGCAGCTTGCTGACATGTTGATTGTATTGCAATGAGTTATGTATCAGACCTCAGACTTACAGAACTGTAAGATGATAAATATGTGTTGGTTTCAACCAGTAAATTTGGAGTCATTTCTTATGTGACAATAGAAAACTAATACAGCATGCTATGTATTTCATTTGTCTTGCAGGAGAGACCTTAAATGGTGTTTTCTGAACAGCCTATCATAGAAAAAATTAATAAGTTTCTGCATAAAAGTAAAAGCATAGACATGACATACTTTTTTCAGACATACAAATTATTCCAACTGATAGAGTTTGAAGTATTGAATTCTGATAGAGTTTTTACTCTTAACTTTGTTTCTCCTTGCAGTCTATGGGTCAGCTATTAGAACAATAAACAATATTTTAAAATCAAGAAACAGGACTAAAAGAAAAGTTAACTACATTGAAATAAAATTATTGAAGGATTTTTATAGTGATACAGAAATATAAATGCTTCCCCATTAATGCATTAAATAAAATATACCAGTAGACTTCTTATTTCTTTATTATTATTAGTTTCCTTATTATTATAAGTAATATTTCAAAGTATTTAAAAGAGTATAATAAGATTGAAAAATATTTGTGGTAGCCAGGAATGGCAAATTGTATTAATAATGATTCTATGGTTTGTTTCTTATGTGAAACATTAAAAACTGATAAATTAGGTGCATTATTTCCTCTTTTTGAATTCAGAATCCCTAACACATACTCATGGATAAAAATTCCCTCTCTATTTCTAGGCACATATACACCATGGAATACTATGCAGCCCTAAAAAACGATGAGTTCATGTTGTTTGTAGGGACATGTATAAACCTGGAAACCATCATTCTCAGCAAACTGACACGAGAACAGAAAATCAAACACCATGTGTTCTCACTCATAGGCAAGTGTTGAACAATGAGAATACATGGAAACAGGGAGGGGAGCATCACGCACTAAGGTCTTTGAGGGGGGAACTAGGGAAGGGACAGCAGGGGTTGGGGAGTTGGGGAGGGATAACATGGGGAGAAATGCCAGATATAGGTGATGGGGAGGAAGGCAGCAAGCCACATTGCCATGTATGTACCTATGCAACAATCCTGCATATTCTTCACATGTACCCCAAAACCTAAAACGAAATAAAATATTTTTTTAAAAAATTCTTTCTCTAGGTCAATAGACTCATTAAGTTCCATATTTACTGGTGAAAAGTGGCTTGTTCAAGAGAAGTCAAAGAACAGTGTATTTTAAAGACTATCTGCAATTTACCTCTGAGTAGCAGTGAACTAGATAACATTCCTATGAACAACTGCAATGCCTGTTTCCCTCAACTCTTACAGAAACAGAAGATTCTTCTGTAATATCGATAGATTAAGCAAAATGACACCTTGTTTTGTTTCTTGTTGTCATTGCTAAATTGAATTTTGAAAATATTAATGATCTTATTTTTTAAACATTTTATTTTAATCACATAAATAAGTGTCCTAAAATTGACAACGGAACAAATGAAGCTGCCGTCTACTATGACACATACAATAATTGCACTCAAGATGCTTGCAAATTTAAGGGAAATTAAGCTTATAAAGGAGTAATTGATAATATAGCAGGTAAGCAATGAGTATACTGGATTTGGTGTGTAGGGGTTGAGGAGTCGAATAGACGGAGCAAGCCAGAAACAATCAGCGTTGCTTAGGTGAGATTAGGGATTTCAGAGAAGAGGCAATGACCCACCTTGTTCCTGAAAACTACATGCTTTCTAGATCAAGGGTTTTCATTTTCACAATATTGATATTTTGGCCTGAGTCAGCCTTTGTCTCGGTTGACTCCGCTGGCCACTGTGAAATATTTAGCAATATCTCTGGCCTCTATCTTCAAGATGGCAGCAAGAACCCAAGTTATGGCACATAAAATAGCTTCAGATATTTCCCAATGACCCTGGGGCAAAAAATCACCCAATGGTTGCAAACCAGAGCTCTGAGACCATGCTACTCAAAGTGTATTCCAGCAGTATTCCCATGACCTAGAAGATTGCTATGAATACAGAGCCTTAGATTCCACTCCAGAATTACTAACTCCAAATCTGCCTTTCAGCAAGATTCCCCCTGTTTTGCATACACATCGATTTTGAGAAACACCTAGGCAGTTGAAGCATCTTGGAAATGGGAACAACATACACATTCTCAGGAAGGAATGATATAGAGAACTTCAAGCAGTCAGAGGGCAGAGAAGGAATAAAACACAAGACTGGAGAATCAAGCGAGAGGCAGGAGACAATACACCTTTACAAGCTCTTAACACATCATGATGTTCTCTGGGCAAAGGACATCAGTGAAGATTATTTATTACAGAAGAAATGAAATATGATCAGATTTGCTTTGAAATAATTTTATGTTTATGCAATTTAATTATCACTCTAGCTGAATGATTATAACAGCAAATATGTGATGAGTTTGTCCCTTTGTTTCATATCACCCTCCATATGAGCAACTGGCCATTTTCTGGTTAATTTGAAAATATGACCTGTACCTCAAATCAAAGAGAAACCATAAGTGCACAAGCAATTATCAGGGGAAAATGCAGAGCATTTGGTATTTCTTTAAGAAGAAAGACATATGTAATGGCTAGAGAAGCATCAAGTTAAGATTAAATCTTTATATCATATTTAAATAGGTTTCCTGCTGTTCTAGAAATTAATTTGAATTAATCATGATCTTTCCACCCTTTGTCATCCTTTATTCCATAGCTGAATTAGTCCATAGCACAGCAGCCTTACAAACTTGGAGGCCTGATTTTTTTCAGTTTGGCCTGGGGACAGGAAGTCAAAAGCTGGCAAGAGACAAATGCTTTGCAGAAGTGACAAATTTAGTTTCCTGGAGAAAGTTGCTGACTGCAGTGTTCCAATTGGAATAGCTTATCTGCTCTTCCAGATGTTGAAATAATGACAGGTGCTCACAGAAGCCTTGACAAGAGGACAAAAAGCGCCCACTGAAGAGTGCAACCCATTTGTATGGAGAAAAATACGAGTAACACTTATCGAGATCCCCATTCTGATGAGGCATATACACCTCTTTACAGCCAAAACATGGTACAACTGTATGCAAATTCACTATTGGAAATTAGACAATTTTGTGCTGTTGGAGACATAGACAAAACAGAATTATGATTCTTTCTTTCACAGGATTTATAAATGATGAGGTCACTTTATTAAATATGAAATGACCTCTGGGTACCTGAGCTGAATGACAGGACACTGGTTTATAATGACTACAAGTGTGTGGTTGCATTTTTCCACAGTTGTGGCAGAGGGATGTATGAGTACTCTATTGTTTGTGACATTTTCAGCAATTCATGTTGAAGATGTGCTTTAAAATCATTAACTCATTATTGTTTAAATAAGGAATATAAATTAATACTTACCAAGCAAGTAAAAATAGCAAATCTTTAAGCATCCTGAAATTTTGTACAGTAGCACAGAAACACACAAGATATTAATCTTGGTGAAACTAAAGTGTGACTAGATGATATATTAAAGAGTGCATAACAATGAGTGATTAAGGATCGCTTATTTTACACGTCAATAATTATATTGTGTTTGAAATGTCGAAGACAACTTACCTGATGTATGTGTATGTAGGAAAAACAAAAAGCAAAATTGTGGTATTTCATGTATCTGTGTCTTTTTCTGTCTTTTTTGTATCTTTTCTTTTCTCTCCAATTTTCTTTAAATTAGGTCATTAAATCTCCTGGGAGAGAAATTTTTCTGTACCAGAGGAAAGCTACCCAATTGTAAAATATGGGTTGCAAGATGAAAGAAATGTTTCTCCAAACACTTCACCTTCCTAATAGATTTGTTTGCATCTTACTTGGACTGCTGAAGAAACATTTTCACTGTATCCTTTGCAATAACTTCCCTTGCATAGCTGAAAAGCGCTTATTATGAAATTATTTCTACATTCAGCCAAAATCTAATTCCTGACTATGCACTCTGAACCATACTCCTCAAGTAAATTAGAAAGTTGTAAGCCAGCTGGATCTTTAGCTGTACCAAATAAGGGACACGAGGAACTCAGGAAGAGAGAAGCATGCTAGAGGGGTCAGAGAGCAAGCTGCTCATACAGAGCCTTCCATAGCTTCCTACTGGTGTACTGGAATGTGACACACCTCTCCGTCCACTCTAAGTACATTCTAAACAAGCCGCAGAGAGAGTATGTTTACATTACACACATGTACACACAACCTTGCTTGGAATGATTAACAAAAATAAACTAGAATCCCAGAACTTCTATAAGTGTATAACAAAAGCCACAGATATAATTCTTTCTGAAATTCTTACTTTGGCACTTAAGAAAATCCAGGCATTTGAGTCTTCTGAAGATCCTCATGTAGTGAGTAACAACAAACAAAATGATTCAGTTTTTTTTTTTCCTGATGGGCAAACTAAAAATATGCTTGTGCATTCTCTTTGCTACTAATTATTTACATCGTTGGAGAGAAGACAATATATGAGTTGCACAAACTGATACGTTTAAAATTATAGTCTTCTTAAGAATATTTTAATTGAAGAATCTATATTCCAAATTTGTCAGTGAAGAAATCACATTTCCAATCTTTACATATACCTTTATACTTGTTTTAATACATCGCATATTCCTTAGCAAAAACACGTTTTACATTTACATACTTTTGAATAAACAAATACTAAAATCCAATTTAACAATAATTATGTTTTTCTCTTTTTTATTTTATAAAACACATAATTTACCAATGTAACTATTTTAAGTGTAAATTTCAGTAGTGCTAATGTATGCTCATTGGTGTGCAACGTATCTCTAGAAATTTCTCGTCTTGCAAAATTGAAACCCTGTATCCACTAAACATCAACTCCCCATTTCCCTCTCTTCCAGACCCTGGCAATCATCATGCTACCTAATGTTCCTAAGAGTTTGACTACTTTAGATGCCTTCCTGTAAGTGAAGTCGTGCCTTTGGGGACTGGGTTATTTCACTTAGCATATTGTCCATGTTGTAGCTAAATTTCCTAATTTCTAAAGCCCGAATAATATTTCATCATATTAATATACCATATTGTCTTTATCTTTTCATCTGTGGGTGAACATTTATGTTGCTTTTACTTCTTGACTATTGTAAATAATGCTGCAGTTTACAAATCTCGCTTTAAGATCCTGTTTTCAGCTCTTTTAGATATACACGCATGTGTACACCTATGTAAAAAACCTGCACGATCTGCACATATACTCCAGAACGTAAAGTATAAGAAATAAACAAACAAATAAATAAATAAATAAAGTAAGGTTGCCAGATCACTGGTGATTCTATTTGTAATTTTTTCAAGAAACCCCATGCTGCTTTCCATAATGGCTGTACAATTTTACATTCTCTCAAAGGTTCCAGTTTTTCCATATCTATGCCAACCTTTGTTTTTTTTTTGTCTTTTGTTTTTATCGACCATCCTAATGGGTATCCAGTGATACTTCATTGTGGTTTTATCTTGCATTTTCCTGATGACTAGTAATGTTGAAAATTTTTTAATATGCCCTTTGGCCGTTTGTATGTCTTCATGAAGGAAACATCTATTCCACTCCTTTACCCACATTTTAATCAGATGAATATTGTCATTTTTGAGATTTAGGTGTTTTTTCTTTTTTTTTTTATTCTGGATATTAACCCCTTACCAGATACATAATTTGCAAATATTTCTTCTGTCCTACATATTGCCTTCACTGTTAATTTTATAGTATATTACACTTTATGAAGCCTGATAATAAGCTTTTTCTTGAGCTTCTGCGTGTTGCCTAAAGAAGGTATAATCTAGTATCAATGCAATAAACAAAATCTGAAATCTTTACTTATCACTGTTACTCACAAACTGTGAGACTTTAGAAGAGTTAAACTTGACGAGTTTTTTTATTTACAAAGCAAAGAATATGGGTCGAAATATATTTGTAGCCAAATGGCTCTGTGTGTCGGTTATACCCTAGGCCTCGGCAAGCTCCTTGGCATTCAAATGCTTTTAAGCTAGACCTGGAAGCAACATAAATAAATAGATAAATAATTCTGAAATAGTTATCAAAGTAAATGATTATTTTTCCAAAGAAATTGATATTAGGGGCCTGGCACAGTGGTGCACACCTATAATCCCAGCACTTTGGGAGGCCATGGTGGGCAGATCACTAGATCAAGAGATCGAGACCATCCTGGCCAACATGGTGAAACCCCGTCTCTATTAAAAATACAAAAATTAGCTAAGTGTGTTGGTGTGTGCCTGTAGTCCCAGCTACTCAGGAGGCTGTGGCAGACAGAGTTTCCAGTGAGCAGAGATAGCACCATTGCACTCCAGCCTGGGTGACAAAGCGAGACTTTGTCTCAAAAAAAAAAAAGGGAAGAAAAACAAAATTGATATTAGGGTGCTGTGGCTTTCTGTGGATGACAGTTTACAATAAAAGTCTGGATAATGAGGAGTAAGAAGCTTCCTGGCTTAGCAAAGTGACAACTGCATTGGAACAAAATAACACGTTCAGTACTGAAATGTCTCCCCTGGGTAAGCAAAGCCAGCCAGGGTGACGTCAGGGTGCTTGTCCAATATCCAGTGCCTGAATACGATTTCATATGATTTCATATCAGAGGAAAAACTCAAGAACCGCAGCCTTGCTGTCAGAATTTGATGTAGTTAACAATGCCTCTGTTAATCTCAGTTACCTCACCTTTAAATTCAAAGGGTTGGTGTGGTTGGATATTATTCAGCAAAAGAAAGGCAAACATCAACAACAAAAACCAACTACTTGCACAGGAACCTAATTCATTATGCCAAGTGACAGAAGCCACACTCAAATGACAAAGAATTGAAAGATTTCATCACCTGTAATATCCAGAGTAGGGACATCTGTAGAGGGAGAAGTTAGAGACGTGATTATCAGGGCTGGGAGTGGGAACAAACATTGTCTGCAAATACACATGTGGAGTTTCTGGGGTTGATTGAAAGGCTCAGAAACTTAACTATTGTGATGATTGTAGAACTCGTTGTATTTACTAAAAAATTATTAATTAGACAAATAAAATGGTGAATTTTATGACACGTCTGTTCAAATTCAACAAAGCTGATAGAAAAAATAGAAAAAAAAAAAAAAAAAAAACCTTGGTAAACTCCCAAAGGCTTTTCTCAGGTCACAAGTATTCTGTTTCTATGATCTCAAGTATAATTTTCACAAATTTTATTTTCTGTATTGTCTTTTACTTTTCAGTTAAATTTAGGTATTCTTTCTCTAAGGGCCTGAGCCCTACAAAGGTATTTCTATTACGGTTCTTTTGAAAGATGTGCCAAACTTTTATGCACTTTATATTGTCCTTGTGTCCAGCTCTAAAAAAGCTCTTGACAGTCGTACTATATGCCATGCAGTTCACTCTGAAGTTTACCTAAAGAAGCATCGTTGCTTCTATATAGAGATATAGAAATAGTTCAAATTCTATGTACGGATGTAGAATTTGACTATATATAGATATAGTTCAAACTATACATAGATATAGTTCAAATTCTATATAAAGACATAGAATTTGACTCAAACCAATCTTTCCAATCCTCTAAGTAACACAAGTCTTGAAATTTTGGCAGATTCACCCTTCTAAAAGGGACATGGATGAATCTGGAGAACATCATTCTCAGCAAACTGACACAAGAACAGAAAATGAAACACCGCATATTCTCACTCATAGGCGGGTGATGAAAAATGAGAATACATGGACACAGAGAGGGGAGTACTAAACACTGGGGTCTATTGGGGGGAAAAGGGGAGGGCCAGTGGGAGGGGGAGGTGGGGAGGGATAGCCTGGGGAGAAACGCCAAATGTGGGTGAAGGGGTGAAAGCAAACAGAACACACTGCCTATGCAACTGTATTGCATGCTCTGCACATGTACCCCAAAACCTAAAATGCAATAAAAAAATAAGAAAAAAAATGACTTATACGCATCTACACCTTTTAAGAAACCTGTGATAATTTAACCACTCCTACTTTGCCCTTGTAAGCGGAAAGGACCTGCTCTATTTCACAATAATCAGCTTCCTCTAGGGAACAGACAATGAGAAACATGAGTTACTAGTGTTCTTAGCAGAAGTTATTTTGCCTGTTAAAAATAAATTTATGTATCTTAATTAACATCATCCTCTTATTCAGAATATTAAGACTTTTTGAAGATTAGCCATGAAATAAAAATAATGGATAAAGAGCTAATGGGTAGATTTTGCAGTGAAATGCATGTACACACACAAACACACACACACACACACACACACACACTTTTTTGCCCCCCAAATGCTTTTTTCAATAATGTTGAAATTCCATGTACCTGTAGTAAGTCATAAGACATAAAAATGAACACATAAACTTGGCAAAATAGATATTGACTTCAAGTCCCTTCCTTTGTCCTTCCTTTCTTTCCTTGCTTCCTTCATCTTTCTAAACAAACTCTGTAAACTCTGTGAGGTGAGGGATGAGGTAGGATTTTACTTTCCATCAACTGACCAGCAGTTATCCATGAACCTTGCTCAATAGATACTGTGAGTGACTGAGGGACTGAGTGACCAACTGAGTGAGAAAGAGAGTGAATAGTTTACCCTGACCTCTTCACAGTAATGAATTCCAAGAAATAAAACTGTTTAAGCTCAATCTGGTCTCTGTTATTACATGGCATAGTGAGGGAGACAAATATTCAACAAATAATTATGCAGGTGAGGATCACAAGAGAGTAAATAAAACAGATATATACTCCCCTCAGTTACTGTTTATACCAGTGATCCTCATCCATAGTACATATTAGAAACCGTGAGGAATTTATAGGGAAAGTACTAAAGACCTACACATGGGCAAGTTAGAATCGCTGAAAATGTTTCTGGGGCATTGGTATATATATTTTGAATATATTTTCAGATAATTATAATAAGCATAAACTCTTCTGTTTTATGAATTGATGATAATGTAGTCCGGACATGGGTGCAGACACCTCTGCTGTCCTGCAGACTCTGATTGGCTGCTAACCTGCTGGTTTAGACTACACATGTAGGAATCTGACTCTTTGCATGCCAAACTTCCCTGAGCCTCCTATAGACCTCTTACATGGTCCTCAATATAAAGCCTTAATGAACGAGCTTATAACAGCAAATAATGCTACCATCTGCCTAGTCTTCAAAGGTGTAAAGAAATGTCTCTGACTTATCTCTGTCTACATCGATTTGCATAATGTTTTCAATACCACCATATTTATTTTTAAAGTCATTTTCCCAATCTAAACAGCTGTTGTGAGACTCCATAATCTATGATCTGGTGACTGTATTAGCATCTGAAATATTGTTTCTCCCACTCTATAATTTATTCCACTTGCTCTTAGAACAAAGTTGTCATTCTACAATACATATCATGTTATTCTCTGTTTTAGAAAAAATAGTGAGTAAAGAAAATTTCCTTCAGAATAGTCAATTGCAGAAATTTTAAGTTCTTTAAGATTTCAAACACATTTTCTTACATAATTAGAACCTAACATAGGCTTTCAATCTCTTCCTTCTCAGCTTCCTTCTTCTCTGCCAGTCTCTGCCCACTATGTCATTTGTTTTAATCATATTTGTTTATTTTAACTTTATTTTATTTATTTATTTATTTATTTATTTATTTTGGATGAGCACGGGGACTTTATTGATGGTACACGGCAAGGTGGGGCTCCCTAGACCCCTCCCTCTTCAAGGGGTCTGCATGGAAACTGTGAGGAGGGGTAATTCAGTGTGGTGGGGGACTCAGTGTGGCAGGAACTCCCCAGCAGTGAGGGCCTCTCTTCCTCTCATGCTCTCACTGGGGCTGGTGGTCCAGGGATCTTACTCCTTGGAGGCCATGTGGGACATGAGGTCCACCACCCTGTTGCTGTAGCCAAATTCATTGTCATACCAGGAAATGAGCTTGATGAAGTGGTCGTTGAGAGCAATGCCAGCCCCAGCATCGAAGGTGGAAGAATAGGTTTTGCTGTTGAAGTCAGAGGACACCACCTGGTGCTCAGTGTAGCCCAGGATGCCCTTAAGGGGGGCCTCCGATGCCTGCTTCACCACCTTCTTGATGTCATCATAGCTGGCAGGCTTTTCCAGATGGCAGGCCAGGTCCACCACTGACACGTTGGCAGTGGGTACATGGAAGGCCATGCCAGTGAGCTTCCCGTTCAGCTCAGGGATGACCTTGCCCACGACCTTGGCAGTGCCAGTAGAGGCAGGGATGATGTCTTGGAGAGTCCCACAGCCATCATGCCACAGTTTCCCGGAGGGACCATCCACAGTCTTCTGGGTAGCAGTGATGGCGTGGACAGTGGTCATGAGTCCTTCCACGATACCAAAGTTGTCATGGATGACCTTGGCCAGGGGAACTAAGCAGTTGGTGGTGCAGGAGGCATTGCTGATGATCTTGTGGCTATTGTCATACTTCTCATGGTTCACTCCCATCATGAACATGGGGGCATCAGCCGAGGGGGCAGATATGATGACCCTTTTGGATCCCCCCAGCAAGTGAGCCCCAGCCTTCTCCATGGTGGTGAAGATGCCAGTGGAATCCACCACGTACTCAGCGCCAGCATCACCCCACTTGATTTTGGAGGGATCTCGCTCCTGGAAGATGGTGATGGGATTTCCATTGATGACAAGCTCCCCTTTCTCAGCCTTAACAGTGCCATGGAATTTGCCATGGATGGAATCATACTGGATCATGTAGACCATGTAGTTGAGGTCAATGAAGGGATTATTGATGGCGACAGTGACCACTTTACCAGAGTTAAAAGCAGCCCTGGTGACCAGGTGCCCAATATGAACAACCTTCCCCATAGTGTCTCAGGGATGTGGCTGGCGATGGGAGACAAGATGTGGCTGTCTGTCAAACAGGAGGAGCAGAGAGCTTTAACTTTATTTTTATATACTAAGTAAACATTGTGTATTTTTATGATGGACAACATGAGGTTTTTATGTATTTGTACATTGTGGAATGGCTACCTTAAGCTATGTAACATATGTATTACCTCACAGAGTTTATTTTTGTGGTCAAAGCAGTTAAAATATACTCTTTTGGAAATTTTCAATTATTATATATATATAATGAATTATATATATTATTATATATATATAATATATAATATAAATATGTGTGTGTGTGTATATATATATATATATTTTTTTTTTTTTTTTTTTTTGAGACGGAGTTTCGCTCTTGTTACCCAGGCTGGAGTGCAATGGCGCGATCTCGGCCCACCGCAACCTCCGCCTCCTGGGTTCAGGCAATTCTCCTGCCTCAGCCTCCTGAGTAGCTGGGATTACAGGCACGCGCCACCGTGCCCAGCTAATTTTTTTGTATTTTTAGTAAAGACGGATTTCACCATGTTGACCAGCATGGTCTCAATCTCTTGACCTCGTGATCCACCCGCCTCAGCCTCCCAAAGTGCTGGGATTACAGGCTTGAGCCACCGCGCCCGGCACAATATATTATTAACTATAGTCATCATGATATGCAATACCTCTCTTGAATGTATTTCTCGTAACTGAACGTTTATATAGTTTGACAAACATTTCTCCACTCATCCCACTCTCAGCCTCTAGTTATCACCAGTTTACTCTGTTTCTATGAGTTTTACTTTCTTAGAGTCCATACAGAAGTGATACTGGATAGCATGTGTCTTCCTGTGCCTGGGTTATTTCATTTAAAGTAATGTCCTCCAGGTTAATCCATGTTATCACAAATAACAGAATTGCATTTCTTATTAAAGCTGAATAGCATTTCATTGTGTATATATCCCACACATTTTCTTTATCCATTCATCCATTGATGGACACTTAAGGTTGATTTGGTTTCTTTGCTCTAATGGATAATGTTGCAATGAACATGAGAGTACAGACATCTCTTCAATGTAACGAATTCAATTTCCTTTGCATATAAACCCTGTAATGGACTGCTGGATTATATGGCAGTTCTGTTTTTAATTTTCTAAGGATATTCCATATTGTTTTCCAGAATAAGAACGACCATATTAATTTACATTTCCTTCACCAGGGTACAAAGGTCTCCTTTCCTCTATGTGCTCACCAACATACCTCAATCAATGTACCTGATTTTTAAACCTCCCCTGACTTGAATACACTGTGTTTCTGACCTGAAATCCCTTTCTCTTATATCACTGACACACTTCATTACCTAGCCAGAAACATGCCTATATTCCTTCAAAAAATGTAAACTAATTTATAAATCCTTACTTTTTTTCTGTTCCTTGGAGATTTTTAAAGCATGACATTGGTTTTAGTAGAGGAAATAAATCAGTTTCAGACCTTCCAATCCTAATTACATGACCAAAAGTAAGACTTATATTAAAAAATAAATTTCCTTTATAGCTTATAATTTTTTTTTTTTTTTTTTGAGACGGAGTTTTGCTCTTGTTGCCCAGGCTGGAGTGAAATGGCGCGATCTCAGCTCCCCGCAACCTCCACCTCCTGGGTTCAGGCAATTCTCCTGCCTCAGCCTTCTGAGTAGCTGGGATTACAGGCACACGCCACTATGCCCAGCCAATTCTTTGTATTTTTAGTAGAGACGGGGTTTCACCATGTTGACCAGGATGGGCTCGATCTCTTGACCTCGTGATCCACCCACCTCGGCCTCCCAAAGTGCTGGGATTACAGGCGTGAGCCACTGCACCCGGCCAGCTTATAATTTTATATTTTTCTTTAACATCACCAAGAGACTGAGTCATTGATTACCTACAAATGAGTATTAGAAAAGTTGTGGATATTGAATATGGCTGCTTCTTATCAACCAAAATTCTGGAGCAACATCATAACCATAGCTTATAATCAGTTAAGTATGTCATAGAATATAGCAATTTTTAAGTATATTTACAGTGTAACCTGTGGAAAAAGTTCATATGTGTATTTCTTGCTGGAGAACTGTTAAAAGCCTTTGAAACAGAGCAACTCCATCTTGAGTAGGGGCTGGATAAAATGAGACTGAGACCTACTGGGCTGCATTCTCCGATGGTTAAGGCATTGTAAATCACAGATGAGAATGGAGGTTGTCACAAGATACAAGTCATAACAACCTTACTGATAAAAGAGGTTGTAATAAAGAAGCCCGCTAAAACCCACCAAAACCAAGATGGCAACAAGAGTGACCTCTGCTTGTCCTCACTGCCGCAAGCCCACCAATGCCATGACAGTTTGCAAATGCCACGGCAACGTCAGAAAGTTACCTATGTGGTTTAAAAAGGGGAGGCATGAATAATTCAGCCCTTGTTATCTTATTATCGAGAAATAACCATAAAAATGGGCCAGCAGTCCTCCAGGCTGCTTGCTCCATGGAGTAGCCATTCTTTTATTCCTTTGCTTTCTGAATAAACTTGTTTTCACTTTACTCTGCGGAATTGCCCCGACTTCTTTCTTGCGTGAGATCCAAGAACCCTCTCTTGGGGTCTGGATTCAGACCCACTTCCAGTAACAGAATTGTTCTTATGAAAGATTATGATCTCAAATATTCATAGTCATGAGTCTTTGTAACATGCTGTTCTTCAATATTTTTCCAATAATTGTGACTGGAGAATATATACTATGTAATTACTATAGACAATTTAATAATATAGCTAGAGCTGGAGCTTTTTTGGTACCTAATTTATAACTTAAAGAGCCACTGAAAATTTTAACAACCAGGAAGTCCGCATATCATAAGCTACAGTCACCGTGAAAAGTTTGGGAGATAAGTGGTAGAAATGCGGTTTCCTCACATAATAAAGCAGATTATTAAATTTCCTAAAATAAGTAATCCCAAAAGAACGGTCATATATTGCTAACTTCATGAGTCACCCTGAAGACTCACTTCTATTTAGAGAGTGAATCTCCTGGATTAGAAGATTTGCATTTAAATGGTATTCTCTCCCTTTGCAGCTACAGGTTTCTGCGTAGGATAATACTGCTTTTGCTTTGTGTGGCACATCCATAAAGGGTCTTAATAAATCCCACCATTGTGATGATTCTAGAGTTTGTCAAAAGACTTTTAAGCTATTCTAACAGATGCATCTGAAATAGGGTTTTCTGTATTTCCTTTTGGGAGTTTTTAAGGATCATTAGGAAAATTAGCTATTTCCCCACAAGACATATTTATAAATTAAAAATAAAATGCCACCCATCTTCTTAGTGAATTAAACAAAACACAGATTTGAAATCTAGCCACTAATTTCAATAGCAAAATAGGTAATAGTTTAACAATTATAAAAATAGCCTTCCTAATTTTGTAAGCATTTTAGTCCTAAGTATTTGAGAAGTAAATAATAAACTAAAGGGAACATTACCAAGAATTGTGGTGTTGAAGGATTCTCGTAACACCTCAGAACTCAGATTATTTTGAATAACATCCCCATTTTAGAAATGACTTGACCAATGGCAAAAAGGAAGAATCATGGGTAGAATAATGTAAAGGATGCGGTAACATTTGTGGTGGATTGTAGATATTTGTCAATATCAAATGTTTTTTAGAAGTGTCACAGACTTAATTCAATGTGCTACTATAGCAAAAGATACATGCAATGGAAATGCCTATTTGAGTTCGTTGAGAGAGAGAGGTAGAAAAACTCTGTACACTTTTAAACCCCTTTTACAAAAATTATGACAGAGAAACCTGACATAGGAAAAACATGGAAGTGGAAGAAATGTGACCTAACTTATTCAATCTTGCTTCTAACCTCCAAGCTGCCCTTGTTCATTCCTGGGCATAGGCCAAGGTAATTATGGGAATAATTTACTTTACAGTTTACTTTGCAATAAAAATGATAACAGCTCCTCTCCCAAACTAACTCCCTCCTTGCCTGGGGACCAGACTGCCTTTGTAAAACAAAGAGATAGCCACAACATTAGAAATTATACCTCAAGGGTCATGCATCCAGAGGACACAAGATTCCTAGCCTCCTCCATTGCTCCTGTAGATAACATTATTGTTGTAAAATCTGTAATTGGGATCTGAGGTATTCTCAGACTGAGCATTCTGATGGACCAGCTGGTAACACTCAGACCAGTTAACTGGCACTTTTGGTCTTCAGGCCCGGACCCAGAAACTGACTCAGCCCAAGAAGACAAGCTCCTACTCCCTCTGATTTCATCCCCAAGCTACCCAATCAGCACTTTCCATTCTCTAGGCCCTTGTCTACCAAACTATTCTTAAAAAGACATAGCCTGTGAATTTTCAGGGAGCCTGATTTGAGTAATAATAAAACTCCAGTCTCCCATGTAGTCTGTTCTGCTCTTATTAAACTATTTTTTGTTGCAATAACAGTGTCTCAGTACACTGGCTTTCCTGGGTGGTGAGTAAGAGAAATCCACTGGGCAATTACACATATCCTATCTCCACAGTCTATGTGTGTGCATGCGTGTGCCATAAACCATTCTTGAAATACACAAAAGTAGACTTTAGCAAATGGATAGACCCCTTGCTCTTAGTTGAAATGTCTTGAAACATCACAATTTTAATTCTCCCTAATTTGGTTTAATTGATAATTTTATTTTGATTCCAATAAAAATAAAATCCTTTTTTTTCTTTAGGGTAGTAACCTGATACTAAACCATACTTAGAAAAAATAAGCACACAAATACGTTTAGAAAAAAAAAAAAAAAACCTGCATAGAAAGAACAATAAAGCATGCATCCTGTCACATGTTACAATCTTCTTGATAATTTCTTTAAAATAAAATAGAATTTAAAAGATGTGGTATTTTCACAAAAGCAGACAAAACTGAGACAGAATCCAATCCAGAAGAATACATAACTGTCTACAAAATCCAGCATAGCTAAATATCTCAAAGCACTGACTCAAAATGAAACTTTTAAAAACAGTGCTGGGGAAACTAGAGAGCTATTGGAAAAATAATTAAATTCAATCTATCCCTCTCATTATACACAAGAATAAATCCTAAATGAATCAGAGACCTAAGAGGATAAGGGGAAGGTGGTAGGAAGGAAGGAGCAGCAGAGGGTGAAATTATTTAATAACTTGGGAAAAAATGAAGACAATGACAAAGACAAAGTAACCACAATATATAAAGAACAGGCCACGCCAAAAACCCAGCACTTTGGGAGGCCGAGGCGGGTGGATCACGAGGTCAAGGGATCAAGACTATCCTGGTCAACAAGGTGAAACCCCATCTCTACTGAAAATACAAAAATTAGCTGGGCATGGTGGTGTAAGTCTGTAGTCCCAGCTACTTGGGAGGCTGAGGCAGGAGAATTGCCTGAACCCAGGAGGCAGAGGTTTCAGTGAGCTGAGATCGCGCCATTGCACTCCAGTCTGGGTAACAACAGTGAAACTCCGTCTCAAAAAAAAAAAAAATATATATATATATATATATATATATATATATGAAACCAATAGCTCACAAATCATACAGAAAAGTGGGCCAATAACACAAATCTCAAAGAAAGATATTAAAATGAGCATTGAACGCATGAGTAGATGATAAGACATCATATGTAATAGGAGAAATGCAAATTAAAACATTGATATATCACATCTCACCCACTGGATTGGACAAACTCCAAAAGCTTGACAATAATCTGTCTTGTCTAGACTGTAGAGAACCTGCACTGTTCTCCCACATGTTTTACATGGAAAAGAGTAAAACACTTACAGGAAGAGTTTGTCAGCATTTAACAAAGCTATGTGTTCATTTATCCTTTGCCCATGCATCTAATGTCTAAGAATTTATCCTGAAGACACACTGGCAGCAATACAAAATGATCATACAATATGCAAGGTTATTATCTGCAGTATTATTTGTGAATGCAACACTCTAAAATAACCTAAATGCCCAAACATAAGAAATACAATGAACAAATTATTTCTATGCACCGTGTATTATACGCCATGTAGCCATGTAGTACAGCGCTGCTTTGAAAATAATGAGAAAGTCTGTTTACTAATATAAAGTGATTTCTAAAATACGTCGTTCAATTGAGAAGGAAAATTGCTCAAAATTATATATTGTATGCTGCCTTTTGTTTATAAAATAAAAGAGGGAACAAAGTAAAAAAGAATGAAAAAAAATCCTCTTTAAGAATGAATTTTTTTAAACTTTCCCTTTTCTTAGTATGCTTAATTTTTGTAATTTTGGGGGATATGGAAATTTTGAAACTCCTTCAAGTACTGTACAACTGAACTAATGAGCTAAAGCACCATTGCTGTTAAAGGCTGTGGTTTTTACTGAGAAGAAAATATCTGTGTCTACAAATACATAGAATGATGATTGTGTGTGTGTGTGTGTGTGTGTATTACTTATGTATTTATATTATATATATTGTATTTTTTTCCTAGTCACTGAAGTGACTTAGAAACAACATTAATTCTAGTAGTAAAGAGCAAATCTAGTTTTCAGCACTTAGAGTGGTTTCTAAGAACCACTCACTACTGAAAGAAACCAGAGATTCTCAAGACATAACAGATTTTAAACCCTGGACAATGGAAGTGCAAAATCAGCTTTGGACATCTAGTTATGCCAGCGGATCCCAAAATGATGGGGACATAACAAAAAGACACACGGGATACCTTGAATGGGCTTCTGTAGCCAAATCTGAATAATTTTATCATTAAAATAGATAAAGATGATGATGGATTTTAACCTCTTAAGTAAAATAGGAATGTGCAATTTTGCTTTGACAATAAGCAGATAGATATAAAGATCAATTGATAAATTGCATATAAGAAAGGAAACAATGAAAAAGAGAGAACAGGTTCTGACATGGCATTTCAACTCTTCAAGGTGATAGGAGAGGTGGAGGTGGAAAATTGCTACTTTGCAATTTGCATGGTTAAAACTGTTCCAGATAATTGTCATGGGAGTGAGGGTTGGTAATAGCAATATGGCCTCATGTCAAAAAGTTTCTCTGGAGATTACTTATTATGTGGAAAGGCAAATATACATGTATGCAGTGGAGTAGCCTGACAATGACTTGGGGGATCAAGATAAATGTTATCTTGAGTGACAGCCAGATACCACATACTACTGGATGTGTGTAATACATGAGAAAGGATTCTGCCTCATCTGTACCATAAGATGGTAAGGGATCCACAACTTGAATCTCATCCCTATAAGCACCAGACAGCTGCAAACCTTAAGAATAGTCTGTAAGATAATTGAGCTGTACTTTTCAAAGTGTCAGTGTCATGAATGGTGCAGTTGTGTTGAGAATCACTTCCAGATTAAAAGAAGTCTAAAGATAATACACAGCTAAATGTAAAACATATCCTTAAACTATATGCTGTATCAGAGGGTCAATGCTATAATAAAACATTATTGGAATAATATGTATGCAGCAAAAAAAGGAGAAAATGTACAGATTGTCATGTCAGGATTAAGAATGAACTAGAGTCCTTTGTATCACTTAGACCTGAAGTAATATGTGCAGTTGACCTAACAAGCAATATTCGCACAGTGGAGAAACATGTAAACATAATTTCTGTTAGTTAAATGTTTGCCAGGAGCCATCATAGGCACTTCACATCTATCATGTCAGATAATCTATGCACAGCAAAAGAAACTATCATGAGAGTGAACAGGCAACCCACGAATGGGAGAAAATTTTTGTAATCTATCCATCTGACAAAGGGCTAATATCCAGAATCTACAAATAATGTAAACAAATTTATAAGAAAAAAAAACAATCCCATCAAAAAGTAGCTGAAGGATATGAGCAGATACTTCTCAAAAGAAGACATTTATGAAGCCAACAAACATAGGAAGAAAACCTCATCATCACTGGTCATTAGATAAATGCAAATCAAAACCACAATGAGCTACCATCTCACACCAATTAGAATGGCGAACATTAAGAAATCAGAAAACAACAGATGCTAGAGAGGATGTGGAGAAATAGAATGTTTTACGCTGTTGGTGGGAGGGTAAATTAGTTCAACCATTGTGGAAGACATTGTAGTGATTCCTCAAGGATGTAGAACTAGAAATATCATTTGACCCAGCAACCCCATTACTGGATATATACCCAAAGGATTATAAATCATTCTACTATAAAGGCACATGCAGATGTATGTTTATTGCAGCACTGTTTACAATAGTAAAGAGTTGGAACGAGCCCAAATGCCCATCAATAATAGACTGGATAAAGAAAATGTAATACCTATGCACCATAGAATACTATGCAGCCATTAAAAAGGATGAGTTCATGTCCTTTGCAGCGACATGGATGAAGCTGAAAACCATCATTGTTAGCAAGCTAACACAGGAACAGAAAACCAAACATTCCATGTTGTCACTTATAAGTGGGAGTTGAAAAATGGAAACACATGCACATAGGGAGGGGAACATAACACACCATGGCTCTCAGGGGTTGCGGACAACGGGAGGGATAGTATTAGAAGAAATGTAGATGACAGGTAATGGGTGCAGCAAACCACCATGGCACATGTATATCTATGTAACAAACCTGCACATTCTGCACCTATATCCCAGAATTTAAAGTATAGTAGAAAAATGTAAAAAAATATATGATTGACTTAAGATATAGATATTAAGGGGAAATGGAAAAATATAAATAATATATCAAAGTGCCTGAGGTTCTTACTTTAGATATTTAAAGGAATTTTTAATTTCTAGTTTTAAACTGATGACTAATTTTCTCCTAATGAATGTTAAAGCCCAATGTTTTCGGTGGTATTAGACAAATGCTTTAAGAAAATTGGTCAATAGTTTTATATATGACTTATTTGAAACTACTTTTGTTACATTTCTTATTGTTGCTAAAATGTTTATCACTGTAATAAAAAAATAAATACATACTAACAAACAGGAATTCTCTTGAAGTCTTGATGTGAAACACAACACATACACAAGGTTGTAGAAAAAATAATTTTAAAATGTATGCTTATTAATATAAGAGACAAAGTCAATTTTTGATATAGTCTGTGATACTGATAGAAAAGACTTACACAATGTATATTTTAAGTATGAATAAAGCATATATCTTTATTTGAGTGGAAAAGTAACCACCTACCACTTTTTGAAAATTGAGTGCTTTATAATTTTCTTTACATACAGGAGAGATTTTAAAACTGGTTTAATTTTCAATAGAGTGTCTAATTTGAAAACTTAAACAATTATAGAGTACAAATAATTTATTTTTAAAGTTATAAACTCACTTCTTCTGACTTTCCTGTCAACCTCTAGGTGAAATGTTCCAAAAGTTTGCCTAGTGATTTTCCCATTAAAATGCAAATCAGTTTTCCTAAATGACAAATATGAAATTAAAACCCTTATACGAAATGGAGACATGCCTTAATGACTGCAAATTTAAATCCATTCTTATGTTAAGACCTGAGTTATGAGGTTCTATCATGAAGAGAAGAAAGTTTGCCAGAGTGGTTTCTCACACTTTCTCATGCTTGATAATGTAATGTTAAATATTCAAGAAAGTATTTCCAATGGCAACAGATTTTAATTGATAACACTAACAAATCATTAGTAGACATTTAAATTGTTTGACACTATTTGTAAATTGTATGTATATGCTCATAACTTTGACAAACATCAGTTAATTTTGCACTGAAAGCTCATATTTCTGTGATGAAAGGAACCTGAGATTTTGGATATGAGTGGGGTTTGTAATAATCATTTGCTATGATATATTGTATCTATACGGTATGAACATATTTTGTAGTATTCCTTAAAAGCTCAATTATTATAATATGGTAGTCTGTATTGGATTCTGGAACAGAAAAAGACACTGGTAGAAAACTTGTGACATCCAAAAATTTAGTTAATAATAATGTGTCAATGTTTTAATAGCCAGAACACTTGTGATTGTTAATGTCTGATACTTAACTCGATGTACTAGGAAAATGGAGTAATTATTGAGTTTATAGCAATGGGAAAAACAGATATGGTTTGGTACAAGTTTCTTTCTTCTTTTATTTCTTTCTCTCTCCTTTACATATCTCTTTGATCCTTTAATTTTTACATTCTGAAAGAAATTGTCTGGATTGCATTAAGACTGATATTGTCAGCTCCAACTTCAGTACTTCTCTTTATAACATTCCAAGAAAAAAAAGAATATTTTCTTCCTACAATATCTATGTATTAATATTGCTAAGGTATAAAACCTGTTTTGGTTACTTAAAAGTCCTTAAAATGATAGTAATCAAATGAAAGACTGTTCATTTTTGGCCAATCCTATTCATGTAAGCAAATAGTACCAAGTTAAACTTGGTAGGAAAAAAAAATGTTTTCTTGGGAAAACCAAATCTAAACAAGCACTTCGCCAACACATCTGATCTCAAACATGAGCTCTTGCACCCTGCTTCTGTAGTAGCCTATATATTACTCAATCAAATTATTCGGAATCATTGCAGGTCTGCCTTCTTTACATTATTTGTGACTTAAGAAATAATGCATGATCATCTTTCTATCTCCATGTTTGCCTGATGTTTGTAACTACAAAAGTTTTGATGAACAGAAATACAAATATAAATAAGCCAATATGAGGCAAGTAAGGGAAATTTGGAGTTAGGTATGTGATATGGTGATGCTCATTTTTACTTAAAATATGTGATGCTCAGTTTTTGTCTTATTTCCTGGATGTTAGATTTTTTTTATATTTAAAAAATGGTTTTAAAGATACTCTCCAACAAATACAAGATCTAAAGTAATTGGGCTCTATATTAATTTTTTTAGGGATAACACTATAGGAAAACTTTCATTTTACCCATTTTTATCACCTTCTTCACACACACACACACACACATACACAAACACACATACACACACACACACAGTCCTTGTCTGTCACCAAATAATTATTTAGCCTGCTATTGTTTATTAAATTTATTTATTTATTAATTGTTTTAGATTTGGGGTACATGTGCAGGATGTGCAGGTTTGTTACATAGGTAAACGTGTGCCACGATAGTTTGCTGCACCTGTAAACCCACTGTGGAGGTATTAACCCAGCATGCAACAGCTCTTTCCCTAATGCTCTGCCCCCACCAGCCTCCCCTGACAGGCCCCAGTAAGAGTTATTCCCTTCCATTTGTCCACGTGTTTTCATTGTTCAGTTTCCACTTTTAAGTGAGAACATACAGTGCTTGACTTTCTCTTCCTGCATTAGTGAGTCAAGGATAATGGCTTCCAGCTTCATCCCTGTCCCTGCAAAGGAAATGATCTCATTTCTCGTTATGGTTGCATAGTATCCTGTGGTGTATGTATACCACATTTTCTTTAGCCAGTCTATTATTGACTGATTGGGCTGGTTCCCTGTCTTTGCTATTGGGAATAGTGCTGCAATGAACATATGCATGCAGGTATCTTTGTAATAGAATAATTTATATTCCTTTGGGTACATACTCAGTAATGAGATTGTTGGGCCAAATGGTATTCCCAATTATTATTATTATTACTATTATTATTATTATTATTATTTTTTTGAGATGGAGTTTCGCTGTTGTTACCCGGACTGGAGTACAATGGTGCAATCTCAGCTCACCACAACCTCCGCCTTATGGGTTCAATCAGTTTTCCTGCCTCAGCCTCCCGAGTAGCTGGGACTACAGGCACGCACCACCATGCCCAGCTAAGTTTTTTATTTTTAGTAGAGACAGGGTTTCACCTTGTTGACCAGGATGGTCTCGATCTCTTGACCTCGTGATCCACCCGCCTTGGCCTCCCAAAATGCTAGGATTACAGGCGTGAGCCACCGCACCCAGCCCGGTATTCCCAATTCTAAATCTTTGAGGAATCACCACACTGTCTTCCACAATGGTTGAACTAATACACATTCCCACCAATAGTGTAAAAGTGTTTCTATTTCCCTGCAACCTCATCAGCATCTGCTGTTTCTTGACTTTTTAATAATCGTCATTCTGACTGGTGTGAGATGGCATCTCACTGTGGTTTTGATTTGCATTTCTCTAATGATCAGTGATGTTGAGCTATTTTTCATATGTTTGTTGGCCACATGTATGTCTTCTTTTGAGAAGTGTCTGATTATATGCTTTGCCCACGTTTTAATGTTTTTCTTTCTTGTAAATTTGTGTAAGATCCTCTTTACTCTTAATGTTTTCAGTGTTGGAGCAAACTGCACCTGCTCCTGAGGTCACCAGAGGTTCTGTGGAATCTTTGGAAAAATACCACAAGGGATAAATTCCAGGGTCTCCATGATCCCACACACGGTGCTTTCTTTTCTTATTATTCCTCTACTTCTTCAATGGCCTGACAATCAGGCTGACCACATTTCAGCAGACATGTTTTTAAGAGCCTAAAACATGTATTGCTAATTTTAGTAATATCATATATTCTCTTTTAAGCCCTTTAGATCATTTTTTTTAATGAAATTCTGCAAGGTAGAGGTGGTAAGGGGAAGTTTCATTTTGGTTTAAATTCATGCTGTTTTCCTCCTAGGCTGTTTTGCCATTAAAAAAAAAGAAGCATTCATCCTCCTTGATGGTTTATATCTGCACAGTGTCTATGGCTGAGGAGAAAATAAGTGAAAGAAGGGAACAATATAGACATGATAATCATTGAGACACATGTGCATACATAAAGCAGCTAATTATTTTATGAAACTTGTGATAGCTATTATTTATCAATGTGCTAATCACAAGAAAAAAACTCTTCTGTTTTATCTTGGTATCACCATATCCAGAATTCAAAGGCAGAAAAAAGAAGATTTATAATTAAGAAAAAGAATAATATGAGAGAGCAGCAGTGACAGAGAACATATACCTCTTATAGAGGAGGGTCAATGTGATTTATATGATAATCAAAAGGAATGTGTGTCAGTTTATTGAATGTTATCTACAAAAATGCCATGGTGACACCTTTGACAACCCAAAGAGTATGAATTTCAAACACTGTGCTAATGACTTTGGTGACACACACTATAATATTTAGCTAACAAAACTGATAGTCCAGTTGATATTTGTAAAGAGAATTTTTATTGTCATTTGGGAAATCAAAGTACTCTATTTAAATATATCTGAAAGCTGAGACGTGAAAAGGAAAATATCAGTAGTTGTTAACAGCATAATTTTTGAATCGGAATCATTAACAAAATAGATTTCTGAAAGAAGTGTGGATAGATGCTGTTGCAATAGCACATTAGTTCAGATGGGTGTTTAGATTAAAGAAAAGACTAGAAAAGAGAGATTGATGATTGACGGTTCAAGGTCAAAAATATTGACTTTAAACTTTTAAGTTAATGAACACTAATGGGAAGACATAGGGAAAGAACCCTTTATGGGATCCAAATTCTTAGCACATTCTTTCTCTTAGTGAAGTTGAATTGAACTCTGAGCTCATATTGAATCTCCTGGAGCTTCAAGTAGGTTCAGATGAGCCTAATGGGGGGCGGGGGGGGAAGCAAGATCTCATCATGTTCTTTTCATGCTTTCAGTGTTCAGTGTCTCAGAAGTCAGTGGGAATGCTCAGTGTGAAGAAACTTTGTGAGAGCAATGAATAAGGAGAGGCATCTGTCCCTTTTTTACCATGTGTGGCAGAACAAACCCCCATTTAATGAATGAGCTAATTTATCATTTAGAGTTCATTATTAGAAACATTGTGCAAGCAGATTATAAGGAATTTAAAGGCTGTAACTTTTAGATAACCCCCCAAAGTGCTCATTTTTAAATGCTGTTTTTAAATAGATGAACCCAGCTTTAAAACCAAATGGCTCAATTTCTAGTTTTGAGATTGTGCACCTTACCAACTCTGACCTCAGTGCAGCTCTCTATAAAACAAGAATCTTAGTACCTATTTCATAAGTGATAAGTGAGTATCAAACGTAATGACATACTATAGTGCCTACATTGGTATCTGAAATGGACACATAACAAAAGCTAGGTGCTTTCCTGGTTTGATTCTATTGGGTATTTCTGATACCAACAAGACTCCTTTTAAACATCAGAGGAATACAATTGTTTTGGTAACTAATTTAAAATCAAATAGCCAAATAGTGACTATATTGCTAAGATTTTCAGAAAAATAAAATGGAGACATCTTAGAACATAGCTTAATATTACTAAAATTTGTCAGTGTGCTCATGTGCGGACAACTTAGGAAACATTCCAGGAACTGATATTTTAGTTTTCAACATTTAAACTCCTTTATCTTGATATTTTTGAGGCTCTGTAGTCAAATAACTATGCATTAATTGACATGATGACTATCAACCAATACTTTTGATGGTTGAAATAGATGATGATGCCCTGTTAGTCTAGCTTATTTAGAAACTGGCACTGAAGAAAATTTTACAGTGCTGACATCATATTGGTAAGATTAAAAACCACGACCGTAATGGTGATGAGAATGAAAACTGAGTCAAGGAAAGCTATGAAGCTGAGAGCTTCAAGAAGACACAGCCATTCCATTACCAAATGTGCTTATGAGGTCTGCAGAAATTTATCTCAAAAGACTACAAGTAGAAAGCACCTTAGAGTGATCCAGAAAAGAGTTAAATGAGCAGGAATCTACCGACATGGCTCTAACCCACCTGCCACTTACTACTGGCCAAGGTTTGCTCAGTTGTGTCATATTCCCTTTGGCCACCACTAATGAAGACTTGTGGACTTAATGTGTAAGTATAAAAAGAAAAACAACCAGTCAGGTGTGGTGGCTCATGCCTATAATCCCAGCAATTTGGGAGGCTGAGGCTGGTGGATCACCAGACCAAGACATGGAGACCATCCTGGCCAATATAGTGAAATCCCGTCTCTACTAAAATACAAAAATGAGCTGGGCGTGGTGGCACCCACCTGTAATCCCACCTACTCAGGAGGCTGAGGCAGGAGAATTGCTTGAACCCGGGAGGCGAAGGTTTCAGTGAGTGGAGATTGCACCATTGCACTCTAGCCTGGTGGCACCATTGCACTCTAGCCTGGCGCCTGGTGACAGAGCAAATAAAAAAGGAAAATGATAGAACAACAAAAAAAAGACAGTTAAATATCTATTGATACAACTTGACACCGGAAGCCCAGAGTTTGAGCTTACACTTACCTACCTCAGGAAACTCAGAGTGGCATTCACAGGTGACCAAAATTTCTCAGTTTTAATGCACTTTGTCAGAAATCTCATGGTGCCTCTATGCCAAAAGAAATACATAAGAATTCACATTACTGGATAGTTAGGCTGAAATACCTAGTAAGTACTGTATCTTTGTCCTAAGGATTTGATGGCTTTTTTAAAAAAGCATATGAATTGAAAGAAGATATAACATTTTTATTTCATTCTTAAGTAACCACAAATGAACTACTAATGGGATTTGTGCACCCATTAAGAAGGTACAATTTTTCAAGCCTTGGAATTTATATAACCAACCTCATTTCCTATCTCCTGTATATTTTTGTGGCACTCATATAAAGATATGATATCATCAAAAATATATAATCTAATATTTAAAATGTGAACCACCTTGGAAATATACTTTGCAGGATGTCTGAGAGACACTGTGTATTGCTTGAAAATGTGATATGCCCGTCAGAACTTCTGGGTACCCTGGCACATAAGAAACTTGGGTGTCAGAAAAGGCAAAGGAAGCAGGTAGTGCTTTATGAGATAGGGTTTGGATGAAGGAATGAGAAGCAGTTTAAAAGCCCTCTGTCCTATTAGAATCTTTTACACATTTTTAAAACAAAACTCTCAGAAATATCAGGTAACCAAATAGCCAACCATATAACATGGTAGAATATTGCCTCAGCTCTAGATTCTTATTCTTTGAGGAAAATCTTGATTCTTGGAGGATATCTCAAAGTCTGAGTTTACTGATGTATGAAATGAAACTAGAAACTACTAGTTTCTATTTATGACTCTCCTTCATTAATTCTCTGAGAATATTAAATGAGCTTTTCATTTAAAACATTTTGCACATTACTTGTGTTACAGCAATTGCTCAATGACTGTTGTCCTGCTGTCTATGGTGAAATCGCAAAGAACCAAGGGATCTAATCAATTTCAAACTCCAACCACCAAATATCATTATATCTTAAGTCCTCTCCTTTGATTTTGGGTCACTCTTACCTGGAAATAGAGAGCAAGGTTTTCCTAGGTAAGAAGATAAGAACATATTCTTGGGGTTTAAAGTTTTCCCAACATCCAAAGCAATTTGATGACAGTTTTGGTGAAAAACAATTTTAAGTTTTCTAGAAAAACCAACTGTTTCAAATTACCCATAATAGAAAAGGTGCAGCAAAGAACAGGCATGGTCCAGTCTGCTCTTTGTCAGATTATCCAGAATTCAAAGAGAGAAAAGGGAAGATGTATAGTTACAAAAAAAATAATATGAGAGAGGAGGAGTGACAGACAGCATATACCTCTTATAGAAGATGGGCAATGTGATTTATGTGATAATCAAAAGCAATGTATGTCAGTTTATTGAATGTTATCTAGGAAGATATCAAACTGCTGTTCCATATGTGGTTGAAAATTACAGACAAATCAGAATCCTTGTGATATTTGCCTATGAAGTTTTTCTCCCATGTTTGCTTCACTCTGTATACATAAGATGCTGCCACTTCTCATGCTTTTGATACTGCATATATGTTAGATAAACCTTCACCCTTGGACTGTGACTGTGGCTGCTTCCTGTCTTCTTGCATGGGCCATACAGTGTCAGTTTTAGCCCCCAGATTATAAGCTAGGGCACTCTTTTCTTTTTCTTTTGTCTAGTGCCCCAGTCTTAGATCATCCTACTCCCAATCAGAGTTGTTCATTTGAAAGATATGACAACATTCCACACTTACATTAAATGCACAGTGATGGGCCAAAAGTGGTAGATATCATCATATAATTTCATATTTAAAAAAATAGGTCAACAGTTCAAAGTTCATTTCAGTTCAACAAGTCTGTCAAATACTCAGATATGCCCAATAAAAGAAAACAAGAATGGATGCTAATCAATTAAAGCAAGTACTTTGTAGCTATTAATTAGTTGAAAGACAAAATACTCAGAATCTGTTGCATTAAGTTGTTTTATATTCACTAAGTCAATAATTGCCTCATCCCACTCTTTTAAAATGAGAACTTTGTATTAGTCTCTTCTCACACTTCTATAAAGAAATACCTGAAACTGAGTAGTTTATAAAGAAAAGAGGTTTAATTGACTTCAAGTTCTCCAGGCTGTATAGTCTTCTGATTCTGGAGAGGCCTCAGCAAACTTACAATAATGGTAGAAGGCGTAGGCAAAGCAGGTACATCTTACATGGCTGGAGTAGAAGGAAGAGAGAGATAGGGAGGTGCCACACACTTTTAAACAACCAGTTCTTATGAGAACTTACTATCATGAGAACAGTAAGGAGGAAATCCACCCCTATGATCCAGTCATCTCCCACCAGGCCCCTCCTCCAACACTGGAGATTACAATTCAACATGAGATTTGGGTAGGAACAGAAATGCAAACCATATCAAATAGACCTTAAAAGATGGTTAGTGGACTTCTAGGCCCTGCTTTCGCACATAAGGAGCTTGAAGCTCACCACTCCATCCCTAAATAAGTAAATGCTGAACAGATTGAAAAATCAACTGCTCTTCTTAGTTCTGTGAGAAAATTCAGGTCAAGTGGAAAGCCACTCCCTTAAAAATGAAAGAGATATAGATAGATAGATGATAGATAGATAGATAGATAGATAGATAGATAGATAGATAGATAGATGATAGATAGATAGATAGATAGATAGATAGATAGATAGATAGATAGATAGATGATAGATAAGAAAAATTTCTATTTCTTGATACAGAAACCCAGGAGCTGAAACTTCCGAGGGAACCAATGCCAGTGTAGAAAAGACGAAACTATAATTGCATTACTGGGGTCTCCGTGTGGGAAATTCTGAGCATTAAAACCTTCAGAGGAATCTCTACACTTCTGTGAAATGTATGTCCAGGAGCTCAATCAGGTTCCCATAAGAAATATTGAAGAAAAATTCCCTTGTGCTTCTAGCGGAGGAAGAAGAAAGTAAACTATTTTGACATAAGCCAGATCACTGTGTTCCTCTTGATAAGGTCTGCCCTCAAGAGAAACTATTTTACCAGAGTCTACCATGCTGGGATTTTATCAGATCTTACTGGCTTGGTGGAAGGGAAACTCCCAACTCAAGGTCACACTAGTTATCTTGTCCAACTGATAGTGTTTGAATGTTTGTCCTTCCAAATCTCAAGTTGAAATGTAACCCACATGTTAGAGGTTCGTCCTGATGGGAGGTGTTTGGGCAATGGGAGTGAATGTTTCATGAATCGTTTGGTGCCCTCCCTGCAGTATTGAGGTCATTTGGGAGCTGGTTGTTTTAAACAGCCTGACACCTCTGCCTCTCTCTCTTGCTCCCACTCTCTCCATGTGACACATTGGCTTTCTCTCATCCTCTATCATGATTCTAAGTTTTCGAAGGCCCTCACCAGAAGCCAATGCCAGCACCATATTTCCTGTACAGCCTGTAGAACTGAAAGCCAAAATAAATCTTTTTTCTCTATAAATTACCAAGTCTCAGGATTTTCTTTATAGCAATGCTCATAAACTAGCACACCACCTAAGGGGGCAGAAGTGGAGAGTGAAAACCACATAAAAAATTCACGGTATGGAAGAAAAGGCTCGGTAAAAAGACAGAGATCTTAAAATAGTTCTACAGACTCTATATATTCCGTATTCATGAATGGGAAAATGCAACATTGTTAATAAAACCATTTTTTCCCAACTTGATTTTTAGATTCAATGGAGTCCAAATCAACATTGGAGTGGCTATTTTTTTGGACATTAGAGTGAGCATGACATTTTCATGGAGAAGCAAAAAACCTAGGGTCAGAAGATATTGAAAGAGAAGAGCAAAATTGGAGAACAGACCCACCTAGATTTTAAGACTTACTTTAAGCTACAATAATCAAGATGGTGTGGTACTGGAAAAAGAATAGACACATAGATAAATGGAACATAATAGGGATGAGGAATATACTTACAAAAATATTTTTAGCTGATCTGTCACAAAGGAACAAATGTGACATAATGGAGAAAAGATAACCTTTTCAAGAGATGCTGCTGGAACACCTAGACATCTACCTTAAAAATATATATCAAGACATAGATATAAGACCCTTCAGAAGCATACTCACACAATTCTCAAGATGCATTACAAACATACTTGTAGAATGCAAAACTGCAATAGTTCTAGGAAATATGGGAGAAAATCCAGATGTCTTTTGGCTTGATGATGACTCAATATATAATTAGAACTTGTATTTTAGATGCAGGGGATATATGTGCAGTCATGTTATATGGGCATAATGCATGATGCTGAGGTTTGTGGTATAATTGATTCTGTCACACAAATAGTGAGCACAGGACCCAATAATTAGTTATTCAACATTTTCCCACCTCTCTCCCTTTACCCTCTTATGTGCCTCGGTGTCTATTGTTGCCATCTCTATGTCTTTGAGTACCCAATATTTAGCTCTAATTTATCAGTGAGCACATGCAGTATTTGGTTTTCTGTTCCCATGTTAATTCACTTTGGATAATGGCCTCCAGCTGCATTGATATTGCTGCAAGGGACTTGTTTTCTTTTTTTATGGCTCTGTAGTATTCCATGGTGTATATGTATCACATTTTATTCATCCTATCTACAGTTGATGGGTACCTGGGTTGATTTTACCTCTTTGTTATTGTGATAAGTGCTATAATCAACATATAAGTACATTTGTCTTTTTGATAGAATGATTTATTTTCTTTTGGATATATACCCAGTAATGGGATTGCTGGGTCAAATGTTACTTCCCTTTTATGTTCTTTCATGATTGATGAAAGCAGTAATTGATAAGCTGAGCTTTATTAAAATTAAAAGTTTCTGCACTGTGAGTCACCAGGAAGAGAATAAAAAGACAAGCCAAATACAGGGAGAATACATTTGCAAAAGATACATCTGATAACAGACTGTTGTAAAAACAAAGGACTCTTAAAATTAAACAGTAAGAAAGCAACTCCAATAAAGAGTAGGTCAAAACCTGAACAAACACCTTAGCACAGACGACATGGTCATTAAAAACATAGAAAAAGATAATTCACATCATACATCATCAGAGAAATGCAAATCTAAACAATGCTGAGATTTTGCTACATATCTGACAACGACAAATGCCGATGAGGATGTGGAGCAACAGGAACTTTCATTTCTTGATGGTGGGAATACAAAATATTACAGCCACCTTGGAGACACTGTGAGAGTTCTTTATAAACTAAACATAGTCTTACCAGATAATCAAGCAACTAAGCTCCTTGATATTTACCCAAAGAAGTTGAAAACATGTATATACAAAAATATGAAAAATGATGTCCTTTATTCATAATTTCCACAACTTGGAAGCAACTAAGATGTGTTTCACTAGGTGAATGGATTAATGAGCTCGGTATATCCAGAGGAGGGAATTTTATTCTCTACAAAAAAGAAGTGAGTTATCGACCCATAAAAATACATGGAGGAAATTTAAATGCATATTACTAAGTAAAATAAACCAATCTGAAAGTCTATATATTGTATGATTCAACTATATGACATTTTGTAAAAAACAAATATAGAGACAGTAAAAAGATTAATGGTTGTCAGTGGTTGACAGGAAGGAGGGATAAAGGAGGAGAGAGAAAGAAAGAGTGAGAAAGAAATCATCTAAGTTGGTGAAGCTCTTTCTTGGTAAAGCTCATTAAAAATGTTTTCCAGCTGACAACTCATGGCAGTTCAAACAGGAGCTGACATGGAACCAGAAGTAGTCTGGCTATGTATGTGGAAACTCACTGATAATGAAACTTGGATCATTGGCAGGGGACTCGGTCCATGTATTTCTCTGGAAATATTAAAATCAAATATTTTCTTCAATGTTGGGATCAAAGTTTAACTCCTTGAAAATGTTCATGGTTCTTTGTTGGAAATATATTTTTATTTTTCTGGTCTTGATCTATTCCCAAAAGTCTTATTCTAAGAAGTCCTCTCACAGAAGCAAAATGGATTGTAGGCAGATTTATCATATTTATATATTTGCTTTAGTACTCTAATATATTACACATTCCATTCAACTTGCCGTGGGGTGGGTTACAAATTTGTCTTTCTCACTAGACTGCTAAGTCTCTTTTGGGCAGGGGTCATGAATTTTTTTCTTTTTTCTTGCATTTCAGGACAACTCAGTGTCAAGAAAAATATTTTTATTCTATTTGTTTGATGTGTAACAGTTTACAAAGTGTTTACATGTACATGAAGTGTTTGGCATTTTCTATTTTATAATACAATCAATGGAATATGTGCCACTATTTGCATTTTATTAATGGTATAAGTGTGGCTCATGTGAACCTTTCACAAATACACTGGAAGAGCTGTGATTCAAACTCATCTTTCCGGAAACCAAATCCAGTGTATATTTTGTTAGACTGTGTTTATCACAGCATCTACGGTCCCTGCAGTGCTACATTACATATGCCCTTAAATATATTCAAATATATGCAGTGGGAATTTAAAGGAGTCCTTAAAGTATTTATCTGAGAAAAAAAATGAGTATAATGTTTTCGAAGAAGAGATGAGGTCTTTGGACATGAATCCACAATAATAACAAAGAAAACACTGACAAGAGGGTGAAACTGTCCTCGCTTTTCCAGTGTTCACTTTTTCTGGCTTAATTACCCATGAAATATGCAAATCACAACTTTCTGAATGTACACAGATTTCACAAACAAACACAAGTGCATTTTCAAGAGAGACTTTAATTTTCCTTCTTTTCATCCTAATTGACAACATTTGTAGAAGGAGCACAGTTTGAGCAGTAAAAAAAAAAAAGCCAGGAAAATTAAATACAGAGACATTCTGAACTGCATAATATGTCTCCTCTTTCATTAAGAGAATGAAATATTGTCAGTGCCCTTTATAGTTCTAATTAAGTATGTCAGTATAATACTTAATTGAGAGAAATATGCAAATTATTGTTTCTTTATAAGGCCAAAGCTAAATAAACAGCATTCTGCAAGTATCCCTCTCATTAAGTACAGATGCAGAAGTCTTGGGCAGATTAAGTTATTGCAGACAGTTATTTTTACTTAGAAATTTGTCCCAAACATTTTCATGCTTAGCTTTCTATATCAAATACTAGCAAATGTGAGTCTTAACCATATTTAAATGTTAATGTGGCTTCAAATAAGCTATGGATTGTGAAATAGTAGGTTTTGATTGAGTTGACTGTTTTTAAAAAAACTGTTCGTATTTGACTTGTGATGCAGAAATTATAGGAGCAAACTTTTGGTTTTGTACAGACATTATTTCCACTCTGTGGATAAGCTCAACAAAGGTCATATCTCAAACCAAAAAAATGCTAGCAAATTTGATTTTTTTTTCAATATCAGCATGTAATATCTCTTGGAGAAATGCAGTGCTCTTCTTTTTTCTTTTTTTTTTCTTTTTTTTTTTTGAGACAGAGTCTTGCTCAGTAGCCAGGCTGGAGCACAGTGGCCACAGTCTCAGCTCACTGCAACCTCCATCTCTGGGGTTCAAGCGATTCTTCAGCCTCAGCCTCCCAAGTAGCTAGGACTACAGGTGCGTGCCAAATGCCTGGCTAATTTTTGTATTTTTAGTAGAGATGGGGTTTCACCATGTTGGCCAGGATGGTCCCGATCTCTTGACCTTGTGATCTACCCGTCTTGGCCTCCGAAAGTGCTAGGATTGCAGGTGCAGTGCTCTTCTTAAAGGAAACTAATATGACTAATACCAATGGACAGTACATTCACTGTCTGGTCTAGACACTTTCATCTATGAGGACTAGAGCCAACTGCTCTACCATCTCTACTTCAGTGCCAATCCAACCATTTTGATTTAATTTGGGGAGAGTGAATGTATCATTCTGTCTAGATACTAACAACAAGCAGACATGTGAGATACTAAAAAACTCGGAGGGCTAGGAAGAACCTACTTAAACCACTTCTTTTCTTTACCGTATCTAAGTCATTGCAGGCAGATAAATACGTATCACAAATGCTAATGTATTTTTCTGCTTGTTCTCAGACATCTTAACACCCCATAGTTCACCTGAGCTGTATTACTAACTCCCCTTGAGTATACCCATTTCTCTGACTTTATCCTATGTACAAGTGATAGTCTTTTATGGTGACATCCTTTTTCTCCTCTGTGTCTTGAAATTTTAATCATCTTTTTCACTAATTAAATTTTTTTTTTCCGTGAAGTTTTCCCTGATATTTTTAGGGATCATTTGTTGCTCACTCTTTATGACATTAGCTCTTTACACATTCATTGGTGTTATTAGTTATTATAATACATTGCCATTAATTTACTGGTAGAGCTTTCCTCAACCTCTCCACATCTGTCCCCAAATTGTGATTTATTTATCACTCTAAACCTTTTTTTATTCTATGGCCCATTCCCCCAATCCCTTTGAAACTTAATAGGCATATTGTAGATGTTAGCAATTTAAAGTTCCTTTGTGTGACACTTTTATTGCTAAGTATCTAAGACATATTATTGATACAGATTGCATTAGGTATTGTTTTAAGAAAATATTTAAATATTCATTGAACAATATATTCAGCAGGAATAAAGTGATTCTGTAATTACACAAATGACTAAAGAAATGTGTTTTTGACCTTACATTTTAAAATTGTTGATGACAAGTTTAAACATTATCATAGTTGCCCAGCCTCTTTCCTCATCAGTGAAGATCATCCTGAAATGTGTGTCCTATATGAATTTTACGAGGGTTAACTGAATGAGAAATAGAAGTTATTTACCCTCTGATTACAAAATGATATGGCTGTTTATAACCTCATAAAATGAACCTTTCATTAATAGTGAATGTTAGTCATTATGTATGGATTTTTTATTCATTTTGGCTTGTCTTCATTAGGGACACCTATTCCATTATTTTCAGCCTGAGATAGAAACACTAATTTCTGGAAAGCATTCAGTTTCTTAAATTTGGCAGGGGCTCACCTGTGTGTCCCAGGACATGCATTTTCTCAGCCTTAATTATTGTATTAGTCCATTCTCTCACACTGCTAATTTAATAAAGAAAAGAAGTTTAATTGACTCATAGTTCTGCACGGCTGGGGGGGCCTCAGAAAACTTACAATCATGGCAGAAGTTATATCTTCACAGGGGAAGCAAACCTGGAGCTTCTTACATGGCGACAGGAGAGAGAAGAGTCCTGAGCAAGGGGGAAAGAGTTCCTTATGAAACGATCAGATCTCATGAGAACTCATTTACTATCATGAGAACAGCATGGGGAAAATCTCACCCATGATCCAGTTACCTCCACCTGGTCCCACTTTGACACTTGGGGATTATGAAGATTGTAGGGATTATAATTTTCACGATGCGAACTGAGTGGGGACATAGAGCCTAACCACATCAGTTATTTTCTCCGCCCTTCCTCATTGCATCTTTCCTTCTCTACCAAGGCATTGTCACCATCACCCTTCTCTTATGTATTTTCTCTGACTGTCCCTAATATTAAAATAAACACCCTCATCTATGTTTCAATAATACAATATCTACTCCTTCTTTTTACTCATTTGTTAATCCTTTCATCAAATAATTGTTCACTGACCACCTCCTTTATTTTTGGAACTGACGGTATAATTGAAAGTAGTAACACCCATGATGTCTTTTCTCCTAAAGTTGAGTCTGGTTTAAGAATTCCTGCCACATCGGACATTTCAAACATATCAAATGCATATGTGTTTGTCTTCTTATTAGATTCTGAACACTCATCTGGGACAAGAGCTGCATATTTTATTACACTCCGAGCATTTAGGACTGGGGAAAGTAGTACTCAGGGAAGTTTTGACTGAATGGATACCCAAAGAACTTTGCATTTCTTTAGTCTCATTCTCAATCAACTGACCAGTAAATCATTAGTAAACTCTTCAATTATCAGTCTTGATAGAGTTGGAAGTATTTTTATTATTTATTTATTTATTTTATTCATTTTATTTTATTTTATTTGAGATGGAGTCTTGCTCTGTTGCCAGACTGGAGTGCAGTGGTGCGATCTTGACTCACTGCAACCTCTGTCTCCTGGGTTCAAGCGATCCTCCTGCCTCAGCCTCCTGAGTAACTGGGACTACATGCACGTGCCATCAGATCTGGCTAATTTTTGTATTTTAGTAGAGACTGCGTTTCACCATGTTGGCCAGGATGGTCTTGATCGATTGACCTCGTTATCTGCCCACCACAGCCTCCCAAAATGCTGGGGTTACAGGCATGAACCACCCTGCCTGGTCAAGTTGGAAATACTTTAAGTGCTCTGGCAATGCAGTGTTCTGCATAAAATTGAAGCTCACTAAATGTTCTTTCATCAGTTAAAGGCTATCATGAATTCACTTCTAGGCCATAATACATATGAATGAGTGTAGTAATTAGATAAAGCTGTTATGTGTCACTATTTCTGTTTACTGGGTCTGTCCCATTGAGTATTTAATCACATCTTAGCTCTAATGACATCAGCTCCATGAATGAAGTTTCTCTGTTCAGTTTCAAGGCATGATCCTTCACAGGAACACTATGGATCAGGGAGCATATATACAACTACAGCTTCCAATATCTTGGTACATGTTCTTAACACACATTTCCATAATTTCTCTCTTGCCCCAGTAATTATTTATAAGATTATCAAAAGCCATTAATTCAATATTTGAAGAATATTAAAGATGCCTCTCAATACCTACTTAATGGGCAGAGGTGATGCTATGTTTGTTTTGATGGGGAGGTTTATTCTGTCAGTTATAATGAGAGCTCAGCAAACATGTTGGCCTGTTACTGGCATATAAGATAAAAACCTTCTCGAGGAAAAGAAGTCCTTATGGCTCACTGGTCTAGTCTCTAATCAAGTAGACACCAAAATGCTTGACACTTGAGAGAAGAGGCATACATAAGTTAATTGCAAGAAGACATGACAATATTTTTTTTTTGGACTGAAAATTTTAAATATGATACAACTATAAGCTCATGTATTTTGCAAGAGACTAAGGAATTACAACCATCTCTCACTTATTATTTTTACTCTATCTTCTTAATATAATAGCACTTTAATTTATATTTACTATTACAATTAAAAAAATGTTTGCCGTTCCCAGTTGACCTAAAAGTAAGCAATACTTGTGTGATCTAAAATAAGTAAAGGATTAAGAATGCATTTTTTCACTATTTTATATATCAAGAAAGCTAACCTAACACAAGGGTAATAGAGGCATACATGGTGGATAATATACTGTAGTCGACAACAGTTTGGCAGACCCGGCTTCCATTCTCTAAACATGTTATCCTGTGTCTACCTCCACTTAAAAGGAGGGAAAGATTTTATACACATAGTCCCACCCTGTCTGCAGCAGAGGTGACTAGTGATACAATTTCCTAGTCGTATGGTTACCAGCATGGATTCCAAAGGCAAATACTTCAGTTTAGATCATGTCTCTTCTGTTCACCAGATGTGTGATTTGGGGCACAGAATGACCTCACTGTATCTCGGTTCCTTCTCCTGTTGAATAGGAATAATCTGAATAGCTACCTCTTAGATATGTAAATGAATTACTATATGTTAAGTACTCAGAAAAATACCTGGCACGTAATAAATACCATAAAGAAAAAAGCCATTATTATTCCTTTTTTTTTTGCTGTTGTGAATGTTGTCAACGAAGATGGAATTGGAAGTCAACTTTAACATGAAGAAAGCTTTAACATTGCTTATAAAATCAAAAGTTGTGGTTGGCACTACATCACCTTTTGAATAGCTACAGTGACTCTGGGATGGACATCTGTAGCTGCAACACATATGAAGGACTTCTTATAAAAATGTCAACACTGGAGTGAAGTTCAAGAGAATTGAAGAGAAGAAGAATTTGACATAAAGTTCTTACTGAACCCAAACCCATTATGTGCTTAAGACACTGTAACCAACTTATATATCAGCTAAAATTAAAAGCATTCTTTACTGACATGCTGATGGAGGAGTCCAAGAGCCAAGTCTTATTACAACCATAATTATCAAAATGTGCTCTCCTTATCATTGCTCAATGGATGGACCAAATTGGAGTTTGGGAGACCCAATTTCTCTTCTTCAAACACCTATCCTGTGTCTATCTCCACTCAAAAGGCTGGAGAAATTTTCTACACGTAGCCCCGCCCTGTCTGCAGCAGAGGTGATTGAGGACACATTTTTCTAGTGTTACGAAAAAGTTTCAAGTACAGCCTCTGGGAATCTTACAGATCTTTGGGATCAAAAGAGTTTGCTACATGGATAACAGTTATGCATTATCATGTATTTTGACCTAGGCATTAGGGTAATTGTCTAGTTCTTACATGTTAAGAGATCATAATTTCTGAACCACTGATGATATCGCCAAGTTTAGAGACAAGATTTTTTTTTCTTACAGACTCTTTTATATTACCTGTGACATTTTAATTTTGCTGGTAAAATGTATAAAGTTGATACCCATGGTAGCTAGCCTTCAAGATTATGAATGCTTCAAAGTATACATATCTTTGTACAATTTCTTCTCACATTGTACAAGGTGTTGGGGTGAGTGACCAGTAGCATTCAGCAAGAGTGATACTGTGCCACTTTCAAGATTAGTAGAAACTACCCTAAAAGACTGTCGTTTCTGCGTTGGATGTTGTCTTGCTAGCTAGTTCTCTCTCTTAGATAACACATTATGGGCAAAGCAAATTGCCATGTCTTGAGCACACTTAGGCTGCCTATAGAGCGGCTCACATGTCAAGAAACAGAGGTCCACAGCCAAACGTCAGTGAGAAACTGACACCTGCCAACAACCACATGAGTGAGCTTAGCAGTTAATTCTTCAGCTTCCGTCAAACCCAGAGATGACTGCAGCCTGAGCCAACAGCTTAACTGTGACCTTGTGAGACACCCTGGACCAGGCTCCTCCTAGATTCCGACCCTTAGAAACTGTGTGACATAATGCATGTTGGTTGTTTTAAGCCATAAATATTTTATGCTTTATTTATTTAGCAACACATGAGAGTAGAAGTGTCAAAAGAAAAAAATATAATTCGACAAATGTAAGTTACCCAGGGCAAAAGCTGGTGCATATTCAGCATCCTATAAATCTATCTCCTTTTTAAAAATGCAAAACAAAACCAAACAAAACCCTGAAATCCAGTTTAGTAAGGGTACAAAACTACTTTTCTCAAATTTTAAATGTATTCATGACATTGTTTTTCTGTTTTTAAGAATTATTTATTCTGTTAAAAAGATACCTTAAGACTCATGTACTATATAAAATACACAGCCATACTCTGAGGGCAATTTATTTTCATTCATATATTGAATGTTAGAGACCTACTCAGGCAAAACATAGTTGTAGTTTAATCTAACAGTGATAAATTACTGGAGTGAATTCATGCAAACAGGGAAATTGAAATTAAATTCATCACACCAAGGAAAACACTTCCTACCCATGTAAATTAGCAGCTTTTCCACTAAAATCAATTTGTTTTGGTAAATTATGCAAAAATGCTCAAAGGGCTTAGGTAAGTAATTTATTATACTCTTGGCTGTTTTATAATGTTAGGAAATAAAATGTATTCACACAGTATTAGATGGTATAAACTGAGAACTTTAGTGACAATTTTTGTTTATTACAATTAATCTAACTTGACTGAACTGTCAGAACACCCACATTATGTGGGACATACAATACTTCTTGTACTGGTGCTTGCTTAGAAGTTGGTGAGTTTAAAACAAAAAAAAACTTTTAAAACTTAACTCTGTTTTTAAAGTACTGATTAATTCCTATAACATATCATGGCAAAGGTCAGTAATTTCAATGAAAAAATGTCGTGAATTTTGTAGTTATAAAATGGGTAATTACCTTCTTAAGCCTGCATGAGAACACAATTTTGTACAGGGCTTTTGTAGAATTAGTAGTGTAGTTTAATGAGATATCTTTGTTTGGCAGGAATTATATGTTGGGTTATCACCAAATCTAATGTGCACCTTTAAATCATATGGGATTTTCAACTACTTCTTTCAGCGGTGGAGTGGAGGTGTTGTATTTAATAATTTATCTCTCTCTTACCCTATGTCCAGTGATTTCAGTCATCTGCATTATTCTGCTTCACGTATCTTTGTTATCCTCTACCCCACCATATAAAATCAGTTTTAGGAACACTTTTATTATCCAAACTATAGAAATAGTCATCTAATGGTCTCATACATCTCATTTTCATTACTGCAAATCATTTCCAATCTGGCGGGCAAAAATATCTTAGCACATATGAAGTTGGAATGTCACTGCATAAAATCATTTACTGGTTTTCTTTGCCCACACTACGAATACTAACCTTACAGACTATCACAAAAGACCTTCTGCATCTTTACATTAAGCTATTCATATAGTATTTCTCCTTCTTCTAGGCTCTTCCTTCCTGATACATCAAATCTCTTGCCTATCCCAGACATACCATCAATTTCCCAAAATATGTCATTATTACTACACTGCCTATGAAAACGTACCTTCTCTTTGTATGGTGCTTCTCTTTTAAGATTAATAAAATGTAGATGACTTTAATCTTTTTAATCTTAACATTTTCAGAGCACTTTCATTTATATCATTTGTTTCTTTTCTCTTCTTGCTCACTAGAATGTAATCTTAAGCCTAACCCCATAATTCTTTGGTTCACCAGTAATTATATATGTGTGTGTATGTGTGTTTATAGCAATGTGTGTGCACACAGATATATATTTTAAATAGCATAAACTCTTTTATACTAGATGGTATCTTTTTCTTTATCGGGGTGTCTAATCCGCCTTACTTTATCTTTGATCACCAAGGTTTCCACATTCCATGCATCTAATTACTTTATTTATTACTCACATTATTTGCAAGTTGCAAAGTTACTTTTTAAAATCTCTTGGAGATACATTCAGCTAGCAAGCTAGATAGGTATAGATGCATATAGATAAAACTTAGACATATAGCTAGCTAGCTAGCTAGCTAGATAATAGATAGATGTCACATATTTATGATGGCATAATAAAAAATATAATTAGTATCTTGAAATTTACTGCTGGAACCATCTTAGCTCATTTATATGTTAGGATCATTTGACCCATGTTATCTTGCACTTTGGAAAATAGATGGGGATAATCTATTCTTTGTAAATATGAGAAAGCTAATGGTTTTTTTAAAATAATGACCACTTTGGAATAACCCCATTGTTTTTAATTATATTGGCATCCATTCTCTCAGTGATCCTTAGGGAAAAATGGAGATTGAGCTAGGCAAAATTTCCTCCTTCTCTACCCTACCGCTGAATATCCAGGAAGTGATCATAAGTGAAGAAGACCTACAGGCTCAAATCCTTGGCTCCAAGCATCACATCCTGTGTTTATTCCACTACATTAGGAAACCACCATCTAAATGTGAATTTAACTTTATTCCACATATGTACTTTTAAACAAGTCAATGAAATTTTGGCCCATATAGTTTAATCATGCTACAATAAGGGATTCTTTCATTTCAGGAAATGAATTGGTACTTTCTTATGTAATACAAATATTTCTTCTATTTTGATAATTAGAAAATATTTTTTATTTTTATTTGAGTTTATTAAAAAATTTTTTGAATTAATACATGTGCAAGGTAAAAAATTAAATAGTACAGAAGGGCTCAAAATGAAAAACAGTTTCCCATCCCACCCTTTTGAAATCTAGTCCCATTCCCTAGAGGAAATGTATTTAACAATATTTATTTTAGATCATCTGGCAACTACCTTTCTAACTTTAAACAATATGTTTGAACAACAATTTCTTGACTTACTGACTTTACACGATCTTTAATAATTCCCCATTACAAAAGATAAGTATTTAACTTACACTATCGTCACTTTCCTTTGTCCATCTCTCTCCAAATGTTTGCTAGTTACAGCACTTTTTAATACATCTATTGATTTATAGCTTTGAACGATATACTAATCCTCTAGCTCTTGTTGCGTTAACTGAATATCTTTTCATCCCCACTTTGAATATGTATTTCTACCTTTCATTGCCCCACTCTTCCTCTAATTCTCAATCTCTTTCTGCTTTTTCTTTTTCCTTGTCAGCATTACTTTCAACTTCAGTTCTGAATATAAAAAATGAAGCCTTTCATACATTGTCAATAGGCTGATCTGAACACTAAATACTAACAGATGATATCAACATTATTTTGGCAATTTAAATGCTTCTTACTGAGAGCCTAGTACAAGCTAGGATGTTTTCTTCCCTACACACCCAAGCTTATCGTGTCTGTGCCATAGAAAAGGAAATGTACCTATCAAGCCTCTTCTTAATCTTTATGAATAACTCAAAATCATGTCTCATTTTCTTTTGCTCTACAATTGGACCCAAATTTTTTGACATATTGTTGATTTGTCTTTCTTTTTCCTTGACTAAATCATCTTCTCAAGCATTCCAGCTCTTCAGTGATACCATCTATGGCACTGAATGGACATTCTTCCCAGAAAGCCCAAGACAATGTGCTCTCATCAGAAATTAGTCTGATGGATAGCTGTCACTCTAGAGCAAGACATCCTTTTGAATAATTATCACTCTAGAATGAAACATCCTAAGTAAGGTCCACTGTTTTATGGATCCCATTTCTTCTTTCCTGGTTTTCATCCTCATTTTGCTGAAGAACTTCCTCAAGATACTTCCTCATTAAGGGTGCAAAGGAGGTAGACTTTCTGAAAATTTGTCTGTCAGAAACTGTCTTCACTTAGATATTCTTCTTGACAGATTGCCTTACTATAAAATTCTAGGTACAAAAATTTTCTATAAGCTATGTGAAGACGTTAATCTATTGACTTTTGGCATTCCCTTTTGCTGATGACAAATCTGTTAGCAGTCTATTTCTCACCCATTATTTTTTGTTGAGCTAATTGTGATGACCTCATTTGCATTCTCCCTGGCCACTTTAATGTCTTCCTTCTATCCTTAATATTATAAAATTTTACAAAATTGTTTCTAGATGTAGATTGTATTGTGCCCTCTCAATCTGGAGACTTAGCTTGCTCTGTTCTTCAATTCTTTTTATTTTTTCACCTACATTGTCTATGTCCTCTTTTCCAGGAACTTCTAACATTAAATATTGATTATCTATGTCTCTTTTCTTTCTCTATATTTTCTATCTCTTTTTGCTCTTTATCTGGGGAGATTCCCTCAACTTTATTTTCCAGATTGTATACGGAATCCTTTTAGCAGTCTTATTTTATTTTCAAATAGCTCTTCTTATTCTCAGTTTTCTCTTTCTTTCTTTTTAAGAGACAGGGTCTCACTCTGCCTTCCAGGCTGGAGTGCAGTGGCACCATCATAACTCACTGCAGCCCTGAACTCCTGGGCTCAAGTGATCTTCCCACATGAGCCTCCCAAGTAGTTAGGACCACAGGCACATGCCACCGTGCTTCGTAATTTTTACAAGTATTCTGTATAGACAGGGTGTTGCCATCTTGCCTAGGCTGGTCTCAAACTCCTGGGTTTTCTTTTTTCTTTTTTTTTTCTAGTATCCTGTTTTCATCTTATAAATATACCTCAAATCTCTCGGAAGATAGAATTAAAATTAAGTTCTTTTTCCCACATTGTCTTTGTTTTCCTCAAAGTTTGTTATATTTAAAAGGCCCCTAATTCTACCTGGTGACTTCTTGTATTCTTCTTCCCTCCCCAGCACCCATGTCTGGGAATTTCCAGCTCACCATACCCATTTAAAAAAAAAAAAAAAAGAAGGATCCAAGATGGCTGATCGCTAACAGCTCAGGATTGTAGCTCCCAGTGAAAATGCAGAGAACAAGAGGACGCCACACTTTCAGATGAATTTTCGGCACTCAAGGACCAGAAAATTCCCAGTGGAGGAGCCCCACCGGTCACCAGCGTGACTCTTGTAGCCAGCACAGCAGTTTTGCCAGCGCCTCGGCGCGGCAGCTCTTCATGCAGAGTAAACGGGAACTGGTTCCCCTTCTGACCAATGTTTGGAGCTCCGGGAAGGCAGAGCTGCTTACTACAGACTCAAGAAGAAAGCCAGACCGGAGATTCCCGGGCAGAAGAGCACCATCAGTCTTAACGCCACTGTTTTAGCTGGCGCAGTGGGTTGCTTGGATTCCAGCACTGGGAATCAATAAACTGGACATCCACTCAGAAACCTAATTAGAAAGGCGGTAATTGTAAAGATGACAGATGGATACATTTATAACAAAGGGAAGAAACCAGCCTAAAAAGGCTGAGAATACCCAAAAGCAGAACCTCTCTTCCTCTACAGGGGACTACAGTTCCTCATCAGCAACGGAACAAGCCCTGATAGAGAAGGACTGTGTTCCATTAACAGAAGTAGGCTTCAGAAGGTAGATGATAAGAAACTTCTGGGAGTTAAAAGAACTTGTTCTAACCCAATGTAAAGAAACTAAAAACTTTGAAAAAAGGTTTGACGAAATGCTAACAAGAATAGACAATATAGAGAGGAATATAAATGAACTAATGGAGTTGAAAAACACAACATAAGAACTTCACGAAGCATGCACAAGTTTGAATAGCTGAATAGATCAAGCAGAAGAAAGGATATCAGAGGTCAAAGACCAACTTAATGAAATAAAACGAGAAGACAAGAATAGAGAATAAAGGATAAAAAGGAATGAGCAAAGTCTCCAAGAAATATGGGACTATGTGAAAAGACCTAATTTACGTTTGATAGGTGTTACCTGAATGTGACAGAGAGAATGAATCCAAGCTGGAAAATACTCTTCAATATATTATTCAGGAAAACTTTCTGAATCTAGCAAAGCAGGACAATATTCAACCCCTTGTAATACAGAGAACACCAAAAGATATTCCTCAAGAATAGCAACCCCAAGGCATATAATTGTCAGATTCACCAGGGTTGAAACGAAGGAGAAAATACTAAGGGCAGCCAGAGAGAAAGGTCAGGTTACCCACAAAGGGAAGCCTATTAGACTTACAGCAGATCTCTCAGCAGAAACCCTACAAGCCAGAAGAGAGTCAGGGCCAATATTCAACATCCTTAAAGAACAGAACTTTCAGCCCAGAATTTCATATCCTGCCAAACTAAGCTTTTCAATTGAAGAAAAAATAAAATCTTTTATGAACAAGCAAGTGCTCAGAGATTTTATTACCACCAGGCCTGCTTTGCAAGAATTTCTGAAAGAAGCATTATACATAGAAAGGAACAACCAGTATTAGCCTTTCTAAAAATATACCAAAAGGTAAACAGCATCAATGTAAAGAAGAATTTATATCAATGAATGGATAAAATAGCCAGTTAACATCAAATGGCAGTAGCCCTAAATTTAAGTCGACTAAATCCCCCAATCAAAAGATACAGCCAAAACCTAACTGTATGCTGCATCCAGACCCATTTCACATCCAAAGATACACAAAGACTCAAAAGAAAGGGATGGAAAAAGACTTACCAACCAAATGGAGAACAAAAATAAATAAATAAATAAAAAGCAGGAGTTGCAATTCTTGCATCTGATAAAATAGATTTCAAAGCAACAAAGATATAGTGGTAAAAGGATCAATGCAACAATAAGAGCTAACGATCTTAACACCCAGATACATAAGACCCATAAAGAGATTTAGACTCAACGAGACAGAAAATTGATGAGGACAACCAGGACTTGAACTCAGATCTGGAACAAGTAAACTTAATAAATACTTATAGAGCTCTCCATTTTAAATACACAAAATATACATTCTCCACTTTAAGTACACAAAATATTGATCGGCCATTATTAATACCCATTTTTGGAATAAAGCAATATTCCTGTTCTCTCTCCCTCTTTTTCTTCCTCTTTCTTCCTCTCCTTTACTCCTTTTTTCTTTCTTTCTTTTCTTCTTAAAAAAAATTTTTTTTAACTCTTATATTAATACTCATTGCTCTATATAGTCATTTCTCTATTTAAGTGGCATAAGAAGTTTTCTAAAGCCCAAACCTATGGTTTGGCTCTACACTTCTGGCTTTCTCAGCTTCTCTAATTAATCTTGTAGTAAATGATGATAATGCAGGAGTTGCAGGGTGTAACAGAGTCTGCTTATTCTCTGTTTGTGGTCCCCAGTAGGTGTGAGGTTGTAGCAATTAAGGCAGTGTGTGTGCTGTTTTGAGGCACCACAAACATAGATTAATTAGGTTGCAAATGGTCCCAGTGACATTGCCAGCAGAGCCTTTGATGGGCCTGGTCCAAGGTGATTTAGTCTGAATATATTGATGGATAGACAATCTTAAAAGGGAAATGACTATGAGAAGTAAACGGGGGCATCTGGTGCCTGTAGCAATGAACACATCAGGGCTACAATGCCTGAGATGAAAATCCTTCTCTTTAAAAAAATAAGTCTTAAGAACATCAAAACACTGGTAATCCATTTTATAATATTTTTTGAAATTACAAGCTAATTTAGAAGGATAACTTAAACAGTTGAAATTAGTTTATAACTAGTACCTATTGTGACTAAATTATCTAAAATCAATAAGCTCATATATACAACTCAGTATTTTCCCATTTGAAATAGTCCCTTCAAAGACTGGACTTTTATTTCAAAGATGCAGTTATCATTAAAACTTGATCAGAAACCAGTTTTGTTATCCTTAGCTCAGTACAAATGTCATGATACAGAAAGCCTGAGGTAGTAAGTAATTTAAAGGGTAATTTCTTTTTTCAGTGTCCATGAGGCATTTTATTTGTAAACATGTATTACATCTCTAGAAAAAGAATCCCAGGACTTTTCCTCCTGTGTGTTTTCATCTTGCTTCTTCATGATCCATGATACCCTCTGAGGTTTGTACAATGAAACCAAACTGGTGGACTGGGAGCAGATTATTCTGTCAGTTTTCTAGGCCTTTGAGTTTTACATCAACTCTGGGGCTAATCACTCCACACTCATTTAACCTGCCTATGAGGGACACAATTTTCCCAGCTCTGTGATCATCAGTGATTTCAGATTTGCCAGTGTAACCACGCTTCATCATCACAGTGAGAAACCGAATGATTTGGAGCACAGCCTAATGAGAAACTGGCGTTTGCCTCTCTTTTTGGCATTGTTGACACTTGAGAGCATCAGCCAGGACATTCGTGTGCACCATTGTGGTGGCGCAGAAAGATGGCAGAAAGAGTTAAAGGGTAATTTTTAAATGATAAGTTAGTTGGCTTGGAAGGGAGAGAGTACATGCTTCCTTGCTCAGACTTAGAGTGATAGCCTAGAGTGGGGGAACACAACTATCTGGTTTCTGATTTATCCCCTCAAATTCTAGAGTTACAAGGCAAGCCCATAGCAAGAGCATAACAAACTACAATGTAGGAAGTAATCTTTTTGCCCACTGACCATCTACATCACATTTCCAGTTTTAATGCTGCAGAGACAAGGCTGGGGAAAATGTTACAGAGATCAAAGGCTGCTGAAAGAGGACCTGAAAAGGGGAATTCTCTTTCATACGGGCCTCTAAGAAACAGAGACCAAGAATCCGAACCCTTCAGAGAGTATATTCTCATCTGATACATTGATATGAATGTGAGATAGTCATGGTGATGGTAGTTCAAAACACACTTCAATAATAACTCCATGAAAAACATAGTTAATGTTAAATTTCTCTCAGGAAGATTTTGGTGACAAAAACTACAGCAGTGCCAATCAAGTTAGATTTTTTGGTTTTGGTTTTTGTTTTTGGCCTCTTAACTACCATGCATTACCTTCCCACCCCCCACACACAAATCACACTCAGATCCTGGTGAAATTAAAAAAAAAACAAAAAAAAAAACTTGGAAGATGGAAATGGGGAAAGAATGAAAAGGAAGTAGATAATGTAAACCTAACTCCAGGTCACAGTGCAGACTTTCTACCTACAGTGAGCCAGAGTCGGGAGAGCAGAAAAGATACCACTGTAAATTAAGACTGGAGTGCTGGTTATCACATTCATGTCAACATTTTAATTGTTAAACTCTTTTTGTGGAGGCTTGGAAATGACAAGCTCACTTATTAACTAAGACTGAAGAGAGAAGAGCAAGACTTATGTGAGACTTCAAACAGGAACAGAGGATGAACCAGTTCCAAAAAAACAGTCTACAAGCACAGTAAAAGTAAAGAAGTCATTGGCCTACCTACACCAAAAGAAATAGGGAAAGATAAATCTCCAGTTTGAAAGGGTATGATATCAGAACAAATTTATGATCTACTGAAAGGAAGGATCACAAAAATGACAAATAGGTAGGTAATATCAAATTATATTTTTGTATGTTTTCTTAACTTCTTTAATCTTTTAGCAGTTTAAAAAAAAAGCTATGATATATAAAATATTAGACTACATAAAACAATAATAGAACAATTCTGCTATAAGGGCACCCAATTAGAATAAAATAATATATCCATATAAGTAGACTGGGATAAATACATACAGATGTGAATGCAGGGAATAGTAGTAATGATTCTTGCTGTTCTGAAGAGTTCAACATACTTTATTTAATTTAATCACTCTTAAGTTGGAATATGTTCCTTTGTATATAAGTGTACATAAATAATTAGCATAATATAATTGTAATTATATAACATATGTGTTATATATTCATATGTTTGTAATGTTTATATTTGTATACTATGTGCAATATATAAAATATAAATGCATTTTATCTGCCTATATTAATGTATGGTTTATAGGTTTCTATGTATGTGTTTCTGCCTGTGTATATAGCCAATAGAGGAAATAGAATGTGATACTAATAAATAATTGGAAATCAATAATTATTGTAACTGCAAATACCATAAATAAATAGTAAAAATATATTCTGATATAAATTAAAAATTAAAAAAAAATTAAATAGCATGATCCAGGTAAATCAGTCCTTAGAGGAAAATTTATAGTTATATATTTGTACATGAAAGATAAAAGTTCAAAATAATCATCTAAGCTTTATATTTGGAAACTATCAAAAGATAATATGCACATTTCAAAATAAGAATAAAAAAGATAATACTTTAGATCACAGTAAAATTTAATGTGAGGAAAAAACATATTGTTAATTAAATATATATATATTCTTTGAAAATTTAACATAACAGAGCTAATATAAGATGAAATGGATAATAATAATATTAAATAACTTATATTTTTATTACAAACTTCACACAGTGTCTATCCAAGATTGGATTTATTTGTGATTTATGTCAAATATTTATGAAAGAAATAATACTTAATTTACTCGAACATTTTTCTAATGTAGAAAAGGAGAATATAAATTCTTACTCATATTTTTCATAACATGCTGCTAAATTCTAACAAATGTTCGGGGAGAAAAGGAGAGAATAAAGGGGAAAAGTCAGCAGATAGAGAAAGCATTTGAAAAAATTCAAAATCAATTAATGACAAAATTTTCAGCAAACTAGACATAGAATAGAATGAAACTTTCTCAAAACATACAAAGGCAACTATGATTGCAGCCAACATCATAATTTACAGTGAATTTTGATCAGTTTCTTTCGATTACCAGAAGCAAGGCAAGGCTAATTTTCTTCATTTATATTCAGTATTGTAATACAGTTTATAGTCATTTCAGTAATGCAAGAGAAAAACCAAGACCTTCGAAAAAAGTAAAACATTATTTATTTGCCAAGTATCTAGTAATTTACACTGAATAAATCTAGTAGTCTAAAAATCTAATAAAATACAAAACTATGCATAGGAAACAAATGAATTTAGCAAAATTCTAGAATGCAATACCAATATATAAAAACATGAAATGTATATGTAAATATATGTGTGTGTATGTGTTTGTGTGTGTGTGTGTATATATTCAACCATATAGACATAGCATTAAACTCAAAAATATATATTTATAATAGCATCAAATCAAAACATTCAACAATAGGTTTTATTAAAAATATTCAAAGAAAGCATAAATTTTTAATAGATAATTAAAAGAATTAACCTTTTTAACTTAAAGAAATTGCAGAAAACCTACATAAGTTGAATTACAAACCATGCGTTTCAAAAGTCTCAATATTGTTGAGATGCCAATCGTCCCCAAATTTAAATGATATATTGAACATCCTTCCAATTAAATTTACAGAAGTTTGTTTTGTGAAAATTGACAATTCAATGATAAGACCTGTATGGAAATTCAGAGAATGCAGATTAGACAAAATAACTTTTGTAAAAAAAAAAAAAAAATCAAATCAAAAGGTCTTGAATTATCTTATCTCATGCCTAAAATAACCCTACTGTAATGAAAGCAACCTGATATTATGGCAATGAAAGTCACATGATTTAGAGTTACAGAAGTGTCCAGATATACTGTACACATACATGATCAATGAATAGTGAGTAAAGTTAGAAACAATTTTGAGTACTTGCTTATATCATACAACAGCTTATTTGAGATATCATTTCTGAATGTAACATTTTACAACACATAATATAATGTGTTTGCAACCTTGGGGTAAAGAATGATTTTTTTTGTTTGTTTGTTTTGTGATGGAGATTCGCTCTTGTTACCCAGGCTGTAGTGCAATGGCGCGATCTCGGCTCAGCAACCTCCGCCTCCCGGGTTCAGGCAATTCTCCTGCCTCAGCCTCCCGAGTAGCTGGGATTACAGGCACGCGCCACCATGCCCAGCTAATTTTTTGTATTTTCAGTACAGACGGGGTTTCACAATGGTGACCAGGATGGTCTCGATTACTTGACCCCATGATCCACCCGCCTAGGCCTCCCAAAGTGCTGGGATTACAGGCTTGAGCCACCGCTCCCGGCCAAGAATGCTTTCTTATGTTGAACACAGAAATCATCCTACATAAACATTTTATAAAATGAAAACTTTGACTTTAACAAAATTAGTAAGATTTTCTCTCAAAAAAGCAAAACTTAGAAAACAGAAATGGAAGGACTTGACTTGAAAAAATAATCAAAACAGAATTGGATCTTGAATTGTAAAATACTTTTACAACTCAATGTTAGGTACACAAATAGCCCAATTTAAACATGATTAAAATATACAAACTAAATATGAAGAAAAGGCTTAAAAAACGAGTGTATAATAACACAAATATGATACAATTAGGATATTGGTGTTGGTGACACACATGTTCATTATGTCAACATTCTTTCAGTTTTGCCATATATTAGAATTGTTTATAATAATAATAATTCAATAAAAATATTGAGCTGTTCACTTACAAGTAAAGTACTTTATTTTGGTAAATAGTGTTTCTAAAGCAATGCTTCTCTATTTTTACTGCACATCAACATGACTTGTGAGTTACAAACAACTGCAACAACAAAGAATGCCACAAAGACGAAGGCATCGGCTCTGCTTTTATTCCAATCTGATTGGTGGAATGGTCATTTAAATTTTTAGAACCTTCCCAGGTTATTAAAATGTGCCTTCAGATTTTGAAACTACTGATATAAGGCTCTGTACACATATAATTCACCTGGACTTGTTTTACACGCACATTCTGATTTGTGCATTTTTGATAATCTCCCAAGTGATACAGAAATTGGTGACTATGGCCACTCTTTCTGTTACAAGGTCCCGCTATCATATATCTCAGCATTAAGTGTGCATCAGAACCTCCACGAGAGCTTATTGAAAGTGAAATTGCCAAGCCGCGTTCCCACTACCAACTTCTGATTGAATAATTTTGGAGTATGACTCAAGGATGCTCACATCTAGAAAGTTCTCAGATGATGCTGGTCCTCTTGGACTAAAAACCAAACTTTGAGAATCATTCTCTAAAGCTATGCTGCTCAACATGGTAGTTAATTTGGTTATTAAATATTTGAAATGTGATCATTTCAAATCTAGCCATTCCTTTATTATAAAATACTAAATTTCTGGATTTCAGTAATTTAGCTTGAAAAAATAATGTGAAGTAACTCAATACTTTTATATTGATTTAATTTATAAAAATAGTATTTTAATGGGGAGAAATGCCAGATATAGGTGACAGGGGGATGGAGGCAGCAAAGCACATTGCCATGTATGTACTATGCAACAATCCTGCATGATCTACACATGTACCCCAGAACCTAAAGTACGATGAGAAAAAAGATACTGTTTTAGATATCTTTTTGAGTAAATTATACTGTTAAATTAATTTTACCTCTTTTTAAACGTTTAATCTTGCTAATATAAAAATTAAAGTTACATATATGGCTCAGGTTATTGTCTTGCATATTATTTCTATTGGCCAGCACGACTCTAGAGTCATCAAAAGTTTTTGCTAGAATCCTGATCTGAATTTTACTTGTCCACTTGATCTGTTTGTTGTATCTGTTAAATGAGATGTGATCAAATGAATTTTCAGTATTAAACATTTTAAGATATAATCTCTTGCAATTTATCCTTTCATTATTTCATCACTGGTTCAGACAGGGATTTCTATTTATATTCAGTTACAAAAGTCTATGGACCACCTTTAACTAAAATTGTAAACATCTCTTCAGGTAATTTTAGTGTCGAAAATTACTCTCTAGCCCTACCTTTTACAGTAACCTCTGGCAACCTGTGGCCTCATAGAGAGGGTCTCCTTCTTCCCAATGTCTTTTCCAACTGCCGACTTTTGTTCTATTTTCTTTATCTGAGATATTCTTTTTCTTCTTATGCCTATGAAAATCCTGGTCCTCCTTCTAATACCAGCATGGCCCATCTGTGGGAACAGATCACTTACTCTTCTGACCCTACTCTCTTGCCCCCAAATCTATGCCTGTCCCTTTAAAACAATTTTTCTCCTTACTTCAATAATCTAGTGTTATGTCCTATGTCTATTCCTGCACTAATGTGCTCTTTGACTATTAAGACCAATGAAACGTTCTGCTTCCCTCATCTTTGGTGTTTAATTTGGCTTGCACATAGTGGCTGCTCAGGACCTGTTTTCAGGATACATTCCCATTTTGTATGGATGTGAATGTATTTATTAATTTATAAAAGTAATTTGTGAAGATGTGATGTATTCTTGGGTTTTATTTAAAATGCCTCTTTGGAGATGGAGTTGCTTCATTAGCAATTCACTAGGGTAATAATTGCATGTGACACCACTAATGTATTGTGTCCTATCTTCTAAATCCTTAGGTGGAAATAAAAGCAAGGGTTGGATCTTAAACAAACACAACATGGAGAGATATTTCCCTCCTGTGTTATAACTCCTAGTCTGACAAGGTAGACTAGAATATTCCTCATTTGGAAAAACGTTTTTCCTATTTACTTTGAGAATTCACCATAAGTGATATTCCCCTGCCGCTTAAAACTTTTAGCCTGAATTTGACTTAAGAAGAAGTCTTCCTTTAAGTTAGCATTAGTGTCTTTGATATTAATATTATTAGCTAAACATACTCTTTTTAGGACAAGCATTGATAAGAAATAGAGATTGCACATCTAAATGGAGTGATGGAAATAATGGAATATAAAGGTATCTGTTCTCCATGTTTTTGTCGCATTTTTTTTTCCAGTTGAGAATTACCCTTGGTGACTGCCTGCATCCATAACTCCTATATCTAATATAGGCCCACAGGAGATATTTAATTTCATTTAAGTAGTTGCCTCTTGCAAGCACAGAATATGACCATTTGGTGCTTCATGAAGACCAAAAGCATGAAAACGTAACCAAGATGAAGTCCAAAATCACTTGAGCAAACTAGACCCCATCTCCACCCTCTTAGCATGCGATTCACAGTCAGACAACAAAAAAGCTCAGGAGTTGAGGAATTAACCATTCCAAACTATGCAATATATATCTGATGAAACTTTTCTGGAAACGTAAAGTGTCTTTCCAATATTGGCTCATATTTAGCCGAAGTTTTAATTGTCTGCAATCTATCTGGATCCCGGTCCCAGTGCTTTTGACCACCACACAATCATCTGGACACTTCTTCTTTTTCACATTATGGACAATGTGAGGGGCCCTCTGTCCTTTTATATCCCATTTATTCTCTTTTTTTCAGTTCACTTCGGACTACAGAATCCCCCTCGCACACTGCAGACAGTTCTAAGCTAGGTCATTAGTTTCTTGTTGAGGGACACCTTACTGTCATCAAACAGAAATTAACAGGAGCCTAAATGTAAAGGCCTTATAATAACCCTTCAAAAGCCAAGAGGAGAAAGACCGGACTGAAAGACCCTTTGACATAACTAAGTTCTTCAATTAGTTTCTTTACTTATAAAAATAGTAAAATATATTTGCGGGGAAAACTGTTAAACAGTGATATTAATTAAAGGAACGTCTATAGTCTTTGATATGCTAATCAATGTAAATTGTGAAAGTCTTATGGGGATATTGTTTGCTACTTTTTCAGCTGTGACTAAAAATCTTTACACACACACGAACACATGCACACATGTGCACACATGCACAAACATCACATTTACAAAGATCAAACAGCTAGTGCCAGTGCTCCATGGAATATATTAAGAAATGCTGCTTTATTTAAAAAAGGAAAAAGAGAGAGGGGATGCTTTGTTTTGGGTCCTATGGAAGAAATTGTCTAAAAAGAAAGATGAAAATATTCCAAAAATATAAAATCAAAGATTATTATTAAAAAGCTATGAACATTTAAGTATCTTCAAGAACTTGAAGTGTTTCTGATTTGAAGATGAGACAAAGATGTGAGCAAAACAGTCGAGGAGAGTTTGGAAAATCAGAGAAGGAACAGACTGTATTCTGTAAATAGCCACAAGTTTGGTTCTTAACAGTAATGGTTCTCAACCAGTGATGAGTGATCGTTCCACTCTCACTTCTCAAAGGCATGTGGTGACACCTGTGACATGGTGTGGTCGTCTCACTGGTGTGAGAGAGGGCATGTTATTGGCATATTGTGGTTTGACGCTAGGGATGCTGACAACCACCCCTAGCACTTATAGGGCAAAGGTTAGCTCCACCATCATCACCACTGCCGCCACTGTGGAGGCTTACCTTACTCGATATGTCAATAGTGGCCCTCTTGAGAAGCCTCACTCTATAACACCCTGTGTGTAATGGGCATGCCAATCTTGGGATCTTGGTTGAGGTTATATGGAGGATTTAGAATTAAGACAAATAAAGTGTATTTTTCAGTTGGCAAAAGAGACTCAGGGTTTTTTTTTCCTCTGGGCCTCATACTGATGCTTAAACTTGAATTGACAAATTTATAAATGCAGGGGTAGGATGAAAAGAGGAAAAGTTGAGATGAGGCTAAACTGAGAGGTGGTGAGGCAGTTGTATGTAAGAAAAATAAAAGGCACAGATAGTCTTATTACCCCTATCAAATCATGAGCAATATTTGAGTATATGGCCTCCCAGAGTTTTTAAAATAATTTATGACACCTGATCACTTTATATTTTCATATCATAGTGCATATCATGAATTTATTAGTCAGGGAACCTGCTGTGTGCTATTCTGTAAATCTACAATAAATACTTGTTTAATCTATAAAAAATCATATGTATGATATATATGATTACAAGTCACATGTATATATACATACATATATATATATATATATATACACACACATACGCGTGTGTGTGTGTGTGTGTGTGTGTATTCCAAATCAAGTGCTGACACTCAGTAAAAGGAAGGCAGTATAGGCTACATAGTTTCTTTGAATCTCCGCAGTTTCTCATTTTCTAACTCTTTTAACTCTTTGGAAGACACCCTGTCTTTGATTTGACCAGAAGAACGGCATGTTACTATCCTGACCACTAGATGGCAGTAGCAAGACAATATTTGATGATAGCAGGTTCTTGGTGTCAAGGTTTAAAAAAAATACTTTTTTTTTGTTTGTTTGGTAATTCGATTTGTGTCTGTCTATCAGAAAAGGATAAGGAGATTTCAGAGGCAGACGGCAAGGGAAAATAGGAGAGAGCATTAGTGGTACAATTTCTTTGTAAAAAAACAAGGAATAGAGCTGCTTTTCTGTGCACCACAAACCTGCCCTTTCTCCAGGTGAAAATATTTCACACAATTGTAGCCCTACATTTAATAGCTGTGAATCCCTCAGCAAAGGCAGCTCCTTACAGGGCAATCACCATCACTCTCCTTCCCCACACACAAATACTTGAAAGTGATGTCTGTTTTGTTTTTCATGTAGCGGTAAGGACAATCCCATTTTAGTTTACAATTTTATACACTATAGACATTTCTTTGCTGTAAACCGATAATCATTTTTCATTTATCTACAGTATTGAGTCAATAGTGGTATGTTGGCCAGCCTATGAATCAGTATCAAGATCAAAATTCTGTTTTCTATTTGAGCCATGCAATATATCAAACTTTTCCTAAATAGCTTGCCTTTGCCTATGTTTTAGCCAAGCATGCTACCATCAAGTGACCAAGAATGATAAAGGATCGAATAAAATTTTTTTTTTAAATTTTTTATTGGATTATAGGTTTTGGGGTACATGAGCAGAGCATGCAAGACAGTTGCGTAGGTACACACATGGCAGTGTGCTTTGCTTTTCTTCTCCCCTTCACCCACATTTGGCATTTCTCCCCAGGCTATCCCTCCCCACCTCTCCCTCCCATTGGCCCTCCCCTTTCCCCCCCAATAGACCCCAGTGTTTAGTACTCCCCTTTCTGTGTCCATATGTTCTCATTTTTCATCACCCACCTATGAGTGAGAATATGCAGTGTTTCATTTTCTGTTCTTGTGTCAGTTTGCTGAGGATGATGTTCTCCAGATTCATCCATGTCCCTACAAACGACACAAACTCATCATTTCTGATTGCTGCATAATATTCCATGGTGTATATGTGCCACATTTTTCCAATCCAGTCTATTATCAATGGGCATTTGGGTTAATTCCAGGTCTTTGCTATTGTAAACAGTGCTGCAATGAACATTCGTGTACATGTGTCCTTATAGTAGAACGCTTTATAGTCTTTTGGATATATACCCAGTAATGAGATTGCTGGGTCAAATGGAATTTCTATTTCTAAGGCCTTGAGGAATTGCCACACTGTCTTCCACAATGGTTGAACTAATTTACACTCCCACCAACAGTGTAAAAGTGTTCCTTTTTCTCCACATCCTCTCCAGCATCTGTTGTCTCCAGATTTTTTAATGATCGCCATTCTAACTGGCGTGAGATGGTATCTCAATGTGGTTTTGATTTGCATCTCTCTAATGACCAGTGACGATGAGCATTTTTTCATATGATTGTTGGCCTCATATATGTCTTCTTTCGTAAAGTATCTGTTCATATCCTTTGCCCACTTTTGAATGGGCTTGTTTGTTTTTTTCCTGTAAATCTGTTTGAGTTCTTTGTAAATTCTGGATATCAGCCCTTTGTCAGATGGGTAGACTGCGAAAATTTTTTCCCATTCTGTTGGTTGCCGATCCACTCTAGTGACTGTTTCTTTTGCCGTGCAGAAGCTGTGGAGTTTCATTAGGTCCCATTTGTCTATTTTGGCTTTTGTTGCCAATGCTTTTGGTGTTTTGTTCATGAAGTCCTTGCCTACTCCTATATCCTGGATAGTTTTGCCTAGATTTTCTTCTAGGGTTTTTATGGTGCCAGGTCTTATGTTTAAGTCTTTAATCCATCTGGAGTTAATTTTAGTGTAAGGTGTCAGGAAGGGGTCCAGTTTCTGCTTTCTGCACATGGCTAGCCAGTTTTCCCAACACCATTTGTTAAACATGGAATCCTTTCCCCACTGCTTGTTTTTGTCAGGTTTATCAAAGATTGTATAGTTGTATGTATGTTGTGTTGCCTCCGGTGCCTCTGTTTTGTTCCATTGGTCTATATCTCTGTTTTGGTACCCGTACCATGCTGTTTTGATTACTGTAGCCTTGTAGTATAGTTCGAAATCCGGTAGTGTGATGCCCCACGCTGTGTTCTTTTTGCTTAGAATTGACTTGGCTATGCGGGCTCTCTTTTGGTTCCATATGAAGTTCATGGTGGTTTTTTCCAGTTCTGTGAAGAAAGTCAATGGTAGCTTGATGGGGATAGCGTTGATTCTGTAAATTACTTTGGGCAGTATAGCCATTTTCACGATATTAATTCTTCCTAACCATGAACATGGAATGTTTCTCCATCTGTTTGTGTCCTCTCTTATTTCGTTGAGCAGTGGTTTGTAGTTCTCCTTGAAGAGGTCTCTTACGTTCCTTGTGAGTTGTATTCCAAGGTATTTTATTCTTTTTGTAGCAATTGCGAATGGCAGTTTGCTCTTGATTTGGCTTTCTTTAAGTCTGTTATTGGTGTAGACGAATGCTTGTGATTTTTGCACATTGATTTTATATCCTGAGACTTTGCTGAAGTTGCTTATCAGTTTCAGGAGTTTTTGGGCTGAGGTGATGGGGTCTTCTAGGTATACTATCATGTCGTCTGCAAATAGAGACAATTTGGCTTCCACCTTTCCTATTTGAATACCCTTTATTTCTTTTTCTTGCCTGATTGCTCTGGCTAGAACTTCCAGTACTATATTGAATAGGAGTGGTGACAGAGGGCATCCTTGTCTAGTGCCAGATTTCAAAGGGAATGCTTCCAGTTTTTGCCCATTCAGTATGATATTGGCTGTTGGTTTGTCATAAATAGCTTTTATTACTTTGAGATACGTTCCATCGATACCGAGTTTATTGAGGGTTTTTAGCATAAAGGGCTGTTGAATTTTGTCAAATGCCTTCTCTGCGTCAATTGAGATAATCATGTGGTTTTTGTTTTTGGTTCTGTTTATGTGGTGAATTACATTGATAGACTTGCGTATGTTGAACCAGCCTTGCATCCCCGGGATGTTTAGAAGCACAGCTCTGTCTCAAAAAAAAAAAAAAAAAAATGTTTAGTTACCATTCAAAAGTACTTCTAAGTTCATTGTTGGTATAAAAAAGACTCTGCATTTTTAAAATGAGAATGTGGATATTTCTGTTCTTGGGATGGATGACTTTTTGGAGATTAAAGAAAGTGTTTTGTTGTTTTGTTTTGAGATGGAGTTTCACTCTGTCGCCCATGCTGGAGTGCAGTGGAGCGATCTCTGCTCACTGCAACCTCCGTCTCCTGGGTTCGGGCTATTCTCCTGCCTCAGACTCGGGAGTAGCTGGGACTACAGGAGCGCACCACCATGCCCCCTAATTTTTTGTATTTTAGTAGAGAGAGGTTTCACCAAGTTGGCCAGGATGGCCTTTATCTCCTGACCTTGCAATCCGCCTGTCTCAGCCTCCCAAAGTGCTGGGATTACAGGCGTGAGCCACCACGCCCGGCCTAAAGTATTTTTTTTTAATGGGTATTGAGGAGACATTTTGAGTGTTAGGTTTTGATTGAGAATAGCTTATTTCACTGATGCCCTTGCTTTTTTTCCTTTTCCTTCTTTTATTTTTCTCTTCCTTTCTTCTTTTCTTCTTTCCTTCTCCCTCTCTTCCTCATTCTGTCTATCTGTTTCCTTTCCTCCTTTTTTAAAAAGTATATATAAAACCACTTTTCTGTGCGAGGTGCTTGAGACAGAGGGACATTGCCACTATTCCTATTAAACTTGCTTTAAAATTTTGTAGTATCAAACACTAGATGTGTGGCGACCCTTCAAAAAGGTAATATTTAGGTTGGGACATAGAGAATGACTCTTTGACCATTCAGAGGTGGGGTGGGTGGAGGGATAATGGTGGGAAGGGAAGAGATGGTGTGGCTGTTCAGGACTGTGGGACAATATAGACAAAGTCTTTCAACATGTATGGAACTTTGCTTATTTCACAAAATGAAATAGGATTAAGTGTTTGAAGCCCCAGAGCAAAGGAGGAAAGAATACAACCTGAATTTGGATAAGCACATCACAGGAGATCACACATTTTAACAGCAGAGGAGACCACTGGATCTTAAAATAGATGTGAATTTTTATGTATATTATAGATTGCCCCGTATTCTTCATTGAGAATCTGTGAGAATATTAAAGGCCAATTAAAAGGTAATCAATACGTTACCCACAAACACTGAAATAGAAAAAAATGAGGAAAACAAGATCTTCTTTAAATAATAATGGAAACACACAAATTTAAACGTACACTAGGTATAAAACCTGTTAAACATTTAAATCACATGATGGTTTTAAAAACGTATTATGTTAAGCTGTCTTAAATACGCGGATTTAATATTATGTATCTCTACTGCCGCTGTTACTCATATTTGTTTTCAGATGATTATAATGTTCAATTGAGATTAAGTAACATGGTCAAGGAGACGGCATATACATTGCTAACTTTGGGACTAGTTCCTTTTAAAAAATTAGTTCAGCCTGTGTGTCCTTGTAAAGTATATTTACTTATGTAAGTTAAATATTTAGAGATACTAGCAGGCCTCTAGTTCATCCTGTGGGAAGCTTGAACGGAAAGGTAGCTATGCGGTCACATGAAAAGACACTGTGATAAGTAGGACCTGACACTAGCTGCCCCTTGTCCATCTTTCTTTCTGTGATCCAAGAAAACATGATTACTGTAGACACAGGCAAACCTGCACACTATCTGAGCAGAATTCACACATGCAGACCTGCTCCCAAGGGAGTAAAGAGGAAAGCATTTGGGAAGTTTGATCGTTTTTATGCAGAGTGGGTGTTGAGGGAAAGAACAGGCTTTGGAGTGAGAATATATATTCTTTTTCTTTCAATTATAAACAGAGATATTTTATATATTAACTGTCTGTTTATATATGAGAGAGGTAACCATAAAGTCTGGACAGATAACAACTGAAAACAAAGAAGAGAGGGAAGAAAGGAAACATAAGACAACAGACAAAAAGAAAAGAAAAGCAGCAGACAGTGCAAAAACAGTTAACATTATAAATGAATTAGTCGTAGCCATGAAGAGTCAAGTCTGGTCATCTTACCTTGACAAGGCTGGCTGGGATTCCTCACGTACAAAATGTAATTATTAATGTATGCTCTGAAAAGCTTCAGGAGTGTAACTGTAATGTGTATATTTATGCACACCATTCCGTGTAGCAGATCACATTGTTCTTACCCTTAACACATTCACATACATGGCATAAACCATGTCTTGGCTATTCCTGACTTTGAGATTTGGTGAGTAGTTTATTGGGGTCCCTGTTTTAGTAACGACACACATCTGTGGAACCTCCTTCTCCTTCAGAACCTGTTTTATTAAATGTCTTCAATTATGAGATTGCAGAGTATTGCCAACCGCTAGAGACTTGACTTCTCATTTTCTACCTTCAAATCCTCCTTGGAATTCTTCAAATCCAACTGTAGAGCAATTTGCATAGACCTGACTAGTCTAGTGGGCTACTTTTAGGAACTCTGGAGAAATAAGGAAGTAAGGTGAGTGAATACGCCATGCCCTATTTTGTATGGGATTTCTCATAAAAGAGGAAGCATCCAAACCTGGGAATTCAGTGTGGAGAAGGAGTCTCCCTCCTGAGGCCATGAAGGGTGACCCACATCCCAGATGAGAGCAGCAGGAAAGACCGAGACAGGAGGGGATGCCCTGGCCTGCTTGTAGATTTAAAAATGAAAGCAAAATTTTCTGCTTCCTCCTTCAGGTTAAAGCACAGATTCTCAAACTATGGGATATTTATCAGTGGTAATTTTAAACTTTAAAACACCAGAGATTTTTAGAACAGTGTTTTCTTATACTCATCTATCAATTTATCCATTTATTTCAAGAAGAATGTCTTGGCGTGATGTGACTGCCTTTACCATTTCCCTAATATGTTCTAATTCATAAATTTGGCAAAGAAATCAACTTCAGGCTTGAAATCTCAGACAAACAGTAGTACTTAACCAATCTTTAACAATATTTTCGGCTGGGCGTTGTGGCTCATGTCTGTAATCCCAGCACTTTGGGAGGCGGAGGCAGGCGGATCACGAGGTCAAGAGATCGAGACCATCCTGGCCAACATGGTGAAACCCTGTCTCTACTAAAAATACAAAAAAAATAGCTGGGCGTGGTGGCGCGTGCCTGTAGTTCCAGCTACTCGGGAGGCTGAGGCAGGAGAATTGCTTGAACCCGGGAGGCAGAGGTTGCAGTGAGCCGAGGTTGGGCCACTGCACTCCAGCCTGGTGCTTGGTGATGGAGTGAGACTCTGTCTCAAAAAATATATGTATTGTCTTGGTTAGTTTATGCTTCAGTTTTTATATCAAGGGTTGCTTGTAATTTATAGTAATTATGTGTAATTTATGTGAAAATTAATTTATGTATGTTAAATATTAGCCAAAGGGAGGAACATATTAAATAATTAGCAATTTATGGCAGGGCATAATGGCTCAGACCTTTAATCCCAGAACTTTGGAGGGTCGAGGAGGGCAGATAGCTTGAGCTTAGGAGTTTGAGACCAGCCTGGGCAACATGGCGAAACCCTATCTCCACAAAAAGAATAAAAAGAAAAAAAGGAAAATAAAGAAGAAACTTAGCCAGCCATGGTGGCAGACACCTGTAGTTCCAGCTACCCTGGCGACTGAGGTGGGAGGATCGATGGAACCAGGCAGGTAGAGGGTTCAGTGAGCCGAGATCATGTCACTGCACTCCAGCCTGGGCAAAAGAGTGAGACCCTGTCTCAAAATAAATAACAAATAACATAATAATAATAAGTAGCAGTATAGAAAGCTCATGCATATGGAGAGGTTTGTGAACAACTGAATCCTGCTTATGTTGCGAGGTCAGAGCAGTTGTTTTCTGCCCTGAATGGCATTAGAATCACGTTAGGAACTTTAAATTTGTAGAAGCCAGAAATCCCATCCCAGACCAACTAAATTAGAATCTCTAAGGAGTGGAGCCTGGACATTGATTTTTGTAAAGTTCCCCAAGTCATTTTACTGTGCAGCCAGTTCAGAGAACCACCAGGTTAGAGAATGCTGATTACAATAATAATAATAAAAAGTAGATGGTCCCACTCCAGCACACACTCAAACACAGAGATAGCCACAAATAAATGGCACAATGATACAGCCATATAAACACTTTATTTAAAATTTACGAGGCTTTCTTGTTAACAGACTAACAAGTTGTAATTGAAAATAGACTACCCTCCCTTGCTCTGCAGATTCAAATGCCTGGGAGTCTAAGCACATTCTACCGGGACGAAGCTCAGGTTCAGCCATTAGCTTAATTTGTCACCTTGGGTAAGCCACTTGACTTCTCTGTGCACCAATTTCCATTTTTACAAAATAAAGGGAGAAAGGATGTTTGATGGGGATAATCCCTAAAGACCCTTCCAGCTACAAATCTGTACAGTTTTATTTTATTTTAAATGGAAATGGCCAGACAGTAAATGTTTTCTGTTTGGTTTAGCATTAATAATGAGAATTAAAAATAGAATCATAGGTGTAATACATGAGGTTTTACTCTCTTTTGTTTTGCACTGGAGACAGATTTTGAAAACTAATTTTTCTTTCCCCGGACTGACAGTTCAGCTAGCAAGCAACCTTTTAAAAGCCTTACTCAGAGCAAGGAAACCAACTTGAGTATGCACAGAGAAGACATGGTTGACCTAGTAATGAGGACTGTGTAAAATTGCATTGATTTTCTCTTTTGACCTCCCTTTCCATTTAACCATTTGTCAATAATGGAAAAAGAAAACTGTAGAATGTAATTTTTCAGCAACTGGAAAAAAATACCACTTGTCCAGGAGAAGGAAGTTGGAATACAATTTTGACATGGAATCAAAGCTTCATACAGAGTGACTTTTCTCAAGGCTTATGTTCAATATAAATCCATGAGCTCAAACAAGTCTTTTTCATTCAAGTTTCTCTGAATTTTTGACTGTCCTTACTCAACTTTTGCCTCCACATGTATCCTAGACTCCCCCCAGCTCTTTATTATTATTATTATTATCTAACACGAATGTCTTTTAAGACAGTTTAGGGGCCACTTCCATAAAATATCCCGTAATGATTTCAATAAAATCATCACCCATTGACAAGATTAGTTGTGCATCGCATACCTACCAATACCCTAGTACCCATATCATCTCCCAATTAGTTTATTTGTCTCACTTGTGAACATGTTAGTTCTTTAAGGTCATGAGAATGTCTGTATTCATTTTTATCTTTCCAAGAGCTGACACCATGCCTGACACATAGCACAGTTTTGGAAAATGGTAATGAAAAAAATTTCTTTAACATAAAAATGTTCCCAAGTATCATCAACTCAAAAATTGTTATTTCTACTACGGAAACGATATGTCTATCAGACAATACACTCATAATTTTTCTCAAATAATCCATACTCAATTCCAGAAGGCGGGATTGGCTACAATGTATCATATTAGGAGCTAACACTGATGAATTGGTTATGTCTGGCTAAAGTATTGGGTTGATATGAATTTTGAAAGTATATTCGTAGTAGCTAAGAGTGTCTCGATTATTAGCAATATTCGATATGGGTACTGGTATGAAGATTGCCGGCCAACAGATTTTGTGTTTATTAAATCTAACTAGTTACTGGAATAGAATTAGGATTTAGTTAACTGAGGGGTGCAATCATAGCTAGGAAAGCCCTTTAGAAGCCAGCTACAGAGAAAACACCCCAAAAGTATGAGTTAACATGTGGGCTTACTGTGAGTTATATATGAAAAATATTCTCCTATTTGAACCAATTTTTCTCAAAGGAATTTTACCATTGTGTGTGCATGTGTTCCAGCAGCAACGCTGAGATGATGAGGCAAAGTATTTATGCTCTAGAGAGATAAACTGCTTGCAGTATGATATGACCTTCTGAAAAACTAATATAATAATTTTATGTAAACACTGATGTTAGCCACAGCCTCCTTTTCCACTTCAGCTCTCTCTGAAATTGATTCAGCTGAGGAATTCAACCTCACCTAAGATCTTGGCCACTCTCCAGGGTGGCCAGCATCATGACTGATAAACTTAGGGGTAGACAGAATCAGCCCTCTTGCTCCATTTCCAGAAACCTCTAATAGCCATGTGCTCTTCAAAATTCTTTGCAGTGTTGACAGTGACAACTTGAGATTAACATTCCCTGTAATGTGATAATTATCTCTTTATCTGTCTCTCCTTTTGGAATAGGAGCTGTTCACCAGAAACAATAAATCATATTCATCTTTGCTTCTCTAGCATACATAGAGATTCTATAATTTGTGTGTTTTTGTGTGAATGTATATATACATTAAGGCATGTATGTAATGATTTCCTGAATTCATGAAAGAAAATATAAAACATTATTTATATCTCTAACATACAGAAGCCTCTCTTTTACATATTTACTTCTAGGTAGGACTTAAATGCCTTTCTGAGTTTTGAAGATGAACTTTTCAATTTGAACCAGAACTTCTAATTTTAGATAATTTTTTTTCAGTTGCTATATTAACCTACTTTAAATTAAGAAAAACAACATGCAGGGCAGAAAATCTGGTTTGGCTGCATCTAAGAATGGAAACTGCAGAAAATGCAGAATGTGTTTCAAATATTCATTTTTAAAAATGTGTCGATGAAAAGCATAAATGAAATAAATACTAAGCTTTACACCCCCAAAGCAGTCATAAACACATTGTAGCTAGCACATAGGTGATAGACAGATAGGTTGATAGTTTCATAGATTTTAAAAAGCAGACTTTTCTGTTTTCCTACTCAAAGTGTCCCCACCTTTGCCCTATCAGATGAACATAGAAAGGTTCATTAATATTAATTGTACAGCTCTAGTATTGCTCACACTACCTCCATACACCCTTGTACCTAGCACCCAGACCAAGAAAGGGAACACTACAAACAATTCCTTCTGTGCACTAACCTTTAACAGTTACCATGATCCTGAATCCTAGCACTCTATAATGATTTTTGCCTGTTTTTCTATTTCACATATGTGAAGTTGTATAGCACTTTTGCATTTGCACCTGAAGCCTTTCATTCAGGATTACATATTTGAGGTTCATTCATATAAGCCCTTCTATGAGGAAAGGACTTAATACCCCTCCTGCTGGGAGCATTGCCAGGAGACAGCCCTCAGCTGTCAGTGTCTTTCTAAAATTGATTCAGCTGAGGAATATAACCTCACCTAAGGTCTTGGTCACTCTCCAGGGTGGCCAACATCATGACTGACAAACTTAGGGGTAGAAAGAATCAGCTCTCTTGCCTCTCTTCCAGAAACCTCTAACAGCCATATGCTTCTCAAAACTCTTTGCAGTGTTGGTAAAAGAATCTGCTGGGACTGCCTCAAAGTAGGCTTTTCCTTCTGTCCAATCCTGCTTCTCCCCTTACTTTACTCAAGTACCAATCCAAGCAGTAGATTTAATACCCATCCATGAAGATGCAGCTGTTTTTCATGGTCCTTGCTGTGTAGTATTCCACTGTGCACATAAAACATGAGTTTTGTGTACATTCTACTGTTCATGATTCTATATGAGTAATGTCTAATTTTGGTGGTTATAAACAGTGTCGCTATGAACATTCTAGTATATCTGCTTTGGTAAACATATGTATGAACTTGCATTGAGTGCTTATGTAAGAGTGGGATTCCTGGGCTTTTGAATTTGTATATTTTCAGTTCTTGAATATGTTTATCTTCTTGTTTAGCACTGAGACTCTTATTTTAAATGACAGTCTTTTTCTTACCCAAAGGAAGGAGCGAGACATATTGTTCAATTGATAATGAGTTATTTCAGGTTAAAATATAAATATATTTTTATGATATTCTCTGTGTAATACATAATATTACCTGTGGTCCCCTGTGAAAGCCTTTTATTCTGGGGGACCACAGAGAATATTCAGAGAGTGAGTGAAGAAGAAATGGCCTTTGCTTTGGGGATGAAAGTAAGTAGCAGCTTGGGGTGAATGAGGTGGAGGAGACGATCTAGAAATCTGGAGCCAGACTCTGAAGTGTATTCAACATGGGGATCTATCTCTTAGAAACTGCCAGGTAAAGAAACAGGCATAGTTGAGTACATAGCAACTTTAGAGAATTCAGGATATGGTGACACAAAAGACTCCATGGAGTGGTGGGAAGGAACATCTTTACATGATTTTTAATTCATAGTGAACCTCTGGCAATAGGAAATTTGTGAGAATATATCCCATGGGAGGAGCACACTTACTAGTATGATTTAAAAAGCAGAAGTAAAGCAAAAGGAAATTTCAAAAAATTTTAATCCCACAAAAACATCTACAGAGTCATGTTCGGGGTTCTATGACTGATTTTTGAAAATAGATTTCTACAGTTGAAAAGCTCAATTCTGTGTTGAAAATTAAACTGACATTGTTTTACCTCGGACCACACTCAGAAGAAAAAAAATGTTGGTATGATTAAAATATTATCTATCTGGTGCAGTTTCCTAAGGATTAACTAATAAAGACTAGTTCATAAAATTGCTAGAATTACTTTTTAAAGAAGGTATGGAATGTATTTTTTGGAGTAGTTTTAAATTCACAGAAAAATTTAGCAGAAAGGAGGAGATGACCCATACACTCACTCCACCACCCCGCTGTCCTGCCAGCTATCAACGTCTCCCAGCAAAGTGGTACATTTGCTACAAATGAGTCCACACTGACACATCATTATCACCTTAGCCCATAGCTAACACTAAGGGTAATTCCTAGTGTTGTACCTACTATGGGTCTGGACAAATTTGTAATGTGTATCCACCATTATAGTAACATACAGGTAATTTTTACTGCTGTAAAAAATCTGTCTTCCTCCTCTTCATCCCTTCCTCCCTCCCCGCTTCATCCCTTCCTCCCCCAGTCTCTCGAAACCACCGAACTTTGTTTTGCCTTCTCCAGAATGTCGTAGTTGGAAGATGGTATATAACCTTCCCAGACTGGCCTCCTTCACTTGGTAATATGCATTTAAGGTTTCTGAGTATCTTTTCATGGCTTGATAACTCACTTCTTTTTGGCTCTGAATAATATTCCATTGTCTAGATGTACCATAATTTACTTATCCATGAATCTACAGAAGTACATCTTGGTTTTTTTCTGAGTTTTGGTAATTATGAACAGGGAAACTATAAACATCAGTGTGCGGGTTTTGGTGTGGACATAGTTTCAACTCTTTTGGGTCAATATCAAGGAGTGCTGTTGCTGGATTGCATGGCAACAATACGTTTAGGTCTGTAAGAAACTGCCAAACTGTCTTCCAAAGTAGGAGAGTTGTAAACTTTTGCATTCCTACCAGCAACAAGTAAGAGTTCCTCTTCCTACATATCTTTAGCCTTTCGTGTCAGCGTTCTGGATTTGGGCCATTCTAATAGGTAGGTGTGTGGTGATAATTCACGTGGTTTACATTTACATTTCTCTACTTACAAATGATGTGAAGTTGCTTTATATAGACTAATTTTTTACCTGCATACTTTCTTTGGTTAGCTGTCTGTTAAGGTCTTTGGCCAATTTTTTTTTTTTTTTTTTTTTTTGAGATGGATTCTCACTGTGTCACCCATGCTGCAGTGCAGTGGCACAATCTCTGCTCACTGCAACCTCCACCTCCCGGGTTCAAGCAATTCTTGTGCCTCAGTTTCTTGAGTATCTGGAACTCCAGGTACCCACCACCACACCCAGCTAATACAACACTATTTTATGAAAGTTTTTCATATAGATTGGTTTGTTCTATCAAAAATATACTCGTTCCTTTGTTCTACATTGATTATATTTTTCTGTAATTATCTCTGTGCTCTCCATAAAGATAATTGCTTGTTTATTCTTTTAAAAGAAGATTCCTGTCTATGTTATCTAATCTACATTTTCCTAATAATTCTTTGAAACACTGGCAATTCCGGTGTTTCAAATACTACATGGCATGTATTTTTAAGATAAATATGTTCCACATTCTTTCTTTCTTTTCTATTGCAGTGGTTAGTACTGAGTGTCAACTTCACTGGATTGAGGGACACAAAGTACTAATTCTGGGTGTTCCATGAGGACGTTGCCAAAAGAGAATAACATTTGAGCCAGTGGGCTAGGGAAGGCAGGTCCATCCTTAATCTGGTGGGCACAATCTAATCATCTTCCAGCAAATGTAAAGCAGGCAGAAAAACATGAAAAGGAGTGTTCAAGACACAGACCTGGCCTCCCAGCCTATATCTTTCCAGATGTTCCCTGCCCTTGACCACTGGACTCCAGGTTCTTCAGTTTCGGGACATGGACTGGCTCTCCTTGCTCCTTAGCTTGCAGAGAGCCTATTGTGGGACCTTGTGCGTTAATACTTAATAAATGCCCCCTCTCTGTAGATAGATAGATAGATAACTTGTTAGTTCTGTCCCTCTAAGAGAACCCTGACGAATACACTACTCTTCATTAAGTAGTACTTTCATTAGTAGTAAATTGAAAACTACTAATTTGATAAATAAAATATATTATTTCATTTTGTTTATAGCATTTTTCTATCCTCTACTCGCATAAGTAACCATGTTTAAGCTGTTTGTCATTTATGCTACCATAGTTTTTACTCATACATGTACAAATACAGTTTATTACCATTGCTTTGGTTTGCACTCTGTAAGTATCAGGATGGCTAAACCAGTAGCCATCGTAACAATTTTACACACACACACACACACACACAACACACATACACAAACTCACTTTTGCATTTCTTTTTCATCAATGACTTTTACCTGTCTATAAAAATTATAAAAACCTAAGCATATTCTTAGATCTTTTTTCTATTTAATGATAAAATATATGCTCACTCTCCTTGAATCTGGGTGGGCATGTCACTGCTTCAGTCAAAAAAAAAAAAAAAGGTAGAGGTAAATGAGTTCCACTCATTGGTTATAAAATGTCATGCAGCTTTTACCTAATTTACTTTAACACTTGGTCTTGGAGATTTGACAAGCTGATAAACATAAGACCTAATACCATAAAAACCCTAGAAGAAAACCTAGGCAAAAATCATTCAGGACGTAGGCATAGGCAAGGACTTCATGACTAAAACACCAAAAGAAATGGCAACAAAAGCCAAAATAGAGAAATGGGATCTAATTAAACTTCAGAGCTTCTGTACAGAAAAAAAATTATTAGAGCAAACCGGCAACCAACAGAATGGGAAAAAATTTTTGCAATCTACCCATCTGACAAAGGGCTAATATCCAGAATCTGTAAAGAACTGAATCAGATTTACAAGGGAAAAACAAAACCATCCAAAAGTGGGTGAAGGATATAAGCAAACACTTTTTTAAAAGAAGACATATATGAAGCCAACAAACATGAAAAAATGCTCATCGTCACTGGTCATTGGAGAAATGCAAATCAAAACCACATTGAGATACCATCTCATGCCAGTTAGAATGGCGATCATTAAAAAATATGGAGACAAGAGATGCTGGAGAGGATGTGGAGAAATAGGATCACTTTTATACTGTTGTTGGAAGTGTAAATTAGTTCAATCATTCTGGAAGACAGTGTGTGGATTCCTCAAGGACCTAGAAATAAATCAAAGACAAAAAACACCTTATCTCAATAGATGCAGAGAAGGCCTTAGACAAAATTCAACAGTGCTTTATGCTAAAGACTCTCAATAAGCTAGGTCTTGATGGAACGTATCACAAAATAATAAAAGCTATTTACAACAAACCCACTGCCAACGTCATACTGAATGGGCAAAAACTGGAAGCATTTCCTTTAACATCTGGCACGAGACAAGGATGCCCTCTCTTTCCCCTCTTATTCAGTATAGTGTTGGAAGTTTTAGCCAGAGCAATCAGGCAAGAAAAAGAAGTAAAAGGTATTCAATTAGGAAAAGAGGAAGTCAAATTGTCTCTATTTGTAGACGACATGGTTGTATGTTTAGAAGACCCCATCGTCTCAGCCCAAAATCTCCTTAAGCAGATAAGCAACTTGAGCAAAGTCTCAGCATACAAAATCAATGTGCAGAAATCACAAGCATTCCTATACACCAATAACAGACAAACAGAGAGCCAAATCAAGAGTGAACTCCCATTCAAAATTGCTACAAGAAGAATAAAATACCTAGGAATACAACTAGCAAAGGAGGTGAAGGACCTCCTCAAGGAGAACTATAAACCACTACTCGAGGAAGTAAGAGAAGACAAAAACAGATGGAAAAACATTCCATGCTCATGGTTAGGAAGAATCAATATTGTGAAAATGGCCATACTGTGCGAAGTAATTTACAGATTTTTTTAAAGGCTAGTAAACAAAAAGAAATCATCAGAAGCCAAATCAGGACTGTCACATGGATGCTTCATGATTTACCATTGAAACTCTCACAAAATTGTCCTTGCTGATAAGAGAGGTGAGCAGAGGCATTGTCATAGAGGAGAAGGACCATCTATCTGGTGAAGCTTTTCTTCTAAATATTTGACTTTCTCAAAATACTCTTATTATGAACAGATGCTATCATTCTTAGGCCCTCCAGAAAGCTAACAAGCAAAGTTCCTTGAGCATCCCAAGAAACTCTTGCCATAACCTTTGCTCCCGACTGGTGTGGTTTGCTTGACTGGACCACTTCTGCCTCTTTGTAGCCATGACTTTCATTGTTGTTTGTCTTGAGGATCATACTAGTAATGCCGTGTTCTATTTCCCATTACAATTACTGAAAGAAATGCTTCAGAGTCTTGTTCCCACTTGTTAAAATGTCCATTGAAAGCTCTTCTCTTGTCTGCAGCTAATCTGGGTGCAATCGTTTTGGCATCTGGTGGAAAGCTTTCTCAACTTTAATTTTTCAATCAGAACTGTGTAAGAGGAATCAGTTGAGATGTCTGTGGTGTTGGCTGTTACTTGTGCTAATTTCTTGTCAGTCCTCTTCAATAGAGCATGAACAAGATAAATGTTTTTGTTCACAAATTGATATGGATGGTTTTCCACTGTGGGTTTCATCTTCAACATTGTTGTGTTTTTTCTTAAAATGAGTTATCAGTTTGTAAACTGCTCACTTCTTTGGGATATCTCCACAAACTTTTCATAAAGCATTAATGATTTTTACCCATCTTCCACCCAAGCATCACCATAATTTTGTTGTTTTCTCTTGGTATAACATTAGCAGAATTTCATATAAATTTGAAAAGGGCTCTTTTCAAACTGATGTCTTATCTTTCTTAGTGCCTCAAATTAGATCTTGTTTAGATGTGTTAAAAAAAAGGTAGTAAGAGTTTATTTTGGTGCAATTTTTTAATATATGCATATAATTTTTTATAACAAGTATTTTCATAAACTATTTGAAAACTCCTCATAATTGTCAAAAAAAATATCAGCAGGCCAGGTTTGTTCTGGTCAAGAGTATTGCCTGAGTCCTCCATTTAACCATTACACCTTGGGGACCAGAAGAAACCACAATGAAAATGGACTCACATTCCCTGCTGTTCGAAATCCCCAGTGGATGAATCACCTTGGGTCATTAAAAGATTTTCTGAAACAGAAAATTTGACATTATGTCTTGCCAGTTTCCAAACTCACAGCACACATAAGACGAATAAAAAAAAAATTAAACCCCTCTCAGATTTGAAGTTAATTTTTAGTAGAACAACATCCTCTTTCCATTTTCGTATTATGATATTTACACAATGTTTAATTTCAGGTATTTCTAGGGATATTCTTTAGAATAAAAGTCCACTTAAGATATACAATTAACATTAAAAAAGAAAATTGTAGGTCAATATTTCAGATTAATATTGATGCAAAAATTCTCACAAAATGTTAACAAACTGAATTCAACAATGCACTAGAAAAATTATCCTACACTATCAAGTGGTATTTATCCCAGGGAAGTAAGAATGGTTCCACATATGCAAATCAATCAATGAGATACATTATATCCACAAAATGAAGGAAAAACCATATGATCATTTCTATTGATGCTGAAAAAGCATTTGATAAAATTCCAAATCTCTTCATATTAAAAACCCTCAAATAACTGGGTACACAAGGAACATACCTCAACATAATAAAAGCCATATACAATAGTCCCAAAGCTGGCATCCTACTGAATGGGAGAAACTGAAAGCTTTTCCTCTAAGATCTGGAGTGACAAGGATGCCAACTTTAACCAGTCATTCAACAGAGTAGTGGAAGTCCTAGCTAGAACAATTAGACAAGAGAAAGAAATAAAAGGCATGCAAATTAGAAGAAGAAGTCAAATTATCCTTGTTTGCAGATGATATAATCTTACATTTAGAATAACATGATGATGCCCCAAAAACCTATTAGAACTGATAAATTCAGTTAAATTGCATGATACAAAATCAGCATACAAAGATCAATGGGATTTCTATATGCCAACAGTGAACAATGTGAATTTTAAAAACACCCATTTACAATAGGTACACATAAAATTAAATACTTAGGAATTAACTGAACCAAATAAATGAAAGATGTCTGTAATAAAAACTGTAAAACACCAATGAAATAAATAGAAGAGAACACCACAAATGAAAAAGTATTTCATGTTAACGGATTGGAAGAATCAATAGTGTTAAAGTGTTCATACCATCCAAAGCAATCTAGAGATTCAATATAATTTTTATAAAATATCAATGACATTCTTCTCAGAAATAGAAAAAAAGTTCTAAAATTGATATGTAACCAGAATAGTCAGAATTATCCTAAGCAAAATAACAAAACTAGACGAATCACATTACCTGATCTCAAATTATACTACAGTGGTGTAGTAAACAAAACAGCATGATAATGTTATAAACCCAGACACATGGACCAATGGAACATATGGGGAACCCAGAAACCAATCCACATGCCTACAATTAACTAATTTTCAACAAAGTTTCCAAGAACATGCATTGGGAAAAAAGACAGTTTCTTTAATAAATGGTGCTGGGAAAACTAGATATTCATATCCTGAAGAATAAAACTAGACATCTACCTCTCACCATATACAAAAATCATATCAAAGTGGATTAAAAACTGAAATCTAAGGCCTCAAACCATGAAACTACTACAAGAAAACACTATGGAAAATCTCTAGGACATTAGTCTGGTCGAAAGCTTCTTGAGCAGTACCTCACAAACACAGGCAACCAATGCAAGAATGGACAAATGGGATCATATGAAGTAAGAAGGTTTTTCACCACAAAGGAAACATCCAATTGAAGACAACCCATCGAGTGGGAAAAAACGTTTTCAAACTACCCAATTGGCAAGGGATTAATAACCAGAATATATAAGGAGCATAAATAACTCTATAGGAAAAATATCTATAATAATCTCATCAAAAAATGGGCAAAAATTTGAATAGATATTTCTCAAAAGAAAATATACACATGGCAAATAGGCACATGTAAATCTTCTTAACCTCACTTATTATCAGAGAAATGCAAATCAAAATTACAGTGAGATATTACCTCACCCCAGTTAAAATGGCTTATATCCAAAAGATTGGCAATAACAAATTCTGGTGAGGATGTGGAGAGAATGGTACCCTTGTTCATTGTTGGTGGGAATGTAAATTAGTACACCTAATATGGAGAGAAGTTTGGATGTTTCTCAAAAAAAAAAAAAAAATCACACTACTATAGTACCCAGCAATTGCATTGCTGAGTATATCTCCACAAGAAAGGAAATCAGTATATTGAAGACATATCTGCACTCCTATGTTTGTTGCAGTACTGTTAACAGAATCTAAGATTTTGAAGCCATCTAAATGTCTATCAACAGACTAATGGATAAAGAAAATGTGGTACATATACACAATGACATACTATTCAGCTAGAAAAATAAAAGTATCAGATCCTCTCATTTGAAGGATGAATGGAACTGGAGATCATTGTGTTAAGTGAAATATGCCAGGCACATAAAGACAAACCCCACATGTTCTCACTTACTTGCAGTATCTAAAAATCAAACAATTGGGCATAGTAAGAACTCATGGGCATAGTAAGTGGAAGGATTGTTACCAGAGGCTAGAAAGAGCATTAGGGGGTTGGAGGGAAGGTGGGGATGGTTAATGGGTACAAAAATTTAATTAAAAAAATGAATAAGGCCTACTGATAGTACAACAGGATGACTATAGTTAATAGTAACTTAAATGTACATTTTAAAGTAAGTAAAAGAGTATAACTGGATTGTTTGTAACACAAAGGAAAAATCCTTGATGGAAACATCATTATCTATGATGTGATTATTACATATTGCATTTCTGCATCAAAACATCTCCTGTACCTGATGTGTATACTACTATAGATCCACAGAATTAAAAGAATTTTTAAAAAGATATACAATTAACAAATCTTTGACACAATTATTAAACTATAAAGCCTAATCCAAATCTCCTTCCAATATTTCCCAAATACAAACAGTAGATCCTAAAACATTTCACTGCTAGAAGAAGCAGGGGGGGGAAAAAAACATCAATGTTCCAAACCGCTGGCAAGTATGGCCTAATAACTATGGTGAAATCAAACTTCATGTCCTCTGATTTGTAATTCTCTTTCTTAGTGAGGACATAACAGAAAAGGACTCCTTGACAGAAATCTAGTCACAAAAGACAAAAATGAAGAGCCTATAACAGCATAAAATAGACAGAGAAAGGAAGAAAGGCCTGCCAACGGCCTTAAAAACAATAAATTTAGGATTGGGTTCCTGGAACTGTCATGCACTGGTATAAATTCAGAGTGCTTAAGGATGGAACTATAGTGCAGGGTAATTCATCAAATCACACAGTTGAAGGAGAATATCTTTAAATTTTCTTCTAATGCCATATATCTGTGAATCTAGTTTTGTGTCTTGAAATTCATAAGATGATCTGTCTACAACAATACAGGATCCAATATAGGATATGTTTCTAACAACTATGTGGAGTGCCATGTTTCAGACATAAGTGGAAACACAGCTGAGGGTATTTTATCAAAAATTTTTCTATTTCGTTTCTCACAGCACATAGATACTGTAGAGACATTTCAAATGCTGGTGTTATTTCTTACCTTCTCTTGATTTTTGTCATTCCCGGTGCTTACATGCAAAGAGGCCAGAGTGGCAATGACATGTCTTGTCTTTAGAAGTCATTGAATGTCTTATCCCAGGCAGTCTAGTATGGGATTTACAAATCATGTTTCTTGGTGGTATATTTTAATGATATCAGTAACTGCTGATAACCTATTAGCATGTGCGCACTTGATTTAAGACAATAATTAACCTATCATTCTCATACTAACATCACATGTGGTTTGCGTAAGACCGGTTGCCTCGCCAGAAGCTCGGACACGGCCATCCCTCTCCACGCCCACCTCTGCACTCCACACTAAACTCTGCACTCAGCATCTAGTTCAGCCACGCCCACCTCTGCACTCCACACTAAATTCTGCACTTGGCACTAATGCCCACATCTGCACTCCTCACCAGAATCTGCACTCGGCACTAAACTCTGCACTCGGCATCTAGCCAGCCTTTGGAAAACCCGCCAAAATTTGAAAGAAGTCCCGCCAAAACCTGCACAACAGCACAGCTGCTCGCGGAAAAATCCCACCAACCTACCAATAGCAGCTCGCCCCATCCACGTCCTGTTTCTCCACAGCCAATCAGAACACCTTCCCTCCCTATAAAACCCCACACCTGAGAGGAGTCGGTGCAACTTCCCTGGCCCCTTTCCCCAGGACCAGGGAACCCTGTCTGGGAGTTAAATAAATTGGCACTTAATTTTCTTGTGCTGACCTCAGTTTCCTCATTTTAAACTCGGCAATAAACCTCACAAGACAATAACCGTTACGGTTAGCATCTTTATTTGGTGACATTTCCATCTGGTAAATGTGGAGAGAATTTAAACTGAAGTCAAAGAGATTATAAACTGAAATCAATTTCTTTTATTTGAGATGGTGATATATCAGATAGCTTGAAATATGAAAGAAATATTTTTTAATTTAAAATTTACTTTGATGTTAAAAAATGAGTTCAGCTTCAAAATGTATTATAGGTTAAGCTTGTAACACAGGTAAGTGGTAAACCTCTGCTGAATCAGACACACAGACTTCCCACGCGGAAGCCGTTTGGTAAAATAATCTTGTTGTTCCAAAGATAAAGTTCACACCAAGAAGCCTAAATAAATAATGCCACATATGTAACAGGCATTCCAGGAATTGAACTGCTTTATTGTCAACTTCTAACGTTTAATAAGCAACAAGGTCTGAATGGCATATTTGAGAAAAAATTCAATGTGGAATTAACAGAGCTGGAACAAATTCCTAGACATTACCTAAGTGTCTTGGCAAAACCATCTACTCCTTCTGAATTGACTCTTCTATATAATGAAGTAATAGTAAATATCAATTTAACAATTAAAAATTATAATTTATAAAAATTTGTAAAGCGTTCTCCTACAGAATTTTAGGATTAACCTGTTAACTATAGAAATAAAATCAGGCAGCAGTTCATCAGTGTGTTTTGTCCTATACTCTGAGAAAGGTTTGAAAATGAGTAGAGAGACTAGAACCATTGTCTGTTAGCAACAGAGTACATTTCCCAAATAGAATCCAATCCACAAGTTTTGCATTGTTTCATGTAATTTCAATGAGATATATAAATTCCTTTTCTGCATGGCTACAGAAAGAAGACAGTTGCTGAAGCTTCAGCAGAATAAGACTTTGATGAAGATTAAGTTGTAGACTTACACACTTACAAGGTAAAATTTTTTTAAAAATGGTACTAAAGGTCAACATAGTGGCTCACCCCTATAATTCTAGCACTTTGAGAGGCTGAGGCAGGCAGATCACAAGGTCAAAAGATCGAGACCATCCTGGCCAAGATGGTGAAACCCCATCTCTACCAAAAATACAAAAATTAGCTGGGCATGGTGGTGCACCCCTGTAGTCCCAGCTACTTGGGAGGCTGAGGCAGGAGAATCACTTGAACCCAGGAGGTGGAAGTTGCAGTGAGCTCAGATCACACCACTGCCCTCCAGCCTGGGGACAGAGTGAGACTCTGTCTCAAAACACACACACACACACACACACACACCTGTTAAAGGATGGAACCTGGACACATATTCAAATAAACTTATCCGCTTTTTCCAGCTTAGACAACTGAGGAGTGGAGCCACTTTGTAAAGTTATGTGGAAAGAACCAAATAATCTGAAGTTAAATATTTATTCATGGAAGAGAGGAAATACAAAAAAAGAATGGGCTTTGGAGTAATTCAAATCTTCGCACATATTCAGACTGTGTAGTTGATTAAATGTGTGAGTTTGGACATCAAACTGATCACTCTGAGCTTGTATCTTCATTTATAAATTGAAAGTCTAGCCTTCATCAAACATACCAGATCTTATAAATCTTATCATTAATTCCTGACCCAAAACTGATTAAAATTTTAATTAAAAAATCATATTTTAGGAAGACTTATGCTAAAATATTTTGATGCAAAAAAAAACTAATTTATCTTTATTGATTGTTACATATGCAATTTTAATCTTTTTATTAATATATTAGTTTAATATTTTATAAAGCAATAGTAATTTATGAGTGTTTTTATTTTTTAAATTTTTATTAATTTATTTTTGAGACAATGTCTTGTTCTGTCTCCCAGGCTGGAGTGCAGTGACCATATCATGGCTTAGTGAAGCCTCAACCTCTCAGGCTCAATAGATTCTTCCACTTTAGCCTCTCAAGTGGATGAAACCACAGATACACACTACCATGTCCAGCTAGTTTTTAAAAATTTATTTATTTTGTTTTGTTTTGTTTTTGTAGAAGTGGGGTCTCTCTATGTTGCCCAGGTTGGTCTCAAACTCCTGGGTTCAAATGCTCCTCCTGCCAATGAGTGCATATTTAAACATTTCAAAAGCATTAACAGGACTAGAACAGAAGTGAGTTATCTCTCTCACCCAAAGCAAACATAATTAAAAAGTTTCTTGACAATCTTCCTTCAAAAAAGTAATAGTCCAATGTATGCATGTATATTTTTCTTTACATAAATAGCAAGGTATAATGCACACCGTTATGCATCTTATTTTTTATATAAAATGCTTATAAAATAACTCTCTTTAAGATAGTTTTTATAGTATTGGTAATTATTTGTACAATGTTTAACTGGATCTCTTATTTTAGATATTTTGAAAACAATAGAAACCATTAACAATATGTTTAATCAAAACAAGCTTGAGTCAGTACTCAGTATTTTTTATTTACTCAGAATTATGATGGAAAGTAGGTTCTCCACATCTATTGCTTAATAAAGGACTTCTGGTTAAGGAAGCACTGTGAGGCGAAAAGCACAATAGACTGAATTCAAACCACATATCCATCACTTTCTTTTCTTGTATGTTGAGAAGATATCATACATCCCAGGCCTCAGTTTTCTCATATTGAAGAAACTTGAGAAGACCTGCTCAATTTTTGCTTTCAATGCAAGCTGCAGAGATGGATAATGTATTAGCAAACCACATATCTGCTAAAGTTCTAATGTTTAGAATATACAAAGAACACTTCAAATGGAATAGCAAAATAAATAATTGTATTCAAAAATGGACAAATGATATGAAAACACATTTCACTGCAGAGAAGGCATAGAAGGGAAATAATCAAATATTATTTTCAGTTTCATCAGCTATTAGGGACATGAAAATCAAAATCACAAAAGTTATCACTACATTCTTACCACAGTAGCTAAAATGAAAGCAAATTTTAAATGGCAACCCAAAATGCTGATGAATGTGAAGAGAAATTGGACCATTCATATATTGTTGGTGGAAATGTAAAATGATGTAGCCACTCTGGGTGTTTGAAAATTTCTTTTTAACTAACTGTTAAAAAGTTTCATATATTAACTATATGCAACTATCATGTAACTCAACAATTGCACTAATGGGCATTTATGCCAGGGAAACAAACATGTATGCTCACACCAAGGTGTTTTTATGAATGTTCATACATTATCAGCTTTACTCTAATGGCATGGAAGTATAAATGACTAAAGTTCTTCAATAGTGAGTAAACTCTGACCACACCACAGAACAGTAGTCAGTGATAAAAAGGTACAAACACTACTGATACACTCAACAGCCTGGAGGACCTCGAGGAATTATGCTAAGTGGAAAAGGCCAAATTTCAAACCTACTCTGTGTTTCCATTTATGTAACATCTACAAATGACAAAAATACAGAATAAAAGAACAGATTCCTGGTTGATGGAGTTTAATGGGGAGTTAGGTTAGGAGGGAAGTGGGTATAGCCGAAAAAGGACACATAGAGCATCCTTGTGCTGGTGGGAATGTTCTGTATCTTGACTCTATCAGTGTCAATATGCTAGTGGTGATATTTTACTGTACAGTTGAAACCTGTTGCCATCGGTGAAAAGTGGATAACAGTAACATGGTTTCCTTAGGATCTTTGTGCACTGTATTTGGCAAGTGCTAAAATTACCTAAAAATAAAAAGGTTAATAGTAATAGCATAAACGACTTTGTTGCACTCTCTTACATTTTTTTATTTTATTTCATTTCTTTTCGTTTCATTTTATGTTTTTTTTTTTTCTTTTTTTTTTTTTTTTTTTTTGAGATGGAGTCCTGCTCTCTTGCCCAGGCTGGCAGGCTGGAGTGCAATGCGTGATTTCAACTCACCGCAACCTCCTCCTCCCAGGTTCAAATGATTCTCCTGCCTCAGCCTCCCTAATAGCTGTGGTGTAGCCTGCCACCACACCCAGCTAAGTTTTATATTTTTTAGTAGAGATTGGGTTTCACCATGTTGGCCAGGCTGCTCTCAAACTCGCGACCTCAGGTGATCCACCTGCCTCAGCCTCTCAAAGTGCTGGGATTTCAGATGTGAGCCATCGCGCTGGGCATTCCTATTCCTTACTCCGTTGTTTTTTGATGGGAAATCTATAGTATACATATCATTGTTTCCTTATATAAAATATGTTGCTTTTCTCTGACTGTGTTCAGTACCTTTTTCCCTTAATATTTTGGTTTTTAGCAGTTTTGTTATGATGTGTGTAAGCATGGTTTACTTTACATTTACATCTTCTCGGCTAGTCAGTTTTCCAGCTGCCTGCCCCCCACCATCAACTGGTCTGCCTGCTTTTGTATTTTTCTCAGAGTCCTTAGGTATTTTATTGGTATATTGCTCAGTGTTTGTGGTTGGAATCAGAATTGTTTTGAAGGGAAACTGAGCACTATTCTGATAAAATATGTTTGAACTGTTATTTTAATATTTTTGTACCACAAGTCATGTTATAATCATATTCTTATTAACCTAATTTAATATATACATATTTATATAATGGACAAAAGTTTCATTCTTATCAGAATGGATATATGTTATTTACATACATATATAAATTATATATAATATTTATATAAAGCATATATATAATGCATTACAATATCTAATTATAACTAATTATAAATGTTTATGTAATTATATATAGTAATATAAATATAAAAATTATGTAACTATATTCGTTCCTTCTCTTCATGTACCTTACACAATAATATGTAAATAAAAGACTACAGTTCAGAAGAGTAGTGGAGCTGCATTTAATTGGGAATTTTTTATAACTTACCTATTTTAGTCAACTAGGGAAGAGTAATAGCAAGTATTTCAGACTCATTTTCTCTAGAAAATCGTATTTGCCAAACCCTTGTTTTGAGACGGAGTCTTGCTTTTGTCACCCAGGCTAGAGTGCAAAGGTGCAGTCTCCATTCACTGCACACTCTGCCTCCTGAATTCAAGCTATTCTCCTGCCTCAGCTTCTTGAGGAGCTGGGAATACAGAAACTTACCACCACGCCCAGCTAATTTTTTCTTATATTTAGTAGAGCTGGAGCTTCACCACCTTGGCCAGGCTGGTCTCGAACTCCTGATCTTAGGTTATCTGCCCACCTCTGCCTTCCAAAGTGCTGAGATTACAGGTGTGAGCCACCATGCCTGGCCGCCAAACCCTATTTTTTAAGACCATCACGAGACTAAAGATTTGAATAATCTTTAATTTGTCTTTATTGGAATTATAGAGAGGGACTTAATTTGTGACTTTTTGGTTTTGAGGCATAGGAGTTGTATGAATATAAGAAAATTATTTATACCTTGCTGGAAATGAACAGCATTATCAGATGATGTTTAGGTGACCCCAAGCACCCAAAAAGCAATTAACACATGTGATTCCTTTCAAGGTAATTCCAAAGCTCTGCTTTCTGTCATTTGCAATCCAATATTCCCTGGTTCCTCTTTGCACCTCATTATGGTGCCTGTGAGTTCCAAGAAGCAGATTTGCTTACCAAATAAGAGGGCACAGACCATAGCCTACCCTCTGATCAGAGCGTAAGCAAAGTCTCCTAATTGACTGATCAAAATCTACTATGGCTGTGTTACTGAAATCTCAAGTGCAGACTTGGTAATACAGCACAGCAGTGTTGTACTTTCTCACTGCTTCTAAATTTCCGAAGAACTATCTTCATCTTGCTTGATTTGCTACCATTCTTGGCATGACTTGCTCTTTTATGCCCCTGTGCCTTTGCAGCAAATTATTCTTTCTATGTCAGCTTCCTTTACCACCTTTCACCATCCCTGAGATTTGCCTTTGTATAATACCTCTGATAACTAGTATTGCATATCAATGGAAACTGCATAGATCTAAAGGATAGCTGATACTGTCCCATCATGGTTTACTTCAACTGTTGAACTCAGTGCAACTTTTGTGAGTAACTACCATAACCAGGCACTATGATAATTTCTGTACCTGTGACTCTTTCATTTATCTATTCTACAAATATGCATTATTGCCTATTATGTGCCAAGAAAACTTCTAGAATCTGGAAATATGGCAGAGAACAGAGAGACAGTCATCTGCTAACATGAAGTAAACATTTTCAGAAGGTACATACAAAACATATAAGCCAAATTAAAATGTTACAGTAGCTGATAATGCATACACTGAGGAATAAAAAAAAGGTAAGTCAATAGTATTTATCTCTTAAAGAGCTCACATTCCAATAGATAAATAGATTTAAGAAAATTAAATACAAAGAAGTATGGCAGATGTTATGGGAAAGTAACCATAGATGATACAGAATAGTAGATGAGAAGAAATTATGATATTTCACTGATTATGGAGTGAAAAGTGTGTGAATGAGATTAGAGGAGAAAATGACTTATGAAGATGTGAAGATGTATTATTGGGAGAAATGAGAGAGGGGAGACACTCGGCCCATGAGACCAGCTTAGGAAAGGTCCTGGGAGTATCCCTCTGCTTAGAACGACTCACTATCAACACAATTCTATTAAGAAAGAATTATTCATGAGATGAGATATAAGACCTCTGCAAATCAATGATATGAATATTTTTTGGTAGGATTGGCTTAATTTTCATGATATTTTGTTGCAACCTGCCCTACACTGCACATGTAAACTACTGCACATCTAAACCTGGGACTTATAAATCATTTCCACTTATTTTTCTATTTATTAAACCTACTTCAATCTGGGAGATATGGATTCTCTTTCATTTTGAACATGTCACAGTCTATCTCAGGGCCTTCATGTGAGAATTTATCTTGCCACAGGAATTTATTGAAATGTCCATTGTTATTTGATTATAAGATTTTATAAACCTCTAGATAAGTAATATATTTTCATCTCTATCTGTTCAAAGCTAGATTGAGCACTCTCATCACTTAGAAGGCATAAAATGCATATTATTTGTTGTTTACTCCAACCTTATGTATCATTTTTCAAATTTAACTAATGAGGACACAGGCTCAGAGAAAATAATCACAGTCATAATTATAGAAATAACAGCTACTGTTTATGGAATGATTAGTACATATTATTCACTCTTTTGAGTACTTCATAAATATCATCTTATTTAATGCTTACCACAATCACATCAGGCAAATATTATTATGTCTATTTATAGATGAAGGTGCTGAGTATGTAACTTGTTTAGGGAGGTAGAGCTAGCAAACAGTAGCATCCGACTCAAGTTTCTCTAATTCCAAAATACATACCTTTTCCAGTACAAAATAGTACCTTCCTGTTGCTGCAAGAAGAGAGGGATGGATGACATGATTATGCATGTCTTCATATCAATGCCAGTTCTCACATATATAAAGTACAGGGACATTTCTCCATCTTCAATAAAATAATTAAGGTAAGTCTTCAACATCAAGAGTACAACTTTTGGGGGGCTTGTTGGACAACACTATCATGCCTCAATCTTTGTAGATTTATCAATGTCTTGTAATCATGTTCTGGTTGTTGCCATCAAGACGTATTAGGTCTGGGAGAATCTATTCTTTCATTTTTCTCTTTCTCTTTCTCTCATCTTTCCTTGTCTCTGACCCAGACCTTTCTATTCAGATAGCATACATGTGCCAGATCAGAGCATAAAGGTAAAATTTGTCTGAAACATGGAGGATAATAAAAGAATGATGGACAGCTTTTAGCCAAGTTTCTATTCTGTCCTCTGAGTTATATATGATGACTTTGCCTGAGAAAAACACTAACTGAATCCTTCTTCAACCAAACACAGAAAAAAAGGAGGATGATTTTTTTTCTATTTATTTCAGTATGCAATCACAACTTTGTGAGTGAACTAGTTTCTATGTAGTGCAATTATTACCAAGGAGGATTTTACTCTTCAATTAGTTTCTTTCCTTCTTCCTTACACTTTGTGTTACTCATTTATATCTTATGGGACTTAAATTTAATAAATGAATGGAAAAATTCTTATTACGGAGTTTCTATTAAACACCCAGATAATAATGACTACAATATCCACGAAAATCATCCCATAATAAAAACAATGTTTTCATTAGGCATGTAATAATATTGGAATGAAGGAATGACAAATGGGTGAATAAAGGAAAGAATGCATTGATGGCTAAATGAATGAATAGCAGCTTACTTGGCAGTCAGAAGTACTGAAGGAGTTACTGCTGCTGAATTGAAACTCATTCCTGACACGTATGCACCCTATCCAACCACCTGGGTCACATCCATGTGCCAAGACTCAGCCACAGGTGGTGCTGGCTTTTTTGCACCATCTTTCTAAATGCTTTCTCATCTGCCATAGCTTGTGCTTGCTCCTAGTGTGAGCAGCCTCACCCTCTGGCTGTGATCATTTGCTTCTGGACATGCTGTTTTTCTGCTTGTCAAGTAGACCAACATTACTACGCTTGCATAAAATGAATAATCAGCACTTTGAGGAGCCACTTTTTGCTTCTAAAATGAGTTTATTACGGGTTTATTTTTCATTGCCTATCAAACAGATGTTGCCTGCTCTCGAAGGAATTTTCTGCGCTTCCCAGTCACTCTGGCTGGGTGGGTTGCCAGATGCTCTGGCACTCTGCAGAGCACCTCATGAATGTCAGGGAGGTGAGCAGATCTGCCTCAGCCATAGGAATGGCAATCAAAGTGTTGCTGAGCATGGTGGGACATGGGTGGCTGCTGCTTCAAAATGGGAAAATGCAAACAACTATAGAACAGATGCAGACAAGCTCCAACTGCTGTGGAAGCAGCTTGATTCAGTAGAAAGAGCATCAGATTTGGAATCAGACCAACCTGGGTTGAAATCCCAAATGTGCCACTTTCAGGCTTTGTGAATTGAACTCTTTGCCTCAATTCTAAATCGTTGATTTTTACACTCATATTAGAGTTGTTATATGGACTAATTATGTCCCTAGTGTATAATAGATAATCAGTAGATAGTAGCTGATCCACTGTTTTCTTAACCAATGTTAAGCTGAATGATTGGAGCAAACCATTTTAAAATCACCCCTATTGTGAATTATATATCTCAGATATATCTATCATCTATGTATCAATCTGTGTATCTGTCTAACCTCTCTACCTATCTACCTACTCATCCATCTGTAAAATTTTACTGTTATTGAAAATGGTTACATTTTATGTATGCACTATAATTAACATTGATTGTCAATTAATAAACAAGTTAGGTTTTTGTTTAAAAACACTGCCAGGATGAACATTTTCTCACATATGCACACTCACATATCCTAGTGTACTTATCCAATAACTACTTTAAGAGAAATGTTTAAAACTGGATTTGCTCAAAGTTTGTATACAGGCATGTGTTTCATATAGGCATTTGTTTTCCTAAAGGATGTATTCATTTGCATTCTCACCAGTGATATCTGATAACTGTTTTCCCGCATTCTAGTAACCCCTGGATATTGACGTTAATTTTAAATACATCACCACATAATTTTGTTAGGTGCAAGAATAAATAATTTTTTATGTACTCATTGGTGATTTGTCTTATTTCCTTCTTGAATTGCCTCCAAAAAGGTTTTCAAGTACATCTTTTCTTTTAGTTTGCAAAGGGTGAAGTGGTTTCAGAATAAGTTGGGAAGATGAAAGCTGTGGCAGAGAAAAGTTACTGCTCCCCAAAAACCTATGTGAAACTATCTTTCCCTACCTGCCTTGTTAACTGCATGGACTTTGAATGAGAAATAATCACACTATGTTAAACAACTGAGAGAAGTGGCAGCTAGAATTAATTACATTCATTTAAATCAATGTCAAAGTGAGGCTGCTAAACCCATGATTTAATAAGAGATTATCTTAGCTTAACCAAAAGCAAAGTCATGGTGTGCATACATGTACTTATGCATATGTACATGGTATGTGGCATGCAATGTAAAACATTATTTATTCTAAATTTTCAGTTTTAACATTTTTGTTCTATGGTTGAACACAGGTAACTCATACTGCTCAAAGCAAAACTGCAGATGAAAGGGGACTGCTGTATGCAAAATTGTTTCACTGCAGTCCACAGCATAAGCTAAAAAGTAAAATAAAGCCTCATGCTTCACAGTGTATTGCATCCTCCATATTACCAGTTTACGAAATCAAAGAAGAACCTTAGCTATGATTCCTAATTATATTATTATTAATAATAACCAACACACTTACCCCTTACTATTTATTCTCAGCACTTTGCATACGTTAGCTATTTTATCCTTGAAAGTGCCCTAGGTAAGAACTGTAATACAATTTTTTTTGAAGTATGACAGGTAAGTATTAGAGAGGTTCTATTTTTGAAGCCAGAATTTAAACACGGGTGATCTGACTTCAGGGTTGAGGCTTGCTACCTCCTGAAGGACAGGTTATGTATTGCTTAGAAGCATTTCTGTGTCTTTTCTCTTTTAGATTCAATCCAGTCTCTTTCTGGATGTGATGTATTTACAAGATTGTTATTTTCTTCAGTTTCCTCATCTTTAAATTTGGACAATAGCAGTTACCATTACAGCAGATCATATAGGTAAAATACTTAGTACATGTCCTAGCACAAATAAAATATCTGACAAATGATAACGATTATTATTATTACTTTTATTATTGTTATTGTGGAAAGATCGTTTGGAAATAATAAAGCTGATAAATAACCTGACTTTATTAGGAGGGATTTTAGAACTGAGAGTCTTTCCAATCACCGTAAAAGAGGAAGTAATGTTCTTAGAGAACACAATAGAGGTTGAAATTAGGTAATACAGAGGTATTATCTATTATTCTAGATAAAGTTAAAGGCAGAGTCGTCGTAGAACATATCCACGCATAAGTCGTGCAGCATTGGGGAAGGTTTTCATGGGTGTTGTCTTTGGATAAAAAACTTCAACAAAAGAAGGTCTTGTCTCTAGAAATTCAGTCCGTCCTTTAAAGGAGGATGATACTTTGCTGACATTCATGTGTTGATGCAAATGAGTATTCAGAGTCTGCTAAAGTTGATATGGTATGTGGATACAGCCAAAAAAAAAAAAAAAAAAGGAATAAATGTTCTTGTCTCCTCCAGGTATATACAGATTTGTGAAGTTACTAAACAATAGAAGTTACATCATTAGAGATTCAGCATAGACTTTTTCTCTTTACCAACTTTCTGCTACCACATTAAGTAAAAGTGGTAACATCTGTTCTCCATGCAGGTAGCTAGCACTTCCCATGTAGGGCAACTGGATCCCCACCAAGTGAACAACTCAGCTGTCTGGTATTTCCTTTAAGTTCATCTTTATTAAACTCTCGAGCTGTAATAATAAATTTGCTTATTTTCCATTCCCTACAGGTAGGATTTATGTCTTTTATTTTTCAGGCCTAACATGGGTTAATAAATATGTCGCATTTCCAAATCATTATTTCATTGACTCTTTCTCTATATGGTGGAGAAAACTTTATTGAAATATTCTGGTCAACAGAAATCTACAAAATATGTTTAATATAATCATAGATTAAATGTTATTTCATAAGAACATAATTTTATAGAAGATGTATTGTATGCTCAGAATAATGTTTACAACCTCATGTATTTATTGATATATAACGTCAATGGGTTAACATTATCCCTCACAGAAATGAAGGGTTATTCATCTTGTCCAAAGTGATACAGCTTATTTCTCACTGACCTTTATTGTTTCAATGTGCTCTCTATTCAATACATTCATCAGTACTTTCAGAGATAATCTTAAGTGTTATTTGTTCCTTTGGAAGGTAGTTTACCACATGCTTGTTTTAAAGATTTCAGGTGTTCACGTCTTAATTTGTACACAGGGCTGTATCTAGAGCTTGTTATAGAAGATGGGGTCTTCATGGGTTTTCTTTTTATTTTCTCTGTTCTTCTTGGAGTCTTCTTCATCTCTAGCCTGAAGTCCTTCCAGCAGGACAGAGTTATTCCAATTTTAACATCTGATGCAGTTAGAACGGCAGGTTCTAAGACGCCTAAAATTTTCTTCCACAGGCAAAAAATATATATATATTATTTTGGGGAGTTTGTGTTTTAGAATGAATTCGGGAAGTTGGAGGACCTGGCATTATCCAAGAAATTACATTTGTACAGTGTTCCAATTGGCTTTCTTATCTCATCTCAATGGGCCACCCACAAGGTACACAATGGCTAAATTATTTTGGTGAAGCATGGCTCTTGGCTCTTGATAGAATAACTTTGGCTACAGTATAAATTTCAGCCACCTAATGCTCATTTTAAAGCCATTAATTATCTAAACTTCTAACCCTATCTCCCTTTTTCTAAATACTGTTTATGTAGAAAACTTGACTATGTTAGCTTTTATGTCCATATCCAAAATTACCTTTTCCTCATAGATACTTGATGGTTTGGCGATACTAATGAGTTTATACTTTATATTTTTGAAAATTTTAGTTGTAGCTTATCTTCCCCTCTCAGATCAAAGGCTGTTACCATGGGTTATCTCTTTTCACCCCCATGATTAATATGCATTAGTAGAGGGCAAGCAGCTGACTGGTTTTGGATTTGACTTACATATGAATTATATTTTTAGCCCCCAAAACATGTATGAGGTAGTTATTAGCTCTATTTTATAGTAAGAATATGGAGTCTGAGTGTTTAGTGAGATTCAGAAATTGATTACAGATAATCCATTCCTTTTGAAGTTTATTACACATTTGTTTTAAAGAATATAGATATACAAATCTTAATACTTACACAGGGCCCAATCCTAACATAATATTATGTTATTATAATCATAGCAATAACATAATAGTATATTATCATAATACCAACATAACATTATGTCATAGTGCCATAGTTTCTTGGATATACTAGATGATCAACTAAAATGTATTTAACCAATGAAAGATTGGGATTAATACAGTAGTATACTATTTATTTCTCACTAATAATTCCCTCATATGTTTCAAGTATAAAGTTTGTCCAAAATATACCAATTTTGGAGAAGAGGCTATTCTCAGTATTTCATAATCATTTATGTCAATATAACTTTTTCCACTACTGAGCCAACTTGCTGCTACAAAATAAACACCCGTAATAAAATCAGACTTCTGCTATAGTGAGGCTGCCTCCCTAACTGCAAATGTAAATGTTGCCAGGTGTTCAACTCCCTTGTCTTAATAAATAAATAATTAGAAAACATGACTAATAGGAAGTCCTGCTGCCTAGCCGTGCAGAGTGTTCTTAGAGAGCAATGTTGGGAATTGGACTTGGAGGGCAGAATATATGTCTGATGGGATTCTTCCAAGTCACCCTGGCAAGAAAGCGTCACACGTATGCAGACTGTGAGTGCCCTACTTGGGCAAGAACAGAATTATAAACTTGCGAGAAACAGAGGCCTCCTTGGTTGCTAGAAGTGGGAGATAGATCATCTTTAATTCTGTTGTGTCCTGAGTCAGACCATATTTTTTACCCAAATCTATCAGTTTCAAGAAATGTGGAATTTAGCAAGTTAAATAGCTTTTCTTGTGTTTCATTTCATCCGTTTTCTAATGACTATAGTAACACCTGTCTCAGTTGTAAATATTGAATTAGTTAGTGAACATGCAAATGCCAAAAACAAAAGTCTTTTTCAAATGACAGTTGTGTAGCCCTTATTTTCTTCATCTGAAAAATGGAAATCATGCTTAGAAAACAATTCATATTATGTTTTCTCATTGGAAAAGTATAATGCTCATTGGCATATTGAAATCTCTTCAACAATTCTACAATAAAGAAGCTACATAATTTTAACTTAGTAATTCATATACTCATGCAACCACAAGAATTTAATCATTCACTTTGCTAAGCACATTTTTGGAAATATATTCTTCAGAAAGGTTGTGATGAATAATTAAGATATTTTACCTGCAGATAAGCAATTATAACATTGTCAAAAATACACTATGAGCATCTTTCCTCTTCTGTTGATCCAGAAATTTGAGGGAAAAAATCAGGATAATTAGAGAACAAAAAGCTATTAATACAGAATTCTGAAAACTCAAATTGAGTTTGAATACTTCTTGCTCTCAGAATCTTCTCTTTAGGGTCCCTGGTTTGTACTAGGTTGTGAATTTTTAGAATGAGAAGATATTTTCAAATTGAAATTCAAAGTGACAAGGGATTTTATTAATGGAGCAACATGGAAGATTTTGTTTTTAAAAATGACCAAATATTTCTTTCTGTCCCTTGAAGCATTGCTGTTCTTTTTACGTGGAGTTGGAATCTATTTCTCTAACTCTTGAAATTGTTCTTTGCTGTGTGACTTGCACTGGCCAATGGAGTATTTACAAATAAAATGCAAGCAAAAAATTTCAAAATATTTGTTTATTGAAACTTCTCCTCTCTCTGGCTTTTTTATGGAAATCCTTTGCAACCTTGTTCACAAGCCCAGTCTGACTTGCTGCTGAAGGATAAATTATGCAACGACAGGCTGCAACCATCTCTATCATCCCAAGAGTTCCAGCACAGGATACATAAGCAAGTCTAACTCCAGCAAAGCCACAATAGACCTTTCAAAGTTTCCTTGTGTCTCTTCCCCACCTTTATTTGTGATCAGAAGACTTACAAAATATGTACCCAGTCACTCCATTTTTAAACACAGTATATTGCAATGTTAAATATAAGAACTATTGTGTACAACAAATACATGGAACTATTCAACTAGTATAACTGAAATTAAACATCCATTGAACAACCCTTCATTGCCCTCATCCCTCAGCATCTGGCAATCCCTATTTTATTTTCTATTGTAATTTTCTTCTTTTCCCCCTGAAACAGTAGGAGTTTCTTATATATTTAAAAAATTAACCCCTTGTCAAATATGTGACTTGCAAATATTTCCTCCCACTTCACAAGATGCCTTTTCAGTTTGTTAATCGTTTCCTTTGTTGTGCAGAAACTGTTTAGTTTGATGCAGTCCCGCTTGTATACTTTTGCTTTTGTTGCCTATGCTTTTGATGTCATATCCAAAGAATAATTGCCAATAAGATTTTATACACTAATAATGGCCACCTAAAATAAAATTTAGAAAACAATCCAATTAGTAGAGCATCAATAAAACCCTAAAATATTTAGGAATAAACTTAACCAAAAAGATAAAATACTTGTACAGTTAAAACTGACATTAATGAATAAAATTAAGATACATGGAAAGACATCCTACCTTCATAAATTAAGACTTAGTATTTCCTAAATGTCCATTTCAACCAAAACAATCTAAAAACTCAATCCTAGCCCTTTTAAAATCCCAATGGATTTTGTTTTCAAAATAAAGAAAACCTTTACATTTGTATGGCATCCGAAAATAACTAGAATAGTTAAAGTAAAACAATCTGGAGAGAGAACAAATCTTGAGGCATAACATTTCTGATTTTAAAATATAGTGCAAAGTAATCAAAAGTAATCAAAAGATTACTGGTTTAAAACTGTAGTACTAACATAAAGGTATAGAGGCCACTGAATCAAAATGTAGACCCCAGAAATAAATCTACACATCTACAGTTGGCAGATATTCAGAAAGGATGATAATGAGGAAAGGATAGTCTCTTCATCACGTGTTTTAAAAAACTGAATATCCACCTGCAAAACGAAATAAAAAAAGAAAGAAAGAAATTGGGCCTCTTCTTTGTACCATACACACAATAAACTCAAAATAGAATCAGAACCTAAACATAAGTCCTGAAACCATAAAATTCCTAGAATAAAACTTTGGAATAGTTTTAATGCCAGAATAGTTAACTAGTATATGCAAAAATACAAATTCCAGGGCAACTTACTGGTTTATAGCATCAGACATTTCCAGAATAAAGCATGTCAAGGTTTTACTGCCAAATAATTGCATCTTCAATATTCTATAACCAGATTGTCTCTTATTAATGTTGTTAACTATTGTAAGACTGGTTTAGAATAATAGCTTAATTAATATACACTCATGAAAGTTTATTCTTATACTAAAATATATTTATTGTTGGCTTCTTGTTGCCAGCACAAACATTATCTCTTTTCCTCAACAAATACCAGTATGCTTCCGTCTTCATTCATGTTATCACTTTGCATTGTTTACTTGCTCGCTCTAAATAGGATGAGAAAAATAATTACGGTAAAGAGAAACCTTAGAAAAATGAATCTGAATTTAGAGACAAAAGGATTATTTAGACATTATATGTTGAAGTGAGCCTTGAGGCAAAAGCACATAAAATTGATCAATATGGATGTTGTAAATTTCTGGGCAGAAAAATTGTTGAGCAACTCAACTTCCAATATATGGCTCAGTGCGATGGAAGTAAGAGATTTCTCTTCTCTCTGGTTCCCAGGGTTTTGGAAATTTTGGAGCATCTAGAGAGATCTCATTTGGATCAGAACAGAGCCACTCTCATAATCAGCAGTTATTGCCCCTCAAGTAGTTTTATAGCCAGAAAATGTAGAAACTGGCAAAGAGAGAAGTAATTTTAAAAAGATAGCAATGACACCATCTTCAATATACTTGACAGACTTTTTGAGTGTCACGTGCATGCAACCATTTTGATGCGTGGGTTAACTAAGAGTGGAAGTACAAAAAAAATTTAGGGAATACAGATAAATGAGTAAATAAGAGATGCTGGAGTTTCTGAGCAGAGAAAATAACTTCCTTTTTTTTGAAATAAATTAAATATTCATTACAATCTAGTCTTGCTGTGTACATCAAACATGTACAAAGAAACTCATGGCTTCTATTATATTAAAAACCATATTACAAACATAAGTGAGGACCAGCCAAATAATTAAATAGCCACTCTAAGAGTAAAAATCTCTAAGGGAACTAGCATATTGAAGAAATGTAAAATCATTGCTTTCAGTTCCTCTGAAGCCTGTCCCATCTCTGAATGTCTTCATATATATGCTTAAATATACTTGATTATTCAATTATTTGGTTTGCATTTGTTGACACTTACATCTGGAGAAAATACCAAATGATCAAGTTCCCTTACAGGAATATCATTATTTACCTCAATTTACATGTATGTTTTTCTCCCAGTAGGTTGAAGCTTTTTGAAGACATGTACTAAGTCAAGGATACCTTCCTAATGCCAGAGCCTGGTTATAGAGTCTATCAAAAAGTCCTATCTCAATATATATAAATTTAGGTTTTGCCTATATTTGTAGATATCTAAATCATGGCTCAAATTATTAACTAATTTCATTAATATCACATAACTCTAAATACCAATTACCAATGTAGTTGTAGTCTCATCAGAACTAAAGAATTTTTTTCTACATTGTGACATTTTACTTTCTAACTCTGTCTGTGATGCTATAGCTCATGTACAGCTTTTCCCTGCACCATAATACTGATCTCCTACCCTCAATATCTAGTATATAGTCTACAGCAAATAATAACAAATGTTTCACAAGTTGAGGCAAATCAAGTTGCATTCTTAGATGATTGCTTTAGAAATGCTTGGAGGGATGACTATTCAGTTATAAATAATTCAAAGCACCCAATATCTATTACACAGCAGACAATGTGTTGGATGGATAATTTAAATTGGTTCAATGGAATTATCTCTTCAGAAAAACTTGCTTGTTTTCATTCACTATGTGGATGCTATCCACATATTTGTCCAGCAAATAATTGATTTACAAACAAATTTTACATCATTCTTGTTGAATTTTGTTCTTCAAATAAAAGTATAGATAATACAGTAGGCAAAATTCCCCTTATCTGTTGGTCTTTCTCTTAAAGAATATATAAATTACAGTAATAAATATTTTCATCCTCACCAACATCTTTGCTATACAGTATGTGCCACTAAGAGACCCAGTGGATTAAAAGTTTGTTTTCATGTTTGTTTTCAATAGTATTTGTGTTTCCAGAGACAGTGAAGGATAGGTACAGAGTACTCAATGAATGAGTAAAACATACTAATATCACCTAACCACATTATAGTGTTTTAATTATTAAAATTCACATAATTCATTTGATCTGAAAAAAAGAGCCCTAGAGAAATTTTTATTCAAGTAGTAATAAAATAAATGTAGCATACAAGATATATCAGCCTTAGATAAGTTAAGCAATTTGCCCAAAATTATCTAGTTTACAATGGCAGAGGGAGAGCATAGACCCAGATTTTTTCATTTATGCCCACAGATTCATAGAAACAACATATTTGCAATTGTTAAGTCAATGCAGAAATTTTTTTTAATGCAGAATATTGAAGCCAAGAGAGGATAACTGTCAGGGAAGAAACTCATTGATCTAGAAATAGAACCTAAAAGATTGAAAGTTATTCATGAAAACAGGAAAGGGAGTTTTTCAGATAGAAAAAGAAAAAATGGGTTGTGGAGATAAACTGAGACAGAGAAAATTAGTTTAAATCTGCAAAAATTTAGTATAAATAAAACCACAAAATGCTTGTTGGTTTAAGAAGAGAGGAAATTCAATAAAATATAATGAACGATTTTAATATGTTCAATTAGCTGGCAATTAGTAGGTTGACAATGTCGTGTAACACCACCACTATTAAATGATTCAGAAAACATTTTCATTGTCTCAAAATAAATACTTATTGAAATACCATTCTTATTTACTTTAGCTCTTTATTCAGTTTCTTTTAGCTCTTTCAACTTTTTAAAGAAACTTGATACAAAGTCTTTTTTGTGTAGTAAGTCTAATGCTTGGCCTCCTCAGGGGCAATTCCTATTTCTCTTTTTTGTTGGAGAAATTTTAATGGGGCATGTTTTCTTCTTTCTTTATATTCCTTAAAATTTGTCTTTGAAAATTTGACAATGTAAATGTAATTTATAACTGTAGAAATTGTATGATTCTGCCTTATTTAGATCTTTAGATTTTTTTTTGTGGCTTGCTGTTGGTTGTATTTTTAAAATGACTTTCTTATTTTGTTTCTACAAATAATGTCTGTATTCTTTGTGTGGGTGGTCTCTGAAGTACATGCATCTTTGTCTCACGTCTAGCAGTATTTTCTCATAAAATTCCTTGAAATCCTGGAGGAAAAGAAAAAAAAGCAATGGAGAAAAGATAGATTAAAATGACAGATTAGATAGATTAGATAGATGATAATAGATAAATGATAGATAGATAGATAGATAGATAGATAGATAGATAGATAGATAGATGCATATATACTTACATATATACATATATCTTTCCTAATCTTTGTACATTGATGTTGTACTGGGACACTTCTTCAATGCTTAGAAGACCATTTACAACTCTGTCTTAGCCTTCTCTTCCTGCTTGTGCAAAGCTTAAAGATAAATCCCTAGGAAAGCTTAGAGTCATCTCAGGTCTTTTCTGAGCATATGGGTAGCCATGGGAATAAATGTTGCCATCTAATTTCTTTGGTATACAGATGTGCTTTTCAATAACCTCATTTCTAAAGAACAACTCTTTCCATCTTTCAGCATGGCTATAATTTATCTCAGTTGTAATATTTTACACCAAGTTTCAGTGGGTTGTTAATTTACAATGTTTTCAAAGACTTTCCTCTGCTTAGCTCCTTTTAAGTCAGAAAAAAATATAAATTAGGCAAAAAAAAAAAAAAGGACTTGCCTTGTAGAAGTCCTTTAGGAAATTCCCAGACAGGTTGAAATAGACAAACACAGTTTCTTTGGTGTCTCGAGAACTGGGGTGAGAGTACCACACAATTCAGCATGCCATCTTCAAGATTACTGCTGAAGGGAGTAGGACTAGGGCAAGTAAACTGCTGCAAAGATTTTGAAGAATTTTTAAGTTGCCTTGTTTTTGTCTCAGTGCTTGTTTTCTGTAAATGGTTAACTATTTTTCAGCTTTCTGACAAAGTTGATTAGCTTTTTGTTTCAATTTTTAGTGCATTTGTGAAAAGATGATTATTTGCATCTGCTAATTTTATCTTTTGTTTTTGTTTTTGGCTGACATTGCACTCCAAAATGACTTCTTGATCAGAATGTCCAAGTTACATATCTGTTCACAGTCCTTAAACTTTGCAAATAGCTGAAAAATAAACTTTTAGAAGTTTAGTTATATAGAATTTTTAGTTATATAGAATTTTTTCTGTTAAGAATATGTTTGTTTGAAAGCAAGAAAGTGGCTGATCAACAAAGGTTTAAATATTGAAGTGATTAATTATCCTGCATGTGAGTGTGTGCACATTTGTATGTACACACACATACAGACTCAGGACATATTACGTGTTCTGCAGTTTCTTAAGGAAGTTATTAAAATGCTGGACTCTATCTTCTGGCTTTGCCACATGCTGCATCCACTTTCCAAACAGTTAAATTATGTTGTCTCTTTCCACTTAAAAATGTTATTTCATCATTTCAAAATGCTTCCAGCAGCTTCTTACACAACTGGTTATAAGAAGCCATAAAGAAGAAAAGATAAAAAGTTTTCACTTAATAAAATTCTGTCTTTTATACAGGAATTTAAAATAATATTGAGGCATTAAACTAGACTTCCATTTATGACTCACTGGCCAGAAATTGATTTCATGCTCATTCTCAATACAATCTCAAGGACTGGGGAGACAATGTAGTTATGATGACCAGTTTTTGTCCCTAATGAGTTATCTAATGCACAGTCAGGAGAGATTGATTTATTTTGAAATGACTGGGAATGTGTAAGAGAAATAATTTCTAGAGCAGAATAGCAGATGAAAATATAATAATGTCCAACCCAGAAACTGTTTAAGACATACACATTTTGAAGATAAGATGGCAAAAATTACAGTTCATAGAATCCTTAGTTTTTAATTGATAGATAAATTACCTAGTATTTTTTATTTATAGAGAAAGTACCATTTAGATGCAACTACGTTTTTCAGGAAAAAAATGTAAATTAGAATATATTTTAAAATACATGGATATTCTGCTGTGCCATCCATATATATATATATATATATATATCCATATATATCTTGACCAGTCCTGGTTATTTGCCCCCCTCCTTGTCTGTGGACTATGATAAGCCCGAGTAGTGACTTCAGAGCTGGGTAACGTAGAAATTAAAGTGAAAAGACCTTTACATGGAGAAGTAATTTGCATGCATAATATAGGAAGGTGTTCGTTAGGTATGTTACAGGATTACTTTAAACCATTTGACATACGCTCCAAAGTAACTGCTGTTGGTGGTATAGCAAATTATGATGAATAGCTTTAATTGTATGCTTAAAAGTCTCATATGTTCACATGCTTAAATCTGGGTATTAGAATTTAAGCAATTCTTGAAATGTATTGTCTCCTTAATATACTAATTACAAAGCATCTCCAATAAAATAAAATACATGGATATTCATAAAATGTAAAACACATTCTGTAGTTAATATATACAGAGGAAAAGCAATATGAAAATTGGTCCACTTAAGAAGAAAATAAAAGAGGGAAATAAATGTGGAATAAAGAAAATTAAAAACATGTAAAAATGAGTAAAATAATGAATTATTAAAGTCATTGTAAATGGATTAGAATTACATATCAAAAGCCACCAATGTTGGTGGTTTTTTTTTTTTTTTTTTTTTTTTTTTTTTTTTTTTGAGACGGAGTTTCGCGCTTGTTACCCAGGCTGGAGTGCAATGGCGTGATCTCAGCTCACCGCAACCTCTGCCTCCTGGGTTCAGGCCATTCTCCTGCCTCAGCCTCCCGAGTAGCTGGGATTACAGGCACGTGCCACCATGCCCAGCTAATTTTTTGTATTTTTAGTAGAGACGGGGTTCCATCATGTTGACTAGGATGGTCTCGATCTCTTGACCTTGTGATCCACCAGCCTCGGCCTCCCAAAGTGCTGGGATTACAGGCTTGAGAGTTTTTTTATGATTCAGAAATCCTTCAAGTTAAAAAAATGATAAATTTCAATGGATAGAATCATATTTCTAGGCAAACAAACAAAGCTAATTAAGCTAATTTAGTTTTATAAAATTAATTTAATATTCAAGTTAAAAATCTAGAAAAATGATTTGGAACATTCAAATAATTGAGAATAAAGAGTTAAGGACAATTAGAGCAGAAATTAATACAATGCAAATATAAATTTAAAAACAGGCAACATACAATCCAGTTCTTCCCCCAAAATAAAAATATACATTTTGCTTGAATTTATATGAAGTAAACAGTAACCTTCAAATAAAATTTCTATTTTAACAAAAAATGAGATACTATTTTACATCCTATATGTTAATTAAAATTAGAAGCCTGAAAATACAAAGTAATGTGGAAAATTTTACTTGCTCTTCATGAGAGTATAAACTAAGGCAACTATTTTGGAGAGATATATGGATCTAACACATGGAAGAGAAGATATTTAACATTCTTAATACCCATAAAATAAGAAAAAGTAACTTACATGCTCATTAATAAACACATCAATACATTCTGTTTGTGTCTATATGTGTGTGTTTCCTTGTAATCAACCATGTTAAAGTATCTATGTAAACTAACAGTGCCATAGCCCTTACATATTACTACTTTTACTTTTTGCAACATCTCTTCAAAACATTAGACTAAGTAATATAATCCAGACACAAAAAATATAATTTGTATGATCACACATGTGAAATATCTAGAATAGTCAAGTTCACAGAATCAGAATGTAGAATAAATTGACCAGAGACTGAGAAGAAAATGGAATGGGGAGAATTGCTTAATGGCTACAGAGCTTCTCTTCAGTTGATTATGAATTTTGTAAACTGATGGTAATGATGATTGCATAATAATGTGAATGTAATTAATGTCACCATAGTTATTGAAAATTTTATGTTACCACAATTGAAAAAAAATCACTCAATGTGAACAATTTTGGCCATTTGGATAAATTTGGCAATTCTAGAGACATTGTTGATTTAAATAATTGAGGAGGTGCCATATGTTTCTGAAATAATATACATATGTGCTATTTTATATATAAGTACATTAAAATATATGTATCTAAGAATGGCCCCTGACTCGGTGGTTTGACATGCTAACTTTTCTACTTTATCATGGTGCAAAAGCCATATGCATTCAGTAGAAACCATACCTTGGGTATCCATACCACCATTGTTTTTCACTTTCACTGCAATATTCAATATACTACAGGGATTTTCAACACTTTATTACAAAATAGGCTTTGCATTAGATTGTTTTGCCAAACTGTTGGCTAATCAAGTGTCCATCAGTAACCATGTTAGAGTGACAATATGCCAATCAAAACAACACGTGTGATGTTATTTTTTTTTAACATTGAGCAATCACTATACAAGTAAACACATCGTGTTGTGAGTCAGGTGGTTTAAATTTTTCTTTATTTTGCCACCAACATGTTATGAGAAAAAAGGTAACTAGCCTAACTACTCAGAGCTGAAATCCTTTCTCTAACATGAAATGTTGAACAAACATCGTTGACTACTCTAGAATATACCATATTCTCCAGGAGTTTAAAGTTACGTGATTATATTTGTTATAAGAGAAAAAATTAATACAGTAAAATTTTGTGAAAGTATGTACACATTTTGTGCAGTTATCTTCTGGGGGTGCATATTATAAATCAGATATATAAAAAAAGAGAAAAATAAGAAATAAAAAAGAACTCCATTTAAATTTCCATACTTTTAACTTACATCACTAGCCACATGTGCTAGTTTTTCACATACTCTTAGTAAAAATATGTAAGCCACTTCCTTGGAAGCAAAAGCTATGTTCTTTGTTAATGATGTGGAAGTATGAATTGTCACAAAAAGAATCTGCATTAAAAACAAACACATTGACTCATTGGCATATAATAAGACAAATATATTACTGAGTTATAGATCCGAAGGTCAACTAGTATGGCTAGTTCCATGTACCTAATTCCGAGGCTTAGATTGGAGAAGCAGCAGCTACTCATGATATGTTTTAAGGCAGTGGAAAAGGCTCAAGAGAGTAAGCCGAAATGAACAGTTTTCATATTTTTGTTAACATTCCATTGACTTAAGTCACATGGTCAAACACAGTCTCCCAGGCTAGCTGGTATACTCTTTGTACCATAAGGCCATAATAAGGATGTTGATTTATAGTATTACCAAGAAAGCTGAAATAATTGAGTGCAATAATTAAATCTATTGTGTATAAAGAAGGGATACTAGTATCATGCACTTTTTTGTAGATTATATTTAAGGTCTAACACTAAAGCTTTATCAATGAACAGTTTTAGATGAAATATTGCTTAATACATAAATATTAACATTCCTCATAAAGAAAACTAATATTCATTGAGCACTTATGTTCTCATTAATGTAAATGACATTTATCATAGATTTGTATGCTTTCCAATACGTCTGCAGGCAGGTCTTTTATTGTCTTTTTTGAGATGAGAAAATAGACAATATAATTTTAAGTGACCAATTTAGAGAAAGAGAATGTCTCAACATGTGCCAGGCAATGGTCTTAATTTCTTTTTACATGGACTAACTCATTTAATATGTATTAAACATTTCTGAGGCAAGTGTCACTACCCCTCTATCTTTGGTTCATAAATAAATCGAGGCATAGAGAAGTTAAATGCCTTCTGAAGGTTACTCAGGTAGCAAATCACTGAGTCAGGATTTAACTTCAGGCAACATGACTACTGAATAGAGGTTTGAAAACATAATGCAGAAAGTACACTGGTCAAGATTCAAATACATAATCATCTTAAAGCAAAGAGCAACCAACTGACAAGGACTCGAGGTAATTTTCATTTTGTTGAGATTTTGTATGGATGAAATGCAAATATTATGCCTCCTAAAGTATCTAACTCTTTCGAGGAATTAAAAAATTTTGACGATGATGATTGTAAAGGAAAGCAGTCAGCAGAGTTGGGATTATTATACCTTTCTTGATGTCTCCTTGTGTCAAAATAATAAAGTTGATTTTTGCTTTTATATTTTAAAAAAATAGAGGGATGTGTAGTTTCTTGCTATGTGATCTAATGATGAGAGTGTATGAAAGTATAAATTGTTGATCTCTATATCCTGAGTAGGAAATCCCTCACTTCACTTAATGTCTGGGATCAGTGCCTAATTTTGAAGGTGGACACCTGCTGTGATTGCTACCTGGAGGTATGAAGTACAGATGCATTGTAGCCTATATAAGGGGTGCAGGAGCCCTGAGCAATGTCTTCCAACTTCTCACAGGTTCACAGTTCAATAGTATATATTTTACATATATACACAAACAAATGCACACATATAAAAATCACAATTTATGTATGTATATATTTATAAGTTTACATAGATACATATATATACACACATGCACACACATATAGTGTCACATTGATGAATGAGTTGCCATAGGAATAAAATGTGAAATGTTAATTCAATATGGAGGGTTCGTATGTAACCCATTCCCTGTCAGTCAAATGTTATAATTCCCTGAATAATGATAATAAGCTAACAGCAGCAATCTTAATGACAAAATAACAGTAATAGCTAACATTATACTAAGCATACTATTTGAAATATCACTTTTAATAGCTCAACAACTCTTTAATTTACTATTGATATACTTCTTTCACTGATGAGAAACCTATATCTAAAAATCGCATTATCAAGAACATGCAGCTAGTAGATATTGACAAAGGTCTGGAAAAACAAGTTTAAGTAGCCTTGTGCATGGTAGACACAGTTGACAATAACCTAACTTAAGCAGACTCTGTAAGAATGACCCTGAGTGGCAGATGCACCTGAATGTTGTGTGCTCAGAGGTCCACACTAAGAAATCTCGGTGTAACCAACCCGGAGATTCATTCCTTATCTATGAGGATCATCTGAGCTCACAGCCTATCCTGTGAATGGTGGGACATACAAGAGAGCCAAGCAGAGTGTGGGTTAAATGAAGGTTGCCAGGTCGAAGTTGTTAGGCAAGAGTGCTAAGTGAAAATGCTACATAAAGTGCATGCATTTTGCAGGCAATTGTGGTACTCTTGCCCCACCAGTCAGCCCTGGGCTATGTGGTTCCACAGTCCAGCCTGCCCACACTGGATCTCCCTATTTGTAAGTTTCCTGCTGGTAAAACCTCACGTCTCCCTTATGGCTCTGGGTCTCTTCTTAGGCCTCCTGAGCCTGGTGTTATCCCAGTAAGAGTTAACAGGGGGCACTACACCTTTTATGCTATGCTATGCCACACCCTGTGAATATGGGTGAACCATATTCTCTTATCTCTTGGTGTTAGCAAATGACATTTCTCTGGTGGTTAATCTCTTCTTTTATCTCCCATTACCTCTCTATCAGGAGCAATTTAACACTACCTCTAAAAGGCAATTTAACTTACTGTTGAGAGTGGGTTATCTGTTTCTTTTACTGTTCACCTTCCTTAGCTTCCCTGCAAGAAATAAGTTCCTTGAGGGCAGACACTGTGTCAACATTGTAAGTTCTGTGCATTATAAGTAGTGGCTTACCTGGTACATTATAAATAGATTACTACCATGGAATTATAATGACAGCTATTACATAAATCCTTGCCATGATGCATGTCAGTTACATACTTGTCTCTAATTCTCATAAGGGTCCTGAAAAGGAAGCATTTTTTAACATTATTTCCTACTACTCTGATGACTATTATTATTTATATTGGTACTTTACAAATGAGAGTGAAGAAGCTCAGAGAGGTTAAGTAACCAATTCTCATTCACAGTACTCATAAATGAGAAAGCTAAACACTTTTTGTAACTCTGACTGCTATTGAAATGGCCTTTGGATTTGCCATACTAATGTCAAGTGATTTAACCATGATGCTTTTAATTTTGCTTGAATTGCTTCCGTTGCCATCCATCTGTTTTAGCCCTAAGTTGGTGCTATTGGGAGAGAGAAGAGAGAAAGCCTGTTACAAGAGCCTTTGTGAAAGCGATCTAATCTTTTAGGTCTTCCTGCAGTTTCCTACATTTGCATAATTATTTTGGCTCTGCTGCCCCTATTGAATATCTCTCCCTCTCTCTTCCCAAAGTTCAGGAACAGGGGCGGATGCCCATGTGCACACTCTATTCAGGAGTTGCCCTTGGCCACTTTATTTCTGGGTAGCTTTTGTTGTGCTCATCTGTTCAGGAAGCCTAACTGTACAAGGGCTCGTTTCCTGGTTAATTGCATTCTCAGATCCTCTAAGAATGTCGGCACACCTGCTCTCCACTTCACTGTCTCTTTTGATCTCTCTTGAAATACCCAACTTTGATTATGTGAAAATCTTCTGTAACTGTAATATGTGCCTGAAAAGCAACTAAAACCTTTCATTGTGACTACTCTGACCTGAAAAAGAGGCTATTTTAGGGCTTGTGTGTGGTGACAAGAAAGCACAAAACAAATCAGAAGAATGAATCTTATTCTCTGTAGCCTAGTTCAGGACTACAGGATTTGATTCATCTGATGTTTGGCAAATTTTAAACAGATGTGAGTTACAGAGTAAACACATCTTTACCAGGTTTATAAACACTGGTCTACTATAAATTTCTATTTTCAAAAAAAATATTTTATTTACTTATTTTTATTTGATGAAATATTTCTTTGAGAGAGAAGGTCTTCCTCTGTCACACAGGCTAGAGTGCAATAATGTCATCATAGCTCATTTTATTCTGGAATTCCTGGGCTCAAGCAATCTCCCACCTCAGCCTCCGAGAAGCTGTGATTAAAAATGTGTGCCATCATGACTGGCGAATTTATTTTGTGGAGATGGGGTCTCACTATATTGCCCAGGCTGGTCTTGAACCTTTGGCCTCCCAAAGGGCTGAGATTGTGGGCATAAGCCACCATATCCATGCTAAGAAATAATTTATTACTACTAGGAAATTGAGGAAAACACAAATATAAGTTTATTTCTAAATAAATAATACAGGTAAAAAAATGGGAAAAAATTATAAACCAATCAACACTGTCCTCAGAATGATCCAATGACACTAAATAACCCAATGCTGAAATTGTCATCTATTTCTTCTTGTGACTTTGATAGAAACTTTTCTAATATCACCAATTCCATTTGTATTCTCAATTGTTCATGTTTGGGTTCTCTCACCTTATTCTACTTTTCTCCACATGCCCACTAGACAAGTATTCCTTTCATAGAAAAGCATTGTATTAGTCTCTCTTATACATTTTAAAAATCGTTCAATGATCCCTCCATCACAGGGCTTCATACAAAGTGGAACCTCAATAATTGTTTTAGGAACAAATGAAAAGATACTCAATTACCAAGGATTCAGTACATATTATTTCACTTATTTATCAAGATACCTTGAATATCTATTATGCATGAGGCACTATGATCGATGTTAAAATGGAAATTTAGGACAATTTAAAAAGTCACTAAATGTTGTCAAAAAGCCTTTACATTGCTATTCCTTCAATTTCTTATTATGTATTCATGTCCAGTTATGAAGACAATATACTTATATGTAAATGCATGTTGTTTTCTAAATTACGATTAATCAGTGGTGATGACTGGAGCATGCAAAAGGACATCTCTGTGAGGATTGTCATAGCACTTGGCAAGGATCCCATGAAAAATATCGTTTTTATTTATGAGGTGGGTCAGATGGGTTAGGGAAGGTAAATTGTTTTATGTGTACCATCTGAGGAATACTTACAAAATGCAATAATTGTGTTAGTTTATGTTATTCTCTTCCTTTGGCAAAGGGAGTTCATACATTCATCAGATTATTAAATCCTGGGATTAGAAAGAATATTGGAAAGCTGTGAGTTCAATTTCTCTCTGATATTTGAATCTCAACCACACCTATATTTGAATAGTCTGGTGGCAGTCAAAACCAACTAACTTGTAACTAAGCCTATTCTACTTTGTGTCAGTTTGCTTGAGAAATTTTGATTTCTTCCCTTCATTTCCAGTTCTAACTCTTAAGATGACATTGTTTACATATGAAGATAATGTAAATATTTCATAAGACTTTGGATATATGGTCATTCTAGCAGCTCTAAGATTGTACTTCTACCCCCAAATAAATGTGGCTAAAGTTCTTTTAAAAAGGAAATAGTTTTCTGGCTGCTAACAGACCTTTCATTGTGTAAACTCCTTTACAAGTTACTGAAATGATTTAACCATCAATGGGAATTTACATTTTCAATTTTAGATTAATAATATTTTTTATAAGGTGACTACTCAAAGTCATTAAAGTAATAGTTGTTATATCTCTAACCCAAACCTCCCAGAGGTAATGCATCCTATTTCCCTTTGGCACATGGTTCTCTCTCATTCTTTCAGAGTCTCTAATTAGGCCATCTGTTTCAAAATTAGTCAACCATTGGGAATGGATTTAGTTTTGTTTGTATTTGCTTGTCTGTTTCATTTTCACCAATGACATTTTCAAGATGGCTTTCTGCTTCTAGTAACCCGAGATCATTCATTGCTCTTTTGGACGAAGAGAAAGATCTTTCTCAATTACTATTCTCTTCTACAGACATCAAGTGAAATGTGGTTCATCCCATTTTTCATTACAGGAAAACCTTTTGCAGTAGTGTCTAAAATGTTATATGGAAAAAGAAAAAGAAGCAAGAGGCCTCACATAACGTCAGGTTATGTCCTGGGTACACAGGAGAGAACAGTGTAAATCTTAGTCATGTTTGAGAAGACAATTATTTAACTTGTTTAAAAAATGATATGACCTTTTCTCCTGTTTAAATATCATAAAGTTGAAAAGTTATTTAATATGGCTATATATTTGTACCTAACCATGTGCAGTGGGAAGAGGTAGAGATTGAAATTCATAATACTGACTGTTCAGGCAGTTTTACAGTATCTGCCGGAACTTGGTCAGGTTATTTCAACTCTTGGCTCCTGAATTTCTCGATAAGGAGAAAATGTGGTTTCTCTGAGCTCATCTGAAGGTACCCCTCACTATCTCTCAGTGTTAATTTAATAATTATATAAGTTTAATTTTTTTAAAAAAACGTTGCTGTCACGTTCCAACCAGAACTGGGGTCTAACAGGAGTTGGTGGATGGGTGGTAAGTAGCTGAAAAAATACTCAAGGGACCGCAGGCAGTTGGGACATGGCTTCATTCTCCTTCCTCCAGAGTCAGCAGTGCAGTTATATTACTCACAAACAATAGTGACTCAAAGCCAGGAATGAGCTCACACAAGCAGGTTACATTTAATTGCTACATACATGTGATTGCATAATGTACAGGGTTGTGTGCCTTCACTTCAAACCCACTGTATCATACTGGACCAAATGTCTACCTCAGCCTGCTCCTGATGGAAGCACAGCCATTTTCCTTATAGTTGCCTTCATGGAATTTTAACAGTTAAAAACAGGAGTTTGTTTCGTATATCACAACTCAAACACATTTTGTGTATCTTTCCAGTGTGTCTAAGGAACAGTGTCTTATGTGGCATCCCGGGAAAGACCAGGTTCTTCTGCTCACTTAGCTAGTGTTAAAACTATAAGTGGTCACTAGATTCAGTGTTGGAGGCTTATGGATTAAAAGGCCTATAGACTATGACCATTTGCTATTTTTTATCTTCATGTCTTCTTTCTTTCTCAGATAATGAACATCAAAAAATCTTTCTGTTGGAAGAGCTAGTTCTGGTAATTGTGATACCTGGACTGTCATTTGCTTTAAAACCTGGATTGACCTGAATGAATGAATCTCTCTTTGCCAGTGAAACAAATGTTAAACTTTAAAAAGCCTTTTCAGCCATAAGCTTTTCATAGAATAAGCTACTTTTGTCATGAATTCTTCTCTCACTATCACATGTTACAGTATTTTCTCTAGTCACAGGCTCTCTACTTTGTAGGTGTAGGTATGCCCATTCCCCAAAATTGCATTGGTGAAACATTTTAGTTAATTTGCGTAGGGATTTTTATAAACAAGTGCTAAGAAAATAAAAACATTTTACCATACACAAAGGTAGACAAAAAGGCTCAGAGAAAACCTGTTTTGCTCTCAGTTTTGGTAGTTAAGAATATTTTAGCAATCCAAGTCATATTTTGCTTCTTATTTCCAGAAAGAATGTGCTTTTCTATTTTCTAGCCCTTTGAGCCTTCTTATGTTATAAGGAAAAGAAAGACATAAAATGACAGGAAATTTGTACTGGATGTTATCAGGCTAATCTAATAATAATGTACTTCTGAATGGGAATGGTCATGATAATAAAACTACATGCATTTTTCAAATGTGAATTCACCCTTTTGTACACTGAAAAGCGTGAATTTACTGTAAAGGTAAATTACATCCCAATAACCTATTTTAAAATAAAGTTAAATAACAAAGATTAGAGGCTGTGATGAGTGGCCCCAATGTGTATGTAGGTGAGAAGACCATGAATTTAATTGCATTTAATTGAGTAGTGCCCAATTAGGTCCTACTTGACATGTTCTTTGGGCTACCATTTACTCGTGGAACTACTAAGACAGGCAGATTTCCTCAGATGTAACCTGGCAGTACCCTAGATATACCAGGGCTTTCTTCTCCAGAGCTTCTTTGGTAAAGTAGTTTTGGACACATGCAGGCTCTCAGCACTGGAGCACTCACTAATCTGGAAACACAGAAAATTTAACAACTTATTCAGCAATGCTGAACTAAAGGGGGATGAAAGCTATAGAATCAATGCACATTATTTCCATCTCTCAGGAAAACAATTTTGAAGCTCATGCTACACATTGTCATTTATCCTCCAAGGCTTTAGGGAAATGTGATCCCCAATGGCCAAAAACACTACACATCTCCACAAGGCTCATTATAAAATAGTTCTTCCTCTTTCCTACCTCACCCTGTCCAGTCACCTCCTCCCTTTCCCTGGCATAGGTTTCCACATCAACAATGTTTCTGAAATCTCTGACTCAGGTTCTGCTTCCTGAGGAGAAACCCAGTTTATGGCAGAACAAGAAGGCTATTAACATGCATTGCAAGCTGATTACATCCTCATATGTTTTGTGAAATTTGTATATATTACTTAATCAATTTCCACAGTGTTATGGGGGTAATATTATTCCTTCTTATCAAATTTAGGAATTGAAATTTAAAGAAGAAAATACTTATCAATGGCTAAGTAATTTTAAGCTCAGTTTTTTTTTTCCAAAAAAGCTCACTTTTTTTTTCACAAAACTGTTTCCTATTAATGTAGACCTTTCACTCAGTCATTAGATACTCTTAACCTGGAAATTATACATCTTTCTTAAAAGATAAACAACAGGTACATCTAGTAGGGATTAATTTCAAAAAGTAACTAAATGAATTACACCCAGGTAAAATTCAGCATGCATAATTGCCTCACAATTTCCCATATTGGTGGGAATGCTTTAAATTTGTTATTACTCCAAATAGCTCTGGCAACTTGCCTTAATACATATTAAGTTATGTATCCTCAGTTAGATTTCTACTTTTGGCTTATCACTGAACAATATTAATAATATATATCAGCAGACAGCCTAACGGCTTATAAAAATGTTAAAATCCCAATTACTATATAAGGCATACTAAGACTGAGGGAAGTTAAGTAATTTATTGAAGACCTTCATTGCTAATAAGTTGCAGAATGAGGGATTAATGCCAAGTCTCTCTTGCCCAAATACTGTTTTCTTTCTAAGCTTTGAAAATTTGCTTAGTTTGAATCAACTATGACAGCATTTGGAGCTCGCTATTAGAGAAGCTATCCTCAATACAGAAATACACACACACACACACACACACACACACAGAGACATGTTAAAAATCCTGTAATATTATAAAAGGTAAGGACTTGCAGAAACAATATTCTAAATTTTTGGATTCTAAAATCAATTTAATCCATTATATTTACTTCCAAATTATCTTATTTCTGGTTTGCTCATTAGCATTGCAAAACAAAACTACTTGTGATGCACATAAAAACCTTATTGTAGCTAAAAATATTCCTGTTTGGAGTTTATAAAAGTAGTAATGAGAGCTAGGGTTTATCTTTTCTTAGTAAGTGGGTCATTTAATAGCCTCCTCAACCTTCTACAGCTTTTTAGAAATTTCAAAGAACTTTTGAGTAATAATTTGAGTCTCATAATAATCCTGTGTTGTTGCTGATTATTATTGCCATTTTACAGATGAAGAAATGGGGCTGGACATTGTGGCTCACGCCTGTAATCCCAGCACTTTAGGAGGCTGAGGCTCGTGGATCACCTGAGGTCAGGAGTTGGAGATCATCCTGGCCAACATGCTAATACCCTGTGTCTATTGAAAGCACAAAAAGTATCCAGTCATGGTGGCAGCCTGTATTCCCAGCTACTCAGGAGGCTGAGGCAGGAGAATCCCTTGAATCTGGGAGGCAGAGGTTGCAGTGAGCCAAGATTGTGCCATTGAACTCTAGCCTGGGTGACAGAGCAACACTCTGTCTCAAAAAAAAAAAAAAAAAAGAAAAAGAAAGAAGAAAGAAAAAAGAAAGAAAGAAAGAAAGAAAGAAAGAAAGAGAAAGAAGAAAGAAAGAAAGGAAGAAAAAAGAAAGAAAGAGGAGAAAGAAAGAGAAAGAAAGAAAGAAAGGGATTGTCAAATATTTTGAAGCATTAGAAATTTTGCATTAAACAAATTTAAGCATTAGAAATTTTGTTCAATTTATCCAAAAAAACAATTGTATTAACTACCTTCATATGTTGAATATTAGGAAATTGGTCAGTTAATTACCTGTCATTGATATAGGCATGGCTGGCTTTTTGTATCTATGGCAAATTGTTTTATTTCTAATGCCATTTAACTAGCATAGATAGATGTATTTTCTTTCTTTTCTTCTTTTTCTTGTTTTTTGAGACGGAGTTTTGCTCTTGTTACCCAGGCTGGAGTGCAATGGCGCAATCTGGGCTCACCGCAACCTCCGCCTCCTGGGTTCAGGCAATTCTCCTGCCTCAGCCTCCTGAGTAGCTAGGATTACAGGCACATGCCACCATGCCCAGCTAATTTTTTATATTTTTAGTAGAGACGGGGTTTCACCATGTTGACCAGGATGGTCTCGATCTCTTGACCTCGTGATCCACCCACCTCGGCCTCCCAAAGTGCGATTACAGGCTTGAGCTACCGCTCCCGGCAATAGATGTATTTTCACCAGCACTGTGCAATGAATGGATAAGGGAAAGGTGTAAGAATTGTGGATGACAGTAAGAATTTTAAAACATGCAAATCTTTGGGATCCTAAGGGAAATGGCTAGTATATGCGACTTACAAATGTCTAATCTATTAGGTTGAACAGGATCAACTGCACTCAATCAAACAGGCAAAAAGTATAATGGTTACAAGAAGATAAATTACAATATTAGAGAAAAAGAGGCATATTCCAAATTTTCTGTTATAAGGAAACAGAGTATCAGGCTAACAGCCAGGTAGACTTGATGTTAATTCCAAGAATATCATTCAAACTACGATAATTGTGAATAATGGAATACTTATTTTGAATTAGGTAAGTCACTGAGAAATTGTATATATCTGACACATTAAGGCTCATAGACACCTGTACACATTAACTTTTATCATAGCATATGTTTTGCACTTTCAATGTGACAGACTCCTTGAGGCAAATAATTCTTGCTGTCATCATCAAACTATAGGTAAGTCAATAGAAGCTAAGAATTGCTGTGGAACGTTTAAAGTTTATTCAGTTTCTAAAAGGCAAACCAAGATTCAAAACTATGATCTTAACTTTATACCATGCTTCCTTTTGATGCAGGGAACTAGAGAATTTCATTATGTACAAAAGCAGTAGCACCCTAACCTTGAAAACTGAGTATGATTCAGGTACACAATTGGTTACGTAATTAATTGTGCGTTTGTGGTACCCGGTCTCACATTAGAATACCAGATACTGTACCTAAGATAATGAGACCAATTACAGACCCACTTCTCTTAAATTCACTCATTCCCAACGTAAAACAATATAGATGGAATTACTAAAATATTCCTTACACTTGTCACAATTCCTTTAGAATTTAATATGACTAAAGTTTTGGAGCAGATAATTAATATCTACACTCTAGTAAACCTGAGTGAACCAATTGCTCTAAGTATGATAGGCTTTCAAATAGTGACGAAGTATAGCAATTTCTCTGGTTATTCTCTAAGCTTCTCAATTGAGTAGGCAAAGTGAGAAATTAAAGCTCGGGCTATTTAGTCTCTTTTATCCAGCATTCATTAAGATTTTAAGTGCCTATGATAGATTTCTTTGTTATAATTTTTCATTATCTTTTCTTTATGGTCATTCTTCATTCAATGTTTAATTTATGTGACAATACTTGAAACTAAGTAATTTGAATTAACTTTTTGAGCAAGACCTTTTTTTGTGTTTGTGTTTGTGAATTGCTATCAATTTGCTTTATTATAATCAAGATATTTTATATCCACTCTATTCCTTTATCCACTAATTTACTGAGTTTATCGAAAAAGCAATCAAGTTTGTCTGGCATAACATGTTCTTTATAAATTTAGCATGGCCCCAGAGAATGTAATCTGCTATTTATTAACAAAGCAAGCAACAGAAGCATAGGCTTCTTTTTTTTTTCTTCCATACTCCTCCAGGGGACTATTGCAGATACTGATTTCTGGTTTGTAAGAGGAATTCACAGTCTGTTCTCTGTAAAGGGGTAGGACTCTGGAGGCAAAGGGTGAGTCTCTTTAAGCTCATATAGAAATCTTTTTTTTTTTTTTTTGAAATGAAGCAGATTTATAAGAGACTATCCCGGAGGTAAAATCAAGAGCCTTGAAGTGTCATAGATGTGGCATCTGAAATCTGAAAAGTGGTCATAGCTGAAGCTCACAGTCAGATCCCAAGCTCAAAGGCAGCCTTGTTGGAACTCTAGGGGATCAGAAAAGGCCTGCCATCTGTCACACATTTTACATATTAACCTTTTAATTGGCTTCATTGTATTCATACACCCTGGGACTATTTAGTTCAATTTTCTGTAAGAAACCAAACAAACAAACAAAACTCATTTTTGTTAAATGAATTTTTTAAATCCTCCATTTTTTCTTTGTTTTCATTAGTCTAAGGAAGAATATAATTAAATAAATGCACAAATAAAATGTCTGAAACTCCTAGTAAAACAGGAAGGTTTATATGTAGATTAAATGAATGAGTAATATGAAAAAGCTTGTAAAGTTAGGTACCATTTCTCTAATTTTAGCCTATAGAGTGATTATTTGTTTAAAATGCAAACTTCTGGGTTCCATTCACATAGATTCTGATTCAGCAGGTTAAAAAATGGAAATATGACATAGAAAACTTGAGGTGAATGTGATGATGGTGACCCAACTCTTAAACTTTTAGAAAAAAAAATAAAAGTTATAAAGTGCTGTTGAATTGCAAAAAATCTTATGCTAATCAGTTAATTTTAATTTTAAAATTACCAATTATAAATATATCTATCGTGTTCACTTAGATACACACACACACACACACACACACACACTGACCATATGTTGCTTCCTGCTGTGAGAGTGTAATTGTTAATATTGTTAAGGAATCTTGGGATACCCTATAATGGTTGTGGCATGCCTGAAAGTGATGCATAATATTTCTACTATCCTTCTTTGTCTAGAGCCTAATCATATGGCTCCAACCTAATTATAATGGAAAAACTGGATATATAATCTTCCTCGGAGCCTGGGAGGAAGATTGGTAAATAATTTGTCCCTGTTTCTACCAACATCCTGATATGAACTAGATCCACATATTTCTCTAACTAAGATTTAGCTCACACTCTGAATATAAAAGTAAATATAGAATGACTACAGAATCATGAAATATTGGCCTCGTAATACTCTTTAGAGATGATCTAGTCAGATATCATTATTTTAACAATGAGATTCTATTCCTATACTCAGGAGCCCAAGTGAGGAAAAGAATAATTAATATCAAAGTAAAAAAAAACAAAAAGCTGAAAAAATACAAGACCTTTGACTCGTTATTATTTCAGAAAAAAGACATAATTTTATACTCATTTAAAGTAGGTAATTTGAATAAGTTAAATTTTGTATTTATGTTTCAAATGTTTAGATTACTGTGGAAATGATCAAAAGCTTATGTTCATATAACAAAAAGAATTTAATTGCATAAACCCTTTATGGTAGTTTGAACTCCATAAAGTAATAGGTATTTTCCAGTGCAGAACTAGAAAATAATGACATAGACCAGGCGTCTGTTACTTTTATGCTTTACTTAGAGGTTATAATAAGAAGGCTACATTGTGTAGTAAAAATAATAATGACTTTTAGATTACAGCCTCAATATGTAAAGAGCTGTCCATCTTTACAATAACAACAAAAAACTGGACAAGTTGAAAATAGACTTTTCTCAGACATACCAGGGAAGTAAGTTCTCGGGGAGAACTGCCACAGTGTAATCTGGAGAAAGAAATACAGCCAGAGAGATAATGGATCTCCTTAATAGAGGTAGAAGCTACTAGATCCACAAACTGCCAGCAACAAATCAATTCTAATGTCAATGAATTTCTAGGGTGAAGGGTGAACTAGTCTGAAAGTGAGAATCCCCCGGGGCTGTGTGAGTGGGCAGTCTGAGGAGGGGCTCCATACCTTCCTGCACTCTATCACCAGAAACTTCACCAGGTTTTCACAGTGGGTAATTCACAAAAATCCCCTCTAGTCTCTAATAACAAAAAAGGAACAATAATCACTGTGAAAATGCACTTATAACCTTCTCCTTAACAAATGCATACTCACCAGAAGAAAGTTCTCTTCCATAAAATCATTCAACCTGGGAGAAGGGAATCCCACTCCAATGGCTTCCAGCTTTCCTGTCTTACCTAAGGGAAGGGGGCTAAGTCACAGTCAACAGGGATCTTAGTTTCAAAGATAATTTATTGAGAATGCTACAGTCAGAGAAAGGGGTAGATAATGGGTGCAAAAAAGAAACCACACCACTAGAGAGAACCTTGTGAAGGTCACACTGAAGACACAGGTTCACTAAAAGCTTAAGATTTAATCAGAAGATTGGAGTATACTCTCCCACCCCCACATCTTACTTCTACGCTAATAGGACTCCAGTAAGATTATGGTGGATTGCAGATAGAAAATCTTCAAGCTACAGACTGTCTCTAAGAGGGAGAACTTAGGAAACTCCAAAGGCAACAGGGAAGACAAAAAAAGAATGGAAGAAAAGAAAGGAGAAGGAAGGAAAAAATAAAAGAATAAAAGAAAAAAGTTATGAAAATTTGAATCCTCTGATAACTACAGCTACATCAAACTTGAAATACAGTGCAATGCCTTATGGTCTGTTCTTTTACTCCATCTCTTCTTTCACCAATACCGCCTGTCTTACTCTACAAGTCTTGTGGTGGTGTAATATGAATTTTCCAACTTAAGCATTCATCAGTACAAATTTGCATATTTTGCCTTCGTATATAAATTTTCAAATTATTTATTAAATGTCTATAAAATTATTTGCTGGTATTTTAATTTGGATTGAAAACTGACATTTTAACAGTATTGTGTCTTCCAATGCATGCACATTGGATATTTTTCCATTTACTTAGAACTTACTTGCTTTCTTTCATCAGAGTCATGTATTTTTCCTCATACAGATTATGTACATATTTTGTCAGATTTAAATATTTCTGTTAAAAAATTGAATTCTAATCATTTGTTGGTAATGTACAGGAAAACAACTGACATTTGCTTATTGATTTTGGATCCCACAACCTTGCTAGTACTCACTTACTTGCAGGAGATACTTCTAGAATGTTTGGCTTTTTACTTAGAGAATCATACCATCTATGAAAAAAGACAATTTTATTTATTTCTTCCTATTTGGTATATCTTTTTTTTTTTTTGTCTTTCTTTTTCTTGAGCTATTTTTTTTTTTAATTTCCAGCAGAGTGTTGTATAGCATTTGGGAGCGAGGGCATTCTGGCATATCTGGAATAAATTCTATTTAGTTGTAGTAGATTATTATTTTGTATATATATTCGAATTTTAGTTGCTAATTTTTTTTTCAAGAATTTTTATATTCATGTTCTTGGGAGTTACTTATCTGTAGTTTTCTTTTCTTATCATGTCTTTATCTTGTTTTGACTTTAGGCAATGCTGCATTCACACTCCAGAAAATGATTAATCTTGGTATTATATTTCCTTAAACGTTTTGCTGAATGAGAAACAACATTTGGGCTTGGTACTGAATACGTTTTTTTTTTTTTTTTCTAAAGGATAAGTTTTAAGCCAATTTTTTATTAAGAGACCAAGGCAAGTTTCAGAGCAGGAGTGAAGGTTTATTAAAAAGCTTAAGAGCAGAAGTAAAAGAAAGGAAATAAATACAATTGGAAAAGGGCCAAGTGGGCAGCTTGAGAGATAAAGTGCCAAATCCATTTCCTTAATACATAATGACTACTTGGGTTATCTGTATCTCCATTATGTGAGTTTTGAAGATTGTCCTAAGAATTTGAACAATTTCATCTGAATTTTTTTTTTAATTTTTTTTATTGCATTTTAGGTTTTGGGGTATATGTGCAGAACATGCAAGATAGTTGCATAGGTACACACATGGTAGTGTGTTTTGTAGCCTTCCTCCCCTTAACCCACATTTGGCTTTTCTCCCCAGGCTATCCCTCCCCTGCTTCACCCACTCACTGTCCCTCCCCTATTCCCCCCAATAGACCCCAGTGTGTAGTACTCCCTTCCCTGTGTCCATGTGTCCTCATTTTTCATCACCCGCCTATGAGTGAGAATATGCTGTATTTCATTTTCTGTTCTTGTGTCAGTTTGCTGAGAATGATGTTCTCCAGATTCATCCATGTCCCTACAAACAACACGAACTCATCATTTTTGATTGCTGCATAATATTCCATGGTGTATATGTGCCACATTTTCCTAGTCCAGTCTATCATCGATGGGCATTTCGGTTGGTTCCAGGTCTTTGCTATTATAAACAGTGCTGCAATGAACATTCGTGTGCATGTGTCCTTATAGTAGAACGATTTATAGTCCTTTGGATATATACCCAGTAATGGGATTGCTGGGTCAAATGGAATTTCTATTTCTAAGGCCTTGAGAAATTGCCACAGTGTCTTACAAAATGGTTGAACCAATTTACACTCCCACCAACAGTGTAAAAGTGTTCCTATTTCTCCACATCCTCTCCAGCATCTGTTGTCTCCAGATTTTTTAATGATCGCCATTCTAACTGGCATGAGATGGTATCTCAATGTGGTTTTGATTTGCATCTCTCTGATTACCAGTGACGATGAGCATTTTTTCATATGATTGTTGGCCTCATATATGTCTTCTTTTATAAAGTGTCTGTTCATATCCTTTGCCCAATTTTGAATGGGCTTGTTGTTTTTTTCCTGTAAATCTGTTTGAGTTCTTTGTAAATTCTGGATATCAGCCCTTTGTCAGATGGGTAAACTGAAAAATTTTTTTCCCATTCTGTTGGTTGCTGATTCACTCTAGTGGCTGTTTCTTTTGCTGTGCAGAAGCTGTGGAGTTTCATTACGTCCCATTTGTCTATTTTGGCTTTTGTTGCCAATGCTTTTGGTGTTTTGGTCATGAAGTCCTTGCCTACTCCTATGTCCTGAATGGTTTTGCCTAGATTTTCTTCTAGGGTTTTTATGGTGTGAGGTCTTATGTTTAAGTCTTTAATCCATCTGGAGTTAATTTTAGTGTAAGGTGTCAGGAAGGCATCCAGTTTCTGCTTTCTGCACATGGCTAGCCAGTTTTCCCAACACCATTTATTAAACAGGGAATCCTTTCCCCATTGCTTGTCTTTGTCAGGTTTATCAAATATTGTATGGTTGTAGATATGTTGTGTTGCCTCCGGTGCCTCTGTTCTGTTCCATTGGTCTGTATCTCTGTTTTGGTACCAGTACCATGCTGTTTTGATTACTGTAGCCTTGTAATACAGTTTGAAGTCTGGTAGTGTGATACCTCCCGCTGTGTCCTTTTTGCTTAGAATTGACTTGGCTATGCGGGCTCTCTTTTGGTTCCATATGAAGTTCATGGTGGTTTTTTCCAGTTCTGTGAAGAAAGTCAATGGTAGCTTGATGGGGATAGCATTGATTCTGTAAATTACTTTGGGTAGTATAGCCATTTTCACGACATTGATTCTTCCTAACCATGAGCATGGAATATTTCTCCATCTGTTTGTGTCCTCTCTGATTTCGTTGAGCAGCGGTTTGTAGTTTTCCTTGAAGAGGTCCCTTGCGTTCCTTGTAAGTTGTATTCCTAGGTGTTTTATTCTCTTTGTAGCAATTGTGAATGGCAGTTTTTCCTTGATTTGGTTCTCTTTAAGTCAGTTATTGGTGTATAGGAATGCATGTGGTTTTTGCACATTGATTTTATATCCTGAGACTTTGCTGAAGTTGCTTATCAGTTTCAGGAGTTTTTGGGCTGAGGTGATGGGGTCTTCTAGGTATACTATCATGTCGTCTGCAAATACAGACAATTTGGCTTCCACCTTTCCTATTTGAATACCCTTATTTCTTTTTCTTACCTGATTGTCTGGCTAGAACTTCTATTACTATATGGAATAGGAGTGGTGAAAGAGGGCATCCTTGTCTAGTGCCAGATTTCAGAGGTAATGCTTCCAGTTTTTGCCCATTCAGTATGATATTGGCTGTTGGTTTGTCATAAATAGCTTTTATTACTTTGCGATATGTTCCGTCAATACCGAGTTTGTTGAGGGTTTTTAGCATAAAGGGCTGTTGAATTTTGTCAAATGCCTTCTCTGGGTCAATTGAGATAATCATGTGGTTTTTGGTTTTGGTTCTGTTTAATGTCGTGAATTGCGTTTATAGACTTGCATATGTTGAACTACCCTTGCATCCCCGGGATGAATCCTATTTGATCATGATGGATAAGTTTTTTGATGCACTGTTGCTATCAGCTTGCCAGTATTTTATTGAAGATTTTTGTATCTATGTTCATCATGGATATTGGCCTGAAGTTTTCTTTTCTTGTTTAGTCTCTGCCGGGTTTTGGTATCAGGATGATGTTGGTCTCATAAAATGATTTGGGAAGGATTTCCTCTTTTGGGATTATTTGGAATAGTTTCAGAAGGAATGGTACCAGCTCCTCTTTGTGTGTCTTGTAGAATTCGGCTGTGAACCCATCTGGACCTGGGCTCTTTTTGTGTGGTAGGCTCTTAATTGCTGCCTCGACTTCATACCTTGTTATTGGTCTATTCATAGTTTCGGCTTCCTCCTGGTTTAGGCTTGGGAGGACACAGGTGTCCAGGAATTTATCCATTTCTTCCAGGTTTACTAGTTTATGTGCGTAGAGTTGTTTGTAATATTCTCTGATGATGGTTTGAATTTCTGTGGAATCTGTGTTGATTTCCCCTTTATTGTTTTTTATTGCATCTATTTGGTTGTTCTCTCTTTTCTGTTTTATCAGTCTGGCTAGTGGTCTATTTTGTTGATCTTTTAAAAAAAACAGCGCTTGGATTTATTGATTTTTTGAAGGGTTTTTCATGTCTCTATCTCCTTCAGTTCTGCTCTGATCTTAGTTATTTCTTGTCTTCTGCTAGGTTTTGAGATTTTTTGATCTCGCTCCTCTAGCTCTTTCAATTTTGATGACAGAGTGTCAATTTTGGATCTCTCCATTCTCCTCATATGGGCACTTATTGCTATATATTTTCCTCTAGAGACTGCTTTAAATGTGTCTCAGAGATTCTGGTATGTTGTGTCTTTGTTTTTGTTGGTTTTGAAGAACTTCTTTATTTCTGCCTTTATTTCATTGTTTATCCACTCAACATTCAAGAGTCAGTTGTCCAGTTTCCATGAAGCTGTGCGGTTCTGAGTTAGTTTCTGTATTCTGAGTTCTAACTTGATTGCACTATGGTCTGAGAGACTGTTGTTATGATTTCTGTTGTTTTGCATTTGCTGAGGAGTGCTTTACTTCCATTTATGTGGTCAATTTTAGAGTAGGTGTGATGTGGTGCTGAGAAGAATGTATATTCTGTGGATTTGGGGTGGAGAGTTCTGTAGATGTCTATCAGGTTTGCTTGTTCCAGGTCTGAGTTCAAGCCCTGGATACCCTTGTTAATTTTTGGTCTGGTTGATCTGTCTAATATTGACAGTGGAGTGTTAAAGTCTCCTACTATTACTGTGTGGGAGTCTAAGTCTCTTTGTAAGTCATTAAGAACTTGCCATATATATCTGGGTGCTCCTGTATTGGGTCCATATATATTTAGGGTTGTTAGCACTTCTTGTTGCATGGATCCTTTTACCATTATGTAATGACCTTGTCTCTTTTGATCTTTGTTGCTTTAAAGTCTATTTTATCAGAGATGAGAATTGCAACTCCTGTTTTTTTTGTTGTTGTTGTTGTTGTTGTTTTGTTTTGTTTTCTGCTCTCCATTTGCTTGGTAAATCTTCCTCCATCCCTTTATTTTGAGCCTCTGAGTATCCTTGCATGTGAGATGGGTTTCCTGGATACAACACATTGATGGATTTTGGTTTTTTGTCCAATTTACCAGTCTGTGTCTTTTGATTGGTGCATTTAGCCCATTTACAATTAGGGTTAATATTGTTATGTGTGAATTTGATACTGCCATATTGATGCTAGCTGGCTGTTTTGCCCATTAGTTAATGCAGATTCTTCATTTTGTTGATGCTCTTTAGCATTTGGTATGTTTCTGGAATGGCTGGTACGGGTTGTTCCTTTCTATGTGTAGTGCCTCTTTCAGGAGCTCTTGTAAAGCTGGCCTGGTGGTGACAAAAATCTCTGAGTACTTGCTTGTTCGCAAAGGATTTTATTTTTCCTTCACTTATGAAGCTCAGTTTGGCTGGATATGAAATTCTGGGTTGAAAGTTCTTTTCTTTAACGATGTTGAATATTGGCTCCACTTTCTTCTGGCTTGTAGAGATCTGCTGTGAGTCTGATAGGCTTCCCTTTGTGGGTGACCCGACCTTTCTCTCTGGCTGTCCTTAGTATTCTCTCCTTCATTTCAACCCTGGTGAATCTGACGATTATGTGCCTTGGGGTTGCTCTTCTTGCGGAATATTTTTGTGGTGTTCCCTGTATTTCCTGGACTTGAATATTGGCCTGCCTTGCTAGGTTAGGAAAATTTTCCTGGATAATATCCTGAAGAGTACTTTCCAGCTTGGATTCATTCTCTTCATCACATTCTGGTACACCTATCAAACGTAGGTTAGGTCTCTTCACATAGTCCCACATTTCTTGGAGATTTTGTTAATTCCTTTTTGTGCTTTTTTCTCTAATCTTGCCTTCTCATTTTATTTCATTAGGTTGATCTTTGACTTCTGATATTCTTTCTTCTGCTTGGTCAATTCGGCTGTTGAAACTTGTGCATGCTTCATGAAGTTCTCGTGTTGTGTTTTTCAGCTCCTTCAGTTAATTCAAATTCCTCTCTAAGTTGTCCATTCTTGTTATCATTTCCTCAAGTCTTTTTTTCAAGGTTCTTAGTTTCTTTGCATTGATTTAGAACATGTTCTTTTAGCTCACGGAAGTTTCTCATTACCCACCTTCTGAAGTCTGATTCCATCATTTCATCACACTCATTCTCCGTTCAGCTTTGTTCCCTTGCTGGTGAGGCGTTTTGGTCCTTTGTAGGAGGCGGGGTGTTTTGGTTTCGGGTGTTTTCCTCCTTTTTCCACTGGTTTCTTCCCATCTTTGTGGTTTTATCCACCTATGGTCTCAGTAGTTGCTGACTTTTCGATTGGGTCTGTGAGTGGACGTCCAGATTGTTGATGATGAAGTATTTCTGTTACTTTGTTTTCCTTTTAAGAGTCTAGGCCCTCTGCTGTATGGCTGCTGAGGTCCACTCCAGGCCCTGCTTGTCTGGGCTATACCTGTCGCGGCTGTGGAACAGTGAGGGATGCTACCAGTTTCCTCTTCTGCTATCTTTGTCCCATAATGATGCTCACCAAATGTCAGTCTGATCAGTCCTTTTTGAGGTGACTCTTTGGATATACAGGGGTCAGGGAGCTGCTTGAGGAGGCAGTCTGTACTTTACAGGAGCTCAAGTGCTGAGCTGTGAGCTCCGTTGAGTATTCAGGGCTGTTAGGCAGGTGCATTTAAGTCTGCTGCAGCAGAACTCACAAAACCGCTTTTTTTCCTCAAATGCTCTGTCTCGGGGAGTTAGGGCTTTCTCTATGAGTATCTGTTGCACTGTCCTGCCCAGCTAGGAGGCAGCCTAGTCATTATTTGCCTGCTGAGGCTCTGCCCTGCTGCTGTGGGCTCTGCCCTGCTGTTGTGGGCTCCACCCTGCTTCCATGGGCTCCATCCTGCTGTCATGGGCTCCACCCTATTGCCCTGGCAGAGTCTCTCTGTTATAGCGGGTTGCCTCAGCAACAGCAGGCTGCATCAGCAATGGGATTGTACCTCAGTAGGGGTGAATGCCTCGGTAATGGCGGACGCCCCTCCCCCACCGAGCTGCACCATCCTGGGTTCAGCTGGCCGGCAGTGAAACTCTCAATCCCAAGTGTTTCGAATCGCCATTTTGTTTGTCCCTATGGGGGTGGGACCCGCCAAACCTGATCACCTGGCTCCCTGTCTCAGAACCCTTTTTTTCCCTTTTAAAGTTGAACGGTTGACTCTCTCCCAGGTGTTTCAGTCACCTGCTGATAAGGGACCGGGATCTGTGTGATTTCCCATGCAGCGACCCACTGCGCCAACTCAAAGGTCACTTCCCAGGAATCTCCTGGTCTGGCTCACTGTCCAAGTCCCATTTAATCAGATGGATATGCTAATCTGCCCTCCCAAATCTCAGATTGCCAGTTTAACAGGGCACCCAGACCAGTGCATTTTGTGCTTTGTGCAGAGTGCCGCTGTGCTGCGGCACTGGCTGAAACGGCCACGCTAGCCAAAACAGCTGCTGTGGCTTCCCGTGTCTCTCCTATACCTGGGAATTTCCCCGTTCTGTGGGCAACAAGGATCTGTCTGGAAATGCGGCCTCCACTCACCCTCCATGTCTTCACTGAGAGCTGCAATCCTGAGTCGCTCCTATCATGCCATCTTCGAGAATCCTGAATTTTAAAATACGTGGGCAAAGAGTCATTCATAGCATTTCTTTACCCATTTAATGTCTAAGAAATCACAAATGATGATAACTCTTATTTTAATCTTAGTCATTAGGTTTTTTTTCTCTCTGTTATTACTAGCTTGGGTAGAGGTTTATCTTGTTTTGTAACACTATTCTTCAGGATGAGAAACCCAGTATTCATTTGGAAAAATAAATGATTCTAGGACTGGTACAGGAAATGTATTTGTGAGCCTGGATTATCTTGTTATACTAGAAAGTTAGGCAGTGCTTAAAAAGCAAAATGAAAACAAACAAAAAAGTTTTGGTTATGTCAGAAGGACAAAGGAGCACACTAGAAGAGTCCTCAATGATCAGAGACAGTATAATATAAGCAACAACATAAATAAGATAGCGTTAGATTGCAACACAAAGTATAAAACGAATCTATATTATGTTGAGATAAACAAGGTGTCGAGTGAATAAATAAATGAGGGGAGGGGGAGAAGAGACAAATCATGCAGAATAATTTACAATAATATGTGGAAACACCAGATCCTCAGGGAAGAGGAGCATAATTCCTGACTCCTTAAGCATGTTGCACATCCTGACTTCCTTCCAGTGAACAGATGGAAATGGGGATAAAAGAATAACTTGATAAATGAAGAAATGTCACAAACACTATATCAACCAGATTGCAATGTCAACATCAACAATATTAAATCATGGTAAAAATGTGTACCTTTGACATAATGCAGTGAAAATGAATCATTACTTCTGTTGCCTTCCCCCACAAAAACCTCCATTCCCAGTCTACCTATGGGAAAAATATCAGACAAATCCCAGTTGGAAGACATTCTGAAAAATAATGACCAATACTACTTAAACAATTTAAAGTTATCAGAGCAAGGAAAGTCTGCAAAAGTATCACAGTGAATAAGTACCCAATAAGACATGATAACTTATGGTACACAATGTGGTACCCTAAATAGGATTCTAGAACAGTAAAAAAGACATTTAGCAAAAACTAAGGAAATCTTCACAAAGTATCAGCCTTTATAATTTATGAGTATGGGCTTTAATAATTATGAAAAACCATAGTAATGTATGATGTTAATAACAATGGAAGTTGGGTGTGGAAAATGTGGTTACAGGTTAAATTAGAGAGAGAAAGAGAAAGAGAGAACATTAATATAAAATCTTCTAAAAGTTTAGAAAAAAAATAGAGAAAATTGTGTACCCTCTCAAGAGCATATTTACGTTTTTGTAAATCTAGTGCTATTCTGAACTTAATCTTGCCAAAAGGCTAAGAATAAATCTAGACCTTTTCTGAAAGTAAAGTATATTAAAATGAACTTACTTTATTTCATTCTCTTTAGAGCACTGATAGCACACCTTGCTACAACTAATTTTTTCCAGCCTTCCAGGGCATTTCTTACTGGTGTTCTCTTTCTTTTTCTCTGTCTTAGGCATTTCTACCCTCGAATTCAACCTGCAAATACCCTCTTGAAGGCATAAAGATAAATTTTAAAATCTTAGATTTAGGCTAGAACTTAAAATTTGGTCCTTAGCCACTGCCCAGTGTTTTCCAGTGGTTCTTGAAAGCTCTTCCTACAGAGAAAGCTGAGAAAGATGGGCACATATAAGAACATAATCACAGCTAAATGTGCCTGAAGGGCAGTTCTTCTGTCACTGATGTTCTGCAACAGCTCATCACACCTCAAGGAGCAGGGTCCATTGTGAACCGATTGAGCCCGTCGTCAAAAGTTCCTGTTATAGTATCCAAGCAGTATTCAAAGCTCATCTGTGTTCTTGAGAATTGATTCTTCAAAGAATTCTGCCTGATTCTCAGATGGCCAACTTAACATTAAGAATGGAGATCAGATGATTGTTCTCATTGCTGTACTTCCCCCTGTGATCATTTGAAAACAGACATCACAAAAGTGTTACTTCCCAAATGGAAATTTGTTTTCTACAACTCTGTACATGTAAGCCAGCTCACAGGCCATGTTTCTGCTAACATCTGGCATTTTATATTAAAGTTGTCACTTCTAGACCCTCAAAGACTTCCAAGATTCAAAATATGGCTAGATAATATATTATAGTTTCAATACCCTTACCTGGGAAATGAGATAGAATGAGTGTTTATGTGGAATAGCTGAGATAATTTATGTGAATACATTACACCAACACTAAGCACTTTATGAGAATGTAACATATTACGTTGGTGCAAATATAATTGTGGTTTTGAATCATGACTTTTAAACTATTATAACTAGGCTCAAACACATCTTTATTAATCAAAATAGGAACCATTACCACCAACACATTTTTGCCAACAAGAAATAAGTTTATCTATTCCTGTAGCCCCTGCAAAAGTTGTTAAGATGCTTAAAGTGGTAATCACTCGATGAGTGGTAAAGTGAATATGGTAGATGAGGCAAAACTTCATTCAACTTTTGAAGCACTGATTTTGCGGCATACAGTCGGTCATTGTCATGGACAATTGGGCCCTTTCTGTTTGTTGACCAATGCCAGCAGCAGGCATTGCAGTTTTTAGTGCATCTTATCTATTTGACGAACATAGTTCTCAGATGTAATGGTTTCACAGGGATTCAGAAAGCTGTAGTGGATCAGACCAGCAGCAGACCACCAAACAGTGACCATGGCCTTCTTTTGAGGAAGATTTGGCTTTGCGAAGTGCTTTGGAGCTTCTCCTGGGTCCAACCACTGAGCTGGTCATTGCCAGTTGTCACATAAAATCCACTTTTTATCACACTTCAAAATCTGCATAGAATATGAGAAGACACTTCAAAACGATGATTTTTTTTCCCCCTCAGCTCATGAGGCACCCACTTATTGAGCTTTCCAATTTGCTTCCAATGCCCAATGACCTTAGAGTGGTCAACCTTGAGTTCTTCAGTAACTTCTCATGAAATTGTTAGAGGATCAGCATCAATAATTGCTCTTGATTGTCAACTTCCAATGGGCAGCCACTATGCTCCTCATATTCAAGGCTCTTGTCTCCTTTGTAAAACTTGAACAACCTCTGCACTGTACATTCATTAGCAGCTCCTGGGCCAAATGCATTTTTGATGTTGACAGTTGTCTCAGCTGCTTTACAGCCCATTTTGAACACAAATAAGAAAATCACTAGAATATGCTTTTTGTCTAACATCATTTCCATCATCTAAAATAAACCCTTACATAAACAGCAAGTAAGAAGCCATTAACAATAAAAAAGTGAGAAAGACCCATTAAAATGATGTATAACATAGTCACATTTATTTGAGAATGTATTCCAGCATAAAATGGCAAATTCTATAAATGAAAAAAACACAATTACATTTGCACCAACCAGACAGCTATTAATTTTCGAATAACTTGACACAATTCCTCATGCTTCTGTGTTACACTGGTCAAACATCTTCTATTCCAGCTTCTGCCCCAATTCTGCTTCTCATCTCTCCAAATGTAAGTATGGAGATATTTGGTTTATACTACATTCAAAATTAAAATAGCCTACTCACATATTTAGTTGTAAGTTAACCTAATTTTTTTGGATATTGGTTACAGGTCTTTTAGGCAGAGCCATATCAGAACCATAGTGGAAAACTGGTGTGTCATGAATGCCACAGTTGCAGAGGCATGCCCTGAAGAAAATTTATTACTGCAGTAATAAGCATGCGGTGTTTGCTTCACTGTTTTTCATTCAGTTTGCTGAGAATGATGGTTTCCAGATTCATCCATGTCTCTACAAAGGACATAAATTCATCGTTTTTTATGGCTGCATAATATTCCATGGTGTATATATGCCACATTTTCCTTGTCCAGTCTATCATCGATGGGCATTTGGGTTGGTTCCAGGTCTTTGCTATTGTAAACAGTGTCACAATGAACATACATGTGCATGTGTCTTTATAATAGAACAATTCATAATGTTTTGGGTATATACCCAGTAATGGGATTGCCGGGTCAAATGGAATTTATATTTCTAGGTCCTTGCGGAAGCGCCACCCTGTCTTCCACATTGGCTAAACTAATTTACACTCCCACCGACAGTGTAAAAGCATTTCTATTTCTCCACATTCTCTCTAGCATCTTTTGTCTGCAGATTTTTGAATGATCACCATTCTAATTGGTGTGAGATGGTATCTCAATGTGGTATTGATTTTCAATTCTCTAATGATCAGTGATAATGAGCATTTTTCCATATGTTTGTTGGCCTCAAATATGTCTTCTTTTGAAAAGTGTCTGTTCATATCCTTCATCCACTTTTCAATGGGTTTGTTTGCTTTATTTTTGTGAATCTGTTTTAGTTTTTGGAGATTCTGTATATTAACCCTAGGTCAGATGGGTAGATTGCAAAATTTTTTCCCATTCTGTTGGTTGCTGCTTCACTATAATGATTATTTCTTTGGCTGTGCAGAAGCTGTGGAGTTTAATTAGATCCCATTTGTCTATTTTGACTTTTGTTGCCAATGATTTTGTTGTTTTAGTCATGAAGTCCTTGCCTATGCCTACGTCCTGAATGGTTTTGCCTAGGTTTTCTTCCAGGGTTTTTATGGTGTTACGTCTTATGTTTAAGTCTTTCATTCATCTGGAATTTTAGCGTAAGGTAACAGTAAGGAGTACAGTTTCTGCTTTCTGCACACTGCAAGCCAGTTTTTCCAACACCATTTACTAAACAGGGAATCCTTTCCCCATTGCTTGTTTTTGTCAGGTTTGTCAAAGATCAGATGATTGTAGATGTGTGGCATTGCCTCCAGGGTCTCTGCTCTGTTCCATTGGTCTATATCTCTGTTTTGTTACCTGTACCATGCTATTTTGGATTCTGTAGCCTTGTAATATAGTTTGAAGTCAGGTAGCATGATGCCTCCATCTTTGTTCTTTTTGCTTAGGAATGCCTTTGCTATGTGGGCTCTTTTTTGGTTCCATAGGAAGCTTAACGTGTTTTTTTCCAGTTCTATGAAGAAAGTCATTGGTAGCTTGATAGGGATAGCATTGAATCTATAAATTGCTTTGGGCAGTATGGCCGTTTTCTTGATATTCATTCTTCCTTACCGTGAACATGGAATGTTTTTCCATCTGTTTGTGTCCTCTCTTACTTCCTTGAGTGGTGGTTTGTAGTTCTTCTTGAAGAGGTCCTTTACATCCTTTGTTAGTTGTATTCCTAGGTATTTTATTCCCTTTGTAGCAATTGTGAAAGGGAGTTCACTCTTGATTTGGCTCTCTGTTAGTCTGTTATTGGTGTATAGGAATGCTCGTGATTTCTGCACATTGATTTTGTATCCTGAGACTTTGCTGAAGTTGCTTATTAGTTTCAGGAGATTTGGGGCTGAGACGATGGGGTCTTCTAAATATACAATCATGTCCTCTGCAAATAGAGACAATTTGACTTCCTCCATTCCTAATTGAATATGCCTTATTTCTTTCTCTTGCCTGATTGTTCTGGCTAGAACTTCCAATACTATATTGAATAGGAGTGGTGAGAGAGGGCATCCTTGTCTAGTGCCGGATTTCAAAGGGAATGCTTCCAGTTTTTGCTCATTCAGTATGATATTATTTATCTATTTCTGAGGTAATTTCTGTAATCTTTTTATATTGCTTCCTTTCTTTTGTCTTGATCGCATGCCTGTTTTAAATTTTTCATACTATATACAAATATTTTTAAATTACTCCTATTAGTTTTACTTCTACTACCCCCACGGCTGTTGTTACCACTTTTAAGTAATCTAAATGTGAAGAAATTTAAAATGAAGATGATTATGATTTTTTTGTTTAGGAAATGCATATTTTATAAATGAAACAATGTATAAATTTTTATGAGTTTTCGGCTATAAAAAATGGAAAGTGTAGTTGTACATAATCAAATTTAAAATAATTAATTGCAGGTAGAAAAAAACTGGTTTTAATTTTCCACCTATAATACTACCATTGAAAATGTTATTATATTTATGTTTAAGTACTATGAGAGTAACACAATAGGCATAGTTTGATTGAATATTTGTTGAATAAAACAATAAAACATAATAATTAAAAATGTTTAGAATTAATTGAGCTTATCAGTTATGCGTGGTTATCTCACCTTCTTACCCTACTTTACACAGTGTTCATCTACAATTTATATTTGCAGCCTTTTAGAAGTTTTTGTTAACAGGAAGATACCATACTTTTATGACTATGTAATGATTTGTATTTTATTATCTTTCTTGTTATTCAGTTTCTCTAATAATTATTTTAATATATTGTGTCATTATGATCTCTTTGTCTAGTTTACAGATATCTAAAGCTCAAAGGAGTTAAGAACAGTCTTCAAAGACAAAAAGCCTCATTCCATCAAGATTAGATTTACATCTTCTAACTTTACAGCTGAGCTTTTTAGGCTGAGCCATGATATGGAATATTCCAACTAAGTATGAAGATATTTTCTTGGTTAGAATGGTAAACATCTGTAGAAGAAAGACGAAACAAATCATTTAAACGTTCAAATGACAAGCTGGTTTACATTCTGAATTAGGTTTACATCAAATGCATCATGAAAAGATTATTTGTCCTTTCATCTGAATTCAGAAAGCGTTCTTGATCACCTGCTATTTTGCATGAATGTGTGATTTCCAAAGAATATACAGTATAATTCACACATAGCACTTTTTATAGACTGCTTGAGCTATTCAGCACTCTAATGACTTTAGACCAAATGAAAAACAGACATAACATTAGAGACAGATGTTTTGCTATATGATCCTTTGATTAAATCAAAGCAAATGGTATTATCATGCTTAAAAAAATTAACTCAACTTATTTTCTGAAAGAAATCCCACTCTAATACCAAATTACTTTTGTCATTTCCAATGAACCCTCTAGTACTGGATGTATCACTGTACTTGCATTACTTTTGATTTCTATTATGTTACACAAATGATTTAAATCCAGTTATTTTATGTTAGACTAATTATTAAAATTAACTGGGCATCATGTAACACCATAATGTATTTTATGTATGTTGGTATAAAGGAATGACATAAAACAGTAAGTGAGGATATATATATATATTTACATAATGCTCCAACAACTCCAAATGTTGTATTCTCAAAGGCAGTCACACAGATTGTCAAATAAATACAATATAAAATTTGAGTATCCTTCGTGGAGTTGTAGGCACTGGAGTGGTACAGATCATGTGGAACATTGGGGAAATATAAAAACACACACTGACTGATTGTAAACAGTTCTCCCTCTTTCCAGAATTTACTCAAATCCCTGAGCACACACACAAAGACATGTTTTTTTTTTGTTTTTCTCAATATATCCGGTATGTAGGCCTATGAACCAGTGGGCTTTTTGAGAAATATCAAAGGGACCATTATCTCGCTGAGTTTAAGTGCTATCAATAAAATCATCTCTACTTACATGACAGAAAAGAAAAAGAGAGAAAGAAACAGTGGGGGGTGGGGAGGCCAGCTTTCCCAGAGGCAAACTTAGATTCAAATATGTTCAGAATATCTTTTCTGTTAGAGCTACAACCAACCCCCATGTGCCTACTTAAAACCTTAGTTACTCCAAAATTGTAAAGTGAAATTTTACACATCACAACTCAAAAGTGAAAAAACAAATTATAATTGCTCTCATCTTGTCACATCCCTATTTTCTAGTCACACAAGACAGGAAAGGTACAGGTATATTTAAAATTGCGGGTTATTTTAGCTCTTCCAGTTTACTCTGTTTCTTTTTTATTTCTTTTTAAGCCATTTATGTCTTTTTCAATTTTAAACATTATGTATTCACTCATGTATTTATATTGCTGTTGTCTTAAATATAATTATTTATTATCTGGTCATAATCCAATACTTTTATTATTTATTTTATTGTTCACTGCCCTGTCCTATTCCCTGTGCTTATTGGAAAGCATTTTAGTTTCTGGAAGTACAAGAAAATCCAGGATCAAGTTCGGTTTGTGGTTTCCCTTGCCAAACTTCAGACTCAATGTTTCTGCAAGGGGTCTTTTATTTTTGTTCCCTTTTATTAGAGGATGGTATTTAGAAGCCATGATCTATGTACTAAGTATGCTCATTAGTATTGCTGCATTACTGCTTCTAGGCTCTCTAAGAGAAGAGTTAGAAAAAATATGTATGTTCACTAATAAATACATATACATATATATTAATATTTGCTTTTATCTATGCTGTTACAAAAATAAATGAGTTTTTTACTAACAGATCTGATTCTGTTTCAGCATCACATGATTTATTCTGGCATTCTCCTTACTTACTTTTCAAGTCTTTCTCTGACAGTGAGAAATCCAGCACTCAGTAACTACACTGCATTTACTTACTTATTATTTAAACAGCAGGATAAATGTAGTTATTTCCTCATGAATAAATATTACCTATTTGAAAAATAAACACATAAGTATATTAGAGTGTTATGTGCAGTTCATTTTGCTGTTGGTCTCCCATATTTTGAAAAAACACTCTTTTCTGAAATTATTTAGGCTAGCTCCTATCTTTATTACCTTTTTCAAAGTGCCATTTACCATTAATACAGTTAGATGTATTTGTTTCACAGTGCATTGCATCCCAATAACATGGTAGACTTTTTTATTATTATTATTTTTTAGCTTGAGAAGCATTTTCTGGAGACTGAGGGAGGGATGCATTTTCTGCATAAACTCACATATGATCTGCAAATTGAGACAGTTTTCATTAGTGTTTTCCAATTTGTTTGTTTGCTTTTTTCTTTTTCTTTTCTTTATTTCTAGCCATGTTGCACTTGCTAGGATTTCCAGTGTGATATGGAAAAGAAAAAGTGAGAAAATTGTTTAGTCTTATTACTAGATTTAGAAGAAGAGCAACCAGTCTGTTGCCATTAAATATGAAGTTTGTTACAGATGCTCTTTGTTGGGATTCTCATATGTTTATGTGCTTTGTAATCTTCTTTGCTTTACTGTTTTCATTTGGTATACGGCAATTGATTTTATGTAAATATTGTTATTTTTGAAATCTTTACATATGAGCACCTTTTCCCTCTGCTTCACTTTCCGTGGGTCTTTGTGTTAATTTTCTCAGGAGTCAGAGTATGTGTGATGTTTTTGGTGCATCGAGAGGTGGGAGGAGCCTGTTACCTGATGTTCTCTTTTGAGTTTTAGCTGATTCCGCCAACACAGCCTAATGGGACATGGAAAAAAATGGCTATAATAGTTTTGAAATTTTTCGGTAAGATATGGAGTCTGTTTTTCTAAAACTTGGATTTGGGCTGGGCTTGCTACTTTTTTTTTTTTTTTTAATAGAATGAGAAAATGATGGTCTTAGGACTTAAGAGACTTTTAATTTCCATTCTTATTGCTTCACGGGAGCTCTGCCCCCACCATTATGTGCATGAGTGCAGGCTAGTCTGCTCTATGATTTGAGACACATGGCCTAGTTTCCCTGTCCCTTGGCCAACAGTGAGCAAATTACCAGCAAACTGTCAGATATGTGAATGAAGCCTTCAAACGCTGGCTAAAAGCAAATGTATGAGTGAAACTAGCCAAAACCAGCAGAAAAACTGTCCAATGAGCACCAACCAAATTGGCAATTCATGAAACTGGTCGCAGGGATGGATCGATAAAGATGGATCACAGTACCTGCAATAGACCCTTCCATTTCTTCATTTCTTTTCTATTTTCAACATCCAGAACTGGAAAGGACTTTCTCTCTCTACTTAATTATAAATCCTCTTATGTTATATTTGTTTTATCATGGCTTATAGCTCTTGTCTCTCAATTATTGAAAAACATTTTATAATATTGAAAACCCTTACATTTCTCCACAGAACCTGCTTTCAAGGCAATTGATTCACTGTAGACAAATCTGACTATAAAGTTCAAAATTCAGACATAAGCAATGGACCATTTATCTGAGCCTGATGCCCCAAAGCCGTGGAAACATTGATTTCAATGGGAGAAGAAAACTGAAAATATGTGAATTAATGATTCAAGGAGCATTGGTTCAATATCACATAAGTATTATCCATATTGTAATTTACTAGCCACAGTGATTTCTTTCGTTCCTTTCCAGATATATTCATCACTAATTCATGAATTTCCATTTTGTTCTCTCCTAACTCGATCTTAACTTAGTCTGTTGTAGATAGTTGTTCACATAAAGTCTTAGTTGTTAAACATCTAAAATAATCAGTATTATTCAGTAGTTACCAGTGTATTTGTTGCCAATTTTATTTTATCAATTTGTAATGGATATTTTCTTACACCAAATATTTAAAATCATTTGTTGCTGCTTTTGTTCAACTTGGTAGGAAGTCCTTAAGTAGAATATATTTTGTTTTATCTACATAGGTGTCAGTAACAGAGCATGGGGTTTTCAGCTGTTCATTAATTTATCAAGGGAATGTATTTTACAATATCTACTCAATATCTGTTATGAAAAACACGTTTCTTTTAAAAGTCCCATGCCAGTGTCAGAGTAAATGCCACACTGTATTGTATGAGACTCCACAGTATCTGACTGCTGAGAAAGTTAGTAAGCTTACTACTAGTCACGTCCCATTACACTAATCCCTCAAATGCACATTCCCTCCTACACACATACAAAGAGTGATTTTATGTGTTCATTTTATTGTGGTGCTATCCTCTGCCTTGTCTTATTTAGCAAAGTCTACAATGCTTTTTCACGACAGGGTTTTCCATTATCCTCTTTGATCTCCACAAATCCACATTAAAGTATTTTTTTCTCCATGAAAATCAGAACATTTGTCCATAATTCTAGAAACTTATGTTGTGTAGCATTTTAATTGTCCATTCACATGTTAGATTATTTCAAAGAAAGAGCCCTAGTCATATTATTCTTCATTTAGAGAGTACCTGGAACACTGTAGTGTTATTTATAAAGTTACAAAAACCAAAGTCATACCTACCTTGCTTTTGGCTCTCTCCCTATCATCCAACATTGGGCTTGATGTATAATTTTAAAATCAATGAATAGCCTAGGAGTGAGTCAGTTGTGTATTATGTATTACAGTAATGAGCAAAATATAACAAATACTAGAACCTGCTTCATGGAACTTATGGATCATTCATGAAGAATAGACATCAAAATAGAGCATTCAATTACAAAATACAAAGAGAACTGAAATTAGAAAGCTATAGGGAAAAATTATTGAGATCTCTTGTTTCAAAAAAGGAGTATTTAAACATAGTATACAAAAGCTTAATCATGCACTGGGCCACTATATCCATAGCTTCTACATTCGTGAATTCAACCAACCACAAATTGAAAATATTTTTTAAAAATCGCATCTGTTCCAAACATCCACAGAATTTTATTCTTTTTATTTTCCCTTAAACAATACAGTGTAACTATTCACATACATTTACTAAATACCTAACAATTTAGATATTTAATAATACCTAAATTACTCTTAGGCATCTAGGGTAATTTAGAGATGGTTTAAAGTATGCAGTAGGGTGTGCACTGATTATAGGCAATACTGTGTTATTTAATTTCGGGTACTTAAGAATCTATGGATTTGGTATCCAGAGAGGCCCTGGAACAAATCACCTGTGGATAACAAGAGATGACTGTAAATTGAGTAATATCAAATATAGTCTGCCAAGGAAGTAAAGGAAAAATTAAAATTCAGAAACACATATCAGTTTAGTTATAAATATATCTTATAGGAAAAAGCTATATCACCTTAAGTACTGTTCATTAAAAAATAATACCTATTGAAGTCACATTAATTGCTAAATTCATTTTTCAAATGAAGTAGATTTTAGCATCTATCTTCTCTGACTCCTTGTGCATTATGGTGAAAGACTAAAGAGAGTGTGCTGTCTATAGCAATGAAAATTTATGGTGAGTTCATGGACAGAATCACTGTTTATAGTTCTAAATCCTTTGTTAAGTCAAATCTCAGACCTTTCTTGGATACTTGCTATGAAGAATGCACAGTTGTAAGTGATAGCAATTTAGTTGATTTTAGGATTAGAGAAATAGAGGCTGAACTTTCTCTCCAGCTCAGGTACGAGAGACCTGAAAGATTCTAGACATGCACCTAAAATTGCAAGTGTACTGAAAGAATCTATGGTCCCTTCCCTTCAAAATGTCAGCACTACCTATGAACTAATTTTATATGTAGATTATCGTGTCTCCAAAGCCAAGTGCAGATCAGCATAGACCTACATCCAAACTTAGTTGACAGTAAGACACACAAACAAGTGGTAATTTAAAAGTCAGAGACCTAGAACCATCTGACATATATAATTATAGTGTAGCAAGGAAGCCAGACAAAATAAAATGTAAAATATGTGTTGGGTTTTAGGTAAGAAGCACAATCTCTTTAAGAAGTACTAGAGAAGCTCACCCTTGCAAACGGTCTCCCATTTGTCATTAAATGAGTAACTACTATAGACAGCATATTCTGTTTAACCTTTGGCCATAATGTATATGAAGTGAGAAAGAGAGATGCTAAAATCTCTTCATTTTAAAAATGAATTTAGCAATTAATGTGACCTCAATATTTTGTCTGGATGTATTATTTTTAATGAACATTATTTAGGGTAATATATCTTATCCTTATGAGATATATTTCTATCTAATGTGATATGCATTTCTGTATTTTGTTTTTTTTTCTTTAGCTCCTTGGCATATGATATTTGATATTACCCTAAGATTTGATATTACCCTAAGATTTTCTATGTATTTAAAATTGTTCAGATTTAAAAAACTTTTTTATTATACTTTTTGGGGTACATGTGCAGCTCTTGCAGGATTGTTACATAGGTATACATTTGCCACAGTGGTTTGTTACCTCCATCCTCCTGTCCCCTACATTAGGTATTTTTTCCATTGTTATACCTCCCCAATCTCCCCCATCCCCTGCTATTCCTCCCCTAGCACCCAACCCCCCAATAGACCCCATTGTGTGATTTTCCCCTCCCTGTGTCCATATGTTTTCATTGTACAACAACCTCCTATGAGTGAGAACATGCAGCGTTTGTTTTTCTGTTCTTGAGTCAGTTTGCTGAGATGATGGTTTCCAGATTTATCTATGTCTCTATAAAGGACATGAACTCATCCTTATTTATGGCTGTATAGTATTCCATGGTGTATATGTGCCACATTTTCTTTATTCAGTCTATCATTGATGGGCATTTGGGTTGGTTCCAGGTCTTTGCTATTGTAAACAGTGTCACAATGAACATACATGTGCATGTGTCTTTATAATAGAACAATTTATAATGCTTTGGGTATATACCCAGTAATGGGATTGCTGGGTCAAATGGAATTTATATTTCTAGGTCCTTGCGGAAGCGCCACACTGTCTTCCGCAATGGCTAAACTAATTTACACTCCCACCGACAGTGTAAAAGCATTTCTATTTCTCCACATCCTCTCCAGTATCTTTTGTCTGCAGATTTTTGAATGATCACCATTCTAACTGGCATGAGATGGTATCTCAATGTGGTTTTGATTTGCATTTATCTAATGACCAGTGATAATGAGCATTTTTTCATATGTTTGTTGGCTGCATAAATTTCTTCTTTTGGAAAATGTCTATTCATATCCTTTGCCCACTTTTTGATGGGGTTGTTTTTTTCTTGTGAACCTGTTTCAGTTCTTTGTAGATTCTGTGTATTAGCACTTTGTCAGATGTGCAGATAGCAAAAAAATTTTTCCCATTCTGTTGGTTGCTATTTCACTCTAATGATTGTTTCTTTTTCTGTGCAGAAGCTCTTAGGTTTAATTAGATCCCATGTGTCTATTTTGGCTCTTGTTGCCATTGCTTTTCATGTTTTTGTCATGAAGTCCTTGTCTATGCCTACATTCTGAATGGTAGTGCTTAGGTTTTCTTCTAGGGTATTTATGGTGTTAGGTCTTATGTTTAAATCTGTAATTCATCTGAAGTTTATTTTTGTATAGGTGGAAGAAAGGGGTCCAGTTTCAGCTTTCTGCATATGGCTAATGAGTCTTCCCAACAGCATTTATTAAACAAGGAATCCTTTCCCCATTGCTTGTTTTTGTCATGTTTGTCAAAGATCAGATGGTTGTAGATGGGTGTCGTTACTTCCAAGACCTCTGTTTCATTGGTGCATATCTCTGTTTTCATACCAGTACCATGCTGTTTAGATTACTATAGTCTTGTAGTGTAGTTTGAAGTCAGGTAGCATGGTGCCTCCAGCTTTGTTCTTTTTGCTTAGGAATGCCTTAGCTATGTGGACTATTTTTTGATTCCAAGATTTGCTATTTATGAATGTAAAGCAAAGAGAATACATAGGTTATACAAAATTGTAATTAAAAATGTCAACACAGGGATGAGCACAGTGGCTCACACCTGTAATCACAGCACTTTGGTAGGATGAGGATTTCTTGATCCTGGGAGTTTTGAGATTAGTCTGGGAAACATTTCAAGATCAAATATCTACCAAAAAAAAATACAACTATCTAGGAGTTGTGGTATGCATTTGTAGTCCCAGATACTTGGGAGGCTAAGGTGGGAGTAACACTTGAGCCAAGGAGGTTGATGGTGCAGTGAGCAATTGTCATGTGACAAAGAGAAAGAAAGAAGAAAGAAAGAAAGAAAAGAAAGAAAGAAAGAAAGAAAGAAAGAAAGAAAGAAAGAAAAAAGGAAGAAGAAAGAAAGAAAGAGAGAGAGAAAAAGAAGAAAAGAAAGAAAGAAAAAGGAAGAAAGAAAAAAGAAAGAAAGAAAGAAGAAAGAAAGAAAGAAAGAAAGAAAGAAAGAAAGAAAGAAAGAAAGAAAGAAAGAAGGAAAGAGTCAATGTAGAATCTTAAGAATCTCAAAACAATCTTCTATGTATCGGATGCTTCTATCTTTCTCACCAATTGAATCGAATACTAGAAATAAGCTGACATCAAATGCACAGAAATAAGAATTTCTCCACTAGATTACTTGGTAGATAGGTTATTTTAGTCTTTATGGTTTTCATCGTTCTATATCTGGGGGAAGAAACCCTAAGTTTTTTTTAAAGATCTAATACCTTACATATTCTGAAATCCATGGAATTTGAGTTAGGATCACTCCCCAAGCTCACCCCTATTTCATCTAAAGTAAGTGCATGACCCAGAATTCAGGAACAAAAGTCTGACTCAAACATAAACATTGGGGCTGAAATGGGCTAATAAAACTAATCTCTGGAATGTTGTAGGAGTGGAAATAAATCCTAAGAAAATAAGTCTTTCCTTTCTAGAGAGCTACTAGAAAGCAATTTCTCTTTTCCACTCCATTCTGAGATGAGAAAAATCACAGCCTGAATTTCAACATCCAATTTACCATTGTTGGAGGAATACACAGAAGTTGCCAGGAATATTATTTAGAGATTGAGAAAGCAAGAGTAATAATTTAATTTGGATAAGTGGCCAAAATTATGTTCATCTCTATATCTATTTTTCTTTTTAATGTCATGTTGCAGCTCCCACTATAAACTTAACTTCCCCTACCCCTTAATATAGATTAGATTCATGACCATGACTTTTCTTTTTTTGTTTTGTTTTGTTTTTTTAAGCTGGAGACTAGCACTATTGCCCAGGCTGGAATGCAGTGGTGCCATCTTTGCTTACTGGAAACTCCACCTCCTATTTTCAAGAAATTCTCCTGCCTCGGCCTCCCAAATAGCTGGGATTACAGGCACCCACTACCATGGCTGGCTAATTTTTCATATTTTTAGTAGAGATGCAGTTTCACTAGTTGGGCAGGCTGGTCTTGGACTCCTGATCTTGTTATACACCCACCTCAGCCTCCCAAAGTGCTGGGATTACAGGTATGAGCCACCATGCCCAACCAGATTTGTAACTTCCTTTAAGAAATAAAGTGTGGCATGAGTTTCATTGGACCAGTTTCATGCCTAAACCTAGGCCTGAAGGTGCCTTGTGTTTTTCCACTCTTGCTTTTTTAACTCTGGCAGTCATGTACTCAAATCCAGGCTTAGCTTGTTGATTTATAAAAAGACATGTGGCCCAGTCATTTCTGCAGCCTCAGCTGATGACCAGCAAAGCCATCTAGCTGACTGGCAACAAACCCTCAACAAAAGATGAGGTCAGCTGAGATGAGAACTACCCAATGAGCCAGGCCAAATTACTGATCTACACAACCATCAGTTGCATAAATGTTTACTCTTTTAGCCACTGAATTCTGAGGTGGTTTGTTAGGCAACAAAACTGATATGTTAACGTATATATAAAAAGATCAAACACATTATGATGCTATTGCTAGTATCTGAATTCGGCAGCTTTTCAAGCTTTTAGTTTCATTAACACACTTCTTTTCTTTCCTCTTAATTTGGTATAGACTGGAATTTTCTGACAGTTGCAACAGAAGAAAAATATTTTTGTTGATTCACCTACTAAAAAACGTGTGTGCTCCCTTCAATCTATTTTACCCACTGCAGATATGGACATATTTTTCTGCTTCATAACATGTTCGTGTGACTCCCCAACTGCCTTTCAATATATTGGAAAGTCTTTGTATGGTCCTTCTTAATGTATTTCCTATATAATTCTTGACACTCACTGTCAACCCCAAGCTGGTTACACATCGTGAACACTAAGAAAGCCATCTTCACCACTGTCATAAAAAACATCAAAAACTCTACATGGTGACCATATTATGCTTGATATTCTCTTTGCCAGAATTCCCTTCGCCCATTTGCCTTTCTTCCTGTTTTTCAAGACTCACTTTCTTTAGCAACATTTAATCTTCAAACAGGCATTGTAAGAAGATCACCCTCTGTATTCTACTTTTGGTGACATAGCTTTGAAGTTGTCTAATGTTGGTATAATTACAGGAGACTGTGCTCGATGGATTTTTTTCACCCCAGGATTTGGACCAGGACTTGTCACATAGTAGGTGTTAAAAGCGCTTTGATAAACATACATATGCTTATGATGTAAAGGCTTTTTTCTATGGATTTGGAATGCACTCCTTATGAAATTTAAACTTTTTAAGGTGCAATTTAAGCCAATTATTCAATCATCCTCATTTCATTTTTAATTAAATGAATAAACAATTAACAAATTTTCCTAGAAATGAAACTTAAGAATTACATGAAAAATTTAATCCAGACTAAATGATACTTTGAGGACAGTCAAAGTCACACATCTATGAATCATAGATTACCACCAGGCAGCTTTATTATATTGCAGATATTTAAATATATCACAAAATCCAAATAAACTGTAAGCAAAAAAAAGGGAGGTTAATTTTTTTTTTAATCCATCGTTCTTTGCACTGCTCTCTGCATAACTGTGCTAGATGTTTCGCATTTGGTGTTCCTATTTTTATAGAAAAACATCTGTCCTTCTTTAATTAGGATACTGTACGTTCCTCACACTTGTGGTTTGTAATAATTTTACCCAATTCTCTATGTGGATTACATTTTTTAGCTCCACAAAATTAGACTTTACTAAACTCTATTATCCTTATAGTGTTATGTCCCTGAAAAAAATTCCTTTTATATGAAATTTGAGATTTTTGAGATGGTTGAACTGATGTTATGTGGAGGTAGTACATGTTCAAAAAATCATCAAGGGGAGATTTCTATGTGGCCTGTTGGCAAAAAGAAACAAAGAAAGAAGAAAAAGTGGTACTTTTAATTCATTTAATAAAGTTGACAACCATTAGTAGAAAATAATGTTTTTAGCATTGGGATACAAATTACATCCTGAATTTTGTACTATCTGAGTATTAAGCACACTTTTTACAATGGGCTGTATTTATTTTAAATTTTTCTATTTATAAAATTCAAACATTAAATATATATGTGTATATATATGTGTGTATATATGTGTGTGTGTGTGTATATATATATGTGTGTGTTTGTGTGTGTGTGTGTGTGTGTGTGTATTCTCATAAAGCAGAGCTTCCCATTGCCTGACTTTATTTTTTCAGACTGTTTCAACATTTCTTAGCTGTGGGTGGACACAAACTTTGGAGAATACTGTCAAAAGCCAGCAAACTAATAGTCTGCACTTACAACCAAAATATATGAGTGAGGTTAACTTGCAGTTACTGATGACTTATTGGACACATTAGTTTAATCCTATTTTTTTATTCCATAGTTTGGAATTGTTAAGACAGCTCTTATCTCTGTTAGATTGCAAGAGCTATTTCATATTAAATTATAAGTTTTCAAAATATTTTTTTTATTTTATCAATATTATGTCTCTTAATGTGCCTTACATAGTATAGGTATCTAAAAATGCAAGCTGAATCACACTATATGTATTGTTTTCTTTAAATTTGAAAATGTTTCATATGAAGTGAGCAGCACACTGGAATAAGATAAGGTTTGGACTCAGTAACCCTGGATCTATTTCCAGCAATCGAGGGAATGTCTGATACCTCTGAGTCTGCTTCCTCTACAAACTGAACACAATGGCAAAAGCGTTGCTCCCAGTATAAGGTTACTTTAAAGATATACAAAGGTCAACACTTTGAAATATCCAATCTCTTATGACATAAAAAAGATATGTTAAAATTGAAATATTTGATAGCTTTTTTCTCTCTCTAAAATCTGGGAGTCATGAGATATCTCTCATGACATTGGTTAAAAAAAAAAGAAAGAAAGAAAACAAAAAAGAAAAAGACTCAAATGTTAATGCCAGGCATATCAAGCAGACTATGATCTTGTTCATTAATTATATTATTAATTTCTGATTGCATACACACACACTCACAGAAATCTATATTCTAAGAGAATGTGGATCTATCTGTCTATATATCAACAACATGTATGGTTTTTGTTTCTATTTTTAGAGGACTATTGTAAGAATCAAAATTACATTTATGTAGGTTTTAGCAACCTAACACATGCTGAATGTACATAGTTATCATCAATATACTTATTATTCCTACTAATTAGAAAGTTGGCACTTGATGCATAAAGGAAATAAGAAAAATAATCAAATATAGGATAATTAACACTGAAGTTTTTGTCACAAGAAGTAACCTAAAAATGTTAAATCTAATAAGTAAAGACGAAATGAAAAGTTAAAGTTGGATGTGGAATCATGTCACAAGAGAATTAATGATGAAAATTGCAGAATTGCATCATATTGAAATAAATATTTTGCTTCTGGTTAAACAATGCACATAATTAACTACCTCCAATGTGCTCTCAAATTCTCTTACAGGCAAATAGACAAATATTCACAGAAATAAAACACAAATTTGAAAAACAAGAACCAATGTCCCACAGCAAGCAATAATCATGTAATGCCAAAGCTAGAAAGAATCCTATATACTAGGCACATTATTTTAAAAATTACTTAGATACTGCCATATGAAATCGAAGCCTGCCCAAAAAATGAAGGTAAGGTAATCTATACTTCCTCTATCACTTTCCCCTGCCAAAAGCTAACTGAAAAGTAGTAGATCATTATCTATCTAGCCAGAGGGCTTTTTTGTGTATGTTGCTAGAATTCTATCGTGTCTTCCTGTTCAGTCTGTGCTAACCTGTTTAAAGACAAGTTAATTGAGAGGGAAGACACCTACATAGTTTTTCAAAATGATTTTATAGAAAAGCTGAATCTAAAATCTATGTCTTACACATAAAAACAAAACAAAACAAAACAAAACAAAAACAAAGAAATAAAATCTATGTCTACTTTATTCCTGACATTGCTGAAAAAATTTCCCTTTGGTAACTGGCTAACAATAATGATCAATAATAATAAAAATATAAAATCAAATTTTTATCCAAAACATATCTATAAAATAATAGGTACCTATATGCTACCTTGATCTTATTTCTCATGATAGAATTAAGCCCATTATCTTCTTGATAAAAAAAATGGTTTACTCATGTAGGAAATGATCAGAAATGCCAATGAACCAAATTATTCCTTACAGATGTGCCAATTTCCAGCTTATTAAATCAATATTTCATTCTTGCCCAGCATTCTAGCACAGAATCTCCTGCCCAACTGCAAGCAACATTTAAGAATTTAAGACTAGTGAAGAAAGTATATAAAAGATGACATCTAGAAACACACTTCAAAGTAAATACTTCATTTGAAAAGAAAAACAGAGAGGAAGTAGAGACACAGATGTATGATAGTTTAAAGACACTCCCATGGCCACAGAGGTCATCAGTGATGCCATCCATAATTGTTGAAAGTAAAATACATATTTATCTGTCTCCTTTCTATGACTTGAAAGCTCTTAATATACTGAGCACTTTGAATTCTTTGGAGCATAGACTAACTAAAAGGCAGTCTCTGCATTCTGACTTGCAAATCCTGGGTCCTCTCTTTTGAACTCAAGAAGCCCTGGGAATACTATGTAACCTCACCTGTGCCTTGCCTCTACTCATCTAGGCAATGGGGATACAAAGAAATGCCACCTTACAGAGCTGTTGTGAAGATTTAAGAGTTTAGTAAAATCACTTACAGTCATGCCTGAAGATGCATACTGAGATCTTTATAAAAGTTATCTTTCTTTTATCTTCCCAGGGCACAGAGCAATAACAGGCCTAGCATATATTTCCTTTATTTATCTCTCTCCCAAGTCAATGGTTTGCTTTTTGAGTTCTCTTTATCATCTTGAATTTTCCCCATTAACCTGAGAAAGACATAGGGCTATGACACTGTAAAAGAGATGCCATGAGTAAGGACACTGTCTCCTCCTTTATGCTAGAGTTTAGGAAGCAACAAAGAAAGAGTATTGTTGGAAAAACTAATTATAAAACCAGACTAACCAGACTGTCTCTTCAATCTGAATGTGTCATGCAGATGAGTTTTCATTTCTAAAGATCTATCCATTTTAGGAATTTACCAATGTAGTAAAATTTGGTGAAAGCAACGAACATGTAACTATGCTACTTCCTTATAAGAGTACAGCAAAAAGGAAGGCAATAAGGTGAGGGTGGTCTCTGAAATGTTACCTGTGTGACTCTGGAGCAGATGTTGTCTCCCCATTGCTAGTCACTCAATACATGCAGAACAGAACAGACTTTGGAGTTGGTTGGGCATGAGCAATGTCAGGGCCAACCACAAGTGTCCTTCCTATCTAAATATGTTGTTTGACACTTGGTAAATAGCCCAACATATGGTTATTATGTTAGGAGCTCTGTAAATACAAACTCTGTGAGCTTCCACAATGTATGATGTGTATTACAGAAATGCCAATTTCCAGTGTATTGCACATCCTACATTGACCAATACTGAGCTCCTGATATTTTGAACAACCTACATGTTGCTGAAAACTCAAAGTACTGAGTGAAAAATTTAGCTTCCTGTGGTATCAAAAATATCTGCCCAATATTCAGTCCCATTTCCTACTATCTCTGGTTTTCCAAAATCACACATCTTTCTTCTAAGTAGGTTTAATCGTTCAACAATTCAGGCCTCCAGCAAAAAGGAGTAAACAATTTCAGTAACAGCAATCTTTTCCAGACCCTAGTGTCATACTTTCTATTGAAACTGAGTTCAAAGTTTTGTTGTTTTTTTTTTTACAGTTTTCTTGTGGTATAACAGATATAAAAAACAATTATATATATTTAATGTATACCATTTGATGAGTTTGGACATACATATACACCCTTGATATTCTTACTACATGAAGAAGATATATATGTCTACTATGTACAAATGTTTGTGTGTGTATATTCCTTTGCTGTGTGTGTTTGTGTGCACGTGTGATGACAGCACTTAACATAAGAGCTACTCTTATAAAATATTTTTAAGCACAATGCCATATTGTTAACCCATGTTGAATCTGCAAAAACAGGCTACTAAGTCTCATTTTTATGTCATTTTTAGTTTTCTCTATTAGATTTTAAGCCTTTTGATAGCAGTGTTTAAGGTATTCATCAGCACATGCTATACCGAGCAATTGTCCTGTAAAATGGCAGGATTTACTAATTTACTCAGCAAATAATTTTGAGCTATAGCCACGAATGTGGTCAGGATAGAGATGCATGTGAGAAAAACAATACACAAAGCCCTGCCCTAGTGGGGCATACCTGCTAGAAGGGGGCTGCTTATATGTGAAAAAATGTCTAAATAATAAGCATGTTAAATTAATTAGTGTGCAACAAAGCTGTAAGTGTTATAGGAAAAATGTTTAAATGCAGATTAGAGTAATATGGATCAGAAAAGGAGAAGAGAGGTGAGCTTATAGTATTGGAAAGATGTTTTCAAGGTGGACTTCGTAGAGAAGTGACAAATGAGCAAATATTTGCAGATGTTAACCAAGGAGATTGGGGGTGGGGGTGGAGGAGATTCTATCCACATAATGATATTTCTCAGTGTAAAGACTCTAAGGATAGGGAATGACTGAAATATTTGTGTAACATTAGAAAGGTCAATGCAGCTGAAGTCGAGTTAGCAATAGCGAGAAATAAGTTTATAAAGAAAATGATGAAGGAAATCTCCATAGGCATGTAGTCCATTATTAGTAGAAACTTGATTTTATCTCTGAAGGTAGTGGAAGTCATTGCTGCATTTTGAGCAGAGAAATGTATGACTGTCATAATTATTTTAAGGGTATTATTGGCAATATTATTTTTAGGTGAAGAAAAGGAGCCATTTTTACCTTTTTCCCTCAACATAAAAAGTAAATATATGTGCAGATTGAGAATCCCTAAACGAAAATTCTAAAACCCCAAATGTTTCAAAATCTGAAATTTTTTGAGCACTGACATAACATCACAAGTGGAAAATTCCATACCTGGCCTCCTGTGATTGGTCACAGTCAAAACATAAGCTCATAACATGCTGTTTATAATGTGGGGGCTGGAAATAGACCTTCCACAACCTTTTAGTTGGGTATGTCTTTGACGAACACCATAAGTTTCCCCCATGAAAACATGCCCACAAAGGCTAATAAAATGTCATATGTTCAGACAGAGCAGCTAATGGCAGGTCCCTCACATAGATGCACAGGGGACAAGATCTAAATCCATTGCGCACTTTGTTCTGTGGTGTAAAGATACTGCCGTTTATGGGTAACAGTGATAAGAAAAATAGGAAGCATTTATATTTGTCTATAACACAGAAAGTAACACTGTTGGAAAACTAGACAGTAATATAAGTGAAAAACATCCTACAGAAGGATATGGTTTTGCAATGACCACCATATGAAGAAATAAGAGGTATACACTTGAAATTCTGTGCTAAAAGTGATAAACATAGGGCTGGGCATGGTGGCTTACACCTGTAATCCTAGCACTTTGGGAGGACTAGGCAGGCAGATCACCTGAGGTTCAGAGTTTGAGACCAGCCTGACCAACATGGAGAAACCCCGTCTCTACTAAAGATACAAAATTAAACGAGTATAGCTGCTGGCATGTAATCCAAGCTATTTGGGAGGCTGAGGCAGGAAATCCCTTGAACCATAAAGAGGTGGAATTTGCAGTGAGCCAAGATCAAGCCATTGAATTCCAGCCTGAGCATCAAGAGCAAAACTCAACCTAAAAAAAACAAAAAAAGTGATAAACATAATTTAATAAAAAGCAGAAAAGTACTGAATAAAGCTAAAAAAGAAGATCATGTATTAAAAGAGTGAATTTATTAACATCTCAGTGAACACATGCCACCTAATGGTATGCTGATAATGAAGTAAGCAAAGATCTATTAAATTACAAATTGAAGGAAACTGTGAATTATCAATGGCTGGTTTCAGAAAATTAGGAAAAGAAAAAAAATTGCATTTGTAAAAATGTGTGGTAACAGAAGGTCAGCTGACCACAAAATGGTACTGAAATTCATTTATGAGCTTGCCAAAATCATCACTGAATAAAATCTGATACCATGCTGGGTGCAGTGGCTCACACCTATAATCCCAGCACTTCGGGAGTTCAAGGTGGGTGGATCACTTGAGGTCAAGAATTTGATAATTGCCTGGCCTACATGGGAAAATGCCATCTCTACTAAAAAATATAATAAATATACATGTGAAAGGTCTTTATAGTAGAATGCAGTGCTGTTCTCAACAGCAAAGACGTGGAACCAACCCAAATGTCCATCAATGATAGACTGGATAAAGAAAGTGTGGCACATATACCCCATGGAATACTATGCAGCCATAAAAAAGATGAGTTCATGTCCTTTGCAGGGACATGGATGAATTGGAAACCATCATTCTCAGCAAACTAATACAGAAACAGAAAACCAAACACCGCATGTCTTACTCATAAGTGTGAGTTGAACAATGAGAACACATGGACACAGGGAGGGGAACATCACACACCAGGGCCTTTCGAGGAGTGGGGTGCTAGGGGAGAGATAGCATTAAAAGAAATATCTAATGTAGATGACAGGTTGATGGGTGCAGCAAACCACCATGGCATACCACCATGATACCTGTATAACAAACCTGCACATTCTGCACATGTATCCCAGAACTTAAAGTGTAATAAAAACAAATAAATAAATAAATAAAAGAAAAAAAAAAAGAAGAAAAAGTACAAAAAAAATTAGCAAGGTGTGGTGGTACACACCTGTAATTCCATCTACTTGGAAGGCTGTGGCGGAAGGATTGTTGAACCCAGGAGGTGGAGATTGCAGTGAGCTGAGATCTTGTCACTGCATTCTAGCCTAGCTGACAGAGCAACACTGTCTCAAAAGAGAAAAGGAATAAAAGAGAGAATCTGACAACAGAACAGGTCCATAATGCTCATAAAACATCACTGTTTTGCTGTTATTGCTCCAGAAAGGTACCGACTACAGCTGATGAGACAGCCCCTACAGGAATTAACAATGCCAAGGACAGAATATCTGTGTTGGGATTCGTTTCGCAGACATTTTCTACTAGCAGCTAATGCTTACTGCAGGGAAGCTGGATTGGATGATAACTGCAAGGTTTTATCTCTTCATAACTGTTCTGCTCCTCAGTCTGCTGAAATTCTCATCAAAAATAATAGTTAAGCCATGTAGTTTCTCCCAAACATGACTTTGTTGATTCAGCCATGTGGTCATGGTATACTTACATCAATGAAGACTAAATATAAAAACACTTTTTTGAACAGCATGCTATGGCAGCGAACAGAGGCCTGGATGTGAAAGAGTTTCAAAAGGAGCTTAGCATGAAGGATGTCACGTATACTGTTGCTAGAACATGGAATACAATGGATACAGACAGTTGCAGACGCCAGGCATAACCTCTGGCCTGCAACCAAGTTCAATGTTGATGTGAACAAGAAGGTGACTCTGAAGGATTACATATGTCCAGTGAGAAAAGAAAAAAATGTTTGACTTCCTTACATGTGCAAAAAATTATACCTTCAGGATGTCTGTAAGCTGGAAGAAGTTGATATCAAAGAAGATTTTAATGTTGATAATGAGGCTCTATTTGTTTGTTCATTTATTGACTAATGGTGAAATCGCAGAGGTGGTTCTGAATCAAGGTGAATGTGGCAAAAGTGACTAAAGATAACATTGTTTAATTCTGTAGAAAAAAATGCCTCATGATAAAAATTTGTGATGGGTTTATTGAAGGACTATAGCAATTTGCATTCATAAGAGAACAAGAAATCATGTCAATTTATAAAATCAAAGAGTGATGTCTAAGACAACCATGCTAATGAGGTAGATGATTCATATATGACTTTGGAGGAAGCATTTAAAAAGCCATCCAGTAGAATTCCTTCTCATCCTTAGAGCACCCACTTCCTTGTCCCTCAACTGTTTCTGATGTTTCTTATTGCAAAAACAATAAAGAATAAAATACAGAGTACAATAACCTTTCAATCAAAGCACAGCCTTGGCTGTGGGAGATTGAAAGTCTGCCACTGTCTATTGTTGCTATTGTTTGACAGCAGATTCAGATATTTTAGTGATGTTACTATGCTACTTAGTAAACCTGAACACATTATTTTTCACTATCTTAACAATTGTCATATTTTTTACTGTTAAATATTTAGGTGTGAATAATGATTAAAAAATGATTGCTCATCAGTAGCATATAAATTCACAGTCAGGAATGTTGGTAATGCCAAACACTACAGATTATCCACATTATTAATGAAGATAATGACACCTTTGCTTTCTGATTGTTCAATGTACAATACTTCGTTTCATGCCAAAAACTGATAAAAACATATTTTATAAGATTATCTTCATTCAGGTTATATGTACAGGGAGCATATGAAATATGAAATTTTTGTATCTCAACTCAGGTCCAATCCCCATGATATCTCATTATGCATATGCAATATCCAACATTTAAAAAGATGCAAAATTCTAAACTATGCTGGTATCAAATATTTCACATACAAGATACCCATACTGTATATATGAATCAATAAATATCAAACCCAAATCGCCAGGCAATAAAGAACAGTAATCACTCAGAGATGAAAAATAAATGAGGCAAGTCCAACCATGTTAACCAGCTTACTGCATATGTGTGTGTGTGTGTGTCTGTGTGTGTGTGTGTGTGTATGTATGAACTCTCAAAACTTAACAAGAAGATAATCTAATAAAAAAGGCAAAAATTTCAGAAAAGCCTTCTCTAAGGAACATATATGGATATCAAATAAGCACATGAGAATGTTCTCAACACCTCTAGTCATTATGGAAATGCAAATTCTTTTTTTAATTGACACATAATAATTGTACATATTTATTAATATTTTGATATATATAATGTATAGTGATTAGATTCATCAGGGTGATTAGCATATGTCTTGTCTCCAACATTTATCATTTCTTTGATTAGGAACATTCAATATTCTTCCTCTAGCTATTTGAAACCATATAATATATTACTGCTAACTATATTTATCCTACAGTGTTGTAGAACCATATAACGTTTTCCTACTATTTAGCTGTAATTTTGTATCTTTTAACAAATCTCTATTTATTGCTTCTTTCCCTCAATCCTTCCTACCCTCTAGTATCTTCTGTTCTATTAACTTCTTTTGGAATCAACCTTTTTAAGGAATTGTAGATTTTAATCACAATGAAATAAAACTGCAAACAGGGTAGAATGGCTAAAATGGAAAAGAGTGAGCATACCAACTATATTAGTTCATCCACACACTGCTATAAAAAACTGCCCGAGACTGGATAATTTATAAAGGAAAGAGATTTAATTAACACAGTTTAGTAGGGCTGCAAGGCCTCACGAAACTTACAATTACAGTGGAAAAGGAAGCAAACTTATCCTTCTACACAAGGCAACAGGAAAGAGAAGAATGAGAGCCAAGTGAAGGGGGAATCCCTTATAAAACTATCAGATCTCCTAAGAACTTACTCACTATCATTAGAATAGCATAGAAAAAACTGCCCCTAGGATTCAATTATCTCCCACCTGGTCCCTCCCACCACATGTGGGGATTATGGAAACTACAATTCAAGATGAGATTTGTGTGGGGACACACCAACTTTTGGCTAAGATAATGAACAATTAGAGTTCTCAAATGCTACTAGTGGGCATAAAGTAATGATATCACCACTTTGGAAAGCCATTCAGGAATTTCTAAAAAGTTATACATATATGATCCAGCCTTACTACTTATTCTATTATTCAGAATAACAATGCATGAAGTAAATAAATCAATTTGTTTGTTGGCTTTGAGGGAGGGAGGGATGAATGAGGAATCAGATTATACAGGGGTAGAAGAAAACTTCTGAGGGTGATATATCATTATTTTGATTGTGGTGATTACAGATGTATATTTCTTGCAGATGTATATTTGTTAAAACATCTAATTAAACAGTTTAATTATGAGTAGTTTATTATATATAAACTAATATTTTGCAGAGTTTGTAAAATTAAACAAAACAAATCAAAATATATTAAGTTAATATGTTAAAGTAAACAAAAGCCAAATCAAGAAGACCAGTCATAAAAGCAAAATCAATAGCCCAGGTCAGGAATTACGGTGGTTCAGATCAAAGTGGTTTTCATGCAATTTGGAGTGTAGTACCATGTAAGATCTTAGGTATGTCTGTTAGAATAACCAGTATGATTTTTCAATAGATTGGGTAACAGGTTTCAGAGAAAGAAATAAGTACATTAAGTTTGTAAAAGTATTTTAGGTATATGTACATAGTAGTTAATGGAGACAGAATGAAAACAAGTTCTATTTTTTTTTTTTTTAGGGAAATTGTCAGGAGTTCCAACATTGAGAGGTTAATTTTAGATATCCATTTAATAATGGAATGGAATTGCTTAGAAGACAATTGGATGTGTAAGTTTCAAGTTGAAGAGTGAAGTCTAGATGACACATACAAAATTGGTAGTTGGCATATAAAGATGCAATGGTAATAACAATAGTAATGTAGCTACTAACATGTATTGAGTGTTTGCTGGGTTCCAGGTGAAATGCTTTAAATACATTTAAATCAATCTTCTCTGCAGCCATGTAAATTCAGTATACTGAATTTGGCCCAAATGTTGCAGATGAGTAAACTGCTGAAGCAGTTAAATTGTTCAGACTGGTACATGAAAGAGAAAGAGTTCATGGCACATCTCTCTAAAATCAAAGGCTGGGGTCATAATCCTTGGACTGTTCTGTTACCCACAGTAAAGCAAATATTTATTTCAACACCAGATGTGATTGAGTGTATGGATTTATGGATGAATAAAATGTATAGATAGAGTCATTTGTATATGTCTAAGTAAAACAATTATTAGTGAAAAGCACCAAGTGTTCTAAGACAAGAGAAAGAACAATTAAATCTGACCGAAGAAATTTGAGAAGTCAACATGAAAGAGTTAGAGTTAGCATGAGCACTGCAGATAATAGGATGTTGTATAAAAAGAGGAGAATAGCAGTATAGTGACAGGATGGCAAGAGCAATGACTTGAGATTGGCCAGTCAAGGTCAGACAGAGATAAAGAGTGAGATTCACCTGGACCAGAGGGGCGTAGATGAAAGTAGTAGAAGGTGCATTTAAAGAGATCTGAGGGAGGCTGACATTGCAGTGCTTGGCGTGATATGTAAACATGCTTCATGTGGATCTGCTGTGGTGCACAGCTGGAGGGTTGCTATGCTTAGATAATATGATTGAATAAAATCTGTAAGCAAACAACTCTTCGGAATCTGGGAAAATTCCTTGCAACCATCAGTCACTGACCATTTATTGATAAAATTAAGAGAATCTGTCACATATATATTTTTACAATTGTGGTACTACCTTACCACAATTACAATTGCTATTTTCATCAGGAGGAAAATATGAGATTTTTGAACTCTTACATCTGCTTATTTAGCATAAGAGTATACTTTGTTAGACCTATTCTGGCTTTGTAATGTGACATATATATTGTATTAAAATATTTTTATACACTAAATATAAGTTAACATATTTGAATGTAAAAAATATATTAACAAGTCGATTATTTTAGTAACTGAAATGATCCCAGGAGTTTACTACTTTATTTATTTTTTCACTTTCTTGTTTTTAAGATGAAAGCTCTGAAACTCAAGTAAACTATGGAACCATTAATAAGTTATTTAAATTGAGATTATTTAAAAAGTTTTTCTACCTCTATCCACTTTTATTCTGACTTAGACCAAGCCAAACCAAACATTCACCTGTTTCCTGTGATTGGAACATCATGGAATGTACTTAATGTGGGAAACAACATATGTGAATGGTTTATGCATTGCCTTTAGTCTGAAATGATCTTAAATAAAGTTGAATTAAAAATCAAATTAAACTGGTTGAGTATTTACTATGTTGGGCACCGTGCCTTACACATGCCAGCCTTTATGTTTATAGAATTACAGATATTGTGGCTTTGAATTCTTTGCAACAATCTTACAGTGTAGCTATTCCCAAATATTCTTATTTTATGTAAGAAGAGGCGAGGTAAGAAAAAAAAACAACACCTCAGAGCCTGGATTCTGTCTCTAGTTTACCTAATGCTGAGGACTTTCTCTGAGCTACTGTGTAATATGGCTGTCCTTAAAGCCCAGGTCAAAAGGTAGCCTTGTTGAGCTATAAGCTACTTAATCCTCCCCCTTGCAAATAAAAAATAATCCTTTCTTGTTTTTAGTGGAAGAATAGTCAATAAAATAAGGCCTAGAAGTAATACCTAAAACTTTGAATTCTAGTTTTTCTTATTACCATTCATATATGCTAAGATCGTCATGACTCAGGATTTGGGGATAATGCAAGCATACTTTATCTTCACGTAGACTCTCTGATTTATTTGGTCTAACTCTGACTTCTTATCCACTTTACTATTGTGGTGAATACAATGAAAATATTCTGCAGTTGTATTTTTTTTTATTTTTTTGATTCTCAAAAAGGTTTGCATGTGTACAGCTGATGTGTGTGAGACTACATGTCTATGTAAACTAAATAAAATGTAATATACATTATATACTTATATATCTACACAATATAGTAACCTAGCTTACTTTATGTTTACTGTTCATTACTATGCAACATGACATTTAGACTTTCACCATTGATAATAATTCTTTGATCAGTGATTTTTTGAGACTTTACTAGAATTGCATAGTATTTTAAAATTAAAATGAAGAGAAATGGTATTTTAAAATACCATTTTAGTATTTAGTATTTATAGTATTTTAAAATTAAAATGAAGAGAAATCTAACTCTCCTCAAAAAAAGTGTCATCCTGGCTGGGCGCGGTGGCTCAAGCCTGTAATCCCAGCACTTTGGGAGGCTGAGGCAGGAGGATCACGAGGTCAAGAGATCGAGACCATCTTGGTCAACATGGTGAAACCCCGTCTCTACAAAAATACAAAAAATTAGCTGGGCACAGTGGCGGATGCCTGTAATCCCAGCTACTCCGGAGGGTGAGGCAGGAGAATTGCCTGAATCCAGGAGGCGGAGGTTGCGGTGAGCTGAGATCGCGCCATTGCACTCAAGCCTGGGTAACAAGAGAGACTCCGTCTCAAAAAAAAAAAAAAAAAAAGTGTCATCCTTAAAATTGCCACCACAGTCTTCCTAATGAAATCTGTGAGGCTTATTAGAAATATACACAAAATAAAAATTTGTAGATAATTAATGCAATTGCTAAATTGATTAATCAAATAAAGCCAACCATTTAAAGATATTTGCATTACTCTTCTCATTATATACAATGTATATATTCATCTGTGGCCAAGATAAAATTGTGATTGTCTTTACATTGTTTTCGCCTATCCAAGGGTCTGTTATTCTGTTTTCCTTGAGTTTATTTCTTCCAGTCCATGAGGCAGAGAAAGTAGTGTTACTTACTCGTCAGACTATAGCATTGACAAAACAGACCTTAGGCCGGAATGGTTCTTTCGCTATCTTCACAGAGTGGGCTTCAGAGAACACAGGAGTATTGAAGAGATAATGGAGGTAGGGAGAAAAGTGAGATTCAATTATACATTAAGGAAACCAATTAAAAAATGAGAGTAGGCATGCAGCAAAAGGTTTTATTATTGTTCTGTCATTGCTGCTACCGCTGTTGTTATTGTTGTTCTTCACATCTCTAAATTTCTCTTAAAATCAAACACACATTTCTTAAGACTTTTATATTAGCAAGAATCCTACCACCCAGGGAAATAACTACTCTAAGCATTTGAGACCACTTGAGGGCACTATGGCATTGCATTTTGGTAAAGTGGCCTTTAAAGAGTCAACTCAGGGAACATAATCTAGTTTTTCAAAATCCAGAATAAGCACACACAGGTACTCTGGGGTAATGTCTCTACATGTGGATGGGCATAGCTGTGTGGACATATAAATCAGTTAGTGCCCCTTTGAGGCAGCTTCGGACCCGATTGCTTTCCACATCTGGCTGTCCCTGTATGTTTTTGAGATTTCCTTCACTGGTTGCTCAGGCTGAACTATGATACTATGATTTTCCAATTGCAGTGATAATAGATCATTTTTTGGCATTTCCCACTCATTAGAACCTGTGCCAGAGTGATGGATTAATTTAGGGGCATTTTCTGTCCTTGGTATAATCATTGAGAAAGGAATGAGAATAGTTGCTGCATTGGGTGAATTACAGCACAGGGTCCAGAACTTAGACGTGAAAAAATAAAGAGAAATTAAGGACAGAGAGAGAGGTAAAAAGGAGGGTGGTGAGCGAGAGTGTGTTCACAAGTCTTAGCTGGGCGAAGGAAAAAGTCTCAGCTTGCTGACTGGGATCAGAACCAGTGGTAGGTCACAATAGCACACAGTGCTAACATTAGAAAAACATATGCTAATAGAGCTCCATCCTTTCACACAGTAACTTTCCTTTTCATTAAAAATCAACAGACTGCAGTAAAATGCATGGAGCCCCTTTACTTGCCATTTGCATTTTTTTACATTTATAATTCTTGTAATAAAAGAAACACCAGAGACTTGAGTTTTAGTCCTATTTCTCAAATACCGTGTATCAGTAGCTTTGTTTGATAAACATGTTTTGAACAACTATACTTTGCTCAGCATTGTGAGGGGAATGAGAGATACAGACAATCTTAAGAGCTCCTCCTACCTTTAATCAAGACACCTTATGAATAAATTTACAGTTTTAAACAAATGAAACAATAATATCAAATAAATTGCCTTCTTATGATCTCAGGTTCTTTATCTTCTAAATGCATTTAAAAGCTGCAAAATTCTGATTCCACATCTTGTCTTGAGTAAAAGCAGCTTGAGATTCAAAAAAGCAGCCTCCAACTCCACCCATCTGATTAATTAAAATTGCCAATAACCTTGAGAGAGTCCCCTGTGGCACAGATGAAACAGTGAGCGTAGCCTCAGTTTTTGACATGTATGTGTTGAAAATCAGGTAATCTTGTTACCAGAGAAAAAGGAAAGACATAGTAGGGAATGTGACAGAGTTAAAATAAAAAAGAATATAGGAAAGAATGACTTATTTAAATATTTATAAATGGCAAAGAACATTTAATACAGATTCACATAAATGTGAGATCATGGAGCCTTTGATGGGCCTATAATATGGCTCTGTATATCATAAAACATGGAAGATGAAACATAAAGATTCAGAAGATAATCTCGGAATGTTATTAATGAATGATGAGAAAGAAAACACAAAGGAGGAAGCTAGATATATGGACTTATACTGACACCTTTGATAAGAGGTGCTTTCTGCTTCAAATAAGAGAACATTATAATTTACAAAGAATAAGAATGAACAACTCTGTGATCAATAAGACAAGGTTAGAGGAAATGGCGGCTAAAAGGAAAACTGAGTGAGTTAAAGGAAAATCTAAAAAGAATTATCTGAAATGTTATAAATAAGCCAGCCTGAAAGGAGCATTTCTGTACAAGGTAAGAAACTGATTTTCTAAAATTATATATATATATTTTTGGAAGCCTCCTCAGCAGGTAGCCAGCACCCTGTCTATGGTAGTGCCAAACAGAACCTACTATCGTTTGAGGGGATGTGGTAAAAAGAATTTTGGAGTCATCTATGAAAGCTGTCATGTCCCAAGATCTACAGACAGCAAGGTGGAGGCCCTGGAGAGCTAATGATATAGTCCCATCAAAGTCCACACGCCTGAGTGCCAAGAGAGCCAGCAGTCTATGTTCCAGTCTGAAACCTGGCAGGCTACAGACCTAAGAAGAGCTGATGTTTCAGCTGGAATGAAGGCAGCAAAAGACCAGTGTCCCAGCTGAAAGTGTGTAGGTAGGAGGCATCCCCTCTTACTCACAGGAAGGTTAGCCTTCTTGTCCTATTCGGGCCTTCAACTGATTGGGTGAGGATTCCCCACATCAGGAAGGGAATTCTGTTCTACTCACTCTACCAATTCAATGTTGATCTCATCCCAAAACACCGTCAGAGACACACCCAGAATAATGTTTGGTCAACTATTTGAACACAGTGTTGCCCATTCGAGTTTGAGCAAATATCTGGGCACATTGTGGCCCATTCAAATTGACATTAGCAAAATATACTACATAGAAAGATGGAGCAATCTTGACTAATGATGTTGGCAGAAAAAAAAAAATACTAGTATTAAAGGCAGGACAAACACTACAATGTTAAAGGTCAGAAAAAAAATCACAAATGGAATGCAGGTTTTCTCCAAGGAGGGACACATTTCATGTACATTGATTCATTTATTTTATTTTAGTTAATTTCATTTGTCTGAATGCTATCATTCCTCAAAACCTACAGGCCCTAAGTCAAGGCTGCCTTATTTTCAGATCTTCCTGATCAATTCTTACACAACTTATAATTAGGTGATCTGGTATTCTAGAAACCCCACAATCTGAACTAACTTTGTGCCCCAGTGGAAGCGATCTTACACTCTTACTCATCATTAACATGGCTGTCAAATTCCAGGATGTTCAAACTTCAGTGTATGTTTCGTAACTAAAGAAATATAAGAGCTATTCAAATTGTGGACGTATTCAAACTGAAGAATTCAAACTGAGGTCTTTCCTAGAGACCTCAGAATTAGATGATAGCCAGAAGCAGATAGCTACCCCAAGAACCTCAGAACAAGTGGATGATGTCACAAGGTAATCAGCTTCCACCCAACACCATGAAACATGGTCCAGCTGAATTATTTCTCCTTATTTTCTGCTTCTATATCCTTACTGCTTGCCTAGAGACATTCCTGTTCTTATCCTAATTCCCTTTCTATGCCATAACTTTTTCTCACCTGAGATTAGTCTTCCTCTTCATTTTCTTGTCCTTAAAGTTAGAAGCTCCTGTCCTCATCCCCCATTTCTTTCCTTTTGTCACCTCTCAGGAAGACAATTTCACCCACAGAAGCTTTGGAAAGCTTGGGCCCAACTGGTCACTATTTTTAGTAATATAGCAGACTGTTAGTATTACACATTCTTTTCCATGATACGCCTTGTGTTTTCTCAATCCTTTTCATTAATCCAGATACCTGTTTTGCAATAGCCCTTTCATTCCCTCCATTGTTTTACACTGGGCAGTTGCAGCGTGACAAAACCCCCACACTAACTCCAATCTCTCTTCACAAGGAACTGGTTAGTTTTACTACTGGCATCTTTTTGTAAATGAGCATTTGTCATTACATTTACCTGGCAATCAATAAATCTTATATAAGGCCCCAAGATGCTACAAATTCCTTAGCTATCTTTCAAACAAATGGAAGTGTCCCCATTGTCCCTCTCGGCCTAATGCTTTTGACTCAACCAAAACACACATAGACAACTTCTTACAAATCCATCTCTTACTCTCAAATTGCAGTCTTTGGTCATGCTCAGATACCAGGTAATTATTTCCATCATCCTTGTCTAGGTACTAATAATTCTTATTTTATCTATGGAACCCAAACCTATTAATGGTTACCAGTCCAGTTGGCTGGTAACCTTCAGTTATCTTTCCAGTCTTATGAGTTTCTTCATATTGCTTGTTTTTTTTTTTCTGAGATTTTTTTCCCATCTTGAACCATCTCTAAGAAATCACCCATCCCCTCCAATTCACCCTACTCTCATTATAGAAACAAAATCAGTGTCCAAAACATTACAAAGACTCTCACAGGTGATGTTGATTGCTGAGAACATGATTTAGAAAAAATAACTGCAGAACTTGGCATAAATTCCATCAACAATCTCATTAATTTTGGGGGAAATTTTGCCATCTTTTGGGTACCATCCCTTGGAATCTATAACTCGAAGAAGTTAGACTCAACTACAGAATCATTTACACATTATGGAAGCAATTCCCCATGTCCCAAGACAACATCACTACTGATCTTAAATCAGAGATCCACAAGACACCCAGTGTGCTACCGCATTGCTGTAAATTAGATGCTGGCTGCAGAAGAGAACACTTGTGTAATGGTTAGAAGTGATTGGTCCTGAAAACATGTCTGATGTTTCTGCAATAATCAGGAAAGCTCCAGAGGTGAATTAAGAGGTGCATCAAATCACTGCCTTTATGCATTAATTACTGAGGAAAGTCCCAGGACTTCTTGTGGTGGATCCATGAGGGTCTGCAAAGTTGGGCATACAGATTGATTCCACTTGTAATTGTTGTCTTTCTCTTTATAAGCATAAGGATGCTTCTCATTAAATGACTCATGGGTGACACAATATACAAGTCAGAAGCCAAGTCTCAACAGGTGATCAGCTGTTTCTAAATGAACTAAGGTGACTGAATGAGAAACAGATTCACATTATTCATAAAAGAAAAAAAAGAATGCATTTACTTCCATTGAACAAGAAAGGGTTGTATCAAAGATTCTTTACTTGATCTAAATTTATTCAGGCTTCTCAATTTTCTCTAAGGCTCATCTGTACACTTTCTTGTAAAATTCAGCATAGCAAATAATCTTGCTCCCATGAACCCCTACCTTTGGTACATGATCAGCCTCATACCTGGTAAAATCCTCCCATCCTTGGCATCTGATCATGCTAGCTTGCCTTTGGCGAGAATCCTATTTGGTTGGTTTAGCCAGAATTTCCACTAAAATTGAAATTTCTTCTTAGTAATTTTTCATCTACCAACTCTTATGCTTCTGAACTATAAATCCCTACTTGTTTCTGCTGTACTTGGCATGGAGCCCAGTTCTGTGCTGGGGTCTCTCTGTCCACATGACAATAGTCAAAAATAAAATTGATTTGCTCCACTTTAACTTCTGTTCAGCTCTGATTTTCTTTGACACAATCCAGTTCAACTATCAATTTCCAGAATTAGCAGTCATGTTTCTATGATGACTGAAATGTTTTCTAGTATTTTGATATATGGTTTTTATTAAATAATTCTTTTTCTTTATGGAACAATTTATATTATTGTCTTTTTTCTTCTCCTGTATTATTCATAAAGCTGAAAAAAGTGATTCATTAATGTAGTTTCTGCTTCTGTTGAAATATATATTTAAGATAAATTAAAATAGTGAAGTAACTTGATGGATGGTTAAAAACATCATTATAGTTCTTGCTGCAAACTGCAATACTGCTTTACAAAGGAATGCAATAGTTTAAATGCTATTGCTGATGAATGTAGTGGTCTGTCATATTACCAATGTTGGGTGACATTTTGAAATAACTATTTCTTAGATATAAGACAATGTAACTCTGTAGTTTCAATTATTATTGCTACCATAGATGCATAATTTCCTGCTGTCATTCTCTTTATGGAATATCTTAAGATTTATACATTTATATAGAATAAAATGGAAAATCAATTAAAGAATAAATAAGAATATGAGGCAAATTAAGGTTAACACAAACAAGATAACTACAATAAAAAGTAAGGTCGAAATATAACAACTTAGACAATGTAATTTGTCAAGGAGGTAAAAAATCTTTTCTTGGCATGGCATTTAACATAAAATTGACCAAAATAAGTACTATAAATTTGTTCCATAAAATTTTATTGTTATTAATTTCAAACTTTCACAGAATAAATTAAGTTTTAATATTGGCTTTATAATTTATGTAGTTAATTTCATTTTTAACACTATCACATTCATGACAATTGAGAATGAAGGAATTATATTTGGGCAGTGGTGGCAGCAGTGAGTCATCATAATGCACTGAGATAAGTTGCAACCTGGAAATGGCATATTTGACCCATATTATTTTTCTCCTGCCCCCAGACAATGAGCAAGTGATTGAAAATTAGGTTGAAGGTTGGCATAGGGTATGCTAAAGTTAGCTGCGTTAGGTTTGGGTGATCAGTTGTAATATCATGCGGAAGAATCTTAAACCTGTGTGAATAGTACTGCTCTAATTATTATGCAAGCCTCTAAGAGATTCAGATATGATACTGTGTGTGAATATACAGCACTATATGAACATTAGAACATAAATTATTCTTTCTATTTGCATCTCATCATCTTCTACATTAGGGGATAATTTTGTCCATTTGTTCTTCATAGAGAAATGCAAATTTTATTCATTTCAGAATAAAGTTATCTTTATATGTTTTACCAGTAAACACACCTTTTGTACAATCTGATTCTATGAAAGCATTTCTCCATAAATAATTGTTGAAACAAAAGGCTTTTCAACTCAGTAAATTACCATCACATCAGACAAGCATGCCCTTCAAAATGCTGTCACTGTAAATAAGACCCTAGAAACAGATGATAATAATCAAATTTTTGAAAGGAAGAAAAATATGTCTCTATTTTCCTGAAGGCTTCTGCTCACATATGAATATAAACAGTCACTTGCAGATAATATTATCAAAAGTTCATGAACAATAATTGTAGTCTTGACTTGATTTCTCATTTTGCTAGTTTCTCTCAAGATTAAATGTGAAAAATGCATCTAAGATACATTTAATGTGCTACCCAGAAAGCATTGTAGGAGACAGATTTTTAAAAACTCTTTTCGGATGCAATTGAAGATTTACTACATGAAGGAGTAGAGATGATTATAAATTATTGTAAGATCTGTCATGAGAAATCCATGATTGAGCTTCTGCATATCAAGTACTAATTATATGGGAGGTGCTACATATACATACACTCTTTTTCACCCAGGTGCGCATACACACATATATTTATAAATGTACATTTGTATATGTGAATGCATATATATGTACACTTAGATATCACACACATATTGATTTTTTAAAATCTTTCACCTATTGATTTTCTTTAGGCATTACTATTTGCTACTAAGTTTTCTCACTAGGATTTCAGCCTTCTTAAATCTTCATATATTTATGTAAGCAGGGTTTCCTATTAGTTAACAAAAATATAATTTCTCTGAAAAAAATCCATTTTTTAAAGGCAACTAAAATCATTTTCAAAATATGTTGTATTTTCACAAAGTATATTGTAAGCTTTTATTCTTAACAATACCTTCATTGCTTGAGAGAATGTGGAAAAAGGGAAACAGCCACACTGTTGGTTGGAATGTAAATTAGTATAGAGATTATGCACAACAATATGGAGGCTACTCAAAATTTTTGAAATTAATACTATTTAGTAATTTCCAAAGGAAAACTCTATTAATATGTCTAAGATCTAGCTACACTCCTGTGTGTGTTGCAGCACTATTTAAAATAGCCAAGATAAGACATCAACCTGCATTTATCAATGAATGAATGGATAAAAATAAAGGAATATACATACACAATGGAATAGTATTCAGCAATAAAAAAATAAAATCTTTTCATGTGTGACAATGTAGATGAACCCAGCAGATAATAACAGAAATAAGCCAAGCACAGAAGGATTAATACCACATGATCTCTTTAATATGTGTTATCTAAAAATGTTGATCTCATAGAAGTAGTGAATAGAACAGCAGTTATTAGACGTTTGGGACAAGAGGGAGATAGAGGGTGGAGGAGAGTGAAGGAGCAGTTTTTCAAGGGTTTGAAGTTACATTTAGGAGAAATAAGTTATCATGTTTTTTTGCACAGTAGGGTAAGTATAGTTAACAATTCTGTATTGTATATTTCAAAATAGCAGTAAGAGGGAATTTTGAATGTTCTCATCACAAAGAAATAATCGATGTTTGAGATGATAGATATGATAAATACCCTGATTTGATCATAACACAGTGTATACATGGATCAAACCATCACACTGTATACACTATGATATTATATTCTTTATTCCCTAAGTATCTCCTGTTTTCCCTGACCTAATATACATGTATATTTATACCCCAGTAGGATACACTGGGATACAGTGTAATGTTTTGATCCATGTACACATTGTGTAATGATCAAATAAAATTAAGATATAAATAAAATAAATACTGTCATAGTGGAGAAAAAGGAAAAGAAATACGACAATATTGACTGCCTATCTGTTTGTCACTTTACACGAGTTATCCTCAGGAGTACTTTCACTTCTTCCATTAAGTTAGACTTTTTTTTCGTTTCATAATGATTAAGCAGAGCCCTCAGAAATCAAATGTTCAAACTCCAGCTAAAATGGAAGGAGCTATGAAATAAATATTGGTCAGTGTAACTGTGAAGTTTACTACACTAAATTACATTCCCAAAGGTAGAGACATGATCTCTACCCTGACTTGAAGCGATAGAGGATATAAATGTACAGGTAAATTGCATAGGCTGAAATGATATAGTATCATACTCACACTGTAATTGGCATCACATTCACACTCAAATGCAGCTGGGCAATGATCAGTTTTACACCTTGAATTTTAGCATTTTTGAAAAATGTGTTTCACAACACACGCTGGGGTCCATCAGAAGGAGGAGGAGGGGGAAGAGGGAGAGGATGAGGAAAAATAACCAACGGGTGCTAGGCTTCATATCTGGGTGATAAAATAATCTGTACAACAAACCCCCACGATACAAGTTTACTTGTGTAACAAATCTTCACATGTAACTCTAAACTAAAAATAAAAGTTAAAAAACAAACAAAAAGAAAAATGGGTTCCATTGTTATCATCTACCAACCTACAAAACAGTGTTTGAAAGCTGCTTGTTAATCTGTTTCTCTAAAATTCTTAACATTACAAAATTTTTTCAGTGGATGAATCTCATCTTTGGACAGAAGATAAATGTTTTTCTAGATATTTTTCTCCTAGGAGGCTTCCTTTCTAAAATATTTTTGAGTAAACAAAATGTTTATAGTTCCAATAAATGTGTATGTTAGTGGAGATAAAGTATGTAGTGGATATCGTATATTCAGCCTCCCGCTACACATTTGTGTCTATCGTAGTTAAAGAATAGAATATTAAATATCTTCTCTTTTCCCTAATATTATAGTAGAGGGCACATCAGAAAATGCATTACAAGAAAACCTTTTAAAAACACACAAAGATGTGCAGTTTTTATGTGTTTACCTATTTACTTACTTATTTCTAAAATTTTGATGCTACACTTTTCTGCATCATGCTGAAAAAATCATCTTACTTTAGTCTGTAATTTAAAAGTTTTACTTACTCTTGACTGTAATTTTAGTCCAATGAAAATAGCGTTTTCTTCTCGAAGCTTTTCATTATGTTTTGTCCCAGTGGAAATATCGATTTCTAAAATTAATTGTCTAATATTACCTCCAGGTAGTGGGATATCTATATCGCTGTAGTAACCTCACTGTTTATATAATGGCAGAAAGTGACACAATATGCTACTTAGGATTATGTTAAATATCAATTTTATGTTAAAAGAATGGTTGGATGGAAATTACATGTACTACATTCATTGTGTAGGTCCACTTAAGGAAAAACATGTCTTTTGTCTATATCTGAAATAGCAGCAGTCACTTTGGAAGTTAGTAACAGTGTCCATCATACTAGCTATGAACTAAAATATACTCATGGAGATTAGGTCATAGCATCTTCTCTATGCAGGTAATATAAAAGTTGCCAGGGATTCTGCATATAACCCTCAATGCCTCGCCATATGGCAGTTCAATGTAATTTTAGTTATAAGGACAGCTTAATAAGATACTAGAGAGAATTATGTCATATAACAGTCATGAAGACAATGTTGTAAAACCCAAGTAGCTGAGGGAATACATAAGTAGAAGAGATAAAAATTATGCTAAGAAAAATATAGGAACTTAGCTGATGAAGGGAGGGGAATGCAGAGTCATAATTCAAAGGTATACAAGTGTGCAAAGTGAGATTCAGGAATTGCTTTCAATTCAGAGTGGAGGAACCACAGGGTCTGGGGGAAGAAAGACATCAGTGAAGCTAGAATAATGTCCAGGCTATAGATTTCCAAAGACTTTGATTCCAAGTCCAGATATTTAAAACACAGTTTACAGTGTGAGATCCTTAGTGTGGTGTTAAGCAGAGTAGTGAAATATTTATATCCGATTTAAACAAACAATACTCTGAAAATTATCTTACTGGCAAGACTACAGATAATTTATATTTTCTTTTACAACTGTCTATGTCAGCATTTTAATACATATAGGACATAATCAAAACATGTTTTAAAAAAGAGGGACGATGCTTTTGTAACAGAAAAATATGAAGAATACAAAGGCTAAGTAGAATAAAGAATTCAAAGGCTGAGTGATTTCAAATACTTTCATCACTTAGGAGGTGTTTTGTTTTTATTTTAAAAACATAACATTTTAAAAGATTTTCTCAACCAGATTTCACTTTCTATGAAATACAAAATTATATTTTCCCATGTTTAATAAACAAAAATGGATATAAATATTATATTAGCATCTAAACAATGACAGGAGAACAATTACGACCAGACTTGTACCAGAGATAAACTCAGGTGATATTTGTACTGGTGAACTCTGTACTGATTATACTTATGGTTTCTTTTAAGTATTTGAAAATCTATAAATTAGCTTTTGAATGCTTGTTGTAAACTTCAATTGCACCATGGAGGGAATCATTGACTAGAATGGATATAAAAGGTATATTAAAGACATACAATATTACAATGTAGTGAATCAATGAAAATTATATTAGCATTAAGGCCATATGCCAAACACAAACAAAAACATCATCTACATCAAAACAAAAGTAAAATTTTCTTCTGATCAAATTATAGGCTAGAAAAGATTGTGATAGAATGTATTTATAGTGTTTTGTTTATACTGCATGAAGAATTCATGACGATAAAAGCAAAATGTAAGGACTGGTAAAAACAGAGATACAAAAGACAATTTTAAAACTTTCTGATCACAGAAGAAAATATTATATAGTTGGAGCTCTAGAAAATAGTATCACAGAAAAGGGGAGCTAAGGTTTCTGCCTTTTAAGGTTCTAGGCTTCTGTGATTCTTGTGCCACTATTATTTTTAAGTATTAACATTACTAATTAATTATTTCATAAGCACCTAGTATGTACTAATAAAGATTTTCTTGTTAGTTAATTACATTTAGGTGAAGTTAGCCAAATAGATGGTTGGCTAACTGATTGTATAGGACAGACATTATTTCAAAATTGCTGGAAGCCAAGCTCCAAAGAGAAGACTAGTCATGTACTTAAAGAGTCTCAGTCCGGTGCGGAAAGCTTACAAAAAACTTCTATATTTGAAACGCAGGGAAAGAATCTCCAATGATGAGTCTACATTCAAAGCATACCAAAAAAATTAAAGGCACCTAGAGCCAGAGGGAGGTAGCTTCAGTGACTTGGGCAATGTTAATCATTAGCATGCTGACTGTTTCTAACGGAATGACCCCAAAAAATCAAACACCTCATGTTCTCACTCATAGGTGGGTGTTGAACAATGAGAACACATGGACACAGGGAGGAGAGCTCAGTGGGGTCTGTTGGAGGGGGCCAAGGGAGAGACAGTGGCAGGGTGGGGAGGTCAGGGATAATATGGGGAGAAAATCCAGATGTAGGTGATGGGGGGATGGAGGCAAACAAACCACATTGCCATGTGTGTACCTATGCAACAATCCTGCCTGATCTGCACATGTACCCCAGAACCTTAAGTACAATAAAAAAAAAAATAAAAATAAATCTGTTAAAAAAAAGAAATACACACACACACACACACATGCACGCACGCATGCACATATATATACACATTTCCAATATAGTCTCTAAAATCTGGGGCAAGCAGGAAGCATCATTATAGTGGCTGTAATCCATTGAATTCACTCTTTCTGAGAGTACCTAGTGAGAGCTTTTTAACAAATCAAATTACACTATTCCTCTACTTAGTTCCTTTCTAAATTTTTTTTCGGCTTCAAAATCAATTTGATACCTTATCACATCTTATTTTTTTTTTTCACTGAATGCCTACTTATCTCTCTAGCCATACCTCTCATAGTTCCCTACGTCTTACTCTTACCTCCTTTAAGCTCTAAAATTCTGTGTTCTGTCTGCTTCTAGATTTTACCCTATACTGATCTTCCTGCCCAAGATACACTTTATTTAACTCCTTCTACTCCAAGTATCAGCTTCAAAGGCATTTTCTTCAGGAAGCATTAAATGGTCCCCTATTTCTGGGTTAGATTAGATGTCTTTTCTATGAGCTGTCAACATACACTTAGTATTGTGACGGCATTCATTGATCATCCTCAATGACTAGATGCTCATCTATTTGATCCATTTAACTGTAAACTCCATAAGGATTAGCATGAAACTTTTTATTAGCAGTCACATTGACAGTGCTTTAAATACAGAGAAGTCATTCAATGAGAATTTGCGGAATTAGTGAATGAAATAATTGATGAATCAAGAAATTTGGGTAGCTAAGCTTGAGCCTAATGCATTCCTCTTAACAAGAATTGGAGATAAGAAGCAAGAAAAAAAAAACAGAAAAGAGGATTCCTTCTCTGCCATTATCATCAAAACATTTCTCTACTTTTTATCAGATGTATGTTTATAAGAATATAAGCTTAACTAATAAGATCATTCTAATGGTCAATTTTGTTCCATGGAGTAAAAAGACTTTTCCAATTATCAGGGAGTCATCATCAGCTTAAAGCAATATATGGCAAAATACTAATCAGCAGTTGTCATACAATATATTTATGGGTTCACTAAATGGAAATAGACATATGAGTTTTGGATAGGAACAATGTATACATAAAAATAAAACTGAATTTTTTTCAATATTTTATTCATATTTTTCTCAACTACCTAAAGTTTCATAAAAACTACTATTGCTTTTTGAAGCAAACTTTAAATTTCTGGCAACATACCATGATAACAGACATATATTAATCTTTCTCTTATGAATATTATATTACAGGAGTTTAAACAGAATTATATAATGAGTTATATATATGTTACTGTACCATATATATTGCTATTACTGTAATATACATAAAAACATGTTATGTTTCAAATTTATATTTATATTACCAAATACTTTCACGGTTATAAGAGAAATGCTTTATACATCCTGGAGTGTTTGTCTTATCACATAATTGAATCCAAGAAACTTTATTCTGCCATAAGCTATGTGACTTTGGACACAATATTAGGTTTCACGTACCCACAGGTTTTGCTCATAGGTGAGGGAATTGAATCATACAATATGGTAAGTTGCTTTAGGTTTTATAATCCAAATACTTTGAAATTAGAATTCATATAAACTGTTTGCTTCTCCGTTATCATATAGATTATTTGTTTCTGAAAAACATTCATCTCCACTTTTATATATTGATTCATTTCTTCATCCCTTTAACATTTGCCATGTTGCTAGCATAGCATATTAGAGATTCAGCCTCATGTATAATACTAGTATTACATTAATAATACTAGCACTACTACTACTATTCCTATTGCTGCTACCTGTCCCAATAATAACCAACAATTATTGAGTAGGTACCAGATAAGTACTGAGATAAATGATTTATACATATTAACACATTTAGCAAGATTATTTCTTTGTCAACATCCAGTACTAATGTTTCAATGAAGGTGGGAGTTTAGGCTGCCTAACAAGCCTTCCTTAGCTCTATTATTATCAATTTTATTTTGGAGATCATGAAATAGAAGTTATATAACTTTTTAAAAGTTATAGTTTTTTTTTTTTTCGTTTCTTTCCTTTTCTTTTTGTTAAAGACAGAGTTTCACTCTTGTTGCCCAGGATGGAGTGCAATGGCATGATCTTGGATCACCGTAACCTCCACCTCCCGAGTCAAATGATTCTCCTGCCTCAGCCTGCCAAGCAGTTGGGATTACAGGCATACACCGTGACATCCAGCTAATTTTGTATTTTTTTTTTTAAGTTGTACTTTAAGTCCTGGGGTACATGCATATATCTTGCGGGATTGTTACATAGGTATACACATGCAATGGTGGTTTGCTGCATCCATGCCCCCATCACCTACATTATGTATTTCTCCTAATATTATTCCTCCCCAGTCTCCCCACTCCCTGCTAATCCCTTCCCTAGTCTTCCATGCCCCAACAGGTTTCATTGTGGGATGATCCCCTCCCTGTGTCTATGTGTTCTCATGTTCAACACCTACTTATGAGTGAGAACATGCAGTGTTTGCCTTTCTGTTCTTGTGCAAGTTTGCTGAGAATAATGATTTCCAGCTTCATCCATGTCCCTGCAAAGGACATGAATTAATCCTTTTTATGGCTGCATAGTATTCCATGGTGTATATGTGTCACATTTTCTTTATCCAGTCTATCATTGATGGGCATTTGAGTTGGTTCCAGGTCTTTGCTATTGTAAACAGTGCCTCAGTGAGCATACATGTGCATATGTGTTTATAATAAAAGGATTTATAATCCTTTGGGTATAAATGCAGTAATGGGAATGCTGGGTGAAATGATATTTCTATTTCCAGATCCTTGAGAAATTTCCACACTGTCTTCCACAATGGTTGAACTAATTTACACTCCCACCAACAGTATAAAGTGTTCCTATTTCTCCACATCCTCTCTAGCATCTGTTGTCTCCAGATTTTTTAAAGATCGCCATTCTAACTGGCGTGACATGATATCTCAATGTGGTTTTGATTTGCATTTCTCTAATGACCAGTGATACTGGGCATTCTTCCATATGTTTGTTGGCTTCATAAATGTCTTCTTTTGAAAAGGGTTTGTTCATATCCTTCACCCACTTTTTGATGTCAATAGTTCTAGTACTTGATATGAAAAGCCAAATGGGGCATATGAGATCTGAGGATTTCATGTATAATCTTTAAGTATTATTTTGTCCAGATTCCTTATCAAAGCTAAGCAGTTTTTAATATCACATAGAAAGTGACTTGCTTCTTTGAGAAATCTGAGTGTCACATGCTTGGTTTATTATTTACAACATAATGGCAACATTAAAAATTTTGTGCATTTGAGCAATGAAAAGTAAAATATGAAGGGAATGAAGCTGACTTTTTAAATCAAGTATTAAGTGAATACTATGGGATAGAAATAACTAACTAGCAAGACCAAAAACAAACCAATTATTCTCAATTTTGCCTCTTTCTGGGTGGAAGAAATTGGACATAACTAATGTCTTAGTGCTTCAGGGATATTTTTAAAAATAAAAAATGAGTATTCTTTATTATGTGTACATTATTAAATTCTAATTTCTTGATTGTGATGTTTTAACACTTGTTTAAATAATAACACATTTTTTGCCGGGCGCGGTGGTTCACGCCTGTAATCCCAGCACTTTGGGAGGCCGAGACGGGTGGATCACAAGGTCAAGAGATTGAGACCATCCAGGTCAACATGGTGAAACCCCGTCTCTACTAAAAATACAAAAAATTAGCTGGGCATGGTGGCGCATGCCTGTAATCCCAGCTACTCGTGAGGCTGAGGCAGGAGAATTGCCTGAGCCCAGGAGGCGGAGGTTGCGGTGAGCCGAGATTGCGCCATTGCACTCCAGCCTGGGTAACAAGAGCCGAAACTCCGTCTCAAAAAAAAAAAAAAAAAAAAAAAAAACACATTTTTCTCTTTCATAATTATACATTGGTATGAAACTCCTATAAATATAACAAAGATAATAAGCATCAAGATTTAGTAATAATTACATGATGAATTAGTATTTAGTATGTTCAAAATAAAGCACTGTGTGAAAGGGTTAAAAAGTGAAATAAAAGAAATATGTTTGACTGAGTAGGGGTAAAAATTCTTATATCCTAAATTGATCTAATTGGACATTAAATGTATGCATGTATATATATATATATATATATATATATATATATAATATATACATATATATACACATACACACACACACCCATATATATATAAATTTACAGTGCATAAAAACTCTGTAAAAATGGGATATTTAAACTTTTTCTCTCATATATATTATAATGGAAAAAATAATTCCCAGTTGAGGCAGGGGAATCCCTTGAACCCGGGAGGTGGAGGTTGCAGTGAGCCGAAGTTGAGCCACCGGACTCCAGCCTGATGACAGAATGAGACTGTGTCTCAAAAACAAAAAAAAATAGCAGGAGGGCCTTAGACATTATACCAAAATGTGCAACTACAAATAGTTCAGGATGACTAGAGTATACTGCAAGATAAGACTAGTCAGTTTGAGTAGAAAGCAGGTGGACTGGATTATTAGAGAAATTAGCTTTCAACTTTCTCATGAGATCAGTTTGAGAATGTAAAATAAGACTGTGCAAGCACACAGAAGAAAGTACTGGGCCTGCATGGTGGCTCACGCCTGTAAACCCAGCACTTTGGAAGGTCAGGCGAGTGGATCACCTGAGGTAGGGATTTCAAGACCAGCCTGACCAACATGGAGAAACCCCGTCTCTACTAAAAATGCACAATTACCCAGGCATGGCAGTGCATGCCTGTAATCCCAGCTGCTCTGGAGGCTGAGACAGAAGAATCGTTTCAACTGGGGAGATGGAGGTTGCAGTGAGCTGAGATCGTGCCATTGCACTCCAGCCTTGGCAACAAGAGCGAAACTTTGTCCCCAAAACAAAACAAAATAAACAAAAAGAGTTCTGGTAAGGTCTTATGTGCCATGAGTTACACTTTAGACTTTTATCCCGAAGAATTGAAGCAAAAACTCAGCATGGTTAATTTAGCATTTTGAACGCTAATTCCAGCAGATTTCTAATCTATGCATGCTCTGTTTATTCTTTATTATGAAACTAAAGCCTAGGAATTCTTCACTGTCTGTTATCTTTCCATATTTGGCCTCTTTGAAGATAAGATCAGTGTCACATGAAAACAGACATTTTCCTCTTTCACTCAGGTACACTACTAGTCTCTACTTTACTATGAGTTTTAAGAACAGAAAAATATTGCATTATGAGAAAGAAACAAACTTTGAACCCCCTGTTTATCCCATCTAAAATCCCACTACTGCAGTAGGGAACGCAGAGGAGATTCCCAATATTCAAAGGTGGCTCCATTGTGACATTCTCCCTTGCTGTACAGCAGAAGGTGTCTTAAGATTATCCTAAGTGGAAGGATACAGTAAAAACAGTATATTGTGTCTATTACACGGGGCTGTCTCCCTTAAAATTACCCCTGCTGGAAAGTGTTTTTGTTTATATGTTCCCAAAAGCAAAAACAGTCTGTGCTATATACACGCATATGTTTAAAGCCCTCAAACAATTCTGTAATTCTGAGCATACAGGATGGTTTACATATATATGCAAATTCTTTAGAAATATTACACACATATACAAGAGATAGAAAGTATTTAAAGTCCCTAATGGTTCTCTTTCTCTCTTTCTCTCTATCCCTGCTTCCCCCTTTGTTCACACACACACACACACACACATATATATACACACACACACTTTCACAAACTTTTCTGTAAAGTACAGGCTGGCATAAACACATGCACATACACACAAACACACATGGTAGCACAAATATTCATTATTAACCAGGCATTCCAATGTTCGAAGTGTGTGTGTGTGTATATATATATGTGCATGTATGTGTGTGTGTATGTGTGTGCACTATATATGTATTTATTTCATTGAAATATATATTCCAATGAAAGGCAAGAACTATTTGTCCTAACATAGCCAGACTGTACACAAATAATGTAAGTTCCTCAAAGCAGATCAAGCCCTGTAGAGTCCTTCTTCACATTTGTTTACTGCTAATTTCAAAACTTTGAAGTCTTTGAGATCATAAGACTACGAGAATCTCTGTTCTAATAAGAACACAAGTGAAGAATAGCTATTGAAAAGTGGTTTCCATTATTTTCCATTTCTTCTTGCTACCTTTCCTCTTAACTAATATATGCCCAGCCTCATTGGCTTTTGAAATCCTATAGTCATTCTCTGTTCTCCAGAATATAATTTTCCAAACTGTACTCTGAGAAATGCTAGCACACCAATAAATTGTGGTCCTGAATTAACTATATTTTGAAAGCAGTGAAAAAAAAATACCCTTCTTAGAAAGCCACAATTAAGATTGAATACCTTATATTTTCTAAGTTGACATTACCATTTTACATAGAACTTTTCAAATTTATATGACCACAGACCCTTCCTCCTCCCACAACGTTTAAACACACACCCCACCAGCATCACCACCACTACCACTAAGTGATATAATGGGAATCAAATTTTAGAAACACCCAGCACTTTGGGAGGCTGAGGGGGGTGTATTACCTGAGTTCAGAAGTTTGAGACCAGCCTGGCCAACATGGCAAAACCCCACCTCTACTAAAAATACAAAAATTAGCCAGACCTGGTGGCAGGCACCTATAATGCCAGCTACTAGGGAGGCTTTGGCCTCTTCCAGCATGTGAGGGAACAGCAAGAATGTGCCATCCATGAAAAACAGCTGCTCACCAGAGAGCAAATCTGCTGGAGACTTGATCTTGGACTTCCCAGCCTCTAGAACTGTAAGTGAATTTCTGATGTTTATAAATTACTCAGTACAAGGTTTTTGCTGTTGTTGTGGTTTGTTCATTTGTTTATTTCAATATAGCTGTCCAAATGTGCTAAAACAGAGTGAAACAGAAAATAGCATCTTAGACCTGGGTTGTAGCACTTTCCTTGCCACTCTCTACCTAAGTGATCATGGATGCCTTTCTTTTTGTGAATTCATCATATTTACAATGAAATAACAAAGTCTGTCAGATAATTCCTTTGAAAGTCAAACAGAATACATGTGTGAATAAAAAATCTTAATTTCTAAAAATATTGTATTATTTCAAGTCAGAAAATTAACAAAAGCAATAGTGATGATGATGACTAGCATTTATTATGATTAACTATACATAACTCAATGTACTACTCTAGCATTTATGATTCACTGTGCATGACTCAATGTACTACTCTAAAAAAATTCAATACAATAGTTCATTAAATTCCACTAGCATCCATACCTATTCCTCAAATAGAATTATTAAGTTTCAGAAATTAAATATCATATAACAAGAGATGGGATTAAGATTCCAATCTAATATTATTAGCTGGTAAGCTTCACTGAACGTTTCCAGAGGTAGCCAACCTATTCTATAAATGTGTGTATCCCCACCAAACCCAGCACAGCATCAAACATGTCCTAGTTAGCAAGCAACTAACAAATTTATTTATTCACAGACATGTAATGCCTTATTGGAAACTGTAGCCAACATAAGACACAGCAATTGATATTATTTAGTCAGCAATTAGTTCTAATTAGCCAAAATTCAATACTAAATTTATTGTCTTACATCACAGTTTATTAGTTCCTGGAGTAAAATGATCTGTTCTCGTGCTGCCCTTGAATTAAAATACATAATATATCTATTATTGAAACATTTATTTGAATTATAAGATACCAAAATTCATACACCTGTTTTTTAAATTTATTTTTAATGTTGAAATTAAAAGTGTTTTTTTTTTAAGTCAGTATTTTGAAACTTAGAGGAAACTTTAAAATTACCTGTTTCTAGTTCAAATTAGATTTGGACTTCTGGGCACAAAGAAAGGAAATGAGTTACCTAAATCTTAAAAAAAAAAAAAAAAAAATTGAGTGGTAGGCCTTGTACTCTGCCCTGAGTCTCAGTAATATTTGTGGGGATAGTTTTGGCTTCTGGTCTTTGGAATGTCCTTTGGTGAATATTTAAAAGTTTCAGCAAATTACTACTTCATGATGGATATAACTTCTAGGTCAGATGATATCATACAAATTAACTGGAGGATGATTAAGAATGAACTAGAATGCTGTGGTACTAGCATCTTGTACCATAATCTGTACAAGATCCTTCTAAATTAGGGTTTGTTGTTGTTGCTGTTGAGTCATTGTTGTTATTGTTCTATTGTTGTTGCTATTTTATCTAGCAATTAGGAAGTTGTTGAAACCTTTCCTGGCAGAAGAAATTCTCCCTGTGTTGGCCTGTCTTCAATTTACGTAGATATCAGTCTCTTAGGGAGAACTCACTGGAGTCAACATTAAAGGAAGCTGAGGCTGCAGGGAGATAAAAATGATTTAAGGGCACATAGAGTGAAAGAGATAAAGTGAACTAGGATTGTCCAATGCCCATTTGCATCTGTCTTCTTCTTCTTTTTGCAAATGTATGTAAAGAAGTGACTGTTTTCATTATATTATTATATATTTAATTACTTTTAACTATATAAAAGTACTAATGCTAGGTACTTTTCATTGTTATTATGTTTATTATTGAATATACACCACTAAATAGGGAAGAAGAAATATTATAACCATTTTGTAGGTGACTTAGCTGAAGTTCAAAGAAGTTAATTATTTAAAACTTGTATTTGGAGCCATCAAAGTGAGAGAAGGACTCCCTGGAACTAGCACCCCAGATGGAGGAAGTAATAGGGATTCAGAAGGTTTCTGTTGCTTAGCAAAAGATAGAAGGGGAGTGATTCAGTCTGAGATGACCATATTCAGAGTCCAGCATTAATTAAATAAACCATCTACTAAATATCAGAAGCAGTAGGAACAGAAAAATCAGATGCAGAAGGAATGTTGCCTTACAGACCAGATGGAGTCAGTGGAGTTGACAACATGCCGCTTAATTCTGTGGATGCCTTCACCCTACTGACAAGTAGCATGGGATTCTTCTCTCACTCCGAAATCTTGCAAGTAGTAGGTTGGTGCAAAAGTAATTGCGGCTTGGGCCACTAAATTGAAAAAACTGCAATTACTTTTGGACCAACCTAATAGTAAGATTAAGATGGAGTTCTAATAGATCATGAACAGTCATCCCTCCAAATCTAAATGTTACTTAACTATCCCTCCTCTCTCTCTCTAATGGTCACCATTTTGAGGAAAGTCTGGAGTGCTGTGTACATTAAGAAGTCCATATTCCTAATAGATAAATTGTAGACATTACACTTGATTTTTCTTTCAAAGCTGAACTCCATGTTAGATTGCATCCTGCTCCTTGGATACTTATTCAGTAGCCAACAGTGCTAGCCACTATACTGTCACAGAGCACATTTTCCAAAAGAAATCACAGTCTATGGAAACTCATTACGCATAACTATTATAATTTTGGAAACTCTGAGTTCTATTTATTTCTCTAATCTACCTATTTTAATTTTTGAAATAATATTGCTATATTCTTAATGTGAACTATGGATAAATATATGTGTGTGTGTGTGTGTGTGCGCACGCGCGCTAAACAATAATGGAATATGCTTATTCACCAAGATACCTCTTGCAAAAACATGTTTAAAGTTGAGTTTATTTATTTATTAATTACATATTTAAACCAAGGTTTTAAATATTTTAAGAGTAAATAATCCATTATTAACTGATAATATCTTAGACACTTAATTGATCATATCTATATATATGATATTTCGTTTCAGAAATTACATGGAAAATGTCTCTGTACAGTTCCAATTAATAAGATATCTCTATGAGGTTTTGATATTATCTTTTTGTAGGTGAATGTTTTAGTACATAAATGTGAAACAGGACTGATTGATCAATAATTACCCATGAGCAGTCACCTAGATCAGTGGTGGTGTGTTCTAGAAGGTGAAGACTCTTGTCCAAGAACAGTTGTCCCTACATGCATTCCACATCCCTTAACATTTCTTAGCTCCATTTGCATTCTTTGATGCCCAAAGTGAGATGCTGACAGTTACCGCAACTTATCTCCTGTCTAGCCACACATCGAACTAAATATCTATTTTCCTTATTTGGAAAACATTATTTTCCCTCATGCCCATAAGTCTGAAGTCATCTAATAGGGTAGTAATTTTACATAAATTATATAAATTGACTAAAAATTTTGAAAACCCATTCAGGGCAAAAAACAAAATTTTGTCTTTATTTCTTAAATAGGAAATGCTAGTATAAGCAGTGAAGTAATTAGACAGGCTCACAGGCAGCAAGTTTAAATGACAACTCACCTCATTTCCACTAAGGTTCACAAGGCCTGCCCTAAATGAGGCCACAGTTCAATCTGAATTCATCTTGCTTCTAGCATAGACATCTGTGCATTTCCCCACATAGCTCCTGCTGCCATTAGGCAGTGTTTCTCCTGGATCATGCTGAAGAGACCATTGACAGTTTTCATTTAGTCTACAAATGTCACCTTTTACTAAGAACACGTTTGAAATCATTTGGAAGACCTAACAGGAGGACATGTATGGAAACATAAGATGATTTAAAAGCAAAAGCTGATGGTTACAAGATATTCTTCATCAGTAAACAATAGAGGTTTCTGATAAGTAGTATGCTCTTCCAAATACTTTTTTACTTGAAAAAAAAAATAGGTAAGCTGGATCACTTAATGGTACTTGAGGCAATTATAAATATGATAAACTTAATAAAGTTTCCTCTTCAGCTATTAATCAAACAATTTAAATTAAATAATGTTCAGGAAACATTTCTTGAACACTTTCTATCTTCTAGGCACTATTAAAGTACTTTAGATGTACTAATTCATATGACATTTCCCATATTTTCAAAAGGTAGATACTAGTTATATTCCTTTTATAAAAAACAAAAGTAAAATGAAAAAATTTACTGGAAGCTGCTCACTTTTGTCACCTGGTTGGCTCTTCAGAAAAGTCTCAAACTGAGGCAGGAAGATAGGACTTAAACCCTGGCACTCAGTGAAGTTGAGTTGCTTCCAATAAAAGTGAACTCTTAGGAATGAGTCACTTTATTCTGTTAATAGCAATTGCAGGGGAAATCCTTCCCTATCAGCAGTCAACAGACACTTTTAACTACCAGGAGAACTGGTGCCTTTCTCTTAGAGGTGGATTTCAGCCATGCACTAAAACATCCACTACCCAGCCCAGTGGATAAGCCCTAGATGTAATGATGAAGCCATGGATATATTACTGCATAAACTAATGAATAAGGGGATGGTTGGAATATAGTTGTCTGATCATCTGGACAGGAAGAGTTACTCAGTCCTCCTGGGGTAGAATTATATTCCGCATATTCAGATTTTTGTCTTCCATTGGGAAAAGGAAGCGCAATCTGAATTATCATCAATAAATATTCACGCATTCCAAATAATGGCTTTAGAACATGAGGGTTACCTAGTGAAACAGGGAGTAGTATGCATTTAGTGCAGATGACTGGCTGTCCGAGACAAATAGAAGAAAGTGTAAACCACAAAGAGTAACCGCTCTAGAAATCACACTGAAGTTAGACTGCAATAAATCAGAACCAATAGAGGAAGAAGGAAATTATCATATCATCCCCTCTGTGCTAAGTCTTTTACATACATTATCACACTTAGTTGTTAAAACTACTTTCATAGCAAAATGCCGCAAGAAGATAAGAAAATAAACGTTCAGAAAAGTAAATTAAATCATCCAATGTGATATAGCTAAGAAATCCATCTTGTGGTTAAACACAGATATGTCTAGATCAAAATCCACTTGTCTACGGAGGTTAATATTACTGTATTTATGTAATCAGGTTATACAATTAAAGGCCACACTTCTTTAATACACAAATGTATATGTTTCTGAATTTCACAAGATTATTAAACAGTCACAATTGCAATATTTGCCATTAACACCCATTTTACAATTTGCTATGAATGTTATTTTCAGAATTTATGTTGTCTTTTTCTTTATAACTTGATTCAGAAGGAAAGCAGAAATAATAATCTTTATTTTACAGATGAGAAAGTTTACACTTAAAGAAAGACCTTCTTTTTTCTTTAAATTGTCTACGCTGTGGCGCCATTTCATCATCCATCTGAAATGGTGGAATCCCACCCTCTTTTGTCAGCAGAACTGATGGCATTCTGGATATTTTAGGCAGTTTGGGTCAGATTTTCAAGGATTAAAGTGAGCAGTATACAGAGGAGGCACAGCGTGCTGTGGCTTATTTGTTTTGTGATGCTTTCTCTCCAAATTTCCACACAGAAAACTTTCAAAGAGGCTAAGTGATTTATCCAAAGTCACTCAGCTTTGGCCTGACAGTCAAACCAGAAAAGGAGAATGTCTGTTTCAAAATCATTTATCATGTTCTTGACACAATGGATGCAGCTCTTGATGTGCTGGAAAAGTAACTCTTTCTTATTTGTTCCAGGTTCTTACTTCCAAAATGCTTAACCTCTGCTGCTCCCACACCGGCAGCAAAAAGGTGGAGCCAAAGTCAGATGAGACCTGGAACAATCTCTTGTCCCAGATATTGACTATATTTGTCTCCCTACTCCTGGAATTTCACTGAGTGATACCAAACAGCATGTTTTTTTCTCTATGGAAATGTAGATCATTTCACTTGTCATTAGAGGAAATTTTTTTAAAAAGAAGAAAAAAAGCACCTGATGCCTGTTCTCTCTCTGCTGTATCTTGTAGTTTAAATGAAATTCTTTTGAAGTCAGATGACCTTTGCTTTGATAATTTCCAATTGCATTGCATCCAACAATCTTTGTATTACTCATTTTTCTGTGTCAGAGAATTTGTTTAATCTTCAACTTGTTCTCTATGGATAATTACTCTAGAGAAACTTTAACCTTGTATTAGTCAGTTAATTCACATGTTCTCTGGAATCCACTTTAATAACTCCACTATTCATATTTACAAAAAAAAAACACATTTAAAGTCAGCTTTTGCTTTTAGTTCCTCTTTCTCTTTCTCTATCAACACTATATTCAGAGTTGCTTACTTCTCTGTATAGGGATTGATTCGATGTAAGCCACTTAGCATTTGTTTAATCATCTATTCATTTGAAATTTGTTGAGTGCCTGCTTTAGGTGTATATAATGAACAAGATAGGGTAAAAAGAAGAGATGAATTAACAATTTTCATTTCCCTCAAAAGATTTATGTTCCAAATCAGTAAAAAGAGAAGACAAATAATTTCAACACATGTGGTAGGTACCATGATAGTAATATGTGAAGATAGCAATGAGGGAAAATTTAATTCTGATAGTAGAATTCAAGGGAATATTCATATTACGGGGGCTCTTGTCTTGATTGTAAAGGAATGAGTAAGGAGGAGAACATGGGTAGGAGGACCTGGAGACGTAGTACTAAAGAGAATGGTGATTTATAAGATTAAAGATAAAAGAACCCCAAATCTATATTAGTTTTCATCTCAGAATCCTATAGACTGGGTGGCTTAAACAATAGAAATTTACTTTCTCATAATCTGGAAGCTAGAAGTCCAAGATCAAGATGCCAGCAGGGTTGGCTTCTAGTGAAGTCTCTCTCATTGGCTTGAAGATTGCCACCTTCTTTTTGCATGCTGTGAGTGTGTGTGTGTGTGTGTGCCTTTGCATCCATGATTTCCTGTTTTCTTTTTGTAAGAATATCACTATTGGATTAGGGCCCAACCCTTACAAGCTCATTTAACCATAATTATCTCCTCAATGGTCCTATCTTCAAATAAAGTCACATTGAGAGTTCTCACTTTAAGTTATACATTTTGGAGAGACACAATTGAGTTCATAACTTTCTGCCATTTGGACTCCTAAAATAAATGTATTTTTCAGATGGAAAATATTTTTACTCCATCTCCAAGTGCACCAAGTCTTGATGCATTTTGGTATCCACTATAAATATATGGTGCAATCTTAATATCATCTAAAAGTGTTATGGATGATGCCAGAGGGATGGTTCATCTTGAGGCATTGTTTCTCTTCAGCTATGAACCCATGCAACCAGGCAAGGTGGGTTCTTCCAAAATACAATGGTGAGACAGGCATCCAAAAAACACTACTATTCCCAAAGGGAAACATCAGAATGAAGAAAGGTGTGATAAGTCCCAAGCAAGTTGAAAACCTAGAAAGAGAAATTCCACTGGATGTTAAGGCTCAAGAATAATCTTCTGGGCCCACTGGGGCAGGAAAGTTGCCCCTATGGCCCTAGGCATGAATGCTACCCCTAACTGGGTGTCAGCCCCATCCCCAAGTTCATAGCTGTTAGTCTTGCTTCCAAGACTCTGAGTAGCAGTTTATTCCTGAGTCACTGGGCAATGCCAGCCTGGACCACCCCAAACCAAGAAAGAGATCAGATTGAAACTGAGGCAGAAACCACCTTGTCTCTGAATCACTATTCCTGAATGGTGAGTCAGGTTCATAGCCAGGTGACTCTATTGCCCTTTCCTGTAGAACCCCAAGAGTCTGAAAGCCTACATTTATTTCATCTCTTCTCTGTCCTCTTTAGTCAAAACTTGCAGTGTTTCTGCCGATATAATTCAATCTCCATTCCTGGTATGGTTTACATCGCTGATTTAAATCATGGGTAATCTCTTTTTGTAGCAATTGTCCAGCCATACTCCTGGGGTTTTCTTCAGATTACACTTTGTAACTTATTGCAATATGGATAATCTGAGAATTTTCCAAGTGTTCAAGTTCTGGTTTCTTTTTCTTTTTCTTTTCTTTTCTTTTTTTTTTTTTTTTTTTTTTTTTTTTTTTTTTTTGAGACAGATTTCACTCTTGTTACCCAGGCTGGAGTGCAATGGCGTGATCTAGGCTCACCACAACCTCTGCCTCCTGGATTCAGGCAATTCTCCTGCCTCAGCCTCCTGAGTAGCTGGAATTACAGGCACGCGCAACCATGCCCAGCTAATTTTTTGTATTTTTAGTAGAGACGGGGTTTCACCATGTTGACCAGGATGGTCGTGATCTCTTGACCTCATGATCCACCCGCCTCGGCCTCCCAAAGTGGGTTTCTTTATACTTAGTGATTATTTCAATCTATCTCTGTCTTCTCACATTTTGCTATAAGAAGAAACCAGGCTTTACTTTACTTTCAATATTTCGATTAGAAACCTCCTATGCTAAATAGCTAAATTCATCACTTTCAATTTCTACTTTCCCATTAAACACAAGAATACATTTCACCCAATTAGTTGCCACTGTGTAACAGTTACCTTTCCTACAGTTTCCAATAGCACAGTTCTCATTTCCATTTGAGAACTCACCAGAATTACATTTAACATCCATATTCCCAACAAAAATTCTTTTGAGGCAGTTTTTATTCTACCATGTGATATAACAAGAGTTCAGCTAGAGAGTGAGATACATCATTTAAATTGGGGCAGAAGTCAGAAAACCACAGGGGTTGTAGGTTCTGTGAAAAACTGAAATGAGAAGGTGGCACATTGTGCCCTCTGAAGTACTGACAGAAACAGCCTTTAGGATGTGATTCATCTTTGAAAACAGCCCGTTTCAAGGTAGGAGAGGGTTTACCTATTCATAATAGAGGTTAAGAAAGTACATCAGCTCCATAGGAAAAACAACTGAGAGGTTAAAAGGTGTGTTCATATATACTATTATATCCTATCTGCCCTGCAATTAAAAATGCTCATAGCCTCAAATACTTCATAGACTCCTTCTAACTCAGAAAAGCATTGATAGAAAGCTTTGCTTTAGCTGACAGGTGTGGTCAATGAAATTCATCTTTAGACAGGACTCCACAGAAGACACTCAACTATTAATTTTCAGAACTTTATGAAATAGAACATTTGAATTAGCTTTTGTAGTTAGAATGAATTTTTCTGTCTGCTTCCTTTTTCATGAGTGTACTTTCAATTATGATATTCAATTATCATAACTGTTATAACTTTTTCTTGTACTTTATGCAGGGGTGGGTGTTGAGGGTGGAAAGAAGTATTTCATGTTGTTTTTGGCTGTCTCTCTATCTTTTAGGAAATTATTTTTTTCTTTTAGAACATTTGAAAATATGGTGAAGCTGACATCATGTTAGTGCTGGAGTATGGTTCTCAAATTTTATTGTCATTAGAATTTCCTGAAGAATATATTAGAATAGAGATTGCTGAGTTCCAACCCAGACTGTTTTGTTCAACAGGTATGGGAAGGCCCGGAAGTTCATATATAAATATAAGATGTTCTCAGGTGATACTGAAGCTGTTAGTCCAGGGAGGAAGTTCTAGACATATGTTTTTGAAAAATTTCCAAATGCTACAAAAACTATAGCTTATCTTGTGAGTGTGTGTACATACATATATATGTATCATGCATCGAACTCTACAACTAGTGGAAATGTCTAGAAAAGGACAGAGATAAGAGAATCTAACAACCAGGTGTGTACATTGGTGGCACATGGAGAAGCCACCTGTACATTTTTCTTTGGCCTAGAACAATAATGCCCACAAGAAAAAGTAGGAAAGATCTAAACTGACACCCTAACATTACAATTAAAAGGACTAGAGAAGCTAGAGCAAACAAAATCAAAAGTTAGCAGCAGAAGACGAGAAATAACTAAGATCAGAGCAGAAATGAAGGAGCTAGAGACACAACAAAACCCTTCAAAAATCAAAAAATCCAGGAGCTGGTGTTTTGAAAAGATCAGCAAAATAGACTGCTAGACAGACTAATAAAGAAGAAAAGAGACAAGAATCAAATAGATGCAATAAACAAATGATAAAGGGAATATAACCACTGATCCCACAGAAATACAAACTACCATCAGAAAATACTACTATAAGCACCTCTACACAAATAAACTAGAAAATCTAGAAGAAATGGATAAATTTATGGACACATACACCTTCTTAAGACTAAAGCAGGAAGAAGTCAAATCCCTGAATAGACCAATAAAAAGTTCTGAATTGAGGCAGCAATTAACAGCCTACCAACCAAAAAAATAGTTCAGGACCAGTTGGTTTCACAGCTGAATTCTACCAGAGGTACAAAGAGGAGCTGGTACCATTCCTTCTGAAAATATTTCAAACAACAGAAAAAGAGGAAATCCTCCCTAACTCATTTTATGAGGCCAGCATCATCCTGTTACCAAAACCTGGCAGAGAAACAACAAAAAAGAAAACTTTCTCTAATTCTTAATACTCAAGAATGATCCATTAAAGTCAGCTTCAAAAGTAATTTTCTGTTGTTTCTGATTATGCTTTGGTTTGTTATACTCAAGTCTTGAGATAACCTCCATTTTTCTCTTATTAAATATATTCATGGAGGGTTCTTTGTTAAAGATAGATTATTCCTTGCCTATTCAAATTAGGGAGCAAAACAGAGAGACAAACATTGAATTTACCTGCCTTTTTAGACAGGAATCTACACAATATATTTAACACTGTCACTGGAGAGAAATCTGAGGCTTTAAGAGTTCACCTGTGCATGTGTTAGGGAGTTTGTTCATGATGAAGATGAGATTTATCTCAGGCTTCTCTAGATATAAAGTCTTACTATAATATTTCCACCAGACTAATGCATGAGAGGACTGGCTATTCACAGCTGAAGAAACCACTGGATATTTTTCTACGATTGGAACTCTGAGCTGGTTTCCATTCCTTATGCTTGACATTTATTAAGTTTATATTTCTCAGATCCTTCCCAGTGTATCTCTCAATACAATAGGCCATTATACTTCTGAATGATCTCCTCTTTCATTAAAGCAGCTGCTACCTGTAAGCGTAAATGTGTCTGTGTAAGATATTAATATGCAGAGACATTTTCCCCTCTGCTGCTAACCTCCTCTTCACTCCAATTATCCAAGTGGTTGAGACCTACCATTGAGTTGTTAGTTATATTAAATGGAGAAATAGTCACAGGTCATAAACCTCCTAAATAAATGGTGCTCAAATAAAATGTGCCTAGAAATTAAAGTTCTAGATCACATTTATTTCCAAGTTTTACTGTGTTCACAGTGATTTTCTCTTGCTCATGTAATGAATCCTTATTTGTTTAATGATAGTGATTAAGTTTCTTAAATTACCAGAAATCAAATCCATTTCCCTCAGCACTGGGCATATACATGAGAACTTTCAGTTGTATATTCTCCAGGCTCCTTTTATAATGGCACTAAATATATATAAACAAGCATCTGTTGCAGTAATTTAAATGTTTTCTTCATATGCACTGCATGTATATTACATACAGAATGTGCTGTTTAACATATTCGTTATGTTCACAGATTAGTATCGCTATTTGTGAATAGCTGGCTTATAAATACCGCCAAGTAAATGTAGCAAAGTATATCTTTCAGAGTCAAATAGGAACATTTTTTATTTGATGATATGTTTTATATTTATTATTCAAGATCATGTTTCAAAGTACTTAGATTCTACAGCTATATGAGGTCACACCTCTCCTTGCTTTAGGTGATTTTCAAGAAAATAACTACCTTTTCTTAAACTATCCTGAGATTCAAATATGATTTTGACATTTGCTGCCTTGAAATAATGGTGCTAATTAAAATTAAAATTGGAATAGAAATGGAAAATAAAATGACAAAAAAGACCCTGCAGTTCATAAAAATATATGTAAAACAGAGTCAAAGAAAGAGAGTAGTTGGAAAATAGTATGCTAAATTGACTTTTTAAATAAGATGTTGGCAAGTATAATGGAGGTTTGTATATTCTACGTAGAATGAGATGACTTTTAACCCTACAGTTTTGGGCGCAGTGACAATTCATGTTTAAGAAACTAGATGGAACATGAATTAAACTATTCAAAATAAGAAAGGTTGGTGTATACACATTATCTTTTTTTTTTTCATCAATTTTGCTGCTTACAAATTCAAGTGGAATTGCAGAACAAAACCAACTTTATAAACATGCCATTTGACCTAAGCCCCGTATAAATGATACTAACCTTACTACCAGACTATAATAAAATGCTGTGTATTTAAAAAGCCAGTAAGTGTTTTTCCTATTCTTTTCCACTATGAACTTTTGCAGGTTTACATTAAACAGCTTAGAACAGCATATCCTACATTGAAGAATAGCCTCATGATGGTTTTATGAATAACTGATGTGCCAATTAGTTAATATTTCACCTTCAAATCATATGTGTGACTTGATCCACATTCAGACATTCTGTTGTTAATTTATTTAGCTATTTTAAAGATTGTATTAGTTGTATATTGCTATGTAACAAATAACCACAAATTTAGCAGCTTAAAACACTACACAATTTATTTTCTCTTAGTTTCTTTAGGTATACGATAACTCAAAGCATGGCATAGACATGTTCTCTGTTCAGGGCTTTGGAAAAGTACAGTCAAGCTGTCAGTCAAAACACAACTCTTTGGAGTCTCTGGGTCCTACTCCAAACTCATTCAGATTGTTGGAAAAATTCAGTGCCTTGTGGTTGAAGTACTGAGGTCCCTATTTTCTCGCTGTCAGTTAACAAGGTCAAATCTTATTTTTCCAACACTGCTCACAGTGCCTAGCCACACAGCTTCCAACATCAGTTCACAACAAAGCAAAGCTGTTTGCTTTCTTCTACACCAGCAGAAATATGACTCTAAAGTCTATATGAAGGGCTAGCTAAGGGAAATGCTTTACTTTCAAAGGACTCACTTAATTAAGTCAACTTCACCCAGCATAATCTCCCTATTTTTAGGGCAACCGATTTGAGACTTATTGCATATGCAAAATCCCTTCACAGGAGCACCTAGATTAGTGTTTGAATGCCTGGGATAACAGGCATCTATCTCAGGTTCCTGAACCTTGATGGACATCTTAGAATTCTCCCTACCACAAAAAGTGTAAGATAGGGCTTTTTATGTAGCAAAGACATTTTACAATAGACTTTTACAGTAAAATGGCATGGCCTTGAAAGATCAAGAAAAGAAAAGTCTGAGTTTTGACTCAGACTGCCTTGAGTTTACCTTTATGCACCATCCTTTGAGAAAGGCTTTTTACCATTTTTTAAGAAAAGTAAAATTCCACATCTCTTATAGGTAGAATTCCTATGTATCTTGATATACCCAGAAATACCCAGTAATAGCCAGTTTACCTCTGTTTTTCTGGTGATATAACTATGGTGCTGCTTATAGTACATTCTAAGATGTAGTCTTGTTTGGACAATAAGTCACATGGTCTACTTACATGGCTACTCTGAGATTCTAATAAGAATGTGTAAATAAAATATTGCAGTGTTTGGGTAATGAAGGCACTCAAAAGACAGTAGTATAGATCCCTCTTTTTTACCAGCCTAGATTTGTATAAATGCCATTGTGCAAAAGGTTTGTGTACACACCATCATATGACAAATACAAACAATTAACAAAATAAGAAACTAAAACTAAAATTGCATAAAATACACTTAGGGATGTAGAAAATTAGGTAATAAAAATTCAGAGCCAAAAATTACAAGTTAGTTTAAGAATATGAAATTTGAGTGAGTGTTTGTATGGAGCAGTGTTATATTAGGGTCCTTAGGATAGAATCTGGAATAATTTTTAAAAGATGAATCACATTTATACAAATTAAAAAGGAAGGGAAGATACTCAGTTAAAAAAAAAAAAAACTAATAGAACCCAGCGGATGAACAGCAACTGAGTTAGAAGTTCCATGTGGATAGAGCACAAAATGATGACAGGATCCAGTGACAGACACAGCCAAAAACCTGAAGTCTATTTCAAGCAATAAAAGATTCTGACAGCTGGGAAAGGACTATATATGTTTTTAATAGGTGACTGACACAGTCACAGTCTGTCAAATATTTGTAAAGGTCAAGGACTGAAAGAGGAAACAAGGTCAGGAGAAACTTCCAATTATTTGAACGAAAAGAGTCTTGAGTTAATACAGTAATGTCATGAACAAAAAGAGGAAAGAAGAAATACAAGGAATGGAAGTATATATGTGTAAGCATACATAAGTGTATATGTATACACACATGAAACAAAAGCATATATTTGTGCACATGCAAGTATAAATATATACACATGCATATATACTTTCACTTCTTGTATATGTGTAAATATACATATATGTGTGAATTTATCTAGCTCAAATCATATATATTGAATATAAAGATGCCAATCACTAAGGAATGTATGAAGGGGTCTACTGAATAAAAATAGAAAAAGGCATCAAGGTTAAGCAGTGGAAATACTAAAAATAAATATACTTACAAGAAAATCCCGTTAGCCCATAGCCAGGTATATGAATTATTATAGAAGCAAAGACTTTTTTAAGTGGGAAATAGAGTGATAAGCATGATTTGCACCTTATTAAACTGAAGCGTTATTGTGACCAAGGTATAGTAAGAACCTGACTAGTTAAATGTCTTCAAAGCAAGTACACTTTTTATGTGGTTGCTGCATTTTTGTCAACAGGGTGGCTATTTTATGATACAAGTATTATAATTAATTTCATCTTCAGAAAACCTATGTGGAAAAGTTTGGCAAGCAGGCAGGCTTCAAGGAGTCTTAAAAAGAAGACTGTGACATCTTGAGTCTGCCTGCTTAAGATATATTAAATATTATATACGCTATATATGGTGTTTATTATGTGTATTGTATATACACATGTTTAAATACCTACACATACATATATGAACACATGCATACATGAAACATATATCATATATATGTATGATAGCTACAGATCTTTATAGATCTTCAGTCTATATCTTTATAGATATATAGATATCATTAGTGCCTCATCAATTCAACTAACCCACCATCAACGTGAATGAAAAACTTAGAAAACAGAAAAAAATCAAAGACAAGATCTGTAAGAATGTTAACCTCAGTATGTCAAAACTTAGAACTATGTTGCTTAGATTTTTTTTCTTACTATAGCCCTAGATGTTTGAACTTACCCTTAATGACAGTTGAACAAAGAGTAAACGATATGCATATTCTCAATCTGTGATAAGTATTCTATTTGACTTACTATTTTTCACCCCATTACTTCCAGTGATCCAGTGAAAATGTGGGTTTCCATAGCATCCTTGACTGCCTTTCTATACTCCTAGGAAGTGTAATGGTCTCCCTCTGCATCTGGTAACTGATACCATTAATTAGACCTGACAAATTAATGATAGGATATATTAACCATATTTGTCTAAGCATTCCACAGATAGCTCCTGCTTCCAGTGAGAGTCATTTAGATTAAAAAATATTTAGAATCCTGAATTTTCCCATAAAGCTAGGTTCCCTAATCCCAAAATTATCTCAAATAGAATCTTTAAAAAGTTATTATGGTGATGGTTTACCAGTGTACACATATCAGATAGGATTTTTTCAATGGGTCATGCTGAAATTCATTACATGATTTTTATTCAAAAGTAGTAGAATTTCCATTGACTAACAAGTTTAAAACATCCTAATATTTGAGATATTTCTAAGGGTTAAAATCATCAGTATTTCCCTATTGCTAACCATATAAGCATTGTTCTTCTCAGCCAGATAAAGAACTTCATGTTCTGCCTTTCCCAATGTGTACCTCTTTTCTTTCATATGAACTATATTCCTGTTAAGTTGAATTACTTGCTAATTCATGAACATGCCTTGAGATATAATATCCTTTTGAAATTGGTTTTATTCAGACAAGCAAGATTTGTCTGTACCTGCTTAGTTCATCTTTATCTTATGAAAGTGCATGAGGCAAAGCAATTAATACATAACTCCATTCCTACAGTGTTTTGATGGTAGGAAACAGGTGTAGTATGGGTAGAACAGCTGCAAGTACTAGTCCTTCATTCATTCGCTTAACAAACTACCTGTGAGTTACTATGCCAAGTCTTGTGTATCAAGGTCAGCCAGCAAGGAATAAGTGGGAACAATACAAGCATGCAGAGTCCCAGCTTTTTTGCTCAGGAATCATGTAATTTAGAGAGTGAAGATGGAAAAGCTAGGGGGGATAGCACAGTCTCAGGCTTTGAGGAATCTTGCCTCTAGAAAAGATGAAGAGTCAATATAGAATTTAATTATGGTGCAAGCATAACTATTTAGCAAAACCCACGTTAGAATATAATATTTCTTTCCATTTTTACCCCAAGACTAAATCAGTAAGTCTTACAATCTAGTTCTGGGTTTCTTTTTTTTTTTTTTTTTTTTTGAGACGGAGTTTCGCTCTTGTTACCCAGGCTGGAGTGCAATGGCGCGATCTCGGCTCACCGCAACCTCCGCCTCCTGGGTTCAGGCAATTCTCCTGCCATAGTTTCTGAGTAGCTGGGATTACAGGCACGCGCCACCATGCCCAGCTAATTTTTTTTTTTTTGTATTTTTAGTAGAGACGGGGTTTCACCATGTTGACCAGGGTAGTCTCGATCTCTGGACCTCGTGATCCACCTGCCTCGGCCTCCCAAAGCTCCCTCGGCTGGGATTATAGGCGTGAGCCACCACACCCGGCCTGTTCTTGGTTTCTTAAGTGACTCCACAGCCAAACAGGAAATAGCTCATGCATCAGTACACGGTCATGTTTTACCTCTGCAAACATCTCAGACTGATAATTCTCTAGGCATAACAAAGCTGAGGAATCTGGTGATGTTCTTCAACATTTAGCCACAATGATCAAAATACCCCTCTAAATTTATCCCTTTTGTTGGAGGGAGTTGAAATAAACAATAAAAGAGGTGTAAACTGACCAATAAGATATGAGAAGCCATTCGTTTCAATTATGCTCATGGATCTATAGTAAAGTTCTTCAAGAAGCTTCCATTAAAAAATCGCATTGTCTAAAATGGTAAATTGAGGTATGATTGAAAAAGTCCATGTTGGGACTTATGCATTCACTAAGAAAATTAATACTGACATGTTGGAATTGTCGTGATTATTAAATACAATATAGGGAAGGGCATGAAAAATGCTGTTAATAGTGTACTCCATAATTACTGGTCTGTACAACTTGTCTGTAACTGTAATCATGTGTTTTCAACAGGCAGATAGCTTCCAAATTCAAGTGCCTCCATATCTCCGCTTCTTTGTCCAAGGATTTTCTCCAATACTCCTGAGGGTCACTAAACTGAAAGCAGTTCTCTCTTTTTTAAATATGAGGAATTAACATCCACGGCACAAGCCTCTGCCATTAGGGAATGAGAGTTGTATGATAGATAATCCAACTTCTTGCCCTCTGATCCTGTAATTCTGAGCTTGTACTACATAATTTCTCAACAGCTCCTCATTGTATTTGAGCTTCATTTGCCCACAGAAGTAAAACTAACACACCCTCTATTTATTCCCTTTCTTCCTTCCTTTCTCATTTTACTCACTCTTTCACGTGAAACTTCTGAGATCACCTCTCAATTGAAATACCAGCCCTCAAGGCCTTAACTCAGTGTCATGTTTTTGGGAAAACTTAAACTAAGTTAGTAGTTTTTTTTTTTTTCTCTTGTCTCTTTATTATCACAGTAATTTTAGACTTATTTAAATATTTAATTGTTATTTTGTTCTCTCTAATTTACAGGCTTATCTCTCCTACAATAAAAAGATAAACACAAATATAAGAAAATGATTGTATTTAACATTCTAACTTTATACCCATAAAATCAGTAAATGGTTGTCGAATGAATGAATGGCTGAATGGAAAATGGAAGATGTAAATCCATGAGTTGGTCTATACATTACTGTGTATTGCTTTGATCAATGTGGCAATAATTCAGATAGCAATAGCAGATGATAATTTTCATATTCTCTAAGGTTGTAAATCTTGACTCACCATAGTTCAGATTTCAAGGACCCGGGCTATCCTCTTTCCTGAAAAGGAAACTACAGTAGGTAATACTGATCCACTATGATAGTAAAACCATGGGCGGGCACCGTGACTCACACTGTAATACCAGCACCTTGGAAGGCTGAGATGGGCAGAGGTCAGAAGTTTGAGAACAGCCTGGTCAACATATTAAAACCCCATTTCTAATAAAAATACAAAAACTTATCAGGGCATGGCAGCAGGCACCTATAATCTCAGCTACTTGGGAGGGTGAGGCAGGAGAATCACTTGGACCCGGGAGCAGAGATTGCAGTGAGCTGAGATTGCACCATTGCACTCAAGCCCAGGCAACAGCGCAAGACTCCATCTCAAATAATAATAATAATAATAATAATAATAGTAAAGATATTTGGCCACCCAAGCTATGTGCAAACAAGTAAGATATCAATTTAGACTAAGGATCTCAGATGTATCTGGAAAAGTTTGGGAAAATAACATAGATAAAATTACTTTAGGTACTGATCTTTCTACTCCAGAAACTAACATGCCAATTGTAGGCACTTCTTTCCACATGAAATACTTGTTCAACAAGTTGAAACTGACAGTATGCAAAATGTTTTACTGCCATGTGTCAGGTAGCTTGATGCATTTTATGCCTGAATAAATGCAAAATGAAATTTTAGCTGAAGGTGATGTTATAGCAAATGGCTTTTCATAGAGCAGGGAATAAAGTATATGTCTCCCATGGAGAAACCCATGGTGACAATGGGTCTGATTCATATTTAATTGCCAGAATAAAATCAAATGTACGTAAACTCAGGCATGATAATAAATAAGAAGCAGAATTGGCTTTTTCTCTGACTACTGAATTGTCTAATGTTTGTTAAGAGAAGCAAACAGCATTATAGGTCCAAATATTACTCTAAGGTGTTATAAACTCTGTAACTTGCAGATTAACATTGAATGGTCTTTTGTAATGACACTGATTCTTTAGCAACATGGTTTGTCCCAAAAGACATATGTTGAAATGGTTTGCTGAAATTTTCCAATGAATTTCTTTAAACTTTCTAATGAATTTCTTTAAATTACTATAAACCTGATCTCTGCTCCAGGTTTTAACAATTGGATTGAATAATTATTGATTTCCTTTTTACCAAAATAACTTACTTTGCTATCTTCCCCATTTCTTACAAAGATGTTGAGTACTATATTTTATTTGTATTAACAGTTAATAAAAATATAACATATTATGTGAAATATCTTTATTTGGCATGAGAAGGTTATTTGCCTAAAATGAATCAGTGTAACTTTTAGCTTAAAAACTAGGCGCGCATTTAAAGTTTTAGTTTGTCCATATGGTCTAGTTATGAGAAATATGCACAATCTTGAAATTTTAACAATGGATTCTCCCAGCACCCCACAGGCTCTCTCTATGAACATCAAGCCCATGTCCCAGTGGATACCTCATATGAGTGCCATCTGAAAATACCTGTGTCTCACCAGCAGTTGTGAATCTTAACAGGTGGCTCTACTCTCCTGGTGTGGGAAAAGATGCATAATGTTGAGTACTTCAAAGCACTTCCTTAGTGAAAATAAATGGGAGGCTCTTAGCACCAGAGCTGGCTTTACAGGATCAAGAGAAGATACACAATTCTAAGACTTGTTCCCCTAAGAGAAAATAAGAGGAGTAGATTAAGAACTTTTTTAGTAAAGGACTGTGAAATCACCAGAATCTTTAGCTGGGCTTACAGAAAAGTTTGTTATACTTGAAAAAGACCTTTAGGGCTAGGCATGGTGGCGCATATCTATAATCCCAGCATTTTAGGAGACTGAGGCAGGAGGTTTGCTGAAGCCTGTGAGTTTGAGACCAGCCGGTGCAACATGGTGAAATCCTGTCTCTTCAAAAGGTAGCTGGGTGTGCTGGTGCTGCTGGGGAGGTTGAGGTGGGAGGATCACTTGAGCCTGGGAGGTGGAAGCAGCAGAGAGCCATGACTGCATCACTGTATTCCATCCTGGGTGACAGAGGGAGACCCTGTCTCAAAAAAAGAAAAGAAAGAAAAGCTCTTCACCATGAGCCCAGCTGGAAAAAGATGGAGAAGGTGACTGCTTCTTCAGATACAAAGATGTCAATATAATTTTCATTAAACATTAAAAAGCCAAGAGAATATGACACCACTAAAGGAAGAACATAAAGTTCCAGTGGCTGACACCAAAGAAATGGTAATCTGTAAATTACTTGACAAAAATTTAAAGTATTTATCTGAAAGAAGGTCAGTGAGCTACAAGATAAAACACACTGTCTATTCAATTAAACCAGAAAAATAACACATGAACAAATGAGAAGTTAAATAAAGAGATAACAACTATAGAGAGGAACCAAACATAACTTCTGGAGCTAAGGAATACAAAGTTTAAGCTGAAATATTTACTAGAGAGCTTCAAAAAGCAGTCTCAATCACACAGAGAAAGGAATGTGTGAATTCAAATATAATTCATTTGCAATCACATATTCAGAGGTACACAAAGAAGAAATAGGATAAAAGTATGAAGAAATCCTACAAAACCTGTTGGATACAATTCCAGAAGAATTTTAGTTTTTTTTTTTTCTGTCAATTTTTCAAAGTTAAAGACAAAGCAAAAGAAAAGTGACTTGTCCCACATAAAGGAACTATCATAAGGCTCTAGGTAGATATCTCAGCAGAAAACTTGTGGGCCACGAGAGATTGGAATTCAAGGTGATATATTCAGAGTGAGGCATTCATGGTGCTGAAAGAAAACACAAATATTAAAAAGAAAAAGAAATCTGCTAAGAATATTTAACCTAGAAAATCTGTCCTTTAGAAGTGAAGGAGAGCCTTTCCCAGAAAAGCAAAGACTGACAAACTTCACCACCACTAGACCCGCCTTAGAGAAAATGCTAATGGAAGTTCTTCAAGCTGAAATGAAAGGCCACTAATTAGTAACATAAAACAACAGGAAAGTATAAAACTCACTGATAACGTTAAGCACATTATCAAATTCAGAAAACTCCAATGCTTCAATGTTGGTGCTATTTCATATAATCTCTAGTGTATTGGTCAATTTAATGCAATTTGTATCAAACTTTCAGTGACATTTTTGACAAAAATAGGAAAAAAATTAAAATTCTTTTGGAACTACAAAGGCCCTGTATAGTCAAGGTAATCTGGAGCAAGAATAAAGCTGGAGACATAATGCTTTTTCATATCAAATTCAAATTACATTAGAAAGTGATAGTAATGAAAACAGTATGGTAACAGCATAAAACAAGCAGACAAACCAATAAGACACCATACAGAGTCCAGAAATAAACTCACACATATAAATCAAATATATATCAACAAGAGTGCCCAGAATACACAATGGAGAAATGCTGTTCTCTTTAATAACTGGTATTGGGAGAACTGGATATTAACATGCAAAATAATAAAATTGGATGCTTACCTAAAATAGTGCACAAAAATGAACACAAAGTATATTAAAGATCTAAATGTAAAATCTGAAATCATAAAACTCCTAAAAGAAAACATTGAAAAAAGGCTCCCTGTCCTTGGTCTTGGCAAAACGTTTTTTTGTATATAAAATCAAAAGCACAGGCAACAAAAGCAAAAACTAACAAATGGGATTACATTAAACTAAAAAGCTTCTGTACAATGAAGGAAACAACCAACAACTTAAAAGGCAACTGGTGGAATGGCATTAAACGTTTTCATATTATATCTCTGATAAGGGGTAAAAAAACACAATATACAATAAACGCATACAAATTGAATATCAAACAAACCAAACTCAAATTATTCCAATGAAAATAGGCAAAAGACATGAATAGACATTTTCCTAAAGAAGACACACTAATGTCTAGCAGGTATATGAAAAGCTGCTCACCATCACTAATCAGAGAAATACAAGTTAAAGCGACAATGAATATCACTTCACACTTGTTAGGATGGCTAGTATTAAAAAAATAATAAATGCAACAAGTGTTAACAAGGATTTTGAGGAAAGGGAATGCTTACACATTGATTGTGTAAATGTAAATTGATAGAGTCATTATGGAGAATAGTTTAAGATTCTTCAAAAATTAAAAATAGAAGTGTCATGTGATGTAGGAATATGACTTCTGGGTGTATAGCCAAGTAAACTGAAATCAATATGTTGAAGAGACATCAGAATTCCCTTATTTATTTAAACATTTTTCACACTAGTCAGATATATAAACAACATAGGTCATTGATGGGATGACACAAATAAAAGAGATTTTCTTTATATATAATGCTAAATAATATTCCAATATACATACATTATAATTGTACATAATAGAATTATATATAATGGAATATATATAATTATAATATATATGAACAGCATTTATATCAAACATATTACATAATATATACAAATTATATATAATCCTATTGTATATAGTTATAATATATAGTATAATACACAATTCAATTATATATATAATTCCAATCATATAATTACAATTTTATATGTAATTCCATTATATATATAAAGTGGAATATTATTTGGCCTTTAATAAAAAAGGAAATTCTGCCATTTGTGACAACATGGATGAGACTGGAAGTCATTTAAGTGAAATATTTCAGAAACAGAAAGAGAGATACTATATGATCTTACTCATATGTGGCATGTAAAATAGTAAAACGCAGAGATGCAGAGAATAAAATAGTGGTTTCCGGGGTCTAGAGAGACTGATTAATTTGGAGTGAGGCTTAAAAGACCCATAGATTCTCTTATGCAAGACAAATAAATTCTGGATCTCTATTATAAGGTATAATGTCTATAGCTAACAATACTTCATGGTGTACTTGAAATTTGTCAAGAGGGTATAGCTTACGTAGCTTCTATAAAGTGTTCCTACCAAAAATAAACACATACCCATAAAACCCCAATGATAATAATAAAGGAGGTGGGAAGAAACTTTGAAAGGCAATAGACACACCCCTTCAGAGGTGGTGGTGGTTTTACAGGTGTATACTTACCCTGAAACTCATTAAGATGTATATTTTAAATATGTTTAGGTATTTAAATGTCACTCATGCCTCAATGAGGTAATATTTAAAATACATTTATATTAGCTCTCATATTTCCCAATGTCATTACTTCACTTAAGTCTGAAAGATTCCTTTTAGTACTTCTTATAGGGCAACTGTACTAGAAACAATCTCGGTTTTTTGTCAATCTCTTTGAATTCATCTGACTTGAAGTTTATATTGAGCTTCGTGGTTGTATAGATTAATGTTTTCTTTCAAGTTCGAAAGCTTATTCCATTATTTCTACAAATATTATTTTTCCCATTTTCTATCTCTTCTCCTTCTAAAACTCCCATTATGCATATGCTTTTGTGTCTGATGATGTCTTACATAAGGTCTTTCATCTGAAACTCTGTTCATTTTTCTTTCTTGCATTTTTTTTCTGTTTCTCTGAGATCTGAGACTGTTCATTTTTCTTTTTTTCTCTCTTTTTCTGTTAAGTGTATAATCAACATATTTTTAAGTTTGCTAATTCTTTTTCTGCCAGATTACATCTGCTAGGCCCCTACTAGCAATATTTCACTGTGGTTATTGTACTTTTGAACTCCACAATTTTTGTTTTTAACTTTTATCTCTTTATCAATATTGTTTCTTTCCAATTTTTTATGTTTTATATTTAGACATGATTATATTTAGTCCTTTGAATGTATTTCAAATAACTGTTTTAAATCCTTTTTATTAGCAATATTAATAAAATATAAAATATTAACAACAATTTTTTTACTTTGAATCTACTGTTTGGGCCTCCTGAGACTGTTTCGGTTGACTTCATTCTCTCTGTGAGTGGGACATACTTCCTTCCTTCTTCGTATATCTAATGACTTTTTGTTTAAAAATAGCCATTTAAAAATATGTAATGTGGCAACTTTGAAAATCATGTTTTCTTCTCTTCCAAGCTTTTAATTTTATATTGCTGTATAATAACAATATAATAACAATAAAATTTTTATATTGCTATTGGTATTGCTGTTTGCTTATTTAGGGAATTTAATGAATTAATTCTATGAGGCCTGTATCCTTTGTAGTGTGTGCCCACTAACGTTTCTGCAATGTTAGCTTAGTGATCAGCTAGTGGTTGGACAGTAATGCCCTCAAAGGCCTTGGATCAATAAGTCTTCCTGCATTTGCAAAGGGTTCTAGGTGTGTCTTGTGGCTTACCTTCAGCCTCAGTTCAAAATTATAAAATTCTGTCTTATTCTTTATACTTTCTCAAGGTAAACAACAGCTGAGAGCCTTGGATATTCTCAGGTCTTTCTGTTTCATGCTAACACTCCTTGTTGTGTACACAACCCTATACCTGCATTTTAAACTTCATCCAAGGCCTGCTATGAACATTTCATTTCCAAGGTTTTTCTTTTAGGTATTTTAGTCAGCCTCTTTTCATTGCTGTTATCACTACCTCAGAGAGAGGTGGTGCAGAACAATTACCTGTCTTTGGATTCAACAGACTTACCCCAGGGAAATGACTGTTTTGCCTAGACTGAGGACTAAGTCAGGTCAAATAGCAACAAGAAGTCCTCCCCATGAGTGGGAATTCCTAGGAAACATCCAGAGTGATCAACTAATGACAATTCTCTGGCAATGGAGCATTTGGTAAGCTTTAGTCCTGTTTTATCCCTGTCAATGTCTGCTTGGCTGCTGGAATTCATTGTGATAATGGGCCTACTGGTTTTTATCCAAGGCTACAATGGAGGCGATAGAGTAGGATGGAAATAAGACAGAATACTAGAAAGCTCATTACCCCTACCAAGATTCCGGTGTTTTGTTGTTGTTGGTGGTGGTGGTGTGGGTTTTTTGTTTTTTTAAAAAACACTCTTTGGATTGTTAAAAAAATGGTTAAAGAGATCTAAAGAATTGATTGTGATGATTTTAATCTGTGTTGTGTTTCTTTTATGAACTAACAGGTATTTGGAGATTCTTATTCCATCATTCTTACTGACATAATTTTAATTTAGTTTTTCTTAATGTACTATGTATAGACAGCTTTATAAAAAAGGAAAGTGAATTTGAAAAAATGAGACAAGTTAAAAAAGAATAATGATGATGAAAAAAGACAGTTTTAAGAGGATAACTGTATTTATATTATTGCCACTCTAAAATGTAATTATTTCTATTCAATGAATTGTTACTATACAGTCAAAAGATGAAGCCCAAAATTAAATAACTTCATTTACAACAGCTTAGGAAAAAAAATATTTGATGGGATTCTTACATGTTGAGAAGAGGCCTTTTTTAACACACAGTCTTGTTGACCCTCCATATTTCAGAGAGAAATTTAATATTAGTAAAATTAAATACATACACATATACACATACCTACAGGTACAGATACACTTAGGGTATATAGTACAGTCAATTGTTAGGCTATACCTGTACAGCATGTTACTGTACTAAATACTGTAGACAATTGAACCACAATGGTAAGTATTTGTGTATCTAAATACATATGATTATAAAAAAGATATTCAATATACAATAAAAACACCACATAAAAGATAAAAAGTGGCACACTTGTATAGGGCACTTGTGAATGAAGCTTGTAGGACTAGAAGCGGCTCTGGATAAGTTAGTGAGTGAGTGGTGAGTGAATGTGAAGGTTGAGGACATTCCTGTACTCTGCTGTAGACTTCATAATCACTGCACAGTTACGCTACATCACATTCATTTAAAAAAATTCCTTTCCTCAATAAGTTAACCACATATTATTGCAATTTTCATACTTTATAATTTCTTATTTCTTAAAGGTTTTTTTTTTTACTATTTTTATAATAGCCTTTACATTTAAAATACAAACACATTGGACAGCTGCACAAAAATATTTTTTTGTTATGTTGCTATTCATAAGTTTTCTAATATTTTAAATTTTTAAATTTTATTTGTTAGCTTGTAAACCCATGTTAAAAACTAAAACAGTGACACAAACATTATCCTCAGCCTACACAGGGCCAGGGTCCTCAGTATCACTGTCTCATCTCCACATCTTTCCAACTCGAGGGTTATCAGTGATAGAAACACACATGGAGCTCTTATTCCCTATGATAATAATGCCTTCTTCTGAAATACAACCTGAAGGACATGCTTGAGGCTGTTTTCATTGTTAACATTATTTAATTTATTTATTTAAGATGAAATCTCACTCTGTCACCAGGCTGGAGTGCAGTGGTGCTATCTCAGCTCACTGCAACCTCTGCCTCCTGGGTTCAAGCGATTCTCCTGCCTCAGCCTCCCAAGTACCTGGGATTACAAGTGCGCGCCAGCATGCCCAGCTAATTTTTGTATTTTTAGTAGAGACAGGGCATTGGCCAAGATGGTCTCGATCTCTTGACCTCGTGATCCAGTCACTTTGGCCTCCCAAATTGCTGGGATTACAGATTACAGGCGTGAGCTCCCGCACCCGTCCTAACATTTATTTTTATAAGTAGAAGGAGGTCATTCCAAAATAACAATAAAAATCATACTATAGTAAATATATAAACCACTATCAAAGTCATTTATTATCATGCTCAAGTATTATGTACTATATATAACTGTATGTGTGAGAGTTTCCTATGACAGGCAGCACAACTGGTGTGCTTATATGAGCATCACCACAAACATGTGAGTAATGCATTGATTGTGCTATGGCATTATGACCACTCCAGAATCACTAAATGATAAGAATTTCTCAGCTTCATTATAATCTTATGGGAGCACCATTATATATGAAGTCCTTTGTTGACAAAAATATTCTTACGTGGGACATGACTATATAAACCTGATTCTTTTGATAACTTTTGTTGTGACCTTAGGAAAATTGTTCACTTTATCACCTCATGTTCTCTTTTTCTTAATTTGCAAAATGGGAATAGTAATAGTAGCTATATTGCCTTTCAAAAACTAAGAAAACAGTATATGTTTTAAAGAGATATTTTTTACGGGAAATTGCTTACACAGTTAATGAACGAAACAAGAAGTTGGCAAAGAGATGTGAGACAACTCAGAATTTAGAAAACAGGGAGCCACTAACATTCCATAGACTTGGAGGGAAAAGGAGGAAGTATTTTACTAGCGCTCAAAAGTAGGTCTGTTCATGGAAGTCACGGGAGAGTTGGCACAGAAAATTCAGGCACTATTTATATTTAATATCATACAGAAAAACTATATAAAGAAAACACTGACTTCATTTAACCTAAACGGACCTGTTGTTTGGCATCTCCTTAGGACAATAAAGTTTCCAAACTTTGTGCCTGACCCATCATATCAATGTATTTGCTTTTGGGCATAGTTGACTGTTACTCCTTGGGGAGTAAGGTTCATCCAGATCTGAGAAATGGGCTCAGTTGCCAAAACATAGGTATTGTTGGATGAGAAAAACAAAAGAGAGGGAGGGGAACTGAGACTTTATTATTTACTCCGGCATCTAGAAGCACTCTGTCATAGCAAAAACTGTAGACCTGAATTTGAATTGTGCCTTTGCCCCAGGGTTAACCTGTGTCGTGAATAAAATGAAGAACTTTCAGCGCCAATGTCTCTTACCTTTAAAATGTAGTGGCAATTATGCTTATTATTTCTTGCCTGAGTGACAGATACTACTGTCTATAAGTTTCCTTTTCAAATGAAATTACATAGGATCATGCGTTTTAAAGCAAGAACATACTATTGTTAATAAATGATACAAACTGCAACTAGTGAAAGCTTAAAAAGACCCTGTATTCTGGTATTCTCACATTCATAGTCCTTTACTTGTCTGTCTCTCGAGCCCCAGTCGTTCTTATGTTGTAGAGATTTCTGAACTTGGCATCCTTCTAGACTCTGAACTGCTATACTCTGATACATAAAATCTACTCTAAATATCTTGGGAACTGTTTAGAATAATCTCAAGCAAAGCGGCAAGTTGTAAGTGTTATTTAGAGGCTTTATTCAGATTTAAGGCTTTGTAAATAAAGTGGGTTTGCAAGAGAGTACAGAACTTAGTATTCTTTGTAGCAATTGATAAATAATAAATTATCTCAAAATTTATTGGCTAACATGAACAAAAACTCTTCTATCTCTCAGATATTGTGGTAGAATAATTCAAGACAGGCTCTGATTTGTGGTTCTGACTTGGCATCTTACATGTGATTACAATCAGACGGTGGCTGGAGCTACAAGAGGAGGTAGGAGAGAGCTGGGCATCTTTTTCTCTTAATGTAGTCTTAGAACTAATGTTGTTTTTTGCGTGTGGAATAATTTGAGCTTCCTCACAACATGGTGAGCTCAGCACAGTCAGACAGCTTACACAGTAGTTACAATCTCTGAAGACAGACAATACCTGAGAGAAAAATGAAAGGTGCATTGTGATCATGACCTAATGTATAATTGCTTATATTACAGGCTGTTGTTTGAAACAGTCTCAGAGCCCACGTGGTTTTAAGGGGAAGGAGATGAGAAGGATTCCACCTCTCACTAAGAGAAGAGTCAACATATTTATCTACTTCTTTCAAAATCACTGCAAGAAGTTTCTATTCTCTCCACTTTCATAAATTAGTCCCTGTTGCCTTATCAGAAAAATTTACTTGTAAAATGAGTCAATCAATCCAAAGCAAGTAGCACAGAGACTAATATATAATAAATTCTATATAAACCACAGGTACTAGTAACACTAGCTTAATTAATAAATATAGATATTTGCTTTTTAATAAAAAAAGAGGGCTTTTCAAGTGCAAAGATATAAATAATTTTCTGACTAGTGTTATGTAATTATCTTTACCCATCTACTGGTGAACAGAGAAGGTTATTCCTCAGTTTATTCAGGTGTCCATTAAGTTCTCTTATTTTTCTTTTAGTCTTTGCTTAATGGACCAAGAATTGACTGATTGATTGAGAAATAAATCAAGACACATTAGTACCTTAAATCCAATGTGTGAAATAAGAAGATGCTTGAAGGGATCTGAGAGATGAGAGAAAGAAAGAGAGAGAGAGAAAGCAAGCATGCAAATGGGTTTAAAGAAAGTCTGGCTTTTCTTTAATGTAATATGTCTGGCTTTAAGACTCTCAATCATCTTAGATAGTAATTAGTAGAGCAGATTCAAGTCACTTCGAATGCCATTGGAGCTCAAGTTCATGGAAGAAAATGCAAATTGACAGCAGTAGAAATGTTCAGCACTTAAAGCTCTACATTATAAATATTTCAGTGAGGTAAAAACAGAATCCACAGACATGCCTACTTGGAACAACATGAAACACAAAGTAAAATAAAATGAAAAACCAGTGGAGGGTTGGGGAGAAAGTACTTGCAGACTGATGTTTTTTGTAGCCTTGGTATTTTCCTTATACCACTATTAGATTTAGAACTCCATAAAGATAGGTATCTTTTATAACAAAGATATATAATTATATATATTACAATGATGTATACAGAAATTATATACATAATTTATGGTATGATACATAAAAATAATGTATAATATATAAACTATATGTGGAAATAATTTATTCATAAATTATAACATATTTTATTACATATTAAATCAATTTAGCCATACTATAAATATAATCTATAACTATTTTATTAATAGTAATAGATACTATCATCTGAATAAATTTATTTAAATAAATACCAAATAATGAATACTAATTATAGATTAATAGAGATATTCTGACTTAAATTAAATGTATGTATCATACAATTCAACCATTTATAGGGTACAATTCAGTGAGGGAGTTTTTAGTCTATTTTCAGAGTTGAGCAGACATTAATACATCCAATATTAGAATATTTATATTACTCTTTTAAAAAAATCTGTACACTCAATCAGTCCCACTACATAATTCCCTATATTTCCAGCCATAAAGAACCATTATTATACTTTCTATCTCCATAGACTGGTGCAGACATTTTATATAAAAGGTGTTATACAATATGTGGTCTTTTGTGTTCGGCTTTTTCACTTAGCATAGCATTTCCAAGGCACATCCATTTTGTGGCATATACTAGTATTTCAATTCTTTTATTACTTACTACTATTCTGTCATTGGGATATGTTACATTTTATACATCTATACCTGAATAGATTACCAATTAAATTATTTCTACATTTTGCTTATTATAAATGATGCTGTTATAAATATTTATGCATAAATTTTGATGTTGACATACGTTTTTAATTCTTTAGAGTATATACTTAGGAGTGAAATTGCTCGGTCATACGGTAACTCTTTAGTTTTTGCGTTTTTAAATCTAATGGGTTTCTACAGTAGACAACGTGGCAGAATTTTGTTTTTTTAATCAAGGCTGACAATGTTTGATTGAACAATTTATTTCATTTTTATTTAAGGTAATTATTGACATAGTTTATGTATTTATAGAGTTTATTAAATATTTTAATTTACTATTTCTGTTCATCTTCATCTATTCTTTTTTATTGTAGTTGTCACCTGATACCACATGCTCGCAATGACATATCTTTGCTTCCACACATCTTCTTTGTGCTGTTATTATAAACTATATTTTATGTAAAATATACCCCATATAATAATATTTTATAATTATTGTTTCTGACAAGAGTTTTTAAATCAATTAAGAAAAGAAAGGAGGATAAATATTATGTGAATTACCTTTTACAATTAAATAATTACCTTTACCAGTACTCTGGTATTGTTTATTTCCTAGTGTGAATTTAAATTAATGTCTTTTTATTTGCTTTTATTCTACATAATTTTCTTTAGTATTTCTCATAAAATAAGTCTGCTAGCAACACATTGCCTCAGTTTTTATTTACAATGAATTGCTCTGATTTTATCTTAATTTCAAAATATAGTGTTGCTGGGGTTTGGCTGAAGTTTTCCGTTTCTGATAGCATTTGGAATATGTCATATAACTTTTTTAGCCCCTATTTTGTCTGATGAGAAGTTGATTCTTAATTTTGTTAGAGTCCTTTTGTACATATAAATTGGTTTTCTTTTGCTAATTTCAAGATATTTTTTCTTAGTCTTTGTTTTTTTATTATTTCTACTATGATGTCTTTAGATCTAATTTTTTGTGTGTGTTTGTCTTACAGTTCAATGAGGGTTTTAGATTTGTAGATTCAGGTTTTTCCTAACATTTAAAAATTTTTCAACCATTATATCTTTGAATACTTTTCTGCTCTTTTCTTTCTCTTCTGGTACTCCCAAGGTACATACATTGATGTACTTAATAGTGTTCTAAATTTCTCTAAAGCTCTAATTATTATTCTTCATTTTTTCCCCTCATTGTCTTTTGGATTACACAATCTGTATCAATATGTCTTCATATTTCTGATTATTAATTCTTTCAATTCAGATACACTTTTGAGACCCTAGTATATTTTTTATTGAAACTAAGGTAATTTAACATTACAGTAAAGAATTTTTAGAATGAAGCAATATTCCTGTTCTCTCTCCCTCTTTTTCTTCCTCTCCTTCTCTCCTTTTTTTACTTTTCAACATCCTAGTTTCTCAGCTTTACTCAATACATTCCTCTGAACACCTGATTCCTTGTGATTCTCCCATCCCACTGAAACCTCCAATCCATTAAAAAAAAAAAAAAAAAAAAGAAAAGAAAAAAAAAAAACAGAAAATGCACTTGGGGCACATGGAGGCACAGTGCAGTGTTGTTGGAAAATAGTTATTCAGCACTTTCAGTGAGCAGGATGGGCACAGAGAAATGTCCCATAAAAAAAAAAAAAAAGAAATGGTGGTCTGCCATTTGTTGGATAGAACCTCCACCATAGGACTGTGGGATAGGTGCAATAACAGAGCCCCTGATCTCTTGGGTTCACCCAGTTGAAGCTTTATTATCTGCAACATAAAACTGAGGGGTGGGAACAAGAAATTTTGGTAGCTATTCCTCCTGGTGGGATGCTATAGTACCTATTTGAGAGCCAAGAAGGAGAAAGCCTCATTGTTTTGCCCACATAACCTGGAGTTTCTATGATGTTAATCTGGGGTAAAGATGAGTGAGAAAGTGAGTCATGGATCACGTTCCAATAACTCTCACTCATCTCATTGGAATTTAGTGGGTTCTCCTGAATGAACACTTCTTCATTTACTGCAAGCCCCCAAGATAAATTTTATACACTTTATATGTTTATTTTTAAAAATTTTCAACAGTTAATAGTTTTGCAGAGGATCAGGTCCATGGAGATTCTCCTACAACCATCCTAGAAGTTGTCTCAAAATAGTTATACTTTCACGTTATTCCTGACCTATGTATAGGTACACAAAGCCTAGCACTAATAAGATGTTTACAGAACGCTTTCTGTAAAAGAAAAGGGGAAAAAAAGAAAAGAAAAAACAGTAAGTGAACAAGGCTGAGGAATTCTAATACATAGACCAGTATTAAGTGCTGTGAAGTTGACTGCCCCCACATAAAGGTGCTCAACAATATGGACGCGGTGGCTCAAGCCTGTAATCCCAGCACTTTGGGAGGCCGAGGCAGGTGGATCACGAAGTCAAGAGATCGAGACCATCCTGGTCAACATGGTGAAACCCCGTCTCTACTAAAAATACAAAAAATTAGTTGGGCATGGTGGCGTGTGCCTGTAATCCCAGCTACTCAGGAGGCTGAGGCAGGAGAATTGACTGAACCCAGGAGGCGGAGGTTGCAGTGAGCCGAGATCGCGCCATTGCACTCCAGCCTGGGTAACAAGAGCAAAACTCCGTCTCAAAAAAAAAAAAAAAAAAAAAAAAAAAAAGAAAGAAAGAAAGAGAAATATAACTCAGTTTTGTTTTCTAATTTTGAAAATAGTATGCAAAGAGTATGTTTGGTTTCAGTTCTAAACAGCTTCAGTAGATCAGAATATACGTGTGCCAACAAAGTGGATTGGATCACCATGAAAGCAAGATAGCTCTGCCCTCCGCTTTTTTCAACTAATAGGCATCTTTCCATATATATTACTCTGTGCCCTCTAGAGAAAGCTGGCTCATTGTCAATTCGAACTGGAAACAAAAAATGCACAGAGGAGAATAAACACCTTCTCTGTTAACATGTTGAGGAAAACTTTACAAGAAATCTTTACATAGTATTTCAATAAAAACAAAAATTAATTTTTATTTTTTTGATAAAAATGAGTACTCTGCCCTGTTAGGTGTCTGGATATTTTATATGTAATTCTTGCAAAAAATGAGAATTTTGGGGGTGCGTGCTGTAATCCCGGCACTTGGCGAGGCAGAGGTTGGTGGATCACCTGATGTCAGGACTTCGAGACCAGCCTGGCCAAAATAATGAAACCTCATTTTTACTAAAAATACAAGATTTTTAGTAGGATTTAGTAGAAGCATGGTGGCGCATGCCTGTAATCCCAGGTACTCGAGAGGCTGCGGCAGGAGAATCACTTGAACCCGGGAGGAGACTGCAGTGAGCAAATATCGCACCATGACACTCTAGCCTGCTCAAAAAAAGTGCAATTCCATCTCAAAAAAGAAAAAAAAAAAAAATGCAGACTCTCATATAAGCTATTAAGTGAAGAAGTCTAAGTCAGGAATATCTGAAATCAATGTATTTTTTTCCCATAGTTACTGCATATCCTTTCAGTCATAGGAATAAAGTAAATCCATAGTATTTAAAAATATATATTTAGTCTTTATCCTCTGCTTCTGTGGCTAATCTATAAAAATGGGCTCTTTCAACCATAAGACTAAAACACTCTGTGACTTACTAAGCATTATTTAATAAACTTTTAGCTTTTTGCATTTCTTTTTGTTTCAGTATGTATTTTTTATTTTTATTTTATCTGAAATTCGCATTTGGATAACCAAAAAAAAAAGAAAAAGAAAAAGAAAAAAGCATGATTTTCTTCCTTTTACACTGAAAAACAAAACAACTCAAATGCATTTATTTTGTTTGTTCAGCTACAATACTACAAAAGTGTTTTAAAAATAAAATAGTATGGCAGGAAATGGGCTTTATACCAGATGTGTTTCATAAATTTCAGCTTTCCCATTCTTTAGTCAAAGGCCTTCACTAATTACTTTTTTGCAACACTATAAAAATACCTTTATATTATATTTGACATTAATTTAGTTTTGGGATGTCTGTCTTTTCTGACACTTTCCTATGGGGAAACCTCTAGTCCTGAATAAACTCGATATTGAAAGAAGGAAATGGGTCCAGATCACATGAAGTATATTTTTACATTAGAATTCTTTCTTAGCCACAACTACAAGTGTCATTTATATAAATCAGTTTATCAAGGACTGTGAAATTCTAGAATGCGGCAGTAATACTTATCAAACAATCATCTCTCAAATAATAATTGATTGTCTGTGTCCAACTTCGTTTCTTACTCACTGTTAATGCAAAATATTCATTGGAATTTTAAAGAAACCATAATCAAAGCAAAATATCTAACATGAACTTGTGATCACTGTTTTGAAAAATGTTTTTATCAATTAGTAAATGATGGAGAATTGTTTTTTCAAGATATGTTATAACATAAAACTCTTCCCTCAACTTTTCTTTAGTTCGTTGAAATTCATTTCTAAATTCAAATAGTTGTCATTTAACAGAATGCTAAGATTATACCCTGACAGTCTTCATAATTTGAATGTCCGAAGTCACAAAATCAGACCTTTACACTCTATAAATAGCAAATACAATCCATATTGAATACATTTGTAAAATCGCAATTATGGTTTCTGCTGTTTATACTTTGTAAATCACATATATATTCCGTGTTACTCAATTAGCTTGGTGCAAACAGAGCATGTCCAAAGGAAGGATATCAGGATGTGAGGAGATTTCCAAGCAAGCCCTTCAGGGAGTGAGTAAAAGTACTTTTTCCTTTTGATTTTCTGAAGAAAAAGAAAAGCCTAGATGAAAACTGTAATTTTCCTAAACCATTACACAGTGTTTCATGGGAAAGAATAACTTTGTAAATACCCTGTGTATTCAGGAAAAGATACTGATACAATGAAAAGCAAACATGTAAACAACCAGAAATGGAAAAAGATGTCTTAGTGTTTTGGAATATCATTTAAATACATTGGAATCTATGTTTTCATAGCCATTCAAGTGCCAGATTTTAGTTAAACTTATCAGAACTTTTTAACCCCGAGACCCTAAAATTAGCCAATTTATCCGTTGTCTTTCTGCTGCTGTTTTTTTAATGTGATTTTCAGTATACTGTTTTATCCAACTATCAATCCTGAGATATAAGTATGTCCTCCAAATTTTGACTTAGACGAATCCATTTCAACTTTTTATTGTGGTCCTTATTTTCCTAAAAATTTCATTTTTTTCTCTTAACTCTTTCCAATTGCCATAACATTTACCTTAAGGAATTATCTTTCCTGTCTTTTTTTTTTTTTTTTTTTTTCTGTCAGTAGCATTAAAACAAGTGAAAGAGCACTAATTTGCTCCCTAGGCCTGGATTCAAAGTTTCTTAACATAACCTGTCTACCTCTTTTCAATGAAGTTCATGTTCTCTATTATCAGACTATGTAAATTATACGATTTGCCCTTCCCACAGGGGAATCATTCCAAGACCCCAGGGGATCACTGAAATAATGGAGAGGACTGAACCCAAGCGCTGTGATGGTGCAACAGTTGATCTGACAACCAAGAAGACTCCTAAGTCTAAAGGTCTGGGAGCCTTTACAGAATGGATACACTGAGCAAAGAGATGATTTGTATCCCAGGATGTGAAGAGCGGGATAGCACAAAATTTCATCAGGCTACTTAGAAGAGTGGGCAATTTAAACTTCAGGAATGGCTTATTTCTGAAATTTTTCATTTATATTTTCAGACCACTGTTGACTATAGGTAACTAAAAGTTCAGAAAGCAAAACCATGGATAAGAGCAGACTACTGTACTTCAACCATCAGTTGTGTTTAAATATACAAAGAAGGAAGGACATCAAGTTTTATTTCATGTTCAGAATGTCCAAAGCCCTCTAATAAACAGTTTATGGCAATTATGTTATTTAAATTGTATTACAAACATAACAATAGATATTCTTTTTTTTTTAGCAGACGGTAATACCAGTGTTCAGTAGATTAAATAATGTTCCCATGTCACAGGTGTACTTTGACACCCAATTGCGTTCACATTCCACAAGTTTACCATATGATGTCAGCTCTGGTGGCCTGCAAGCTTGGTGCTTAAAAGAACTGTGCACTACTTCACTCACAGGTCTGGCAGTTGATTCTGGCTATCCTCTTCTGCCTCTTTAGAACTTAACTGCACCTGTGTACTGGGACAGTAACATGTCCTCTCCGTATGATCTGAGATTTCTTACAAAATGATAGCCTGGGCCGGGAGCAGTGGCTAATGCCTGTAAACCTAGGACTTTTGGAGGCCAAGACAGGTGAATCACCTCGGGTGGGGAGTTCGAGACCAGCGTAACCAACATGAAGAAACTCCGTCTTTACTAAAAATACAAAAAACTAGCCATGCATGGTGGCACATGCCTGTATTTCCAGCTACTCGGGAGGCTGAAACAAAAGAATAACTTGAACCCAGGAGGCAGAGGTTGTGGTGAGCTGAGATCATGCCAATACACTCCAGCCTGGGCAACATTAGTGAGAGTCCATCTCAAAAAAATAAATAAAAAGGTAGCCTGTTTCCAAAAGCAAGAACAAGGGAGGAGAGAAAGAAAAAAAGGAAAAGAAGAGAGAGCCACAAGAAATGTACATTGTCTTTAATAACCTAGCTATGAATCCTATACAAAGTCATTTCTGTTGCAATATATTGATTAAGGCAGTAACAAAAGAGAGGAGAAATAAACTGCCATTCTCTCCAGATACTACGAGGGCATGTGGTAATGAAATATCATTCTGAATATTTTAGAAAACATATTCTTCCACATTACCTAAGCAAGTTTATTAATGATACAAAGTAGACTTTTTCTACTATTCTGCATTGTTTTCCTTCTTCACTTGTTGATATGGGCCTTGGAGTGTGAGCCTGGACCAAAAGCCTTCCATAGATGAAACTGGATTTCATTAAGTACAATTGTTAGGTCTTTGACAGTTGCCTTAACAATTCTCACTGGCCTTGGAATCAACAATCAAAGTGCCACATTGATTTTACAAGTCTGGCTTTTAATATAACTGAATTTGCACCAAGTGCCCAAGAAAAACTAAAAACACCATTCACTCCTCTATAACATATTGTGATTGCATTGCAGTAAAATATTTGATGTTTAACAACAACTACAGTTACATTTCTGCCGTTGCGTATTGCAGTACGTACATAGAACGCATCGTCTTTCAGCATGTCAACAACGTATTTCTCCCTAAAGGGGTGAAATTATTATTTTACTGTTCCCTATTTTCTTTCTGTTTATTTTTAACATCAATTCTGAAAATACTATGGTCCTATAATGCCTTTTGTTCCAACTGTAGGTGTTTTCAAACTAATTAATGTGTAATAATTGGAAGTATATGAAGTATCAGACTGAAGTGGTTAAGAAAAAACAAGCAAACAAAGCCAAGGCTCCCGTGTTGAAGTTTACAAAGCTATGGTCAACATTATCAAATAAAGCTCCTCTTGCTTTGCAACCAATATAGCACATTTATAAACGAACATTTGGTCCTCAAAATGTTTGCTGTGCTTGGAATTCCTTCAAACATCCTCTTTTTCTTCACTTTATAAATTCTAACACTGACCATCTTCTTGCTTTATTTCACAAGAGCTGCTAAGGGAGTCTAGACTTTACGAAAATGTGTGTTCTTGAGAATTTATTTTCTGGAAATACAGAATATATGTACTTTTTTCTATTTCTTCTGCTAAGTACAACTAAAAACCTATGGCATTATATATAAAACACAGAATAGATACATATTATATATGAAATGCAGAATAGATACACTTTTCTATTTCTTCTGCCTAGTACAACTAAAAACCTAGGGCATTATATATAAAATACACATAAAAACATTGTGAAGGAGAGAAGAGAAACGTGCTTAAGGAACCCTGGGCCTAAGGAATGTCACAGTGGTGAATTCCTTGGGTTTCCTTTTTACCTTATTTATACCAGATCAGGAGCTAAAGAAGCCACCATACCAGAAATGTTAATGGCTACACACAGAAATCCCCAGTGAAAGTCTGCTGTCTTTAGCTGAAAGACCAGAAAAGAGGACTTCTGGCAAGAAAGTAATATTTTAGAAAATAATGTATTTTAGACAGACACCACAACAAAAATGGTGGCCCTACTCTCATTAACACTAGCACAGCCAGAATGATAAATACAGACTGCCACCTTCATTCAGCAGGATGCAATGATGTTTCCCAACACCTGCACCAGAGAAGCCTCAGAAAAGTGAGCCAGAATTTTCATCTCTATCACATGGTAGCTTTCAATTCCACTTCCAACATGGTATCAGAAGAGATACATGGGCAGCCTAGACTTGCAACCCTGCACCCCCATGTCAGCAGTAACAAGGCACCCCTCACCTCCCAGTTGGGGTTGTGTCAGAGGAAGCCTCGTAGGCTTTCACCACCACCAAGTATTAATAAGGCCACACGCACATCCCATGATGTTACATCTAATACAAAAAAACAGAGACATCACAAATTGAATAGAAAACACAACTAAAAGATGTCAGCACTGAGATGACAGAGTTATTAGAATTGTCTTCCAGAACAGAAAATGAAACACCGCATATTCTCACTCATAGGCGGGTGATGAAAAATGAGAACACATGGACACAGAAAGGGGAGTACTAAACACTGGGGTCTACTGGGGGGAAAAGGGGAGGGCCAGTGGGAGGGGGAGGTGGGGAGGGATAGCCTGGGGAGAAATGCCAAATGTGGGTGAAGGGGAGAAGGAAAGAAAAGCACACTGCCCTGTGTGTTCCTACGCAACTGTCTTGCATGCTCTGCTCATGTACCCCAAAACCTAAAATCCAATAAAAAATTAAAAAAAAAAAAAGAATTGTCTTCCAAAGATTTTAAAGTGACATCATAAAAATGACTAAACCAATGATTAAAAAGACATTTGAACTTGATAAAGAGCGTTTATGGAACTTACAGCTAACATTTACTTAATAATAAAAGACTGAATACATTCCTACTAAGGTTGAGAATGACAGATACCTTTTAAAACACAGTGCAATAAACATGGCAAAAAAATAAAATAAAAAAATAAAAGGCATGCAAATTATAAATAAAACTCCTTAATATGCAGATAATATTATTGTCTATATAGGCAATTCCAGGAAACCTACCAAGCTACAAAGAAAATATATTCAATAAATAATAAGAATTTCAATAAGGTTGCATGACAGAAGATAAACTTACACAAATCAAATATATTCCAATTGTTTAGCAACGAACACATGGACACCAAAATGGAATAAAGTAGTAAAATAAAAATATTTACATATAAACCTGAAAAACTCATGCAGGAGTAATATACCAAAAACTATAAGATGCTGATCAAAGAAATTAAAGATTTAAATAAATGAAGAAATTCAGGTTTACAGACTGGAAAATTCAACTTCGTAGTATAACAATTATCCCCAAATTGATATAAAAGTTGTATTCATTTGTTATTAAAATCTTAAAAAGAATTTTTAGAAATATATGCAAGATTATTCTAAAATATACAAGAAGAGGAATCTAGAAACACTAAAACAATTTTGAAAAATAAGAGTAAAATGAGAGAGAAATGTCTACTTTGTTTCAACACTCATTAAATAGCTCCAGTAATCAAGCCTCTAGTACTATTGGAGGGAAAGACATGTAGTTGAAGGGAACAGAATAGAGTCAAGAACTAAAACTACACAGATATGTCCATACGATTTTTGACAAAAATGTAAAAGGCAACTAAATGCAATAGAGATAACTTTTAAATCAATGCTGCTGGAGCAATTGAAACTCCACAGGCAAAAAATGAACCTCAAACTAACTTTTACATATTATATAAAAATGAAACAAAAATAGATTATAGAGTTAATTTAAAAAGCAATACAAAGAATTATATAAAAAATAAATAAACGGAAGATAATCTTTTGGATCCAGGACTATGGAAGAGGTAAGGCTAGGGTTCTTTGACTTGATACCAAAGTAACAATCTGTACCAAGAAAAAATGATAAATTATACTTCAACAAAATTAGGACATTTTACTCTGTGAGAACTCTGGCAATATGATGGAAAGACAAGCTACAGACTGGACGAAAAATGTAGAAACCATACCTCCATCAAAGAGCTAGTTTCTAGGCTATCTAGAAACCTCTCAAAACTCAACATTTAAAAAAAATCCAGTTAGAAAATAGTCAAAAGATATAAAGGGCGCTTCACCAAAGACAAATAATCACATAAAAAGCAGTTCAATATTATTATTCATTAGGATAATGCAGATGAAAATCATGTGAGCCATCACCAAACATCTATTAAAATGGTGATGATAGAGATAGATAGATAGATAGATAGATAGATAGATAGATAGATAGATAGATGATAGATAATAGATAAATAACAAATGCTGATGAGGATACTGATGAATTGATCCATTCATATTTTCCTTGTGGGAACTTAAAACGACATAACACTCTGGAGAAAACTTTAAAAATAATTTAAAATGCAACTACCACAAGACCAAACAATTGTACTCCTCAGCTTTTGTCCCAAATAAAGGAAAGCTTATGTTAACATGAAACTTCGGCATGGATGTTTATAACAGCTTTATTTATAAGAGTCCCGAATTGGAAACAACCCAGATATCCTTCAATGGATTAAAAGCTCACATTAACTATTATACATCCACAACATTAAACGTTAGTCAGCAATTTTTTAGAGATCATATTATTAATATAGGCAATAATCTAGATGAATCTCCAGAGTGTTATGCTCAGTGAAGAAGAGTTAATTCCAAAAGTTTACATACTATATTATTTCATTTACGTAACATTATGGCAATGACAAATTTACAGAATTGAAAAAGAGACCTAGTGGCTAGGGCTTAAAGAGGATATTGGGCATGAGGGAAGGAGTTTAGTTTTAAAAAGACAATATAGGGGATCTTTGCAGTGATGGAAATGTTCAGTATCTTGACTACAAATAGCACTATATTGGTTGTGATATTGTATTAGAGTTTTATAGAGACTTTTATTGGGGTAAACTGTGTGAACAGTATGTGAGATCTTTCTGCATTACTTCTTAAAACAGCACACCAATCTACAACTACTTCAAATTTAAAAGTGTAAAAGTAACATTGCATAATACTTTATTTGCTATGCTTTACATGTCACCTCTAACATATCATACTGAAAGTGTCCTGAAGATAGGCAATGGTACTTATTTTATTTAATTTATTTATGTATGTATTTATTTTGGAGACAGAGTCTTGCTCTGTCACCTAGGCTAGGGTTCAGTGGTACAACCTAGCTCACTGCAGTCTAGAAGTCCTAGTCTCAAGCAATCCTTCTGCCTCAGGCACACACCACCATTCCTAGCTAATTTATTTTTATTTTTATTTGTCTTATGGAGATGGGTATTGCTATGTTTTTCAAGCTGTTTTCTTTCTCTTTTGTTTTTCTTTTATCATACATTAAGTTCTGGGATACATGTGCGGAACATGCAGGTTTGTTACATAGGTGTACACGTGGCATGGTAGTTTTCTGCACCCAGCAACCTGTCATCTACATTAGGTATTTCTCCTAATACTCTCCCTCCCCTAGTGCCCCCACCGCTGACAGGCCCCAGTGTGTAATGTTCTCCTCCCTGTGTCCATGCGTTCCCATTTTTCAACTCCCACTTATGAGTGATAACATGCGGTGTTTGGTTTTCTGCTCTTGTATTAGTTTGCTGAGAATGATGGTTTCCAGATTCATCCATGTCCCTGCAAAGAACATGAACTCATCCTTTTTATGGCTGCATAGTATTCCATGTGTATATGTGCCACATTTTCTTTATCCAGTCTATCATTGATGGACATTTGGGTTGATTCCAAGTCTTTACTATTGTGAACAGTGCTGCAATGAACATACCTGTGCATGTGTCTTTATAGTAGGATGATTTATAATCCTTTGGATATATACCTAGTAATGGGACTGCTGTGTCAAATGGTATTTCTGGCTCTAGAGCCTTGAATCCCCACACTGTCTTCCACAATGGTTGAACTAATTTACACTCTCACCAACAGTATAAAAGCTTTCCTATTTCTCCACATTCTCTCCAGCAACTGTTGTTTCAAGCTGTTTTCTGATTCGTGGACTCAACCAACAGTTTCACCTCAGCCTCCAAAATCCCTGTGATTAGGAGAGTGACACACTCCAACTTGCCAAGAAACATTATTTAGCGCTTTCAGCTACTTTTTTCTGTGCCTGGTTCTCTTGACAATGGCTAACGAATCTTAAACACACCAGTCCCATTATTTCCCATTTCAGCATATCTCTACTTAAAACTTTTCCTTTGCCTCACACTGCTTTTTAATTAAAGAATAGCATAGACTTTGTGGCCCAGTATTAATCACTGTCTGTCCACTTCTTCAGTGGCATCTCATTCCTCTTCGCCTCTCTTTTGGTGCTTCAGGAAAACTGAACAGTTCCTGATCATGTCCAAGTCCTTCCTGGGTTGGATTTCCTGGCTTGGATCCTATGAACACTGGTCTTTCTTTCTGGAATGGCCTTTAAAAGACTACAATTAGTGGAATAAATTTAGTTACATACTGCTTGAGATTTTAAATAGTGGGCAGTGGGAACATAGTTTGAAAACAAGCTTTGCTGAAAAGATAAGGAAGCTATGAAGACAAACCAGAAAGATGATATTTGAATCCAATCTGAAGGGGCGTGTCACATAGTACAGCTCACTATAGTACTATACAATTATGTACTGCGAAATGATTATTTTCTGTTTTTGTTTTGGAGACAGTGTCCAGCTGCGACACCCAGGCTGGAGTGCAATGGTGTGACCTCGGCTCACTGCAAACTCCACCTCCCAGGGATTCTCCTGCCCCAGCCTCCTGAGTAGCTGGGATTACAGGTGCTCACCACCATGCCTGGCTAATTTTTGTATTTTTGGTAGAGGCAGGGTTTCACCATATTGTCCAGGCTGGTCTCAAACTCCTGACCTCAAGTGATCCACCTGCTTTGGCCTCCCAAACTGTTGAGATTACAGGCGTGAGCCACCATGCCAGGTCCATAAGAACGTTTCGGTCAACAACAAACTACATAGATGATGGCGATCCCCTGAGATTATACCACCATAATTTTACTGTACCTTTTCCATTTTTAGATACATTTAGACATGTAAACACTTACCACTGTGTTACAATTGCCTACCATATTCACTACAGTAACATACTGTACAGATGTGTAGCCTAGGAACAATAGGCTATGTCACATAGCCTAAGTGACCTAGGTTGTATAAGTACCCCTTATGATATTCACACAACAATGAAATTGTCTAATGATGCATATCTCAGAATGTAGCCTCCTCATCAGATAGATAAAAATGAATGATATATTTCTCCTCTACTATGCTATAAAAGGGTAGCATTTTGGAAATTTTGCTTATGATTTTCTCAAATGTTAGAAACATATGAGTTTGTCATCTTTAGAAGGTCTTCAAAGAGATTAAAATGCCAGCAATACAGTTGCTTAAATTGGTATGATTTTTAAAGGCACATATATTTACTAGTGACTTCTTTCTAAACATGAAGCATAATTCTAACAATGAAGATCCTTAGGCCTATGAGGCATTAGTACTTCTTCCACCCGCCTCATCTCCAGTCTCTATAATATGTGCTCACAAAAGCTGTCCTTTCACTGCAGCACTTCTTTCCACACATTTCCATACTTTAATGCATCAGGATAATCCCACAATTGCTTCACCTCTGGATCGGTTTCTCAGCTTTCCCCAAAACATTGCTATGTGGTTTTAGAATTAAGGAGAGGCAGTAGAGGGAGCTCTGACAGCATCAATTCTAGAGCCGTAAATATTTCCTTTTCCATGAGACGCAATCTCACAGCCTCAGTGAAGAATTAACACCTTGTGAGAGCCACTGTGATTTTTCGAGAAGAATATTTGAGATAATGCACATGAGAACAAATGCAGAAATTGTTTAAATATCCACATAGTGTCCCACTTTTATGGAGATCTTTAAAATCACTATTGATAAAAGACCATCTTACCATATACCTGGGAGACATCCCCATCCCTTTTTCTATATCTTTTCTGTTATCTTAAATGTCAACCATACATTTCAAAATCAATATGTAAAAGTATTTGGTAAAACACTGCAAAATTTAATTTGTATTTCTGATGGAAAAGGAGAACAAAATTAGGCTCCCTCTTCCCACCTCCTGGCCCCCCACTTATTTGTCCGTCTGATCAACAGTGGTTTCGATTTCCTGATCTTGAAACCTAATGCTAATTGAACTCTCCTGTGTTCCCCAAACCTACAGTTTACCATTCCATTGATGTCCTACCTGCCTTAACTAATCACAGACCAGTGGTTTGATGACAGAAAGAGCTAGTGACCTTCTCTGATATAGGTCCCTTAGAAAATTCTCTTCTGAGGTTAGTGCAAGTGACAAGACAAAATTCACAGCCATTGCTACTAATGACATCTAACAGCAGCATTAAAAATGGAAACCTCTTGGCACACCTAACAAAGGTCATCCAGAAAACAACAGTGCCAGCTTGCACTGAATACCAGAGTCTCTGCCCGTCATGAACCCAATTACTCCTTCCTCCTGTGTCTCAGGGTATCTGTAACTGCTCACCGGCCACCATCCTTGGAATGTGGCCACGAATCGTGCCATTGTCCTAAAATCAGGGGAAAGATTTCTTTCAGTGCATAGCCTGAAAGAAAAAAATAAAGTTAAAAAAATACTGAAGCTCACTTCTGCAATAAAACAAAATGTTTTTCATTGTTCTGCCACTTCTTGTCATTCAGACTTAGGACATCACTGTCGCTGATGCTGAACCCTAGGTTTTTTTTTATTTATTTTGTTTTGTTTCAATTTGTAAAGCAAGAATAGTAATGCCCATAGTGAGAGGCTTTGTAAGTATCAGAGATGATTCATGCAATGTTTGACACAATGATTGGCACAATGAGAGAGGTTTATTAAGATTGGCGTGTTATATGTATTGTGATTTATCATTTATTTGTCTTACTGAATAAGTTGGAAAAGTATTAAGATATCAGTTTAGTTGTTACTAGGAATTGATGTGATTATTTTTACATGTTATTTTGCTGTGGGGTACAGAGTCCTACTAAAAGGAGTGTCAGCACAAAATGTCCCCAGATTCAAACTGTCAATTTAAAATAAGTATCACCAATTATTCTCCATTATTTACATCAGCCAGCCGAGATACTGAAAACAGACTTGGTTAGAATTATAGAAGGAGTAGTAGAGTCAGTGGGAGAATACTGAGATCCATATCAAATACAGATCTGGAAGAATCATGAGCCTCATTCTAATAACTCAATTCAGAAGTCAGAAGCTAGAGAAAGTTTTCATTTTACATTAGGGTACAGATTTACAAGATCCTCGTTAGATTGGAAATTCATTTTAACTCACACTTGTGTGATAATTTTATTGTTTGAAAATTGTCTCCTTGAGGTTATAGCCATTAACTATCTATAGAACATAAGTTAAGTGTGGTATTTTCTTTAAGTGACTTTAAAAGTGAAAAAAAGTGGCTGCTTTGATACTCATCTACAACAAGTATAAACTTAGCGTCTACTTTGTGTACTATGTTTGGTCTTGAACTTATGACAATAAATATGCTAAACCCGTTTTCAAAATGCTTATAATTCAAAGGAAAGGCAGGCATTGAAACAAATTTGTCTTTAATAACACAATTATTATACAAGGTATAATAATCATGCTAAATAGTGATGAAAAAAGGCTTCACATATAGTTAACATAGGCATACCTCAGAGATATTGCAGGCTCAATCCCAGATCACCGCAATAAAACCTATATTTGAGTAAAGCAAGTCACACAGATGTTTTTCTTTTTCCATGTTTTTGAAAATCATAAGTCTATTAAGTCTATATATAGCCTACTAAGTGTGCAATAGCAGTATTTGTAAAAAAATTATACACACCTTAGTTAAAAAATACTTTATTTTTACAAAGTTCTAACAGCCATTTGAGCCTTTAACAGGTTGCATTCCTTTTGCTGGTAGAGGGTCTTGCCTCACTGCAGATGGCCGCTGACTCATCAGGATGGTTGTTGCTAAAGGTAGAGACGGTTGTGGCAATTTCTTAAAATAAGACAACAATAAAGTTTGCCACATCCGTTGATTCTTTCTTGTCACAAAAAGTTTCTTTGTAGCATGTGATGCCGTTTCATAGCATTTTACTCACAGTGGAACATCTTCCAATATTGGTGTCACTCCTTTCAAACTTTGCCACTGCTTTATCAACTAACAGTATATAACCTTCTAATTCCTTTGCTTTCATTTTTTTTTTTTTTTTTTTTTTGAGACCGAGTTTTCGCTCTTGTTACCCAGGCTGGAGTGCAATGGCGTGATCTCAGCTCACCGCAACCTCCGCCTCCTGGGTTCAGGCAATTCTCCTGCCTCAGCCTCCCGAGTAGCAGGGATTACAGGCACGCGCCACCATGCCCAGCTAATTTTTTGTATTTTTAGTAGAGACGGGGTTTCACCATCAATATTCACAGCAACTTCACCAGTAGTAGTTTCCATCTTAGACAATTTCTTTGCTCGTTCAAGAGAAGCAACACCTTGTCTATTAAAGTTTTATCATGAGATAGCACCAATTCAGTCATACCTTCAGGTTCCATTTCTAATGACAGTTGTCTGTTTATTTCCAGTATATCTACAGTTACTTCTTCCAGCCGAAGACTTAAACCCCTCAAAGTCATGTATGAAGGCTGGAATCACCTTCTTCCAAAGTCCTGTTAATGCTGATATTTTTATCTCCTTCCATGAACAATGAATGTCTTAATGGCATCTAGAATAGCAAACTATTTCCAGAAGGTTTTCATTGTACTTTGCTTAGATCCATCAAGGAAATTACTACCTATGGCAGCTATAGTTTTATAATATGTATTTCTTAAATAATGTCAAAATTATTTCTGATACATAGATTGCAGAATAGATTCTGTGTTATCAGACATGAAAACAACATAAATCTTCATCTGTATCTCCATCAGACCTCTTGATGCATTATCAATTAGCAGTAATATTTTGAAAGGATTTCTATTTTTTTTATTGAGCAGTAGGTCTCAACAGTAGGCATAAAATATTCAGGAAACCATGTGATAAACAGGTGGCCTGTCATCCAGAAGTTGTTACTCCATTGATAGAACACAGGCAGAGTAGAAATAGCATAATTTCTAGGGATCTTCTTAGGCTTTTTGACAAGGTAAATGAACATTGGCTTCAATTTAAAATCACCAGCTACTTCAGCCCCTAACAAAATAGCCAGTCCTTTGAAGGCAGACATTGACCTCTCCTCTCTAGGGTTATAAAAGTCCAAGTTGGTATCTTTTTTTCAATAGAAGACTTTTTCATCAACATTGAAAATCTGTTATTTAGTGTAGCCACCTTAATCAATAATCTTAGTTAGATCTTCTGAATATCTTGCTGTTGCTACTACATCAAGACTTGTTGTTTCACCCTGCAATTTTATGTTGTGGTGATAGCTTCTTTCTTTAAACTTCATGAACCAATCTCTGCTAGCTTCAGACTTTACTTCTGCAGCTTCCTGACCTCTCAGTCTTTATAGAATTCGTTGTTTACTTTTAAGGAATGTTTTGGCTGGTTTGATTTTTTTATCTAGACCATTCAAACTTTCTCCATGTTACCAATAAGGATATTTTGTTTCTTTCATTTGTTTGTTCACAGGAGTAGAACTTTTAGTTTCCTTCAAGAATTTTTCCTTTGCATTCACACCTTGGCCAAATGATTGGAGCAGAAGGCCTAGTTTTTGTCCTATATGGATTTTTTTCATGCCTTCCTTACTAAGCTTAATTGTTTCTAACTTTTGGTTAAGAATTAGATGTGACTTTTCTTTTAACTGGAGGCCATTATAGAGTCATAAAATGGCCTAATTTCCCTAATGTTGTATTTCAGGAAATAGGGAGGCCTGAGGTACGGGAGAGAAATGGAGGAACTGCGGATTGGTGGAGCAGTCAGAACACATGCAACATTATTGACTAAGTTCACTTTCTTACATGGGTACAGTTTGTGATGCCCCCACCAAATGATTACAATGTTGACATCTAAAATCAGCTATCAGGACAGTCTGAGATTCTGACATCAGCTGAAAGGAAAACCAAGTTACCAAGAAGGAACTAAGAAATAACCCACATTGGAAAGTAGAATGATCTATGGCCTTTTTTTTTTCACTATATTATTTCTCAACATCATAATCATCTTATTTATTCAGATCCATAGGCTTCTTTGACTTTTCCCGAAAAGTTGATTTCAACAGCATTTAAACAATGTTTTATAGTGACAACTCAGGTCCTTCTAGGAAAGAATATCATGTTATCTACATGGGCAGGTTTCTAAACAGCTAAATGAAAGGAATTCCTATCCTGTGCCTCAGATCATGCACTGACTATGCTGGTAAATTACATGCTATTCCCTCTAATTAGACTGAGACCTTCAATGGTAAGAGGACTATTTTATTTACTTTGAATGAACATCTTGAGGTGATCACTAAAATTGTTTTTAGTATCAATTCACCCCAAGAGGCCAAGAAATCTGGATTAAGTGGACATTTCTGAGGCAAGGTGTTTGTTTCAAAATGATAGGGGATATCACAGCCAACATTGCTATAGAAGCTATAGTCCAACATGCTACTAACAGGAGTGCTGGAAGGTGTAGTCAGGAGAAACTTAGAATGCCATGCAACAGAAGCATCAGAATATTTTCAAGAAGCACTACAGTTCAGTTGTGGTAAACTAGGGCTTCATCAAGTATCAGAAGACTGAATCTGTCAATATCAGGTTAAGAACAATTATCATTGCTCCTAACAACACTAACTACAAAGTAAAGGCCCTGGGTTTAAACTTTGTAGGACATAATTCAAATCCTGGCTTTTTCATATTATGGTTTCATACCCATGAAACCATATAATATAACAAAGTTTCAGGCTTCTCAACTGTAGAGAAAGAGAAACATACATTTATTCTTCAAAGTTATTGCAATAATTTGTTGGAATTATGTCTCACATAATGTATAGACCTTATACCTGCTCTTTCTTTCATGTGGAGATGGAGAACTACTGAAGAAAATAACCATCACACAGTCCCACATCTAGGTACCAGAACAAGTCTCTAGTAAAAGTTGAATTGAGCTTTAATATAGTGCCTACTGTGTGCTAGATATTTAGTTAATATTTGATACAGCAAATGACATAATACAATCACTTTTCAATGTTAGGAAGTAATGGATGATTCAGGTTTACTGAGAATATCATTTAAAACAAATTTCATAGAAATAGATTACTCCATTGTTCTTTTTTTATACAGAGGAAATAGGACAGAGATGAAGCATGTAGACAGAGCAACCAATGAGAGGCAAGGCTGACAATTAAACTGTGGCATAAGATTTTCAATTGTTCTCTTTATATATTTTTGTCTTTAAGAGTTAGGTTAAGTTGAATAGATAATCCAAGAGGTCCTTAGGTCACACTTACTCTTTGGCTCAAAATAATTCAATGACTGTTCTTTCAGATATATGGTTTTCAAAATGTTTTATGCAATAAACACACAATATATCTCAGGGTGGTGTTTTGTTTATGTATGGTGTGTGCCTGTATACAAGAGTTCTTTTCTACATATATTCTCCATAGATGCAGATTTATTTGATTTGAAGTAGATTAAATGCATGTGCATTTTCATATGGAACAAAGGGAATTGAGAGGCAGAGTGTTTGTCTTTCTGTTAGAGAAATACCATTTGCATTTATTCCTTGATTCATTTTTCAATAATTTTGCACTAAAAGTATTTTAAAGTAATAATATAATAAACACCTGAGTGCCACGGCCTGACTAAATAACATTGTAAGTTTTTATCATTGGCTTCATGGTTATTAAAATGAAATTGCGATTTCCTTTGTAAATTCTCCCTGAATCTATTCCCATCTCCCTACTCAAAAGTAATCACTCTCCTAATGTTTTTCCCTATTCTATTCCTACAAATGTTTATTATACTATAATTTATTTATGCATCTATAATCTATGTTTGCAATTGATTTTCATGTTCTCAAACTTTATATAATGTTATCATACAGCATGAATCATTCAGCATTTTGCTTTTCTTAGTAAATATTATAATTTGGGGATATTGGTGCACATATTTCCAGTTCATTCACTGCAATTCCAGCACAGGATTCTGGTTCATGAATATCTCATACTTTATCTGTATCCAATTGATGCACATTTAGTTCCAATTTTTACTGTTAAAAACAACACTGCAATTAAACCCTCTGGTGCATGTTTTTCTAAATATATTCCTAGAAGTCATGGATTTTTCTGGTTGTCACTTTTTAAGATTACTTGGAAAAATAGTGAGAATTTGGGGCAATTTACTTAATTTAACCCAGCTCAATTTCCTTGCTTAAAAATGAGGATTGTAAGTCCTATAAGATTTAACAAAAACAAAGTGATCATCTTTTATGAAATATCAGCAAATTAGGATAACAAATGGTCTCTCCCATTTTTTCTTTCTCATCCTAAATTGTGTCTGTAGACAGAGAACTGAACATACAAGGGTGCCACTGGGGCATTTAGCATTTCATGTGTTTATCTAAGTCAGAGAAGCTACCCATATAAATGAGAAACATCTACATTCTGTCTGAGTTTGTCTGAGTAACTTTTACATTGATATTCAAAATCATCATCTTTGAATTTCTGATTTTGTGACCCACATATGTGGGTGGTGTGTCTGTGTTTCTCTGATTTTCAAAAAGTAAAAGAAAACAATGCTGCTGAATCTTATTTCTTATTCTGTTCCATTTCTCCTTCTCTATTTTATATTCATTTGCTTGTCCTTGCTGAGGCTTCTCAGGCTTTTCAACCAAATGCAAACATTAAATGAAGGTTTTCCTGCAATTTCAAAGCAAAGCAATTACCCTAAAGGGAGAGAAGGCAATTGTTGATTGTCCACAAACATAGTGAGGCTCAGCATACACATTTGGAAGGAGAAAGGGAGGTCTGAGCTAAGAATAAGAATCCAGGACAGTGGTCCTGCTGGATACAAGTTGTTAGGACGGGGCAAGGAGAAAATCGAAGAATAAAGGTTATGTTCTTAATATGTATGTAGAAGACTCTGATATGAGAACCTCGTCTCTTTCACAAGACAGCACAAAACTGCCTGTGTTTGGGGATTTCAAGGTTATGAGAAAGCCAGTGTCATTCTTCATTTGCCACTGCCTCCGATAATCTTGTGTTGTGTCTGACTGTTGAGCCTTGATCCCCTCTCCATCATGACAGAGCCTATATTTTAGCCACCAAACTAAAAATTATATGCCTAATTTTATAGAATGTGCATTTTTAGAAAATGTATATAGCATAAATGTAATTTTTCCCTTTGGCCCAGAAATTATATTTCTCTGAATATGAACACATAATAATACTGTAAAACCAGTCTTATATTTATATATAAACATATTTATTTTCACATTCTTTAGACCTGAAAAAAGTGTAAAGCATTAAATGCATGATAACTAGGCAATAAATAACTTAAATAGCATATATTCATGTTAGAAAATATTACAGCACCTTTAAGTTGAACTTTATAATGAACTTACAATTTGTAAACAAGGGGAAAACTTCTCACATCAAGTTATGGAAGCAAAATATAATAATAATACAAGAGGGTTTCAATTGAATATATCGTCTACTACAAATTTAAAAAGGATGTAGGCAAGGTCCAATAGCTGACACCTGTAATTCCAGCAGTTTGAGAGGCCAAGACAGGAGGATTATTTGAGTCCAGGAGTTTGAGAATAGCCTGAACAATAGAGTGAGATCTCCTCTCTACAGATAAAATTTTAAGGATTAGCCAAGAGTGGTGGTGTGCACCTGTAGCTCCACCTACTCAGGAGGCTGAGGGAGGAGGATCACTTCAGCCCAGGAAGCAGAGGTTATAGTGAGTCCATGTAGCATGGCACACAAAAGAAATACTCTGTCTCAGAAAAGAAAAAGTACCTAATATGACTGAGGCATGAAAAGAAAAGTAAAAATGTAAATATATGGTCTGTTTTACTTTTAATACTAAATGCATTTTCCTTCATGTTTTTGTGTATGTTTATTCTATTGATACAATAGGTATGTGCTGATTTCACAGACTGGAAAAAAAAAGTCTTAAGTTTTAAACGATTGCCATTGTTTATGGGTAGTTTTATTGAGAGATGAGATAACTTGGACAGTATAAAAAAAAATCTTCTTCACAAAGATTGGCCACAAAGCCAGTCAAATGATTGGAATTCTACAGCCTCATTTACAACATGAGGCTCTATAACCAGATCTGCCCATGGGTCTACTCTCACTAGACTCGTGGTTTACAGAGGTCCTAAGGGAAAAATGCACAGATAAGTGTGAGGATGTTATACAGACATTCATTATTAAACAATGATCCACACTGTGGCAAAGCAGTCTTATTTCCTTGTTTATGTAGGGTAAAAGGCCATGTTTATTGCACCAAAAATTTCTCTCTGGCCTAAAGATGTTGAACAGATGCGGGGAATAGGTGGTCTCCCTTGAGTGGGCTTCTTCAACAAGTGGCGTGGAAAATGAGTGAGCTTTCAAGTCAAACACACCTAACAATTTGAAAGAATGTCTGATGTCTGTTAATCTGCTTTCTAAAATTTTATGTAAAATAAGCATCACTCCTCTTATGAGGTTGCTTTGAAGAATAATGTGGATGACATCTGTGAAACACCTTTAAAGCATGGTTTGTAACAGAATCAAAACTTTGTCAACTAGTAGCAAGCATTCAGCTCTTTCTGTTTCCATTGGAGGAAAGAATGAAGCAACAAGCAATTTGGGAACACAATTGAGCTGAAATAATAAACAAGGAATCAGGGTAAAAGGTAGTAAATCATAACACTAAGAAAAAAGAAGTAAGCAAAACAACAATACTAAAAACAGTAACTTCCAACGTCAATCACTTCTGATTACTGAGGCAAAGCAATTTCTAGTTAGCAACCATAATTTAATATAACTTGCTGTCAAAAGATTAGAAAGACCCCATAATAACTAATATACTTTGCTCTTGTTATAAACTCAATGTTGACTGAAGGCTCTTGAGTATTATGAGGCAGGCACAAAGATATTCCTTTCAGAATTGTTTCAGTAGTGAAACTCTGAAAACTAACTAAATGCCTATCAAAAGAGGAACAGAAAAAATATAATGGCTACATTACTGTAAATGACAACGACATGGTGGGCAAAAGCCATGGGTTAGAACTCTAGAGCAAAGGGTAGATGTGAAACTATATGTCATATGTGAACAAAACTATCCCATATCTCCAGAAATTATATTTACCTCAGAAACAACACACATGAAAGAATTCAAAGGCTGTAAGGTCCTTACACTGTCTGGGAATTTGAAAGGTAGTAACTAATAATAATATATAATATGTAAGAGATATAGGTAACAACATCATTACCAGCACTTATGACAAAAACAGTAACATTAATAATAATAAAATAACATATAACTAACAATCTAAAGAGTATAATAAAATAAAAGTAATAGGTAAATCTAAAGAAGTGCAAAAAAGAGAAAAGAAAAACAAAAAATATGTGGGACAAATAAAAACACATAATTGAGGTACTTTTAACACAAATATTATTTTGAATATCCAAGCTTTTTCAACCTGTGGCCCACAGGCCATATGCAGCCCAAGATGGCTTTGAATGCAACCCAACACAAATTCATAAACTTTTTAAAAACATTATGAGATTTTTGTAAGTTTTTTTTTAGCTCATCAGCAATTGTTAGTGTTATTGTATTTTATGTGTGGTCCAAGTCAATTCTTCTTTTAATGTGGCTCAGGGAAGCCAAAAGATTGTACACCCCTGAATTATGTTAAATAGTTGTAATTTGTCCAATTATAAGACAATGAATGACAATCTAGATAAATAATCCAATGACATACTGTTTATAAGAAACAAAATTTAAGTATAATAAATAATAGTTTATATATCTAGATATACAATGCAGAGACTAACATAAAACTTCATAAATGTGCTAATAAAAGACAGATTGTCATTTAAGACAATACTTATTGCAGAATGTACAGAGAGGCATTTTATGATGTTAAAAGAACTCTATCAGGAAGACATAATAATCTAAAACTTTATTTGCCTAAGACCATATTTTAAAATATATGAAGGAAACCTTCACTGAACAAAAATAGAAAAATTCATACTCTTAGAAAAATAAGTTACCATGTCTCTATAAAGATTTCATAAATAAAAAGAAAACAAATTAATAACATAAAATAACTTAGCACAATAATTAATGCAGTTTACAAAACTGACATATATATTTGGTATTTTATTTATTTATTTTTTAGAGGCAGTGTCTAACTCAGTCAACCAGGCTGGAGTGCAGTGGTACAATCGTGGTTCACTGCAGTCTTGAACACCTGGACTTAAGTGATTCTCCCCCCACCCCCCCATCTTCTGACAGCTGTGAAAATAGGTGAAAGCCAGTGTTCCCAGGTATTCTTTATAAAAATATGAAACATTGCAAAGAATAACTGCAAATACATATTCTTTTCTACTGTATTTAGAAATACTATGAAAAGTATCTATATGCTAGACCATAAGGTAATGCAGAATGAATTTTAAATGTCTAAAATTATGGATAGTTGAACATCCTAACACAATATAATTAATTTAAAAATCAATGATAGAAATGTACCTAGAAAATTCCCCAGTGTTGAAGATTACACAACAAAATTCTGAAGGACTTATGGATCACACAAAAAAAATCACAATAAATTTCAGAATGACTGCTAGATACATTAAGAGGAATGAAATAATACAAATTAGAGCAGGAACAAATGAAGTAGAGACTGTGTATCTAAAGGAAAAGCTCTGAAAATGCAAAATTGGATGGAGATCTGTTGTGAAAGAAAGAAAAGATAAAAATTAACAGCATCAGGAATGAGAACAGCAACAAAATTCTAAAGACACCTAAAAGCAGTAAACATTTTTACAGATAATATTTAAAAACTTCACTTAAAAACTTTGAAAAATGATCAATTATTTGAAAAATATTAATGCCAAACTGCACAAGAAGCAGAAAATCTGAAGACACTATATTTAGTAAGCTAATATAATATTGAAGTAAGACTTTTCCTACTAATCAAACTCCAGATCCAGATGGCATTACTTGTGAGTTACTCAAATACTTAAAATATAAATAGCACCAATCTTAAACAAAATTATACAGCGTATAGAACATATAGAATTTAATCAAATACCAGAGTCACTGGAAGAATAAAATTTTCAAGTCAATGTCTCATATGCACATAAGTGGAAATATCTTAATAAAACATTAAAAATGAATACTACATCATTATCTAAACAAGATGATATATGATATACAATGCGGCAGTAGGTATTGTTTCCACTTGAAGTTCAGTTAATGCAGTTTATCACATTAAGGATAATGCAGTTTATCACATTAAGCATGCCAAAAACATGCTTAATTCAAATCATTTTCAAAAGCATTTCATGAAATTCACCACCCATTTATGAATAAGCTCCATATGAACTGGAGATAATAGGACAGCTAACGTGATAAAGAGATGCTACAAGCACCAAACACTTTATAAATAACATTGTACTTAATGGTAAATTATTAAAAACTTTCCCACCGATTGGGAATTAGAAAAATGGTTCCATTACTGCTACTTTTTAAATGAATTTTTATCAGATTATCTAAAGAATAAGAACTAATTTTATATGTATATATATATATATATATATATATATATATATATATATTTCCACCCATCTCTATTGACAGATAAAAATAGATAGAGATGGAAAAGACAGAAATTAGAAACTTCATTATATACAAAATTAGATATTGCATTTCCATGCTCTTTAACAAACTATCAGAACATGAAATGGAAAAAGAAAGGGTAACATTTGCAATTGTATCAACGTAACATCAAACACTCAAGGAAAATGTAATGTTTAATACATGCAATACCTTTACAAAGTTAAAGAGAGAATAAAGAAGACTGAAATAAAGTAATATATGTATAATAGACTGGAATAATGTATTTTTAATAGATGTAATTCTGAACAAAAATTGTTGTTGTGTTTTGTTGTGTTTGTTTGTTTTGCATTCACTAGTTGTTTTACATTTTATATGCAAATGAAATGACTAACAACTACGATCTTTATAAAGCACATTGCTGGATAACTTAAACGATCAAACATGAAGACATACTCATTAAGGCAGTAGTGTAACACGGTCCAAAGTCAGACATACAGCAAAGACACATAGAAGCACACACACGTGTACAGTAAAATGATTCACAACAAATGTATCACTTCAGAGCACTAGAGAAATCTATGTCATTTCAATAAATAGTAAACATGTACTTGTTATAGTTTTACTAAACAAAATAAATTTATTAAATGTATACTCCTACAATATATCATACACAAAATAAATGCATGGTTTATAGATCTAAATGTGAAAGTGGAGCAATAAAGTTTCTAGAAGGCAACATACAGAGTAATTAATTCACTATTTGGGATGGACAAAAAGTGCTAACACTCATGGTGAATTTTATGTTTTAACCATAAAAGGAAAGGTTAATAATGTGAACTACATTAAAAATAAAAATTTCAGCTTGTATCAAAAGATGCCTTTAAGGAATGAAAATGGAAGCCACCAAGTAAGAAAAGACATTTGCAAAACATATTTGGCAAAGGACTTCTATCTAGAATATATATACTTACATATGTATGAAATTCTCAACAATGAAAAACAAATGCAAAGCAGTTGGAAAAGGACAAAGAAAAAGGGAGAAGGGAGGGGAGACATTGGTAAGCTCTCGAGTGACATTTTACAAAAACTGTATAACTTAATGTTCAACAAATATGTGAAAATTTCTGAATATTACTGATATACAGAGAAACTGAAATTAAAGGGCCAGCGTGGTGGCTCACGCCTGTAATCCCAGCACTTTGAGAGGCCGAGGAGGGTGAATCAGGAGGTCAGGAGTTCCAGACCAGCCTGATCAGCATGGTGAAACCCTTTCTCTACTAAAAATACAAAATAAATAAATAGCTGGTCATGGTGGTATATGCCTGTAATCCCAGCTACTCAGGAAACTGAGACAAGAGAATTGAACCCAGGAGGGGGAGGTTGCAGTGAGCCGAGATCAGGCCACTGAACTCCAACCTGGGTGACAAAGCGAGACTCCATCTCAAAAGAAAAAAAACCACAATAAATATATATTTCTAAGCCACCTGAATGACTAAAATTAACATAATTCTAAGCATGAAAGGATATGGAGGAATCTCAACTTTCATCTTGGAATAACCACTTTAGACATGTGTTTGAGATTATCTGTTAAAATCATACCTATGTGATCTAGCTACACTACTTACATATATAAGCTGGAGAAATACTCATTTAAATACCGCAAGGGCATATACAAAAATATTTATAGCAACAGTATTCATAATAGTCCCAAATTTCAAAAAAAAATGTTTATCAAGAATATAAAATAGATAAATAATTGGTGATATTACATGTAATATACAGAGCTCTGAGAATGCACAATCTAATGTTATATGCAATTATAAATACATATCTCTTGAATTTGAGGTTGTGTGAAAAAGGCCAAACACAAAAGAGCACACCCTGTACCATGTGATTCAGGCAGGCTTCTGGAGTTTTGTTATGTTCATTGTTTTGGTAGCATATGTTTCTGTTTTTTGTTTTTCCTTTTTGCAAAACATTTAAAAGCTGTATACTATGGCTTGTGTGTTTTATTTTATGTAATACTTTGAACAGTTTACCTACAAAGTGAAACCACATGTAATATATTTGGATCTAATTTAAGGAGATGCATATACAAACATTTAAAATGTTTTGAAGAGTCACATACCATTGAAGTCAAGAGTTGCCTCCAGTAATAATTTAGCTAGAAAATATGTTAAGATTTTAATGCTTTAAGTTGCAGTAATGCGAACAGTTTGTACAAAATACTTTTAGGTTGATATGCTAGCTGGGAGACTAAAATCCCAAGAATATGGTTAATATATCTTGAATTTGTGATGGAGTTTGTCTACTTAACATTTTTGAGCAATTTTCTCATTATAAAATGACATGTGGCACTTCGAATCTCTTTAACCAAAGCCAGACATCAAAGAATATAAAAACAGCTTTATTTTTTTAGTAATAGCTAAGGACAATGAATTGTTGCTAACTGGTACTTGGACCTGGACTACTATGTAATATACTTTATTTGCTCTTCAATAACTTAATTAAATAATGTGTGAAACAAACTAAACAAAATGAGAATATATTTCTGATAGTGACTCTAACTTGACTCTCAATTTCAAGACATTTAATAATTTCTAAAAACCCAAGATAAATTCCAGAAAATATTTGTGTCTCTGATTGATTATTTAGGACAGATATGCGTTGGTATCTCTGGCATATTGGCATATAAAATATACTGGTATATAGTTTGGATATAGTATTGTATCTGAAATTTCACACATTTTGACATTAAATATTGACTGAATTGTCATTTTTTCATTTCTTTCTTTTCTAGATTTGTGATTTTAAGTTTCTTAAATACGCTGATGTTCAATTTTACTTCTCTAAAATGATTCTATTAACAAATAATTTTCAGGATTCATGTAGGTCCATAAACTAATCTGTAGTTATATAAGGTAGAGATTGGTTTAACTGCAATTGCTGAGTGCATTTATTAATTTACGTTACTGAAATTGACTAAGTAATATTTAAATCTCTTCAGTCATCATCATGTGATGAAAGTGAAGCTCTGCACCTAATTCATTCAATGAAACTTAGATTATTATATGCTTATTTATATTTGGATATCCTTACATATTTTATTATAAGCTATTATTAGGTTGATGCAGAAGTAATTGAGGCTTTTGTCATTACTTTAAAGGCAAAAACCACAATTACTTTTTTATCAACCTTGTGTAAGGTTTCAATGGTACCAAAAAATTGGTCAGGGTAGCAAAATGGAGTATTATTAACAGTTACAGCTGGATGCGGTGGCTCACGCCCATAATCCCAGCACTTTGGGAGGCTGAGGTGGGTGGATTGTGAGGTCAAGAGATCAAGACCATCCTGGTCAACAGGATGAAACCCCGTCTCTACTAAACACACAAAAATTAGCTGGGCATGGTTGTATGTGCCTGTAGTCCCAGCTACTCAGGAGGCTGAGGCAGGAGAATTGCTTGAACCCAGGAGGCGGAGGTTGTGGTGAGCCGAGATAGTGCCATTGCACTCCAGTCTGGGTAACAACAGCGAAACTCAGTCTCAAAAAAAAAAAAAAAAATATAATATATATATATATATATATATATATATAAAACAGTTACAACAAAAAATACAATAAGAGAGATGAATATATCCTTGTTTATCTTTAGTCTAAACTTCTCATATTAAAAATGAAAAAGCTGAGGTCTAATGCCACCCAGTGATCAGGGTGGCAGACGACTGAATCTGAAGATATTGAAGAGAAGTTGAGTCATTTTTTAATATATCATTAATGAATTATCCTTAGTTTTATCGCATTCATACATTTTCAGTAGATCTAAAATCACTCTTTATTTATCAGAGTGGTACAATGGAAGAATACATGATGATTTTATTCTCTGTGTAATAGTCATTCATATTTAGGTTTTTATATATTTATGGATTTATATAAACTTTATTCATTTAGAGAATTTTTAATTTCACAGAAAGTTGAGTGGGAAATAGAATTTCCACGTGTTCACCCTACATGTGCAACCTCCCCACCATAAACATCATGCCCCAGAGAGGAACAGTTGTTGGAACCTATGAACCAACATTACCACATCATCATCACCCGAAGTCCTTAGTTTATATTATGGTTCACTCTGTGTTATATGTTCCATGGGTCAAAGAAATGAACAATTACATGCATCCACCATTCTGGTATCCTACAGAGCACTTTCACTGACCTAAGTATCTCCTATTCTCCACCTATTCATCTCTCCCTCTCTACAAATTACTGAAAACCATTAATATTTTTATAGTCTCCAGAGTTTTGCCTTTTCCAGAATGTCATAGAGTTGGAATCATATAGTATTATAGGCTTTTAGATTGGCATCTTTCAGTTAGTGATATGCATTTAATTTTCTTCTATGTATTTTTACAATTTGATAGCCCATTTATTTGTAGTGATGAATAATATTTCATTGCCTGGGTGGTACCACAACTATCCATTTTCCTACTGAAGAAAATCTTTGTTTCTTACAGGTTTCAACAATTAAGAACAAAACATCTGTGCACAAGTTATTGTGTAGACATAAGTTTTCAGTTTCTTTGGATAAATACCAAGGAACATCATTGCTTGATCATATAGCAAGTGTATGTTTAGTTTTATTTTAAAAACCCTCCAGGCCGGGCGCGATGGCTCAAGCCTGTAATCCCAGCACTTTGGGAGGCCGAGGCAGGTGGATCACGAGGTCAAGAGACCAAGACCATCCTGGTCAACGTGGTGAAACCTCGTCTCTACTAAAAATACAAAAACTTAGCTGGGCATGATGGCGCATGCCTGTAATCCCAGCTACTCAGGAGGCTGAGGCAGAATTGCCTGAACCCAGGAGGCAGAGGTTGCGGTGAGCAGAGATCGCGCCATTGCTCTCTAGCCTGGGTAACAAGAGCGAAACTCCACCTCAAAAAACAAACAAACAAACAAAAAAAACCTCCAAACTGTCTTTCAAATGGCATATCTAACAGCAATAAATAAAATTTCTATAGCTCCACATTTTCACTGGCAGTTGGTGAAGGCAGTGCTTTGGATTTTAGTCAACCTAGTAGGTGTGTAGTGATATCTAACTGGTGTTTTAATTTCAAAATCTCTAAAGATGTAAGATGTTGAGCATCTTTGCTCATGTTTATCTGCTACATATGTATCTTCTATAGCAAGGTGTCTTTATATATATTTTGCCCATTTTAACATCAGATTATTTTCTTGTTTCTTAGTTTCAAGAGTCCTTTGTACATACATTTTAGATAACAGTTTTTATCAGTTAAGTCTTTTGCAAATATTTTCTCCCAGTCTGTGGCATGTTCCTTTTCCTTTGGCAGTGCCATTTGAAGAACATAAATATTGTTTGCTTTTTTAAAAAATGTAATAATGTCCAATTTATCAATTCTATTATCCACAGATAGTGCCTTTGGTGATGTATGTAAAAACAAATTGACAAACGAAGTATTATCTGGATCTTCTCCTACAGTATCTTCTAGGTATTTCATTGTTATGCTTTATACATTTAGTTCTATGATGCTTTTTGAGTACCTTACTTATTTTTTGGTCTGAGATTTTTCAAAGGATGATGCTCAATGTCAAAAACCTCCATCAGTCTGTAAAGATACTACGAATATTCACCAGTGATGATTAGGAAGGAAGGAATTTCTTTCATTGATTGAGTATCCAAATTGAATCTGGCAACATACTGAATCATATGGGAGAACAGTCACAGAATCTTAGAATACATAAGCTGGAAAGAGAGCTGGGAAACTGTTCCCCTTTGATGGAAATGCATTTAATGCATCAACAGGCAGATAAAAATGAATGTCTTTGTCAAATAAGCTTTGAAAAATGTTAACTAACATGCAACATATGCCTTTACCTTCCAGATTTTTTAACCCATTAATTTATTAATGAATCTTGTAATTTTTCAAATGAGCAATACATGATTCAGAGTTTCCCAAACTCATTTTACTGAACAAATATATTTTTTCTTAATAAACTAGTGTTTTGAGTAGAAAACAACTTTATTTAATAGAAAAGAAAATAAACTCAAGATAAAAGTTTCAACATTAAGCCAAAAGTCATCCAGCTAGTTATGAGGCTATCAGAGGTGGCACAAAATGGATGAGTAAAAGTTACTATCAATTTTATTTGTATATTCTTCTCCCTTAAAAAACAGACTCATAAAATAAGGGATCACAGAGCATTTATTGGGATGTACCTAGGAATGGAGGAATGACATGATAATGGCCATGCCTTGACATTGAGCCCTAATGTCCTAATGGATATAATCTCTATCATAATATAAGTGATTGTGTTATGACTGAGTGGCTGTTCTAATTTTTGGGAGTTTATGTTTTCATGCATACATTGCTAACTCTAGCCTTTTATAATTGATGCAGCATCAAGACAGTGTTGCCTATGTTGTTTGGGGTCTTTCTTGACTTGCCCCACTGATCTCACTTACAATAACTATATTTAGACTGCTCTATTTGCCTGCTGACTTTGTATTCAGATATTATTTTTGTGGTTATCCATTCTTCAGTCATAGAAAAAATGTATCTGTTAATCGTGATTTATTTTCTCCTTAAAAAACACCATTAATTAAATTATTTTCCAATCGCATTTGGCTCCTTGCAGTGAAATAAATGCAAAGTGTAGGGACATGTATTCTTCACACAATTCCAAAAGAGTTGACATGGGAGCACTTTAGTGAGAATTCTGAGCAAAGATTAGCATTATGAAACAGCTTGTCCATCTGTTAGAACAAAAGCTAAATTGAATTCAGCTTTAGCATAATGCATGCATTTTCAAAGCAAAGTATTCATTCAAAGTATCTGTTGTACAGGTAGTGCAGTGTTCATTACTAAATGCCACACCACAAATAAAAAAACTTAACATTTTGAAGTCCTAGATATTGATAATTGAACTTTGGTACTATGACCCTCTCTAATAATCTATCCAGCAATAAAACAATAAAACTGGTTATATTTATACAGTTAATTTGTGCAGTGTCTGTCTGCCAATGTTTCCTATGTGTACCACAAAACAGAATAAAGACATTTTCAAAATATGCAGAATATTTTCTTAGTGAAATCTTATATTCATTAAGTGAACAAAGTCTTAAAGCATTTGATAAAACAAGTTTTGAGTTTTTATAGCAAAAACAAGTAAACAAATTTAAAAAACTCTTGAACATTTCACAAGTCATGCTCACATGAAGAAAGGACAACCACTTCATTCAAAAGGATGATGCTATCCTGATTGAGAAAAGACCAAGAGCTCACAAAGGCAGGTAGGTAATTGGCATAAATCTCAGTTCTTTTACTTACCAGCCATTTGGCCATGGGCAATGTAAGCGACTCATCTCATCTCAGTGTCCTCATTTGGCAAATGGTCAGAATGACAATTATATTGTCCTGTGTATTAAAAAGTGAATAATAGAACGTTACTAGAATAGTACTTAGAATTCAATAGATGTGCAGGAAATGATTTCCTCTTTTCATTTCACAGAAAAAGTGCTCATTTACAAATGCACAAGTTATTGTATAGTTCAGTGCTAGAGAAAGGAAGGAAAGCCACTTGCCCTTATCACGCTAATTTACTGAAACAAGGCTATATTGTGCAATAAAATAAGATATTGTGAATCATTCAAATGAAGAAAATTGAACTAGATCCAATTTGTATTGCAATTCAATAGTTACAACACTTGTGTTTCCTTAAATATTTCTTCTAAATGACACCTAGGTGATATGTAGAATACTTGGCTTTTTAAATATAATTTAAATTTTATTTGGCAGTTTGTAATACTATTAAGGTCCTTTTACTTCTGAAGAGGATAGAGTGAAAATCTGACTTACACAATAGAAATGAGCAAATGGTTTGAGAAGAAAATTCTCAAGGAAATTGAAATGGGCAAAAAATAAAGGTGTTTAACATATTTAGCCATCATAAAAATGTGAATGAACATCACAATAAGATTTAGCTGTTGTATTGTTATATATTATATTGTATCGTATTCAAGAGAACACGATTTAAAAACTTTACAACACTAATTATTGGGAAAGATGTGTGGAGAAACTAGACCATAAATACACTGTTGTTGGAATGCAAAATGATACAACAAATATATAGACCCTTATCCACCACACTATATACCTATCCTACAACACAGAATTCCATGTTTAGGTATTTATACAACAAAAATAATTACATGTGTTCTCACAAACTTTTTCTGAGTGTTCACAGCAGAACAGGAAATCAACAGATCAATGACTGTGAACTGAGGTAAATCTTAACAATGGAGAACTACTCAAAAAGAAAAAGAATCAACTAAGAGGTAGTGTATTAGTGTAGTCTCATTCTGCTATGAAGAAATATGTGCAACTGGGTAATTTATGAAGAAAAATAAATTTAATAGATTCAGAGTTCTACATGGTTAGGGAGGTCTCACAATCATGGCAGAAGGTGAAGGAGAAGCAGAGTCACATCTTATATGGCAGCAGGCAAGAGAGCATGTACAGGGGAACTCCCATTTATAAAGCCATCAGATCTAGTGACACTTAATCACTATCACAAAAATAGCATGGGAAAGACGCACCCCACGATTCAATTACCTCCCACTGAGTCCCTTCCATAACACATGGGGAATGAGATTTGGGTGGGGACACAGCCAAACTGTATCAGGTAGTTGGTGGAGAAGGAGCTGGATAAGTAGAAAACACTTATTATTTTCTACTTGACAGTCTCGCTCTGTCACCAGGCTGGAACGCAGTGGTGCGATTTTGGCTCACTGCAACCTTCCCCTCCCTGGCTCAAGTGATTCTCCAGCCTCAGCCTCCCCAACAGCTGGGACTACAGGCACATTCCACCATAATCAGCTAATTTTTGCATTTTTTAGTAGACACGGGGTTTCACCATGTTGTCTAGGATGGTCTCGAGCTCTTGACCACATGATTCACCCACCTCCCTTGACCTCCCAAAGTGCTGGGTTACAGGCATGAGACCTTTTAAAAGACTTTAAACTATGGTCAATAATATATATTTATTCTTTACTCAGTGGAAATCCATGAAATGTTTTAAGTCCAAAGGTGCCAAAAAACTTTGCAGGAACATAGATGAAGCTGGGACCCATCATTCTCAGCAAACTAACACAGGAACACAAAGCTAACTAAATACCACATGTTCCCACGCATAAGTGGGAGTTGAACAATGAGAACATGTGTGCACAGGAAAAGGAGAGTCACACTCTGGGACCTGTCAGGGAGTTGGGGGCAAGGGGAGGGATAGTATTAGGAGAAATACCTAATGTAGATTATGGGTTGATGGGTGTAGCAAACCAGCATGGCACATGTATACCTATGTAAAAAACCTGCATTTCTGCACATGTATCCCATAACTTAAAATAATAATAAAAAATGAAAAACAGTACTTTAGAACAAATTTTACTCTGGGTTGAAAATAGATTGTCGAAGATATAGTTGGGAGTCAAAACAGTGAAAAGAAAGTAAATAACTTATTGTAGCTATTTTACTGAGACAAAATGTGCATCTTTGATGGTAATGTAGCGAAATGAACCGATTTTAAACATACAAACACATTTTCATAAACATGCATATCTAGATTGATGTAGACATAGATATTGCTATAGGAACAAATGTAGATATATAGATATAGGTATGTAATATGGATATGAATGTTTCTATGAATATAAATATAGATTTGTAGAACTGACAAAGTTTTCTGATGACTGAATGTAGAAAAAGAGAAGGTGAAATTAGATATGCCTAATAGATTTCTGTCTTGGGAATTTGGGGAATGTGGTTCAACTTAAAAATTATGTAACACTGGGAAAAGAATAGACTTAAGATTTTTGTCATCTTAAGACTACAGCAACGTGAAGCAAACAAGAAGAAAATAATGCCAATGCCCAAAGCTATCTTGGAGCAGCAACAAGGAAAAATTGTATCTATTGCAGGTGTCTCAGGAGTGGTAACACTAACAATTTTTGTAGAGATGACAATGGATGCATGTGTAATTTGGGTCCCACTTCGATGATAACAATTGATCGATTAAATGTACAGCGGAGCAGTATAAATTATCTTTTAAGGGCTATCTTGTGTCAAATTTGCCAGATACATAATAAAAACAAATCCCTTTAAGACATAGACTTCTAGAAATACCAGTGTAATAGGACATTACTTCTCTACTAATCTGTGTAAAAACAAAACAGGCATAGCTAAATACCAAGAAGAACATTTTTTCTACCATAATATAAAAATAAATTTAGGCTTGTATACTTTTTTCTAACTGGAGAAATTCTAGATATCCATACAGTTTTCTTGAATATCTGCATAGTCACAAGGCCAAAATGAGCTACTTTAGGAAATATTTTTCATAATTTTCAATTTTTATGTAAAGATGGAAACATTTACTCTCTGGTTACTTGATGAAAATTTTAAATCTATTAGCAAAATAATGGAATTAGGTGGTTTTGAAATCACTAGCATAATTTGCCATGAGTTCAGTAAGTCAGGAACATCTTCCTTACAATCAAGGTACATAAAGATCTGGATGAAGGAACGTTAGCAGAGAAGACAACAGATGACATTATTAACCACAGGATATGAAATCTAGATCTGGACTTTACAGCCACTTAGCAAGTTACTTCACAATCTTATCTCTCACTTTTGTCATTTATACAATGAAAATAGCAGGTTTATACTACGTGAGGGTATTATAAAAATTAAATATATTCTCAGTCTGAAAATTGCTTTGGATATGAAAACAGTGAATATTAGTTTCTCTATTTATTAAATTATTCAACAAACACAGGACAGCACTAAATGAGAGCCATGCTGCATGTTGATGATGGTGATAAAGGAGTCCCTGTCCATGAAGATATCACATTCAAATAGGAAAAAGAGCCAATACCAAAGACTAATTCATTAAATAACTGACTCAGCGAAAAATGTAATGGAGAAAGGAAAAGGCTTGAGAAATAAGGATTTTTAAAAGTGAACAGGATAATTTAGATGAGCTAGTCATAATTGTCCTCTGTAAACAAAACCTGAGTAAAATGAAGGACTGAGCCATGCAAAGGTCCAGGTAAGACTATACCAGGTGAAGACAAGAGCTAAAGCAAGAGTCTTGAAATAGAAACCATGCTGGTGTCCTCAAGGACAGGTAGCGCTTTCAGTAGATGTGTGAAAAGAGATTATAGGGGATGAGAAGGACAGCAGGAAAATCTGTTAGTTTGTAACTACAGTCATTCAGAGTAGACATGATGAAGGAATTGGATCGGATTGATCAACAGATATTTGGACTTAGCCAAATTGCAAGTCATTTAATATCAGGAAGACTAGAAAGCTAAAATCACAAAGCAATACTCAGGGTTAAATTTGGTAGCATCTAATAACTTCTGGGGAATTAAAACCTGTAATACCCCTTAAATGCCGTTATATCAAAACTAAATGCATAATTCTCCACCGTGCTTTGTAGTTTAAAACAATAGCTAATTAGGTAATGAATATATGTTAATCATAAAATAACTAAAAGAAATATAACAAAAATAATTACAACACTACCTCCCAAATACACTCACTATTGATAGAGATAGGTAGATAGGTGGGTAGATAGATAATCTGTAGTTAGAAATACACCATAACACTTTTAGGCATTTTCTTTGGGTAAAATAGAAATAGACCCTAACACTCTCAGGCATTTGCTGTGAGCCAAACATTTTATAAATGTTTAAAAGTGGAATACTAATATCCACCCCATCAGTACATTTGTCCATATATCCTTCTAACCATCCACATTTCTAATTTAATGTATACGTTAATTAACATGACCATTTTTATTGTTAGCATATCCAAAGATGGAACTTTTGAACAATACAGATGACTTAACACTTCATAACTCTCATCGTTCTCTTTCTGTAACATATGTGGAAATCAGTAAGTGCTTTAAAGGACAGAATGACCTTAATGAAGACATTAAGTAACTGAAAAACAGAGACAACTTTAACTGTAGTAGAAGGTTAGAAAAAATTTTCTCATAGCCATTTTTTTTTCATGCTACCCTTGACTTGATCTGAGAAATTCATTGTAACATGAAAATTTAAAAAACCCTCCAGACCTTGAGGGAGGAATTTCATCAAATGCTTCTTTTCAAGTAATAGCACATACAAATAGAATACATGCATCTGTAAAATATTAAATATCAATGCAACATATAGTTATTCCAAAGTCATTCATTTTATATAAGATGTTAGGTCTTGATTCTCCTTTCAATATATCTTTGCTACTCTACTCCTGATAGATTTTTTTTTTCTTTTCAAATAACAGCTAGGTATGCGGATATGACAGCAGCACAGATTTTAGCTTCACACTGCATGCATTACCCAATCCAGGCTCACAGTAAGTTAGAAAGAAAACAATATATATACAATCAATTGTTGGTGTTTTAGTTAAGGATTCATTTTTTGTATTTGTTATGTGTGTATGTGTCCATTATAAAGAATGAAAGACAAAGCTGAAAGTTTTGGAAAGCGTAATTAAGGCAAAGTAAACACAGCATGAAGAGTCAGAGTTAACCAAACCTAATTCTCTGCCATACCGTAAGGAACGGACGCTTACTCACTGGAGAGTTTTGAGGACTGGTTTTAAATCCTAGTTTCATTTTGTGACATTTGACAACTTACTTATAATCAGAAAATGAAAGATTCTTTACCTGTAATATGAAAACATGAAAGAAGTAATTAGCTCAGAACCTTTGAGACAAATATATATATTATGAATATATATAAATATATATATATTATATATATATTTATCTCAAAGGTTTTGAGATAAATATATATTTATTATATATTCACATACATAGATATTTATAATATGTATTTATATTATATATATATTATAAATAGTGTCAATTTACTTATAGTGACACATTAGGGAAATGAAAACATCAGTAAATTCAAATAGAGGCAAGGCATCCTGAAGGAGGTGAAAGGAGTTACGACCTTACAGATGATTAGGCGTCAGCTTGCTCAGTACAAAGGTTGGTTGGAGGAGAAGGCATTCTAGGACAGAACATGGGAATAAAGATACCAGAGTATAATAATGCATCATTATATGCCATTATTTTAATATTATTATGCAGAGAGCTCAGGGTTCTAGAGAGACTGCACTTGTGAGTAGGCACCTTGCCTAGAATAGTACCTGGCCCAGAGTGAACACAAAATTAGATACATTAGGTTAATTAGACACTGCTATACATCTACGTCTTATAAATGCCAAAACTGGATGATAGGATGATCTTATTGGTCTTGAAATTTGCTTCTCTTTAGTAATAATTTTTGGCCGGATATTAGAGTCCCAACATTTAAAAATTAATGGGACAAAATCTTTACACGATGTTTCCATTATTAATACGCTTAGAGTTCTCGGCAAGGCGTCTTAATGTCTATAGATTCTAAGTGATGAGTAACTCTGGCCTGGCATCACTTCTTCTGCTCAGACATGTACCCCTACTCTCTGCGAATTTAAATTACCCTCTGTTAGACTACATAAAACAATTATTCCCAAGTTAAATTAAATCTCTGCAACAAATTTTTAGTCAGTTTTCTTGTCTTTAGCAAGAATTTTTTCTCTCATCTTGTTTTTGACAGTAACAAAGGCAAGAGTCTGAATGGAGAAACAGGGTCCCTTGACTCTATTTCCACTAAAGCTTGCTTATTTATAGAGATATGTTTCTAGTGCTCTATATTTACTCTGATGTTAACCTACTATTTGTTTGTTTGTTTTCATTGAAAAAAAAATCCAAAGAATTAATGAGCATACAGAAACAATAAAATATAATAAAGTTTGAATAATAACTTTAGAAGTTCTCATTTCCTGAATTGTTTTTTCCACTACATGCTGGTGAAGTTTCTCAGTAATGAATTGAAACACATAATCAATAAGCCAATATTGTTTATTTTTAAAGCCTTTAAAGAAGGAAATACAAAGAGTGACTGATTGGATACTCCTACCACTTTTAGCGACTTGAAGGCCAGTTACAATTTATTCCACAAATATCAGAGTATCTATGCATGTGTTTGTAAATTTTACAAGGATTTAACATACCGAAAATTGAGATACCTCCACTCAGTCATTCATTCACTAATTTATTCAGCATTTCAAGAGCAGTAACAAATGAGTCAGGACAACTAGACTTTGAAAAAGAAGACATTTTCCATTATGTGTTTAGACTTTTTGCATTACATGCTCACACTTTTCACTCTCTTGTAGATATTAAGACAAAGATGATGGAAGAACAAGAAATATGACCTGGTAATTATTCTGTTTCTCAATCACCCACTGTGAAGAAGGATGGAGAGTGGACTAAGAGTCCTGGAAATGAGGATGGAGAATGAAACAGATAAAGTAAAGATAGCTTAAGAGATGCTCATGTGGTAGAATTTACGTAATTTAGAACAGGAAAATGATAGAGAAAATCAACAAGGATATCTAGGACTTGAACTCAGATCTGGACCAAGCAAACCTAATAGACATTTACAGAACTCTCCACCCCAAATCCACAGAATATACATTCTTCTCAGCACCACATCACACCTACTCTAAAGTTGACCACATAATTGGAAGTAAATCACTCCTCAGCAAATGCAAAAGAACTGAAATCATAGCAAACAGTCTCTCAGACCACAGTGCAATCAAGATAGAACTCGGAATTCAGAAACTAACTCAGAACCGCACAGCTTCATGGAAACTGAACAACTGGCTCTTGAATGTTGACTGGAGAAACAATGAAATGAAGGCAGAAATAAAGAAGTTCTTCGAAACTAATCATAGTATAATGAGTAACAAGAAATATCATTTGTTGAGCACAAATTATATATTAGGCACTATGCTTAGTACCTTGCATGCCTAATCATACTTTAATAAAAACTATGTTTTAGGTAGTATTAATATGCTAATTTTTGAGTTGACTCGTCACAGTTCACAATGCTAGCATGTGTCATTGCTAAAATTTGAACCCCTTCGTTTCATTGTAGAGGTCATACTCTTAAGTAGGTAGCCATTTTAGCCATTTTTCTTACCTGCTGTCTTAGATTGTTTAGACTGCTGTAACAGAATACACAGACTGGGTGGCTTATAAACAATAGAAATACAGTGACACATTATTGGAGCCTGGGAAGTCCAAGATCAAGGTATCAGGATATTTGATACCTGGTGACAGTTGGCTTTCTAGTATCCTTGGTGTGTTCTGACTTGGTGGAAAGGACAAGGGAGCTCACTGGGACTTCTTTTATAAGAGCTAATTCTTAGGTCATTAGGGTGATGACCTCGTCATTTCTCAAAGGCCCTGCCTCCATATGATATTACTCGAGGATTAGGTTTCAATATATAAATGATGGAGAGAAGCAAATAAATGTTTGGTCTGTAAGCACTCGCTTTATTCTTTGTGACATCAGGACATAATGGAAACAACTCCAGAACAGAACTGAGACTTTTGGTTTGTATCCTGATGTCGCCATTTGTAAATCCTATGCACTTGGTTACTTGTGTTTTCAATATAAATCTTTGCTTCTAGAATAGTTCTATGGTAGCTGGAAACTCTTGCATCTAGAAAGTGGATATTTTAACATACTGTTCTGCCAATAATAACACATCCATATGTTGTTAGTGAGATAACTTAATTTTTCTAACAATATTTTATTGTTTGTAAAATAGGCATACACATCTGTCTCGCTGCTGTGATAACACTTTCAGATAAGGAAGTAAAAGTAATTAACATAGCACCTGACACATTTCTAACCAATAAAACATTAGATTAATCCACATTTCCTCCAAATAATAAGACAAGATAATCTAATATCTGTTCATCCATAAATTGAAGATCCAATAAACCATGGTTTCTTAACCTGAGATTAATGTAATGTTCTTTCCAGCAAGTAATCGAGACAAAATCACAGAGCATATGGTTATAATCAAGGTATTCTCACTACTACACAGATCTGTGCTCTATAAGTTATGGAAAGACAGTTTAGAAGAAAGAAAAGCTATGGGCAGATTTGCAAACTTAAAGTGGAATCTATTAGCCAGAATTCAAGCCAGAGATATCAGCCAAAGACTTATTTTTCTGGGACCACAAAGCTGCAAAGCACAGCAGGAGCCATTTGGATGTCAAGCAAGACAGAACACACGGGAAACATTTGTGATAAAGCTCAATATGATTAATGATCTTGAATGCTGTGGAAGGAAGGGATCATAAGGGTGAAATCTACAAAGAAATAATTTACTTAATGAAAGCGTTATACAATGATCAAGTTATTCTAATCCCTGTACCTCAATACTACACACACACACACACACACACCACATGGGTGTGCACACATGAAATTCTATTTATTTAGGATTAGGGAGGCAACCACCTAGCAAACAGATTCTCAGAATGCTCAGTAGAAAAAGCAATTGCTTGATAAGTTCAAATTTCAACATGTTTACTAGTTATACATTTCAAGTAATCTCTCCTGTTAAATTTTAGTTTTGTTTTATACCTCTATGGAAATTTAGGTGAAATCTATGAAAAAAAAACTATTGAAGTGTGAAACAATGCACCATAGAATACTTTTTCACAATGAACTTTCCCTTCTAAATCACTAGATGTCCATTTTTCATATCTAGCAGAGATTTTGTAGCAGATGAATATGGTTAGAAGCCCTAATATGTGGCAGAGTTTTAAAAAACTGTCTTCTCAGAGAGTAAAGAGATGGAGGCGAAAGGGAGTCAATTTGTGACTAAGTAAGACTAAGCCATGAAGACACATGGATATAATTTGCTAGTAGCTTCTGGGAGGAAGTTAAAGTCAGTGGGAAGTCATAGGTTGTGGGTCAGGAAACAGGGATCAAGCCAGTCACTTCTGGACTAGGTAAATGGGCTAGAAAATATGATATAATTGAAAGATGGTATCATGGTATGCATTAGGCTAAGTGTGTACCATGGTAATACCTGTTCAGTCCTGAGAAAGCCTCAACAGTCATAATTGCCAGAGAAGAAGGCGCCAGTGAAAATGGTTTCTCATTGGCTAGAGAATTACCCCTCTATGTTTAGGGAAGTGTTCTTTGATGTCAACCACAAACTCGGTTAGATCTTTGTGTTATGCTGCACAAACCTCTGGAGTTTTACTTCAGAGCTCCCAACAGCCTACTTATTAAATCACTCATCACTCTATCCATTGATTAATTTAACATATATTTATGGAATGCCTTCTCTATGTCAGGCACAATGCTAAGCCAATTGCCCTACTAAAACTCAACCTCATGAAGTTTTTGGGATTTTCTAAATTTTTAATTTAATTAATTAATTTATTTTGAGACAGGGTCTCAATCTGCTGCTCAGGCTGGAGTGCCATGGTGCAATATTGGCTCAGTGCAATCTCTACCTCCCAAGGCTCAAGTGATTCCACTCCCGAGTGTCTGGAGCTATAAGCACATGCAACCAGAGACAGGGTTTTGCCATGCTGCCCTGGCTGGTGCCCAACTCCTGAGCTCCAGTGATCTGCCCACCTTGGCTTCCCAAAGTGTTGGGATTACAAGTGTGGGTCATCGTGCCAGGCCAAAGTTTTTGGATATAAGGGAAACTTTAGTGCATGAGTTCCCTAAGGCCAGAGACTATTCCTTTTTCATGTATAAGCTAAGACCATGATCTAATACATGGCAAATAATCTTTATAGTATGATAGAATTTAACTAAATGATCCCCCAGAACTGCTCAAGCTCTACTATTCCAAAATAATGAGGATAATGACAACAATAATGATGTCAAACTGATAACAATAACTAACACTTTTTCATGTTCACTAAATGCCAGACTCTGGTAATTACTTTACATGAATTAAGTCACACTATACTCAGACAAGCATATAATCAGTCATTAATAGCTCACATTTTATATTTAAGGAAAGTGAGTCCTAGGTTAGTGAATGTGGACCAAATCTTGAGAACAAAAAACTGTAGAACCAGGAATCACACCCAGGATGACTGATTCTAAAACCACCATGTGATAGTATCTTCTTTCTGAAGAAACATTTGCCAGTGATAGATCAATATTGCTATGGGTAACAGCAGCACCAAAGTACAAATACACTCTTTCCAAATACAAATTTTAAAGACAGAAGAAATATCTGTTAAATACAATTTGGGATTTTCCTTCTATCCATCACACTCAATGCAGTTAAAAATTCAGGTAACTTTTTACAGCCTCCCTTGCCATTTAACTTGCCTCTCCATTACTTTGGCACAAGCATCACCATGGCAACCCTTTTCTTCCAATTGGGTTTACACTAATGTTTTTTCATGTTAACTACTGACCTCGAGAATACGCTCTAACTCTGGCTCTACTGTAAGTTAGGATAACACAGTTGTAAATGGCAAAAATGTACAACCAGAAAGGCTTTGAGCAGAGTCCCTGAGCTAGAATTATTCTCAGAGAAACAACGGTAGTAGTGGTATGAATAGTAATAACAACAGCTACTCTTTACTAAATTTATATGATATACCAGGACATCTAGGAAGTCTTCTATGTATGATATTTAATTCCTGGAAATAGTCCTGTGAGATAGATATTACAGCTAGGGAAACTGAGACACAGTGAGGTTAAGTAGTTTTCTAGAGTTCAAATACTTAAGTAGCTGATAAATCATGTATGATCAAATTTGTCAGACTCTATAGACCACTCTTTTTAAAAAAGGCTCAATGGCCTTTGCAGTGTGATTTTTAGGGACACCAATATCTACCTTTAGCTGGTTAATCTCTGGCAAATAATTTCCATGTCAATTGATTTAAATTGACTTTTCTAGAAGTAGAGTGTAAGACTAGGATTCTTGTGAAAGTTATTTATTGAAGGAATGCTCCCAGGAAAAGATACCAATGGGATGTCCCAAGTTCATTTTTTTCTCCTTTTTCTCCTCTCCCTTTCTCTCTCTCTCTCTCTCTCTCTCTCTCTCTCACACACACACACACACACACACACACAAACACACACTCACACACAAACATCATCATCATCATCATCACCATCATCATCTATACACAAGTCTTTGCCTCACATTAAAATTCTAGGAGAGAAAAATATCTGAATCACTGAATTTAAATCAGTTATCTAATTCTGGTTCCATAAAATCTGGCCAAGAAGACAGGATCATATAATAAATACACTGATATGGATACAATACTTCATATAAGGGTCAATTTTGAATAAAGAGGAGTAAACATACATCTCCTCAAAACTATCCTTCACATTTAGCCTCAAATAAATATCTGTAATACACAGCTGATTATAGCCACTGGCACAATAGAGCTATAAACTTGTTCATAGCTTTAATACAGGTTGTATTATTTAACCAACAGAGCACCCCTGGAGGTAGAGAGTTTCTTCAATATGCAAATGACTAAACAGCTCAGAGAACTAAATAATGTGTCTGGGGTCACTGATTGGCAGCAACAGAATCAAATTTTCTGTTTACCACACCATGCATCTTCACATCCCAGCTGCCTTAACAGATCCACTATTTCCAGGGAAACTGTTGTAGGAGTGTTAGAGTGCGTGTTCCTTTTATGATTCTCTCCATCCTTCCTCCTTCATTAAAACAGGGTCAAGAAGTCTAGCTCAGGTCTCAGCAGGCTCCTTTTAAGGAACAGCACCAGGTTCCCTGGAAACCATTCATCTTCCCTCCCTTACCAGAAGACTATCCACAGCCTGCCACTCTCACTGCTAGACTGTTTAGATAAATATCTCACAGATAATCTTTTTTCTCCCTTCTTTTCTACTTGAAACGCCCCCCATCCTTCTTTCCTCTGCAGTTTCCAAGGACTTAATCTGAGATAAGGGCAAGAATTTTCAAACTAGAAAGAATTTCTGCGGGTTCATTTGAAGTATAAACAACTCTCAGAAATTCAGTTTCACCACCACATAAGGAATGCCTGTGATGATCCAAGTACCAGAGGAAGATTTGGAGATGAAACAGAAATAAGGTGGCTTCACGTTGAGAAACATTAAGTACTTATTTTTAAAAATCAAACGTTGTGAATAAGAACAATATGGTTCATATTTTTAAATAGCTGGTAGTTACTGAGGGTATACTATGCTGCTCGTACAGTATTCTCTGCTTTATAAATGTTTTCTTCTTCAGTCTATTTCAGGACTCTTAGGATTGCATTATCATCACAGTTTACTGATGAAATATTGAAACTCATGAAAATATTACTAACAGTAATCCCATGTGAAATTCAAATATGTATTTTGTTTACTCTTTTTAATACAGGTAGTTTCCCTTTATCTATGATTTATTTTCACAGTTTTATTTACTCAAGGTCAACCATGATCCAAAAATGCTACATAAAATATTTTAAGTGTAAGAAATATCATATTCATGTAACTTTTATCACAGAATATTGTTACAACTGTTCTATTTTATTATTTGTTACTGTTTTAGTCTCTTAGTGTGCATAATCTGTATACTAAACTTGGTTATACATTTGTATATATAGTAAAAACATTGTATATTGGATGCAGTACTATCCACAGTTTCAGACATCCACTGAGGATCTTGAAATGTATCCCCCACAGATAAGGGGGGACTATAGTACCTTCTTTTATCTATTCTACCATTCAGTGAAATGTAATAATATATAAAACATAAGGGTATAATAAAACACACCAAAATGCCACACAAGATAAAGAGTTATATAAAATATTACATCCAAATGTGAAATTATGGATTCTTTCTTATACTCTAATCCTCATAATGTGATTGTCAGAGGTTAGTATTCTCGGGCAAGATTTCATTGGTAGTAGTCACAGGTCACATGCTTTCATCTATTTGGATTAGTCGATAATTCCATACTATGGAGAAGTGGGAAACAGGTGTTCAGAATCAAATTGGAAATTATTGGTGGGGGGATATGTAGATAATGAAGTTGCCTGAAACCAGTTGGATAGATATGGACAATTAGGGTCATTATACCCATAGAAAACGGGAAATGAGCAAGGGGAATAAAGAAAAGCAGGCAGGCAGCTCAAGACATCACAGAAGGTGATACAGAAGACTATGCCTAAACTCTGAGTTCTACTCACTCTGCATCTTGCTTCCTATGAGGCTTTATCTAATTCACCACTTACAGCTTCAATTCTCTCAGCTGTAATTTTATTATGAGTGATCACATGTAAACACAATGCCTAACTTTAGTTAAGTGTTCAAAACATGTTATCTGAAGTTCATAGAATAAATCCTCAACTTCAGCTTATACCTTGTTCCTGTTTCACTTAGATTTGAGTCCTGCCTGCCTCCATCTGTTGAAAGACATCCTTGGTCTCTTGTAGGTGCCAGCAGCCCTGGAGAATGGAGAGACAGGGAGCCCAATCACTAGATGTAGGAAGTAAGACATATATATCTCATATTGTGCATTAATTCCCATTGTAATCCCAGTAAAATATGGACAGAGATAAATTAATCCACTCACTTGGGAAATTGGATCATTTGCCTTGACTTCCTCTTTTCAATAGCACTGTTGTCCTGATCTGTACCTCCTGAGGATAGGAATCCTCATTTTTTTGCAAGGAATTTAAAGGGATGAAAGTTGTTGCAGAGCTATAAAACGTGCTGCAGTGTAAGTCGGATCTCATCCAAACAGCCACAGATGGACATTGATGGATTTGCCAATTATATCATCCCAGCATCTAATATGTAAAAGGAACATATTTCTGTCTCTCTTAAAGACTTCATGGGATGCTGACCATGGCTCTGTCTCGCCTCTCTCCCTGAAGCAGTAAATTTCAATGGAATTAATAGCTGAGCTTCTTTGAGTAGGCTTTCTGATAGGACTATATTAAAGGGCAGCAGTAAACTGTGTATTATAAATTTCACATTGATTGCCTCATCTTCCCACACATTCTCCAGAGGTGGCCGATGAAGAATCTCTAGTGTGATGATGGAGCTGTGGTTGTCTTCTTAAGGAAACCATATTGCCTAAGGTTAGGATTCTCAATGATGTCTACTTTTGTTCTTCTGGGTAACCTGCATACTAATGTAAAGTGTGGAATGAAAAAATGGAAATTAAATAAGATTTTAAGGGATCTTTAGAGAAGAAATCTAATATTGAGATTCCTTATTAGAGGTAAAGGAGATAGTTTCACTATTTTATCAAGTATTAGAAGAGCTTGAACTTTGGCTCAGATCATAAATACAGTTGTTAAAATGGTAAATGCCTGTTCCTTTGGCTGGAGTTGTGTCACCGCACCACGGACAGACTGATTATCTCTTGCTGAATCAGCTCTGACAAGCAGTGATGAATGTCTTTGATTAATAAAACATCGGGAATTAAATTAAATATTACTGAATACATGTAGTATCTTTGGTAGACAAGATCTTTCTATATATACAGCCTGTTCATGGGTGGAAAATAGTAACAGCTAATAATAAAAGTTAAATTTGACTGGGCACCTTTCATGTGATAGGCAGTGTTCTGAGTGCTTTACAAGTAGTGTCTTTTTAATTTTTAAAACAAGCCTGTAAGATATTTTGCATTTGTATTTTCCCTTTGCAGATGAGAAAAATGTAGCACTTTGCCTGGAATTTGCAAGATCTGGCTCAAGATATTGTTGTTTTATCAACTATAATATGCTTTAAAAATATTACAATGATGAGATGCTCAGTAGTGTAGTAGGCTGAATAATGGCCACTCAAATATCAGCCCCTAGTCCTTAGAACCTGAAAAATATTTTCAGATGAGAAGAGATTGTCTACGAATATCTAGAAAGTCCCTAAATCCATTGATCATTGACTTTGTCAGAGGGAGGCAGATTATACACATCGAAGCAGAGAAGATGATATGAAGACAGAGGCAGAGACTGGATACATGTTGCCAAAAGCAAGGAAACATTATCAGATACCAGAAGCCAGAAAAGGCAAGGAATGGATTTTTTCCTAGGGCCTCCAGAGGGAGAATAGCCCTGACTAAACGTGATACTTTAATATCATGCAAGTGAAGTAGCTGTTGACCTTCTGGGCTCTGGAAATCTGAAAGAATACATTTCTGTTGCTTTAATCTACAAAGTTTGCAGAAATTTGCTAAGGCAGCTATAGAAAACTCATACAGATTGTGAGAGTAAGCTCTACTTGAAAGACATGCTTCGTATCTTGTAGGTGTCAGCAGCCCTGGAGAATGGAAGAGACAAGGAGCTCAATCTCTAGGAGTAGGAAGTAAGAGACATGTATCTCATACAGTGCATTAATACATTTTTGAAAAATTTATCACAAATTTTATTGTATTCATAGAGGGGAGACTATATTTAGACCAGGGCCACTTAGTGATAACTCCAAGGAGTAGAAACCATGTTTACTGACTCCTAGCGTGACATTTTTGGCTCATAGGAAGCATCTTGTCTATTTAAACCAGAATGTCCTCTAGAGCACTCACATCAAAGACTCCTCTTCCTCCAGGGAACTCTTTCGGATTTAAAGTAGTCTTAAACTTAGATAGCAGTGCCTCTTTCTTTCTACATCTCAGTTGAAATCCTGACAGATTATCTTGTTCAAGATCTATGCTGCTTTTGAAAGAAAGTGGAATTTCAATCAACTAGAATGCAGTGTTTTCATGTTGAAAGATGTGTAACATTACTTACCTTCCATGGCTTTTGTATTAAAAGGTATAATATATGTAAAGGGCCATCTCTGAGTAATACTTGCTTTTCTTTTTAATTTTATTCACTTCCTTATCATATTATCAGCCATCTTTAGAGAGATAAAACAACTACATTTTCTGAAGGATTTTAATTTCTCATTTATACCACTGTTTGAATTTAAGTGTATCAGAGGCCAAACACAGTGGCTCTTGCCTATAATCCCAGCACTTTGGGAGTCCAAGGCAGGGAGATCATGAGGCCAGAGTTCGAGACCAGCTTGGCCAATATGCTGAAACCCTGTCTCTACTAAAAATACAAAAATAAGACGGGCATGGTGGTGCATGCTTATAGTTGCAGCTGCTCGGGAGGCTGAGGCAGAGAATCGCTTGAACCTGGGAGACAGGGGTTACAGTGAGCCAACGTCACACTACTGCACTCCAGCCTGGGTGACAGAGCAAAGCTCCATCTCATAAAAGTAAAAAATAAGCATCAGAGATCCATGGAAAGGTAGCATGTTGCACACAACACACACACACACACACGATTTAAAATGGAAAATTCTTTTTCGAATCATGGGATATGAAGTTTGCAGGACAACGTCAGACATGGCCTTACACTCCTTGCTCCTTTTCTCCGCTCTAGACTAGAGATGGTTGTTCTTGCCTTACCACCGCCAGGAAGGCTTGGGGGTGGGGGAAGGGGTTGGGGCCACAAATTACAAGGGATCTGGCACTTTTTTAACCTGGATAATTCCATGTACATATAAAAGATTAGAATTTAGATGACCTAATCCATAGTTTGAAGGGTACACCTTGTTTGTGCTAATCCTTCATGTATGAAAGCAGGAAGCAGGAAATCTTTAAGCCATTTGAGAAGCATTTGTGGGCACTATGTTGCAGCTGTAAAATAGAATCTTTCAGATCTTACAGATAAATCCACATTTTATATCATCACTTTCTCACCTCTGATTTCATTTATTTATTTATTTATTTAAATATGTTGATCTCTTCTTCATGACCTCATTCAATCATGGCATCTTTGGGGAAAAACTTCCACAATCCTTCAAAGTAGAGTAAGTCTCTTTTTGACCCATGCCCCATGCTTATTTCATGTCCCTGTGACAGCACTTATAACTACCCTGTAATAGATCTTTTCAAGTCAGTCTCCTCTGCTAATTCCCTGAAATGCACAGGTAATTTAAGCCAATCTGCACCATCCTACTTCTAACCATCCAGCTAGAATGCTATACCCTCTTCAATGGTGATACCCACAGATAACTGTAAAAGTCAAATTCTAACATCATCTTTCAATTTATCTACTCAGCCAAATCGCTTTCAGAGCTAATTCTTGACTCCAGATTGATTTCTCTTAATATCCCTTTCCCTGGTTTCATTTCATTTGGGCCACTTCCACCATTTTGACCTGGTCCTTCTCCTTAAGGATAATTTGAATTCTACTCCCAAGCAAGTGGCCTTCTAGTTAAAAAATAAATTTTAGAGGAGCCCTTTATAGGAAATTCACACATTGGCCCAACTATAAAGCTAGGAAGATCATAAAACATGATATCCTCATGGTTAGGGATCTATATCCCTATACTTCTTTAACCCTTTGACCAGTAATTTTGACATGATTTATATATTATCACTAAACACATGATGAGAGTAAATCTTAGGAAGAGAAAATTAAAATACTCTAATGATATTAAGATCTCACTGTGCTATAAAATCATGCAGCCACTTTATTTTAATTCAGATATAATGAACATCAACTACATGCTAGGCATTGAAGATTCAGTTATAACACTGATGTTCTGGAGATATATATAACAGAGTTCTGAAGACCAGTCCAGGAGTAAGTAGGTTGTTATAACTCACAGTGAAAAGGGTTTTGGTGGAGAAAGTCCCCTATGACAAGGAAGTAAAAGAAGATAGCTTACTCCAGACTAAAATATGTATAAGCATAGATTCTAAAAGGCAGTGACGTAGGGCACAGTGGCTCATGACTATAATCCAAGCACTTCAGGAGATGGAAGTGGAAGGGTCTCTTGAGCCCAGGAGTTCAAGACCAGCCTGGGCAACATAGGAAGAACCCATCTTTACAAATTAAAATAATAATTAGCAGGGCATGGTGGTGCACACCTGCAGTCCTAGCTACTTGGGAGACTATGGTGGAAGGTCTCTGGAGCCCAGGAGTGCAAGGTTGCTGTGAGCCATAATTGCACCACTGCTCTCCAACCCCAAGTGACAGAGTTAGATCCTTTCTCAAAAAATTAAAGTTAAAAAAAATTAAAAATAAAAGGAAATGACTCATGAAGGAAGAGGGATTAGTCAGGTAAAGAAGGAGGGAGAAAGCAATCCCCAATCCTCCTTCTCTCATTTCTCTTTACTTTCCAAAGTCCTTAAATGCATATTGAACATCTTGCTGTGTTTTAAGCTATATATTATAGCTGATATAAGTTCTGATATCCTCATTTCCCTCCACTTTATTCTAGATTATTTATCTTCATTTTGTAAAATCCACTCTGTAATTAGTCAGATATGATAAGCAATACAACAATTAAATCTCAGTATTCTGGTTATAAAAGCAAACTGATTTTATAGCAGGCCTATCACGAAAACTATATGGCTAATTGTTGAAAGCTCTTTAAAGTATGATCTTTGGGTTTAAGCAACACCCCAAACACACAAGTTGGTTTTATTCAAAAGACACAACTGGGTGGTTCCTGTAATAATTGGGATCATAATTTTCAGTGACTACCAAAGCTCTGTTCCTTGGTATTTAAATCCAAGTTCTAAAGAATTTGTGACATTATATTTCATGCTCTCCTCATATGACTGGAGGTAGAGTGTTTCAAGAGGCTTATAAAGGTTTCAAAATACAAGTCATGTTAGCACTGAGTAACAAAGCTATTTAAAATAACTAAGGGTTGTCACCCACAGAGATTGAAAGAGGTTGAAAGGTCCAGAATAACTACTGAGTTCATTTATATGCAAATACTTTCTCAGAAATGTGAGTCTTCAGCTCTGATATTTAGCAAGGCCAGCTGGAGGAGATTTTAGTGCAAGGGGTATTACCCAGTGCAATCTATCTGAGAGGATATTGCATCAACTTCAAACTAAGGGTTACATAAACAATTGTAAAAGCAAACTCACAATTTTCTGTAGGGTTTTTCAGCATATGGAGTCTTAGGTTTCCTCTCCCCTGTTGAATTTGATTGAGTCCTTTCCCATCACACAGATACTCATTTCTACAGGGCAGTCATTCTCCACCTTTTCCTAAGCACATTTTTCTCCACTCTCTGACTTCTCTGTTGCTCTCAGAAGCTAAGCTAGAGAATAGCAGCAGCATTTCCTTCTGTCTAGACCCCAAGGCAAGGCTGATCGGTCAACCTCTGCTTCCATTCCTTGAACACCTCTTGGCCACTAAAAGTGTCCAGTGTAGGGGACAATAATGAAAATGACAGTAGTCATGACTGCCTCATTTATGTTGTCTTAGGAGTGGCCTTTAGCTTGACTTTCCCAGATGGGCTTGTTAGTACTATTTCCATTTCCTAGATCAGGAAACCAAACATCTGAACAAAAGACAGATAATTTGTTATTGGCTTAGCTTGGATTCCAAATCAATTTTGTCTGACTGCAAATATCACACTCTCATCACAGGCAGAAGTTGTTCTCTGAACTTCGGATTATATAACCATATCATTAAAATCAAAATTCTAACTTCTGTTGTTGTTATGAAAAATAAACTGATTAACATGCAAAGCAAAGGAATCACATTACGTGCTCAATAAATAACATTTTTTTCTATTAGGATTCTGGGTAACAAGTAATATGTATTTGATTATTTGTTACAGTTACAGATACATGATAAGTGCTTAAGAAACAATTCCTGAGAAAATAAATAAATAATAAACCAAAAAATAGATGAATGATGGTTTGAAGTTTCCTACTAGTCTTTTTATTTTCCTTTGAAGTTTTCTAGACTTGGAATCCCTTCAGTTTTTCTGAAAGCAGATGAGAAATTTGGAGAAAAGGGGCTAATAGATATCCTACTAGCGAGTAAGGCATTGTAAAAACACATTAATTTTTCTGTTACTTATCTTTTCTCATGTTCCCAATTGATGCTGTCTCCCTGACTTCCTCTAGTTATAACGTACATACCTAAAAGTGGTAGAGAGGTTTATTTCCAGGGAGTCATCCTTACCCCCTCGAATTACAATGTATACACCCAAAATGGATAGCGAGGTTTATTTCCATCATTACACATATAACTGTATTATTATTGTAACATAAAAATTATCTATCACAAATTTGTCATCAGGTATATATTGAGTCACTACCCATGTACCAAATGTCTCTTACAAATAAAAAGGATGGTCAGGCGCAGTGGCTCATGCCTGTAATCCTAGCACTTACGGAGGCCAAGGGAGGCAGATCACTTGAGGTCAGGAGTTTGAGACCAGCCTGGCCAACATGGTGAAATCCTGTCTCTACTAAAAATACAAAAATTAGCTGGGCATAGTGGCTCGTGCCTGTAATCCCAGCTACCTGGGAGGCTGAATCAGGAGAATCCCTTGAACCCCGGAAGTGGAGGTTGCAGTGAGCTGAAATCAAGATATTGCAATCCAGCCCGGGAACAAGAGTGAAACACCATCTCAAAAACAAAAAAAGATAATAAATAAATAGTATGTATATACTAAGTTGAAATTGAATTTTTAAATAATACATTTCCCAGAACTTTTGTCATTGTAAAATTAAAGGAAATTAAAAATCTCTCTATATAACAACAGATGAAGAATGAGTATATCACTAATTACTATGTATTGATAAAGAGAATGATTGAGATTCTATATACATGGATATAAATGCACTGCAAAGCATATCGATAAATGGGGGAAAAGGAAAGTCACAAAATAATACAGAATGCACAACTCCATTAATATAAAAAAAAAGCAAATTCAGACACAGGCAGCTATAATTTTCTTACATTTTCCTGTGTAAATATACATGCATAATTGCTGTTGAAGGTGTCTACCCCTAGAGAGTAGAAGACTTGGAGGGTTTAGCTGAGACTTTCATATCGTTTGCTGCGTATTATGCAGTTTGTGATCAAACAAACAAAACAGGGTTAGACCTCAGTTCAACTAAATGTTATGGGTATGATATGGTAAAATTTTACGGGGATGATATGGGCATAAAGTCTTATCACAAGTGTATATTCTCTGTGGAAAAATATCTGTGTTCATATTTATAACATACTCTTCTTATTTATAACAGTTGTACTTGTGGAATTAAAACAACTATAATAACAAGTGAATTAATTTGGTGCACTCCTTGAATAGCAAATGTTGGTCTTAACCTTGCTAATGAAAATATCAAAAATAATCAATAACCCTCTCCTTCATATTACACGTGTGGAAAGTTAGGTCAAGATAAGGAAGGCTACCAGGCAAAATCACATAGCAAATTCCCAGTAGAGTCAAGGAATATACAAGTTGAAAGCCACATTTGGATTGATTATTTGGGACTTAGTTTTATTCTGAAATCAAAGAGAGTAAATAGAGTTTGATGTAAATAGAATTTGAAGGATTTAGTTATCTTAGTGGTGGCAGCATGTGTTTATTCTACAATACAAAGTAGGCAGAGGTGATACTTAACAATTAGAAAACACTGAGGTATAATTATGCATTGCTTTCACCATAAGACTGCTGAATACCACTCTGCCCCTTTCCTTTGATCTCAGCCTTGCAATTTGAAAGCCAGAGGAATGATAAATGGCCATGAAATAGAGACAAAGATTCTTTTTGTTTGTCCCACAGAATAGGAAGATAGTCAAATTGATCAGTCATCAAGCTATAATGATCTGAAATAAATCCCAGCCTCTTTTATGTGGCTTAGGAATTGAATGATTATGTCTGTTTGTAAATGAGCTTCCTTAATTGCTAACTGGTAATTTGGCATCCTGACATGAGTGTGTGTGAACTGTGATCCCTCACCCTGCACAATGGAAAAAAAGATTGATCTGAGAGAAATGAATGGAGAGCTATGTCTCCAAATTATAAATAATCGAAGCAGAGAGCAGGTGATGAGAAAAAGGCACAAGTTACTCCACCTGCCTTCAAAGAAATGACACTGATTCATCTGAATGAAGCTGCAGCCAGGATCTCTGACAGGTACATATTTGTTTATAGAAAACACCAAGCAAATAATAGAGTCAGTGGGATTTTCCATTTATAAGAAGAACAAAATGTGAGAAGACTTAACCATCCTGATCTTGGAAAAGCTTAACATATACGTGTGTGTGTGTGTGTGTGTGTGTGTGTGTGTGTGTGTGTGTGTGTGTGTTTGTAAAGCTACCTGAGATAGTAATTAAAAGGTATCTGAATGGATCAAGAAATATAAGAAAATGTTAAAAATGCACCTACTGAAATAATACAGATGCTTGAGCTAGCAAATATGGCTCGTGACCTACCATTTTAATTTACTTGCTGAGCTAAATGAGCAAATTTGCTAACTTTCTGAAATCTATTTCCTTCCTCTCTCTCAAAAAGAGGACAATGGGATCACAATTGACTTTTTGTGATGACTAAAAGAGGCTTTGAAAGTGGTATTGTCCAGTAAAATGTATAGAACATCTGGTAGGAACTATCTTCACTTTCTCTTGCTTAACTTGGAATTCAACAAAGGCAGTGATGTCAACATTTCACCGGCCCTTAGAAGACACTTGGTTATTCCCCTTTAATCACAAACACTTTTCTGAGTAATTTCTCCTTCTTTGAAATACAATAAACCTCATCCGTCACTCATACAGTTTCTTGTATTTTAGGTATTTAAAACCTTATTGATCATGATTATTTCAGAGTTTTTGCAGATTTTAAATACTATACTCTCAGGTCCTTACCTCTACTGCCATTCACTTCTCACTATTGATTGAACATTTTTCAAATTTGGATATCTTATGGATAATTCATGCACAAACTGATAATACATTTCTCTACCCACTACTAAAGTTTTCTTACAGAACATCCCTTATTTGGTTACTTCATTATCTTCTAATTTGAACAGCTAAAAAAAAAAATGTACTAGAATTCATTATGGGCCAAGAACTGGGAAAGGCACAAAACTGGTACCTTTACCACTTTCGTGAAGCTTACTACCTAGAGGAAAGTATAAATACAGCCTCTGATTAGTCTTGTAACTCTTAGTATTTATTTGGAATTAAGAAGAAGAGCCCCGGGTGGGTATTGTCTAACATTAATGTGGATACTTTCTCAAACCCTATAATTTCATGCCTTCATATCTTTGCTCACATTATCTTCCTGTTGGATAAAACACCCCATCATGCTCTACCAGATAAACTACAACCCATCCTCTAAGAGTTGTCTTAAATGCTTCTTTAGTTCTTCCTCAAGAAAAAATAGATTGTTTCCTTCTCTGTGCTTGCATGGCACCCCATGTCCACTTTATTTTTGTTTGTTTGTTCGTTTGTTTGTTTTTGAAATGGAGTTTCATTCTTGTTGCTCAGGCTGGAGTACGATGGTGTGATCTCAGCTCACTGCAACCTCTGCCTCCATGTTCTGGCAATTTTCCGGCCTCAGTCTCCCAATTAGCTGGGATTACAGGTATGTGCTACCATGCCTGGCTAATTTTGTACTTTTTTTAGTAGAGATGGAGTTTCACCATGTTGGCCAGGTTGTTCTTGAACTCCTGACCTCAGGTGATCCACCCACCTTGGCCTCCCAAAGTTCTGGGAGTACAGGCATGAGCCACTGTGCCCAGCCCACAATCTTATTTTAGTACTTACTATCTGTCCTTACAGTTATCTTTAAAGTGTCTGTCTCTCTTCTTAAGGGCACTGTAAGACTTTGCATTTTGAATGTCCAGTGTCTTGCACAATTCCAGAAACAGAAGTAATGAATGGCTGGCTGTTTGTGAATCTCTACTAAATCACTGAAATAAAACTGGGTGTCTTGAGATCAACTTCAAATTTTACGACTTCTTCAAGATTTAGGCAATAGCCACTTCCTTAATATATTATTTTTCTAAAACTCTTTACATGCCTCATTTCTGGGATTTAGTTTCTTTCTTGTAATGATTCACATTGCTGTCAATTGTTGTGTGGTTGCATTATTATCACGATGTAAATAAATTATCATGTGCCTAATTTTGTCCCTTCAGAATATTCCACCTTTGAGAGAAGGAGCCATATCTTAATGTTTACATTTTTTAAAATGCCAAAATTGAAAAGTGAATGCAAGGGACATGCAATAAAAAGTTTTAAAAAATGCATTAAACTGCAGTTTCAGAATTTAATGATTTATATTATGGTTGTTTAAGAATCTGCTTATTAAGTTGTTAAAATGAGTCTGATTTTGCTACCTTTAAAAAAGGCACATTTTACTTTGTTCCATAACCATTATTTCCATTCCAATAGCAGTTGCTAGTTCACAAACCACTTTTACATGCATTATGCTGTCTGATCCAGATAATTGTATTTTATAAATATGGAGAAGGTATGAAATAAAGGAAAGAATGCTAATTTAGAAGCAAAGAGAACTAATTGTTCAACTCTGTCTCCAGGAATTGGAGAAGCCATTTAAATTACCTCATGAAGTTTAACATGAAAAATAAAGATGTTGAGACCTGCTTTGATTGATAAAATTTTGAATTTCTGTTATTACCTTATTTTGGAATGTAAGCCAAAAAAATGCTATATTTCAGTCTAGTTAAAACTACAACTACTAAGATAAATTTGAAAATAATAATTAGTTACTACTGACCACAAAATTGTTTAAGTCTCTAGAGTTAAACACCGCCATTATTCTGAGCAGCATTGAGTTTTAACAAATACACATTAGAATTCTGCTTCTATTATGCAATTTTTAGTAGATCCTAAGTTACTGGAAAGAACTGTTACTTCTGATAATACTTTGAGATGTAGCTTGACCTTTTTCTCTTCCATTCAGCTGAAAATGGAAGCTGAGTACTCTAGTACTCACTTCAGCTGCAAAACTGAATTTTCTCAGATTATAGGTACACCATGTGTAAAGACAAAGAAGAAGTAACTAGGTGTCCCAGGTGGTAATGTCAGCTCTAGCTTCTATGTCGAAAATACCACAAACAAATGCCCTTTCTATTTCCAATTTAGAGTCTAGAGTGAACAATACGTAATTAGAGAAAATATCTAATTTGATGGGCTTTTTTGGGTAGCCAATGAGTCAGTATAATGCCTATTTTTCCAGTACCCTATACCTGAGAAATCTGCAGTTCAAGAAGATAGCTAGAAAAGTAGGCAGGCAGGTAGATGAGATAGATAGATAGATGATAGATAGATAGACAGGCAGGTAGATAGATAGATGATAGATAGATAGGTAGATAGATAGATAGATGATAGATAGATAGACAGGTAGATACATAGATAGATGATAGATAGATAGACAGGTAGATATATAGATAGATGATAGATAGACAGGCAGGTAGATAGATGATAGATAGATAGACACAGGCAGGTAGATAGATAGATGATAGATAGATAGACAGGTAGATAGATAGATAGATGATAGATAGACAGGCAGGTAGATAGATAGATGATAGATAGATAGGTAGATAGATAGATAGATGATAGACAGGTAGATAGATAGATAGATGATAGACAGGTAGATAGATAGATGATAGACAGGCAGGTAGATAGATAGATGATAGATAGGTAGATAGATAGATGATAGATAGGCAGGTAGATAGATGATAGATAGATAGACAGGTAGATAGATAGATGATAGATAGATAGACAGGTAGATAGATAGATGATAGATAGATAGGCAGGTAGATAGACAGGTAGATAGACAGATAGATAGATATAGATAGATAGATAGATAGATAGATAGATGACAGAGAGAGAGAAAGAGAGAGACAGACAGATAGATAGATAGATAGAGATAAAGAAAAGGCTGGAGATATTAAAATGATGATTACCAGAGGCTGGGAAGGGTAGTGGGGGTATAGGTAGGGCAGAGAGTGAGGAGGGTTAATTGGTACAAAAATCTGGTTAGACAGAATGAAAAGATCAATATTTGATAGCACAACAGTGTGACTACAGTGAACAATAATTTACTGTACATTTTTAAATGACTCAAAGAGTATAACTGGATTGTTTGTAAGACAAAGAGAGGTTAAAAGTTTGATGTGCTGGATACTCCATTAACTGTGATGTGAATATTATGCTTATATGCTTGTATCAAAATATCTTCCATAACCTATAAATATATATACCTACTATGTGCCCACAAAAATTTTTTAAAATAAAAGGCTGGAGGTATTTAACTTCCTATCTGTTGACTTCAAAGTTGCTCATTGCCATGGTTTCAGTGTTCCCACCAAAATTCATGCTGAGACATTAATTCTCAGTGTGAATATGTTGGGCTGTGAAACTTGAAACTGCTATGAGGTGGGGCCTGATGGTCGACACTGGGCCATGGGGCTTCCACTCTTGTGGACAGAGTCCTACAGTTCTCTTTGTAGCAGTCAGTTCTCTCTCTTCAAAGATGACATCAGTTCTCCTGGATTGGATCAGTTCCCAAGACAGTGGGTTGTTTTAAATAAAGGTCTCCCATCCCGTTTGCCTCCTTTGCCTTTGTCTGCTTTCCATTTGACCTTCCAGCATGTTATGAGACAGCACAAGATTCTCAGGAGAAACCAGAAAGATGCAGGCATCATTCATGTTGGACTTCTCAGTTCCAGAGAATCCTGAGCCAACAAACCTCTTTTCTTTAGAAATTACCCAGTCTTAGGTATTCTGTTTTAGCAACAGAAAATACACTAAGACACTCATGTCATGGTAGCCCCTAACCTGACTCACACACACATACATACCACACAGCCCCAGCTTGCTTGAGTGGTCTCATTGCTGTGGCCATTCGTATGCCACCTTATTTGGTGGATGTGCCATTTTTCTAGCTCTGTTAATCTATAAATTTGAATGAATTCTATATCAGTTTGTTAACAGTTTAACAAAAATTATGGATAGGGTAGGAGGGAGATGATTTTTAGCATGTTTTCCTCCCACTGTCTTGAAACAACTATGCTATTATAATTCCATAATCAATACATGTGCAATGATTTAATGCAAAAGGTAATAACCTATATCACCCTTTGCAGGTTTCCCTGAGGATTTATTTTTATTGTTTAGTTTACTATTTGCGTTTTAATTACACCTTCTCCCTTGCCATCCCCCACAAAATGTGGAAGGTAAACTCTCCTGGTTGCCCGCCAGCTGAGAAGAACACAATAGCTTTCATAAACATTGAACTAATCAATTAGAGTTTAGGGCTCTCATTTTAATTTATATAGCTAGTTGTTTCAGATCTGAGTGAATCTAAAGATTAAGGTTTGATTAAATGCATTAAACAAGTGGGTAAGATGTTTCTCTATCTCTTTAGTGTTTAAGAAAAAAAAGGGTGCTTCGCAAAATGATACAGAAGCAATGTTAATGAGTGCCTTGTCTGTTGCTTGCATTAATTAAAGCCATTCTCTTCTCCTTCTTAACTTCAAAGTACTTTGTATCAATGATAATTAATCGGAAAGGCCATTGCAATTCCTCTTGACAGAGACCTGGAAAAGAGATTTGATTTCAGTTTTAACTCTTGTTAGGAATTCAAGCCAACAATTTACATGTCTCATTTTACCCTGTGGCTTTGGAAAAGTGTGTCCAGTTTCATGGTGTCTTGTAGGTACTCTCAGTGAAATAATAACAGTAGCCATATTTTGAATATTTGAAATAAGTTTCAAAGGAAAAAAATGAAAGAAAAAAATAAAGTCGAAAGGCTCTGAACTCAAAAATACTGACAGTAAAACAATTCTCAATGCTGCTTAATTCATGAAAGATGTTGGGTTCTCTGTGATATTTCTTAAGATCAGAATCTTTTTAAAAGTCTTGTCTTGATCCCAGGAGCTTGAGGTTACAGTGAGCTATGATTGCCCAACTGCATATCAGGCTGGGAGACAGAGCAAGACCCTGTTTTTAAAAATGTTTTAAAACATTGCATAGAATTTTATGTAATGAATGGATGTTAGTGTATATAATTATGTCTTTACAAATGTGAGCATTTAGTATTGTACTAATTTTGCTATTGAAAGGTTTCCATAAAACTTAGGCTTGCCTTTTAGCATCCATGGACAAGGTTTGGTTTGCTTGATTTTTGTTTTGTTTTTATTGTTGCTATTGTTTTTCCCTTTGATAAATACTAGTGAATATAAATACTAAGCAAAGGTAATGAATATTTAAAATTTCTATAGATGATGACACATTTTGTTCTAAAAATACTGGGATTTTTACATTTTCACTATGAATTTGTGAGACTTTCCTTTGCCCCACCCTGTTGCCACTGATGAGTGTGAGTTAACACTTCTTCCTTTAAACAATATTTTAAAAGCCAGCACACTGTTGTTATATTACACATTTATTTAATACTATTGAAGTTGAGTCTTTCAAATGTGCATGGTCTTTTGTATTTTCTTGCCACTAAAGAGATTGGTCATATGTTTTCAATTTTTATAAGAGTTTTCAATAACCTTGATTTTTTAACTTGTCCTTTAAAAGTAAATTAATTGACCAATGTTATATTTATTTAAATATCCCAGGTAAATCTTCTGTATCCTCACATTTTCTAGCCAGTGTTAGTATCTACTCTCTGTTACCCATGCCATAAAGTCTAATCTATTTAATCTGCCAGATAATCCCTTCCATGATGTGACTTTTTTTTTAAGTTTTTACTTTTTCTTTTGTTAACTTTTTAGCTAAATCTTGTAGTATTTCTGAACTCACTTTTAAAGTCTACTTGGCATGAGAGCCTAGGATTACAATGGTGTGCAAGAAATGTTTGCTTCCCTGATCATTAATTCACTGTGGCCACCCATCCTGGAGTTCCAGCAAGCTTACTCTTAAAGATAGTACCTAACTCTCAGTGTTAGCACCTCAGTCATATTTCTCTATCTGAGATGGCTCTAGGAATTTGAGGACAGGCCCTGAAATAAATCAGTTTTTCTAATAATAAACTATTCTTTGCCACTTGTAAAAGCAATGTGATCATATTGTTAGAAGTAAAATGCTTGGTGCTGCAAAGTGGAACTAACACTCAGGCAAAAGTTTTCTCAGCAACGCAATTGACTTCTATAGAAGAGCACTTCCTGCATGAAAAGCAGAGGCAAGGGAGAGTGCCTAGAACAAAGACGAGCAGCAGACTTTATCTTTAATGCAGACTCTATTCTCGTGTCCTCTTCCTGTGGGCTGGGGTCAGACTGAACAATCTAGGCTAATTCTAATTGGCTATTGTTGACATCATCAAAGGAGGCAAGGGTGGGCTTTTGATGGGAAGGGTGGTTACGTAGGTGACGGTAAATGCTTGGGCATGCTTGATCACAGCAGATGTAGGGAGGGCTGATAGATGAATGGGTAAGATTACTTCTTAGAAAAGAACAAAGAACTAGAAACTGAAACTTTTTGAAGAGGAATTATTTGTTCTTAACAGCAACATGAAAGTGTTTTTCATAGTAGAAAAAATTAAAGACAGCCCTCATTACATGATGTTAACAGTGTTGGTAGTTTTTCATTCTTTTACCTTTAAAGGAAAGTTGATAGAAAGTGTAACAATAACTGAAAAATTGTAACCTCACAATAAATGTCAAAAAGCAACATTTTTATTAAATGAGATCATTGTAATTATAGTTTTGGATAGTTTAGATTATTCTTACTGTTCCTGCCACTGATCTTAAGTTGATGAATTCTACTTTCCCTCTCAAGTGATGTGTCCTTGACTGTATGACTGGCTTTGACCAATAGGAGGTTGGCAAAAGTGATGTATGCAGAATTCATATACAGTATGTAGTTGTGCAGCCTAACTTGGCTTTTTCACCTTAGTGATGTGCCTTGAGAGAACTATGCCCCATTGACCTGTTGTTTTAGACTCTTTGGTCCAAAACAAAAGTTCATGGAACAGTTCTAAATCCAACCCAGAGCCCAGAGCCATGTTCAGCTGGATCTGCATCCTGACACAAAGCCACCCAGCTTAGACCCTTCCAGCCTCAGCAAAATCACAGTTGACCTGGACCCCCTTCTCTGAGTGTGAGAATAAATGCTTATTATTGTAAGCTTAGTTTGGGGATCATTTGTTATATCCGTTCAGTAGTAACTTAAAGGTATAGCACTAGTGCCCTGGCATTCATAACAACAGTAATTGGTTGTCAAATGCTTACCATACCTTTTTTCACTTGATCTGCCTACAACTATAGATATTGCATTATCCTTATACACAGAAACTTTAAGTAATATATTGAAATAAAAATATAATGTTATACACCTAGCATTAGAATCCAGCCTTTCTGAATTTAGTACCCAGGTTCTTAGTGACTGTAACTCACGGTTTCACTAGATATCCAAAATATGACTCCCGAAGAAAACAACACAGTGTGTTTTAAGGTCCTCACAAGTGTATCAGATATTGTTTTCCTGTAGGTTTGAATCTGGCCTAATTTGACATGAATAGTACAAAATAAAGCAGTAATTCCTAATTCAAGTTATTCCTGGGAATTGCCCAGTGGGGTCAATGAGAAGAAGTTGAGGATGTTCAGGGTTCACCTTGGATATTCTCAAGCAGAAACTTCAGGACTAGGAACCATAGATGTTTATTTAGAATAAGTTGCTTAGGCAGTCTTAAAGAAGCCAGAATTTCATCTCTTCAAGGGCCTCTTATGGTAGGAATAGCGATTTTTTTTTAAATAAAAAGTCTGTTTATACTTTATTTTTGAAATGCAAAGTGACTTGAATCTCCATTTTTACTTGGAAAGAATGTCATGTCCAGTATACTGAGCTCAAAATATGGACTCATTAAGAAAACTTTACATTCCCTGTCTTAACGGTTTAAGGAGTACAACATCATGAAAGGTCATGGCAATGGAAATCAAAAAATCTCTGGTTCCAATTCCATCTTTGCCTTCCTAGCTGTGTGACTTCCGACAGGCCCCTTAAACTCTCTAAATTTAACTTCAATGATTAAAAATTGAGTTATTAAACCTATCGAGTAGGTTTTTGGGGAGGATTTATGAAGATAAAATATTTTAGAACATCTTGTTTAATGGCGTAACTTGTTCTGTGTTCAGTATACATCAGGAATCATGATCCTTTCTTATATAAATTAAGTTGCACATAAGGCTCGTGGAAATAAGAAAACAAAGGCGGTAAAAGTCTCAATTTTTGAAAGTCCTATGAGCATAGGATACTGGATGAGTGTCCTTCCTTAAAAAACACAATCCAGGAGTGAGCACCTAAGTAAATATGGAATTATGCCTCAGGATACAATTGTCTTCACAGTTTTTGTTTGCTGTCAAAAAAAAAAAAAAAAAAAAAGGAAACCAGACTTCTGATTGTCTGTGACCCCAGGGCCTTGGCACCAGAATCCCAAATTTGCAAAATAAGAAGCTGTCTCCAGGTAGTGAAATTGATTTGGAATGATTCTTTCTTCATTTTCTAAATTCACAAAAAGATATAATAATGTAAGATAACATATCTATGCATGCTTGCCTATCCCTAATTTAGAGCAATATTAACTTTTTGATACTTAAAAGATTGTTAGTTTTTTAAAGTAAATATGGTGGGAATTAAGCAACAGACAATATAATTGTTTGCATACAAAATAATATTATTTCCCATCTCAACCTATCCTGCCCCATTTTGCAGGCAGGCAAAGCAAATTATCAGCCATATATTCCTACTGGAAAATGAAATCCTAAAGATGTTAGGTTATATGCCCAAAAAACTACAAAAAATATAGGCAATAAAAAATATATTTTTTAATTCCTGACACAGTGTACATTTTACTAAAACTTGCTGAAATTTTGAGAAATTGTGTCCTGTTAGAAATCAGTATGCATATCAAAGTATGAAACTTCAATATCTCATTTATTTTCTAAATTATTACCACGCCTCTCAATCACTGGGATAATATTTTGTTTTATTATTCTCAATGGAGGGGATCAACTCTTTTTTTTTAAACCATGTTTTTATTTATTTTTTATTTTTAATACTGGTTTTGATGTGTCCAGAAAAGAGGTCTATATATTGCTATGTAGATATATAGTTAAGTAGATACCTCAGATGATGAATTTTTATAAAGACGAAGTATCCAGAAACAAACTTTTTGAAGCAGGAGTGAGTGAGAAGCCAAATCTGGTTACTGAGAGGTGAAATTTATGATGAACACAGTATCAAGGTGACAATCACAACCCAGAGAACTGAGTGCTGGCTGAGTTCAGAAGCGTATGACTACGACCAGGTCTCACAGTAAGCAAGTGGCAGAGTTTAGAGCCACCTGGTTGACTGCTATGATCAGATATGCAATGTGCTCAAAAGGTGTTTTGTTTTGTTTTTGAAATGTAGTTTCACTCTTGTTGCCCACGCTGGAGTGCCATGCCATGATCTCGGTTCGCTGCAACCTCCACCTCCCAGGTCCAAGCGATTCTCCTGCCTCAGCTTCCCAAGTAGCTGGGATTACAGGCATGCGCCACCATGCCTGGCTAATTTTGTATTTTTAGTAGAGATGGGGTTTCCTCATGTTGGTCGGGTTGGTCTCAAACTCCGGCCCTCAGGTGATCTGCACGCCTCAGCCTCCCAAAGTGCTGAGATTACAGGCATGAGCCACTGCACCCAGCTCAACAATTTTGATGGTGGGTAGAAACTTGAATGTATGGGTGAGATGTCTGCATGAAAGTGAGATGTTTTCAATTTATAATCTATGAGGCACTCAGCATCATCGACATAGTGGATGGCATAGCAACACATGGAAAAAAAGATATGTTTGTCTAAAAAGTACTTTGCTTTTGTTAAAAACATTATTTGGAAAAATAAATAAATAACATGCTGCAATACAGTGGTGTAAATTTTTATGTTTGGTTTCCAAATATCTTTCCCTTAGCAAATAGGTACATTTAAGTAGATAATACAAACAAGGAAGAGCTCTTTCCTTAGAGAATATGTATGGAATGTCTTCACCTTATCTAGTTTGGTACAAGGGAAAGTCCGCATAAGGCAGGGACTTGGTTTTGCTGTGACCATAAGATGGTGAGAAGTACTGAACACTCAGGATCACTTTTGTGTCCTGTTCCTGCCAAGTTCCTCCTGTCTTTCCAAAAATGACTCACTGTCACCATACCTCAAACCCAGGTTTCCTCATTAGTAAACTAAAAAGGCTCATTTGGCAATTTCTGAAATCATAAGCTTAGTCCACCTAGGCTCTGTTCTTGTCCAGAAAAAGCCAAGGGTCATATGAATGACTCCCCTATAAGATTATTTTTGCTTTGAGATGCTATGGCTTCAGAATATTTCTATTGCACCATATAATCACATTCAAAGTCATTTTAGTTGTTTTTTCTCTGTTTTAATTGTGAAATCTTCTTTCTTTCCTACTGTTCTGTGTTCTTTATTTTTCTCTGAACCTAATTTGATGGCAAAGTAAGGCCAGGAATATAAAGAAATTCATCCTCTAGCCATTGCATTAATTGATGTCTGGGAATAAGGTAATGATGTCTAATGAGACTGAATCAAGTGATTGGTACAAAATGCTGATTTTTGAATACATTTTATCTAACCATTTGAGCTGCCTTGAAAATTGGCATAATTATACAGTCTGAGCCTCTAAGATATGATAATTCTTGATTCAGAATTTTTATTTCACAGGAGAGGGAATGAGAAGGCAAGGTTTGATGTGAGTGACTTCAGTACCTATTGACTGTAACAGAATATACTTTTCAAACACACATGAAAAAAATGTAAATTATTAAATTATCTCAAGTGATTCTGAATCAGTAGACCCACCCTAACATCTACTACAAATGAAGCTTCTCTTTTCTTGACAAAAAGTCCCTCATAATCAAAGGACTATGAATATTCAGAACAAAAATGGGATTAGAAAATTTATGATGCTTATACAATGAGAGGAAAGAAATGAGATTGTTAATTCACTGGGTCACATCATATCCATTCCAGATTCCATGGTTTGACACTTCCTCCTCACTACAGAAGATTCATTATGAAGTAAAAGCAATATTAAAATACATTTTCCTGAATAATGGCAAGAAAATTGCTATAAAATTACTGGGAGTTAAAAAAGAAAATAATGCGTGTGTGTGCTAACATGTGTGAGCACACATTTTCCAATATACATGTAAGAATAAGCATTGATGAGAGGCAGAGTAAATGTTATGAACCCTATTTCCATATGATAAATCCTGTTATATGACTGTGAACTCCAAGTATCTGAGACAGATCTCAGTCAATTTAGGAAGTTTATTTTGCCAAAGTTAAGGACGCTTCTGTGACACAGCCTTAGGAAGTCCTGACGACATTTGCCTGTGGTGGTCGGGACGCAGCTCGCTTCTATATGTTTTTGGGAGAAATGAAACATCAATCAATATGGGTAAGATGTACAGTGGTTCAGTCTGGTTAGGCAGAACCACCGGAAGTGGAACCTTCCAGGTTAGAATTAGGTAAGAGACAAAAGGTTGCGTTATTTTGAGTTTTTGATCAGCCTTCCATTGAGTACAAAATTTAGTCTGGCTTAGTGAGTTTGTATTTTTAAATAAACAAATAGGGCAAAGGATGCAATCATTCATTTGTTTCAAATGAGCCCCAGAAAGATGACTTTGAGTTCTGTCTGCCTTTTGTCCACAAGGAATTCCCTCGTGCGCAAATTGTGAGAGGTAGGTTGCCCTAAGCAGTTCCCTGCCTGACTTTTCCCTTTAGTTTAGTGATTCGCGGGTGGGGGGGTCCCAAGATTTATTTTCCTTTAGCAACTCTATAAAGTCAGTGAAAACACATCCTCTTCCTTTCAAAAATGAAAATCACTACTGTATGTTACTGTGTTCCAGGAATTAGATAGTGCCATAAATGCCATAAAGTTGACTATGTCAAGCTCCCTATCCAGAGGAGCAGAATAATTAAGTAGAAAAGACAGCCTGTAAAATATCAGTTAAATATACTGTAGAAGATATAGTGATTTATTTGCCTCACCTGGACTGTTTCATTTTTATTTTTTAAATTTATTTATTTTACTTTAAGTTCTGGGGTACATGTGCAGAACATGCAGGTTGGTTAAATAGGTATACATGTGCCATGGAGGTTTGCTGAATGCATCACCCCATCATCTACATTAGGTATTTCTCAAGGGCTATCCCTTCCCAATCCCGCCACCCTCTGCTATCCCTTTTCTAACTCCCCACCCCCTTACAGGCCCTGGTATGTGATGTTTCCCTCCCTGAGTCCCTATGTTCTCATTGTTTAATACCCACTTATGAGTGAGAACATGCAGTGTTTGAGAAGGGATGAGTTCATGTCCTTTGCAGGATGATGAAGCTGGAAATCATCATTGTCAGCAAACTGACATCTGGACTGTTTTAACATACGCTGAAAGTTCACCCCTTCCCAATCTGCTTCCATGTCACTATTGTCTAAGGTGCCTTTAGTTGTCCTGCCGAAGTAACTGCTTTTCTAGAATGTGAAAAGCTGATTACGTCATCTCCCCAACACTACATTTGGAAAAACAAATCTGGTTTTGGGATTTTCTGACACTGTGTACATATTGATGATAAATCACAAATTTTAATTTTAGAGAGAAATAACTTTTCCTCTTGCTTTTCAATATTAGAAAATAGTTTTGTGTGAGGTATTTGATACATTAATATATGAACAAAGCCATTAATTTTTATCTTCACAAACAAAACAATATTTATGTGATAACATGAAGAAGAGGAAAACTGATTGTTTATGAACAAAGAGGCCATAAAATCATGATAAACGACTATGGGAAAAAATGGTATTTTAAAACTATTTTCAGCTTCTACACAAAAAGGTGGTACGCGCGCACACACACACACACACACACACAATCCTATTTTTAGAAGTCTAAAGCAAAAACTTTATTAGATTCTCAAAAATAAGGCAATCGTTATTCACTGTTACATCAATAGGTATATATTATAAGAACTGTATAAATATAGTGTTCAAACCGAATAACTAGAGTTCAAGCAAAAAAAAGAAAGATGACATATTGAATGAGCCAAGATTTCAAACTGTGCCTAGAGACCCTAAACCCAGCTACAACCCAGCTTATTTGTGAATTATATGCTAATGAATCTTACCCATAATAATATATATGTGTCTTTTGTTTTATTTATCAGGAAGCACCTACATTTAAGTGGAAATGAGTACCCAAAATATCTCTCTTTATATCCCTCACCAATCTTGTTTCTGTTTATTTCAATGATGTTGCTATCTTTTCATCCTGCACTGATCAGCTTTAATTATATCTGCTGATGCTCAAGTCACTGCAAAATTCCTCGCCATTTTTGAAATGCATTCAATTCAAATCAAAATAGTTTCAAAGTATCCCAGCAATCACCAAGGAAGAGTCTTTGTGGCTACTTCACTGAGAGCATTTGGAAGAAAGGGACTTATTTTATGTCTGTCCCAAAAACTGAAATATAACAAGAAGAGAATAAAGACAAAGCCCTTGTCTTTTCCTCAAGTTTTATCAATTTATATGATACTTAAGGGTCTAGACATCAACTTTGACCTGTCTGCTTCTGACTTACATGATATCAGAAAAGAAACAGTTTACAAATATTCTGTTACCTTATTCCCCTTCTATGTATTTTCTGTACTACTCACCATACAAACTCATGTTGAAAGGAATCCCTACTATAAACCCTCATAGCACAAATATGCAGTCATTAGTTTATGTTAAACCACACAAAAAATTGAAGAATAATAGAATTTATCTGTAAGAAAAGGGTAAGAATGGGAGGAAAAGGTAAATGAATTGTAATTATTTATCATGGATTAAAAATAATTCCGGGGTCATGTAAGATTCATCTTTGGTTCTAGCAAAGGTTACAGCACAGTTACATCAAACAAGGGTGTATTTCGTTCAGAACATCCACAATGAAATGAAGATACTTTTTTTTCACGTGAACAGCTTAGTTTAGGCTGAAGGGCTAATATTCTGAGAGGTTTTACAATTTGAAATGGATATCTGGGAAAGGTACGGGTTCATCACTGTAGTGACATCTGTATTGTGAGATGATCACTGATGGTAGTAGAATTTAAGAACATTTACTCACATTATAAGTTTCCAACTAGGCATGTCTGATTAGTTTTGTTAAGGAAGTTCTACCACAGTTAAATGCCAAGATACTTAACATATTTAGGTAGACACTTAAATTTTATTGAGACAAAAATAAATACATAGGCTTCTCCTGTCAATTTTTAATATTCTGCATTTAAAAAATTGTTTTAGTATGAAATTTAGAAAACCTCCCTTACTCTTTTGTGTATTTAAGCGAAATAAGTATCTGTGACTCTTTGGGAAGATGCTTTACAGAAGGACAGGGCTCTGTTTTTGCATTAAATAGACCCAAATGCCATGTTTCGCTGGTACAGCAATGAGCATTTATGCAAATCTGAAGAGTAGGCAGGTGCAAGAGCAAATTTCTTAATGCCATTTGCTCTGAAAATTATATAAAGGCTCTAAAGCTATGCTTTTTATAGTAAAGGATTTTTGTTTGGTATTTTTAAAAAATAACACCTGCTCCAAGCAGAAAAGTAAGTACCCATCCAGCAGGAAGTGGGCTGCTTTTTGTGGGGAAGGAGTTCCAGCTCTTGTCTCTAAGAAATAATAAGACAATAAAATGAAATATATTTTGAAAATGCTGAGGAGAGTGGTAGAGGTAGAAGGAGGAGAGTGAGAGGGGAGAGATTTTGCTTTTTGCACTGACAGATGCAGGCAAATGGCAGCTATTCAGCTCAGCCAAGGAGATGGCAGAACTCCACGGGACTCCATCTGGGGCCTGTTTCTTTGGCCTGTGAAGCCTGGCAGAGCTTTCCCCTGATAGGCCTATATTTCCCTTTCTCTTTCTACCCTGGCCTAAAATAAGCAGGCCTTTGTGTACAATTATCTGATTGACTCTCATGAGCTAATGACTCTTTTTTTTTTTGCTGGATGAACTTTCCTTCATCTTTTCAACACACTGCCGTAGACTCAACACTGAGTAATTAAGATCAGAGATTTGTTTATTCTGATTCCTTTCAACAAAGCTGAATTCTCCCTGACAATATATTTTGGTAACCTCCTTATTTTCAAAGAGAGGTAGATTTTCTTTTAATGTTTTAATTACATGATGTCTCAATATATTTGCCTGCTCCTGGAGACAATAGTAATTCACTCATATATTTGCTATACCTTTAAAGAGGTCTTATCGTGTGTTATCAAGAACTGGTGGGGCTGGAAACAAAGAAGCTAATTTTTCATTCTAGTTGTGTCATAAACTCCTTTCAGCCACTCAGTCTTGTAACATTTTTTTTTTTTTTTAGCTTTTCTGAATATAATGGCATTGTGGATATAAAAGCCATCTTCCCATTCACCTCCAAGGTTGGTTGCCTGTTTCTGTACTGATGTTCCATTCTCAAACATCCCCATGTACATCCCCCTGAAAATTATCATACAAATTAAGAACTACGAAAGAGGTAGGTTAACTTTTATTTGGCAAAAGATAAACAATATATAAGCATGAGCTTTACATCCAGCACTGTGCTAGGTGTAAGAAACATAAAATGAGTAGCATTTACCCCCCCTCATTAGAAAGCTCAAAATCTTCCTTAAGATTTAAATGTAGAAATATATCATCATTATAAAATTGTATATATTTATTTAATGTATCAAATAATAGAATAGACACTCTTAGGGGTGGTTCTTTTTTTTTTTTTTTTTTTTTTTTTTTTTTTTTTTTTTTTTTTTTTTTTGAGACGGAGTTTCGCTCTTGTTACCCAGGCTGGAGTGCAATGGCACGATCTCGGCTCACTGCAACCTCCGCCTCCTGGGTTCAGGCAATTCTCCTGCCTCAGCCTCCTGAGTAGCTGGGATTACAGGCACGTGCCACTGTGCCCAGCTAATTTTTTTTTGTATTTTTAGTAGAGACGGGGTTTCATCATGTGGACCAGAATGGTCTCGATCTCTTGACCTCGTGATCAGGTGGTTCTAAGTGACATTACAAGGCTCGCTACATTTGGTAAGGAAGGTCATCAGGCTGTATTTGGGGGAGCATCATAGGAAAAAGGGGAAGCATGTTATGAAAAGTGTTGCTAGCAGAGCTAATACATTGTGCCATTTAACAAGTTATTTATACTTTCTGAGACTCATTTGATTATAAAATGCAAGAGCTGGTTATATCACTGAGATTTTTCAGGTTTTAGCTTTCCTCCAGTGTACCCAGATCCTGTCCTCATGAATGTTAACAAGAAAATAATAATTAGGAAGCTAAATATGTTTGCTACATCCCCTGGTATGTACGTATGTATGTATTTTAGAGACAGCGTCTCTCTGTCACCCATGCTGGAGTGCAGTGGCATGATAGTAGCCCACAGCAGCCTCAAACTCCTGGGCTCAAGTGATCCTTTTCCCTCAGTGTCCCAAAGTGTTGAGATTACAGGCGTGAGCCACTGTGCCAGGCCAACACTGGTCTTCCGGAATGAACCCTTAATTAACCTCTTCAACCAGAGAAAGCAAAAACTTTTATTGAATGTCTAAACTACCCCAGTTACCGTGCTACTTTCTAGCCTGTATTAGTAGATTGTATCTATATTTTGAGTTATTTTTGTCTTATATACATTATAATTAAAGGTATACACATTTTCCAATCTCCTGTTCTGTCAAGGTAAGACCATTGATATTTTATGAGCACTTACATGGGATCAGATTAATATTCCACTCCTTAGTAGTTATGGAACCTCTGGCTGATTCATTAAAGTAACTCAATCTTAGTTTCTTTGCTGGCAAAAATGGAGATCCATTTCTTTTTTTCTAAAATCTACAACATATATAAAATACCCTGTTGAGTACATGGAAGATAGAAGATACTGAATATTTCATTTTATCTCTACCATCTCTGTCACATGTTTTCTTCTTATACTTCCTTTCATGCTTTCTTTCTTTGCTTGGTTTCTCTTTCCTGGGGTACCCCCTGAAAACAGAGTATGTGCATAACATATCTTAATTTTGCAATGGTAAAATAGTGCCTATGTCTTAACAAATGCTTTCTAAGACAGTCTTTGGGCCACCAATATCAGTGAGTTACTATATTTCTTTGTAAATATAGAATCATAGCCTGTAGTTCAAAATACCTGATTCAGAATATCTGAGGTTATACTTACCCATTTTATGAATATTCTCAAGTTAGTCTTATACATGTAGAAATCAGGGAATTTTTAATTCAAGAAATTCAGGAAAAATGTTTGTTAAAAACACATATGTGTGATGGGATTGTTCCCAATATTCTTCTCTTAAGGAAATGAGGATGGTCAGAAAGAAAAAAAAAGTAAGAAAGAAAATCATGTTTTTTAAAATCCACTAACCTCTTTGTATTAATAGTTTAAAGATAAAATAATGAGAGGGCATACTGAAGTTAGATTGAGTTAACTATGTTCTAGGAGATGATAAATTAGAAAAGATGCTGGGTCCAGTTATAGTCTCCAGTGATTCATGCCTTGATGAAATGATCAGAGAATTAAGGATCTTTTATTTTAAATGTGGTTATTAAAAAGAAATGAGATCAAATTTCCTAGGATCTTTGGCATTATTCTAGATGAACAAGGTTTTTCTGCTATAGAAAAATTCAACATAAATAAGACTCAATGAACTAGAAACTAGAAAATCATGGACATCCCTATAATGTAAAAACTCTGGTAATAGACTTTTCCATCATTCCCCTTAATCATTTATCTATTTTGAGGGTCAAGGAAAAGGTGTGTTAAGGTTTCTGAGTAATATTTCTAATGTGTAACTTTTCTAAACTCTTAATCCATTTTGCCTTTATCCTCTGCCTTTTCAGTTTTGAGTCTACAGGAGTTCTAGTGAGCACAGTGCAATTCCTTCGATACCTCTGTTGATTTCACTCCAAATGTTGACGTTTTATACCTTAGCTTTAATCAAAAAGTGTTTTGTTTCTTAATTCTTACCATGGGACGAGTCTGGTTCTACCATATCATCATTTGTATATGATCTCTAGAAATATGATTCTGCTGCTTTTGGGACTGGATTGATCTTTTTCCCAACTAAATATGCCCTTATCCTTACCAAAAGAATACAGGGACTCTTGCTAGTATTCTGTGAAATTTTGCCTGGAAATCCCAAGGAACTGAAATTGAGACCAATATCTGCTAAACATTGGAAATAAACTATAGATGGTTCTCAGCGATGTGTGGAAACACCAAAAGAATAAAAAAAAAATACATGAATTTTTGTTACCAGAAAGGAACCCTCTCTTTTATGAAAGGAGCTAATGACTAATACTTAACTCCAGTTTCAAATAGTTTCATATTGTTTACAACAGCTGAATACACTTATACATACATACCTTTTCATCCAAATGTGGGAGCATTTTCTACCTAAACTTATCCCTAACCTGCCTTAATTTTGCCTTCATTAGGTGCATTTTATCTATATGATGCCCTAATTTGATATTCTACTAATTCTTATTTGTACCTTCATTAGCAATTTATCGTTTCTCTTTGTCTTATTTGATTTCTAAGATCATCTTCATTTACCAGCCTTAATTCTATAGAAATCAATCCAAATAATAGTCAATTACCTAGCATTCAGCCAGAATTGCTCCAACTTTCTCAATAAGAGGTACTGTACTACCCGTGGCTAAATAATCTTCCTACTCATATGCCAATGTGTGAATTACATAGCAAGATGAACTTAAAAAAAATCTTCACCTTTCTACATTATCGATTTTTCTATGCTGGGTACAAAATATGTCTCTGGATTCTGTTATCTAATCGTGTCCTCAAACCTCACAATGGATTATGTCAAAATTTAGGCAATAATTTCAGCGTATGAATCATTAAGGTAAGAGACAAGATTTACCTTTGGTATTCTGGAGGACTCGAGGGATTGAGATAATGCATGCAACAAAGTTAATATAATAGGAAGTCATTACAGCATATTTGCAGAATGTCATTCTGGAGAATTATGTTTCCCACAGTCTTAGTTTGAATCAAAGTAGATGTAGAGGTTGTGTATAGCTTATAAAAGAGGTCATAATTGCATTGAAATATGAAACAAAACCACTAAAAACAAAGGGTGTATAATAGCATCTTTTAAACACATTTTACTGTTTTTTTAAAGTACTCTTTAAAAATATGGTATTTAATAAACCAAATATATGATACATCTAGGATGAGCTATTTAAAATATTACCTGAAGAAAACAGCACTGCACAGAGTTTACTAAAAAACAGAAATGTAAGCAAATGGTGATGCTTCTATTTGGGGCACTCCTGGTAGAGCAGGGGTGAAAATGGCGATGGCACTAGAGACACGGTTGAGGGTAGGGAAGTGGATAAGAGTGGGTGTGAAGATGGGGATGGGGGTGAAAATGGGAAAAGGATGAGGATGGAGTTGGAGTTAGGATTGTGGAGGTGGGAATGCAGATGGTGTGGGGACAGTAGTGTATATGTATGTAATATATATTTTATATTTATAAATGCATATATGTAATATATATTATAAATGTATATCTTATTACTTTATTATATTTATATTATCTATTTATAAATTTATATTACAATATATGTATATATTATATATGTGTGTGTGCATATATGATGTATATTATATATATATTTACTCTCCTGTCCCATTCCATCCCCATCCTCAACCTTCCCTCCATCTGCATCCCCACCTCCACTGTTCTAACCTCACTTGCTACTTGGGGACACGTGTGTACATACATACATATATCACACACATTTAGAGAACCATAGCTATGGTATGGGATTTTATTTGCAATTGGCAATCAGACTCATAAAACAAAAGTAAGCTTTCATCTTACACTGTGTTAGCTTAGTTTTATGAAAGTACACAGGGCAATAAACACATCAAGTATAGCACCTTCATCTCACTGAGAGAGCTGACAGCTTCTAGAGTGGACACATAGCCTCTTCCATCTCCTCACGTATAAGGGCCATGCATGGCTCCTAAGAATAAGATCCAAGGTGTCTGCAAGTCACTTTGGTACAAAGAAGAAGCCACCTTAGGTTTCCACCAATCTTTTATACTATTTGAGTCATATAGGCTTAAAACTGTCCTGACCACACAGCTTTACAAAATCAGGTGTGTCCCCAAGTAGCAAGTGAGGCACAACTATATTCTGCATTTATCTTAGCCCTTGAGTTCCTAAGGAAACATGACTGTGACATAAGAAATACAAAGTTCAAGGTCCCTTCCAGCCAAACCTGCAGAAACTGGGCCTAAGAAATCTGGTAGTCAGAACTATATAACAGTCATAAAATTTGGCAAATACTAACATATAGATATGGGAATTTGTATGGAATAAAAATCAAAATATTTGGCCCAGTGTGGTGGCTCACACCTGTAATACACACACTTTGGGAGGCCAAGGTGGATGGACCACCTGAGGTCAGGACTTCGAGACTAGCCTGGCCAACATGATGAAACCCCACCTCTACTAAAAATAGAAAATTAGCCGGCTGTGGTGGCAGGCACCTGTAGTCCCAGCTACTTAGTAGGCTGAGGCAGAAGAATTGCTTGAACCCAGGAGGTGGAGGTGGCAGTCAGCTGAGGTGGCACCACTGCACTCCAGCCTGGGCAACAGATTGAGACTCCATCTAAATAAATAAATAAATATTAAATTCTAAGTGGGATATGCAGAAAAGGCTTTACACAGGAGATTACATTTATGTTTATTAAGAAAATAAAGAAAAATATTAGTGGCTGGAAAATAAAGCTTGGAACAATTTAGGGAAAAGAAAGAGACAAGTAGAAAAATAGATGGTTAGATATTTGAGGTGGGGTATTGAGATTTCAAGATGATGGAAATATTGTGAGGACAGAATTCAAGTAATACGAAACTAGAAGGAAGGCTCAGCCCAATTGATTGGACTCTTTTGAATTAAAAACATTAATTCTTGTTTCTCTAATTATTTTGCACATTGAAAAATGCCTTGATAAATGTTTACATTATAAAAATATTAACATGGGTTACTATCAATTGTGAGGCTATTCATAATTTTGGAAAATAAAAATCACCTAAACTAGCAAAGGAGAAGAATAGCAAGTAAGCTTTGCTCCCCTCCACTTGAAGACATATATGTTTATTAATAAATGATGCATATGTTGGATGTGTATCAGAAAATGTTATATCCCATAGTATATTAAGCATTTCTGAAATAAGGGAAATTGGAAGAAACTAGACCAGAAAGAGCAGAAGTACCAAAATTTCCCAATCGGGAATGGGAAATTCCCTGATACACTGTCATCATAAATAACACAAATATTTTGTGTTTTATTGTTTGCTGATATACCATGTCTTAGAATAAAGTTTGGGGTTTCATGTAATCTAGATATATCTACTCCTCCCTCTAAAAGTTTATTAAAGCATTTTTTTTACTCATATAAAAATATTAACATCGAGCCAAGTTTCTATGATTTTTCTGACAATATTGAAATAAAAATATGTCACAAGGACAAAAAAACTCTCAGTTAAATCCCAAGGAATTAAGGTAATTTTGTTCTGAAATCACCTGCATTGTTACATTAGTACTTGCACGTCTTTGAAAATTTACATTGAACTGATATGGCTTCTTATAAAATGATTCAATTCTAAGAGATGATATTAAAATCTGTGAATTAATTAAGTTTAATTGATAAGAAATGAGGATACTTGTTGCATTCTTTTTACCCAAGATTTTATGACTATTTTGATCTTTATTACAAAAAAAGTATATAGTAATTTTGGAAATTTTTACTTCATTCTTGAGCATTGATTCTTTAATATTTCACAGCCACAACCAGTTTAGTTATATGCCTAGAGCAAATTTATCCCCTTGAGCACATTTTTTTTTAATTCTGTATTTAGAAGCTGGTTAATTTTTCTTCATTTTTCTAAGTGGTTATTTTAAAAAAGAAAGATGCTGACAAGGTTACAGAGAAAGTGGAACACTCATACACTGTTGGTGGGAGTGTAAATTAGTTCAACCATTGTGGAGAGCAGTATGGCAATTCCTCAAAGAGCCTGAAGCAGAACTACATTCAACTCAGCAATCCATTACTGGGTATGTACCCAGAGGAATATAACTCTTTCTACTATCAAGGTACATGCAGGTGAACGTTCTTCGCAGCATTTTTCACAAAATCAAAGACATGGAATCAACCTAAATGTCCATCAATAACAGATTGGATAAAGAAAATGTGGTACATATACACCATGGAATACAATGCAGCCATAAAAAGAATGAGATCATGGCTTTTGCGGGAACATGGATGGAGCTGGAGGCTATTATTCTTAGCAAACTATGCTGGAACAGAAAAAAAATACTGCACGTTCTCCTGTGTAAGTGGGAACTAAATAATAGGTCCCCATGAGCAAAAAGAGGGTCTACTTGAAGCTGAAGGTTGGGCGGAGGGAGAGGAGCAGAAAAGATAATTATTGGGTACTAGGCTGATAAAATAATCTGTACAACAATCCCTGTGACACAGGTTCACTTGTGGAACAAATCTTCAAATCCTTAAACCTAAAATAAATGTATTTTTAAAAAGACAATTATGCATATTTTTCCGACAATAGATTCTAGGCTCATTTATTAACAATTTGGAAATTCAAAAAATGTAAAGAAGTAAATAATTCCACCCATACCCTTCCCTTGGGTGCAGTCACCACCCACCGTTGTTATGGTTTCTTCTAGAAGTTTTCACTTTTTAAAACGTACATCCTGATATATTCTCATCTAATATCAAGACATAATCTTTCACCAAGTACTATCATTAGTTATTTCATAAAACACCCTTTAATGCATACATTAAATGATTAGTTGTATTGTAATTTATATTATGATTTTCAGTCTGGGGGAATTTATATACATGTTACTGTTTTGAGCTAGGGGTGGTGAGCGTATTTGTGAATATAGCTGTTTTGGGTTTAATGTTTTCTCATTGTCTGTTAAATGTTTAGCATTTATTTCTTCAAGTTATCTGAAACAAGAAAATCTACTTTTGCCTCTTAGAGGTAATCAGTATGGAAATAATAGAAAAAATTGCTTTTTTCACTACAAGTGAAACTTTGGCTGAAATTAAGAGGTCTCTTAATTTCAAAATGATTCATTATCAACCTATTTGCTTATTGAGATACTTAAAAATAACTGAACATATAAGTTTACTTTGTGAATAAACTTGTAGAGATCTCACACTGAATGTAGCAGTGTGGATCGTTTATTTTCATAGGACAATTGATACAGAAGAAAGTCATCCTGAAAAATATGGATAGAAATAAAATTTTACCAATATAATCAAATTTCTTAATTCCTAAACTCTCTTAGGTTAGTTGATGCTCAAACAGGTAGAGGAGGAACATGGAACATTCAAACTTGGTAATTTACAATAAGTTTAATAAAGTTATTTGTCTAGATGTGAGCAGGATATAGGGCAACCAGCATGGGATGGTGAAGCACCCCAGAGCTAATAATTCTGGGAGCATATATATTACTAGCAGGACTGATGAAGCAAGAGGAAACCCTGGTTACTGGAACATGAAGATGTGAGTTGGGTGAACAGGTTACTAGAAGTGAGCTATGGCTTTCGTTAAGGGACAGGATGGCCAGCAGTGAGCTCTCATGGATGGGTTTGTGAGAAATACACACCCGCAGCTGAGTGTCTCTCTACCCCCTAACCTTATTTTAATTTCTCCCACTAGCTAAATTTACATGGCCAGCAGAGAACAAAACAGGTGCCTCTAAAAATCAGTTTTCTGCTTCAGAGAAGGACAAAAAACAATTTAGAGGGGATTCAAATTCACAAATAATAGCACATTCTTAAAATGATTCTAAGACAGTTATTTGGGGTGGAGTCAGATATTGCTTTGTGAACAAGTAATTATTTTGTGTATTCCTGCTTTGTAAGTAAGGATAGAACTCTCTATTATAAAGCAAAATGAAAGAAAAAAGAAACTTTTTGGAAAAATCCCTTGATCCCTGTTGAACCTCAGCTTCAGGGGTAACAGAGCTGCTAGTAATTATAGCTTTTATAATGTATTTGTTTTTATTTATTTATTTAGCTGTTAGTTAGTTAATTTTTGCTATTGCCAGACATGGAGTTAGGTGCCAAGAGCACTCTCATCTGATCTCCACAGGTATTCCAAGGCCTAAATGGCCTGCCCACATATACACAGCTAAGTAGAGACAGAACCAAAATTTCAGCGTAAGCAATTTCTAGTGTTAGCACAATTAACTATTGTAATCTCTGTAAAGTGGACATCATTCCGCTACTAGGGAAGATGCCCTCACTATGTTTTACTATAGCCCCTCCCCTCCTCTTTATCCTCCAAAAAAGCAATTTTGTTTCTGTTTCTGTTGCTGTTGTTTAATTTTCTATATTTACCCCATTTCAGGTAGCCCTTCTTTCCGGGCGTTTGTTTCAGGTATTTTTCTCCGGAAGAAAGTTTTTGAGATGTAGACAACCATGCATGATATTTAGGATATTTTAGTGGGGAGAATTCTTAGGATAAGCATCTGAGAAAGGGAGGTGTTGGCCAGATGGAGAGCTGGATGCCTGTTGGGATTTGCAGACAGAGCCTTTGCACTCCCATGGTGCCCAGAAAAGAGAACTGACTCCGAGTGATGTTGTTTTCTGTATCTAAGGCAATCCACAGCATGGGGCTGGCAACCAACAGCTAAGGGTCATCTTAGTAGCACTCCCTCAGATGGAGAAATGAGCCTTTAATTCCTGAAGGGCGATCTGTGCAGTGCATCACAGGATGCTCCATGGTAATTATAAAACTCTTCTTTAATTCATAAGTGAAATAATATAAATTATGCACGTGCATGCATATACATATGTACTCTATTGTATGCATAAATATATTGGTATAAATATCAAATAAGGAAGTTATGGCATAGTCAATTAAAGGCAGTTACTGCAGTAACACCTTATAAAATATTTAATGTACATACTTACATATGCAAAAATATGTATGTGCATGTCTATGTAATCTGTGCTATTCCCAAATATAAAAGACTCATTGAAAAAGCTAATGAATTACTCAATTGCAGAAATATATGTGTTCATGTCTTACATTCATATTGGATCCTTGAATTAGGAGAACTGATTCCTGTCCATTATAAGCACAATTTCTGAATTCCTGCATCTAAATGACTAATGGTAGTGTAAATTGTACATGTTTATCATTATTAAAGAAAAGTAAATAAAGCTTCTGAGTGGTCCTGATTGTATGTTCACAGTGGGACAAATTGTTTATTTTTATACATAGGCCTACAAACTGTTAATTCATGAATCTGACTTCTTCCTTAGCCTTAAACTGTTTCTTCTGTAGCCTAGGAAAATGATATAGGGAAGTCAAGCTGCTCCTCTGGGGAGAGTTCTGAGAGGCAGAACCAGAGCAGAGTAGACATTTCAGAGAAAGAAAAGAGAAAAACAGCTGTACTCTCTATATTTTATTCCATTTAATCTTCACAATACACCCTAATCAAAAGGTACTTCCAAATAAAAAAGTCCACATTAGAGATTTTAGATTAACTTGTCCAAGATCACATATGATATATTTTTTGCAGCGTCATGATTAAACCTAGTTCTATTGACCCAAAATGCAAGTTTTAATACAGTTTGACCTACTAGGAATTTTTTTCAAAGGTATACTTGCATTTGATGTAGCCAACTGGAAGCACATATAAGATGAGCATCCTGGTGAAACACCAGACACTTTCTTTTCCTGTTTTTTCTATCTGCAATTCTTGACATGGATTTGTGAACATTCCTCTTTGGGAGAGAATTAATACTGATGCACCACAAAAAGAAATGAACTCTTAAAAATGTTAAAATCTTAAAGCAAAAGAATCATTAAGGCATCCAGATAAAAGTCAAATGAAGCTCCTTGTGACTGTCTTTAAGGTTTGGATTCAGATTCCTCAATTCTTGGATAAGTCTGCGCCACGGATTCTACTCTTCCTCCTTTAAAATTCAATGGCTGACGGAGGTTTGCTTTTGCTTCATTACTCTGCTCTTGGGAAGCAGTATTTTCTCAAAATTTTGGTGACATTTTTATTTCTCATGTTTAAAGGATCCCTCTCCAGCTCTTCCAGGGGTCACACATTTCTACCATCTCAGACAGATGGACTCTCTCATTCTTATCCAAGCTGGCAGTGTTAGAATTCAGGTGCTCATTTTTTTTTTCCTTTGATTTACCACTGCTCATTTACATCTCTGCCCATTAGATAGAATTGTCAATGCCTTTTTGTTTCTTTTTCCTTTCCCTCCAAATTACAACTCACCCAACTTGAATTAGGAGATATATTTTGGATTTTTCTAAAAATATAAGGGGCTTATTATCAATGAAAATCTGATCAAATGTAAGTAGAATTAATATAAATGTTAATTATTTAAAAATTGCATAGTATGTTTTATATATATATATATATATATTCAGGTTCTTAAGATAATTAATATATGCATTTAGAGTCTTTTTCTCTATTCCTGCAGCTCTGCTTGGATGTCAGGGTATTCAAGTAGCCTTCAATGCTTTTCTCCCAAATTAACAAGCATATTAATATTTCTCATATTGAATTATATTTTATCAAATCAAATATAATAGATTTGTGTTTTTCCTGAGTCAGAATATTTGAAACTAGCAAGCTCCAGAAGAGAAGAAATTAGTGTGGAGAAAAAAGATAAAAACAGATTAGAACCAGGACTCTGGCTATTAATGATTATGAAACATGTGTTTGGTTGCTTAATCTCTCTAAATGTTATTTTTCTCATCTCTAAAATGGTGCCATTACCAATGCCAATGTTTTAGCATTGTTGTGAGGACAAAATAAATTTTATATGTAAAATTTTTAACTCAAAATATGAACCATGCTAACTTTTTTGAAAATGCTTTATTACTGACATGAAGAGGTTTGGAGCTCAAGATATGTGGGTCTCCAATGGCAAGACAGTTATGCACACTGAGTTTTCGACTTTTCACTTCTAAAATGAGAAAAAGAAAACAAAGAAAAGCAAAAGCAAAGTCTCCTCTTGGCTTTAGTGAAGGCAGGTTTTCTTTGTTTGGCTTTGCTTATGTCATCATGATCAACATGTTTATTTTATCTGTGTCCTTAAATGACCATCACCCCCATTGCCTATTGCAGTGTTGGATTTTTTTTTTTTTGCAGCAGAATTATTGATGCATAATTTTAGAATGTTTTCATCACCCCCAAAAAAGTTTCTGTGCTTTTTTCAGGAACGCCCTTCCCCCCACAAACCTACTCATACACAATCTTCCTCCCTCCTCACACAGGTTCAAGCAACCTTAAATCTACTTTCTCTCTATCTCAACTTTACTATTCTGAACATTTCATATGAATAAAATCACATAATGTGTGATTATGTGGCTTACTGTGAATGTCTCCTTTAACATAACATAATGTTTTTAAGGTTCACCCACGCCATAACTTATGTAAGCACTTTGTTTTAGTTTATCATTGAATGTTCCATATGTGATATTCCACATATTTATCAATTGATCCACTGGCAGATATTTGGGTCATATGCACCTTTTGGCTATTCTGAATAATGCAACTATAAATATTTGTGTACACCATTTTGTTTGTATGAGCACTTTCATTTTTATTTATTTATGGTTTTGTAAACGGGTCTCACTCTGTCCCTAGGCTGGAGTGCAATGGCACAATCACAGCTCACTGCAACCTCCACCTCCCAAGCTCATGGGATCCTTCCATTTCAGCCTTCCTAATAGCTGGGACTAAAGGCATGTGCCACTATGCCCGGCTGATATTTTAATTTTTATAGAGATGGGGTTTTGCCATGTTGCCCAGGTTAAGTCTTGAATTCCAGAGCTCAAGTGATCCAATCCCACATCTCAGCCTCCCAAAGTGTTGGGATTACAGGCATGAGTCACCACATTTGGCCTGCTTTCATTTTTATTTGATGTATACCCAGAAGTGGAATTTCTGGATCAAATAACTCTGTTTAATTATTTGAGTAATGGAAAGACTGTTTTTTGAAACAATTATACCTTTTCGTATTCCAGCCAACAATGTATGACAGTTTTTATGTTTCTACATACTCACTGACACTATTTTCTGTGCTTTGTCTTTATTTTATTTTAGTAACAGCCATCCTAATGGGTGTAAGTGGTATTTTATTATGATTGTGATGTTCTTTTTCCTAATGAATCATGATGTTGAACATATTTTAATGAGTTTATTGGCCATTGGAACCATGACATTCTTCAATTGACATTGGAGAAATGTCAATTCATCTTTTGCCTATTCTTCAATTTAGTGGTTTGGTTCCTTACTGTTGAGTTGTAAAGTTATTTCTATAGTCTCGATATTAATCCTTTATTAATCATTATGTGTATTAATCCACATACGTGTTGCAAATATTTTCCCTCATTATGCAAACTGTTTTTTACGTTTTTGATGGTATTCTTTTGAAGCACAAAAGTTTTCATTTTGATAAACTCCAATTTTTAATGACTTGTGCTTTGATGATATATCTAAGAAACTGTCATCAAATCCAAGATTACAAAAAATTAGCTCCTTTGTTTTCTTGAAAGAATTTCATAGATTTAGCTCTCACATTTAAGTCAATGATCAATTTTGCCTCCATTGACTTGTCTCGGCATCTTGTTGGGAATCACGTAGGCATAGACATGGCAGTTTATTTCTGAGCGCTCAATTTGATTCCATTGATGTGTACGTGTTTCTTTCAGTATGAAAGTTCCAGGAAAACTGTTGCTTTGTGTTAAGTTATATTATCAGAAAGTGCACAGTTTCCAAATTTTTTCAGTATTTTGACTATTTAGAGTTCCTAGAGTTTTCATATGAATTTAGAATCAGCTTGTCCATTTCTACAAAATATGCTAAATGATATTGTGATGCAAAGAGTTTTCAATATAAGGATTAATTTTGTGAATGTTGTCTTCTTAACAATATTGTTTTCCAATTCATGAACATGAGATATGTCATAATCTATTTAGGTGTTTAATTTCTTTCAACACTACATTTTTTTACAAATTTTATTCTGTTTTTCAATTATTTTGTTAAATATATTCTCTGGTATTTTATTTCTTTTTCATCTTCTTATAAAGGTAAGTTTTTGTTTATTTATTTGAGACTGAGTCTCACTCTGTCACCCAGGCTGGAATGCAGTTGCACGATCTTGGCTTCCTGTAACCGCCGCCTCCTGGGTTCAAGAAATTCCCCTGCCTCAGCCTCCTGAGTAGATGGGATTACAGATGTCCACCAACACACCCAACTAATTTTTGTATTTTTAATAGAGATGGGTTTTCACCATGTTGGCCAGGCTGGTCTCAAACCCCTGACCTCAAGTGATCCACCTGCCTCGGCCTCCCAAAATGCTGAGACTACAGGCCTGAGACACTGCACCTGGCCTTAATCATTTATTTTTAAATTTTGTAATTGAATTATGCTTTTCAAGTGTACAGAACTATAATGCATTTTTGCATATTTATATACCCTGTAATCTTCCTGAACTCTTTAAAATATATTAATATTTTTAAATGAATATCTCTGAGTTTTCCATATATAAGATAACATTATCTTTTAATAGACAGTATTATATTCTCAATCTGGAGGATTTTTAGTTTACTTTCTTTCCTAACTGATCCTGCTACAACCTCTAGTATGATGTTGGATACAAATCGAACCTCCTTGTTTTGTTCTTGATCTTACTGTGGCACTTGTGGGTTTTTATAGATGCTCTGTAACAGATTCACTAACTCTTCTCACATAGTTCATCTGGTATTTTTATCAAAAAGGGTATGGATCTTGACAAGTGTTCTTTTTCTTTTTACATCTGTAGATATGATTATGTTGTATGTGTGTATGTGTGTGTGTGTGTGTGTGTGTGTGTGTGTGTGTGTAAGATAAAGTCTCACACTGTCGCTGTGGCTGGAGGACAATGGTGTGATCCCAGCCCACTGCAACCTCCCCCTCCCGGGTTCATGCGATTCTCCTGCCTCAGCCTCTCAAGTAGCTGGAATTACAGGTGCGTGCCACCATGCCCGGCTAATTTTCTGTATTTTTAGTACAGGTGACGGTTTCACTATGTTGGCCAGACTGGTCTCGAACTCTTGACCTCGTGATCCAACCACCTCAGCCTCTCAAACTGCTGGGATTACAGGTGTGAGCCACTGTACCCAGCCAATCTGTGTTTTATTCTATTGATAGAGCATATTATATCAAATGATTTTTGTTTGTTAAGCCAACATTAGATTCCTGGCATAAATTCCACTTGGTCTTGGTGTATAGAACATTTTATATGTTCCTGTAGTTGTAATGATAGTATTTTGTTGAAGAATTTTGTGTCTTTAGGGTGTAGTTTTTATATTACTATTTCAATATTTTTGCTAGTTATGGATTTTCTATTCCTTTTTGAGTCAGTTTTGATAATTTGTGGCTTTCTAGGAAATCGTTGAATCTATATAAATTGCCAAATTTATTGATTTGGTATACATTTGTAATATTTCCTTTTAAATTTCTTTAAGGTGGTAGTAATGTCCCCTCTTTAATTTCCTATTTTCATCACTTGAGTATTGCATCTCTTTTCCCTTGGCAATCTATTTAAAAATTTGTCAATTTTGTAGACTTTTTCCCTTCATTCATTTTCTCTATCATTTTCTGTTTTCATTTCATCAATTTCTACTCTAATAATGATGATGTCCTTCCTTTTGCTGGCTTTGGGTTTACTTTCTTATTGTTTTTCTAGTCTACTAGGGTAGAAGTTTTATTTATTGGCTTCTAGATTTTGTTTTAATAAAGGCACTTACAGCTTTCAGAGTCCCTTTAAGAACAGATTTAGCTGAATCCTATACATTTGGGTATGGATATTTTTACTATAATTTGTCTCAAGTATTTTCCACTTTATCTTGTGATTTTCTCTTTGACTCATTTGTTTTTAAAAAGTATGTTGTTTAAATTTTATAATTTCAATTATATTATTTCAGTGTTTTTGTTATTGATATCTCATTTCATTTTACTGTGGTCCTAGAGTATATTTTACATTATCAATTTGCTTAACTTTATTGAGGTTTATTTTATGACCTACCATGTGGTCTAATCTTACAATGCTGCAGATAAAATAGCTGTGTTAAAGATCTTTTCCATGAATTTAAACATCTGAGTCATCTTAGGGTCTCTTTTATTGAATTTTTTACTTTTAATATGGCTCATGTCTACCTATTTAACCTTGGTTTATATTTTACTTCATTGTTACTTGCTGGACACTGGGAGTAATAAATTGTGGGGAATACTAGAGGCTACCTTCCCTTAAAGGATGTTGTCTTGTATTCTGTTGGTAACTGACTGATGTCTCCTGGTCAACCATTCAGTCTTAGATTTATTTTTTATTAGTTCTCTTTATATTTTGGCCTCACTTCTAAAATGTGACTCTAACAACAGTATGCGATTCTTACTTCCTTGGTCTTTCATAGGTTTCAGTGAAATGCCTAAGTTGTTCAATAAGGTCTCTTAACCTAGATTGAACCAGAATTTCTATTTCTGGAGGCCTGCATAAACTCTGGTATTTCTCTTCAGTTCTTAGCTCTTCATTAACATTCTGCCAGGCCTCCATGTGACTCAGCCTATGCTAAAACAACACACTCCTGTGCCCAGGATCTATAATAAATGCTCATGCAGAATTCTGTCCTTTCTTTTCACAGTTCCCTATTCTCTGGTAACTTACTCAAACATTGTAGCTGCTTCAGCAGCTCAGAACACTGATCTGTCTCTTCAGGCTCCACAGGCTCAGCCCAGGCTTTATCTCCTCGATATGAAGCATGTCACAGGCCCACAGCAGAAAGCCAGGCAACATGTTGAACTTACCTAATCTGGTTGCTCTAAAATTTTACAAGCATGTCCTACTTGTTGCTCGTTGTCTGAAGAGAGAGAATTTATATATTTATTCTGGCCATATAGCTTCTTTCAGCATGAAGACAAGTCTTGTAACAGTTATACTCTTGTGTGGCTGGAAGCAGATGGCTGGATGTTTTTTTTTAAGCTGATGGAAATAATTATTTTCACCCACAGACTTTCTGGGAAGTGTTTATTTCTAGGACCCATGAAAATATTTGTTGAGCATGTCTCCAAGGAAGACTGGGTTTCATGCCAATAGGAGTTAGTAGGAATACAAAGTCACTGCTATTTCATTAAAATAAAGAAATGTATCTTTATTATGTCCTCCATCCTTAAAAGCATATTGTGTTATAATAACATGGTGGATCTTGTACATAAGGTTTCCATTCACTGATATATGAGCTACAAGTTATGAAGCTAGTTTTGAAAAAAGTGTCCTGAATTCAAGTTTAGCGGCCATAGAATTTACACTTCTTGTTGTATAACAAAAATATATATGCCTGCTAGTTATAAGAATGCTACTGTAAGCCACTATAGTTGCCTTTATTTAAACTTTTATTTTACATTAAGGGGGAGTATATGGAGGTTTGTGACAAGGATATATTGCATGATGCTGAGGTGTGGGTTCAATTAAACATGTCACCCAGATAGCAAGCATAGTATCCCAGTGAGTAGTTTTTCAACCCTTGCCCATCTCTTTCCCTCCTTTCTTTTATAGTTCTCAGGGTCTATTATTCCCATATTGATGCCCATGTGGGCCCAACTTACAGTTCCCACTTACAGGTAAGAACACGTGGTGTTTTGTTTACTGTATCTGCATTATGTTTGCTTAGGATAATGGCCTTCAGCTGCATTCATGTTGCAGCAAAGAACATGATTTTATCCTTTTTTAAGCCACTATAGTTAAACAAGAGGAAGTCTATGACCAAAGCTCCATCAGGTGACTATGGCTTCAACCAGGTTATAAAAACCGATGATCACAATATCATTCTAGTTCTCAGTGAATGCCACAATAAACGTACAGTTTTTAATGTATTCTGGTCAGATTTATCTAATAAATTGGACAGAGATAATTCTGAGGAGTCAGGGCACAGTGATATTGTCATGGAATCCATGGGGTGTCCCTTTGCTTGTTGGAAACCTTTGTGCCTGGCAGTTCCTTCTGCCTGAGTATTGCTTGTGCCCACTGAGCTCGTTCCATGCACTTGGTCCAGCAGGCTGTGCTTGGCTCATGCGACCAGCCCAGATCCCGTATCTGCCAAGGGCTAGTCGGGTGTAGGCAGAGAGGCGAGGGGTGTGTGGGCGAGTGAGCGTGGGGTTTGGCCACTGCGCACAGTCAGGCACACTGGCTGCGAAGTGGCTAGGCAGCTCCAGGCACCAGCACACGTACTGGCTCCATGGGAGGCTATGGCTGGACCAGATGTACTACAAGCCGCTTCTTCTTGGGGGTACTTGCATCTGGATGAGGGTAACGTGGTGTCACTCAGAAGCTTGAAGATGCCAGGAACTGCAGAGCTCTAAAGAGGGTTTCACACCTCTGGCTCAAGGAGCCCCTGGGTCTATGTTCCCATAAGGGCCAAAGCTTTTTTCTCCTTCTCGTCACCTGTAATATGGTAAGTGGGGGTGGGAGAGGGGCCTGTTTATGTTACAGCTCCTTCAGTCCCACCATTCAGCAGGTCCCGAGTTCAGGCAGGTCATCCTGTCAAGTGTCCAGCTGTCAGTGGAGAGGAGACCTACAGTGGGTAGCTCCTTTACACAGCTGGTAGTCCAGACATCCCTGTGAGTCTGGTTGAGTCCGGAGTTTTTATGGGCTTCAGAAGAGAGGAAATGTTGTGCTGATTGGTCCATGGGTGGCCATGGGTTGGCCTGGAAAAAGCACCTATCAGTTCTCACTCGAGGTCATGGACTCCATCCTAACTGATAGCCCAGGCCCCAGGCTTCAGGCTGTCCCTGGCTTGAAGATGTGGCTTCACCAGGTACCTGCCCCTTTCTGCCCAGGAGCTTGTCGTCCTCCTGCCACCATTAATTGTGTTGTCCACAGTTCCCAAGCTGTTTGTGTCAAGGGATGCCTGCAGGCCTGTGGCAAGCCACCCTCAGCCTCACCTTGGCCTCCCGCCCATGCTCCTTGGCACTCAAAATCTGGAAGGGACTGAGGAGTCAGGGGTTAGCATGGTCAGTGCCTCCCAAAGCATGTACACACCTGGGCAGGTTGCAATAGTGCCAGGGCTCAGCCTCAACTTTGCTCTGAAATCAAAGCAGGCACTGCAAACAGAGAGAGGTCACGCAGGGGGAGCAAGCACTTCTGAGCTTGCTGGGGCAGGGGGCTTCCTGGGCCCCCAAGAGCTCAGGAATGTCTGGGTTCACAGTACCTATTGGGTGCCTGCAGCTGTGCCCAGCAGGGTGGGGCTCCCATCCTGCCAACTGGGGCTCCCTCCTGTTCCCAACTCCCACCGGCTCCATGGAGGGCACAGACCTGGCTGTGCCTCCCCTGCAGCAGCCAGTGTCTTCACAATGGCCACCACTGTGATCAATATTGAATAAGGTGAAGTACTCTATAAACCAGGGGCTGATATTCTCATTGAGTTTCTATTTAACTGGGCAATTGTCAAAATAAAGTATTCAGTGGGGAGTTTTGAGTAGTGGCTCCAAACAAAATGTTGATTCCACTGAATTTAGAGTCTCTTGTAAAAGTTAATATGCATCAGCAATGGACTCCAAGTTAAATAACCATGTTCAGTGTTTGTTTGAGGAACAATATAAGTAAAGATACCTAAGCTTTTTATCTCCTGAGGGCAGATGTTTTTGATGAGCAGGCAGTAATGCTTCCTTCCTTACGTACTTTTAAAAATATAAATTAATGTCTTAACATTATGGCTTCTGTAGCAGTCTCTTGTGTTTTAGAATAGCATGAATCAATTCACCAAGGCTAGAGCCTTCTTATATTGTAAACCAGTGAAATTAAGTTTGTGAATCTGAAAAGCTGAAAAATCACCCCTGGGACTGAAGAAAATGTGAGAGTAAGATTGAGAAGCCATAATTCCCTATCTATCTTCCTACACAGTTTCATAGCCTTTGTCGTCTGAGGAAAAATGAAAGGTTTTCACCTCGCCAGTTAAAAGCTGTGAATGTGACCTAGATAATTCTTGGGGAATTTAAGTTGAAACACTTCTTTTAATGTCCTTTGAAAGGAAAAGCTACACCTTTATTACTCAGAATGAAATTGTAGTAAAAACAAGTGTATCAAAAGGGCTAGAGAGAGATGAAAACAAATTGTACTTCCAGGTAAGCTGCTTGAATCTATTTGGTCATTCTCTAAAATATCTAAAATCGTCTCATCATATTCAAATCACTAGAAACACTGTGGGGTGGGTGTGTGTGTGTGTGTGTGTGTGTGCGTGTGCGTGTGCATAATGGTTTAAATAATAACTAAACGTCATTCTCTGCAATAGAAATACACAACTTCACCCCAGAAATAAGAAAAACTTAACATTCAAGAAGTATCTAATTTAGGATTATAATGCTACAGTTTTCTCACTAAAAATATGACTCTGTTTTTTCTTTTCTTTTTGAGACGGAGTCACATTCTGTTGCCCAGGTGCAGTGGCGAGATCTTGGCTCACTGCAACTTCTGTTACCTGAGTTCAAGTGATTCTCCTGCCTCGACCTTCTGAGTAGCGGGGATTACAGATGCCTGCCAGCACACTGGCTAAGTTTTGTAGTTTTTAGTAGAGACAGGATTTGACCATGTTGACCAGGCTGATCTTGAACTTCTGACCTCATGATTCACCTGCCTCAGCCTCCCAAAGTGGTGGGACTACAGGAATGAACCACCACGCCCAGCCTAAACAGGACATTTTATCCCATAGTAGAGTTCTCTTTTGCTACTTGCCTCAAGACAATAAATTCTGGGCCAGGTGCGGTAGCTCATGCCTGTAATTTTGGGAGGCTGGGTTGGGTGGATTACCTGCTACTCAAGAGGCTGAGGCAGGAAAAGTGCTTGAACCCAGGAGGTGGAGGTTGTGGTGAGCTAAGATAGTGCCATTGTACTCCAGCCTCGGCAACAAGAGTGAAATTCCATCTCAACAAAGAAAAAGAAAAAAAGACAATAAATTCTGTAGTAAAATTTAATAGTTTTAACTTCATACTCGAATTAGATCAAAACAGAGGAGGATAAGCAGGATGATTACTTGGCTTGATTTTTAAATGTTTTATAGATATCCAATAAAATTTCACTGAATGATTAACAATTGACCTTGACACAATATCAGAGGTATTAAAGTTGAATAAATTTGGGCTGCTCAGTGTATGAAAAGAAAGTCTTCACCGGTCATGGTGGCTCAGACCTGTAATCTCAGCACATTGGGACGTCAAGGCAGGCAGATTGCTTGAGGTCAGGAGTTTAAGACTAGCCTGGCCAACACTGAGAAACCCTGTATCTACAAAAAATACAGAAACTAGCCAGGCATGGTGCTGTTCACCTGTAATCCCAGTTGCCTGGGAGGCTGAGGCAGGAGAATCATTTGAACCCAAGAGGCAGATGTTGCAGTGAGCTGAAATTACACCACTGCACTCCAGCCTGGGTGACAGAGTGAGACTTTGTTTCAGAAAAAAAAAAAAAAAGATAAAGTCTCCATGTTACCATTAGAAAATCTGACATTTAACCCAATTTAACAGGAAAGAGACATGGGGGATTATTTGTCCTGTTCCCCAGAAGAGTACATTTAAAAGGAGGAGGAATTTGGATCACTAAAAGAAAAAGAAAAAAAAGAAGGATGAAACAGTAAGTATTGTCTCCCAGTAGTTTAATTTGCTGGCCATGATAAGTAGTGTGGTTCATTGACTAAAGGGAATGAGAAAAGTATCATTTCTTCTTTGGAGATGAGCTTAACTGGGTGCCCTAAAAGATTTTCTCCATCATTGGGTATATAAAAATTTAAATATCTAAAGATTTCGATAATATGTCCATTTACTCAATAATTTATTCATATTTAATCTTGAGTAATTCATTTCTTCAGTTGTGCTAGTTACTATTGATCAAAGTTGTGGAAGATGCAGATTTATCTTACCCTTCACAGCTTCAAATATGAGAGTTCAGACGAGAAGTAAACAGACAATGTGTGCACCATGTGATAACAACTATAACTGAAAACGTAGAGGAATTATGGAAGCAGAAAGGAAGGGGATTTCAACACCAATACTTTTCACAACAGTACAGAGCATTCAGGCACCACCATGGAAATGCCACACTCCTCGAGACACTTATGGCAAATATTCTGGGACCACAGTAAATTTTGACTCATCATTGTGTTTAGAGTGTGCTGAGGGGCATGACAGAGAGCCCTTTTACCACTGAATGATTTTCCCTAGTGAAAGCAGTATTGTCACTAGGTTAGCCCAGTGTAGTCAAATGTTTTCTTCATCAATACTTCCCATTATGATCTTCATTAATAAATTTCTGTGAAATAAATTGAAATTATATCATAAACAGTTTTGGATTTAGTTAAGCAAATATTTTCTGTGATTTAATTGACTTAATTTTTTTAGATTTGCCAATCATTATATGTCAATTAGAAGCTTAAATAACTAATAATATTACTTTTAGAGTCTTCTTATTGGATGAAGAAAGTCCATTTAACCACCTGCAACTGTTTTCCTAAAAAAAAAAAAATGATGCCAATATAATAGAATAATTATTTCCATGTAGTGGAATGCAAGGTAGCAAGGTAAAACAGGCTTTGCCCCAAATAGCAATTAGAAGTAGCAAAGTAGAATGACCAAAGATCTCTTTTTTCTATGCATATTTTTATCTACTTTTATAATTTCTGGCTTCATTTTGAAAAAGAAGCTATAATATACATCTTTATAAAGTATAACTAGAGAAAACTCTATTTACTGCTGTACATATATGTTTTGATGTGGTCTATTATTAGTCTTAATTAAAAAATCTCAATATCCTCCTGAATGTCTATTCATCCTCTACTCTTAATTCATGGTATTTGCATGAGTTAGAGCACACCAGTGATAATAATGATGGTCAAAATTTATTGAAGACACCCTTACATAGGGTGTGCTAGCAATTTTCATAAACCAGGCACACAAACATTATTTTAAAAATATGAGTTATCTATTACAATTCACACTTTATATAGGGAAACTGGTAGCAAAAAAGATTAAGTAGCTTGCTGAAGATAATATAGTTATAATAATCTAGGGAACTTGGGCTCAAATCGGGCAACAGAATCCTAAAGATGAAATCAGAATATGACCAATCAGATATTTTCTTTTATCTTTTACTTTTTTTCTTTTTTTTTTTTTTTTTTTTTTTTTGATACAAGGTCTCATTGTGTCACCGAGGCTGAAGTGCAGTGGCATAATCATGGCTTACTGCAGCCCCTACCTCTAGGCTCAAGCAATCCTCCCATCTCAGCTTCCTGTGTAGCTAGGATGGAAATGTTCTTTTTCTTAAAGGTAAGGAATGGGCTGACGTCCAAATCAAACCAGTGGAATTAATAAATGTTTGGCTTTCTGGGAAAAGAATTACACTTCTCATATGGACTTGAACCTCTGAGTATGTAAGGGTTTTTGCTTCCTTCTAGTAACTTTGTGGCTGAAAAAATGAAGACTATGAAAAGGAAGGCAACCCAAGGCTGGACCTTACTTGAGACTTGTTGCTACCATTTGGACCAGAAGTCAAACTGGGCATAAATCTCTGAATTACTCAACAATTGAAAAGTACATAAACCAGTATGTTTATGCCACATTTTTCTGTTTCCTGAAAGAGCATTTTAACCAACGTGGTCCAAGCTTCACAGATTTCAAAGTTCATTGAGATGTCTTTAAGCAAAATCTTAGTGCATTTTACTGTCAGTGAAAACAAAGAGTTCAAAAATTATATCTTGACAGCATGGTCAATTTCCTCTTTGAGAAAATAAAAATGTAGTGTGTGTCTGTGTGTTTATACACAAACGCAATTTAGCCACGAGTCTTACATATTTTTTGTCAACTTAGTAAAAGCAACTATGCTTGTGTGTGTGTGTGTGTCTGTGTTTATATACAAACTTACATTTTCTACTATGGTCCTTGTTTGTCGTCTGTCATACTGCTGGGGAGAAGGGACAGTTTCATGCTTGTGTACACCTGCACTTTTCCCATCCAATCCGGAAATACGTCTTTTGTGAATGACATGCAAAATTAATGAGGCCCATTAACATAAGCTGAAAGACTGATACTCTTATATGTACAAGTGTTACATAAAATGTAGTTCCTAATAAGAACTTTTTTTCTTATTTATTTAACATTAGTGAAACAAGACCAGCAAAGTTGGAATATATCCTGGAGTTATTTGTTTATCCTGTCACAGAACATTTAATTTAAAGGTCTCTATAACTCAGAGAGAGACTTCTGTGTTTGCTCTGTTTGACTTCTGATATGTCTTTCCCAATCTTGACAACAATAACAAGATTGTGGGCAGATAAAAATAAAATATATGCCATTCATCATGCTACTTGCCAGGAACCAGAGAAACAAAGAAATATCAGTTATGGTCTGATTCCCCCCATCACAGTTACCGTCTGATAAGAACACAAAACGTATTTGCAACAATATGATGAATCCTATCATAAAGACATGAGGAAGGTATTACTAATCTTTGAATATACCACAATGCCTTACTCTGGGACTTGTGCAAAGGAGAAGCTCACTAAATGACACTTTAATTAATATTTTTAAAATGCATTGGGTTGTTTTGCAATTCAGGTAATAACCCATTGCAATGGCATATCTTTTTGTCTACAGATTTCATATAAGATCTATATTTCAACATCTGTTTATTTATTTATTTTAGTTTTGTTTTAAATTTTTTAGATTCCAGGGTGCATGTGCAGGTTTGTTACAAAGGTAAATGTGTGTCATGGTGGTTTGCTGTACCTCTTAACCCATCACATAGGTACTAAGCCCAACATGCATTAGCTCTTTTCTTAATTCTCCAAATTTATGTACCTTAACTTAGAAAGTATTTTTTAACTTGAAAAATTTTTGTAAGGCAATTGCCTTCTGTTACTTTTTGTATCTCAATCCAAAATCCATAATGTCACAATGTCACCCCAGTTCCATGCTTCGTAACCTGATAGTCATAAAAAAATATCCATAATGGAATCATCCCAGCAACTAATTACTATTTACTTTTCCTCTAGCAGGTAAACTATGTTGTATAAGTGGTGGTGATCTCATCATTCCATCACACTAACATTTCTGTATTTTACAAGCTCGACAACAGGAAATTCTACCTACTATAATATTTATTCTGTTGGGTCAAAGAAAGTCTGATTAGTTAACAGACACAGAATGAAAATTCAAATACGTTTTATTGTGATTCAGGCTGTTCCTCTTCTGGTCTCACTCAGAGATAGCACAGGTCTTCAGATACGGGAATCTCCATCTCTACCAATCTAGCAGTTCATGAGGGTATTAATTACCCACTATGACACGGCACAAGAGACCTTTGGCCATAGTTCAGCATCAAATATCAGCTTCACATGGGAAGAATCAGAAGAAAATAATGCCTTCAAAGATCCTTTTCCTGTAACATTTTAGAATTTCAATTCCCAATCTTTTCAGCTGAAAAATTCTGATTATTTTCTGTCACATGGGTTGTGCACAGAACACAACTGAAGCAAGATGACAGATACAAAATTACTCTAAGAACTAGAAAATGCAGGCTTTGATTTTCTAATTATAAAGTGACAGCAAAAATAATTATTTTAAAAATGAAGATATTATAATTTCTTTGTGTCTCTGAATTGTGTGACAGGCAAAGATTTTCAAGATAACATTATAAAGTGTTAACTGTACAATGCTTACTGTATCACACCACGTTACTAAGTGGAGCTATGCTCAACTCCGATTGTTTGTTCAATCAGGCTCAGGCTGATGTCTGTAGGAATTTCCACCCATATGTTAGGCAATGGTCTGAAGTAAAGCAGTATTCTTTGCCAGATTGTGCTGTTGTAATGCTTTCTAAAACAGCTGGAGTATGTTTTCCAATAGTACACAATGGCACCTAAATAGCTGTCTTCCTGTGATTTAGAGATTTTAAACTCATCCCCATGTTTAATTCATCATAAGACTCTGTTCTGACATTTTAATGAGTAATTTTTTAAAATGATGCTTATTTCTTAAAAGTTGTCTTTTTAAAAATATACTTTTGATGGACCTCTAACAAAACCAATGTTTGGGATTTTTCAGAGGAGGAAAAAGTAGCAATGTGGTGAAAATAGACAGTGGGGATAGATGACCAAATAATAAAACATCAGTCACCTATAAGGGAAAAGGAGTACACTAGGACTTGAAAATCAAATCTGAAATCCCAGTTCTTCTAAACTAATGAGCTCCTATGTATGTTGAGATAGAAAGTGACTGAATTTGTGATTAACTTCAGCTTGATTAACAGAGTTTATTGGTCAAAACAAACTACAACTTCCAAAGGTTGCAACTCCAAGCTAGGTCAGAGGTTGAATAAGATCATCCAGGAGCCAGGTATTTCTACCTCCATGTTCCATCATCCTAAAAGTAATAGCTTTATATTGTATGATTATCTCTTGACAGTTTCATGACATTGTTGAACTTGGTTGTTGCATATATGAATATTTCTTTATTCCATAGCAGGAAGAGCAAGTATGACAAAAGGGCAACACAGTTTATTCTAGAAAGAGGTTATAGATTTATATAAGATGAGAATCTTTTTCTAGCTAACTAATTTCTTATTAACCAGAATTGGGTAAAGCACACTTCCTTAGAGTAAACCTATTCAAAAGAATACAATTTCTAAAAATAGTAGAAATTTATAATTATTTGAAAGCAGACTAGAAATCTGTGTTTGAATAATTCCCTCAAGTGATTCTCATGCCTGCAAAAATTGTAAGACCAACCACACAACCAGTTTAGGTGGTGTGTTATTTTTCCTAGGGTGACTCATGACTTATGATCTAAATAAACCAGAAATGCTGGAACAAAAAAAAAAAAAAAAAAAAACATTGAATATGTTAGTGCAGGGGGTGGCTACTGTAAAACCAATTCCAACGTACTCTTAGGAATGCACCTGAACTCTTTAAGGTTTTGTTGTCTTTTATTTACTATGGGATTAATTCTTCCTACACGTCTCTCACATTAAAAGAACAAATAGAAATAGTGTAATAGAAGAATACTTAATATTAACTTTTGATGATGAAACAGAAAACAACAAACAAACAAGCAAAGAAAGAAACATGACTTTCTCCTAGAGTGCGGAAGTGAAAATGAAATGGAGAAATTGAGGTGAGAAAGTAAGAGTGGTAGCCAGGTCTTTAAAAGTGTACAGGAAATGTAATTTTTGTTGTTGTTGAATAATGGGCATACACTTCAGCCTAGACAACATTCAGAGTATGATTCTTCTCTATAATAAAATATCACAATAAATACTGTGAATCAATATCAAGAGGAAGCAATTAAATTATGGAGAGAAACTTTTTTTTCTGAATAAATAGCTACAGTGAAGCATTTTCCTAAATTAATAGAAGGAGCAAACATCCACAGAAATAAGTTGATTGAATATTACAATGAAAGGGGACATTTATAAATTGCAGTGGGGACTAAAAATACATTTCCAATTTTACTAAAGGATTTTGAAAATGACCAGTAAAGACATAGAGGTATAGAAAAAGGAAGTCATAAGAAACAAAAAGATGACAGAAGAAAACAGACAAAATTATTGAGACTGCATTAAACCATTTTCAGCCATACTGTCAAAAATTCCCATTAGTTCTTTAGTATGGAAGAATTAACACTTAATATCAAAATAAGTTAGATCATAGTAAATGTTTAGGTTTTATAACTTTGCAATGTAAAGGCTGTAGTGAATTCTATTTCATTCTCATTCTGAATTTTAAAAGACATTATTAATTTATGAATTTTTTACCCTTATATCTTAAAATCCTTCCAGACAGTACAGGTCCTAATAGTGAGAGCAGCATATGAGGATATTAAGTAAAATCCCAGTTGTTCAGAAAGGTTAATCAAAGATGACCACAGTCCCTGTACCTCCAAAAGAAGTTCCTTTAACAATAGTTACATCTGACTGGATTTGCCTTATGTACAGAAGTACTTAGTGAATTTTTCAAAGGTACCTAATAAATAAATTATTAATATTATTTTAAAACAGCATGAAATTCTAGCATAGAGAGAAAAGGAAATGTATTTGTAATCTTTCATGGCTTGTGTAATGTAAAAAAAATACTCATGGATAAGTGTCTTTCTAATTATTTTAGTCAGTAAAGATGGCTTACACCTGATCAGCTTGATAACTAGCAGGAAAAGAAATCCTCAGACACTGTGATACTGGGTATATTCTGTGCCTGACTAGACTCATTTATCACAGACAATCAATTTGATCACTGAAGAGAAAGAGGGCACGTCTAAGAGTAATTCAAAATATATTTGTACTTCAGAGCTTATACCTGTCAAATGGGATATTCTTTGAAGTCAACCCATTGTTGCTCTGACTTAAATTCTTTCCACTGTGGAACAAAAGTGCAGTAATTTTGAAAATGGCATTTTAAGTGAAGCTATTTACTTATACTTTACACTATATTATTATGTTTCAAAACCGAAAAAGAATTGTGTGGTATAAAATGAAGTATGTTTCTGTGAAAAATGCACTGAATACAATACAATTTTATGGATAGAGAGGTATGGAATTCTCAATTGTATAAATATTGCAATTCACAGAAAAAAGTTTCAGTAGAAAAGCATCAACCTTCATAGAAGGTCAAAATTAAAGTCCTATCTTTGTCATTGTCTATGACCTATGGGAGATTAATTCTCCGCTGTTAAATGAGATGCTTAGACTCAAAAAAGCTCTCTCTCTCTCTCTCTCTCTCTCTCTCTCTCTCTCTCAATTTCTCTAGATTTGAGTTTGTAAATTTCAATTTTGAAAATACATGTGAATGTGTGTGCATTTTAAAAATAAGTGTATTTCCTTATGAAAAGTTTCTGTAAGGAATGAAATAAGCAGATCTTTAAAAAATATATCTGTATTAATATCCTAGCAAGAAGCAAATGAAACACAGAAATTACACAGTTTTGAGGAGGTCATAATAAAGACACTATTTCAAAATACATAAAAATATATCAGTTAAACAACAAAGGATGGTGCATTTTCTTGAGGTTTTAGCCGCCCCTAAGTCTAAAGTGGTAACTAAATAGAAGGGATTACAGAGATTTGAAAAGAAAGGGTCTGATATTAAGTGCAACCTTGAAAAGAGCTTTTACTTAATTGAGTCACAAACATTCAGTGGTGATTCTTCAGAGAGGAAGTAAATACTCTGAGCTCACTTTCTTCCTCTCTTCCCCAATATTTTGTCACGAAACCCCATTGACTAGAGTCAATGTGAAGCTGGAGGAAAAAGGAATTGCGCTGATAAACTTCATACCTGTCAGTCTCAGTTAGGGGTACAGTGAGTGGAGAGGAAGCATAAATTAGATTGGAGAATAGTGAGACTTGGATCTTGGGAAGCAGAGGGAAGATACATTGTTTCATTGGTTTTGTTTGCCTTTAAATAAAATCATTGGACTGTATGCCAACAAATCACTAATATGACAAATTACTATCTGCTTCTCTGCAAATCACCTTTTTTGTGTAGATCAATCTATTAGATATTGTTTTACTTTGAAAAAGAGGGATATATTTATTCTATGCAGTATTATTCCAAATCCAAACTTATGAGTTTCAAATAATTAAAAATGGCAATGATTGCATGAACAGAAATTACTCAGGAACCTTCCATAAACCTAATACCTACAACATGCTTCAACATGCACTCACATATACACACACACATCATATGTACATGTGACACAATTGAAATACACATGAACTTGAAGCAATCACTTTAAATTAGGTAACCTTAACAGTAGCGAGTACTAATTGTTATAGATTCTCTGTAGAGAAATCTACATAGCAAATTGCCTAAGAACCTAGGCTCTGGATTAGATTACCCGGATCCGTTCTCAGCTTTGTTTCTTATACCCTGTGAATTCTTGATCAAGTTACTCAACATTTCTAAGCCTCAGTTACTTGTGTATAAACTGAGCATTTTTGGAAATCCTAATTGCTTTTTGGTGGGGAGTACCTGACAAAATAGTACGGGCAAAGAGCTTAGTATGATTTAGTTCAAGGGATATTAGATTAGTTACCAGTCATAGTAGCAGGGCTTTTCCTCTTCACACCCTTCTGCTTCTACTGCTAATAATGCTTCTACTTTATGTGGAAAAAATAGTCAAAAGTTTTGGGCATGTGTGTTTACTTTTATCATTGTAAGCACCTATTTAAAAGGTCAGGTGAGACAATAAATGTCATTCTATTTAATTTTAGCAAAATCTTTGATGCTGTTAAAATAGAGTAACATAGGAATTTCATGTGCTAGTCTCCATCTGAAAATGTAGCAGCTAAAAATGGAAAATCCCTACTAAAACAATTTCCTTTATATGTTACATACCTTGAAAGTAAAGAACCAGTGTCTTTATGGGTCACGCTGTACTTTCATTTGCCTGCTTATCTGTGATTCCCAACTGTGATCTAATCATAATTAATTAGGTAAATCTGGAGTGAGCACTTCTTTCACTAGGGAGTGTTTTATCTTAGCTGCTTATCCTAGAATGTTAGAGAAAACCAGGAATGTTTGTGAGGTACAAAAGTTGAAAATTTCTATTTAGAAATGAAGCCACACATAAATGCCTATGACAAATTCTACACCACATAATATGATGAGGATATTGACTATCTAATTAGGGAGCAGAGATGGATTTGAAGCCTGGATTTCTATCCCAGCTTAATGAACTGGCAGTTTATGTTTAAGTGGAAAATGAGGCCATACGGACTCAGGTATACATTTTCAATATCAACATATCTTGCTGAAACAGATTTTGGCATGATAAACCTAATTCAACCAGGGAAAGAACCATTTTTTTCTTTCCCAACTTGCTCTGCAAAATCTGTTTATCAGGCAACGGAACTAACAATTGAGTGCCTCATATATATGAAGCACAATAGTAGTGACTTTACATATAAAATTTTACTTGCAAGAATTTAAATGAATAGGTGAGGGAGGTACCACTGTAGATCATTTTTTTTTAATGTGTAAGTTGGAGAACATTATGAACAGTAATCATTTCAACTGAAGACACTGTCTGAAATCTAATCGCTTTACTCGTTTAAGATGATATATAAAAAAAAAAAACAGAAATCAGTAATGCCCTTGGCAGATGGCATAGAAGCTTAACCAAATCACATACATATTTCTCATCTTGCCTGAACTTGAGTCAGAAATGAAAAAATCTGAAAATAAGAAAGATCTAAACTTCCTTGCTTTCCCAAAAAGTGGACTCTTAATAAGTTATTTAAATAACTCATACCTTCTTTTATAATTTGAAAATGGATGCTTTTATTAGAAAGTCATGAAATATGAAACAGACACACATGGACTCAAATTCAAGTTCTACTACTTGTTTTAGAAACAAGTTTGAATAAATTAAACTCTGTGTTGCAGTTTTCTCATTTATGAGTAGTGCTACAACTACCTTAGAAGATACTTGAGAAATTAGACTAATAACAAGAAAAAAGTAACCATATATATTGTTATATACCACTTTCATTTCAGAATACTTCCAAACAAATTATCTCAAGAGGTAAAGTCAGCTTCTAGATTCACTAAGATTAGAGTAGCCCATCTCTCTTAGATTTTCCTTTTTACAACTAAAGAACTGTGGGAACAACATAATAAAGAAGCATACACCGACTCTGAGAGGTGGAAAAATGCCTGGCTACCTAAGAAGCTTAAGACTTGAATTACACTTCAGTGAATCTCCTGAGTTTTTTATTGCTTTGCATATACCACATACAGAAAGTTGCAGAAGACTCCAACATTTTACCACTAATAGGTAAAAACAAAAGAAGCTCCAAATAAAATATTTTTGCTCCTAGTCACAGAAAAGAGGGTGATCTAACCAAAATAAGAAAGTCTTTTTGGCAATACGTGCTCAACTACAAGCCAAAACCCAACTGGAAACATAACCTTCACTATACTTTCAGTATAGTGAGAGCACGGTGGTTGTCAGAGATGGAGGTGGGGACATGGGGGATGTGGGAGTGTCCATAAAAGGGTAACATAAGGAATCCTAGTTAGGAAATTGCTTGTATTTTGACTGCATCATTGTCAGAACTTTTCTAAATCATAACTGCTTGTGTTCATGTAAAGTATAGTCTCTTACTTTTTAGTTTGTAGTTTAAATGCAAAGAAAGAGTAGTGGCTTTTCTCCAGTGTTTTGTAGTATTCCTGTCCCCTTCAGTCCCTCCTGTGTGTATATTACCATACTTCAATGAAATAATAGGGCATTTAACAAAGATCCCTATGTGCAACACTTTATTTAGCATTTCTATTTTAAGTTTTCTAGGATATTAATTTACATGAAAATAAAATGAATAACAAAAAAAAGTTAGTATTGTACTATAGTTTTGCAGGACTGTTTCTCTGTATCCAGGGGAAACTCGATGAAGTATATACAAGGTGTTTATATAATATTTCAAATTACTGTTTTTGAGTCTACACTTATGCCAACATAAAATTAATTTAAAAAATAGTTTTGGTCATAAGATGTGCAAATCTTGGTCAATGTTCTGTAAGCTAGCTCTTGACTTCATGGGTAGAGGACTATGTAGTATAGCAGTAATTAATTAATGACGTCAAAATGAAATAACCCAAATAAGCAAGTATGCCTAGAGATTTCTCTCTGGTAAGTACTCGTTTTTTTTTTTGTTTTTTTTTTGTTTGTTTGTTTTTTTGCTGTGATGACATCAGTATGTCAAAATGTCTGGGTTTTTTTTGTTTTATTTTATTTTCATATTTGATGGTAATAATAACTTTTACATAGTACCGAAGTTTGATGGACAAATAAGATATAGATCTGTTGGCAAGAGAATAATTTTCAATGGAAGTGTTGCTTCCGATAAAACTATTTTAAAATATCACTTACGTTAACCTGAGTTATTGCTTATGGGAGTAACTTCTTCTAACTTGGTCAATTCCATGGACTCTCACTTTTTCTTCAGGAGACCTCCAATCATATTCCTTTATTTCCCCTTGTGATTCTCCACACCTGCCATTATCCTCAAAGATCTAGCTCTTTCCTATTATACCACCGTATCTTGTGCCACTCTCTTTTTCTCTCTGTATATGCCAGCAACACTGCCCACTAATTCGTTGCTTGAAGGAAAAACATTACATTTATCCGTACATTAAAATTATTTCTTTGTCCCTCACCAATTTCTTCTCACGCTCTCACTTTGCACATTCATGGCAAAAAGTTTGAGTTTACAGTTTGGGATCTATTTGCATTCTGTGTGTGTTTACAACTGTTTAAGGCTTGTGTTCCCCACTAGATCATAACCTCCCTGAAAGCAGAGGGCACAGCTTCATATTTTATCCCTTATACACCACAAATTACAAATGTTTACCAAATACTGGGGAACGGGGAAGTGAAAGAGAAAGAGAGAGACGGAGCAAAGTTAAAGAACATGAAGACCGAGAGGGAAAAATAGAGGGAGGGAAAAAAGAGGAGAAAGAAAAGAGTAAAGAATGAAGAGAAAGAAAATGAATAAAGGGAGAAAATTGAGGATTGGTATAGAATAAAGAGAGAAAATTGAGGCAATGTTAATTTGGCAATTTTACAGATAATTTTAGCACTACTATTAACTAGCTCCTTGTGACTTCTACTGGGCTCTGAAAAAGCAAAAACTCATCTTGGTCCAGGCAACAAAATTAGTAGATGTATTGAACACCTACAGTGTACCATGTGGGGGATTCATTAATAAAAATGGAAATATTGTGCTTACTTGAAATTTAACATATACTTGGAAAGAATCACATGAAAATTACAAAATAACATTATGGGCCTTTTGATACAGAATCTTAATCCTGGTGACATCTTGAAAAAGATACAGTATATGTCAACTTTAGATCATTGGAGAATACACAGAATTTTACAAAGGAAAACAGTCACATATTATACTGTCACCTTCTAATTACTACTGTCTGAATATGTGCAGACTTTTTTCTAGTCATTATTTTCTAAACAACGCAGTGTACTATTTACATTGCATTTACACTGTATTAAGTATAAGTAATCTAGAAATATTTAAAGTATATAGGAGGATGTGCACAGGTAATATGCAAATACTATATGATTTTATTTCAGAGATTTGTGCATCCATAGATTTTAATATTCTGGAGCAGTCCTGGAACTAACTCCCATGGCTATGGAGAGACAACTCTACTTTCTTGCTTGGCATTAAACATACTATTAATTGGTATACTAGAAATAGTTTATATTTTAAGCTGGATCATGGCTACATGTGATTACTTAAATTATTGAGCTATACACTAAAGTTTCATAAACTTTATGTACTTATTATTTATTTTTTCTTTGGGTGGTTGTTAAACTGAAGAAGAAAATGAGGGAGGAGGAGAAGAGAAAGGAAAAGAAAACTTGGTGAGAAATATGAGTAATGACTTTGAAACACAAATTATGATTTTCAAGAGAGACCAGATGTTGTCAGAGATGGTTTATTGGGAAGGTAATATGGATTTTGATGTAGTTACAATCTATCTTCACAATATTTAAGCTCTGTTAATATATCTTTAGATTTGCTTCCTAAGCCAAGCATAAAAATTAGAGTTTTTAAACTGTCCTGTCTCATTTGATTCAATCTTCCTAATAGTCAGGTACAAGAAAGATGAATATTTATCAGTTTATATGATCCTCAGGGAACTCATTATAGAATAAATAACAATAAGCAACAATACCTGCACTGGCGAATTATAATGTTAACTGAGGAAAGCGAAAGATTTATCTTGAATACCACAGAAGAGGCACATTCAGTTTGATCTTCCTACTTCTTTGGTTCTCTTTAAACATTTATGCTCCTTCATGTTCTAAATTTTCTGAGCCTCAATTCAAGGAGGAATTGAAGGCTACTCTGAATTTTGTTCCTTTGTATTCCTCTGATTCAGTTTTTCAAAGAGGCATGAGTGTTTGTAATGTTGTTTACATTATGCTAAAATCCACCATTTTCATTAAGACATGTCTAAGTGGTTGATTTCACCGAAATTCCTTTTGTTAGAAAGAATGCCAAGGTCAAGCGACCTTGAATAAAAAAGAGAGAATTGCAGGATCCACCATCTCAGAGTTGGGCACAAGGAACAATGACTCTGGATTTTAGTCTTTCTGCTTAGCTCTACCTGGTTTTACTGTGAAATGAGCTTTTCACATATAGCTGCTAAAATAAATGTCTATAGTCAAACTCCCCAGTCTTAGGACTTGCATTAAACAATGGAGCATTATTGAATTTCTGTAGATCAACCTCCTGAGAAAACATTTCCTCTATTTGGTCTTTGGTCTGAGCAATGTCATGACACTTGAATTAACAATCAAAACCATGCAAGTACTCTGTTTTGCCAGACCCTGTGTCCCAGGACCTCACAAAGCTAGATAGGTTGCTAAGATCCTCAGCTCAATTAAGACCACATTGCATGGGATGTTGAGTTCTGAAAGATGTATACTAAACAAATGGAGTAATGATGTGTCTACTAACGTGTCTAGGATGCAGATTTGGGGGATTGATTTGTTTATTAATCTTTGATCTTTTGATACAAATGCCCAATTATTTTTAATGTATGAGATATACTTTTTTTTTTTGTCTCCTCATTTTCTTGGATCTGTCCTTTTGAAATGAAAATTATCAGTGAATTAATGTTCCTGGAGACACTCCCCATGTAATTTCTCATTCTTCTTAACCTATCTTGTGAAATAGCCCCATCGCTTTCCACATTGACCTAATAACTCATAGAGGGTTAAGTCTTAAATCCTCATTCTTCTGATTTTTCTCTCATACACCCAGTCTCCCAATTTTCTTTACTTCAACTTTCAAATTACAAATTTTTTCTTCATAACCATTCTCCATATCTTGGTGTGGTGGAATTAATTCTCCTTCTCTCTTTGTCTATTTCTCTTATTCTTTAATCTCAGGAACAAAGTAGGAGATGACTACCACAAATTAATAGAAACTAATAAGTATAGGTGGTTAAATAGGCCTGAGTTTCATATTTGTAATTAGATAGTTGAATAACCTATAAAAATGCACTGAATTCCTCATTTATAAAGTGAGAGAAAATAATTCTTGTACCTCACTTTTTTTTAAGAAACAAGACAAGCAAAATATTAGCTGTTGCTTTGGTAAAATCTCTATCTAAAACAAGTAAATATTGTTTCACTAAGGTGATCAGCTCAAAGAAAAGTGTGTTTGTTTCTTTACTCATCCTAATGCTTAGGTAGGTCCCAACGTAAAGAGCAAATTCATAACTTCATCGCATGACTTGTAACAGCTCAACAAAATATCAACACACTTCAACATATTTTATATGCAAGATACCACTAAATTTCTATCAATTTTTGTGTACCTTATCCTTTATATATTTCTTCTTAGAAGGATTTTGTGTTTGGCTGAAGCGTTCTTTGTTTTCCTTCCACCCAAATTTTTGCTCTTTTTTTAACCAGAACAAATAACACTTATTCGAGTGAAATGTTTTCTAAATTCTGAAATCAACTGCAGGTGTTGGTGCTGGGACACTGAACACATACCTCTTAGCCTATCTAATAAATTGAATAATAGTTATATGTGTACATGTGTATATCTCCCTCAGGTGGTTAATACATTCGAGGACATAAAATATTTTATCTATTGTTACCAAGTTTTCTTTAAAATATTCTCTAATTTAGAATGTAGATTTTTACCAGGTCCAGGCTTGACTGAGGTAGGAAATAAGTATTTGTGCATATATTTTATTTGTATTATCTCTTCCAGCCCTCACAATAGAGTCATTTCTCAAAAGTGTTTTGCATGGCTAAATAAGCAGATGAAAAGACAAATTGGTAGGTGGAAGAATGAATGACTAGGCAAATGCTTTCTCGGTTAAAATGATTTTCAGTATATGTATTCATTCACTAAATATTTGTTAAACTTATCAAGTAAACCTGTTTTTTCTATTCTGATATAAATACACCTTAAGTGATTTATCATTCTAATTGCCTTGGAAAATAAACTCTTTTAAAACAGTTACTTCAGATAGTTTTCTTTCAAAATTTGCATTCTTCCAGCAAATTATTTATCATTAATTTGTATTGTACATTATGGTACAGACATATACAGGTTGCCTCTTCTGTGTTGCTTTCTGGAATGGTAAAGGGCTGCTTACACTTGGCCCCTTGATTCTCTTTGTACCATGCTCAGAGTGCTGGGGAAGCAGAGTCTGGGCTTCTTTCTGGGTCCTCAGGGAATCTTTTGAGGCTACTTTGCCCTGAGCAGTTTTATCCAAGCATGACATGTATCTGATTTCCTGTGAGGATGTTATACACAGAGAATCAATAACTCTTAGCAAAGAAGGGAAGATTAGTTTTAGCATCTTCTTGCAAAAGTGATAGCTTTATCTATTGATTAATATAAGTACATATAACCACATTATATCTAGCACACATTCATAGAGAAGACTAATAAGATCTGAATAGAACTATAATAAAATATTTTTTTAATTTCAGAAAATTTTTCATAACCCTTTAAAAATAAGCCTATTGGAAAGAATATTAAGAGATACTTTATATTTGTGAACCATGAACATGTTTTTGGCCAATAAAGACTCTAAATAGTGGAACAGAATACAGTTGATGATTAGAAGTCATATCCTCAACTTTATACCTCTGTCACTGTGACAACATGGGCACATATATATCCTGATTTGGTTCCATACCAGTCATATAATAATGTGGTCGCTAAAAAGATGAGACCATGATCCATTAGTTCTCTTATTCATTAAATCAAACAATGATTGTTAATGCCTAATATATTCTGAGCACTACCTTAGGTAATTGATGCATAGTAATTAGAAAAACAAAGATCACTCCTGACTTCATAGTACATAGTGTCTAGTGAAGAAAGAATATCAATTTACAGCTCAACCAATAAGCATTCAATTAGATAGCAAGGAAGAAATGCTAGAGTGTTAATAAACAAAATAGGACTCTGATGAAGATTAATTAAAGAAAGCTACTGAGTTAGGTTTACTTTGACAGACCTGAGACAAAAAGCAATAAAAAAAAGACCAATGAAAGACACTTAGAAAAAAAAAGGAGTTAGTTATGGAGTTGAAACAAGACAATTATTTTGGAAACTCAGAGGAAAAATAGAGAATTCGAACATAATGAAGAAAGGGGTAATGGCCCAAAGTTTAGTTGGAGAGTTTCAAACACTTTTTAATCTGATAAGGGGCTTTAATATTATTTTATGTTCAATAAACATTGAGATTTTTATTATTTAAAGTAATGGCATGTTCTAACTTATATTTTAAATATAATTCCAACTTACTGTTAAAAACAAAAAAGACTTAGAAAGAACAACAACCAAAATAGAGATGACTTGTGATATTTATTTTATTTGTCAACTTAACCAGGCTAAAAGATGCCCATATCGATGGTAGAACATTATTACTGAGTGTGTCAATGAGTATCCGTGGAATATATTAGCATTTGAATCAAGAGACTGGGTAATGGAGATCACCATTACCAATGTGAGTGGGCATTCCCCAATCTACTGAGTCATAACAGAACAAAAGGAAAACAACGTACAAATTTGTTCTCTGTTTGAATCAGGATATATACTTTCTCCTAACCTCAGACATCGGCAGTCTTGATTGTCAGAACTTCAGACTCAGACTAAATTTCCTGCTTCTGCAGCCGTCAGACAGATTATGGGAGTTCTTGGCCTCCATAATTATGTGAGTCGATTTCTATTTTATATTTGTGTCTGTGTTTGTGTATTTCTGTATGTATGTTACTGATTCTGTACTGATTCTGTTTACTATGAATAATACTCAAGAAACATATAAATTGAAATAATTGGGTCTGTCCCTGGAGATTTCGAGTGAGGGAAAACATCCCAAGACCTCCATCAGAAGCGAATACATCTGAATTATTTTCATTGAAATGTAGTTTAGATGGAGGACACTGGGGTGAGAAATTAATAAGATACTGCTAGCCTGAAGCTTATATGTCTTTGTGATATTCCCTGTCTGAATTAAGCTGAAATCAAGACACATTTCATTCTTTTTTGATATATGAAAATTTTCTAAATGTCTGTAATACCAAAGGGATCTGGACTCAAGTTATTTTTGAAAATTTAGAAAGCACAGACTCTGGATAGAAGTAAAAAAAAAAAAACTAAAAATACATGAATATTTCAGGAAATCATTCATTTATGTTCCCACATGCTTTTACTTATGTCGATGAACACAATCTTTCATTTCTTCCTTATTTTGTGAAAGAGAACCTGGGACTTGAATGACATTCAATCTTGTTAAATTCTGCTGTCTGGTATCAGTATAAACATCTATATTTGGAGCTTACTAGGATAATATATGAATATGATAAACTAGCTTTATCTTTCTGAATAAGAAAAAAATAAATTTGTTCTTTCTTTAGTTTCTTCTTCTCCCCAAAGAAGAATTGATATTGACAATATTCAAACTTTCATTTAGCTTTAGTTTTCTATGATAAATATTTGAGAACAGCAAAGAGATGGTTTCTCTTCTCTGTCTTACAGCTTGAAAATGGTTTTACATGAAAGATTTTCCTGATCCACATGATCATTGAGAAAAATCCAATAGGTAGGATGAGAACATATTCTATACTTTTCTAAGTTCTAGAGAATGCTGGATTCCTTGTTTGGTTTAACAAACATTCCTTTCACTGTGTGTCATGTATGGGGTACATAGAAACTCAAAATACAGTGTCTGTCTTCAGGGTATGCATGATCCAGTGTATTAGTTTGTTTTACACTGATGATACAGACAGACCCCAAACTGGAAACAAAGTAAGGTTTAATTGAACTTACAGTTCCACATGGCTAGGGAGGCCTCAGAATCATGGTGAGAGGTAAAAGGCACTTCTTACATGGTGGTAGCAAGAGAAAATGAGCAGGAAGAAAAAGCAGAAACCTCTGATAAACCCATCAGATCTCCTGAGACTTACTATCACAAGAATAGCACAGGGAAGACCGGCCCCCATGATTCAATTACTTACCCCTTGGTCCCTACCACAATAGGTGGGAATTCTGGGAGACACAATTCAAATTGAGATTTGGAGGAGACACAACCAAACCATTCCATCTGGTAAAAATAATTGGTGAGTAAATGACAATGAAAATCTAGGGAGAAATGATACATGATTGTGCTATTAATAACATTATGATCCTATAAAATTGGAGCACGGGTTTTTTTTTTTTCTTTTCTAAGTTTCCAAATAAATACTGTTCTTCTGGATTCTGTCCCAGGCTAATTGCTTCCTTAGCAATTTCCCAACATGTCTGACAGCTCCTATATAATTAAATAAAATAGTAGTTCAAGATATATCTTTAGCCACTAAAGTTGAAAGTAGTTTCGAGATTCTTTTCGGCAAGCTGATCAATACAGATTGCATGCCACATTGTCCACTCTGAATTTATTCCTATAGTTTATCTTAGCTTTGAGTGCAGCCATGGTTAATTGCTAATCCATATTCATTGAACACCACAAATGAGGGCATAGTCAGGAGATACTTCACGTACCATCTCATCTACTGTGGAAAGTTATAGGCTCAAATTTTCATCATCTTTTACAGTTGATTGATTTCTCTACATCTCTTAAAATAAAATTTTAAAAAATGAAAAAAAATACTATTGCAGATTATCACAAACTTTGCATGGTGAAGTTTAGCAGATAATGTCTTATTAGAAACACGGACATAATTTAAATTGCCATCATATACCAATTGAATTGGTTTAATTAGACTGTATGAGTTAAAGATATCTTTTTAGTTGTGAAATTATTTATATTTCCAAAGGCACTGACTCTACTAACATTGAAAATGTAATTATTTGGAATGCTTTATGAATTCTAGCTGAAATTACCCCTAAATTAATGTGAAGCATAGAGCTGTAAGCTAATGCTTCCTACTTAAGCTAATGCTTCCTACTTAAACTTCTAGATATTTCCAAATCAGCTTTATTCTTTCACCCTGAGTCTAGACATTGTTGAAAACTCTATAGTAGATGGGACACTAACGAATAGGGAAATAGGAAATTCACCTCTGGGATTCAGAATAGGTTAATTTTGTGGAGCTTTTCAGTTCTAAAATATTTTTTACTAATTTTATTTAATTCTTTGGTTATCCACTATGACATGCAAGCAAAAACTGAACTATGTAATCAACATTTTGATTTTTATAAGCAATTATTTATATAAATATTAGGAGGTAGCAATTTTTCAAATAAAAATGTTCGTGAAATGTAATCTCCATCTAGCCTTCAGATTTTTATAATTTTCTCTCATGTTAATGATTCCCCAACTATTTCCAGCAGTTGGTGAAATACTTTTCAATACTGATTTTATAAGTCCTTAATTATAAAAATACCATACCCATTTCTGCTTTCAATCATGTTTCCCACTTCTTTATTTGTTGCCTTAGTGTATTAAAAGAGAATTTAAAAACAGAGTGTTAGAAAATAGATGAAAGCTGTTTTTCTGCTGCTATAACGGAAAACCACAGACTGGGTAATTCATAAAGAAAAAAAAATGTATTTGACTCATGTATTTCTCTCAAAGTTGAGAAGTCTAAGAGCATAGTGCTGCATTAGAAGAGGGCCATCCCATGGCAGAAGGCAGAAGGGCAGGAGCAACCAAGCAAGACAGAGAGCAAAGAGGGGGAGAAATTAATCTTGTTATCAGAAGCCCAGTCTTGTAATAACTAACCCACTCCCAGGATAACGGCATTAATTTCTCCATGAGGGCAGAGCCTTTATAACTTAATCATCTCTTAAAGGTTTCACTCTTAATACTCTCAAAATGGTAATTAAGTTTTCAGCACATGAACTTTGGGAGACATTTGCAACTCATAACGAAAGCCATTCCCATGACCTTGTATAAGCAACATCAACTTATTGATCTTCTCTTATTGCCCCTATGAAATAACACTGGCTAAAATTTAAGAACATAAAAATAGCAAGTATTGGTCTTTTAGCTTTCAGGGTTACATATATTATTTTCTCTCAACCACAAATTCAATCATAATATTTTTGAAGTTGTACAAGAGGCAATACATCCTTGGCTTAAAAACGTAGTTTCGTATTGCGTTGTGGACAATATATAAACTTATATTCCTGGCTTTCCAGATCTCATGGCTCTATAGATGAGAAGAATGAGATTTAGAAAAACTAATTTTAATAACTAACACTGCTAACATGTGACCATGTATCTGAACTTGAGTCTAACTATTATGCTAACATTTTTTTATTGTTACAATCTGCAGATTATATAGGGTTTATCTTATTAAGAAAGTCTGTCAGTCTATGTCATAACAGAAGACGATGCAAAACAAAAAAGGGTTTAACTAAAGAGAAAATAATTAGAAATTATTTAGACAGTTGTAGGCAGAGTTATAGAAATCAAAATGAAATGGCTTGTAATCCCAGCATTTTGGAAGGCTGAGGTGGGTGGATCACTTGAGGTTAGCAGTTCGAGACCAGACTGACCAACATGGCAAACACTCTCTACTAAAAATACAAATTTTATCTGGGTATGGTAGCACACACCTGTAATCCCAGCTACTAGCAAGGCAGAGGCAGGAGGACTGCTTGAACCCAGGGGGCAGAGGTTTCAGTGAGCAGCAATCATGCCACTATACTCCAGCCTGGGTGACAGAGTAAGACTCCATCTCAAAAAATAATAATAATAATAATAACTTTAAAAAAGGAGCTGATGAATTGTACACTGACTAATAATAGCTAGAAGCAATTTCCATACCTAAATTGGATGGGACAAGGGAAGTTGACATCATTTCCTAGAGATTCTGTTGAAATAGAACTTGGGAGAAAGGCTACAAAATTGTATCCATAGAAAAAAATAAGTTATTTCAAGATCTACAGAAAAGCAGGAAATAATCCCAAACTATGTTATTTGATGCCTCTTATTGGCCAAACTCGACAAAAGTTGGAAGACATGGAGCCAAGGAGATGCCATCCTTAGAGATCACAGGACAGGACAGGTCAGAAAAGGGAAGAAACTAATTAGGAGGAGAAAGTAAAAATAACTAGTGCAAAAACTTTCTGGATACATCACAGTGGTGTTAGGGGTCCCTCCTAGGCGCCTCCTTTGCATTCTGTTTGGTTTTTATGTACATTTTTCTCATACTGTCTAAAAGTTACTTTTTTTGGTGGGGTGGAACAGAGTTTCCCTCTTGTTACCCAGGCTGGAGTGCAGTGGTGCGATCTCGGCTCACCACCACCTCTGCCTCCTGGGTTCAGGCAATTCTCCTGTCTCAGCCTCCTGAATAGCTGGGATTACAGGCACGCACCACCATGCCCAGCTAATTTTTTGTAGTTTTAATAGAGACAACGTTTCACCTTATTGACCAGGATGGTCTTGATCTCTTGACCTCGTGATCCACTCGTCCAGGCCTCCCAAAGTGCTGGGATGACAGGCGTGAGCCACCGCGCCCAGCAAAGTTACTTTTTTAATTGTCTTAATCTACTCCTATATCACAGCATGTGAGATCTGTAAGAAAATGCACTGTGTCTCTTTCTATCCCCACAATTTCACTTCTAATGACTAAGATAATACCTGGAACACATTTTGTACAATGTGTATGCTAAATGAACAAATGGGAATGAATTCATGTAAACAACAAAGAACCATTTTAAACTTCCAAATGTTCAAACTTCTAAATTATATAAGTGAACCAAATTATTTGTTCCTGTGTGGCAAAATTTGTTGTTGCTACTGTTGTGGTTGTGCTTGCTTGTGCATTTGTGTGCACGTGTGGTGTCTATGTGTAGGTGTACAGTTTACATATAGCAAGAGGCACAAATGTTAAGCATACCACTTTTCTACCATTAACATGTGCATACACTCACATGTTTAATAAATGGATTGATTTCCATGAATACTACTCAAAATCTAGGCAGAAAGTTTTGTCCCAATCAGTATTAGTAACTTATTAAATTGAAAACGGCAAAATTTCTATATGGCAGGACCTTAGAGTTGACAATGTGTTCTAGAGATCTGTTTTTAGGCTCCATTTTGCACGAGAAGCTTTCTGTTTTCACTTGTATTATTTGTTTATCTTGAGTGATTTGGGAATTGGTACTTATAAAATTAAAGGCAGAGGCACTAAAATACATTGTGTAAGTCTGTGAGGGACCATTCATACTTTAATTCACACTAGTGGCACCCTCTTGACAGTATGCTGGGATTCCAGTGATTAGCTAAAGCTGTCCCAAACCACTCTTTGGCCACTATCCCTAGCACCATTGTGTTCATCATGTTCAAAGGAACGGCTGACAATGATTCTGTGTGTTTGTTAAATAAATAGGCTCAGCTCGTAGTTTGGTGCTTATTAACCAATACACTGGATTTAGACAACTTGATACGCAGCCCACTGGCCTTATTACTTGTATTCCATCTTGAAATCTACTCAGAAGTTACATGTATGATACCAATGATTGTCCTGATCCCAGTTTCCTCATGTCAAAAAAGAGAAAAATTTTAAAACAAATCCAACTAGGGTAGATTTGGTAACAATAAAATTTTCAAAAATGTATAAAGTAAATAGCTCAATGTCTAAACCTTAATGTGACTACAACTAAACCATTTTCTTTTCCAGGTCATTGCCCAATTCTAGAAAAAGAACAAAATTAAGTGCACATCTTTACCTTTCCGTGAAGTATATCTTTAATTTAATAACCCCATTTCTTCTGGTTTCAGGCTGTCTCTAAGAGATCATACTGTATCCCAGTACTTTTTCTTGCCCAAGTCATTTGTTTGCCTGCATCAGTTTTCTAGCAATTTTGGCATGAACGCTATCAAAGACATTTTTTTTTCTTGAAAACATCAGTATTTATTTATTTATTTATTTATTATTTTCTTTTTTTTTTTTTAATTGCATTTTAGGTTTTGGGGTACATGTGCAGAGCATGCAATACAGTTGCATAGGTACACACATGGCAGTGTGTTTTGTTTGCTTTCTCCCCTTCACCCACATTTGGTATTTCTCCCCTGGCAATCCCTCCCCACCTCCCCCTCCCACTGGCCCTCCCCTTTTCCCCCTATAGACCCCAGTGTTTAGTACTCCCCTCTCTGTGTCCATGTGTTCTCATTTTTCATCACCCGCCTATGAGTGAGAATATGCGGTGTTTCATTTTCTGTTCTTGTGTCAGTTTGCTGAGAATGATGTTCTCCAGATTCATCCATGTCCCTATAAACGACACAAACTCATCATTTCTGATTGCTGCATAATATTCCATGGTGTATATGTGCCACATTTTCCCAATCCAGTCTATCATCGATGGGCATTTGGGTTGATTCCAGGTCTTTGCTATTGAACAGAACAGAGGCATCAGAGGCAACACAACATAGCTACAACCATACAATCTTTGATAAACCTGACAAAAACAAGCAATGGGGAAAGGACTCCCTGTTCAACAAATGGTGTTGGGAAAACTGGCTAGCCATGTGTAGAAAGCAGAAACTGGACCCCTTCCTGACACCTTACACCAAAATTAACTCCAGATGGATTAAAGACTTAAACATAAGACCCGGCACCATAAAAACCCTAGAAGGAAATCTAGGCAAAACCATCCAGGACATAGGAGTAGGCAAGGACTTCATGAACAAAACACCAAAAGCATTGGCAACAAAAGCCAAAATAGACAAATGGGACCTAATGAAACTCCACAGCTTCTGCACAGCAAAAGAAACAGTTTCTAGTGTGAATCGGCAACCAACAGAATGGGAAAAAATTTTTGCAGTTTACCCATCTGACAAAGGGCTGATATCCAGAATTTACAAAGAACTCAAACAGATTTACAGGAAAAAAACAAACAAGCCCATTCAAAATTGGGCAAAGGATATGAACAGACACTTTACGAAAGAAGACATATATGAGGCCAACAATCATATGAAAAAATGCTCATCGTCACTGGTCATCAGAGAGATGCAAATCAAAACCACATTGAGATACCATCTCACGCCAGTTAGAATGGCGATCATTAAAAAATCTGGAGACAACAGATGCTGGAGAGGATGTGGAGAAAAAGGAACACTGTTACACTGTTGGTGGGAGTGTAAATTAGTCCAACCATTGTGGAAGACGGTGTGGCGATTCCTCAAGGCCTTAGAAATAGAAATCCCATTTGACCCAGCAATCCCATTACTGGGTATATATCCAAAGGACTATAAATCGTTCTACTACAAGGACACATGCACACGAATGTTCATTGCAGTACTGTTTACAATATCAAAGACATTTATAAATAGATGAGTAATATTTGTTCCAGATTATGCCTTTATCCCCCTTCTTTAAGGGAACTGTGAACGTTTGTGATCTGTTTATATAGTTATATATATATATATATATATATATATATATAACCTTTAAAAACTTCCCTTTGTCTACCTATATGTTGAAGAATTAATGAACTTATTTATGCAAAAGAAATAAAGCAAGCAGATGTGGGAGAAGTTCACTTTATGACTTCAGTGAACTGGTTGTGTTCTGATTAAAGAATAATGCTTAGAACTTCATATTGACAACACAAGGGAAATTAGCATGTCCATATTTGAATTTAGTGCATAATTTGGCATGCAGTATAATACCACAAATATGCTAGTACATGCCTGCATAACAATTTGTGGCATGAATCACATGCAATATTTACTCTGAGTTGGTTTTAAAATGCATTTGGAAACCAGAATTAACCAGATGACATTTTATTATGTATTGGGACCGATGTAACGTAAAATTTAATTACATAATATTTCACACAGAGCTATGACAAAACATATATGAGCTTCCAAGACTCACCATGTCCTGAGGCTCTTTTCTTAAAAACTCAAATGCCATTTGTACCAAGTTCCTCTGAGAGAACAGACATGCTCTAGAGAATTGGTTACAACAAAGTAAAACAAACGATACAAAACAACTCCTCTGCAGCACCCTGAAAAGCATCACATGTAGATGGTGAGCTCGCCCCACTTTAATCCTCCTTGTGTTTACAAAGCTTCAGATTTTTGGTATCTAATTGCTAGCAAACAGTAGATAATAAAATGCACTCATCAAACCAAACAGGATTTGAGTTCATTTTGTGGCTACATTGTCTCTGTCTAAAAAAATTTTATCTGAAATGTGCTTAGTGAAAAGCCATTTTACACCTAGAGAGAGAAATTTAATTAGAATAAAGTGAATGAGCTGCCAATACCATCAATTCAGTAAGCATTTATTGAGTCTTACTGTTTACCCAGCACTGCGCAAGGAGACAAAGACATATGGGAGATTGAGTTTTTAAAGGCTTTTGTTTCCAGAACTTTCTATCTGAGGTTATGTGGTAGTATAGGAAACAGTCTCAAGGGCTACAGAAGAGGCCCTTTGATGCCCCCTCCCATGCTTCTGTTTCAAGAGCATCCTAACATTATTCCAAGCTGAGCAAGGGTGATGCAAAACGTCACTCAAAACTAAATCTGCATTTAAAGAAAATTTGGCCAAGTGTCTGGAATCCCAGCATTCTAGGAGGCTGAGACAGACGGATCACTTGAGGTCAGAAGTTCAAGACCAGCCTGGCCAACATGGCAAAATCCTATTCCTACTAATAATACAAATAATACAAAAATTAACCGGTTGTAGTGGTGGGTACCTATAATATCAGCTCCTGGGAAGACTGACGCAGGAGAATTGCCTGAACCCAAGAGGTGGAGGTTACAGTGAGCCAAGATCGCATCACTGCACCCCAGTCTGATCTGTAACAGTGAAGACTTGTCTCAATCAATCAATAAATAAACAAATACTTTAATGAGGCCCCTTCCCACATAATCTGTGATCTGCTTTTACTCTGTGGCCCTCTCTAGCACTAAGGCTTCCTACTAGCTCTCAGATCTTCCTTCAGATGTGTTTCAAGGAGGGGAGGTGGTGAAGATTGGAGCTGTGAAAATCTGGGTCTTCATCACAGTCATCTTAAAAGGAAGCTCTTTCGCTAGCTTCAGGTTATCTCAACCTGCAATTCAAAGATGCAAAGCTGGCGAGGGTATGTGGTAAATATGTCAGTAAGGTTGAACCTTAAAACAATTCCAGGGTGAAATAACACACACAGAGTTCCTGATTCATTAAAGGCAGCTAAATTCTGACCCAAAATATGTACCCATAAAATTGAGGGCGGCTATAACAGACCTCAGTGTCAGTTTCTCCATAAAGGGGAAATTTATATTCTCACCCTGAAATTATTCTTGCAATTACACAGCCGACTTTAATGCACTTTGAACAATTGTGATTACATTGTCAATGCCTTTATTCTTCTAGCTATATTGCCCCTCTTCCTACAATATTCATCATCTATAGCTCAACTCATAGTTTTGAATACCACCCAGGTATCACTTTTTTAGGAAATTCCTCTCTGTAATTCAGGCCTCTCAGTAATCCCACTATCAACACATTCACAATTATGCATTGGGATTGTCTATTTTGTCTCCCTCAGGCACTAGGTTGTAAACGTCTTAAGAAAGAGCATAGCCTCTTCCTGTGTGTCTCCACGTTCAACCACCATGCCTGGTACAATCTAAGTGCTGGACTAAAGAATAATCATCAGCTAAAAAATACTCTTTACTGAATTGGTCTCATAAATTTATGATTTATAGAAGCAAACTCTCAAAGAAAGATAGAAATCATTGCATTTAAGGATTAACCATTCTGGTCACAAGACAAATGACAGTTACATTTGCAAATGCCACTTCCACAATATATATATTTGGAGAAAAACACAAGCTTGTAAGTTAATACAATTATCTTTAGACACCATACTCAAGAACAAACTAATAATATCACTCTGTTAACTATGGTCTTAGATCAATTAGTTTTCAGACTTTTGCAGTTTCAGAAATCTTAACTTTAAATTTACCCATCAAAATCTATATCACGATGACCAGGTATTGACTATTTAATTTTTTAGTTCAGATCATAAACTCTACATAGGCAAGTCTGTGTACCAGAAAATTCAGTGACTTAACAGGTACCCTATATGATTCCCTCTGGTGAGATTTTGACTTAGGCACACTCTTTATTATAAGTCATGACTTGAACTCAAATGTCATGTAAAATAATACGCGAAGCCATATGTGAACTAGTACAGTGCAAGTCACCAAAAAGAGCTGTATCATTGAAAGATGAGATATCATGAAATTATATTTCCATTACATTGAACTCCTGATGATGCCAGCTGAGAGGCCAGTGATTTGATCCTCATACGTATTGAAATTTTCACAAAACAAAAGTCTGGGTATTTTTCCCAGATTCTGGTATCCAATTCTGCTAGATCTTTCTGTGCTCAGCATGAAAGCGGTGAGCAACAGGAGCCCATACACCTGTGACTATCCATGTTCCTATGAGATTATCTCAATAAACGCTGCTCTTAGAAGACTGTGCACATGTGCATCTTAATCATTTGGCCTTGTTTGCTTGACACTGAACAATATTCCCCCATGTTCTAACCCACAACACAATCAATTATTCCTTCTTCCTAGAGCCTTTTGTGTTAATGCTGAAATTTATATTGGTTGTTCAAAATCTATAATCAAAATTTGAGGTTGCAGAATATCCTGGAAAATCCATTTGTCATCTCTTTGATATAGAGTCCTCTTTTCTGTTTGCATACATGTCTGTCTATATCTATTCATTTTTCATTATTTCATAATTTAATGAATGTACAGTTTCCACCAAGAGATGTTTTTACAGTTTTTTAGCCCTTTTATGCTGTTCTCTCACTTGGTTGATAATTGGTTTTGATTATAGAAACCTAGGATTAAAGTATTTTTAATGAGAATTCTGATGGCATCGTTGTGACATATTTTATTATCCAAAATTACTGTTGAAAAGTCTTATTCTATATACATTTACATTATTTTGCATGTGACCTGTTTGTCTATTTAGAAGGCAATGAAGATCGTTATCTCTGATAATCTAAAACTTCATGGTTATATATCATGATGTGTGTGTGTGTGTGTGTGTGTGTCTTTTTGACGTTTTCAAGTTTCCTCTTCTGTGTTTTTACTGTTATCTATGTCTAAAACTTGGATTAAATTTTGAGACTTCCAATCAAACTTTAAAAAAACTGCATGTTCTACTTTTCATATTTTCATTTTTGCTTTAGTTTACTCCTTATACCTTCCCTTGATACTATCTTTTCAGCATTCTAGTGGTTAAGGAATACATGCACACACACACATACATGTATATGAAATGTTCTTCATTAAAAAAATTTTTATTTGCTCTTTGAATTTTACAAGTTCCTGTTTTCTTGATTCATCTGTCTCATGTTGAAGTATTTCCTCAAGTATTTAGCAGTTCTCGGGTATCCACTCAATAAAGCAAAGCAATGAAATATTGTGCATAGAGAAAGCATTAATGACTAGTTATCTTTGAGTTACAGTCTATGTATTGTAGCCCAACATTTTATTTGGGATATGTATGCAGAGGTATTTTTTTGGGTCACTCAGTCTGTCTAAAGGACAATCCTCTCATCTCTCACTTGAGTATGAATAAGCCATACTTCCTAAATGTGAAAAGGATGAACAATGAGGAATTGTCTGTAGTATACTATGCGAATCATTACTCTTTTCACTTTTAACTGTCCCATCCCCTGCTCAGTTTACCCCCATATTCTGACTAGCATGGCTGAGTCAGGTATTTTGATAAAAATCCTCTAAATAATAAACATAAATAAAACTATTTCTCATAAAAGGAAGAGTCAGTGGAGGAAGAAGGAGTAATTTCTAAGGTGTGTGAGATAAAAGAGAAGCAGGAGAGATACACAAGAATATCTGTAAATATCCCATGTTCACATCTGCATGAATTCACCTTCGAATTCTGAAACTCCCTCCACCCAACAGGTGTTCTTCAGGGCAAATTGTCCAGTTTCTGTCTTTTACGTCAGAAGACACTTATGACTTAATTTCTGCTCTTCTGTGACAGTTGCAACTCCTCCTCCTTCACCTGTATTCTAGCTGCCAAATTTGCTCAAAAAAATGAGTCTGCTCTTTTCTTCTCATCTGTCTCTTTGTAATTTAAGTACATAGCACCTTTACTCCTCTTTTTCTGCAGCATAGTGAGGGGTTAAAGGGAGGAAAATGAAACTGCATGTGGTCAATACCTTGCATTATATTTATTAGGTTGGCTAAAAGCTATTGCAGATTTTGCCATTGAAAGTTACAACTAGAAAAAGCAAAGAACATCTAAACTTTGAAAAAACAAACTTGACCTCAGTGTCAAATTATTAAATTTGACATGAAATGCTGAAGTGACATGAGTGGGGTTCACAGAGGTTGCACACATTTTTGCTTATGCAAAGAGAAAACTTAAGGACATGTAAAACACACATGTGAAAATTTAAATGGCTGGCACAGAAAATCAGATTGACTAAGTCAGGAAAATAGGTATAAAAGTGAGGTAAACTTTTTTCAACTCTAAATTATCTTTAGTGCTTGAAAGAGGAGGAAAAGTAGGCACACACATCCCATGGAAGAAAGTGGATGCCACACTTGGAAACAATAATATGGCAATATTAATGAAGAATTATTTTTATGCTACCTATTCTATTAATTCTGATTCTGGCACTCTAGCATATAAAGTGGCAGGGAGAGGCAAATATTCTAATAATAAATAAATCATACATAATTGGTGAAAGATTGAAAACAAAAACAAATGACAGAAAAACAACCCGGATACAAACTAGTAAACCAAGAAACTATCATTAAAGTGAAAAGGCCACCAACAGAAGGGAAAAAAGTTTTTGCAAGCTACCCAACTGACAAAGGGCTAATATCCAGAACCTACAAAGAACTTAAACAAGTTTACAAGAAAAAAACAAACAACACCATCAAAAAGTGGAAAAAGGATATGAACACTTCAAAAGAAGTCATTTATGCGGCCAACAAACATATGCAAAAAAGCTCATCCTCACCGGTCATTAGAGAAATGCAAATCAAAATCACATTGAGATATCATTTCATGCCAGTTAGAGTGGCGATCATGAAAAAATCTGGGGACAACAGATGCTGGAGAGGATGTGGAGAAATAGAAATGCTTTTACACTGTTGGTAGGAGTGTAAATTAGTTCAACCACTGTGGAAAACAGTGTGGCAATTTCTCAAGGATCTAGAACCAGTAATACCATTTAACCCAGCAATCCCATTACTGGGCACATACCCAAAGGATTATTAATCATTCTACTATAATGACGCATGCGCACATATGTTTATTGTGGCACTATTCACAATAGCAAAGACTTCGAACCAACCCAAATGCCCATAAATGATAGACTGCATAAAGAAAATGTGGCACATATACACCATGGACTACTATGCAGCCATAAAAAGAATAAGCTCATATTTGTTTCAGGGACATGGATGAAGCTGGAAACCATTATTCTCAGTAAACTGACACAAGAACAGAAAACCAAACACTGCATGTTCTCACTTATAAGTGGGTTTGAACAATGAGAACACATGGACAAAGGAAGGGGAACATCACACACCGGGGCCTGTTGGAGGGTGGTAAGCTAGGGGAGGGACAGCATAGGGTAGGGGGATCAAGGACGGATAACATTAGGAGAAATACCTAATGTAGATGACGGGGTGAATGGATGATGGATGCAGCAAATCACCATGGTATGTGTACACCCATGTAACAAACCTGCATGATCTGCACATGTACCCCAGAACTTAAAGGATAATAAATAATAATATTACATGAATAGGACTATATATATAAAGTTGTTACAGATTATGGTTTCACATATAAGAAAATACTTTCTACTGATAGTAGTTTTGAATGTTGGACACAAATTATGCATGCAATGTGGCCATGCTCACTTGGACAGGTTTGAATCATAATCCTGATAAACACAATCCCAATGCCATTATTCCAAATGTTGAAATCGTAAAAGATCAAAACTTCTCAACTGTCAATCCCTAAAGTCTCAAAGTCTTAACATCTAAAATCTCGAAAATCCCAATCCCAGGATAGTGGCAACATGTTAGGTGAAACCATTACCTTGTTATTTTCTTTATTTAAAAATTAGGTATGGTTTCAGGAGATGCATATGGGTGCCAAGATGACAAAAGGCAGACTTGTGGACTTAATTTTGGGTGTCAGTTTGCCTGGATTATGGAATACCTATAAACTTGGTAAATAATTATTTTGGGTATGTCTGTGAGGGTGTTTCAAGAGGAGATTAGTGTATGAGTCTGAGTAGATTTGGTGGAATGCTTATGTCAGTGTATATCGATTCATATAAGAATCTCACTCTACTGACTGTTTCTTTTGCCGTGCAGAAGCTGTGGAGTTTGATTAGGTCCCATTTGTCTATTTTGGCTTTTGTTGCCAATGCTTTTGGTGTTTTGATCATGAAGTCCTTGCCTACTCCTATGTCCTGAATGCTTTTGCCTAGATTTTCTTCCAGGGTTTTTATGGTGCCAGGTCTTGTGTTTAAGTCTTTAATCCATCTGGAGTTAATTTTAGTGTAAGGTGTCAGGAAGGGGTCCAGTTCCTGCTTTCTGCACATGGCTCGCCGGTTTTCCCAACACCATTTATTAAACAACCCAAATGGCCATCGATGATAGAGTGGACTGGGAAAATGTGGCACATATACACCATGGAATATTACGCAGCAATCAAAAACGATGAGTTTGTGTCCTTTGTAGGGACATGGATGAATTTGAAGAACATCATTCTCAGCAAACTGACACAAGAACAGAAAATGAAATAGCACATGTCCTCACTCATTGGCAGGTGATGAACAATGAGAACACATGGACACAGGGAGGGGAGCACTACACACGGGGGTCTACTGGAGGGAATAGGGGAGGGGCAGTTGGGGGGAGCTGGGGAGGGATAGCATGGGGAGAAATGCCAGATGTGGGTAAAGGGGAGGAAGGCAGCAAATCACACTGCCACATGTGTACCTATGCAACTATCTTGCATGTTCTGCACATGTACCCCAAAACCTAAAATGCAATTTAAAAAAAAAGAATTTCAAAGAGCAGCGTATTGTGAAAAATAAATGTGAAAGAATTCTTTGAGAAAAATTACATCCTAAAAAATAAAAAGCTGCTATTTATTGTGATGCAAGACTTTAAAATATGCTAATTATCATGAAAGGGACCAGCTCTTATGGACCATCTTTGGGCAATTGCCTATCATCTGTCCCCATAATCCACTTTTTCATAGGTCAAATTATCTTGTTAGGTTTTAGTATTTTTTCACAATTTTAAATTGTAAGCAGTACTTCTTTTACAATTTTGTATGGCTACATATTTTATCTCTTCCAGTAGCAGAGGTATAAATTGTGTGAAGACTTTTTAGAGTTCTAATTTGTTGATTGCATTTTTTTGCTAACTTAATCTCACAAAAGTGTATTACCACACCACTGACTTTTGTGTGTTATGCATGTACATAAAATCATTGAAACTTCCTCAATAAATGAATAGATGTCCTTTCTAAACATCTGCATTCATGAAAGATAAAAGTTCTAGAGATCTTGGCTCTTTGGCTAACTGTACATGCAGAGGTGACACATCACCATTTTTGACTGATCTATCAAAAGACTTTGATTGTTATTCACAATATTTCAGATGCTGGGTGTACAAAATTACCAACCATAATGATACCTGTTTGATCCATTTGATCTGTTTCTTTATAAATGTTGTTGGTCTGCTTATAACTATTATACTATTGTACCCATACAACCATCTTTAGTATACCTGAGTGCCTTTGCTTGCAGAAATATGTATGTTACCGTCACCTGTTTTATTGTGTTCTTATGATTCTCAAATGAATCCCCTTTTAAAAATACAAATATATCTTCTAAATAATTTTTAAATTGTTTTATTCAAAATGATATTGGCAGAAAATTTATCTTTTGAGATTGTGATTTTTTGACTCTAGGAATTTTGATCTTTTGGAATTTCAACATTTGGCATTTGAGATTTAGGATTCTGTCTTTTGTGGTATAATCGGCTCCCATTTGGACTCACCCTTGAAATCAGAAGACTCTTGCAACTTAGCAACCATTTGTTCATCTGTCTTTGGTACATTCCAACAAGCCCTACTTAAGTATACTTCCTATGTGTTCAGAATAAACCCAGAAAATCACAGTTGCTGACTGTATGCAGTTGAACAAAATAGCCAATCAATATGTTTCTCTTCTTCATTTAAACAAGGCAACATTTTCCTAGGTAGAAGTTGACTCATTGAAAGATGAAATTGGAACATTTGTTAATAAGAGAAACAACTGGAAACTGACCGTTTGAATCTGTGTTGAATGCTAGCAATGTTATGCCTTATAAGAGTGTATTCATTAGTTATAGAAATTGATGGAAGGTTAACTTCAGTGAGAGTGCACATTATAATCTCTCATGATGTCAGCTGCCTTTCCTAGTAAACTTCTAAAGTGCAACACAACTGGAATCTTTTCTACTTACTTCCTATTGATGAGTTTTACCTCTGAAGGGGTGGATTACCTGGCAGAATGAAATGTTTTTATTTATTTATTTATTCATTTTCATTGCAGTTTTGAGACAGAATCTCACTCTGTCACCCAAGCTGGAGTGAAGTGCAGTGGCACAATCATGGTTTACTGAAGCCTTGACCTCCCAGGCTCAAGCGATCCTCACACCTCTGCTTCAAGAGAAGCTGGGATTACAGGGATACACCATCATGTCTGGCTGATGTTTGTATTTTTCATAGTTACAAGGTCTTGCCATGTTGCCCAGGCTGATCTCAAACTTCTGGGCTCAAGCAACCCACCTACTTCACCCTGCCAAAGTGCTGGGATTACAAGTGTGAGCCACCACACCAGCCTACTCTTTTGTTCCTACATGAATTTAGCCACATAGCCTCACCATTGCAGAAGATTTTTGTGTTTCTTTCATGAAACTTATTAACTTAAACTTATTAACTTATTACATAATTATTACATGATCCTTTTTGGTTTTTTTTTTTTTTTGTAGACAAAGTCTCACTGGACTGAAGTGCAATGGTGTGATCTCGTCTCATTGCAACCTCCACCTCCAGGGTTCAGGCAGTTCTCCTGCCTCAGCCTCCCAAGTAGCTGGATTACAGGCACATGCCACCACACCTGACTAACATTCATATTTTTAGTAGAGATGGGTTTCACCAGGTTGGTCAGGCTGATCTCAAACTCCTGACCTCAATTGAGCCACTCACCTTGGCCCCAAAGTGCTGGGATTAGCATGAGCTACAGCATGAGCTACAGCACCCGGTCCAATTTTATTTTTTTAATTAGTCATTGTAACATACAATATTCTAAAAATGTCATTCTATGTAAATAGCAAGTGCTAGAGATGGGCACGTCATGTGATAGCACAGAAAACAACACATACACATGTCTCTCTGCCACCACAGATAAAATTTGTGATTCTACCCTTCACCTGCCGCATCTCAATTGCCTGGCACAATGCTAGACAGAATAAAAGCTATTCTCTAAGTTTATTTTTAAATAAATTGATGACTTCATAAGTGAACTAGGTGTTGGTGCACTGTATTATGTTACTATTTTTTTAATATTAAAAATTAAATTTATTTGTTGCATTTGCTCCTTTCTCTCTCTCCTGCCCCTACCCTCTCTTCTTGTAATTGTAAGCTTGAGGCTAAACAATCTTGCCCATCAATAAATGTTAAGTGAATGAATGAATAAATGAATGAATGGTAGTTCATGATCAAGGTCTCCATATTGTATCCTTGATATTCTTCTTTTCTCACAATCTTTTCTTAGCATATTCTCCCTAGTCAATCTCAGCAACTTCAATCATTTTGGCCATTATACCTATGCAGAAAACTTCCAAATAAATGTCTTCAAATCAGAATCCTTCTCACCTTCCACTCTATGTGTAGCTCTGCCAACTTGTTATCTACCGATATGACCCACTGGCTCCACAAACTGAATAATTTTATAACCCACCGTTTTGTGTTATTCATCCCCAGTACTCTGCCTTCAAGAAGCTCATATTCTAGTCAGGAAGAATAAATATAAAAGAAGTATAAATTATGAAGAGTGTCACATAACGGTGTTTCATACCCTTGTCATTCAGCATCTTGACTCTAGCAATTGTCTTTTGCTTCTCATCTTTGCCTTGGACTGATTTTCTAACATATTGGTGGGTTTAGTAGAGATAGATAAATGTAGGGAGTTCCTAGGATGAATGTCCTGGAAGAGGGTGGGATTTCATGATTTCTTTCCAGGAAATGTTTACATATAATGCCAGATAGTGATACTTAAATATATACCCAAAACAGTACCAGTATTCAAATTAGAATACATATGTTGCTGCCATCCAAATTCCTAACAATAAGGTTGAGATGATCATAGTCACTGAGTTACAGCAACAAAAGTATTGCCCAAGGGGAAACAAACAGGAAAGTCAATTGAATAAATAAAAAGTAGGCAATCAGCAGGTGGTTTGGAAAAATTCTGAACTTATATTGTCACAAACACAATTGTAAACTTTATGCCCATATTTGTCTGTGTCTTTTTGTTGAGAAATATATAGAGGGTGAGGTACACAGCAAGAAATATTTCCATTATATAACCATCTTCATAATGTATTTTAGAGTCCGTTTTTATGTATTCCTCCCAACTAGAATATGAGCTCTTGAAAACAGAGATGGCAATTATTTATCACATTAATTCTAGTACTTAGTCTAAGACCTGAGCTAGAATACGTGGTCGTGAACATTGGTTGAATGAATGAATGAAACATTGTCATAAGGCAGTAACAAGAAAGTCACTTACATAACTGCATAATGGTGTAATTACAACATGACTGCCCAGAATTTTCTGCTGAAATATTTTTCTGATCTTGATAAATTAAGATGATACCAGCTTCGTTCTTCCTCCAATCTGTCTATGCATCTCTTTGCCAGGTCTCACATCAGCAGTATTCTAAGGGGAAGTCAGCAAACTTTTTAATGACTTTGGAGATATCATCTCAAAGAAGTGATGTTGTGAGAAGAGCGATTTCATGCTGAATTCCATTCACTTCTGAGAGGGGCTTATACCGTTCCTTGCAATGGCAGGCACTCCAAAATAGTAGCCGAGAAGGAAAGCAACCGTAGGGAGATTCCCCTTCCTGCTGTTGATGAAAGAGTTTTTAGAATGAAGCTTATTGATCTTTGGTAAGTGAATGTTGCAATCGTAAAGTCTCCCTCCATGATATTTAACCAAAGTCCATTCTAAAGGAAGTCCTGCCTAACCCACTAAGCTGACTCTGTTGAACAAATTGATGAGGCCTCCCCCATCTTTTAGAGATGTATTCCTGGAAAGGCTTTTTCCCAGGATGTGAGTTCATTTCGAGTGAATCACATAGTTACCTATCTCTCAGGGAAGCAGATCCATTAGACAATAATTTTAGAGGAGGGGAAATGCCATGCTCTTAGTTGTCAAAATGAATTGCTTGCTAATATTTCTGTTTTGAAAACTCTTAAGGTAACTTTTGCTTCTTAAAGTTAGCTGTTACTAAAAGTCAAAAAGTTTAATATTGTTAGTTAATTTTTCTAAAAGCCATAAAAAATGTGATTCAGAATCATATTATTCCATATTTCAGAGAAGCATCATGAATCACTTTGTGGCATGGTAGTACTTGAATTTCTGCCCAGGCATTCCTCTGTAAGACCTCTATTAGAATCTTACTACCAGGAAGAGCTGCTGTTGCTGACAGTCTCACAGCTGATGTGTGATTTTAGACAAGATTTCTTAATTGCTGCAGATTCGCACAGACTGTGTAGTAGGCACAGTGATTAGTCTCAGTGATGAGAGTAACTGGAATGGTCACACCTCCTGTGCAAGGTATCTCATTGAGATTTTACATGTTTTTATTGAATGCCTAATATCTGACAGGCACAGAGCTGATGCACTTCCACATGGTTGCATTTAACTTTCACAACTATTTTGTGAAGTTTCTAATATTGTCTCTATTTTACAAGCGATGAAATTTAAGTATAGACAAATTAAGTGTTTTTCCTAAAATCATAGAGATGAAGTAGGAGAGAAAGGTTTAGATGTCAGATTTCCTGATTCTAACTTAGAGCTATTTTCTATAGTCTCAGCATATGACCTTTTACCATTCTACATTGACTTTACAGGATTTAATCCCTCATGCTCAGATGGTGCCTGGCAATTCCTGTTTATTGTCTCTATTTTCCAAGTATTTTATTATCTAATTTTATAAAGACCTGAAGTATGTATACTTTTTGGATATCTCATATTAAAAACATTATATTCTTCTGTTATTTAAACCAAGGGCCAGCAAATTACCACATGCTTTTGTAAATAAATCTTTATTGAAACATAGCCCCACCCATTTGTCTATGTATTGTCTATGGCTGCTTTTTTCCTGTGATGGCAGAGCTGAGAAGCAGCAACACAGATTTTATTAGCTTCAAAGTCTAATATATTTATAATTGGCCTTTTACAGACTCCTACCATAGAGAATTTAGAGTTCTGACTCTGAATATGGCCCTTACATTAATGTTAATCCACCTATGTGGCCTATTTGCTTTACTGTACTAAAATGCCCCTAGATAATGCTAAGGTAATTACACATTTTTAAATTATTGTCTAAAATGTTTGCTCACTCTTGGTTTAAGCCATGAAAAATTATTCACAGAAATTATTTGCATTTGTGCGTGCACATGCAGCAATGTTCACATATGCACTTAAAAATGTCAGACAAATCCTTTCTTGAAAAAGGCTGGGTTTGCATATGAATGTTCTAACTACATATATATGTTTCTGCCACCTCTCATACCCCGTCTTTCATTCCAGTTATTGCTGCAATGACAATTTTTCCAGAAAAAACATTTAGAAAGCTTGTCTCAGCTGAGCCACATGTCTCTCTCTTGCTGTCTTAGGCTTTCTCTGATGCCACAGGATGGGATGTCTGGAGACTCCTATTCCCATGCAGTACAAACTTGGACAAGCAAGGGAATTTACATCCCTTGGTCAATCCTTAATTCATGGGATGAAACAACAAAACAAAACAGTAGATAACACCACTTAATTTTGTCCCCTGCTCTCACAACTCAGAGATGCATTCTACATGGATCCTTGATGTAGAAGCCCAGGTGCCTATAATGATGACCAGTTTGATCATCCATCTTCAGACTGGCTTTTTGCTCTTCCCTCTTTACCCTATCTAATTTCTCACTCCTAATCCCCAGAACACTTCCTGAAATGAACTAATTATCCACCTACTCAAACCCACAGAATATCGAAATATGTACATATATTGCATAGTAGATAGACTGAATTTTGAGTTGGTGAAAGAGATATTTACTTCCAGCAATTTTCCCCTACCATGGCCACAGCATCTTTTATTGTGCATATGTGCCCCCATGAACCTTATAGGAGCCTTCTGAATCTTTTTCAATAGAGCATGTTTGAAAATTGCTACTAAATATTCAGAGTCACCACTGGAAATAAAAACTCTCTGTCATACCCAGTAACTCCAATACTATTTAAGCCTAAATGTAATACGTGTGGCGAGAGATAGGGGAGGGTAAGTACTCACAGACATACACCTATACTATGGCATCACACAACTTTATTTTAATGACTTGGTATTATTGAATACATTCAAAATATAATTTTATATTATATAATGATATAGTTAGTTAAAACGCTTGTAATATTTGAAAACTGGTTATATATATATATACATGCATACATATATATGTATGTATTGGGTGGCATTCAACATCAAAAAACCACAAAACGGAGAAATTCAAAATAGAACAAAAATACTAATACAAAGCAGTGATGTAATTTTTATCCAGCCTTTGACATTAGATTATTAGAATGTATTCTGTTCAATATTCATTGTTAGGTTCTCATATTTTAAAATGGTGAATGTTTTTCTTCATTTTTTGGACAGAAAAAAAGGGTAATGTGAAACACAATGCATTATGGGGTTGCTGTTTTGTGTTACTATTACTTAATTCAATTAGCACAATGTCTTCTCTCAGGAAACAGCAAGATGGTATTTATCAATCAGGTCCTAATATAACTGGCATCATCAGGATTCATAGACAATAGACTGTATTACAAGTTTAAAGAAGATACAGACATTCTCTTCAAAATGATGTCTCTTACACTCACCTTCCATAAAATCTGATGTCATAATATTATATCTTTTCTCTGTGAAGGTATTTTCTTGTCGGCTGCAGGAATTATGTCTTCTACTGCTATAAAATCTGTCCTTGATCCACAAAAGAAAGTCTTCTAGAGAAAATATAGTCTTTCAACACTATATTGGAATGATGAAGAGATTATGGGGCCTACTGTAAGACTCTCATAAGTCTATGTCTGGGATGTGTGTAGGTGTGTGTGTGTGTCCTTCTCTGACCCTCTGTCTCTTTCTCAGTAGGTTTTTATTGCTACTGTAATGAACTACCACAAACTTAGTGGCTTAAAACATCACAGATTTACTACAGTATAGTTCTTGAGGTCAGAAGTCAGATGCAGGTTTCACTGGACTAAAATCAATGTGTTGGCAGAACTGCATTTCTTATTGGAGGCGCTAGGAGATAATTTTTTTTCTTGCCCATTCTATCTTCTAAAGCCCATCAACACTCATTGCTCCTGTCTCCCTTGCTCTATCTTTGAGGTCAATAATCACATTTTCTGTATCATTCTTTTATAGTTATACTGCTCTCTGCCCATAGCTGAGAATGGTTTCCTACTTTTATGGACCTGTGTAATTAGAAATCTCACTCAAAATAATCTTCTCATCTCATAGTCTTAGTGCATTCTCACACTGCTATAAGGATATGCTTGAGACTGGATAATTTATAAAGGAAAAAAGTTTAATTGGCTCACAGTTCTGCAAGCTGTACTGGAAGCATGGCTGGGAAAGCCTCAGGAAACTTAGAATTATGGTGGAAGACGAAGGGGAAGCGGGCATGTCTTTCATGGCCAGAGCAGGAGGAAAAGAAGAAGGAGGAGACCCATACACTTTAAAATAACCATATCTCATGAGAACTCTATTATAAGAAGAGCACCAAAGCAGGAAATCTGCATCCAAGATCCAATAACCTCCTACCAGGTCCCACCTCCAACACTGGGGATTAAAATTCATGAGATTTGGGTGGAGACACACAGATCCAAACCATATCAGTCTACAACCTCAATCACATCTGAAAAATAACTTTTTCCATGTAAGATAACATATTCATAGGGTCTACGGTTTAGCATGTGGACATCTTCGGGTAAAGGACATGAGTCTACCTGGCATCCTCAATACAGAGACTAAAAGTATCTGTCGTATAAAACTACAGGATTGATTTAATCAGACGTTGTGGGTAAAGTGCCCACCATACTCTAGCCTACATGGAGTAATTTATAGGTGTAAGTAATTTTCCATTTTTCCCCACTTCCTTTGAGGTATTTAAACACTATGAAGTTTTTATGTGTCAGACATATAAGACTACAGCTGCCTGTTGAAAACTGTGTGTTACCATATTCTGGGTGATGATACTAACCTAGAACAGACATAGATTAAGAAGTGAGAAAAAATATTTGTTTAGTCAAATAGAAACATTCATGTGCACAAAAGTTACAAATTCACTAAGGAAGGACAATGTAAAAATATATTAATACTTTTTATCCATATCATTCTTATGTTCTCACTGTTTGTTAATAGTTTATTTTTATATCTTTCAAAACTAGATAGACCCATCCTTCAAAAGCAGAATTTTTTTTCTTATTTCTCATAGTATTTGTGTACCAAATGTTGTATGCGAGCATGTGTGAACTTGTGCAATACTTTGATCATAGTTACTACAGATATATTTATATAACATGCAGTGTTTTATATAATGGTCCATATAATGTATAAACATATGTTAAGCAAGGTTGTGCAATACAATAAATACATACATGTGTATGTATGTGTATACTCTATATTTTATTTATTCATATATACCTATGTTTGAGTTCTCCATCTGTTCATAAATAATTCAGTGTGTTAGAACAATATTTTGCATACATTAAATTCATATTTAGCTTTTATATCTGTGTTTATATATATGAGTTTATAGACACATGCTTTCTTTTTCCCCTTTGTCACTGAATTAATTGCCATGGCGTTTATTCTTCCCAAACTCCCCAAATCATGAGATAAACTAAAATGGTTGTGGTTTCAAGCTGTTAGCTATTGGGGTCATTTATTTCATACTGATTGACAGTGATGTAAGGTTGAAGTCAAGAATGGTTTTGAATTCCTAAGCAGTCCACAGAAAATGATGGAGTGAAAGATAATATTCCAGGACATGGTTAAAGAGAAGTAGAGATTAGGAGAAAAAACTCATGCACTCTCAAAATGGAAAAAATTGAACCCTAAGTTGTAAATTCACTTTTAAAGAAAACTGGCTCTTTGAGACTTCAACATAGTGCAGATATATAAATGTGAAAGACAGTATGTGTGCTATATTATCTATGTCTGGGTCTAATTAGGTCCTTTAGGAAAGAAAGAAAGAAAAAAGAGAAAGGAAAGAAAGAAAGAAAGATAAAGAAATTGGCTGGGTGTGGTGGCTCACGCCTGTAATCCTAGCACTTTGGGAGGCTGAGGTAGGTGGATCACATGAGGTCAGGAATTCAAGACCAGCCTGGCCATCATGGTGAAACCCCATCTTAAAAAAAAAAAGAAAGAAAGAAAGTTAAAGAAATTAAGAATGTCAGACAGGGCAGATACAGTGATTCACACCAGTTTTCCCAGTACTTTGGGAGGCTCAAGTGGGAAGATCACTTGAGACCAGGAATTCGAGACCAGCATGGGAAACATAGCAAGATTTTGTCTATACTAAATGATATTTTGACAAGAAATTAGTGAGTCCTGACAGTGCATTCCTGCAGTTTCAGCTACTCAGAAGCTGAGTCATTACTTGACCCCAGGAGTTCAAGGTTGAAGTGAGCTATGATCATGATTGCACCACTGCACTCCAGTGTGAGCAACAGGGGAGACTGCCAAAAAAGGAAAGGAAAGGAGAGGGAAGGGGAGGGGAGGGGAGGGGAAGGGAGGGAAAAAAAAGAAAAAGGAAAAAGAAAAAGTGACAGAGGTTTTAAATGAGATGCAAATCAATAAGTAGGTCAAATAAGCCAGGGTCTACGCAATTGGTTTTCCACCAGCTTAAAGGGCCAGTTCCTGCAATCTGTTATAGATATGATGCCATTTTCTTCTCTCTCTCTTTTTTATACTTTTAAAGCCTCCAGATGCACATGATATATATAATTCAGGCTTTTTAGAAATTGTGGTTCCTCTTGAAGCCACAATGATGCTGCTTTCAAATAAATAACTACTTTCAGTGTATTTACCTGTTTCTTGAATGTGTCCATCAAAATGTCCTAATGGTAATTTAGCTCACAGTGCATGATAGATCATGGTTTGGAAACACCACTATTTATGTTTAGGACTCTTTCACTTGCAGCATATGCTGCTCCCTTTCCTTAGAATCTCCTCTTTCTGGGCTGGGCGCAGTTGCTCATGCCTCTAATCTCAGCATTTTGGGAGGCTGAAGTGGTGGATTGCCTGAGGTCAGGAGTTCAAGACCAACCTGGCCAACATAGTAAAGCCCTCTCTCTTCTACAAATACAAAAAAAAAAAAAAATTAGCTGGGCATGGTGGTGGTCACTTGTAATCTCAGCTACTTGGGAGGCAGGATAATTAATTGAACCTGGGAGGCGGAGGTTGCAGTGAGCCAAGATAGCTCCATTGCACTCCAGCCTGGGCAATGAAAGTAAAACTCAGTCAAACACACACACACACACAAAGGATAATAAAAAGATTCTCCCCTGTCTTTCGCTTTTTCTTGTTTATAATGAATTCATCCTCTTGTCACCAAAAGTGAGTTTAGCATAGCGTACTGTCTTCTGAGCTAGACTGCTCAGGCCCAAATTCTGTGCCACTTACTGGCTGTGAGACCCTGGCAACATAATTTAATTATCTTTGTCTCTAATTTATTTCTTAGTGGGCTAAAAATGGCATTGTTCGTTCAGTATGCATGTTTATTATAAGAAATGAAAGAGCTGATGTACATGAAAGAGTTAGAAGGTTGCAGAATGAACTCAAAACATATTCAATATTATCAGACTCAAAATCAACATTTCTTTGAAGACTTCTCAGTACCCTCAAGTAAGTTTCAATCCTCATATTTTTCCATCATAGCACTTTTTAAAATCACACAGAGCAGGATTAAAACAAACTTTGGCATCAAGCACTTGCTGTTTGATCTTCAAGAAGTGATTGAACAAACTTGAATCTCTTTTTTCCTACCCACATTGCATCAACATTGTAAGAACTTATATAAAATATGAAAAGGACCTTAAACCTTGAAGTCACCTTGTGGTGGATAGCTATTATATTGGCATTGTCAAAGGTTATAAGGCTTGGCTATTCATAGAAGCACATTATGGAGTCTTAGGAATAAATAATCCTGCCTAGACAGAATCACATTGTTATTCTGGTTTTAAAACAAAAGTAATTTAATGCCTTCCAGATAAGCTCAACTTTCATATGTTGTCACCTGAGGCCAGGGAGAATATCGGTGGGAAACCAACTGGTATAAATAGATAGGGTTATCTGCTCTCGAAGTGTCTTTGAGCCTGTGAAATGACGGTCCTATAGTCAGATTTCCCAAAGTCTGTAAGAAGACTTCGGTTCCAGTGAAGTTTTTACCAGTGCATTAAAAAAACTGAGAGTAGCTTCCTTTATATAAGAAGTCTTAAGTTTGCCTGTTTACTCAAAGTCAATAAAACTAGCTCTTGAGTTTTTTCTAAGTATTCATTTGCCACTAATACAAAATTGAGTGAAAAAGTATTACTTTCAAGAAGAAAATATCTCATAACAAAAGTTGCCACATATTTAGTGCCAACACAGCCATGTTGTTTCATGCACATTATTTCATTTAATTCATACCAAAATCCTATGACTTAGATACTGCTATTATTTGCATCATGTAATAGAAGAAACTTGGAATAGTAAATAAATATTCATAGAAAATGAGAGGTGGAAAAGAGATTTACACTCAGTTTTTTCTTACTTCAAAACCCTGATTTTTCCATTAATTTGCACTGTCTTTCAAAAATAATAGTTAACTAGCACACATTACTGAAAACTAGAGCTGAACTGGAGATCAAGTTATGTAAGCTAAATGGTCATACTTAATTTGTAAAGTGAAGAACCACTTGATAATAGGATGACAAAAAAAAATGACAATTTGGTAAGAAGACCTTTATCTCAGTTCAATTCTTTGAGACAGAGTTTCGCTCTTGTTACCCAGGCTGGAGTGCAATGACGTGATCTCAGCTCACCGCAACCTCTGCCTCCTGGGTTCAGGCAATTCTCCTGCCTCAGCCGCCCGAGTAGCTGGGATTACAGGCACATGCCACCACGCCCAGCTAATTTTTTATATTTTTAGTAGAGATGGGGTTTCACCATGTATCTCAGTTCAATTCTTATGGCTAAAAACTAAAATGTGTGGGTAAGACATGTATTCTTTGTCCCACCTCCATCGATTATTACTATGTGAATTTAAAGTAGTTACTAACTATCAAAAGTTGTTTACTCTGCAAGCTGACCTATGACAAAAATTGGGGGGGCAGGTTTTTTCTTTTCTTTTCCTGTTTTTTTTTCTTTTTTCTTTTTTTTTTTTTTTTTGGCAGAGTCTTGCTCGTCACCAGGCACCAGGCTGGAGTGCAGTGGTGCAATCTTGGCTCACTGCAACCTCCACCTCTTAGGTCCAAGCAATTCTCCTGCCTCAGCCTCCCAAGTAGCTGGGACTACAGACACGTGCCACCACGCCCAGCTAATTATTTTTGTATTATTTTTTAGTAGAGACAGGGTTTCACTATGTTTGCCAGGATGGTTTCGATCTCTTGACCTCGTGATCTGCCCGCCTTGGCCTCCCAAAGTGCTGGGATTACAGGCGTTAGCCACCGTGCCCTGCCTTTTTTTTTTTTTTTTTTTTCTTTTTTTTTTAGAACCAGTCCTATATGTCATAGTAGAAAAAATGGGAAGTTACTACTGGTCACAGTTGTGGGCAAACAGGGTTCAATCCCACTTGAGACCACTGAGAGTTTGCAAAGGACAATTAAAACCTCATGTCTCCCAGGAAGAGTGAAGAAGCTAGAGCATTTATCCAACAACTTATGTCCATCACTGAGCAGGACTGCACTAGAGGCATTAATCCCTGTCATTTATGGGCTGCTCCATGGAGATGAGCCTGCTTCAATTGCAAAACTCTCAGTCAAATATCACAATTTCTGGAAGCAGAAAGCCATAAATGTATATAAAAATCATAACTGTGAAATTCCAATGCTTCTTTCCTTGAAAGTATCATCATTTTGAATTTGATTTTAGTAAATCCAGCTTTGTTTATTATTTCAATTATTTATCCAGCCTTGGATATTGCATCTGGTTTTTACCCGGCATTTATGCCATGGAACTCTCAGAGCAGTCTTTGGTAAAACTAAGATCCAGAATGCTGTTCACTGTACTGATCGGCCAGAGGATGGCCTATTAGATGTTCAATACTTCTTCAACTTCTTGGATAATTAGCAGAGTGAAAAGTAAAGAAGTCACAGGTTGGGACATTTAGGCAAGAGTGAATCACACAGATGAGGAATGTGTTCACCGTTTATTGTCCATTGTTTTAACCTGACTGAATACAAGATCAACAAGAGCACTGTACTCCTGGCAATTATTATGTATGTTAGAACATGGATTTTGCACTGTAGACAACATTTAACACCAGTCTATGGGGTACTGAATTGCTTTTTATAAAGTTCAAAACAAAGATTTATTTTCAAACAAAAAAATCATAACTACTGAGGACATATGGATAAGGTGCTGACATTGCCTATACTGAAATTTTCTGTCTATAAAATAGAAATAATAATTCATGGTCTGTCCAATGTAAATATTTTTAAGGTATAAATAACATGAATACCAAAATAGTTTGAGGGAAAATATTAACCAAATACTCTCTGTTGTTATTTTTCATGAAATCATTAAGGTTATTGTGGTAGCAAAATTGTATTAAATTACTTTAAGTGGTTTCTTTCCATGATGACAAATCTAGTATTTCCCATTTCAGCTCTTTGCTAAGCTGATGAGAGATGTACATAAATGATTGTCTTTCAAGGAATTTACTTTGCATTTTTCAACTGAGGGGAAGAGTCTTTTTTCCCCCTAGGGCATGTTCAGGAAACAATTTAAAAAAGCATTCTTATAGAAGAATATCTCCATTATCTTTGGGTATCCTTAGTAAGTAGTATATATATTAAAGGTGATTCATAAATATTTGATAGATATATGAATGAAATTTACAAAGTTGTATGTTAGACTAAAGGCTTTAAAAGTATATACTTCTAAGTTTATTACTATTATTATTTTGAGACAGGGTCTCACTGTCCCCCAGACTGGCGTTCGGTGATGCAATCATGGTTCACTGCAGCTTCAACCTCCTGGGTTCAAGTGATCATTCTATCTCAATCTCCTGGGTAGATAGAACTATAGTCATACATCACCATTCCTGGATAATTTTTAAATTATTTGAAGAGATGAGGCCCCACCATGTTGCCCAGGCTGCTCTCAACTTACTATGTTAAAGTGATCATTTCACCTTGGCTTCCCAAAGTGTTGGGATTTACAGGAGTGAACCACTGTGCCCAGCCAAGTTTATTATTTCTAAAATATTTGACTGTCATTTTTTTCTGACCTCAAATTTAGTGTTTTATGTTATAAGAACATTTTTTAAATGTCTTTTCTTATACTCCATTCATTACAATCAAAAGAGCAGGTATGCTCCCATCTTCCAACGAAGGAGAGCTTGTCATCATTTGTTTATCTGAAAGATAATGTTGACATTTGATTGTTTACTGCTTAAAAGATTTAAAAGAGTATTTTCCCACACCTGAGGAGATTCGTAAAACTCTTGTTAACTCAGTTGTACGTACTGAAAGCAGCCTATTGTCAACATATGGGGCAAACATATCTAAATGATATCAGAAACATTTTGGGAATCGTAACCAATTTCAAAGGTATTAATTATGGTGTCAAACAGCAAAATGTGTGCTAGAATGGATGGAAACTAGCAGCATCATGGTGTTTGTAAGCAATTTAAAATTTCAGGAATGAAATGGAGATTAGAAGAGGACAAAGAATAGAGTCAAAGGGTCAAACATCGAGGGCCTGGAAAAACAAAAACGTGCCAAACTGTTTTAGGTACATATAATTTAAGGATTTATAGCTAAGACCTAATATATCTAAAATTATATTTTCAAATAATATATCTAAATTAATATTATAAAATAATATATCTAAAACAATATTATATGTTTCAGGTAGTAAAATTTTCCAGGGTAGCCATCAACTGCACCATTAAAACTAAAACTGGAAAAGATACATGACATGTTCCAGGCTCAGAAAATGTGCAGTGCACTATGCGATCTCTAAAGGGGAGCTCACTTGGTGAGTCCCATTGCTAAGACATCTGTCTAGAGGAAATTTCTCATCATACATGGATCATGTCTGAGCAGGACACTGCTGTCTTCTGAGCTGAGAATGTGGAGATCAGAGATTGGGCAGCTGAGTCTAAGAGGTGTATGTTATAGACTGAACATTTGTATCCTTGTGTATATAATAGACTGAATGTTTGTGTCCTCCTGTATTAGTCTATTTCTGCTGCTATAACATAAATACCTTAGACTGGATGGCTTATAAACAATATAAATTTATTTCTCACATTTCTGGAGGTTAAGAAGTCTTAAGATCAAGGCACCAAAATACTCGATGTTGGCGAGGGCCTGCTCCTCTTACACAGCAGAAGGAGAAAGGAAGCTCTTTTCCACCTCTTTTATAAGCGCACTTAATCACTCTTCCTGAAATTTCTTCTCTTAATCTTAGCACATTGAGCATTGTGTTCCAACATTTGAATTTTGAGAAACAACATTCAGATCATAACATTCCCCTGCTCCAAATCGATATGTTGAAACCTAACTCCCAAGTGATGGTATCAGAAGGCCAAGGCTTTTGGAGGTAATTAAATTATTAAGGAAAAGACCCCATGAATGGGATTGGTGTCCTTAAATAAGAGATCTCAGAGAGACTCTAATCATTTTCTTTTCTTTCCATGTGAGGATACAAGGAGAAGTCAGTAGTCTACAACCTGGAAAAAAAAACCTCCAATAAACACAAAAACTGCCAATACTTCAATATTGAACTTTCCAGCCAGCGAAACTGTTAGAAATATATTTCTGTTGTTTATAAGCCAACCAGTCTATGGCATTTTTATTTCTTATAGTGGCCCAAACTGACTAAGACAGTGGTGAATCAATGAGAGCCCTGGGAATCCATATGGGGTCTCCCACAAGTTTGTGGCTGAGGGCTGCATTATATATGTACCAAATGGTTCATCTGACTCTTACCAGAATAAGCTTCTGTATAATTGAAAGCAGGGTAGATGTTAGTCATCAGGCAGTGCTTAGAGAAGAGTAATGGGAGAGGACATGAGATCCTGTCCCTGGCAGACTGCAGGGCTTTCCATATTATCTTATTTCCAATTCTGCACTATTTAGGATACAATAAATGCTATGACTTCAGAATAAAGATCACACAGAAAAGCAAGGTGTATTCTCCCCATAAAGAAAGCCTAAAATAAAGACTTGGTAAGATTTTTAGGCTAGATAAAGTACTATTCACTCCTACAGAAGTTAAGGAAGCTTTCTATAGATGCCCATTAACAAAATATAAAAACAAACCTACACAAGATAGTCAGGCCATAATTGACTGCAACAGACAAATGCATAAGGAAATCATGGTATTTCCATATAAAGAAATACTACTCAGCAATATAAAGGAATGAACTACTGAATCCCAAGACAAAAACAGATATTCAGAAACATTACACAGTGTGAAAGAAGTAAAACACAAGGCATAAACACTGTATGATTCACTTATATGGACTCTCAAGAAGATTAACTAATATAGGAGCAAAAAGCACACAAGTGGTTTATTAATTGAGTTTCATTTGTTTTTTTGCTGTTTTTTGGTTTCTTGTTTTTTGAGACGGAGTTTTGCTCTTGTTACCCAGGCTGGAGTGCAATGGCGCGATCTCGGCTCACCGCAACCTCCACCTCCTGGGTTCAGGCAATTCTTCTGCCTCAGCCTCCCAAGTAGCTGGGATTACAGGCACGCGCCACCGTGCCCAGCTAATTTTTTGTATTTTTAGTAGAGACGGGGTTTCACCATGATGACCAGGATGGTCTCGATCTCTTGATCTTGTGATCCATCTGCCTCGGCCTTCCAAAGTGCTGGGATCACAAGCATAAGCCACCACACCCACCAGAGACATTAGATTCTTATATATATTTCTCTCTCTCTCTCTGTCTCTCTCTCTCTCTCTCTCTCTCTCTCTCTCTCTCTCTCTCTCTCTCTCTCTCTCTCTCTCGTAAGGACACAGAAAGAAGGGGATTGTCCGCAAATGAAAAAGAAAGACTTCACTGAAAACTGAACACCTTGATCTTAGTCTTCTAGCCTCCAGAACTGTGCAGAAATAAGTAACTGTTGTAGAAGCCACCCAGTCGACGATACTTTTGTTATGGCAGCCCACGGCAGTGAATACAATGGCACATACATTTATTAAGACATACTAAACACTGTTTTTAAATATGTGTAAATTTTATTATATCTTAATTATACTTCAATACAATTGATTAAAAGATGCTATAAGGCCAGCATACCACTAGCAGTATGATTGAATGAGAAATAAAGCTGGAGATGGCTGCACAATACCTAGTTATTGTCTGCATATAAGTTCAATGGAAAGGACCAAACAACAACAACAAAACTTATCTGGAATTTTGGCAGAAGGAGGGAAACAGGCACAAAACACCTACATTATCCAGAAGTTATAATCAATATAATTTACAGTTTGATAAGTTGTGTTGCGATGAAGAAGACGAATGGGTCTCGACTTGTGCCCAAACTTCTGGAGTAAGTGACTAAGTGAATGATAATGACATCATATAAAATATGCGGCATCATGTAACTTGCAGATGGAAAGGAAGGTTCATTTATTTTGGGAATAATGGATTTGAGTTGCCTTGGGAATGTTCAAAAAATAGATGCTTCTGTGGCACTGACTATAGAGCTTTAAATTTTAGAAAAAAAAACTGTACTTGCCTATAAATTAGAAAGTCATTAGCATAGAACTGAGAATTATAATCATAAGAGTGAGTGAGATCACCCAGTCCGAGATGCTAGAAAAGGGAAAGAAATTAGCAGTGAACACATAAAAATATTAATATTTAGGAGACAGGCAGAGGAAGTCAAGTTCATGAAGGAGGCAAAGAAATACAAAAGAGTGAATTTTTAAAAAGGTGGTGTCACGGAAGTCAAGAGAATAGAGAATTTTGAAGAGAACAACATCAATAATGTCAAAGGCAGCTAAGGAACCTACTAAAAGAGTCCATTTAAATCTAAAACACATTTATTGGATTTGGCACTAAGAACTTGGAATGGCCAAGGACAAAAGAAAGAAATCCTGAGCTAAAAGCTAAGTTATCTGCATTCACATTCAGACTCTAGGTAATTGCTGTGCAGTACGGAACAACCTCCTTTGCCCCCATGAGCCTGAACACCCTCTTCTTCAAAATAAGATGATAAAAAAATTAGGTTGTAGGAAGGATGAAATGCAATAATGATCATAGGAACATTTTCTTGCTTCTGATGTTTTACTATATAAGCTGTTTTATGCAATCCACTTTGTGAGGAAGGAATAATGTTTGAGAAATATATTCATTTTAAGTTAATCGATCAGAAGAAGCTTCACTATGCTCCATAACTAAATATCAAAAATCTTCATAGCTTAACACAATGAAATTTTATTTTAAACTATACTAAACTTTACATACTCAACACAAATTGGTGGTAGATTTATGTCCACACATCACCCTATACCATTTTATGATGCAATGACAAACACATGTGTCTTCGGGTTCAGTGTGAAACGAGAAGAGAAAGGTGAAAAATCAAATACAGTCAATCAAATACTTTGGCCTTATGAAACAGCAAAGTTCCCTGATCCCCCTCACAAGATAGGTGGCAGGGGTGTGATCTGCCTCTTTGGTCACCACTGCTGCTGCTCAAACCCCTGATGGGAAGGGGAGCATACAGACGAACAGGTGCAGGAGCCCACGTGGGAGTGTGTTACAGTGTGCCCTTTTAGCCCTGCAGTCCATGGATGGCTTGAGTGTTAACCAGCTCAGTAGACCCTCTGCCTTTCTGCAGGGGCAGAGGGCCAGTGTGACAGTTTTCTGTATCCTGAGCTCTTATCCAGTATCCTGGAAGAATTGGGTCACACACAAGACTCAAAGGATGGATACAGGGGTTTTATTGTGTGGTAGAGATGGCTCTCAGCAGGAGGGATGTGTAGTGGAAAATGGTAATGGAATGGTATGAAGATCCTCTTCTGGAGTCTCACTGTCCACAAGCCAAACACCTCTCAGACCACCCTTGGATGAATTCCTCTTGGCATTCAGACATTCCTCCTCCTCTCTCTTTCTCTGTCACATCATTCTGCCCTTAATGTGTGTATCTCCTCATCTCTTTGCTTATCTGCCTGTGAAACCAGGGGTTCAGGGTTTATATGGGTACAGGATGGGGCTGTGGCAGGCCAAAAGGCAAAAACTGTGGCATGATAACAGGAATGTCTGTCCATATTTAGGGCCTTCAGGCTTGAGGGTGGGGCCTTTCTCAGGGACTGGCCTCTTTTATCCAGTGTTTTCCTGTCTCCAGTCCATATCAATGGAAGTGACAGGCCACTTCTTCTCATGTATTCTATTGACAAAATATTAGATATTTAATCATCTCAGTTTCAGAAAATTAGGAAATTTTAATTTTTCCATGCACTTTCAAGAAGACAAGAACCATAATTTTTATGGATACTTAGAACTCCTATTATAATACTCTAAAATAAGATTATAATTTATGGTCACTAGAAAGACATTTAAAAACAGATATACATACTTATGATCTCATTCAATGCAAGACAATATTCAACGTCCTTAATGTTGATACTTATAACATTTAACAATGTCCTTTAACTTTTCAGAAAAGCTTAATCTTTCCACTTACATTGTATATGAGTTGACTGGTAATACAAAAAGGCTTTAGAGTGCAGTGAAAAGAACATGGATGTTGGGTAAAATATGTATGCATATGTGTTCTACATACATGTTTCAAATATAGGCAAACTAAACTCTCAAAATTTGTCATATATTATCTTTATTATAATAAAAATATAATATATAATAAAGATATATCATTTATAAAGATAATATGATTATAATATATTATAAAGATATATAATATATATTATCTTGATAAAAGTGGTCATACTGCCCAAAGTAATTTATAGACTCAATGCTATCCCATCAAACTACCATTGACCTTTGTCACAGAATTGGGAAAAAAAAAAAAAAAAACACCTTAAACTTCATACAGAACCAAAAGAGAGCCTACATAGCCAAGACAATCCTAAGCAAAAAGAACAAAGCTGGAGGTATCACACTAACTGACTTCAAACTATACTACAAGGCTACAGTAATTAAAACAGCATAGTACTGGTACCAAAACAGAGATATAGACAAATGGAACAGAGCAGAGGCCTCAGAAGTAACGCCACACATTTACAACCATCTGATCTTTGACACATGACAAAAACAAGCAATGGGGAAAGGATTAACTGTTTAATTAATGGTTCTGGGAAAACCGGCTATCCATGTGCAGAAAGCTGAAACTGGACCCCTTCCTTACACCTTATACAAAAGTTAACTCCAGATGGATTAAAGATTTAAACATAAGACTTACCACCATATAAACCTAGAAAAAAACCTAGGCAAAACCATTCAGGACATAAGCATAGGCAAGGACGCCATGACTAAAACACCAAAAGCAACGGAAACAAAAGCCAAAATACACAAATGGGATCTAATCAAACTCCAGAGCTTCTGCACAGCAAAGAAACATTAGATTGAACTGGCAACCAACAGAATGGGAAAAAATTTTTGCAAGCTACCCATCTGACAAAGGGCTAATATCCAAAATCTACAAAGAACTAAAACAAATATATAAGAAAAAAGCAAACAAATCTATCAAAAAGCAGCCAAAAGATATGAAGAGATACTTTTCAAAAGAAGATCATGTGGCCAAGAAACACGAAAAAATGCTCATCCTCACTGGTCATTAGAGAAGCGCAAATCAAAACCACATTGAGATACCATCTCACACCAGTTAGAATGGCAGTTATTAAAATAGGAAGGTTTTACACTGTTGTTGGGAGTGTAAATTAGTTCAACCATTGTGGAAGACAGTGTGACAATTCCTCAAAAATCTAGAAACAGAAATATCATTTGACTCAGCAATCCCATTACTGGGTGTATACCCCCAAAATTATAAATCAATCTATTATAAAGACACATGCACTAGTATGTTCATTGCAGCAGTGTTTACAATAGCAAAGACGTGAAACAAATCCATATGCCCCTCAAAGAAAGACTGGATAAAACAATGTGGCACATATACACCATGGAATACCACACAGCCATAAAAATGGTTGCATTCATGTCCTTTTCAGGGACATGGATGAATCTGGAAACCATCATTTTCTACAAACTGACACAAGAACACAAAAACAAACCACCTCATGTTCTCACTCATAAGTGGGTGTTGAACAGTGAGAACACAAGGACACAGGGAGGGGAACATCACACCCTGGGGGTCTGTTGTGCGGTGAGGGGTTAGGGGAGGGATAGCAGGGGTTGAGGAGATTGGGAGGGATAACATTAGGAGAAATACCTAATGTAGGTGATCAGGGGATAGAGGCAGCAAACCACCACGGCATGTGTATACCTATGTAATAATCCCAGAACTTAAAGTAAAATAAAGTTTAAAAAAAAAGCTTTATGGTTTGTGTGCTGCTTTAATTTAATTGCAATCTTCCCTGAAGCCATAAGTCAATGTCAACATTTCAATCAAGATTTTAGGTCAAGCAGCTTAATTGTCAATTACCAGGTTGTTATCCGATCAGTTATTTTGTGTATTATTGAATTACTGAAATCATGGTCAGCAACACTTACCTTCCTGTTGTGAAAGGACATCTGCTTTTTGAGAAAAAATAATTCTTTCACTTTCCATAGTTCCTTCAGGTTCTCGTATAACTCGTTCTACTGCATTATCTCAGCGGTGACTGTTGACAACATGGCAAGCATCTTCTTAAAACCTATGAAGTATGGTTGGAAAATGATGCTGCTTTAGTGGAACATAGATGCCCTGTCTTGATATTTGGCCATTTGACATATGTCTGACATCTGGGCCATAGTTTGAGTAATTTAACACATGACTGCATATCTAAAGTTATGAAAGAGATACCCAAAAGTAAGTCTTGCTCCTGTTTCCAAACATTCAGTTACAATCAAGAATCAAGAAGCAGCATGTGCCAAAAGACTGCCAACAATATACATAAACAGTGATTCAAGCTCCCTGGAGAGAAATCACCTCTTTGTGTGTTTTTTTGGAAAAAATGTAATTTATATTATTACTGTAAAAATATAATGTGTAAAAATGCAGTTACCCCTCTTCATAGCCATAATTTATCAAAGTAACATATTGTAAACTAAATAAAATACAGATTATTAAAAGATACTCAACCTTAAAAATTTTAATCAATTTACATTAACATTTTTCTGACAATGTCACTTTCAATTTTAAAAGTACAACTGTAAATAGAAACCACTATGAACACAAATAAAAGTCCAGATTCATTTTCACAAATATTTTTCTCCTTTATTTTTTAGAAATAAAAAGTAACCCACCTATATTTGAATTAAACTGGTTTTAAATTAATTAAAAGCTGAAGGGTTGATTAATAAGAAGTATTGGCTAATCCTTCTAATCCTTAAGCAGATTATCTATAAATAGATTTCTGATGGTCATAGACTATGCAACACAAAAATACTGGAGTGCCTATTAAAAAATATGTAACTGTGCTTTAAAAACATAAACAAACAAAATCCTGAAACCAAAACCAATCACATAGTGTTTGTTAAAATAATTCAAATTTAATTGATAACATGCTTTATTGTTGGATTATGTTACAATGACAGAAGTTGATCATTGTCATCTCTGGAATTGTTTCTAGAGTTGTTCTTTATTACTGAGCTGTATTAGTCAGGGTTATCTACAGAAACAGAACCAACGGGTTTCATGATGGCAGTTACATGATGGTTTCACACAATTGTGGCTGCAACAAATGCTTCATATCATTTCAAAATTCTTAAATGTGTTAAGATTTATTTTGTAGCATAATGTATAATCTATCCTGGAGAATGTTCTTTGTGCACTTGAGAAGGATATGTATTCTGTTGTTGTGGGACAAAGCGTTCTATATATGTCTGTAGGTCCATTTAGTCTCAAGTTTGGTTCAAGTCCAATGATGGTGGGTGGGAGAGATAGGGAGGGAGGAGGGAGAGGAGAGGACAGAGAGAGAGAGAGAGAGAGAGAGAGAAAGAGGGGGGGAGCGAGAAGAAAGAGAGAGAGTAGCGAGAAGAGAGAAAGAGAGAGAGGAGAGGGAAGAGACAGAGAGAAAGAAATATAAACTTTACAGAATTGGCTCACATGACGGTGGGTGCTGGTAAGCCCAAAGTTTTCAGGGCAGGCTGGTAGGCTAGAGACTCAGAAGAGAGCTGATATTGCAATCCTGAGTCAGAAGTAGTCTGAAATTTAATGCTTCCTTCCTCAGGGGACCTCAGTCTTTTGCTTTAAGACCTTCAACTGTGAGGACTACCCACATTATGGAGGGTAATATGCTTTATTTATTGTCTACTGAGGTAAATGTTAATCACAACAAAATTACCTTCACAGCAACATCCCTACCAGTTCACTGACCAAATACCTAGACTTTAGTTTGAATCACACAAATAGCCATTACATGGGTATATCATCTTGTGTTTGTTTGTTAGGATGATTTCTTATTTTCATTATTATTTTTTAAAGTTTCTTGTAGGCTTTTGGGACTGTGTCAAAACCTCTCCAAAAAATATATGCATAATTCTTGATTATATCTATGGTAAAGATGAATTCGGTTTCTTTAGTGTGAAATTAATTGACATGGAACCCATAAAGGAATTTAGGCTAATCAGCTCTATAGTTTCACGATTGCTATGTAGTTACCTGGGTTCAGACATTTTTACAATGCACAACAAAGCAGAGTATAAAAAAAGCAAACAGGAAAATCTGTTTTATGGATTTTTAATATCTTCCTAAAAAAAATGGGAGTGACATCAGCAAGATTACAGAAGAGGAGATCCCACCAAGGGAAAGGCCTTCATGTGAGCGCTAGGCTCCTTTTTGTTGATAAAAGTTAACAATTAGACATCTATCCATAAATGAAAATATCCCTAGAGAATTCAGGAGTCCATTGAAGAAGCTGTAACAACACAGAGGGACAAATATCTGAGAATAACAGCACAAAACAAATAGGAAGAAGTTTCATTTTCCCTGCATTATCTCAAGCCCCAGGTCAGCATAGCACTGAGTGGGCATGCCCAACTCATGAGTTTCCTTCACAGTGAAAAGGAGAGCAAGATGAGTAACCAATTTCCCTAGTTTTTTGGAATGTGTTCCAAAGGACCCACTTTGATTGTACTCTATTCAGATTGCAAGGGAAATAAACATGACTTTGACATCTAAAGACAGCTAAGAACAAAGGCAAAGGGTGGGGATTATCAGTTTCAGCCACACAACAGGTCCCCCGACTATCTGCAGTGGCCTACTCTACAGAGAATCCCAACAGCCTTTGCCACTGAGGGCCTCAAAAGCCTTCATAGCTGATGTGCACCCTCTGCAGCTTTCAGTGCTGAAGATACCCCAGAGTTCGATATCATGAGCCACAAAGAGCTGCGACAAAGAGGAAATCGAGAATTTTCACTGCTAAGGAAACCAACAGCCAGCACGGACTCCATGAACCACTCAGTCTTAACCAGGGAGGGCCCTGCAGTTTCTTTGCCTTCTCAGACTTCTACTCTCTGAGCCATGCCTCTCCCTCCAACCTCTCTGGAGCTGCCCCAGCTGGTATTGCCATGTATGTTTTGGCCCCAGAATCTAGCAAGGTCACTGCATTTGTGTCTGCAAATGACCCAGATGTTTACCTCTAGTCCGAGCTCCCACTTCTGCATAGGTATCTGAAGCTGTCTCCTACAGCCATATGTATGCCCATCACTAACCCCAATTCCTGCAGCACTGTGTGGGCACATGGCCAGTCTAACCACTGTCAACAATCTCCACCACCACGTGCTAGTTCATAGCTGTTGTCCCTTAGAGCTGCACATGTGCATATTTCTAGTATTAGTCCCAGGAGCTACTTTGTGCACATAACTGGCCTAACCCCTGTTGCCAGCCCTCCCAATCACACACATGCTTGCAAATGGCCCCTGCAGTCATGTACTTGCTTGCCACTTACCCCAGTCCCTGTAGCAGCCTATACATGCCACAGGACCCTTCTGCTCTGCATGTGCTCACAAGTGACTCCTGCTCCTATGTACATGCCTACAGCTATCCAGCCTCTATAACACAGACTGTATGCACTGCTGGTCCCAGTTTCCACAACCAGTAGCTCTAACCCCTCATTACCAAGCCAGAGATGCTGCCAAAGACCCAAAAAGACCTTACAGCCACTGCAGACCCCTGAAGCCCTCACTGCCGAGAACCATGCAGATGTTGCAGACCCCAGCTTTCTGGGTGAATGAGACACTGTGATGCCCTGCATCTAGAGTCTCTGTGTGCCCCACACTTTGTGCCTGGTGACAGAGCACATTCCAGTCAGGCTCGCACTACACAAGTAAATGTCTTTCCTTACCAAAGCCAGTCTATGAAGTGTATAAGAGGGTACTATTTATTTGAATGTGTAGGCATCTATTGCAAGGCTACAAGAGTTGTAAGAAATCAGTCAAAATGATGTTACCTAAGGAATGACATAAATTAATAATAACCAAACCCAAATAAATAGAGATCCACAAATTCCCTAAGAATAAATCAAAATAATTGGTTTAAAGAAGATCAGTGAATTAAGAGATACATATAAACAATATAATAAAATCTGGAAAAAATAACAATGTTAAGAGATAGCAAAACATTAAAAATAACCAAAAAGAAATTTTGGAACTAAAAACACAATAACTAAAATTTAAAATGCAATATGTTCTCACTTACAAGTGGAAGCCGGATGATGGGAACACATGAATGCACATATTATGTACACAGTTGTAATTGTGACATCGAAAACAAAGAATATGTGGTAAGGAGTAAAAGCACACGGATTTTGTATATGATCAATGTTGTAATCAGCATAAAATATACTGTTTTAACTATAAGATGTTTTATGTGAGCCTTATGGTATCTATACAGCAAAAACCTATAGTAGATAAACATAAGATAAAGAGAAAAAAAAATTAAAGAATACCACGACAGAAAATCATCAAATCACAAGGAAATATAATAAGGAAAGACCAAAAATAGAAGTAGCAAAGAATCAACAAAGCAGACAAAAAGCAGTTAACAAAATGGGAGTAGTAAGTTCTTACCTCTCAATAATTACATTGAATTACATTGAATTTAAATGAATTAATTATCTAATCACAATCATCTAATACATAGAAGGGCTGAATGGATAAAACCAATACTCAACTACATACTGCTTACAAGAGAGTCACTTCAGCTTTAACTACATGCACAGACTGAAAGTGGAGATACGGAAAGAGATATTTCATTCGAATGTAAATCAAAAGAAAGCAAGTGTTTCTATTCTTATAGTAGTCAAAATAGACTTTGTTAAAAACTTTTCTAAAAGACAAAGATGGTCATTTAGTGATAAAGGGATCGATTGCTCAAAATGATATAAAAATTATATACATATATATATATATAATCTCCAATGTTACAGCACATAAATACATAAAGCAAATATTGACAGATGTAAAAGAAATAGAAAGCAATACAATAATAGTACTGGACTGTATTACTCCACTTTCAACAATTGATTGATGATCCAGACAAAAAAATCAATAAGGAATCATTGGACTTGAACCAAACTTGAGACTAAATGGACCTACAGACATATATAGAACGCTCTGTCCCACAACGACAGAATACATATCCTTCTCAAGTGCACAAAGAACATTTTTCAGGATAGATTATACATTATGCTACAAAATAAATCTTAACACATTTAAGAATTTTGAAATGATATGAAGCATTTGTTGCAGCCACAATTGTAGGAAACTAGAAGTCAATAACATGAGGAAAATTAGGAAATTTACAAATTTGTACAAGTTAATACACTTCTGAATAACCATCGAGTAAAAGAAGAAACCAAAACAGACAATTTTTTAAAAGTTTGGAGACAAACACAAATTAAAATCACAATATACTAAAATGTATGAGATGTAGCAAAAGCATCTTATAAATCTTAGATAAATTTATGGTGATAAAAGCATACATTAGGAAAACAAGAAGATCTTGTGTAAACAACCTAAGTTACTATTTCAAGGCACTAGAAAAAGAAAGATAAACTAAACACAAAGTCCGCAGAATGAAGGGTATATAAAAATCAAAAAAGAAATAAATAAAATAGAGACTAGAAAAATAATACAAAAGTTCAATAAAACTGAGAGTTGGTTTCTTGAAATGGACAAAATTGGCAAACTTTGGCTACATTAAGAAGAAAGCAGACATGTCTCTAATATACCAAAAGAAATCAGAAGTGGAAGAGGAGACATTATGACTATCACACAGAAATATAAATGATCATATGAGACTGCTCTGACAACAAATTCGATAACCTAGAATTAATGGATAAATTCTAAGAAACGGACAACCTACCAAAAGTGAGTGATAAAGAAAGAAAAAATCTGAACAGATCAATAATGAGTAAGGAGATTGAATCAGTAATCAAAAATCTTTCACCAAAGAAAAGTCCAGGACCAGTTGGCTTCACTGGTATATTCTAACAAATATAAAAAAATATATATCAAACAACAAGAAAAAACTAATCCTGAACATCCCCAAACTCTTTTAAAAAGTTAAATATATCAGGACACTTTCAAACCTAATTTATAAGGCTAGCATTGCCCTAACGCTAAAGCCAGACAAGAAAACTACAAGAATATTCATTATAGATTAATATTCCTGATTCACATAAATGCAAAAATCCTCCATAACATACTAACAAACCAAATTCAACAACACATTAAAAGTATCATTCACCTTGATCAAATTGCATTTATCCGTAGGATCCAAAGGTGGTTTGACATACACATTCAATAAATGTGATATACTGCATTAACAAAGTGAAGGATAAATGATATGATCATCACAGTAGAAGCAGAAAAAGCATTTGGCAAATTTAAACATTTTTTTCATCAAACACTCTAAAAATATTGATATAAGAGGGATTTACCTCACCGTAATACAGGCAATATATGTCATACACACAGCTAACGTCCTACACAGCAGTGAAAATCTGAAAGCATTTCCTCTAAGGTAAGGAAAATGTTAAGAGCCCCGCCCCATCCATCTCTACTCAACAATGTCCTGGAAGTTCTAAGGAGAGCAATTAGGCAAGAAAAAGAAATAAAAAATATGAAAACAGGAAAGAATAAAAAGTAAAACTGTCTCTTTGCAAATGACATGACCTTTAGGTTTTCTTTGACGCCACCAAAAAAAAAGGGGGGGGGGAGAGGAGAAAGAAAAATAAACTGTTAATCAGTGATTAAAAAATAAGCTCAGTAAAGTTTAGGATACCAAATCAATATCCAAAATTCAGTTGTGTTTCTATGCAGTAGTTATAAACTATCTAAAAAATAAATTAAGAAAGCCATATTTTTGTTATGGCACCAAAATGAATAAAATACTTAGAAATAAATTAAACAGGGAGGTGAAAGATCTGTACACTGAAAACTATAAGAAACTGATTTTAAAAACTGAAGAGACCAGGCATGGTGGCTCAAACCTGTAATCTCAGCACTTTGGAAGGCTGAGGTGGGCAGATCAGGAGGTCAGGAGTTCAAGACCAGGCTGACCAATATAGTGAAATCCCATATCTACTAAAAATACAAAAATTAGCTGGACACGGTGGTGTACCCCTGTATCTGAGCTACTCAGAAGGCTGAAGCAGGAGAATTGCTTGAAGCCAGAAGGTGGAGGTTGCAGTGAGCTGAAATCATGCCACTGCACTCCAACCATGGTGACACAGTGAGACTCTATCTCAAAAACAAAAACAAAACTACAAAAACAAAAAGCAAAAAACGTGAAGACACAAATAAGTGAAAAAGTATCTTCTTTTGATTGATTGAAATAATTAATATTATTAAAATGTCTATGCTACCTAAAGAGATCTATAGATTGAAAGTCATCCCTAATAAAATTTCAATAATATTATTCACAGAAAATTAAAACAGTTCTAAAATTTGCATATATATACACACACACACACATATACGTATATATGTATATACGTATGTGTGTGTGTATATATATATATATGTATCTAGTGTTCAACATCACTAATTATCAGGGAAAAGCATATCAAAATGAAAATGAGATATCACTCCATATCTATAAGGATGGCTATCATAAAAATGTCAAAAGATGACAAGTATGTTGAGGATGTGGAGACAAGCATATTCTTCTATACTGCTTGTATAAATATAAATTAATATAACCATTATGGAAAGTGGTATGGAAGTTCTCAAAAAATTCAAAATAGAACTACCATATTGTCCTTCAATAGCACTTCTGAGTATATATCCAAAGGAAAAACATATATTTCCAAGAAATATGTCCACTCCTTTGTTCACTGCAGCATTATTCACAATTGCTAAGATACAGAAACAGTCTAAGTGTCTATCAACCGAAAACTGATAAAGAAATGTGTGCATTTGTGTGTGCATGCATGTGTGTGTGTAAAATACATTGAAAGAGATTTATTATACCACATGATTTCACTTACATATGAACTCTAAAGAAAAGTCAAACTCCTATTAACGAAAGGATAATGGTGATTACCAGGGGCTAAGAGGTGGGGAAAAAGGGATATTATCAGTGAAAACTTATAAACATTCTGTTATAAGATGAATAAGTTCTGGGGACTGAACACACAACATATAAACTTTAGTTAATATACTTACAATTGTCTACCATAGTGGATCTCAAGTGTTGTCAACACACACATAAACACATATGCTGTGTATGTTTGATTGTGGCAATCATTATATCATCTATTATCATCTATATAAATCTCAAAAGATCATGTTGTATACCATGGATGTATACTTTTTAAATTTCAATATTACAAAATATATAAATACTAAAATATATAATATTTCTTTGTAACTCATGCTTCAACAAAGCTGGAAAATGAAGTTTAAAAACTAGAAATAAGGTTCTACACGTAATCCCAGCAATTTGGGAGGCCAAGACAGGCAGTTTCTTGAGCTCACGAGTTTAAGACCAGCCTGGGTAACACGACAAAAACCAACCTCTACAAAAAAATACAAAAATGAACTGGGCATGGTGACATGTTCCAGGTACTCAGGAAGCTGAGGTGGGAGGATGGCTTAAGCCTGAGAGGCAGAGATTTCAGTGAGCAAAGATTGTGCCACTGTACTCCAGCCTGGGTGACAGAGCCTGTGTCAAAATAAATAATTATATAAAAATAAAAATAAAAATTAGAAATAAACAAAATTGAAAAATACATGTTTGTCGATGTCTTATATAGAGTGGGAAAAACAGACATTAATGGTGACTCATTAAAGTATAATATTTTCTTCATTTCTTCCAAGGATTTATAGTTATCCTAACAATTTTCCTTTGTGTATAACAACAATTCTACATTTTTCTTGCTTTCAGCTTCTACCTCTGCTGTTCTTGGCAATTTGCCTTATGGAGTGCCCCATATTTTTATCCTTGATACATCTGGGCCCTGGTCATCTTCCTTTCTTTTTGGCTATGGCTGTGTTATTTTTCAATTTACCATTAAAACTGGGCATGAAAGCACAGTATATATTCCAATGAATCACTTGAGAGAAAAAACATTCTTCCATTTTCTAATTGTGTAGCATTATCTTGCTGGTTTCCAAATCCATGGATACCACCTGCTGAGTACACAATATGGCTTTTGATTTAGAATGTATGCTGCATCTGGAGGTTAGTGCTTCTTCTTTGCCAGAAAATGTCTCCTTTTCTAATTTAAAAACCTGCTCGATGGGTCTGAGATGCATCTTTATGAGGTCATTACACCACAACATCATACCAATGATTCTGAAATATGTGGTATGCAGTAAGATCAGTAATCCATCATTGTGTACCACTATTGTAGTTCCTCTTCTGTAAAGTGAGTAATACATGGTACCTCACATAGAATTCACTATACTGGTTCTGGCCATTGCCCATAGGGCAGGATAAGTAAACCTCTACTTATGATATGTGTCTATTTCTTGGAAACTATATAACTGCCTCTTTTGAATTGAAAGTCCAGTGTGGTCAACTGGGTACCAAGTAGCTAACTGCTTTACTTGGTCAATGGGGCCATATAGGAGATTCAGCATTGGTCTCTATTTTTAGCACACTGGGAGCTCAGCTGTGAAAGACCTAGATCAGCCTCAATGAATAGGAGCGCATGCCATTACCCCCATATAGCCTCTGTTCCACCACTGTGGCTATTGTGTTCATGCTTCAAGGTGCATCTCCCTAAAATGGTCAATGATAGAGGCCAGCTGAGGTTGGTTGGCTGGATCATGCTGTATATTTACTTGTCAAGTGTTTTTCCCATAATAATTGATGCTGTCTGGTGGGTGTTAACATGTAATATAAAGATATCATATTCTATGCCCACTCTCAAATGTTTGTCTGCATGCTTGTTGGCTAGATCTCTTTGGCCATAATCTTCCAATCTTTTTTCTTCTAGATTCTGACCCATTAGGTTGGCTGTTTGTGAGCCCCTATAAATCCATGTATACACTTGTCTCAGGCTACTGTACTTTTTATACACTTTGGATGATGATGTACACCACCCAGAGAGCTCCCCATTGTTTTTCTTTCTATGCTATCTTTTATGACAACTCATGAAAGATAGGCATGTAGTAAAACAGTCAAATATTATCTCTGATCCACATACTGAGCCAGTACTTATAAGAACCACACCATCCCATTTTCTCTTTCACCAGTTGGTGATAAGAAACACTCCCCTCCCCATATAGACATAGATATAAGCAGAGGGTGAGGCACAAGCACAAAAATAGAAGGTAGTTTCAAACTGCCTGCTTTTACAGTTTGCCTGGGCTTTTTATTCTTCTTACTATTCGATCCTGGCTGTTCTGCTTACATCTTATGTTGATCCCACCTGACCTTATCACTTGATGGGCCTAACAGAGCTCAGCTCATAAAGAATATTTTTACTTGTCCTAAATTGAAATAAAAGGAATGGACCTCCGTTCCCCTTCAGCCAATACATGACCATGAACCACCCCTGGGAGAAGGTACAAGGCGGTTTCCTGCAGCTGAGTGGACTGAATAACAAAAGACACAGCTGTGGGCCATCAACAGCAGATATTCCCAGCAGCTGTGTGTAGTTTTGCTTGACCATAAAGAGAGGATCTTGGTGCAACATGATATAATCAACTACAAAGAATATGTATTATATGCTTTGACCACCAGATAAAGAGTATGGTAAAAAAAAAAAAAAAAATCACAGTTTAACTAGTTGAGCAAATCTGAAATCTAATAGGATTTGTACTTTTACTTAATTTTGAAAAATTAATGGGAGCATACAGTGGGAGAGATGAAATTATATAAAGAAGTCAGCATTTGTAATGCATAAAGTCATAAAGGGGTGATGCATACCTTAGTGACAGTAAAACTCTTACGCTCTTCTGTTTGTCCAGAGTTTTTTTCAAAGAGAAAACTCTTCTTTCTTTTTTTTTTTTTTTGACTTAGAGTTTCGCTGTTGTTACCCGAATTTTTTTCAAAGAGAAAACTCTTATTTATTTCTTATTTCTAACAGCCTAGCTTAAATGTATCTTCATATGTAATGCTATCCCTGAATAAGTGTTCTAGTCTAACTTGAATGCCTCTGTTTCTCATTTCCTGAGATTTTCTCTACTTAAGTTCTAATATTCAGTTAGAAGTTAGCACTCTGGGCTGGGTGCAGTGGCTCAGGCTTGTAATCCCAGCACTTTGGGAGGCCAAGGCAGGCAGAGCACCTGAGATCAGGAGTTCAAGAGCACATGGTGAAACCCCATCTCTTAAATATACAAAAATTATCCGGGCATGGTGGCAGCTACTGGGGAGACTGAGGTATGAGAATCGCTTGAACCCAGAAGGTGGAGGTCGCAGTGATCCTAGATTGCCCCAGTGCACTCCAGCCTGGAGGATAGAGCCAGACTCTATCTCCAAAAACAGAAGTTAGCATTCTGCAAGAATGCTATAATCCCATTGAGGATGGATAATTGTTTTTATTTTTCTGTATCTACTCAGTGTGTAGCACAGTGATCTGTCTACAATAGGTGTCATAGCTTTTTCTGATGATTGAATAAATGCATGAAGCTTTCTTGGCAGGAATGCAGACAGACACTATGTGGATGAACTGAAATACAGTAAGACATAAATATTACTTGCTGTTTTCTAGCTTTGGGACTATGAAATGTTAGCAATGAGGAACCAGAAGCTTTAACGGAGGAAGAGCCAAAACTAGTTTAAAGCAAGAAAGATGGTTAGTCTGTCTTAACATTCACGATATGTACCCTACTAACTGCTTTCACATGTGAATAGGTGTTACTTTAATTCTCATTTTTAAAAAGTGTCTTATTCTTTCTTGCGGGAGAAAGAAAGGATAAAGGTGAAAAAATATAGGAAATAGATGACAAAAGTAGAATATATATTCTATAGAATGTCTGAACCTGACATAATCTTCTAGAAGCTCTTACTTTAAACTTGAAATAGCAGTTTGATTGTTCATGTATTCCACAGTTTGCATGGAAAACAGAGTATTTATTTCACATGTTTAACTTCCATTCCTGGTAGGTTTCACTGCAGTATTCACGTTTGGCATTTGGAATACATACTTCCCTTGCTAGGATATTCAGATGACTTCAGCTTATTGGCTGTTTACACCTAGATTGCTAGTTTTGCTAGCCGATTAGCGCTAGCACTATGACATTTCACTCTCATAGTTCTGTTGTTTTGTTCGTTTAGACAGAGTTTCACTCTGTTGTCCGGGCTGTAGTACAGTGGTTCAGTCACAGCTCACTGCAGCCTCCACCTCCAGGCTGAAGTGATCTTCCCACCTCACCCTTCCAAGTAACTGGGGCTACAGGTGTGCACCACCATACCTGGATAATTTTTTATTTTATTTTTAGTGGCTATGAGGTCTTGATATGTTGCCCAGGCTGATCTCAAACTCCTAGCCTCAGGTAATCTTCCTGCCGCAGCCTCCCAAAGTATTCAAATTATAGGTGTGAACCACTATGCCGGGCCTACTCTTGTTTTCTCTAACAGTTCTCTCTCATTGCATCCTCTGTTCATCTGAACTGTTGTCAATTTTTACTTTAATCACATACTTATGCAATGCATGTTGTCCCCAAATAGTTTTCAGGATGAGAGTAGTTGTGCACTTTCAAATATTTTAACTTTTTACTAAAAAACCAAATGTTTAAATCATTTAAAACTGTTTATTTGTTAAAATAAAAGACAAAGTACTTTACAAGTATTTTAATAAAATCCTTATAAACAATCTTCAAACACTCCTAAAATGTGGTGAAGTTGCACATTATGGGAATTTTAGGATTTTTAAAAAATAAATGCTTAGTATGGAAAATGTTTCTAATAAGTAGTCATTGCCTAGCTAGTGCCTATCACTGTCCATAAATTCTCATAAATTAATGAGTCTGATTTTCCACATCATCAATGTGCGTGCATGAATTATGTGGAGGTGTAATCATGTGATAACCATAACAGATGAGCTAATCATTGTGTATACTTAAGAATGATTTAGAAAGATTCGTGCTAGGATGCAGTAGAGATATAATGAAATGAGAGCCTAAACAGAAGGGACAGACTGAAAATGAAATTCTAGAAAAATACAACTTTATCTGCAGCTGTGTAGCTCAAGTTAAATTCATGCATCAGATAATTTCTAAGCTCTACTTAGTACTCTGCTACTACTACTTACTATGTTGCAGGCGTATACTGCCACACAGTGAGGCTAAAAACATAATATGGTAACTGTTCCCAAGATGTTCATGATCTTTTGGGAAAGAAAACATGTTGAAATAAATCAGGTTATGCTGCTGCTTTTGTTCAAAATTCTATAAGCAAATAAACATCAAACTCATTATTCAGTGAGACTGGTTTTGACTGAAGAACCTAATAGGACTTCTCAAATTAGTGCAATTTGTTGTGTAAATAGTCTTTCTACAGATGGAAAGGTCTAGGGAGCTAATTCCAGGCAGAAAAAGGATCCCAGTGACATAGGGACACAAAACTTCACAAAATTTACATTCAGGACAAAAAGTAACAGATGTTGGCAAATATGTAGAGAAAAAGAAATGCTTGTACACTGTTGGTGGGAAGGTAAGTTAGTGTAACATCTATGGAAAAGAGTATGGAAATTTCTCAAATAATTAAAAATAGAATTACCATTCAACGCAGAAATTCCACTAGTGGGCTTCCACTCAAGGGAAAAGAAATCACTCTATTGGCCTATCACTGCACTATTCACAATAGCAAAGTAATAGAATCAACCTAGGTTCCCACGATGGTGGATTGTATGAATAAATTGTGGCATACATACACCATGGAATACTATGCAGCCATAAAAAAGTGAAATTATGCCCTTTGCAGTAACATGGATGCAGCTGGAGTCCATTATCCTAATTGAGTTAGAAAATCAAATACTGTGAGTTGTAGGAGTTAAACACTGGGTATGCATGGACATAAAGACAGAAACAGTAGACACTGGGGACTCCAAGTGGGAGGAGAGAAGGAGAGCAGTGGGTCTGAAAAAACTACCTACTGGGTACGATGGTCACGATTTTGGTGGCAGGTTCAGTAGAAGCCTAAATCTCACATTGTGCAATATGCCCATGTGACAAATCTACACCTGTACCACTAAGTCTAAAATAACAATATGCATTTTAAAAATTCAGCTGTATTTTTTAAATTTAATCACTGTTGTCCACAGTATGTGGGAACAGAAAGAGTCCAGAGAGACAGATTTTTTGTCAAATTTTGAAGTGTTCTACAATTTATCTGATAGGCAAAGGGGAACCATCAAGAGGTTGGAAGGGTAAAACATTCCTGTGGTCTATATTTGAGGTCATCCTGATAGCACTGGGGATGAAAGAGCAAAGGAGTGAACAAATATAATATGTGATGCTTGAAAAGGGAATATATGACTGAAAAAATTTCAGAGGCATAAGCAGTAGAGGCATTTAAATAGGTTAGATGATCTGCTTATGCTGTGGAAGGAATTCTGGTGAAAAAGAGGGATGACTGGTTAATGAATGATTTCATTTTTTTCAGCCCTAAAATTATAAGATTTTATAATCTTCCAACACACAGTGGAATATGCACAGGTTTCAGGTCACAGGGCTTTGGATTAAAACCCCACCTCTGCCATCTTTTTAACATGAATCTTGGAATGGTCTTTAACCTTTTGGGGTCTGTTGTCTCATCTGTAAAATGAGGGTGAGCATTGAGTCTTGTTGTAAGGGCTGTGCTTAGCTCAGTGCCCAGTAGAGAGCAAATGCCCATTGAAGTGAATCTGCAGTCACTTAAGAGGAGAGATAAAGCAGTCATCTGGCCTTTGTTTAGTGGCATTTTGTTTTAAGAGGTCAGCCTTGATCTCATACCTTTATTGCAAAGCCACATGCACAGCCTTATGTTGAATAGATTCCTCTCTTACCCACACACTCTTATCACCTGTGACCAGGTGTATATTTGTACCCTGTCTTTATTTCAGCACTGAACTCTTAGAAATGTTCCCAGGGACCATCTGGCATTAATCCTAGGAAATGACAGATACTTAGACCAAATTACACAAGATTGAAAGCACCATTTGTTCAGCTATTAAACCAATGAAAGAACAATTTTGTCAAGAAAAAATGTTCAGTAAGGCAAAAATCTGTGTAAGATAACATCTTTTCTTTTTGTCCTGGGAGAGTAAAAATAGTAGCTCTATGTCATCAATATTTTAGGATGTTTTGAAATATGTTTAGTTAGAAATACAAGGGATATCAGAAGTAGTATTTCTTCTCCTATTTATGTCTGTAGTTCTCAAAATTATTTCCCAACAGCTGTTAAAACAAAAACAACAGTGTTTGCTTTGACTCTAAATACATTGAAGTGATATATTTCTAATTTTTTTCCCAGTTTCAAAATTAACATAGAGTTCAGTAAGCTAAGAAATTACATTTAAGAAGAAATAATATGCTAAATTATGGGAATAAGGTGAGCCAAGAATATTTTAGGTGGTATCCCAGTATTATATAACATTTTTAAATGCATTGTCTTATTCCTATTTTAAATTCCTGAAGGCCAAAGAGAAAAATAGGCTCATCGTTGTTTTACTTGCCCTCTATAGATCAGAGGGCAGGTAGTATCTATCTAAGGTCTGTTTCAAAGTATGATTATTTGGGTATATCTTGAAGATATTGTGTTTTGGTGAAAAGTCTAAAAGATATTTTCCATGAAGGACACGTTTAGTGTAAAACTGGGCATTGATCTGTCTGACTTCTACCTTTTTGTTTTGTTTTGTTCCTCATTGTTTTTGTTTTGCTTTGTTTTGTTTTGTTTGAGACAGAATCTCGTTCTGTCACCCAGGCTGGAGTGCAGTGGTGTGATTTCGGTTCACTGCAACCTCTGCCTCCCAGGTTCAGGCAATTCTCCTGCCTCAGCCTCCAAGGAGCTGGAACTACAGGTGTGTGCCACCACACCCAGTTATTTTTTGTATTTTTAGTAGAGACAGGGTTTCGCCATGTTGACCAGGCTGGTCTTGAACTCCTGACCTCAAGTGATCCACCTGCTTTGACCTCACAAAGTGCTAGGATTACAGGCTTGAGCCATACCATGACCAACCTTTGTCTGACCTCTGCGTTTGACTCTCCCAGTTGTCTGAACATAAGTGTCACCGAGATGACATAGGAGAGGGAAGAGACAGATTATAATTATTATTCATTCATCTAGTGTTAGTTCTCACGTTACTTAGTATTCAGGAAGAACTGGAGAAACCTGGGCTGGAGGACAATCAGAGAAGCAAGATACAGACATGTTTTGAATCACCCCTTCCCTTGGACTCAGGTCCAATTCTCTGAATCTTTTCTCTTTCCTTCTTTTGAAAAGAAATGTCCAGCATTACCAACTGTACGGGGAATTCTAATATAGCAGACAAAGCTGAGTTTTATCCTGAACTCAGGCTGGGGCCTTCCTCAACTTCAATTACCCCATCTGTCATTTTGCATTAAAACCGTGTCCTGGCATTCTGTCTCCTTATATAGAGTACAAACAGTGCTTGTCATAACCGCATCCTTTGGGCACAGAACCAGGTCAGGCATGTGGTCGGTACCTGTTTGTCAAACATCTGAATAGATGAATGTATCCATCCGTGTATGGAAGGTTTAATGAATGGTATCATTTAGAAGATAAAAGTACTTATTAGTAAATATTCATTGCACTCAAAGTAGACTTTGTATGTTAATAGGTGTCCCAAGGAAAAATTATATCAGCACAATAATAGCTTTCTGCCATTTTCTTTTGTGTTGCTATCATCCCTGACAGTGATAGTAATAGTTCGCCTTAGAAACTAAAGAAATCAGGTATCAGGTAATAAAGGGCTTATAATCAAGATGAAAAATGTCCCACGACTCCAGCCTATTCAAAATATTTATATAGAAACAGATGACTAAAAACGTAGAAGTGAGTGTTTTCTTATAATGCCTAAATTCTCTCCTTGGCCGGAAGCACTGAGGTTTTGGCCGCTGGAATATTTTTATTGCTAATAATGACTATTGTCGACAATCAATAAAGGCGAATTAATACTCAGAAACATTGGAGGAGAAAATTGCAAACTCGATATCCAAACACGCAGCTAGAAAAATTATTATCTAATTACCTTTAAGGTCAGTTTTGTGCACATTGTTTTTAATTATTTGTATTTTTTTCCAGAGACAGAAAATAAAATTCTGCTACAATGGAAATCACTGTATTGTGGTAACATGCTTGTGTTTTCCATGTGCTTTTTTAATCTGTTGAACTAAAAGACTATTTAATCTGTTGAACTAAAAGACTATATTTCATAAGGTTGAAATTTCATTCAATATATGCCATTAATTAACAATTTATTTTGTATTTCTTATTCCACAGTCTTTTTGATGATGCTTTGAAGAAAAGATAGATATGCAGTTAAAATTCACAATAAAATGTTTATAACATAAAACCACACTCCATTATTTTTCTTCCTTTCTTATCCTACTACCAGAACCAACTATCTCCTTTTTGTTTTGGTTTTTTTTTTTTAAGTTTTTTTGTTCATTTAGCTTCTTATTTTGCCATTTACCTCCATATATCTAAATGATATGTATATTCTAATTGTCTCCTAATCAAATTTAGACATTGTGTATTGTTTTAAGGTAGATGTAGACTGAGCCTATTCACACTTCCATCCTTTCTCCCTTCTACCAAATAAATTACATCTCTATTTTCCAGATAAATGAAAAATTATATTGCTATTCCTATATTTATATAAGTGGCATTTATAACTAAACCAAGAAACAAACTATGGCTTCATTCCACATTTTGAACAAGTGTTTGTTTTGTTTTGTTTATACATAACTTTTTTCTTTTGTATTGCTATCATCCCTGATAGTAATAGCAATAGCCTTAGAAACTAAAGAAATCAGGTATCGGGTACTAAAGAGTTTATAATTAAGATGAAAAATGTCTAAAAGTAACTAAGTGTAATTGTTAAGTAACTAAGGTCATCTTTTTAAATATTTCATGAGTTTTCCTTTGTTCAAAAGTAGTAATGGTAGTAGCAACACTTTGCATTATTACTGCCAAATCCCCAAAACTCAGCTTTCTCTAAAGGTTAGGTAGAAATTTTCAGAAAGGCCAACCTGATTCTAGGTATGCAGAGTGGGCCTGTGCAGGAGAATTTTGAAGGTAACTTTCTATTTTTTTTCTCTCTTCTCAAATGAAGCAATATTCAAGGTACTTCAAATCCTTAATCCATATTTTTAAAGCCACATTGAGTTCAACAAAATTTTCTCCACAATTTAGGGTGAAAGGAATTGTCCCTAAAAGCTGAAGCATTGACATCATAGTTATTGGAATTTCCTGAGCAAATTAACACAGTATGAACATTACCCATTGAAATAAAAACATGTTACTGAGTAGAAACTAACCCACTTTCATTTATGTATCAACTGTGTCCTGAATGTCCCCTTAAATGCCACCCTTGCTGGCATTCCAGATACACAGATGAGCAAGTTATCTTCTGCCTTCAAAGAAGGAAATTGTCCAATTACAAAGCAAGTGCCTAAGCTAGTAACTTGAATGCTTTTTGAGTCAGGATAATAGGTTAATAAAGTATTATATGATACAGAACAATCTCCAATATGTAAAATTAAGAAATACAAAATTATTTTAAAAATAATTTATGGAATATAGTTTAAGAATAATAATGGATTTATTTGCTTTATCTTGGGCTTGCATAGACAAATGGAGAGAGATTGTGTTTGTCACATGGATTGAGGAGTTATTTAGAAATCTAAGAAACTTTTGTAGATATCGCTGAAAGTTCTTTTTTTTTTTTTTTTTTTTTTTTTTTAGACAGGGTCTCACTGTCACCCAGGTTGGTGCAGTGTGCCATCTCTCAGCTCACTACAGCATCGACCTCCCTGAGCTCAAATGATCCTCCCATGTCAGTCTCCCAAGTAGCTGGCACTACAGGTGTGGGCCACAATGTTCAGCTAATTTTTTGTGTGTTTTGAGTAATGACAGAGTCTTGCTGTATTGCCCAGGCTGGTTTTGAACTACTAGACTCTAGCAATCTTCCCCAGTCAGCCTCTTAAAGTGCTGCATTACTGGTATGAGCCATTGTACCCAGCCATACTTTCTTATATGAGGAAAAGCAGCAAGACTTTCAAGATAAAGAGAACAATAAGGCAGGAATGTCAGAAGCAGGAAATGTTAGCTGCACTGACTGTATTACCAGAAGATGAGGCAAGTCCAGGTGAGCGAGGCAGGAGCCACAGCCAGGGCAGCATTGACAAGATTTTTGGTACTCTGTGAAGACCTTTGGTATGTGTTGCAGAATTGAAAATTATATACCTAGGAATGGCGACTAACCCCCAGGAAAGAACTTCATTGATTCAAATGAGTAACAAATTTTCTAGGGAATTCACTTTATAAGCAGTTCTGTACATGATAATGTATTTTTGGAATTTACTTAAAAATATTATTGAGTTTGTTAGTAGAAACAGAATAATTTGACACCATTTTTCATAATACAGCAGACCAGATTCCTGAAAACTTCACATTATGGAACCTCTTGTATATCAAATAAACATAATAAAAATGCTTTCTATTACCTAGCTGAACTTAGAAGAAATTAAAGAATATCCCCAAGGTCCAAACCATCAGTGGAAGCTGAAAACCAGAGTAAAACATGGGCATGAACACTTCTGCTATCCAGGGGCATTAGTCAATTCTAACCCAGTGAGGTGATATTTGTACAGCCTCAAGTGATAAATGGACAAATCATTGAGTTACTAAAGGGATAACGTTGGTGAAAAGGAAACAAAAATGTATTAGTGTGTTCTATGAGTGTTTGATTCAGGGCTATGGGAATAAATAAAACAACAAAACTGTCCTCTAAGGGTAGACTTCAACCTTTCCATCAATACCTACCTGTAGGGCGGAGATTTATACTGCATGCCATGGAATGACTTGGAAAAGTATTCGCTTTTCATTATTCACCTGACACAGTAATGAAAACCTTAATTAAACCACATGTTTATGATGCCATGTTATCTTTATTGTTCTAACTTACTTCATCCCCACATGGAAGAAAATTACAGAGTAAAAGAAAGAGAAAGAGGAATCAATCAGGGACCATTAAGGCCTGGGGCTTGGGTGAGATGTCTCAGCCTTGTTCCTACCAACTGAGTCAGAAAGCATAGGATACCTGATAGTCAACTGTATTTTAACAAATAAACTGCATAAAAATGAGAATCACCGGCAAATATAGTGGTTTAGAAACAAGTTGTGTTTTTATTGTCAGTTCCAATAAAATCTCCTTGCTAAAGTCTGTAAGTTTGTAAATTTTCAGTCACCTCATTAACGCATCTCCAATAAACGTACCTCAATGCCTTCTAGGACTTTATGTAGAAATACCAATGGCCTCTGAGATTTGACTTTTTCATGTATCAGTACGTGACTGCAGACAAATTGAAATGTGGGAGGAGAAACAGTGGGGATACCTGATTTTTCTTCTAAGTAAATAGGGAAAGAACACAGGTAGCATTGTGGATGGTGAACACTGACACTCCATTTCCAGACAAAGTACAAACTATTTTTCTTCTTTTATGCCTTCTATGAAATTAAATATTCAAACTTAAAGCCATTGAAACCTAAATTATTTGAGCCTTGAGAGGAATGTGACTATGTGGCCTGAGTCATGTAGCATGCAGCTGCAACTTCTGTTTCTCTGATTATAGATTAACTACCTCCCTTACTCCTGTACTATAGGAAGAGACAATGTGTGCCTGCCCAGCTCTGCAGACAAAATCAAGGTGTCCTGAAGGCACCCATAGAAGATGCCTCGACCTCCCTCCAGAAGCAGGTACCTCCTGGCTTGTGGAAGATCCGCTCTGATTTCACACAGGTTCCCCTGCATACAGAAAGCCTGAGACGATAAAACACGACCATTTTTTATTGAGATTCCCTCACTTCATTTCAGCAAGTGTAGGAAGCAGAAATATGTAGGATATGGGTGGAAAGCAAGAGTTGATTTAGCAAGGCATACACAGATACATAGCTCGTGATGTCAAATGGTCTCATAGGAAATCCTTTAAGCCAAACATACAGAGAACAACGTTTAATTTGAGGGGCACATGTAAATGCTGCTCACCTAGTGCCTTAAGAATTCAAATCCTGGTCTGGTGCGGTGACTCATGCCTGTAATTCCAGCACTTTGGGATGCCGAGACAGGCAGATCACCTGAGGTCAGAAGTTCGAGAGCAGCCTAGCCAAAATGGTTAAACCACATCTCTAATAAAAATACAAAAATTAGCCGGGTGTGGTGACAGGTGCCTTTAATCCCAGCTATTCCGAAGGTTGAGGTTAAGAGAATTTCTTGAATCCAGGAGGAGGATGTTGCAGTGAGCTGGGACTGTGGCACTGCACTCAAGCCTGGGTAACAGAGGGAGAGTCTGTCTCAAGTCTCAAAAACAAAGCAAAACACCTCTCAAGTCTCTTGGGATCACCAAGGCATATTAAAGGGAGGCATCAACTCAAGTGTGACCCCTTTAGAAGCCATTCTCACAAGCAGCACACCCAATCCTAAAACCTCCCACTAGGTCTTCTGACAACTCTGTCAAATTTCAGAAGGAAAATCTAAATTATGGCAATTGCACTTCTAAATCCAAGTCTTCCTCCTTAAGGAGGAGACTCATCATTAGAAACATTCGCTGGATTCATGTATAATACTGGGTCTCTTCATGCAAATATTTAGAAAAATGGTCTCACATAACTCTCAATGACCTGAAATTGCAATGTCCAAAATGGGGTATCTTTGAAATGCCTAAATTAGTTTATCTGTGTATTCAATTAGAAAGTAATCTTTAAAGTAAAACGAAATAACTGGGAGAGCTATTTTCAGAGGTACTTACAAGTTTCTAAAAGAGGTTTTGATAAAATCATTTCGTTGCAGAAGGAAAACAAACAAAAATAGTGCCAAAAACGATTTCTGAATTGAAAAAGACTGCTGAAATTGATTATCCTTCAGCTCCTCCTTCTCTTTGTGCCCCACTGACAAAAATTCTTTCACTAGACTCAGAAGGAATTTCCCATTCCTTCTGCTCGTCCTTCTTCTGCTGTTCCAACTCCATTTCAGGAACACCATCTCTGTTAGAGAAAAACCTGCCTTGGTTTATTAGCCATGGGCCATTGTAGAACTTGAGGGGATAATTAAAGAATTCTCAGATTTTCTTCCACACTATATTTGATTTACTTGGAAATTTGAATTAAATATTTGAATATATAATCCCAGATTCCCTGATTTGTATCACTGAGTTCACATGTTAGTGTCAGAAAGTAAAGCCAAAGATTGGTAGAAAAGACAAATTAAAGAAACGCTTTAGGATATCAATAAATTTTCTGAAGCAGATCATAAATGGCCCTGCAATCCTGTCAAAACTCTACTAAATGTTTTCCCTAGGCTTTTCTAAATCCTGCCACTCTACCCCCACCATCAGAAGAAATGATAGGATTACATAATGTCTCTTTCCTAGGGCAGACCTGCAACCCCAGCTCCCCATAAACACTAACATTATTTGGTTGACAGATGAATCTTACTTGAAGTGTAAACGTAGAATTAATCAAGGAGGTTATACTATAGTATATTTAATTGAGGAAATAGAAAGTGCTTATCTTCCAGAAGCAATCTTGGCTTAACAGAGTTAAAGCATTAATTAGAGCTTGTCAATTATCAAAAGAAGTAACTGTTAATAGTTACACAAACAGCTGATATGCTTTTGCAGTAGCTTATGACTTTAGAATACTGTGAAACAATGAGGATTTCCTGATTTTTTCCAGTAAGTCCATAAAAAAGTGGACACTTTGTTTTAAAATTATTGTAAGTCAAATTATTGCCATAGTCTTTACCATTATCAAGATTCCAGGCCATTCAAAGTCAAACCCTGCAGAAAGCAAGGGAAATCAATTGGTAGATTACATGATCTAAAGAGCTGCTCTAAATATATCTATACAGGAAAATCCACCCATTTTAACTTTTAAGAAAGCATTTGATTCTAATATAAAACCAGCTCAATCCACAGCTCCAAAAGCACAAGAAGAAAATCAGGAAAGAAAGACGGGACATACTCCTCTGAGACTGACTGTGGTACGGACCAAATGATCTACCCACACTTCCAACCAAATTATAGTCATTGTTCTTAGTATGTTTTCCAACTCGTTGAAACATAACCCAGGGAAGCTCTCATAGTTTTCAAGGTCATTTTTCTTTACAAGAAGGCCTTTTCAAAGTATGGCAATTGTATTTTATTCACCTACCACCATCACAAGGATGCAAGTATGTTCTAATGATGGTTTGTATGTTTTCTCATTGAGTAGAAGTATTTTCAAGCAGAAAAGCAATAGCCTTAGCAGTAAGCAAACTTAACAGATTAAAAAGAAATTATTCCAACATGAAGAGTTCCTCTAGAACTTTATGCTGATAGAGCTGCTCATTTCAGTAGACAAATAATCTAGTCAGTAGGATAAATACCTATCACTACAGTCATCTGCATTAGTGGAATGCACAAATAAAATAATTAAAACTCAACTGGCCACCTGTAATCTCAGCACTGTGTGAGGATGAGAGAAGAGGAAAGCCTAAGGCCAGAAGTTTGAAGCCACCCTGGACAACACAGAAACACCTTGACTCTAAAAAAAAAAAATTAAAACTTAGCCAGGAATGGTGACACATGCTTGTAGTCCCAGCTACTTGGGAGGCTGAGGTGGGAGGATTGTTTGAACCCAGGAGATCAAGGGTTCCGTGAACCTTGATCATACCAGTGCACTCCAGCCTGGGCAACAGAGCAAGAATTTGTCTCAAAGATAAATAAATAGGCCAGGTGCAGAAGCTCATGCCTGTAAACCCAGCACTTTGGGAGGCCAAGGTGGGTGGATTACCTGAGGCCAGAAGTTTAAGATCAGCCTGTCCAACCTAGTGATACCCCGTCTCTACTAAAAATACAAAAAATTGGCTGGGCATGATGGCACATTCTGTAATCCCAGCTACTCAGGATGCTGAGGCACAAGCATCACTTGAACTTGGGAGGTGGAGATTGGAGTGAGCCAAGATAATGCCACTATACTCCAGCCGGGGTGACAAAGTGAGACTGTCTTAAATCAATAAATACAAATGAAAATCTCAATTGGCAAAATTAACTGAGGTTTTTAAAACTCCTTGGCCAAAATCCTTTCCATTAGTTTAGCCTAATATCAACTCCTTTCAGTAAGTACCAACTGTCTCCACTTGGAATTTGAACAGGTAGATCTTTGAAAATGTCTCTAGGAAAATTTTAAATTAATAATATTAAAAGAAAATGTGCTCTATTATTGCAATGGTTTTAAAAACAGCTCACTGAAAACTGTAATTTAGTAAAAGACCCTTTCTACAGTGAGTTCCTGGACCTCTAGTACCCTGGGATTCAACCAGGAGTCTTTGACTATTTAATACAGAATTTTTTTTTTTTTTTTTTTTTTTTTTTTGAGACAGAGTCTTGCTCTGTCGCTAGGCTGGAGTGCAGTGGCACAATCTCGGCTCACTGCAACCTCTGCCTCCTGGGTTCAAACAATTCTTATGCCTCAGCCTCCTGAGCAGCTGGGACCACAGGTGTGTGCCACCATGCCCGGCTAATTTTTTTTGTATTTTTAGTAGAGACGGGGTTTGGTCTTCATCTCTTGACCTCGTGATCCGCCCACCTCGGCTTTGCAAAGTGCTGAGATTATAGGCGTGAGCCACCACACCTGGCCTGAAACAGAATCTTTTAAAAGACTCCTTCCAACAAGGTAGAAGGAACCTTATCAGGTGCTTCAGACTAACCCTTGTGCTGCTAAGGTAGAAGTAATTGATTTCTGAATACACATCACCCATTTAAAGAAAGTTACTTTGCCAATTTGTACTTCATCTCAGACTTGTGACCTACAATGGAAATTCTCCACAACCAGCAAAAATGAGAAGGCATCTGAGGGAGACAGCTTTTCCAAGACACCAGACTGTTAGGTTTTGTTGTTACTATTATCAGCTGTTGCCAATGAAGCAATCCTCTTTTTGCATTGGGCTGAGGTACAGAAAACCACTTGTTGGGTATACAGCCTCATGCCTCTTTCCAGTGAGTCTGGCCTACTATGGTGGGTATCTCCTTTCCAAGGACAAGATTGGGTAGAACACCAGAAACTTATCTGTTTCTCAAGAATAGTCACTGGTGCTTAACACTTGTATGGCCAAGGATATTATACATCACTGGCTTAATTATAGTACTCTACAAAGTAAAGGATATAGGGAAAGACTTTTGATAAATGAAACCAATTATTTAGCTTTAATGCTAGCGCTGATCAAACTGAGCAATAAGGCAACTCAATTTGAGGAGGACAGAACACAAATTTGAGATGGTCTTATTTGGTTTACTCTGTCTTTTGGTCAGCTTAGTGAACTTGCTCGTTCATGTTGGGAACAAAAGAATCACTCCAAAGACATGTGGCCCAATAGCACTGGGAACAAAAGAATCACACCAATGACACATGGCCCAATATCACTAGAATTATCAGATGGATACCCAAGGGAACAGTGTATTTACACCATGATATTACAACGTACTGATTGACATGGCACTGCCTGGGCACAGTGGCTGGGTGTTTAAACACTAACTTCAGATAAAACTGTTGGCTACGCAGCACCAATCTGTGGTCATGGCTACCATGAGGATATTTAGGACTTTATTTTGCAGGTTATATCTCAGTACAAGTTCAAATATTTCGTACTCTTTTAAAGCACCCACACTTCCCTTACTTACAATCTTGTCGATTCATTCTGTATTCTATTGATGTGATCATTTGGCTTCCATCCTTCTGCCACAACTGGGTTTTGTAGATGTCATTTGGCATGTAGATGCCCTAACCAATTATACAAGAAAAGGCCGGAACAATACCTCGTGGATATCTTGTTATTCAGCAATGAAGTTCACTTATGAGAAGGCTACCTTACAGACCCATATGGCATTAGACATACTCACTGCAGCCCAAGTGATAACCTGTGCTGTCATAAAAATTAGGTGTTGTGTGCATATCCCAAATGAATAAGGTAACATCACTAAATTAATTATTGATATTAAAACCCAAATAACCAGTCCTTTCTAAGCAATTGGCTAAGCAGCTTGTTTCGATTTTGGGGAACCTGGTAGCACAAGCTGTTACCTATTCTAGGAACTATAATCATTTGTTATGTTTCATCCTGTTTTTGTCTTTACTGCTGCTGTGGGATTTGTTTGCAGCAGAGCCAATGCAAAACTAAAAAATAATAATAAAAATAAAATAACAATCAGGCAAATAATTGCATTAATTGAAGAGATACAGCTATGTAGCCTGACCCAGGTCACAGGAGCACCTCCTTCATGTTGCTCTAAATTAGTCCACTGCCCCATCACCTTTATAACCTGACATTCCTTCTGCTACGGGATATTACTTTCTAGGAATGAGAATTCCTAGCGATGTGGGACTAAGCTTCTGAACATAAGAGGAGCCAAACGAGCTTGAATTCATCTATGATGTTTTCTTTGAAAGATCTTGATGAAAAGGAAGAAATTTGAAATTAAAAAATTTAAACATTAAGCTGTTGAAACTTTAAATTATTTGAGGCTTGAGAGGAGTGTGACTATGTAGCCTGAATCACATAGAATGCAGCTGAAAATTCTGCTTCTCTGATTACAGATTAGCTACCTTCCTTATTCCTGTACTATGGATGATTAGGAAATACTAAAAGGTGCAAGAGATAAGACCCTTCTTGAGTCCATTTACCCTCCTTAGGGAACATTAAAGCAATTTTCCTTGGAATGTAGCAAATTGTAACCAATCATATTGCTGCAACTTATGTATTGGCCTTGGAAGGGAAAATGTTGCAACTCTTCAATTTCCCTATCTCTCCCTAAATAAGCACAATCTTTATTTCTCCACTTGCAAGCACGGACTCCACTCTTTTTCAGTCAGTGTTATCCAAGTGGCTATCCTCATCCTTCACACTTGAATAAAAGCTACACTTAATCGTATCTCCAGATTTTCATTATTTAAGGTTGACACTTCCTTTATGCGCTTATTAATTTATTTTCATAATATTTATTTATTTAAGCCTTAATGTTTTTGAATACTACAGTTCACATTATGTGACTTTATATTCTCCCTTCATCATTATCATTGATTATCCCTGCTTTTTCATTAAACAACTTTGCACTTTGTATTAAATCACAATTGCCACGTGTAGGTAATCCTCTACTGCAGTAACTAATGCATTTTTCTTAAGATTACGAAGAAGGTTATGCAGACCTGAGGACACCTTATTGAATTAGAATGTACCAAATGTAGGGGCGTTACATATCCGGGATTTCTGCTTTACAGGGCATCACACTTGTTACTCCAAATCGTGTGTGTCTTCTGTAACGAGGAAAGTAAACTAAAAAATATCTTATGCAAATATTATGTGACTGACAGTTCATATACATTTTCCTTAACAAATCATTTAGCTATAATCATTTTATACATAATCCAAACCTCTCCAATATGTAACATTCTCGTCATGCCATCATAAGAAACAAAAAGTCAGGCGGGGTGTAGTGGCTCACGCCTGTAATCCCAGCACTTTGGGAGGCTGAGGCGGGTGGATCATGAGGTCAAGAGATCGAGACCATCCTGGTCAACATGGTGAAACCCCGTCTCTACTAAAAATACAAAAAATTAGCTGGGCATGGTGCGTGCCTGTAATCCCAGCTACTCAGGAGACTGAGGCAGGAGAATTCCTTGAACCCAGGAGGCGGAGGTTGTGGTGAGCCGAGATCGCGCCATTGCACTCCAGCCTGGGTAACAAGAGCGAAACTCGGTTTCAAAAAAAAAGAAAGAAAAGAAAAAGAAACAAAAAAAAATCAGATTCTAACCCAATTTATATGATACCCTAGGTATTTTTCTTTTACTCTGATAGTTTAAGTCAGCAAAGTCAAAAGCTGTGTGGTCGCATGTCAATTCCCTGAACTCTTTTTCTTGGCGTTTTTGAATTAGGAACAGTGAGAACTAATATGTAAACAACATCTACTTATGTCATGTACTATGGTGAGTGATTGGCCCACATCCTTTTTGTTTCTTTTCTCCCCCAAATGTCACAGCACACTATTTTCTTTTTAGAGTTGAAAGAATAGAACATTACTTGAAATGAATAATGTACAGAATACACCTGGTCAAGGAGTGAATAACTGATCAAATGAATCAGTTTTAGAGTTGAGATCCAAAGTCTAACTCTCTACTAGAAAGTATTAACAAGAAACCGATGGCCTAAAATAGGCAAAAATTGCTATCCATCACCAAGGAGTTCCACAATAACTGACCAGAGCTGAGCCAAGAAAAAACAATGCGAAGAACAAATACTAAATATTGAATATTTGCTAGAGAAAGTAACCACCCTTTTCTTCTCATTCATTTTGGGGGAAAAAGAGTAAACCTCCTTCCCAATCTAGATCTGGGAAATCAAATCAAATTCTCAGGTATGAAAAATCAGTATCAGGTGAATTAAAGAGGTAACATTAGGTACCATGCTAAAGGTGACAAACAACAGAGATATGGCCCCTGCTGGATACCCAAGTTTTGAAGTAGAAGCTGTGGGAAACAGTTCAAATTGATACAGGAGCTTAAAAAATTATTTAGGCAGATAGTGAGAGTTAAGAGAGTCCTTCGTGGAATTTCCTTTTAATAAAATGCAGCCCCAAAGTCTTTTTTTTTTTCTAACAAAAAGCAGCCTAAAAAATCAAGCTGCAAACATAGATAAGCAAGCAGGAAGCTTGCATAAGTAAATGCCAGCAGCTGTGCTAATAGAAAAGGGATACCTGGAAGCCAGGTATGTTCAACATGGAAGCTCTATCTTCCCTTTTCTTTGTTGCCACGTGTGCAGAAAAGAAGCAGGTAACATGGCACCAGCCAGGCAAAGAACCCATCTGCTTAATAAAAGACTAGGGTATGGTGGCCAGCTCCTTCCCACATTGTATAAATGGCGCACCTGGTCCAACCAATCCCTTGTACCCTATGTAAATCAGACACTGCTTCCGCTAGCTACTTATAAAATCAACTACGTCTCCCTGCAAATAGGGAGATCTGTTCAAACCCTCTCCCTTTGCACAAGGGCGCTTTTCTCTTTTGCCTGTTAAACTCCCACTCTTAAACTCACTTCTCGTTCTGTGTCCTTGATTTCCTTGGGGTGAGGCAACGAACCTTGGGTATTACTCCAGATGATCAAAGCCACTTCAAAATTACCTCATCTTGAACCTAATCACATTTATTTAGGGTGAATATTTAGTATATCAGCCAAATTAGGACCCTTCTTGAAGTGTGTGAAGGTCCGAATAATAATCAGATTTTGAGAGAAGGAATAAACAGGATGGTTCCGAGGAAGTCCAGTAGGTGTCGTTCCTGTATATGTAACACCAGGCCACTACTCGGAGGGCACCTGAACATGTTATCATGCCAATTAATGCCTCTCCACATTTTTCTCATTTATGGAGTTATACTTGTTCCTCAAATAGTGTCCTGTAATGGCCAATATACACCTCTTAGTTTGCTTTCCCAAACACCAACGTTTCTACATGCCTTAAATTATTTTTTATCAAAAAGAAAATAGACTCTTTTCATAAGTAACTCATTTTCCACCACTGGGGAAAAATGAGAAATATTGGAAATAGAATATTTTATCTCATCCATAAAATTAACAAATTAGTTCCAAAAGCATAAGAGAAACCCATGCAGAGCTCCTATAATCCCAGAGACCATCCACAGGAAACGCCAGGGGAAAGAATGATAAAAGAGCCCCAAGATCTCCAGTTAGGTTTTTTCCTATCACAAATTAACATTTCATAATAATAACTCCTCATCAATCCACTAAGGAAATATTCTGACAGGTGCTTCTTTGAGGCTATCAAATGAAAACTCTATTGTTTTTCTTACCCAAACATTATGAGAAGGAAACAGGGAAAAGAGCTGAAATGATCGTCATTTATCATTTGACACTGAAAATCTGAGCCTGTCTCTTGGGCATCTCTTCAGTTATGTATGTTTCCTTTTTGGTCCATGTATGATAAACTTTTGTCTGCAAAATAAATCACCTGAAGACAGCAGTAATGTTTCAGTTTTTATGAATGCAAAATATATAATCACTAATCAGAACTATCAACAATGCAAAATGACAGCAATGAGTCATATTTTTAGACATAAAATGGGACTCTGGTGTTGCAATACCTGCGGTAGCATTTTCATCAGAAAACTTAGAATTCCTTTTAGAGTCCTGAAATGATGCTTGCAGTTTTTGTATCTCTAGCTCCACTTACAGTCTTTTAGAAAGCAAGGAATCCCTAGTTCTAATAACACATTGAGACTAATGCTTTCTTTTAAGAGAGAGAAGTAAATTCTAGGGACAGAAAGTTGTATTATTACTCAGTGTTACACTGCTAGTGAGGACCACAGTTAGAACTGGAGCCTGGATGGAGCTGAGTCCCTGGCTCATTGTACTGTATTCTTCCAGCTTTATTGAGGTGACTGATAAAAATATATTTAAAGTATAAAAATGTGTTGTTTGACATATATATTCATTGTGAAATGACTATCACAATCAAGCTAACATATCCATTGCCTCACCTACCTACCATGTGTGCGTGCACATACATGTGTGTGTTCATGCAATGAGAACATGACATGTACTCTCAGCAAATTTCAAGAATTTATTATTAATTACAGTCACCATGCTGTAAATTATGCATCCAGAACTTAACTGAAAATTTGTACCTTTACCAATATTTACATTTTTCTTTCTCTCCCTCAGCACCTGATAACCACTACTCCTCTTTTACTATGCGTTTGACTTTTCATTTTTTTTTTATTACACATAAAAGTGTGATCATGCAGTATTTGTACTTCTGTGTTTAGCTAATTCCATTTAGCATAATGCCCGCAAGGTGCATCCATGTTGCTGCATTTGTATCAGCATCTTTGCCTTCATGACCATCTTTGTCCTCTGATACCTACCAGGGCTCTTAATTTTAATATTACTTTTATCCTTTATATATGCCATCCTATAATCTCTATTTAAGTCTCATATGGTAATATTGACCTTCTCCTGGCCTCCTTACACCCTGGCTTTAGCCTTTGTGTATTACCTTGGTTTCTCTTTATCCTTTATTTATGAATGCATTTATAAAGCTTAACCTTTGATAACATGCATATTAAATAGAATAGGCTTAAAAATGTCTCTGATCTTTTTTTATTTTTCCTCTCTTGGCATTCTCCTTCATTTATAAACTTGGAATAAAAGCTATTAAATGCATTAAAAATAAAAGAAACAAAATAGTATGAGAGGGATACATTTTTAAGGCTAATTATAATACTAAATATTGTCAGGTCTATATTTTAAGGAAAACATAACGGGAGTCTTATAGGAGGCACTTTATAAATAGTCCCTAGACTTTGACAACAGTCTTCTAGCTGGTGTCTTGGCTAGCAGCCACCTTCTCCTCCATTTCATTTCCATTCAACTGCCGAATTGATCTTCCTAAAATGCAAAATGCATCATTTCATTTAGGAGTCTACATGCCTTCTGTGACTTCCTATTACTCAGAGAAGAGAAGATACATTCATTAACTTTGAGGTTTTTCCATAATCTGCCCTATCCTCACCTTTCTAAATGTGTAGACTTGTCTCTGGCCACTGATCAAGACAAGTGGGATGCTTCCCCCCTTAACACCACCAAAATATTCTCTAATATATCATAACTTACTTTATGCCTCAGTGACTCAGTGTATATTATTTTTTTCTGCTTCAGATTTATCTCCCTCTTTTTGAAAAGGAAAACCTTTTTGCCCTGCAAGATCAAATTTAAATTTTAGAATTTCTGTAGTCGAGATCTATCCAAGATGGCCGACCACTAACAGCTCAGGATTGTAGCTCCCAGTGAAAGCTCAGAGAACGAGACGACGCCACATCATTAGACGAATTTTCGTCACTCACCGATTAGCCGACTCCCAGTGGAGGAGCCCCACGGGTCGCCAGCGCGACTCTTGTGGCCGCTGCAGCGGTTTTGCCGGCGTCTCGGCGCAGCAGCTCTTCACGCAGAGCCAACGGGACTGCTTCCCCTACTGACCAGAGTTTGGAGCTCCGGGAAGTCAGAGCCGCTTGTTGCGGACTCAAGAGGGAAGCCAGACCAGAGATTCCCGGGCAGAAGAGCACCATCAGTCTTATCGCTGCTATTTAGGCTGCCACAGTGGGTGGCTCGGATCCCAGCACTGGGAATCAGTAAGTCGGACGTCGACTCAGAAAACTAATTAGAAAGGCGGTTCATCTAAAATGAAGGGAAAAAAACAGCCTAAGAAGGCCGAGTATACTCAAAATCAGAACCCATCAGCAACGGAACAAGCCCTGATGGAAAAGGACTCATCAGCAACCGAACAAGCCCTGATGGAAAAGGACTCATCAGTAACGGAACAAGCCCTAATGGAAAAGGACTGTGTTCCATTATCTGAAGTAGGCTTTAAAAGGTGGATGATAAGAAACTTCTGGGAGTTAAAGGAACTTGTTCTAACCCAATGTAAAGAAACTAAGAACTTGGAAAAAAGGTTCGATGAAATGTTGAAAAGAATAGACAATATAGAGAGGAATACAAATGAACTTATGGAGTTGAAAAATACAACACGAGAACTTAGTGAAACATGTACAAGCTTAAACAGCCGAATGGATCAAGCAGAAGAAAGGGTATCAGAGGTCGAAGACCAACTTAATGAAACAAAACGACAAGACAAGAATAGAGAAAAAAGGATAAAAAGGAATGAGCAAAGTCTCCAAGAAATATGGGACTATGTGAAAAGACTTAATATACGCTTGATTGGTGTACCTGAATGTGACGGAGAGAATGAAGTCAAGCTGGAAAATACTCTCCAGGACATTATCCAGGAAAATTTTCCTAATTTAGCAAAGCAGGACACTATTCAACCCCAGGCAATACACAGAACACCACAAAGATATTCCTCAAGAAGACCAACCCCAAGGCACATAATCGTTAGATTCACCAAGATCGAAACGAAGGAGAAAATATTAAGGGCAGCCAGAGAGAAAGATCAAGTTACCCATAAAGGTAAGCCTATTAGGCTTACAGCAGATCTTTCAACGGAAACCCTACAAGCTAGAAGAGAGTGGGGGCCAATATTCAAGATACTTAAAGAACAAAACTTTCAGCCCAGAATTTCATATCCTGCCAATTTAAGCTTTACATTTGAAGGAAAAATAAAATCTTTTAGGAACAAGCAAGTACTCAGAGATTTTATTACCACCAGGCCTGCTTTACAAGAACTTCTAAAAGAAGCATTATACACAGAAAGGAACAACCAGTATGATCCTTTCTAAAAATACACCAAAAAGTAAAGAGCGTTAACACAAAGAAGAATTTTTATCAACAAAAGGACAAAATAGCCAGTTAATATCAAATGGCAGCAACCCTAAAGTTAAATCAACCAAATCTCCCAATCATAAGATACAGACAAAATCCAACGGTATATCCAAAGATATACATAGACTCAAAATAAAGGGTTGGAAAAAAAAAAAAACGTACCAACCAAATGGAGAGCAAAAATAAATAAATAAAAAGCAGGAGTTGCAATTTTCACATTTGACAAAACAGATTTCAAAGCTATAAGGATACAAGGGTAAAAGGATTAATGTAACAATAAGAGATCTTAACACCCAGATACATAAGACACACAGATTTAGATTCAATGAGACAACAAATTGATAACGATATCCAGGATTTGAACTCAGAGCCAGAACAAATAAACACAATAGAGGTCTCCATTTTAAACACATAAAATATGCATTAACCACTTTAAACACTCAAAATATTGATCGGCCATTATTGAAACCCATTTTAGGAATGAAGTAATATTCCTTTTTCCCCCTTTTTCTTTTTTTCCCCTTCTTTTTCTCTTAAAAAAAAAAAACCACATCTGGATTGTATGTATAAAGAAACTTAGGAGATTAGTGTCTCAAATGTTTTACGGTTTACATTTGAGCCTCTAATCCATCTGAAAGCAGGTTTTGCATATGTTGCAAAGTAGGGGTTCAATTTTGTTTTCTTCTAGATGAGCAAGTTGTATCAGTTACATTTATGATATATATGTGCCTTCCCCCCATTGTTTTGAATTATCCCTTTGATATGTGGTAAATTCTCTTATATACTGAGATTTACTCTGCTTTTTAAAGTTCTACTGCACTTATAAACTTAAAAATACATCTACACATCTACAAAATTAAATAACTTACTCAGCTAAATGGATAAGACAAAACATTTCACTGAAGGTATCCAAGTGGTGAAGATGAAAGAATTATTTAGGTGCCTTAATTTTCCATATCAAATTAAGAAATATTTTGCAATGCCTATTGATAATATAAATTCAAATATACAGAAGTTATAGTAATAAGTTACTTACTTTGATGTATTTCCTTATGACTTTTTTCATATGTATATACTATCATTACTATACATATGCCCTTAAAAAAAAAAAAAAAATAGAATTTCTGTAGTCTCCTAACTTATGCATTTATCCTTTCACAATCCATATACTCATTCAAAACATATTTGAGGGTGTTTTCTAGTTCCTTGGCTCTCTCGTACATCAGGGAGAAGAATGCTTAAAAAAGAAAAAAAAGCTTTTCTTCTCCCATACCATTTATATCCTAAAGGATAGAAAAATTAAAAATTAACAAATACTTAAGAATGTATTTAAAAATAATATTGACTACTATAATAAAAGCAAGGGTGTAGTCTTAAAATGCCAGGGAAAAGGGATGAGTGTTGTAAACTTGGTTGTTAGGGAGGCAACTTCTAGGAAGCTTTTCTCGAACAGAACGAGTGAAGGGGGCCAGAGTGGAAGAGACAGAGATTTCATACACATATTATAGGAATACAAAAAACCTAAAGGGAACCAAATTTGTTTCATTTGAAAGAAAAATAACAACAGAAGAAGGCTTTTATTAGAATGTGATGAACAAATGGAAATTGATAGAAGATGATGCACACACTTGTTGCGGGGTGTGGGGTGCAAATATCTGTACATACTCCTGCTTCACTGTTCCTATATCTATTATAACACTATTAAGCCATTTTCATATTTATTTTGCTTTGTGTGCTCGCATATCAGAGCCCCTACTACCTTGTGAGATACTTCCACAAAAAAACAGTTTACACATTTTGCCATATTTTCCTGTCCCTAGAATGGCCCGAGAAAACACAAAGTGTGTGTAGACTCATATGCTCATTCACTTATTTATTTCTTTATTCCAGGTGTATTTACTGAGGGTCCAATACAGATCAGGTAATATATATATAGACATTGGGGATTAACTGATAAGATTGCTGTAGCCTCTGCCTTTATTACAGAATACATTCACCAAATTACTGCATTGATTAATATAGAATTAAAATTTAATTGATAATATAAAGAAGAGATATGTATTCTATGATTAGGAATCAGGGAATATGTTCTAGTGGACTCTAAGCCACAATCTAAAGAATAAACTGGAGCTTATTTCATGAATATTTTGGCTGAAATGAGAGCTTAAGAAAATGCCCTAGTTGTGGAAGGCAAGATTTGCAGCATTGAAAAAAAGCTACCTTTGCAAATCTTAGAAAAGATTTTGCCTTTTACCCTAAGAACAATGGAAGTCCATCGTTTAATCTTAAGCAGCCACTCAAGTATTATTAATAATTAACTATACTTGGCAAACATTTTGAATTTCCAGTTCATGGCTAATCAATCTTGTCTCTACCCCTACTGCTGCCATAAAATAGAACAACATAGCCAGATGACTTTCCTGACAAAAACATGACATCAAATAACCTTCCTGCTTTCTTTCCAGGATCACACTTTCACTATTCTCATCTGTATACCTGTTCTCATGCCATTCCTGTAATGTTCATTTCCCAAAAAATGCAGTGTTATCACTTGTCTTTGTGACTTGGAACCTCTGTTCATTTGTGCTGCCACACATGAATGAATTCTCGTGAGAGGAGCAATAACATGAGAGATCAGGCATCTCTTCATGGGTTTTGTGCACAGGATTTACAATCTGGGGTTATCAATGACTATCTGGTATCTGTCTCACGCAACCAGAAATTGTTATTCATCTGGATGTGGAGTATGAGAATTTGTGATACATTTTCAGGGTTTTCTTTTATTTTTTTTTTAATTTTGATAAAATTAGTCTACAGAGGAAATTAATGATGCTGCCAAGCGGATTCAAAAGTTATAATCCTGCTAATGTCTTTAGGCATAGAATTCAACATTGAGAAGACTGCCTATCTCTACCCCAAACCAAACTATATTTTGATTTAATTTATGGAGGCAGACATACAGAAAGTCTCTAAGAAATAATTTAAGTATCTTCCAAGAAAAAAGATACAAGGGAAAAGGAATCAGGAATAATGTCACCATACTGGGCACAATGTTCTAGTTTTATTATGGCAGCAGTCACAGCTTCTGCATAAGATGTGGCTGCTTTATTGGACCCTGCTGACCACTAACCATGGCAAAACTAAAGAATAGCCCACCAAAAATATATATATATATGAGCAAACAAAAGAGACAAAGGAAAGAAAATAACAAAATGTACGCTTCTAGTTTACTTTCTCTCCCTCCTTCCCTCTCTTTCTCTCTCTCTGTACAGATTAATTTTTCATTTTTTAGAAGCTGTACACATATGAAGAATAGAATATTGCATGTCTGCTTTATTTATTCATTGCAATGGGATTTCTCAGCCTCTGCACTATTGATATTTAGGACTGAATAATTTGTTGCAAGGGGCTGTCCTGTGCATTGTAGCATTTTAAGCAGCATCTTTAACCTCTACCCACTAGATGCCACTAGCACCCTTCTGCCCCTGTCTGTGATACAAAAATATCTCCATATATTGGCAAAGGTTTTCTGGGGGCAATAGTGAGAACCACCGTATTACAAAATAAATTAAGTATCTAATATGATCAAGAAAATGTACTAGATAATTTACCTTTCCACATGCTCTCTGCCTTTGTCTATGTATCTATGTACAAAACTCATTAAGTTGTGTATATCCTGTAGGTATAATTCTTACATTATCTCATTTAATTCTCACAAATATTCTTGAACCAGATATTTTAATTACCTTCATTCAACTCCTGCTAAAACTAAGGTTCAGAGAAAGAGCTAACTTAAAATTCATAAACAATAATTTGTAGTAAAATTCAAAAACAGTAAAAGGTACACCCAGGATGGGAACTTGAATACTCTTATATAAACCACTGGCAAACTGAGAAATTTTTGATTAATTATAATTTGATATCTGAGTTTTACAAATAAAATGAAATTCACTACCTTATTACTATCTTTATATTTCAAATATGCACACAATAAAAATATCTTATGCATCTAAAAAGAGCATATTTTAAATGACCTTTCATGTCCTATTTCTGTTATATCTCTCACAATAACCTCAGGAGGGCAACATCACGGGAGTTATCCTCATTTTATAGCTGTAGTGACTGCGAATCAAGGAAGTTAAATGACTCACACAAGTACTTGTAGTTTATGTTCAACAGAACTTGGATTTATCATATATATATATATGCATATACACACACAAATGTAAACACCTATGTAAATGTCAAAATATAATGACCACTGGTTATGTCTCTAACATACTCATTTGGGGTTTTTTATTATTTTTTTAATTTCTTCTTAAAAAATGGGATACATGTGCAGAAAGTGCAGGTTTCTTACATAGCTATATGTGTGTCATGGTGGTTTGCTATACCTATTAACCCATGCATTAAGTTTCCTCCCCTTATTCTCTACCCCCCAAAAGGCCCTGATGTGTGTTGTTTCTCTCTATATAACCATGTGTTCTCAACGTTCAACTCCCACTTAGGGGTGAGAACATGGATGTTTGGTTTTCTGTTCCAGTGTTAGTTTGCTGAGGATGAGGGATTCCAGCTTCATCCATGTCCTGCAAAGGACATGATCTCATCTCTTTGTATGGCTTCATAGTATTCCATGGCATGTATGTGCCACATTTTCTTTATCCTGACTATCATTGATGGGCATTTGGATTGGTTGCGTGACCTTGCTATTATACATAGTACTGCAATAAACATACCTGTGCATGTGTATTTATAGTAGAATGATTTATATTCCTCTGGTTATATGCCCAGTGATGAGATTGCTGGGCCAAATGGCATATCTGGTTCTAGATCCTTGAGGAATTGCTATACTGTCTTCCACAATGGTTTAACTAATTTATATTCCCATCAGCAGTGTAAAAGTGTTCTTTTTTCTCAACAGCCTCGTCACATCTATTGTTCCTTGACTTTTTAATAATCACCATTCTGACTGGCTTGAGATGGTATTTCATTGTGCCTTTGACTTGTATATCTCTAAGGATAAGTGATGTTAAACTTCTTTTCATGTTTGTTGCCCACATAAGCGTCACCTTTTGAGAAGTGTCTGTTCATATTCTTTGCCCACTTTTTGATGAGGGTGTTTGTTTTTCTCTTGTAAATATGTTTAAAATTATTGTCAGATGGATAGATTGCAAAAATTTTATACCATTCTGTTGGTTGCCTGTTCACTGTGATGATAGTTTCTTGTGCTGCGCAGAAGCTCTACCGTTTACTTAGAACCCATTTGTTAATTTTGGCCTCTGTTGAAATTGCTTTTGGTGTTTTTGTCATGAATCTTACCAATTCCTATGTCCCAATGGTATTGCTTAAGTTTTATTCTAGGGTTTTTATGATTTCGTGTTGTACATTTAAGTTCTGAATCCATCTTGAGTTAAATTTTGTAAGGAAGTGGTCCAGTTTCATTTTTCTGCATATGGCTAACCAGTTTTTTCAGCACCATTTACTGAATAAAATGGAATCATAAAAATATTGAAATCATTCAGAGAATGCAGGTAAAGGTTGAATAAACCATGAGACAAATAAAAAGCTAGAAATAAGATGAAAGACCTAAAACTAATCATAAAAATAAATGCAAATATTAAATATCCCAGTAGATTTTTAAAAAACCCACAAGACCCAACTACATGCTAGCTGAAAGAAATTCTCTTTAATAAGAAAAAAGCAGGTTAAAACTAAAAGAACTGAAAAAGCTATGCCATGCTAATATTTATCAAAATAAAGTTGGATATAATATTATATAATAGTAATATTTGACTTTAGATTTTGGAGAAAATATATTACTATGGACAAAGATGATCACTTCATTATTATAAAGGAGGCAAGTCTTCAAGAGATCATAACAACCTTAAACGTTTATGTACCTAATAAGAGAGCTTTAAAATGCATAACTCACAACCCAATAAAACTGCAAAGAAAAACAGAAAAATAGACAAATGCACAGTCAGATATTTTAGTATATATCTCTCAATAATTGATAGGACAAATCCACCCAACATCTGATACCTGCAGTCCCATGTCTTGAAAATCCATTGCTTTATCTATTTTGCTTTTTATGATTTTCATTATTTTATGTCAAAGGTAAATGTAGTCCCTGTTATTTCATTTTTATCAGAGCAGAGGTATTTTATTTTTCAGGGCTAAGCTCAAATATCACTGCATCAAAGAGGCCTGCTATGAACTTTCTTCCTCTTACCTTTCCCTCATGTTATTAGATATTACATCCTTTATGTGTTTCCTTTATGTCTACTTTTCCAATGTATAATTATTTTTAATTATTTTCATAGTTCTCTTTCTTCTCTTAGACAATTTTTTTCATCACAATATGAGCCTGAAAAATCCCAGCAACTGTATGTTATAAAATAATTGCTTATTAAATATTAGCTGAATTGGTGAATAAATCTCAATGGTATTATTCTCTCTTCTACTTGTATTTGCTTCTCTTCTTAATCAAAATTTAACATTCATTGTTTATCAAAGAACTTTGTTAACCAGAATATTGGGTTAAGCAAAGAGACAAATTGCATTTCCCAGGGCCTCATTTTTTTGCAATGGAGTCACTCAGCTGGCTGAATTATACTCAAAAGGAGGATACAATGCTCAATATTTGCCCATGAAAAGCATTTGACATTCACATTGTTTGAAAACAATCCAAGCTGCCTTCTTTCCTCGTGTAGAACAGCTCCCTGAATTGTATCCTCCAAACGAGTTTACTTGAGTGGGAATTGGAAAATAAGTAGGAGCTTGTCAAGAGGTAAAGAAGGCAAAGTAAACTCTCCTAGAAATGACACAGGAGGTGACATATGTCTCACGCTACACGACCTTTCTGTCCCTCCAGCAACACGCATTACTCAGTTAGAAGAAGAAAAAAATTGAGCCATCAACCTGAGACACTGTTTAGTAACAACTAGCTTGTTTACAGCTCTTTCTCTAACATAAGATGCTGATCGACTTTTTGAATTATTTCTCTCACCTTCCTTTTAAGCAGAGAATTTCAAAGCTAGATATAATCTGCAGATAATATTACTTTCAAAGTGTCTACATATACTGAACACATAGTAGTCCTCTCTTACCCATGTTCTAACATCCCCATTGGATGCCTGTAACAAGGAATAGTATAAAATTCTATATATAATATTTTTTCCTATACATATGCACCTATAATAAAGTTTAATTTATAAATTAGACATAGCAAGAGAATAGCAATAATAGAGAAATTATATTAATATACTCTAATAAAATTATGTAAATGTGGTCTTTCTCTTAAAATATTTTAGTCTTATATTTACTTTTCTTCTTCTTGTGATGATGTGAGATGGTAAAGTGCCTATAATGACAAGGTGAACAGAGATGAATGACATAGGCATTGTGACATAATGTTAGGCTACTATGGACCTTCTGGGGATACATCAGGAGGAGGATCTTTTGCTTCAGATAATCCTGGATCACTGAGCCATGAAGATGTTGATAGTTGGATATCAGGGACAGACTATGTCAATGACTAATGGGCAGGTCACATCTACCTCATAGAAACATTGGACAAAGAGATTATTTTCATCCCAGGCAGGATGGAGCTGGATGGTGTAAGATTCTATCAAGCTACTCAGAGTAATATGTACTTTAAAACTTATAAATTGTTTACTTCTCAGATTTCATATTTAATATTTTCAGATCACAGTTGACTAGGGGAAACTAAAATAATGGGAAACAAAACCATGGATAAGGGAGTACTACTGTATATAGCTGGCCCTCCATATTCACACACTCTGCATCGCTGATTTAATCAGCCATGGATCAAAAAATGTTTGAAAAAATTAAAAAGAAGGATTGTTTCTGTACTGAACAAGTAAATACTTTTTCCCTTGTCATCGTTTCCTAAACAAGATAGTATGGGAACTATTTACATAGCATTTACATTACATTAGTATTAAAGGTAATCTTGTGATGATTTAAGGTATACAGAAGAATATGTTTAGGTTATATGCAATCACTACTCCATGTTATAAAAGCATTTCTAGCATCTGCATAATTTAATATCCACAGAGTGTCCTGAAATCAATCCCTCGTGGATACCGAGGGAAAACTATATTATATTTAAATGGGCTAAGAAGGAGAAAATGCAATAATTATTAAGGAAAAACTAATTTCTAGAGGTCCTTTAATTTAGGGAAATGGATATGTAAAAAACAGACACTGGATTTCTGTAGGGTAGGTCACTGTCTGATAAGTAGAGTACGAGTTCTAGAAATTTGAGGGTATTTGTGTAGGATAAAGTGTTATGGAGTGAGAACAGACATGTTATTGACTTTGAGAGCACAGAATATACCACTGGAAATTTAGAAAAAGCTTTTATTTAATCTTTTTAGTGATAAAAATTGTATATGTACAATCACATGCTAATGTAATAGAAATACCAGGGACTATAGGAGTCAGAACATATTCAATGATGTTAAGTGTGTTATCTAAGATCACATGGCTAATAAGTATAAGATCATGGATTTAAAGCCAGCTCTCTCAGATTTGAAAGGTGAGGCTCGTTGTTCTACTAGATTACCTAAAAATAGCAATATTTGTATTCTTAAAATAAGAATCTCCTCTTTTTGTGGTGCAGGTTAGGTGTTCAAGCTGTGTTAAATCACATCTTTGATGCTTATGTGGTCAGGATATGTGCCCTTGAGTGACTTAAAACTCAACACCCAGAAGTGAGTGGACCTTTCTACCATGCTTTTTATGCTAAGACTTCCATCAACGAGTGATTTTCTTGCTTTAAATTTAATGCTGACTCCATTGAAGCAGAAAATAGATTTGAAGACAATGAAAAATGCACCACTCTATTTCCCTAAGGCCTTCTCTGCACAGTAGGCCTTGAACAAAAGTAATTCCATGAGGGGAGACAAACAACCAAGTTAATCTTCAAATATAAAAATTTATTGTTTTTTTTGCTAAATTATTTTACTAAGCATTGATTTTCTGATTCTTATTATCCATCTTCAAATCACAAGGCTTAGTGTAGAATATGCTTACACTGTGATAAAATTCATAATCAAATGGAAAGAGGAAATAATCCCATCATGGTGTGTCATTTTTCTATCCAAGGGAACTTTGTAAGTTGCTGATAAGAATAAATTGCAGTGAATGAGAAAATCATGAGAAGTCAAAAATTAAAGACTCCTTAGTGATAACCCAGCACAGTCATTATTTTTTGCCTTCCAAGGGGAGGAACATTTTATTTTTTGAAGTGGAACTTTTTTATTGCTGTCTTTCTACATGTTGACCATGTGTTTAGAATATCTTCTAATGGGCTGAGCAAGGTGGCTCACGGCTGTAACCCCAGCACTTTGGGAGGCCAAAGCAGGCAAATCACAATGTCAGAAGATCAAGACTATCTTGGTCAACAGAGTGAAACCCCATCTCTACTAAAATACAAAAAATTAGCTGGGCCTAGTGGCACGCACCTGTAGTCCCAGCTACTTGGGAGGCTGAAGCAGGGGGATCACTTGAACCCGAGATGTGGCAGTTAGAGTGAGTGAAGATAATGCCACTGCCCTCCATCCTGGCAACAGAGCAAGACTCCACTGTCCCTCCCAAAATAATATCGTCTAATGTACCAACATTGTATTTATGGAGAAATAATGGCTAATACTGAATTTGCTCAATTTAAAAAGGAGAAAATATGCAGAGTTTATGATCATAAACAACAGTGGTAACAATTGCAAGCAGAACAACTCTCTGAAATCCAAATAATTCCTGACCTTCAAGAAAACCTAGTAGGTCTGAGGAGGTGATTGCCATAGTTGATTTCAGTGAGTTTTATGACAGCATATCCCCTCAAACAAAGTTGAAAGAGAAAGGGACAGTTGATTGCTTTATGGATTAAAGACTATTGAATAATATCAAACTGAGAGGCCAGATTGTGCCTTCAAGGGCATGGAGAGAAATCTGAGAAATATGTGACAATGGACTTGACAAGTGAGCATATGGAGGTAGAAGGAGTTATAGTGAGTTTAAAACGGAAGAAAGGTGAGATTTAACAGGATACGTTCGCAAAATTCCTGTATCATCCATTTGTGGTGTCCTTTCACTTGCTAGGTGCCTCATAAGTATTATAGCTTTAAAGTCTAGAGAAAAGGAGGCCACGTAGGAGACTTTAGGTGGTATGCAACCTCTAGGTGTCTTTGTTGGACCCACAAAGTGCTTATAGCTTCTATTTGTTGTGTCTCTAGACCAGTTTGCAAGAAGTGAGACTTCTGTTACTGTATGCTCTCAGTTTTCAATGTTCATGTGGTGGTTTCACCCTTTAAATAGCACAGTAAGTCTGCTTTTCAATTTGAAGTCTCCAATATTCTCTGTTGTCTGACAATCAGTTGACTTAACTTGTTTAAATAATTTGTCTGGCCTCTGATGCATTTGAATTTGTCATCTGATATAAATTGCTATGATATTTGAATTTTAAGACAAAGTTTCCAGGTTTCAATGAGCACCTATGATCTTGCTGAAATGCAGGTTGAAATTCTCTAGGTCCAGGATACTCCTTAAGGCTTATCCATCTAACAGGCTCCTGGGTGATGCCAAAACTGACGTTATACAGATCATACTTCAAGGAACAAGGATTTAAAGCAAGAGTCTTCTTCTGGGGCATGAAAAAATGGTTTACATGAAGGTGATTTATTTGGTAATATACTAGGGAATGGGAATACATGGAAAGTAAGTGACACAGAGAAGGAATGAGAGCTAATACGAGGATAAATTATCAAGTTGGCCACTAGTATGAATAACTAGTTACCAGTCCCACTGGGAATTTTTGAAAAGCTTTATGAAATATATGTCAAAATATACTGTCTGGGGGATAAAAAGGGGAAAATATCTATCAGATTTTTTTCCCATTGGCCAAAGGTGGGTCCCTGAGCCTGTACTTCCAGGTTGCACATAGTCCAGCTTGCAGAGACTTTTTCTATGACAGTCCCATCTTTACACATCAATGAAACCCCAGAGTATGAAGCAAAAATATTTACAACATGGACCAAGACAATGTGCTCTTCATGCTGCTCCTGCAGGGAACTAGTCAAGGCCTACTTAAATCAGCTGTCATGGGAACTATGAATGACTAAGAAGATTTTGAAGTGATACATAAGAACTCTGAGATGCTTTTGTATGACCATTGATGCCCTGAGCTGGAGCACTTGGCCACAAAACTCATGTTTCTTGGAGGCAAAAGCCAAATGGTCCTTCCAGCACTATGCAACACTGCTTTCCTCAAAGCAAAGTCATGATTTTACCATGATGCTAATGGTAAAAGCATAGGCACATTGCCAGACAATGTTTCTAGGGAGAAAAGAAGCATTGCATGTTTTTTTGTCTTCTTTTAAGATTAGCAGATGGCCTTTACTGGACTGGCAAAAGTTAGTGTATACTTTTCTCCTTCCAGACATTCTGTGGCCCCTTAGTGCCTTCCATTTCATAAAATGGTCACTAGTTGACAGACTGTCAGACCCAATTCTTCTTTCTACTCTCTAAATGAAAGCCATATTCTATAGTGGAATAATTATGCACTATTAGTACATGATACATGTACACATATAGATATGTAAGAAATCTCTCTCCTTTGAAGGACTATTCCTTTTAGCATTGCTGATAATGCTACTGAACCAAGCTCTGCATGCATTCCCTAAGTGAGTCCAACGGATCATCACCACTAACATAACAATGGCTTGAGAAACTACACACCTTTGGGTTGTAGGTGGCTCACCTTTCACTTTTTAAACTACATATATCTAAAACCAGAGTGGAATGGCAGCTTATTAGAGACATGCGACATTCTTTAAGTAATTACAATGTGTCCATGCATTTATTCCGTGCAATAAATATTTAAACCAGAATTCACTGTTCTTTTTTCAGGTTGGGGTAGATGTGTTCTGTGCTTAACTGTTATGATTTCATTACCCTGCCCTCAGGATGAAAAAGGTTATTGAAACCTAAGGGACTTTAAATGTGTCAGTAGCACACAGACAATCTTACACATGCATTTCTATCTGTTTTGGACTGTAAGAAACTGACATATTCAAAAACCGATGGGATTAAACAGAGCATCAAATGACCTACACTTGGCAAGAGGCCATGTTGTGTAGGGAGAGGAGCTTTGGCTCAAGTGTGAAAATAAATTCTCTGTATTCTTGAATTTGATTCCAGCTCTTCTTTAAAACAAAATTTGTGACTTCATATTTATTTTCTCGATTCTAAAACCCCAGTTTTCACATAGGTTTTTGTTCTTTTTAGACAGAGAGTTGCTCTGTCACCTAGGTTGGAGTGCGGTGGCATGATCTCAGCTCAATGCAACCTCTGCCTCCTGGTTTCAAGTGATTCTCTGCCTCAACCTCCTGAGTAGCTGGGACTACAAGTGTGCGCCACCATGCACAGCTAATTTTTTGCATTTTTAGTAGAAATGGTGTTTCACCCTGTTAGGCAAGATGGTCTCAATCTCCTGACCTCATGATCCACCCACCTCAGCCTCCCAAAATGCTGGGATTATAGGTGCCAGCCACCATGCCCAGCCTTCACATTCTTAAAAGAATCAAAATATTATTTTTGTTCATATCTCAGGACTTCCAAGGAAAACAAATATTTTAGTTTTGCCTTGTGCCACACACTGGGTGAAAAAAATAACAGATCAAGAGAGGGTAAGGTGCTTATAACCAAAAAAGGACCACATGGGGATTGTTCTGCATTTTTGCAAACCACAAGGGAGGTAATATATGTTTTTAATTCAGTAATTGCATCCTATTATTTACACCGCCTTTTCAATGCACCTGCTGCTACTTCATGGTCACTCTACTGTTTTCAAAAGTCTTCTTCAGTTTGCTGTTTGATGAGAAATCAATGACCACAAAAATAATGATAATGTTGACAAAGGTAACAACAATGACATATTTGTGTGTGAATATTACAATTTTAAAACCATGTGAGTATCTATTGCTCCTAAAAATGGCAAGTAAACAAGTCTTCATTTTTCATAGTGTCCATGAAGTTCTGAAAGAATAAGTCCCTTGATCTCACTAGCAGAATTAATAAGGTGTAGCTCTAGAATTTGAACCAGGTATATCTGGCTCCAAGGCCACAGTTGTTTTTAATGTCACACAATGACTGCACAATCATTAGTTCAATCTAGCATTATTAATTCTTCAAAAACCAGCCAGGAACTTCATCCTTCTTAAAGACAAAAATTTCCAGAACATCTGAACACTGCCCAAGCTCAACAAGATACTATTCTTTCCATGGTGCCCCATATTGAAGAGTTCCATGAATCATTCACTAGGATTCTATGGAAATAAATTGAAAGCTTCGTGAAATGGTATATGCAGAATAGCTAGAGATTGGACTTGAACTTGATATCCACAGAAGATAGGAATAAGACTCAAATATAAAATTGAATAACAAATTAGGCTCACTATAAGGAAATTATTCTCAAATGTATAGTTACTTAATACTTAGCATGCATTCTGTACTATTTGTTTTTTTAGGAGGCCATTATATGGCTACTTCTAACTGTCAAGAACACGCATTAGAAATAGCATTGGCTATCTTAAGAGACAGCAGATTCCCTTATGTTAGAAGTGTAAAATCACCAAATTGGGTTAGTGTTAGACAATTTCAAACTGCTATGGAGAACTGGATTAAATAACCCTTTATTTATTTTTTGCCCTTGATAATAAGTGATTCTCACAAAATCCATTTTCTGGGAATCTCAGACCTACTAGGCTGAGTATGAGTGGCACTCAAGAAAACCTTGGATAAATATTTCTGAGCAAAGAATCAGCTCACCTGTACATGCTGAGAGTTAGCACTGAACAAGGTGTGCAAACTATGGTGGCATATCCTCCACCATCTCAGGATATGAATAAGCAAATCACGTTTATGTCTCTTTCATCCTCTATTTAAATAAGAAATCCATCTATGTAAGTAGATGTACTTATTTAACTGAAAGAATCGGCATTTATTGGGTATCACTTAGTATGCAAGTACTAGGCCAGTTTTAGAGATTCAGAGAGAAAGAATAAACTTATCTTACAGTCCTGTCTTTTTTTTGTTGTTTTTTTGAGACAGAGTCTCACATTTGTTGCCCAGACTGGAGTGCAATGGTGCAATGTCTGCTCACTGCAACCTCAGCTGCATCCTGGGTTCAAGGGATTCTCCTGCCTCAGTCTCCCAAGTAGCTGGGATTATAGATGCCCACTACCACACCTGGCTAATTTTTGAATTTTTAGTAGAGACAGGGTTTCACCACATTGGCCAGACTAGTCTCAAGCTCCTGACCTCACATGATCCATCCACTGTGGTCTCCCAAAGTGATGGGATTACTGGCATGAGCCACTGCACCCGGCCAAGTTCATATTTTTATGGAGGCAAATGTAGGCATCTAACCTAAGAGGTAGCAGATGGGAGAGTGTTTCTTTCATTAGTGATAACAAATATGTGAATCGGTTAAGAAAACCCCAGCCTCCCCACACACATATTTAAACCTTCCCAGTTACTGCCCTTCTACCTATGAGAAAAATGCAATCACATTGTTTCCAAGTCCCTATTTTATCTTCGTCCAGTGCACTCTGAAAATCTCATCTTATCTACCATGCTTCACTGCATTTGCTATGTTCTAGAAATTCATGTGGGTATTTTTTTCTGCTTTTTAAATAGATCAGGCTCATTCTTATCCTCTGCTTGGATGTTTTACCTCAATTCTTCAAATGATTGGATTCTTCTAAAGAATTTTATTTCAGCTCAAAGTCACCCCCTCAAAATGATATTCTTGAATGATTACACATTATAAAGTACCTTTCACAAGACTCCCTCAGTAACAACCAACATAGTACAATTTCTCCCTAATATGTACTACTTCCTGACATTAGCTTGCATTCATATGGTCATCTTTTACTGTCTTTACATCTTCCAACTCGAATACACAATGCTTGTATGTGTGCACATGCATGCATACACCCCCCCACACACACACACAGAGAGAGAGAGAGAGAGAGAGAGAGAGAGAGAAATAAATTATACTAGAGTGAGATGTGTATAGATCATTTTCTCCATACCCTTAGTACCTGGTACATTGTTTGGCATAATAGGTGCTTGACAAATATGTAAAAAAGAGCTACATAAAAGAGAAAAAATGAATATACAGTGTAAAGAGAGAACTAGGGATAAGAAGTAACAGCGGGCATTCAGAGAGATGGAAAGTATAATAAGATTTCAAAGAAAATCTAAAAATCAGAAGAAAACATGGAAATTAGAACTTTCATAGAATTATCAGTAGAATGCATATAACAGAGACATAAATCAGAGAGCTTGAGATAACCCAGTAGAAACCCTCCAACACGCAATTAAATAAAGAGGAGAGACCCAAGAACAGTGGGATTATTTCAAAATGTAGAACAATTGCATAATTGGAATAGCAGAAGCAGGAAACCAAAGAAGATAGCAGAAGACATATTTGAAGTAATAATTACTGAATTTTTCAAAATGAATGGCAAACACCAAACCACAGATTTAGTGAGCTCAGAAAACACTAAGAAGGATTTTTAGAAAACAGTCCTATCATATGCAAATTATGGAAACCAAAGACAAAGGTAATATTGTGACAGAAGACAGAGAATAAACCATTTACTTATCTATAGAGTTAAATGAATAACAACAACACGGAGTGTGTCTTCAGAAGCTATAGCAGCAAAAAAAAAAAAAAAAAAAAAAAAAAAGAGTAGAGTTAAATATTTAGTTTTGGGAGAAAAACAAGCCTTCAACCTAGAATTCTATACCAATAAAATTATCCTTCAACAGGGAATGGAAATAAAGCTTTCTATGACAAACAAAAATTGAGGGAATTCATCACCTGTAGAACTGTCCTGCAAAAAATTTTATGAAAGTTATTTAGGAAAAATTTAAATTAAAACTATCTGAAAGTTAAATCTACATAATAAAGAAGAAGCATCTGAAAATAATAGATGAAAGAAGATAAAATATATTTTTTCATTTGAAGAGTTATCGTTTCATGTGAAGATAGGCTTATAAACTCTAGCGTAATGACTAAAATTAAAAAGAAAATATCTTGATATGCTAAGAAATTAGATTAAATAGAATCATATAAAATGATTAATTAGAAGCAGAGATGACATTAAAAGTTTAGGGCTGGAAAGAACACAAAGAAGTACAACAAACAAGAAATAGTTAAAAATATGATAGATATTAATCCAAATATGTCAATAGTCACTTATTATATAGACAATATAAAAATACTAATTAAAAGACAGCCAAGGAAATGAGAATAGCCAACTGTATTATATTATGGTGTTTCTTCTTTTTTTTTTTTATACAGAGTTTTACTCTTGTTTCCCAGGCTGGTGTGCAATGGCATGATCCCTGCTCACCGCAACCTCTGCCTCTTGAGTTCAAGTAATTCTCCTGCCTCAGCCTCCAGAGTAGCTGGGATTACAGGGATGTGCCACCAGGCATGGCTAATTTTGCATTTTTAGAGAGATGGTGTTTCCTCACGTTGGTCAGGCTGGTCTCGAACTCCAGACCTAAGGTGATTCGCCCACCTCAGCCTCCCAAAGTGCTGGGATTATAGGCATGAGCCACAGCATCCAGCTTATATATTGCTTTCAAGAAATGAATTTAAATACAAATATTAGGATATGTTAAGTGTAAGAGGATAAAGAAGGAAATTTCATACTAACACTTATCAAATAAAGCAGGAGTATCTGTATTAGTTGCACAGAAAGCAAATCTCAGGACATGGAAAATTGCCAGGGATACATATATCAGTCATATAATGATTCAATTATCCACAAAGTTCAGTTCTCCAAAAAGGCATTACAATCCTAAAAGTGTATGCACCTAATATCAGAGTATTAAAATATGTGAGATGAAAACTGATAGAATTGTTAGGATAAATAGACAAATACAGTATTATAGTTGAAGACTTCAACATGTCTCTTTCAATAAGGGATTAATTAGCTGGCTTGTCCAACACTATCAATTAACGTAATCTAGTTAACATTTTTTGGGATATTCCATTCAGCTATAACAGAACACACATTTCTCCTAATCTTCTCAGGTAATATTCAGCATCATAGAACATATTATAGTAAATAAAACACACATTAACAAACTCAAAGAAGTGATACAAAGTATATTTTTAGACTGCAATGGAATTAATCTAAAAATAAAAAAGAGAAAGACAACTGGAAATTTCCTAAATATTTGGAGATTTTAAAAAAAATTTAAAAACATACATAACAAAGTCTTAAGGTATGTTAATATATTATATTCTATACAATTTTCACATCATATATAACATACTAGATATTTGTGAACTAACATAGAACAAAATGAAAATGAATTAACAACTTACCAAAATTTGTGAGATATAACAAAATTAGATATTAGAAGAAAATTTATTGCATCCAATGCACATATTAGATGAGAAGAAAGATCTAAAATAAATAATGCAAATATTTCCACTTTAGAAAACTAGTAAAAACTAGACCAAAAACATGTAGAAAACAATAAAAGTTAGAGCAAAATAAAAGATATTAATGAATAGAAAACAGTAAACCTAAAAGTTGATTCTTTTAAAAGATAAATAAAATTGATAAATGTTAAACTTGGCTAACCAAGAACCGAAAAGAGAAAATAAAAGTCACAAACATCAGAACTGAAAGGGGGATGGATCATTAACGGCCCTCTGGATACTAAAGGGATAACAATGGAATGTCTCAGAAAACTCCATGACTTTTAAATAATAAAACGTATTTAATTCATTTAATTATTGGTGTCTGAGAGAGTGAACAAGAGAGAGCAAGCTACTTGAAAAACATATTTCAGGATATTGCCCATGAAAATTTCCCCAACCTTGCTAGAAAGGTCAACGTTCATATTCAGTAAATGGAGAGAACTCCTACCAGATACTTACAGCACACAACCCCCCCAAGACACATAGTCATTACATTCTCCAATGTGATCATGAAAGAACAAACATTAAATGCAGTTAGAGAGAAGGAACAGATCAGTTAAAACCTATTCCCACAAGGCTTAACAGAAATGCTATAAGCCAGAAGGGACTGAGGGTATATATTCAGGATTCTTAAAGAAAAGAAACTCCAGCCAAGAATTTCATATCCAGACAAACCAAGATATATAACCAAAGGGGAAAAAATACATTTTTCAGACAAGCAAATACTTGTCTATCAGACCTGCCTTATAAAATGTCCTGAAGGGAGTGATGAATGTGAAAAGGAAAGACCTTTACCAGCGATCACAAAAACACACGTAAGTACATAGAGCATTGACACTATAAAGCAACCAAGTAATAGTCAGCTAACTATAAAAAATAATTACTAATTCTAGGACTGGAACAGAAAATATGCAAGATGAGCCTACAGCATTTTGTAGTGACAAATGTAAAGAATTACTAAAAAGACAACAAAAACCAAGACACTATGGTGGGAGGTATAACAAAGGAACTCAAGATTCAACTGAAAAAGTATCAGATGGCCAAAGCTGGAACAATTTAGGCAATAAAACAAATACAGTAGGATAGATTAATAGCCCAAAGTAGCAAAGCAATATTTATGAATCTATATCTACAAATAGGTGATTGAATACCAATTCATTATAAATAAATGGGGCCCAAAAGTCAAATCTCTCATGCAGAACAGAGATAATTTATGTAGATACTCTGTCCTAAAAGGGATAGAGCATAATTCTCCACTCATGTATGTGCTATATAGAGTGTCTTCTTTTACAAGAATACAGTATGGAAAGAGAAGGTAATGACTTTATAAAGGAGAAATCTCAGCCATGTGAGCAAGTTTAATATCAATGGTGATAACAAAGGTTGTTAGTATGCACCTTCAACGTGACGTGATGAAATGACAGTCTCTGTTGTCTTTCTCTCAATACCCATAATCACAATCTGATCATAGAAAAAGCATCAGAGAAATCCAATTTAATGAATACTCCATAAACTATCTGACCAGTACTCCCTAAAATTAAGATTATCATAAACAAGGAAAGTATGATAAACTTGTTTAGTGAAGATGAGCCTAAGGAGAGATGATTACTAAGTGTAGTGTGGTATCCTAGATGGAGTTTTCAAACACATAAAGAACAACAGGGAAAAACTCAGAAAATTTAGATAAATTGTGGGTCTTATTTAATAACAATGTACCAGTATTGATTTATTAATAGTGAGCACTATGCCATAATAATTGAAGATCCCAATAATAGGTAAACTGGATTTAGAGAATGGGAACTTCCTTTACTATCTTCATAATTTCTCTGTACACCTAAAATTTTTCTAGAAATCAAGTTTATTAGCATTTTTAAAAATGCAGTTACATGACAGCCAGAGAAACAGGAAACAAAGTATAAATTTATATATCTGTCTATCATTTACTCATTCCTTTGACAACCTTGTAAAGAATAGCACTGATCTCCAAGTTCCTCACAGTCTGATGGAATAAAAAGTAAAAAGGCAGTAATAATTTTTACCCAGTGCAAAGACTATGCTTAGCCAAATTTAATCAGCATGTCTACTCTCTAAACCTTCCCATCTTTAAGAGTTCAGGTGCATCAGGAAAACCAAGGTGATAGCACCCACCATCCCATGTTATCCTGAAATCGTTTTTTTCAATGCAGATTATATAAAATGCTTAATAAAGTACCTTTTTCTTGATAAAAGTTGTAATGTTGACTATAAGATACTTTATTGTTCATGAGTGACTAGTCGAGAGATATTTTTAATTATTTCCATTAATTTTACTACATAGTCTATTTTCAAAATTCAAAATTAAAAGCAATAGGGCAGTGGCAAGGAATGAGAAAAAATATAATCACTAGAGGGTAAATTATGAGTGATGGTAAATTGTTAAATTTTAAAGAAAAATAAAGTAAATATTCTTGACTCTTATTTCAGGGAAATGTATAACAAATATTTACCCAGGAAAGCAGAATGGATGAAGAAAACTAACATTTGATAATCTGTTCTAGGTTCTAGGCCTTTTGTTAAATATTATTAGCAAAATGGGGTATTATTGATTTGTCCTCTGTCTTAGTTCAAGTTGCCATATCAAACTACCATAGACTGGATGGCTTAAATTACAGACATTTGTTTCTCACAGCTGTAGAGTGTGGGAAGTTAGAAGTCTAAGAAAAAGCTACTGGCTGATGTGATCCTTGGGAAGCATTCTCTTCCTGGCTTTCAGATTGCTGCCTTCTTCCCGTGTTCTCACATGGTGGAGAAAAGAATAAAGATCTGCGCTCTCTTCTTTTTCTCATATGGACAATAATGCCATCATCAGGGCCTCATCTTCATGGGCCTATTTCCCAAAGGCCCTTCTTCCCAATACCATGGAGTAGAGGGGACGGTAGATGAAGGTGACACAAACATTCAGTTCATAACATCACCATAAGCTCAAAGAGTAAATGTTATATTTTTTTATTTCTTCTTATTTTTCAGCTAACTTAACTAAGGTTCAGACAAGTTCATTAAGTTGTACAGGGTCTAACAGCAACTTCAGGTCTAGCTCCTGGCTACTGGCCGAGTTGTGCTCAGCTATGTAATTCACAGAAATAACTGTTGGTAGCAAATCTAAAAGCTCAGTGCCATAATACTGGGGAAGTTTATTTCTCTCCACTTTCATAGTGCAATTCAAGTCAGCAAAGACCCCTACATATTCTGTCTGGTAAATCTGACATCACCAAGAGATTTGGGGTCCTCCAATAGCTCCCCTGCAGTAGACCAGTAGAGTGGGAGAAAGATCATGAAGGATTATAGAATGTGTTGTTGCAGCTGTTGTGCTGGTGTTTAACAGCCACTTTTGCCTTTATTCCACTGGCCAGAATTCAGTTACAATGTCATGAATCACTGCAAGGAGAGCACAGAAATATAGTCTTGCTGCATGGGTAGGTAGAAAATGGAAAAGAACAGAAATGGTGTAATAAAACAAACAGCCTCAGCCTCAGTAGTAGAAAAGTCTCTCTGGAGCTTTAGTTTCAGAGAGAGGGTCCTCTGTTATGAAGGAAGCTGATTATAGCAACTCAAGCACAGTTTGGGGTTTATAGGCATGACATCACTTAGATGTGGGCAAAGAGGAAAAGGAAAGACTTTTATTGAAAGGAAATGTATCTCACCAAAAGACAAATCAAAATGAGCCAAACTGTATGTGAAAAAGGCAAGAGGTATGGGAAGTGTATAAGGATGGGAAATGAGCAGTACAGAAGTTCTGATTAGTCAGTATGAGGAACACTTCAAATGAAGCCAAGAGGTAATTAAAACTTAGGAAGGAAACCATATTGACTGTAATGTGAAGCAATAAACTCCAACTTTTAGCAACACTTCTTGGGGTATAGTCAGACTATTTCTGACAGTCTGTGATTCTTCTGATTGTAAAAAAGTAGAATGAGCTTAAGCCAAGACTTCAGGAATGTATACCATTCCAGGAAAGTAGCTTTCCTGTTGGGAAGCTTTATGGCTAAATATGAGCATGATCCCATTAAATCAATTGCATGCAGGTGTTAGAATTTTCAATAACATGTAGGGGTTGTAGGCTAAATCTTATCTCATCTAAAGAAAAGGCATCAGCACATGTTACCAGTGGTAAATTCCTGTGAGTCTGCAACAACCTCAATTTTTGCTGTCTCAGATGAAAGTATTTGACCAAGAAAACAAAAGATAGAGTGAGAGACTGAGGCAAGTTTTAGAACAGGAGTGAAAGTTTATTAAAATGTTTTAGAGCAGGAATAAAAGGAAGTAAAGTACACTTGGAAGAGGGCCACATGTGTGACTTGAGAGACTCATGTATGTAGTTTGAAGTTTGACTTAGAGTTTTCTATGTTGCTATTCTTCCAGGGTATGTATCTCTTCTCCCCTGAGTCTTCTTTGGGGTAAGCTGTCTGCACACACAGAGGCTTTCCAGCTTTTGAGAGGGGCCACATGTGCATTGTGTTTACTAGAGTTGTACGCATGCTCACTTGAGACATTTTTCCCTTACCAGTCCAATGTTCTCAGAAGGTCATGTACCAGTTAAACTCCACCAGTTTTCTTCTTAGTGTACATGCTTGAGTCCACTCACCTAATTCCTGAGATCTTATCAGGAAGCTACTCATCACCAGTTTCTGTTTTTTTCTATCTATTGGGAGACTGCTTTTCCCTAATGCTGTTAGTGACCAGTTATTATTTCAGACAGACAGTATAACAATCATCTGACTATCACTTGATGGTTGCCTGACATTCCCGATTTGTGGGGGAGGCTTCAGCCTTCCTTATGTGTGGCTAGCTATCTACTATAACACACATAGTTCTTAAGAAAGTCCAGAAAGGCCACTAGGTAGATAGAGGACAAAATTTGAAATCCTATTGTATTTTTTTATCCTTATCTTGTCAAACCCTGATTGTTACTTCCTAAAGTTATGTATAAATGGATTCTTTAAAACCCCGATGTCTTCTACATGGCTACATCTTACACCTGGCTTCATCATTTCTCATCCCATAACAGCAATTCGAACCTGTCCTTTTAACTATTCCATCTTCATGCCTTGTGTTTACTAGCTTGTTTCTTTGCTCCTGCATTCAATTCTTCCTAAAATGCAGGGCTTTCTCATTATGTACATGGAAATACCTACTTCATGATTGCCATAGTTCGGACATTTGACCCTCCAAACTTCATGTTGAAATTTGATTCTCAATGTTGCAGATGGGCCTTAATGAGAGTTGGCCTTAATTCACCTCAAGGGGGTGAATCCCTCATTAATTTCTTGGTGCTATCCTCACATCATCCTCATAGTTTCTGTGAGAGCTGGTTGTTTAAAGGAGTCTGGCACTTCCCTCATCTCTCTTTCTTGCTTCCTGTCTTGCAAAGTGGTCTCTGCATGTGCCAGCTCCCCTTCTCTTTCCATTATGAATGGAAATGCCTTGAGGCCCTCACCAGATACCAGCACCATGCTTCCTGTACAGCCTGCAGAACCATGAACCAAATAAACCTTTTTGCTTTATAAATTACCCACCCTCAGGCTTTCATTTATGGCAACACAAGTGGACTAAGAAGCACACTATTATATAATTTGCCATACAAATTTCTGCCTAAGTATTTATTACTTTGTTCGTATTATCGAATCACTGGAATGACATTTTCTGTTTGAAAAATAACCCCCAAATAATTAAAGGTCATAGCAAGACTATTTTAGACATTATTATTTGAAAAATCAAGGCAATACTTAATATTTCCTAGAGGACTTTTTTTTTTTTTTTTCAAAATCAGGCTAATTTCATTAAAAATAAGCAGACTAGAAATTTTTAATTGGGTATTTTACATGCTCAGATAAATAAAATAGTTTATATCTGAAGGTTTGATTAAAATCATTATTCCATTTTATTTTTAAAAATATATACATTTTCCATTGTTTCATCAAATATTTAGGTATTGCACATTAAGTACCTAACGTGGCCATGTTTCCTTTTCATAGAGAAGTTGGATGGTAGAATGATTCTCATGCCTGTAATCCCAGCACTTTGGGAGGCCGAGGCGGGTGGATCACGAGGTCAAGAGATAGAGACCATCCTGGTCAACATGGTGAAACCCCCTATCTACTCAAAATACAAAAAAAAAAAAAAAAAAAAGAAAAAAATTAGCTCGGCATGGTGGTGCCTGCCTGTATTCCCAGCTACTCAGGAGGCTGAGGTAGGAGAATTGCCTGAACCCAGGAGGTGGAGGTTGGGGTGAGCCGAGATCGCGCCATTGCACTCCAGCCTGGGTAATGAGCGAAACTCCGTCTCAAAAAAAAAAAAGAAAAGAAAAGAAAAGAAAAATAGCCATACACTGCTGAATTTCAATAACAACTCTAATAACTAGCATCCTTATAACTATACGAATATTAATTAATTTTTGCTAAATCCAATACTATCTTGAACAAAATAAAAATTTGCGTGACTGTGTAAAGCTAATTATTTTAGCTTTATGTCAAATGGGAACTCTCCTGAAATCAGGGACGGGCTTGCAATTTTGATACTCATAATCCAAGAGGTTCTGAGAATTTATAAAGCGACATAAAAGAGTTAATTATTTCCCCTTTGGTGAATTTGTATGTTTGAAATTTGATTAAAGTCTTTCTTCCTGACAAATGAAAACAGACATATAAGAAACAATACTGCCAAAACAGAGAGAGACAAAATTGCTAGTTAAAGGGAGACAGCTCTGGTGGATAGCTCTTGTTTGGAATTTTCTAGGCTCCTGTTGCCTTTGCTCATCTGAGGAATTCCTCTTTCTAGCTAATCTTACAGAGAGTCAGAATGCTTCTATGAGAAAAACCCCTCAGGAGAGGTGGCCAATTTCTAAGCTAGTCTAATTGGATGCTACTCTCCCATTGTCAGTACAGAGGGTATAATACACAGAGTAACTGCAAAAATATATTTGCTGATTTGTTGGTGTTGTCTATTAATTGGCAGAGGTAGCTGCATCTTGACAAGATACAAGTGGTTTTCTAGAGGAACATTCCTGATACAAAAAACGCTAAGTGTATTGCTCTTTCACTTGCAGAAATTTCCTTGATTTATTCCATATTCCAAACTTTGGTCTCAACCTACATAGATTCCAAGAATGTCTAATATTTTTCAAACTTTACTTTTCCTTTTACTCTTAACAGAGCTGCTACTGACTTTCAGGTCTCAGCTTCTTTTATGAAACCCTGAAAGCTTAGCTATACATTGCCTTCCCTGTCATTATGTAAGCCAAAAAATTAACCTACCTTTAGTCCCAAGTTAATCTAAGTTATTTCTGATACTCTCAACTCAAAAAGTTTTGATTAATTCAAATGTAAGAATATTTGTTGCTGACAATGGCTATAGAAACAAAGTATCTTATGCAAAATAGCTAATGATGTTGAGCATATGAAATGTGGTGAGTAAATATTCCTTTCTTTGGAGTCCTAATACTAATTTCACAAAAGAAGTAGAAAAATGGTCTTATTAAAATTAGCCACATAGAAAATTGTGCTCGTTATCATTTGACTTTACTTATACAGTGTGCCAAAATTGTTTCAAATTAAAATTAAGTTTTGACCTCTTTGATATTTAGCTTCTAATATTCACAACTTCTTTTAGGCAGAATTTTGCAGAATTCACTTTGCTTAACTTATTTCACTTGATAGAAAACAACTAAAGTGGGTCAAATATAGCTCATAATGCCTTTTTAATGGATACTAAAGAAGTTGAAAGACCAGGTAAGAAAAGGCTTGCTCCAAATTTCTCTACATAACTCATTTATTTTACAGAAAGTAATGTTCCAGTCTGCTAAGCTCAATAACCACCTGCTCTATAAAGTGAAAATTACCTATTCCATATGAATCTATTTATTTAATTTAGGTAGGTGAAAAAGTAGAATTACTTAAAAATCTATAAGGAACCATTTGTTCCAAAATGGTGGTATAGGCACAAGCAGGTTTTACTTATCTATCATGGAAAACCAAAAAAAAAAAAAAAGTGTGTGTGTGTGTGTTAAAAAAAATGTATATATAAGCTATGTTGAGATTATAACCAGCAACATCCCAAAACTCAAATATGAGGATGAGTGAGTTTCTGGAGCCACAAAGAAGTGAAGAAACCTTTGACCACATGGTAAGATAATTAAATTTTCATATCCACAATACCGTTCCCCTAACACGCCTGGTACCAGGTAAGCAAAAGTTTCCCCCAACTCAGTTTCTACTCTGGAAAAAGTCAGGTTCAGATGTTCAACTAGCTTTCTCATCTTATGTTCTTTAGAAGAAGACCTACCCAGGCCTTGGACCATGAGAAGCATCAAAAGTGCATGAAAGGAGACAGTTTTGAGACCAGCAAGTGACAAAGAGGGGAGGCAGGACTGAATGTCCACACTTGGCTTCACAACTGGGACAAAGGAGATACTAAATCGAAGTGGTTATTTAGCAGCAACATGTTGTGGGATGTACATTTCACATTTCCCTGAGCACAAATCCTTAGCTAGCCTTTCCACACTGCCTGGATATCCCCTTAAGGGCCTTTCTCATTCTGGACCAACAGGGCTCTAATCATTTGCTGTAGACAAGGCAAACCTGGGTTATAGGCACTACCTATTGCCAAAAAGGAGGCAATGACCTAGTAGTACAAAATATAAAATACTTAATATGTAAATTATAAAGAATGTCAAAGCAAACACACCCAAATAAACACGAACACAGGAAAAAATATCAGCGATCACAGTGCATCCTCAACCTTGGCTAAATAAACCTCTAATCAATTGAGACACCTTCCTCAGTCATATTTTTGTTTACTTCTTGGTAACCACAAAGGGATATTCTGAGTGGAGTTGGTCTGTGACCTGCAACAACTCTCCTATCTGGGCCCTGGTATCAGGTAGAGAGCTCTTTATGGCTCTGATCAAATGGACAATTTGTAAAGATCTAGGAGCTTCTCCCTCCAGAGATCCGGATCTCCCAAAAAATTTTGTTTGAGATGTGAGGTTTATTTTGCTGCAGAATTTATTTTTTCTAAGAGTTTTTATTGACTTCCATAAAGAAGGCTAGTTTCCTGCATCTGACATAGCAAAGTTTTCAGCTTGGACCCCATCTTCAGGTAAGGAGCTGGTTTGGTGTTTCATTTTGGGATTTGGTAGCAGAAGGTCAAGGTTTATTGCAGGTGGCTATAACTTCTCCTTATACTAAGAAATCATTTTGCCTATATTTAAATTTACTTTTTTCCCCAACTTTTATATCCACTCGGTTTTATCTATCATTTTTTTATTCCTTTAGTTTAAATAAAGCCTCTAGGCAAATTTACTATACTCTAACAAAACCACATTACCATGCTGCCTTATTACTATTATTTTTTACTAAAATCACATCCTACTTTCCCTATATATTTTAAAGGAAGCATTTTGTATCTTATATGTAGTTGTCTTAATTACATACATTTGTTATAAGGTAAGTTATATTTAGTGAAAAACTAGGAGGTAAGGAATTTTAATTATGAATCAGATGCAGAGCCTAGGACAAAGGACAGAGCTGCAGATAAGGCCTGACCCTTCCCAGGAGAGCCAGGAGGCAGAGTGCTGCCCAGGGGAATGCTACCTGTCACTAGGCCTTATCATGGCCATTTGTTTTTACAGCCTAGAGTCTAATGGCTCTAATCCAGACAAACAATTATCAAAAATATCACAGAAGTAGTTTATAAACTTAAACCATCCAGCAGGCAAAATCTGACCTGCCTAATTCAGATCAAACGTCTAAATTAAATTCTGAAGTCTTATATTTTATCTTACCAGTTTTAAAACTGTCTTACAGTTTTAAAATTGTCTCATTAACCAAAGATTACTAAAATTGCCTGACCTAAAAAGCGTTTGAGCTAGCGTTTGTGTTTTTGATTAAATATTTCGTTTAAGTGCTTCCTTTTTTTTTTAAGCCAATTAATTACAGCTCTTTTATATCTTTTGGTAGTGCAATATCACAGACATGAGACACATAAAATATATAGACATAGATCTTACAGCTTTATAAGATAGTTCATTTGCCAGTTTTCAAAGTTTTTCTTGTACACTTTATACTATCAATCTGTTTTCCGTCCCAAATAACTGCTTGGTAGGCAATCCTGAATTTGAATTTCTAAAGGGGCAAATCCTAAGCAATATAAGGTAGAAAATTTATACCTCAAAGCACAGAACCAAAATATTAAGGCTGAATAAACTCAAACCAAGGAAAAAACAGTGATATAAATAAAAGTTCAGTTGAGATATCCAGGAAAAGTACCTCAAAAAAGTTATTACTTACAAATTTAAAACAATGCTATGAGTTTCTAATATACACAGGCAGACACCATTCCAAGCAGAAACCTTTAAAAGATGTAAATTTTTTTGTAAAAAAGTGTTTGAGAGGAGTCAGCTAAATGACAGAAATTTATATTTTGGCACTCAAACTTAGCTTGTTTCTTAATTAGAATAGCAGTTTCTTGGTGGAGCCCTGTAGTGAATATGGGAAGGAAACATGTATATTTTAAGGACTAATATCTAAATATGTGAGAAGCAAGCACAGCTAGAAGGCAGAACACAGTTCCCCCAACAATCAAGGGTCCTATTTTTACATCAGATCTTGGGTTTCTCCGTAGAAGAAAATGCTATGGGATAAAGTGCTTTCACATTGTACCTGCTTGTAAGAACATCTCCCTTAGGCTGGTTGAAATGCAATGCAAAAGAAACTGAAGATGGCTTAACAGAGGAATAAGGTGGAATAAAAATAAATAGAACAATTTTTAAAAAGGAAGTAAACAGAGGTGCCAAGTACATAATGGTTTTAAAAAGTTTTAGAGAGCTAAAAAACAAAAGTTACCCAAATCAGGATAAAAAAGAGAAGAAGCATAAAGACTATATATATACATAATCTCCCAAAGGTCAAAGACAAATTTATAATCCTAAAAGCATAAAAGAATAGCTGCAAATAGCATATACATGTATTTTATCTGCAATGTTTTTACTGAAAGATTTTGAAGAATGGGGAAAAATTAGAAAGAAAACTAGAATCTTGGGACATGAAACTCACTATGCCAAGGAGATAGTTAAGCTTGGGAACTGAGTAATCAATGCTGTGTCTTTTTGTTCTTAGACAGCTGTAATTTTACAACTACATGTCATAGCCTCATTTCCTTTACTTCTTCTTTTTATATGTTTATCTTATATAAAATGTAGATCTACTGAGTGTGAGACAATGCATAATTATTTTTTTCTCTATTCTCTTTTCATATGTAAAATGTAGATTTACAGATGCTAATCAGAGCTTCAGGAGAATGTAACCATTTGACTCACTGCCTAACCTCCCTATCATTTCTTTCTCTCCTGCTTGCTCCTTCTCATTTAAATACTGAAGTTCACAAAAACCTCTTTGGAAAAAGCACAGATTACAAGTGTACTGTATTCTGTGTACGTGTGTGCGCACACACGCACGTGTGTGTGTGTGTGTTCCAGGTGCATCTTCAATGTTGGGTAAATCAACCTCTAATCTATTGAAGGAAAAAAAACATCAAAGCAGACAGAGAAGATTGGAATGAATATATAACTAGTCCTTCAATGCAAAGACAGAGCCCTACATCATGAGAAACAACAGCCAACAAGGAATCATGACCTCAACCCCACAAAAACAAAACAAAACAAAAAAACAGTCACTGACCATCACTGACCATAATAAGACAGCAATATGTGAGTTCTCTGACCAAGAATTTAAAATAACAGTTGCTTTTTTTCTTTTTCTTTTTTTTTTTTTTTTTTTTTTTGAGACAGAGTCTCACTCCATCACCAGGCGCCATGCTCACTGCACTCTCCACCTCCCAGGTTCAAGCAATTCTCCTGCCTCAGCCTCCCAAGTAGCTGGGACTACAGGCATGCACTACCACGCCCAGCTAATTTTTATGTATTTTTAGTAGAGACAGGGTTTCACCATGTTGGCTAGGATGGTCTGGATCTCTTGACCTCGTGATCTGCATGCCTCAGCCTCCCAAAGTGCTGGGATTACAGGCGTGAGCCACCGCGCCAGGCCTTAAAATAACAGTTTTAAAAATACACAGTGTTCTCTAAGATAACACAGAATAGCAATTCAGAAATTTATCCAAGTAATTTAACAAAGAAATTGAAATAGTTTTTAAAAATAAAATTGAATAAGAAGGCCGAACAGAAATAGCTCCAGAATGCAGTACCCAGCGAGAGACACACAGAAGCCGAATGATCTCCACATTTCCAAACGAGGTACCAGGCTCATTTCAATGGGTCTGGTTGGACAGTGGGTATAACACAGAGGGCAAAGTGGGGCAGAGTGACATGCTGCCCCACCTGGGAAGTGCAACTGACCAGCGAATCAGGGGCTATCCCCTCCAGGATTCTGGTTCAGATACTGCAAGTCACCCAAGCCCTAAGCAACCCCCTAAATGGGAGATGTTCACCAGACTGAAAAGCACCCACAAGTTACAGGAACAGAGCTGCCATGGGTTGTCAGCGAGAGCTAAATGGAAATATTGGCTAGCACTGAGAAAGCCCACAGAACAGACCTACCCACCCCCCAGAGAGCAGGTAATTCCCTGCTTCCTTGATACACCTTAATACACCTGGGCGAGTCCCTACCCAACAAACCCCAGAAAATTGAAGCCCTCTCGCTTAAGAGTTTCCTAGCCAGAACAAGGGTTCAAGCTCCACCAGGAACTATCGATAGAGATCGATGCAGAAAAGGGCAGCTGCCATTGCAGAGGCAGGTTTAATCTTCCAGTGTAAACAAAAGACACAGGAAATATACTCAGCAGCTCTGCTGAATCAGTGGCAGCCCAGCAGTGCCTCTGCAGGCAGACAGAGGAAAGGCTGCCTCCTCCAGCAGACCCCTGAGATCAAAGCTAGATAAATCCATGAAGAAGGGAAGAAACCGGAACAAAAAGGATGACACCATCAAAGACCAAAATGCCTCTCCTCCACCAATGGATCACAACTCCTCACCAGCAAGGGAACAAAGCAGGATGGAGAAAGAGTTTGACAAATTGACAGAAGTAGGCTTCAGAAGGTGGTTAATAACAAACTTCTCTGAGCTACAGGAACATATTCTAACCCAATGCAAAGAAACTAAAAACCTTGAGAAAATATTAGATGAAATGCTAACTAGAATAACCAGCTTAGAAAAGAACATAAATGAGTTGATGGAGCTGTAAAACACAGCACAGAAACTTTGTGAAGCATACACAAGTTTAAATAGCTGAATCGACCAGGCAGAAGAAAGGATATCAGAGATTGAAGATCAACTCAGTGAAATAAAATGAGCAGGCAAGATTAGAGAAAAGAGTGAAAAGAAATGAACAAAGCCTAAAAGAAATGTGGAATTATGTGAAAAGGCCTCATCTACACTTGATAGGTGTACCTGAATGTGACAGCAAGAATGAATTCAAGCTGGAAAACACACTTCAGAATATTATCCAGGAGAACTTCCCCAACCTAGCAAGGCAGGCCAACATTCAAATACAGGAAACACAGAGAACACCACAAAGATATTCCACAAGAAGAGCAACCCCAAAGCACATAATCGTCAGATTCACCAGGGTTGAAATGAAGAAAAAACACTAAGGGCAGCCAGGGGAGAAAGGTCACGTCATCGACAAAGGGAAGTCCATCAGACTCATAGTGTATCTCTCGTCAGAAACCCTACAAGCCAGAAGAGAGTGGGGACCAATATTCAACATCATTAAAGAAAATAACTTTCAACCCAGACTTTCATATCCAATCAAACTAAGCTTCATAAATGAAAGATAAATAAAATCCTTTATGGACAAGCAATTGCTGAGAGGGTTCATTGCCATCAGACCTGCCTCAAAAGAGGTCCTGAAGGAAGCACTAAACATGGAAAGGAACAATCAGTACCAGCCACTGCAAACATAAACCAAATGGTAAAGACCAACGATGCAATGAAGAAACAGCATCAACCAACGGGCAAAACAACCAACCACTAACAAAATGGCAGGATCAAATTCACACATAACAATATTAACATTAAATGTAAATGGCCTAAATGCCCCAATCAAAAGACACAGACTGAAAAACTGGATACAAAGTCAAGACCCATCCATGTGCTGTATTCAGGAGACCCATCTCATGTGCAAAGACACACATAGACTCAAAATAAAGGGATGAAAGAAGATTTACCAAGCAAATGGAAAGCAAAAAAGAGCAGAGGTTACAATCCTAGTCTGTGATAAAACGGATTTTAAATCAACAAAGATGAAAAGAGACAAAGAAGGGCATTACATAATGGTAAAAGGATCGATAAAACAAGAAGAGCTACCTATCCTAAATATATATGCACCCAACACAAGAACACCCAGACACATAAAGCAAGTTCTTAATGACCTACAAAGAGACTTAGACTCCTGCACAATAATAGTGGGAGACTTTAACATTCCACTGACAATATTGGACAGATCAACGAGATAGAAAATCAACAAGAATATCCAGGACTTGAATGCAGATCTGGACCAAGCAGACCTAATAGACATCTACAGAACTCTCCACCCCAAATCCACAGAATATACATTCTTCTCAGCACCACATCACACTTACTTTTAAATTGACCACATAATTGGAAATAAATCACTCCTCATCAAATGCAAAAGAACAGAAATCATAACAAACAGTCTCTCAGACCACAGTGCAATAAAATTAGAACTCAGGATGAAGAAACTAACTCAAAACCACATAACTTGATGGAAAGGAAACAACTGGCTCCTGAACGTCAACTAGATAAACAATGGATTAAAGGCAAAAATAAAGATGTTCTTCAAAATCAACAAGAACAAAGACACAATGTACCAGAATCTCTGGGACACATGCAAAGCAGTGTCCAGAGGGAAATTATAGCAACGAATGCCCACATGAGAAGCTGGGAAGTGAAGAAAGATCTAAAATTGACACCCTAACATCAAAATTGAAAGAGATAGAGGAACAAGATTAAAAAACTCAAAAACTAGCAGAAGACAAGAAATAACTAAGATCACAACAGAGTGAGAGGAGATAGAGACATAAAAAACCCTTAAAAAAAAAAAAAAAGACCAGGCATGGTGGCTCATGCCTATAATCCCAGCGCTTTGGGAGGCTGAGGTGGGTGGATCATGAGGTCAAGAGATTGAGACCATCCTGGTCAACATGGTGAAACCCCGTCTCTACTAAATATACAAAAATTAGCTGGGCATGGTGGCGCGTGCCTGTAGTCCCAGCTACTTGGGAGGCTGAGTCAAGAGAATTGCTTGAACCCAGGAGATGGATTGCGGTGAGCTGAGATTGTGCCATTGCACTCCAGCCTGGGTAACAAGAGTGAAACTCTGTCTCAAAAAAAAAAAAAAAAAAAAAAAAAAAAAACCATAAATCCAGGAGCTTGTTTTTGAAAGATCAACAAAATAGACCACTAGCCAGGCTAATAAAAAAGAGAGAAGAAACAAATAGATGTAATAAAAAATGATAAAGGTGATATCACCACTGATTCCACAGAAATACAAACTACCATCAGAAATTACTACAAACAACTCTATGCACATAATACAGTAAATATGTAAGAAATGGATAAATTCCTGGACATTTGCACCCTCCAAAGACTACACCAGAAAGAAGTAGAAACCCTGAATAGACCAATAACAAGGACTGAAGTTGAGGCAGCAATTAATAGCCTACCAACCATAAAAAGTCCAGGTCCAGAAGGGTTCACAGCCGAATTCTACCCATGTACAAAGAGGAGCTGGTACCATTCCTACTGAAACTATTCCAAACAATACAGAAAAAAAAAGGAATCCTCCCTAAATCATTTTATGGAACCAACATCATCCTGAAACCAGAATCTGGCAGAGACTCAACTAAAAAAGAAAACTAACTTCAGGCTAATATCCATGATGAATATCAATGCAAAAATCTTCAATAAAATACAGGCAAATCGAATGCAACCGCACATCAAAAAGCTTATTCATCAGGATAAGTAGGCTTTATCCTGGGGATGCAAGGCTTGTTCAACATACACAAGTCTACAAACTTAATCCATTGTATAAACAGAACCAAAGAGAAAAACCACATAATTATCTCAATAGATGCAGAGAAGGCCTTTGACAAAATTCAACAACTCTTTATGCCAAAAACCCTCAGTAAACTAGGTATGAATGGAACATATAACAAAATTATAAAAGCTATTTACAACAAACCCACATCCAATATCATACTGAAAGGCAAAAACTGGAAGTATTCCATTTGAAATCTGGCACTACACAAGGATGCCCTCTCTCACCCTTCCTATTTAATATAGTATTGAAATTTCTAGCCAGAACAATCAGGCAAGAAAAATAAATAAAGCGTATTCAATTAGGAAAGGAGGAAGTCAAATTATCTCTATTTGCAGAGATAATTGTATATTTAGAAGACCCCATCATCTTAGCCCAACATCTCCTTAAACTGATAAGCAACTTTAGCAAATCTCAGGATACAAAATCAATGTGCAGAAATCAAAAGCATTCTTATAAACCAATAACAGACAAACAGAGAGCCAAATCATGAGCAAACTCCCATTCACAATTGCTGAAAAGAGAATAAAATACCTAGAGCAACAAGAGCAAAACTCCATGTCAAAAATGAACAAACAACAAAAAACACAAAAAAAGAAATAGCTAGAACAGAATAATTCAAATGTTCCCAGCAAAAATAAAAAATAAATATTTAAGGTGATGAGCATGCCAATCACCCAGATTTGACTGCATGAACATATCAAATTATCACAGGCATTTCAAAAATATGTATATTTAATATATATTAACAAAAGTAAACATTTTTTAAGAAAAATTCTATAAGCATGAACCAATTATTTGGTAGAATGCAACTTCTGTATTCAAAATGGTTAGCATGTATATGGGGTTAAAATAAGTGTTTTCTTTTTTTTTAGAAAAGGGGGTTCTAATACAATCACAATAGCCCAAATGGTGCACTGATCATTTTCTGAGAATCATAATGTTAGCATACATTTTCTACAAAACTATATGACCTTTTATTGTAAATTTTAAATTACATTTAGTAAAGAAGAAAACTGTGACTGAAAAGGTAATGTAAGTAACTTTGTCAAGTCTCCAAAGCTAAAAATTATCAGAGATAAGAGTCCAAGCCTACTTACTAAAAAGTTCCTGATAGCCTGGGTGCAGTGGGTTACGCCTGTAATCCCAATCCTTTGGGAGACTGAAGCAGGTGAATCACCTAACCTCAGGAGTTCAAGATCACCCTAGCCAATATGATAAAACCCCGTCTCTAATAAAAAATACAAAAATTAGGTGTTGCGGCATGTGCCTGTAGTCCCAGCTACTCAGGAGGTTGAGATAGGAGAATTGCTTGAACCTGGGAAGTGGAGGTTGCAGTGAGCTGAGATCAGTTTACTCCTTACAATCAATTATTCAGTTTTCATCACCAAAGTGAAACCAGGTAGCTATTTTGCAATCTCAATATTTTTCTGTAGAATATGTTCTACTTAAATAATTTGTATAACAATAGCACTGGAATTCTTGTTTTCTTCATTGCCGATAAAAGTAATGTAGTTATTTTTTTTTTCTTCTAAAAATAGCCTCTAGGAACAAGCAACAAAAGACAAACAAATGTAACAAATATAAATAAAAAATTTATTTTGGAAAATAACTTCCAGAGTTATAAAGTGCTTCTCGAAACCTTACTTTAATGTCAGTTCTGGTTCAGATGTGGCAGAATAATTGTGTCCTCAATATTCTATTTTCATAAATGGCTTCTGTTAAGAATAGCTGGTATATAAGCTAAAAAGAGGCACACGAATCTTTTAAGAAAATGCCAAAATATCTCATAACACACAGGAGATGCTAAACAGACCGTATATAGCATTATTGTCTGCTAAATAATGGCCAGAGAAAAAGTCACTCTGGAAGATAAGATAATATTGTAGAGGAATGTATTAGGAAAATACGTAAGCTTACATTGAATTGGTCTCTTGGACTTGAGGCCAGCTTTAAGAGCAAGAAAATAGGTGAAGCTTATTCATACCAATGGTTACTTACAGGATTTGAAGTATTTTATCATCTTCATTCATTCCATAAAATTCATTGATCACCTACTATTTATCCAACACTGTTCAGGTCAGTGAGGATTTAACAGCATACAAAACCACAGCAACAAAAACGCAAATGTGCTGTAGCTTGCATTAGTAGGGTATGCTACTGCACATCAGGATAGAGATGAAATGCTGCTCTCAGGGGGACAATAACATCAATGTTAGCTGGTTTAGCAAGGCTTAGGTGGGAGTAGTAATAAACACTACTCAGTATGAAAGTGGGGCATGCATTCATGTACATGTGCTCCTGTTGTGTTTAAAATTCACATAATGCAATTGTTTCAATAAAGAGGGGTATAATCATTAGAGATATATTTACCATAACTTCATATGTTTATTGACTATTACTTATTTAATTCATTTAGTAATTTCTTTAGATTGTAAGACTTTTGTTTATTTTTGAAACTTCCTACCTAAGTTACAGAGTTTATGAATCAGTAGTTAAGCATTTATCTTTGTATCAGGAATGACATTTTTTATTTATTTTGACCAATTCCTGTGTCACAGGATTATTGAAGAGCTTAAGGTTTAATTTTATGTGTCAACTTGATTGTGTTAAGGGATAATCATATAGCTGGTAAGGCATTGTTTCTGTGTATCTCTGTGACAGTGTTTCTGGAAGATATTTGTATTTAACTCAGTAGACTGGGTAAGGAAGATCCACCATTACCCAATGTGAGGAGGCATCATCTAATCTGTTGAGGGACCAAATACAACAAAAGGGCAGAGGAAAGGTGAAGCTGTTCTTTACTGGAGCTCCTGCCTTGGGGCATTAGAACTCCAGTTTATTTGGCCTTTGGACTCTGAAACTTATACATGTGGTCCTCCAGCTTCTCAGGCTTTCAGCTTTAGACTGAGTACACCTTTGCCTGCCCTGGTTTCCAGACCTATTGACTCAAACTGAATTACACCACAGGCTTACCTAGTTCTTCAGCTTGGAGAGGGCATATTGTGGGACTCCTCAGCCTCCATAATCACTCTCATAATATGGATGCATGTATGTATCTATCTATCTATCTATCTATCTATCTATCTATCTATCTATCTATCTGTCTTCTATTACTTTTCTTTCTCTATCTATCCTATTCTGTTTATCTGAAGAACCCCAATGCAGTCCAACACATCTACCACTTATTAAACCCCGGATGAAGAAAAAAATTAAACATGTATAATTAACATCTTAGAAGGCAGGAGAGGACTATTTTATCAACTAAATTTAAAGAAAATAGTATAAATATTATTCCTCCTTCCATGGCTCTTCCTCTTTTGAAAACCAGCCTATTACAATTGTCAAGCAATATTTTTAGTTTGTGCCAAGCAGTGTGGTTGGTGCTTAGTGTATATCAGGGTGTGGGGAGCAAAGAAAAATAAAATAGGTTTTCCCTTTTTGCTTTTATGATACAATTTGTCTCTACTGTATAAGAATCTGAGCAACTTCTAATAATCAGAAACAGCATACCAACTCTTGATCTCCTGTTTGTAATTATCACACTTGATTGGGAATTCTCAGGAAGGGTCTTCAGAAGGAGCTATCAATTACTACTTTTGTATTCTATTCTTGGAGAGCAATTCTGAGTGGGCTTTTCAAATCTCCTTGATCTAATTTATTTGTGGGTGTAAAGCACGTAATGTTAAACTCCATATATATTGTTATCCATTTATATTTCTTTTCTTAGAAATCTAGTAAACCATATTTATATGAAGGATTAAATCAACACTATAAAATGGTGCTATTTAAATTGCAAGTGCACTTAATGCTTTCCAAATGAATTTAGCAACAATCAATATTACAGTCCAATTTCAACTCTTTTATTGTTCATATACAAAAATAACTACAAAAACAGCAATTTGACAATATATGGATTATTTCTTCTAGGCTTCTCCATGCCTTGGAAAAAAAAACAGAGAAAAATAAAGTGCCTATGTTTGTACAATTTTAAATCTAGATGGAATCTAAATTAATATCTAGGACAACATAATCTTTCCCCATAATACTTCCATTTATTTATTTTTTAGAGTTTATAAAATGAACTTTTAGATAGATTGTTACATAAGTTTATTAAATGAGACTATGAAAGTCTATCCAAATCTACCAAATCCAAGCGGTCTGGAATCACATACATATGTAGCAGCCTGAAAATGTTGGGTATTTGAATTTGTAGCCAATCAAAACCTATAGAGACAAATCCCCAATGGACAAAACAATATAAAATCTTTATTAATAATTCTTTCTTGTCAAATACACCAAATAAGACCAATGCTGTGGTTAATTAATGATTAATGTATAATTATGATTAATTTATGAAGATTAATTATAATTATTCAGTGAGTACTTAAAGTAATCCTTAAGAAATCCTCTATTTGATTTAAATATAGGTAAATAGTGAAAATGAGTACATAGTGAATGTGTATATACATTCTATATTGAATTAGTGAGCCCTCCATTAATTTAGTTACTTAATAAATCTACAGATTACATGTACTCAATTTAGTAGACTGAAAGTGAAATCTTAATTTATGATCTGTGTTTTGAAAACAAAGGCAATGTGATCAACATGTGTTTTTTTGTCCTGTGTTTCACTGCTCTTATCTAACGAGTAATTCCAGAAATGGGGAGCCCATGTTGCTCATATGAGCTCCTATGTCAGCCCCAACAAGTATGGCTCAGAAACCTGATCATAAAGCATATTAGTGACACCAAATGATGTTCCAAGATGTTTTTAATTACAGTATCATTATATATATATATGTAAATACACACATATATATGTATATATACATATATATATGGTATTTTATAAGACATTCATTTTCTAGGTTCTTCAGACAGTTTTTAAAATTTTTATTCCCTCCTCAACTAAATTTTTAAATTATCATTAGTTTGGACCTTTCATATTCCCCTTCATCCTTCATCACTTACACTGCTGTTACAAATTAGGATGAGAATCTAGTGACAGAAATAAAAACCAGGTATAAATCCCCATTTGTCATAGCAACAATAACTTTTTTATCCTAGAAAATTTTGACCAATATAAGCACCATGGAGGTAGGAACCAGGAGAAGGCCCCAGAAGCTAAATAACTTTTTATATCTTTACTTCCACAGAGATTCATGTACTCTATGACTGTAGCGTAGAACTCTAGGATGTCGGGTAAGTGTTGTCTGATGAAATAGACTTGAAGCAATCTGTGGTGGTTGCATGTAGTGTTGGCTTGAGAAAGGCTCTAAAGACTCAAGAGTTTTCGGGAGTGCAACATCATGCATAATTAATATTTGCCACATTTTGCCAGGCTTTTAGTGATCCTCACTGTTAGTGTCTAGACTACATATTTATGCTTTTGAGTTATGCTACTAAGTTACTATTCCTCTAAAATTTGCTGTGTTGCCTCTCACTTCATACTTTTCTGGATATAATTTCCCATTATTCTAGAAAGTCTTCAATGATACATTGGTTCACATTTCTTGTCATATCATTTCTTGTCATTTCTATTCCAGTCCAGTTAATTGCAGTGCCCAGACCCACACCATGAGTGCTGAGTGTTCACCTGACCCACATGAGGACAGTCAAGGCTTCTCATTCAAAGTCTGTACTTGATGGCTGGGTGCAGTGGCTCATGTCTGCAATCCTAGTACTTCGGGAGGGCAAAGCAGGCAGATCATCTGAGGTCAGGAGTTCGAGACCAGCCTGGGCAATATGGTGAAACCCTGTCTCTACTAAAAATACAAAATTAGCTGGGTGTGGTGGCGGGCACCTATAATCCTAGCTATTTGGCAGGCTGAGGAGGGAGAATCAGTTGAACCTGGGAGGCAGAGGTTGCACTGAGCTGAGATTATGCAATTACACTCCAGCCTACACATGGATAGCAGAGACTCAATTAATCAATGGTTGGGGCTAGAGCAAGAAGCTGGATAAAAGACAAATCTTGAAACTGTTGGTTAGACGACAGTTAGTTTAACATTTCTGAATTAGCTAAATGGAGGAACCAGCTAATGGCAGTCAATGAGCTACAGAAACTTTATCGTTTTTAGCAAGGAAACTTTCCCAACCAGTGAGCTTCCATCATCATATAAACACATCAATATTCTCTCCCCTTTCTGTTTATAATATATAGAAAATCATGGGTACAGGGCTACTCTCCATTGGAACGTTGGCTATAATGTATAAACATCTATGACTAGATGATGATGTCCTTTAACTAGAGTTTGGAGAGATGGTATGCATGCTACTAGGCTACTATTCCTCTATTTGTGTGTCTTTCCTCCCCGACAAAACGTATGGTGCTAGTGATGTGTACTGATGAATCCTTTGCTAAACATAGGTCTTAAGGAAACATAGCTGTGGCAGGACTTTATGAAATGCAAAATGAAAAAAAAAAAAGAGAGGCAAGGGAAATGTAATTTGGAGAAAGAGGAGGAAGGCAAAGATGGCAATGTAGCTGTAGCAGATTCTCAGATGGAAGCAAATTTAAGGAATGTCATTGTCTCTTAGAGACCATAGTACTAATCTTTTTTTCTCCATTCCAATTTCCAGGAGGACTGCCATTCCTGTTCCTGAGTTCCATGCAGTTCCTTCATTTGAAATGCCCTTTCTTTCATTCTCAGATTATTAGAATATTCATCCTTCATGGCTAAACTGCAATGTCAATGCTGCTGGGATGCCTGCCCTAATTTCTCAAGCCCAAATTAATCATTCTTTCATCTGCACTCTTTCAGAACTATACTTATGAATTTATTAAAGATTAATTTTACCCTACCATAATTTATTGGTAATAAATGAATTCTTCCTCCACTATAAGTTTCCATTAAGATAGTGATTGGGTCTAGTGTATATATGCACAAGCTACATGTTCTATACACAATTAAGATAAAATAAGCATTAAAATCTCACTATTAGGCCCTGTGACATATTTCTAAAATATGTCTTGAAAATATTATGTACTACTATATGAGAAAGATATCATCCCATTTTAAAGATAAAAAATTGGAACTTACATAAGTATAAAAATATATTTATATGTGTAAAACTAGTTAATAATACAGCTAGGATTCAAATCAAGATCTTTCCGATACTAACACCTACACCACTCAATAGCTGCTAAAATGAATTTTCATTCATGGTTTTATTGCCTAACCAAGATCAAATGCTGACCTTGGATCACAAGGTGTTGCTTAGATTAACATGAGATGAACTAAGCCATAATTTTATTGATGGTCATTAACAAGGCTTAGATAGTTTCTATACTCTTTCTTTAACAGCCTGGGGAAATCTTTGTTGTAAACACTTCAAAGAGAGTCCGGTTATCTCATCTTATAAAAAATTCTCTGCATATTTATATCAAAGAAAGGAAGACCAAGTTTAAAAAAAAGACATCGTGACAGAGACATTGTGTTATTCCTCTGGAGTTGTGCATGTCGAGCACTCATTGAAGACAGTGCAGGTGATGAGTTTATTCTTAGGCTGTCATGTGCTCAGTATTCACTGAGTATTCACATGGATTCCATTAATTCAAAAAGTGTGATAATTCAGACTCTGGCTGTTTGAAACAGTCTAAAAATATCACAAAACATATAGGCTTAATAATACACAAAGATTTTAAACAAGACTGCAAAATTGCAGAGAAAAATAGTTTCATGTAATTAAATTATGTTTCAACTAAATTTGACCATGCACACATTCTACACAGGCATCATGCATTACTGTCTCCAATATTTTTCTCAAATATTGAGAAAATCCCATTGTCAATGAAAGTTCACCCTTCCAAACACTACTCATATTCAAACTTCTCCAAGCAGAATATTCCTGATTCAGGCTCTAGTCCCAATCATTTGTCCTGTAAGAACCTTTTCTCTCTATGATTGCCATAAGGGATCATGCCATCTTTCAGATTCCCAGATCATTATATTTTTCTCTCTCCTATGACCCAGAAGGGAACTAACAAAATCTACACAAATACCTTGAGCTTGAAACTGACTTTAATGCTTCTTTCTATAAATATCTGATGCTCATGTAAAGACTCAGAGAAATAACATATCATCCAAAACACAAATGTTTTAAATACAGGAATCAAAATTTGAATCCAAATCTAACTGCAAATGCTATTCATTTAAATTTTGTCATCCTATTGCCTGTAGTCTGAAACTATATGCAATTGATTTCTATATCTAAGTAGGGCAGTTTTTACAAGTCCCCTCACACAGCACATACTAGATGAAAGCAAACCAAATGCTGAAACACATTATGGCTACACATAAATATACATAGTTAGTCTTATCTCTTAGTAAAACAGTCTTGAAGTCTTCGTCTAAATATCAAAGTTGATTTTCACTACACAGTATTAGCAATTCACTGGAGTTACTGTGTTTTTGAAGAGAATAAAGCAATATACCTTCCCAAAACAGGATCTATACTTAAATATTTTAAGATATTTAATAATTCAGATGTTTTATTACTTTGACACAGTCAGCTATTAAGACACTATTATTTCAAATTAATGAAGTTGGTTTGACAAGTATCCTTGGCTGGTGAGCAAAAAGAATGATTCTTGACCATGCTGAGAGCCTACTCAATCCAACAGTGTTAACCCAGGTAGCAGAAACACCCGGCATCCCAGACCTTAGCACTGTCTTAAAATCATACATTTATTTGTGGGAGCTGCAAAGACTTTCAAAAGAATGCACAGCTGACACTGAGATACCACAGAGGTCTTAAAATTTTATGATCTCTTTGTAATATTCAAATTTACAAAGTCTTCAGGGGCTTGAGGAAGTCACTGACCATATTGAGCCCAACTGGGAGGTACAGTCACAGTGCCAGAAAAATAAGAGCACCTCTCCAGCTGCCCAAGCAATCCTGTAACCAGCTTGACAAATCTAAGGCAGTGGATGTAAGCACTTGTAGTTTACTCAAAACCTTTGTAAATGATGTTTTCTAGTATCTAAAAGGACTATGTAAGGTCGACCATACGCACTGACACATCCCTCCACACAACCATGCACAAACAGTCGCCAGCACTCACTCTTTCTCCTTCTATTTTTTCTCTCTGTCTTCCCTTCTCTCTTTCAATGTCACATGAAAGTCAAATTGGGTGGCAAATAAAGCCTGGATCATGCAGAATTCCTGCAAACAAGGTAGGGTAATGTTATCAAGGGAAGCCTTAACTAAAGTCCATTGAAAAATGAACTGAATCAAAAGCTGGCAAAACTAAGTTTATCTTCTAGATTTTCAAGAGCACTGAGGTAGAGCAATATATCCAAGACACAGAGTACAGTGCCTGGCACAGAGCAGGGAGCTCAATAACTATTCAATAAAGAAGCCAATAGATGATGATATAGCATTGATAGGTTTGAATATGGAGAGATTTTTGTTTATATTATGTTCTATTGGTGATTACCTAACATTTTAGTTTAAATTATACAGGTAGTTCATATTTTAACCAGTGATATTTGTATGCCAATATTTCCCCTCCCTTTGAAAGTTGAGTGTATTGTTCACATTACAACATTATAAAATGTGACATGAATAAAAGTTTTTTTTTAATTTTTATTTTGAGACAAAGTCTCACTCTGTTGCCCATTTTGGAGTGCAGTGGCATCATCTTGGCTCACTGCAACCTCCACCTCTAGGGTTCAGGTAATTCTCGTGACTCAGCCTCCCCAAAAGCTGGGATTACAGGGATGCATCACCATCATCACCACACCCAGCTGAATTTTTTGTTTTTAGTAGAGACGGGGTTTCACCATGTTGGCAAGGCTGGTCTCTTGATCTCATGTGATCTGTCTGCCTTGGCCTCCCAAAGAGCTAGGATTACAAGCATGAGCCACTGCACCTGGCTATAAGCTAATTTTTTTAATTGATCAACAAGATACAGCCGTAACAGTGTTCTAATTTGTTAGGCCTAAATTCCTAAACAAAGTTATTGAATCAATAATAATAAGACCCAATATTTTCCTTGATTTTTGACAGATATTCGCTTCCATTTAGGCCCAAAAGAGAAGTGCCAATTAGCAATCATCATTTCTCTGATGAAGCATGATGCATTCAACATTTTATGTCCATGCGATATATAACTTAAAGCAGTGGGTAAAATTGACAAGATAGTACTCTCCATTTCAACCTAGGCCAACTATAGGCTGTTTATGCCTGATATGATTCCACAAATCCCTCAACCTGGCTATGGATCTCAACCTCATTATCCACAAGACTGCCAGATCTCCAACCATCACATTTGTTTCAAGAAGCAGAATAGAAAAAAATGATTAATAGCAAATAGAGGTAAACACCTTCTCTAATCAAGAACCAGAAATTCCATGACATTCCCTTTTTCATCTTCTTAACAACTTAATTACTGAGACAAAACTAGTGAGAAGGTGTAGTCTTTGCTCATAATTGACATGTGACCTGCCAAATATGTTATTATTATTATCATTATTGTAGAAGGCTAAAACAAATATTGACATAGACAAATAAATGTCTTAGCCACAATTAGCATGGTGTGTAATAAAACTCTGCATCTTGGGCATTGCAGTCCACCAGGGCAATGCCAAGACAAACTCTATACCTCTGGATTTCTCTTGCATGAGAAAACTGGAGATCTGCAAAGTGAAGCTGGGGTCAGTTTTCAATTTCATGTAACATATGTCTGTCAGCCATGTTCATCCTATGGGAAAGCAATATTCTTTTCTGAGGTCAAAGATAAGAATGGTCAACTGGTAAATTAGCACAATTTGCATCTTTTCTTCTTTCCTCATAAAGCAAGAATGCGTTTTTCTATTTTTACGTCTAGAGTTAAAGCACATTTAATTCAGTTAAAATCCATGGGTTAGTCAACAAGATTTAAAATCGAATACTAACTGATAATTCACTAACCTAATCATTCTACATCCACAGGGGCACAAAAAATTATTAGAAACCTCACACACTAAACACATACATACACTGAACACCCTGCATGCCATGATTCTTATGTGTCAAGGACAGGACTAAATGTTAGTGAAGGCAAATATAGCTTCTTATATTTGAAATAATCTATATCACTTTAAAATATTTTATATGCTGGGCACGGTAGCTCAAGCCTGTAATCCCAGCACTTTGGGAGGCGAGGCAGGTGGATCACAAGGTCAAGAGATTGAGACTATCCTGGTCAACATGGTGAAACCCCGTCTCAACTAAAAATACAAAAAATTAGCTGGGCATGGTGGTGCGTGCCTGTAATCCCAGCTACTCAGGAGGCTGAGGCAGGAGAATTGCCTGAACCCAGGAGGCGGAGGTTGTGGTGAGCCGAGATTGCGCCATCACACTCCAACCTGGGTAACAAGAGTGAAACTCTGTCTCAAAAAAAAAAAAAAAGATAATATATAACCTCTATCATAGCTAAGAAAACAACAACATGTAGCTTCTACACAGGAGGCAATTTATGATAGTGGGATACAAGTGTAAAGTATTACTCTAAATTGCAGGGTTCTAGACCTGCCTCTGCCTCAAACTTTTTCAGTTTTTGAGAAAGTTAAATAAGCTCTCTGAGGCTTCTTTCCTCCTCTGTAAAATCAAGGGGGATTTAGTTTCCTTAGGGACCTTACAGCTATGACAGTCTACGGATACACGGATTTTGTTGTCACTTTCAATCAAGTTTAATTTTCTTCAAGAATCAATCTTTTCACCTTTGGAAATTTGTTTCATCTCATAGGTCTTAAATTTATGTCTGTATCTCATGGCCTCAGTATTCCCAAATCCTTATTTTAGTTTTATACTTACAGTCAGCAAAGGTTCTATTTTTAGCAGTTTCCCAGAGGAACTGAAAGAGAGCCTCATCTTTGGCTCATTACCTCTGAGAGCCGACTCACTGATGCCTGCTGTTTCTACACCCTGTGCCCAGCTCCTGCCTGTAATTGTCACCAGGTCAACACAGGTTTGTCACCTCTGTCAAATGGGGAAATCAAAATGAGTTTTCTCATGTTGAAGGCTGACTTGGGTTTGGGTCCCTAGAGCTTGAGGCTATTCCATGCTGACTAGATAAAATGTCCCACTAAACAGCTATGGAAGAAACACACAAACAGGAGTTTGGTAGTTTCATTTTCATTTCTTTGTTTTCCAAATTAAAATTCCTAGTAAAAGGAAATCATGGCTGTGTCCAGATTCAGGACTCAATATCTGTGCTAATATAAAAAAAAAAAGCCAAGTTTAAAAACTATTTTATTTTTCTTTTCCATTGCTATGAAATTACAGGCCTGCTGTGCTATCAGAAGCTCATCTAGACAACAGAGGTAAAAATAGAAATAGATTATGAAGAAGAGATTGAATAATGGGTTTAAGGGTCCCTTCAGCAGTTGTGATATAGTCGTTTTTGCTTCCTGTTTCATAGACACTGGGCTATAGCTTCATGAGAAGCTTGACACACTCTCAAATCTTGCACATATACCAGCCACACCACAGGCCCTTGGCTAAGATCTCGGCAATCACAGGGAACACCCTCTGTCTCCATCTTTAATCTCCTATCTTTGACTTCTGGAATTAAATTGAGGACTATTTTTCAGCATATTTTATCTTGATTTGATTGTTCTCCAAAGTTGTGACTTTCTGCTGGTGGATAAATTCAAGAGATGATTGAATATTCCCAACCGTCTCAGTAAAGGAACAGACATCACGCTTTGCAGTTCAAAAGTTTTCAAATTGATTTTCAGATTGATTTTTTAGAAGCAATGCAAATCCATGAGAATCTTTTTAAATAAAATTTCTGCTGTCTTTTCTAACAAAATAGGAAGAATATATTTATCACATCCTGTGTGATAAGAATCAAGCCGGATAAATGGTAAATATTTTTTCTTTCAATTCTTACATTTAAAAATGTGTAAAACTGCTTTAAAATTGATGAAATTACAATGCTTGGAGATTGTAAATTTAAGGTTACTCAGTCCATAAAGGAAGATAGCTACAATTCAATTCCGTTGTGGCTTAAAATCCGGGATCTCTCCATCAAGAGTTATGCTAATTCTAGCTAGCTCAGGGTTTCTGCCAGTTAGCTGCTTAAGCCCTTCTTTTGTGACCTCACTAATCATCTTCCCCACCGCTTGCTTTTCATGCCTCTCTGCTGTTGCTGACAATTCTCTGGGATCTTCTTCCCTTTTCCTGACCTCATCTCAGTCAGGGTCCTACATTTGATCGACTGTGGCATGTGGTGCTGGTATACTTGGCTTTCCCTAAAAACTTAGAATCACTTTGCATCTTTGGTATTTTGTGCTATTTCAGAGAAAACATTGTGCTAATCCAGAACTTCTGAAGGCCAACAAGGACTGAGATTTCATTGGCCAGGTCCTTGCTGAATCAAGGACCTGGGCAGCTGAAAAGCAGGACAGTTTACACCCCAACCATATACATTCTTTCTGTATTTATTTTTATTAACCTCTATTTTATAAATTTATCTCTATTTATTTTAAGGTTGTCAACATGTCAACTTTCTGAATGCTTTTTTAGTCACTTCCTTTGGAAAGCCAAGAAATTTTGCAGGCTGATAGAGCTGAATATCATCAACTGGAAATATCATTTTGGGGAAGAGAATTTATACATTTCACTCCTTTTTTATCTGTGTTGAACTGCAAAAGGTGGAAAATTGAATCGTATGCTACTATCCGGTCAACAAATGTGCCCGTGCTAGCAATGCTTTATGATGGCTTTTCAGAGCTGTAGCCAAGTCCAATCCATGATTAAATACAAATTTTAACCTTCTTGCTTCACACAGAAAATGAGATTTGTGCCGTGGGCTTTTTTCCTAAAATGTTGAAACCAGCAGAAAGTCTCATGTTGCCACCCAGTTTTCCTTTCTACCATTTCTATTTGCATTTCATTAGCATAATGTTGAAAAATGGAAGCAACCAAAATTTTTTTCATAACTGAGCAGTGAGAGAAATGGACTATCCTGCACTCTTTCAACTGCCTATTACTTTAGGATAGGGCAGTGTAGTACATTAAATGATTACAAATTGATATTTTTCTTGTGCTCATACTCTTTCCATATTCTCTGTTTCTAACCGTATATATCATATGAGGAACAAAGCATTCTGAAATCTATATGATCATTATTTGTAAACACATATATTACTGAAAAATATGTATGACATCTAATAAGTTTCTTGTTTTTGAAAGTCCGCTCCTAAATAAGTCTTACCTATCTTTGTATGTTGACACAGTTCCTTGCTACAATTCACACTGCATAAAGATTAATGCCCTATTCCAGCCTTAACCTAATTTATTTATATTGTTAGGATATCTTGATATGAGAATAGGCATTTGAGAAAAGTCATGCTTAAATAACTAATGTAAGCTATAACATGCCCACTCTCTGAGCCTAGAAACAGTGTCTCTTTGATCTTAAGAGTCTTTCTAAAGAATAGCTACATCTGCATTGACTCAAAATGTTCAGCTAATATATATGAATAACTTCAGGAATTTGCAAAAGTGAGTAAATTTTCTTTCAGAATTATAACTATATGCTTAATGAATACCTGTGGGTTGCAATTGTGTGGCAGAGTCCAAATTTTATGATATCAAGCTGGCCAATGTATACATTTGACCAAAAATGCATCTTCAAATTGAATGCATCGAAGACAGAGGGCATGTGCCCTGTTTGGAGTGCTGGTGGAGATGTGAGTTAATTTATGTAAAATGACCCAATGAATTTGCTCAATCTTAAAAAAAAGAAATAAAGCTGACCATGCATTTATAATTTACTTCAGCTGCTAACCTGTGATTAGTGGCTCATTAGAGACTCCTATCATAAACCATTTACTTAATAAAATAGCCTCAATAGCAAGGACTCCAATTTTTCCTAAAATATTCTTTAAAAATTTTTATTTTATATTTAATTGACAACTATTGTACATATTTACAGGGTATAATCTAGAATTTAAATACATGTTTACATTGTGAGATAATAAATCACACTAATTAGCACATCTAGGTTTTTCTCTTGCGTGGAATAGGTTTGTCTAATCCTACACAATGGCAAGCCACTGCTTAGTGCAGAAAATTCTGTCTAGTGGTGAGACTACAACATATTTTGTTTGTTTGTGTTTTATATATGGGGATGCATTAGGATACAGAGATGTGCTGAGTAGCCTCTCCTCCAAGTGAACGTGTAAATAAAGCTTGATGTAGTAGTTCAGTAGTACATTCTGGCAGCTGACAGCGTCCCCATAGGACTCTCCCAGACACAGGTATGGAAATTTCTGGTGCAAAAAGGTTGGTTCTGGGACCCAGAAGTAGGGCAAGGTATCTGACATGAGGCCACCAGGGAAAGGTTTGGTGACAGGTAAAATATTTTTCAAGAATAGTGTCAAAGCTGGAAAACTGGAACAAAGACTATCTTAGAACCAGGTAGAACTGGTCACTCAATTATTTTTTCCCCAGACCAGTATTTCCATTCTCCATATTTCTCATTCATCCATTTGAGAATCACGGAGTGTGGACAAAAGCAACTTACCTTGAGTGATGTTCCATCCAGACAGCAGTGAGGCCTGTTTAAATAAGGCCACATCTAAATGCTCATTTCCACCAGTGTTCATGTTATCTGCAGAGCCCTAAGCGATCACCGACACTTTTCTCTGACACTTGACTAGTTTTCTGTGGTTAGTGGAGTCTTTCTAAACAGAAGCATTTTCTACTCACAATCTCTTTCTTGTTTGGCATCAATTTCTAAAACACTGGATAGTAGTATTTAAGAATTAGTCCCTCATGCTTCCAAGTACCATAATCCTACCTCCATGCTCAACTGCCTAACAAAAGCCACACAGAAGACTAAGGTTGATGATTCCAGGTGTCTTAAGTTGGCACCAAGCAGAACCAGAGGCTGGATGAAGAATTCAGGTGCAACTGAAATGTATTAAGAAAATGACCCTAGGAAGAACTATTAATAGCAAGGGAGTAAGGAGAGACAGTCTAGGAGGGAGAGAAGCTGAACAAAGGAGTGATTTCAGGTAAAGTCCTAAACGCAGCATTATCCCCAATAGAGCTTTGAATAAGAAATTACACCTGCATTTACTGCATTCTGAGAGAAGGAAGCTGGGCTGTTTTACTTCTCCACCAGTCATGGGTTATGGGCTACCCTGGAATTGAATAAAGGGGGACGGTTAAGTTCTCAAGTGTTTCTGGGTCTTCCCATGGATATGGAGTCTCCAGTACTCAAAGAGCCAGTCTTAGAAGTTTGTAGGTGTGAGAGGTTAACGGCAAAGCACAGAAAAGCTCAATGATGGGTCCAAAGATGTGCTAAAATAAATTTCATGAGATCTTAGCAGGGTGACAACCATTTTATCCATAAAAATAAGGATTTTAATTATGTAAAATATTGATGGGCACATAGAAATAGATATTTGTGCAGAGAAGGCTGTGGAGTAAGAGTAGAAAATCGCAGCTGCATTAAATAAGGTAATTTATATTCAAGTAAATGGTGAATTTAGCACCTTTACAGAAATTAACGGAGACATAATAAACTTATGCACCTCAATGTAGATAGGCAGAACTGTCACTTGCATTATTGGAACTGAATTGATTAATTCAATTGAGTTTTTAGGATAAAGCCAACCCATGAAATGCTTTGAATTCTTCACGTACCTGCTACATGGGTCATAGAGTCTCACACTTTAGAAAACAAAGAATCTTTGGGGTCTGTCTGGCCCAGGTGATCTTATGGGTTGTGTAGGCAAACCAGTTCAGAAATGGAAATAACTTTTTGCAGGCACACAGCAAATGTGATGTCATCACAAGTTATTATAAACTATTACCTGGTTTCAGTCCTTAGCATCTTTCATCAGAATTCCTAAAACACCAAACCAATACCAGGCTCATTACCATCCAAGCCATTCTCCACTTTTAGCAGGAACTAAAGCTGTTCCTTTAAATACTTTGGTTGCTTCATTTGTATTTACTGTGGCTCTTCTTTCTCATGTAGTTTTTCACCTCTCTAGCCTCCCCTCCTACTCCTAATTCCCCACACTGAATATACCAACCTACTTGTTTATATGAAAATGTTAATGTTCGCTAATGCTTCCATGTCTTCATACTGGCTGTTCTCTTTTAGAACAGTTTCTACACTCTCCCAAGCTTTAACTGGCTAAGGTAAGTCTAATACACGTAGAAAAGTTTTTGTCCTTTTTTTCTCCCACGAATCCTGTTTGTGTTTCTAGAGAGGGTATATCACTGGTTATTGTCATATACTGTTAACATCCCTGCCTTTCCCAGTAGAGTGCATATATTTCCAGAACAATCTTGTGTCTATTCATCCTGGCACATATGAAATATTCAACTGTATAATTATTGAAGATGATAATACATGTACTGTTGATATACTGTTGATCTCTGGAGCATCCAGAAGAGTCATTTCAAAGTGACTATGAAATGTAAAGGTAGGAGTAATAAATCGGAGTAATAATTGTCTATATCCCATAATTCACATTGTTAAGAGCTTCTCATTGTATTTTGCCATCTAGTAATTGAGGATACCCATTCAGAATCCCATTGGGATTGTGTTGCTTGTATACACAAATACCCCATTGATAGGCTGAAGGTTACTTAAAGGCCCAGAAAACTGAGGTTCTGTATGTTTGAATCTCTACTGTTAAGGATACTTTTGGTTGCAAGAAGCAACCAGCCATTTCATAAAAGGTAAGTTCTTGGCTCATCTAATTGGGAAGTCTAGAGCTGGTACAAAGAAAGGCACTGTCACATTATATATATCAAGCACCTCATATGGTATCTTTGATATTTGCTCTTCCTTCTCAACTCTGATGCCCTTAGTTTTCTTCATTATGTGAAGGCCCAGTGATAGATATTGGACTTAAGATTAGTGTTATTTTCAAAAGGACTATCATTGGAGATGAAGGATCTAAAGGCAAAAGGTGTCCCGGTTCCATAAAGGGACTCCCTAAGCTCCAAAATTCTTCTGTAAATTGCAAATGCGCATGCACACACACACACGAGAGAGAGAGAGAGAGAGAGAGAGAGAGAGAGAGAGAGAGAGAGAGAGAGAGAGAGAGAAGAGAGTTGAACTACATTTCTGCACATAGCCATAGGATTTTTCAGAGAGAAAATACCCTATCATGAGTGAGATTATTTCGTCTTACTGACATACATGGAACATTGGACAATTTCAGGATGCCTATGGGGCCTACAATTCTCCTATTTGGCATGGCTTTTACAAAATACAATGTTAGGATTTTCAAAGACACTTGTATGTATTTATGTATTTTTTTAAATTTTATGTAGGCTTTGATGATGCCAGTGGAAGCTGCCCATGGAGATATATTCGAAGGTTTCACATAGAGATGTTTTTAAATATCAGAGAGTGGTATCTTAATTTGAAAGTAAGTGAGCTAAGAAGCTCTGAAATCCTGAGCTGATAGTTAAAATGGAGACTAGTGTCACCTTTATCTCTTACTAGTTATATGGCCATGAGAAGTTATTTTAACCCTCCTGGATATAGTTTCTCTATCAGCAAAATAAGGATAATATCCACTTCATGGATTTGTTATCAGCAATGTTCAGCAGCAGCAAGAGAGAAAAGTGTTATTATATTGTCTGTATATGTATAGAACATTAATATTTTTTTAATTCTTGATTCTGGGTAAAATTTTTCATCTTTTTTTTAAACTTGTTGTTTATGTCTTAAATAGCTTGATGTTCTCAGTACAGATTTACAAACATTCTTTATCTTATTTGTTTATTTTTGGAAATAAGTGAAATGAATTTAGGTAGAGACGGAAAAAGAGAAGAAAAATCATCATGCAAAGAGCTGACTTCTATGCATCTAGGACACACGAAGTTGCAAATATTATTAAAAACTTATATTATTTCCACTAAAAGCCCTTGGAGATGTAACGAGGTGCTAATTGTCTTCACAGATTAACCTAATCATAAAATATCTATGCAGGGAGGGTTCTTAAAAGCAGCTGCTAGAGGATGTAAAAAATGCAGAATGTACCTCTTCCTGTGTCCCTTTTTGTCTTCTCACAGAAGACATAACTAATCCATTTTCAGGTACTTTGCTTCATAGTTATTTTCTATTACTATGCTTCCTTTACAGTGCCGTGCAAATAACATCAATCTAACATCTCAAAGTAATCCAAACTGCATATAGTACTGATGAAAATTATAATACATAAAGAGGGACTCAATTGCCTTCAGGCAAACAGCAAAAGACAACAATAACAAAAGCAGGGTGAGAGTTAGAATATAGACTTTCTAATACTCATTTATAAGAAAAGGATTTAAAACAAAGTTACAAAACCAAAGTAAATGTTGGGAACAAATGTACATGTGGTGACCTTCAGACTGTAGTTTCTTTGGGCATTAGAGAAAAATCCTACCCATCTGCCATATTAACATAACATGGAGAACACTGCCTGTGCTGGTTACAGAAAGAAGTACCAAAAAAGATGCAATGTATACAATGTACATTCAGTCAATAAGCCATGTAGTAAAGAAAAATATTCAGCTAGAATTTGGCTTGAAGGAAAGCAGGCTCATTTCTTCTTTTTTAGTTTAAGATTAATAAACGGGTTTTTTTTTCAGTTCACAGGTTTTCTGATAAACCAGAGATGTGATTTGATTATATACATGGGTTTCCTACTGGGAGAAAAGTAACCTTGATAATACACCCAACTCAATATTGTACAATAATCTTGTTTGCTAATTTTTTAAAGACTGTTAGAAGAAGACACTGTTAGAAGTGAACCTCATATATTATTCATAAGCCAAAAAGAGTCTGTTTTTAAGTTTATAAGTTTAACAAATCACTGAGTCTTGGATTGGAGAAATAACTCACCCAGGGTCACATAACTGGTGGCAGAGCCAAGGGTATAGCATTGATCTACATGATGCTGCAACCCATTCCCTCCCTAGCAAGGAGGAAACACTATATGTCCATTTGGAGAGGGAGGGCTGTGTTGATATGGTTTGGTTGTGTCCCCACCCAAAATCTCATCTTGAATTATAATCCCCATAATCTCCACTTGTCGAGGGTGGGATCAAGTGGAGGCAATTAAATCATGAGGACAGTTTCTCTCATGCTGTTCTCATGATAGTGAGTTCTCCTGAGATCTGATGGTTTTATAAACTTCTGGCTTTTTCCCTGTTGGAATTCATTTTCTCTCCTGCCACCCAGTAAGGAGGTGATTTCCACCATGAATGTAAGTTTCCTGAGGTTTCCTCCAGGAGAGTCAATTAAACCTCTGTCATTTATAAATTACCTAGTCTTGGGTATTTCTTCATAGCAGTGTGAGAACAGACTAATGCATGTATATTACACTAGATTAGTTTATAATGTGCTCAGTTATAATGGTTTTCATATATCATTGTATATGTAATTTCATTGCAACACATTTAAATTCAAAATTCTTTGAAAAGAATACATACAGGCACATAATTTAGTTGCTTAAGATCAAATAAGAAATAAGTGGTTGAAATTCTTAAAACTTTCGAAGTTTCTTATGTGTGAAATATAAATATCTAAATAAATATAATGAAAAATCCTTATATGCACTAAATATATACTAAATAATTTATCTAGCATATATACTATTTTATATTTATTGCTATGTGTACATGATTAGACATTTGTAATTTATATAGTGCCTCCTCAAAAACATCCATAGAGCTGTTTTGTATTTACAGATAATGCAATAGAAAGTTCATGGTTATATACAGCTTGTTGCTCCACCTGCCTAATACAGTTAAGACAGTCTTAGTTTTGCTTCTATAAATTTTAGAGATAATGCCTACATTAAGGAAGAGTGACATATAGTTGGAATGAGATGTGGTATATCAAAGGACCTGCTCGTAGTTGTTCCCTAAGTATATTAGATATAAGTTAGAGTATATATTAGGTATATTGGGTATGACCAGGAATTCTGAATGTAGATGAGAGAACTGAATTTCACAGAAGTTAAGAAATGGTGCAGAAGAGAGAAAAAGACGGATTGCAGCAAGACAGAATGTGTGGTGGAATCAGACAAAGAACATTATGTTCCAAGTACTTAGCAAGGATTCAACAAAAAGGCAGCCACTGTTATAGAGGAACTTTTCAATGGCCACACATGGGAGCTAGCAAATTGTTACTATGTTTTCTTTCCACCTGTCTCCCATCCAGCAATGTCTCCCACCATGCTGACCTGAAATATTGTTTCCCTGTGACTCAAACTTCAAATTTTTTGAATTGCCCTTTTCCGTCACTCCCAGCAGGGTCACTGAATATGACGTATCTTCTCTGTAATATGGTTGTACTCAACCATCATTACATTAGTTTATACTCATTCTTCTCACCAGATATGTTACTTGCTCTAGGAAAGCTTCATGGAAACCTTTTGAGGACAAATAATTCATTACGCACTCTTACAACATCATTTATTTCCTTTAAACATTTGTAAAACTTGGAAGTCTATATCTATCAAGATGAGTATATAGTAAACTATATCCATCTATTAGTCTGCTAGTTCCAAGAAGACCAGGTACTCAATGAGATGTGCTCACTTTTGTGTCTCCAGCATGTAGCAGTGTCTAGCACATAATATTCATTCAATAAATCATTGCAAAAAGAAATAAAGAAAATTCTCAGATTTGTATCCAGTCCTTACAACTTTCCCTCAAGTGGTATTAATTCTATATTTTATGAGAAATACTTTATTATTGATATCTGCCCCATTACAGTTTTGTGGAAGGAGAAGCTTTCTACCTTCTCTGACTTATGATACAAAGCTAGACACTAGCTGGGTAGTCAGAGACAGTACGGCATGGACACTGCTTTACACATAAGCCAGATAATTTATAAAATTCACTTACTGACTAGCCAAGGATGTTTGTGAATGCAAATGTTGCTCTGATGCCTGACTTATAATATTTGTGGTAAGCTCATGTTTATTCACTGGGAAACCTCTCTTAATTCTATCACATTGCAGAGATGGCATGGGTTATAGAAATGAATGGAATTGAGACATATGAAAAGAGCCTCAACCTAATTTTCTGGACAAATAAGTAGATCTGGGATGCAGAAACTAAATTTTGTAATGTCAAGAAAGTTTTTAGAAAATTTGTCTAAAAAGAGAAATCTTAATATTAAAGTCTTTCTCACACATTCTTTATTTTGTGGCCAGGAGAAAGAGGAAGAAAGGTTGCTAAATCCAAAAAGAGTAAGATTCTACAGTTCAGATAATTACTCCAACTCTATTTCAGCCTACTGATAATATATACTTAAATCTATCGTAGAACTGAAGTTAACAAGACCCACTGCTCTTAGTAAATAAAATGCATCCAGATAGTTATATTACTGCTCAATCCACAGTTTTATCTGCAGTATATGCTAATAGTTCTCTCAATATTGCTATATCATTTTCTAAATTGAAAAGTACAAATTAAGTTTTCTCATTACTCCGTAAACCACTGGCCAAATTATGTTGTTTTGAAATATCCAACTCTGTCAGTTTTCATCAATTGATCAGATGTAATAGTTTCTTTGATTAAATAAATTAAATGGGATTTGTGGCTGTCAGGTTTTCATCTTTTTCCCAATCATTATTTAAATTATATTTCTGTGTATACAGCTATATGTTAATGCTAGACAATGCATGCCGAGGTTGTGATAAATTATTAAAATTTGCTAAGGATGTATATGATTCAAGGTTATATTTTATGAAATAAAATACATACTTCATAGTAATATTCCCATATATTGCTAACAGCAAATAAACTTGAGAATGATCTGGTCATGCATCTATAGACATACTGTGCTTGCCCATGACTCAGTGATGACAGACTTTCTTATTCCCACAAGCACAACCATTTGTCATAATGAAAAAGCTTCTTTGTCACTAGTATCATACAGTGCAGCTCTGTTAAAGAGTCTTCTTTCCATTCTAGATTTAAATGTCACCTCCTCTTGAGGTCTGTTATTCAGATCCCCTGAAGAACTTGTTTTCATCTCTGAGCTCTTTCACTAGTTTCTCTGTCTTTTCTACATATGATCATTTTGTACGTTTGAAGACAATTATTTGGTTCACTGTGTTATTCCTACCTGAACATGCAGAAATCCAGGATTGTCTCTAGAATCCTCAGCACTGATTCAAAAACATTGGACTATTTTATGTAGTGTTGTAATAAACATAGAGGTTTGGGTATCTCTTCAATATATTGATTTTCTTTCATTTGGAAAAGAAATATTAGTAACCAAGATACAGAATCAATCTAACTATCCAACAACAAATGAACAAATAAAAACAATGTGATATATACACATACATAATGAAACACTATTCAATCTTTAAAAAATGAAATCCTGTTGATGCAGGATATGTAAGTCCCCCAAATTGGGGGTTAATCTGTGAGGGTTCTAAGCTTCTCCTGGGAAATAATTCAAGGGCACGCTGGTGTTGTTTTAAAAAGCAATCTCGTATTGAACTGTATCTCTTCAATGTGGAGAAGGGCTAAGAGTCAGTGTGCATGGAGTCAGCAAGGTATGGGTTCTTGGCAACTGTATTTATACTTACATAAACCCAGGTTCGATTACATGCAAATTAAGGGGTTGATTATTCAGATTTTTCTTGAAAAGAGACCATAACTTCCAGGTCATTGACATGGAAAGAGGTGATAACTTCCAGTTAACTGCCATGGCATTTGTAAACTGTCTTAGAACTGATGGGAATGTCTTATGCTAATGAGAAATGAGGGCAGCTAGGGATCACTTTCATTTCCATTCGCTGCTTCCAGCTGGTTTTCTTACTTTTTTCTGTCTGACCAAGATCTTTTGGTCAGCAGGGTTGTGACCAGAAAATAAGTTCTGTTGCCCCCTCAGAGATTAAATACTCCTCTTTAATATTAATGGGGCTACAGCAGGGCAGAAGTCCATCTTCTGTAACTGCTTCTCACTGATTTTATGGGTATAGTCCCTGACTAGCATTGGAAGAGTAAACTTTCTCTGGATACCTGATCAAAGGGACCCAATGGCATGATGTTTTTATTTTCTGGGTCAGAACCTTGTGGCAGCATCATCTTTATGTGAAATCTAGAAGATATAAATTTGCTAGGAGGCTGAAGAAGAAAATTACAATTTGAAACCAGAGAAAAATTAATGCTTCTATGCCCATATTATTTATTTATATGTTTGAAAAAAAATTAGCCTTAAGTTTTCTAGGGTTAGTAAGTGTAGGTTATGGAGTTCACCTTTTCTGCCTGCATAGATTCATAAGAAACAGGTTTAATCATAGACAGGTGTACCAAGTAGTGACCTCCTGAAGTTTAATAGCAATGGGGGTCATTACTAACATCTGATAATGAAAGGACTTTTTATTTTGTTTGTAATTTATCATCAGAGCATCTTTTATTTTTATTATTTGTTAAAATGTTTAGCATGACTAAATCTTTTGGTTTAACAAGAAGGTATTTTTTCCCCCTTTGGAAAAAAGGACAATATTTCATACTTTTGAAAGGCATCATGAAACTGTCCTAAATATCAAGTGGGGCATAGTGAAGTCTCCTGTCACGGCCTAAGTTTCTCAGGTTTCTTTGGGAATTCCTTTGGCCAAGGCACACAGAGTCAAAAGATTTATAGACAATTAAACATTCTAGGCCAGACAGGAATGGAGGAGACCAGGCACTCGTTAAAATTTAAAATCATTTCAAGAAATATAAGAATCAAAAACTGAAACCCAAAAATAAGGTTACACTTAAAAAAAATGAAGTGTATAGAATCAAATTATTCTTGGAGAAAGATTGCTTTTATAGACCACTAAGATTAAATATTTTATCATCAGGCCAAAATAACAGGAGAAGAAAAAGTTTAAAAACCTGACAAAAAAAAGCTAAAGGTGAGAGCCGTTACCCCAGGCCTTTCTAAAGGAAGCAAGAGCTGAAAGCAAGATATGACAACAGTTGAATCTCTGAGACAAAAATCTGAGGTGTACGAAAAGAACCTACTCATAGCATTAAAAGCTTTATTGTCTGTAAGCTGGTGAACCAATCCCTTAAAAAAGTTTGGTTTTGACATGAAGACCATTTTTAAGGAAGCCTATTGTAAAAATTTTCTTTTAATTACAGCTTGCCTAATCACACACAAAATTTCATAAATCCCCCTTCACGAACCCTGTTGTGACTTACACAGACCATCAACAATATGCTTTCATATTCTTACTTGTCCTATACTACCTCTTTCTTACGTAACTGGTTCTTTTACCCTAGGACAATAATTTGCCACACAATATTCTTTTTAAACAAAATTACATTTTCATTTATTTATTTATTTCTGAGACAGAGTTTCACTCTTGTCACCCAGGCTAGAGTGCAATGGTGCAATCTCAGATCATTGCAACCTCCACATCCTGCCTCAGCCTCCCAAGTAGCTGGAATTACAGGTACCAGCCACCATGCCCAGTGGAAGAAGGAGTGTATTTTTTTTCTTTCTCACTAGAGAAATGGTTAGGACATTGTTATTGTCTATAGTACCATTTATTTTATTATTATCATTTTTTTTTTGAGGTGCAATGGCGCAATCTCAGCTCACCGCAACCTCCGCCTCCTGGGTTCAGGCAATTCTCCTGCCTCACCTCCTCAAGTAGCTAGGATTACAGGCATGCACCACCATGCCCAGCTAATTTTTTGTATTTTTAGTAGAGACGGGGTTTCACCATGTTGACCAGGATGGTCTCGTTCTCTTGACCTCGTGATTCACTCGCCTCGGCCTCCCAAAGTGCTGGGATTACAGGCGCGAGCCACTGCACCTGGCCAGTAGCATCTTTTCTTATAGTAGGCACACAGATTCTGTCCCTGGGGCAGAAAATCAGGGGCTCTTGTCTGTGTATCCTAGATGCTGATCACACAACACTTTCTCAGGATGGGCAATTCTTATGTGGTGGGGCTTAAGGCAACTGTTAACAGTTGTGCTTTTTGGCTATTTCTTTTTGTTCTTTTTTTTCACCTCTTTCGTCCTGTCTCTTTTGTTCTAAACTGTAAAGGTCACATTTATGGGTTGACTCATAGAGGTTTGAGGTATTATTGTTGCTTTTATAGCTTCCTCCTAATGGATGAAGTAGTGGGTCCCATATAAGGTGCTTGCTCATCTGCTCAGCTCCATGGCCTACCAGGAAAGATGATGGCTTTTAAAAGAGTCTTTGATTAGTGTTACAGCTCTATAGCATGGATCACCATCTCATTGTTTCTCACCAATCACTGCCTCTCACTATCTTGCCATCCCATCAGTTGCCACATCACCACATCTTGTCTGGTCAGCATTCACTGCAGTCTCAGTGATCAGCAGTGGCTTGCCATCTCACCACACAGTAACTGCCATCTCTGCTGTGTCTCACAACTTCATCAGTACTGCCCATCACTTGCTTTCTTTGTCCTTGGAAATGATGTAGGACATGTGACTTTGCAAGTTGGGGCTTAGCCTGTGGGGATCCTTAGCTTTTCCCAGGATAGCATTCAAGGGTAAGCCAGTGTTATTGAACAGGAATCTTTAAATGAACCAGAGCTGCTCCATGCAGAGCAGGGCTAAATCACAGGCAGTGTGCTCAGAATAAACAACATATGGGCTGTTGGCAACTATATTAACACTCATGTAAACCCACTTTAATGTACATGCAAACTGAGGGATGGTCAATGCAAATTGGGGGTTGGTTGTTTAGAACTGTCTAGAAAAGGGGCAGTAACTTCTAGGTTATTGCCATGAAAAAGGGTGGTAACTTTTGAATTTTTGCCATGGCATTTGTAAACTGCCATGAGGCTGGTGGTAGTGTCTTATGATAATGAGCAGGGAAGGCAGCTGAGAATTGCTTTCATAGCCATCTCCTGGTTTCTGTGGTTTCTTCACTTTACCTGTCTGGACAAGATCTTAATTTGGTTAGCAGAGTTGTGACCAGAAAGTAAATCCTGCTGATCTCCTTTCTCATTATCATTCACAGAAACATAGATGAACCTGGAGGGCATTATGTTAAGTGAAACAAGTCAGGCACAGAAAGATAAACACCACATGTTCTCACTCATATGTAGGAACTGAAATAAATTGAATTCATTGAAGTAAAGCGTAGAATCATGTTTTTCTGAACCTGGAAAGGTTAGAGAGGAGGAGGATAGAGAGGGAGGCTGGATAAAAGATACATAAGAGAAATAAGTTCTATTGTTCTATAGTACTGTAGAGTGAATATAATTAACAATTTATTGTATATTTTCATAAGGCTGGAAGATTTTGAATGTTCTCAGAACGAAGAAATAATAAATGTTTGAGGCAATGGACATGCTAATTAACCTAATTTGTTCATTACATATAATCAAAATATAACTGTGTATCCCATAAACATGTATAATTATTATATGTCAACTAAAAAGAAAACAGTATGGACTAAAGAGGTTATTTGAACCTTCTATCATTTCTCTCCCAGTGTTACATGGACAAATGATAATTTATACTCATTCTTTCTAGATGTGTCAATGCTCAAAACAGGAGCAAAGGCATCGGTATGAGGACAACACTAGCCCTAAAGAGTTAACCTATATCTAGGATATCATGAAACCTCACATTCCCAAACAGGTGTTTCTGTTCTAATTCATTAGGACTCACAATGCTTTAGTAGGTATTCCTAAGGATTACTCACTTTCTAAAAGAGTGAAAAGGACATAAATATTTTTTGAGGCAATATACTTCATAAAAATCATAGTAAAAATTTTAAGAATGAAAATCCAAGTACCATGTGTGTTACAAAAGGCTCTAGTTTATCTTTTAAAACAACGACTCTGAAAACATACATAGCACATAAATAACAAAATGTTTTTATGATTGTGTTAAAAAGCATATTACAAACAGAATTTACACAGTGCTTTTGCGTTCTATGAAAATATCCAACTATGAATGTGAATAAATTAGTGAGTTCAAATATTCATTAGAATATAATATTTAAGGGCACGCATTTTGGATTCACCCACAAAAAAAGGTTATTTACTTAACCAGATATGGCTAACTTATATTTTATCTCTTTCTGCTTTGTTTTTATTACTTATGAGGTAGAAATACTAAAAATAGCTAGTCCAAAAGATGGAATGAGATAATGCGTGTAAATTGTTGTGAACAGAAATTGTATCAGAAGAGCATTTCGTACATATTAGATATCTTATATATCATGTGTAGAAACTAAAAGCATATTTTGATAACTATGGCTGTTAATGGTTATATTTAGGTAGTCCAATCTTTGTATTTCCTTTTATTTTTTTTCCGGGTTTTCTAATGCTCTCTAATTAATACGCATTACTTTTTCAACCACAAAAATATCTATTTAAAAATGATCTCTTTAAGTTTCTCTAACTTCCCTTCCACTGAACACTCTGATATGATTTATATTAGGGCTATGTGGGTACATGAAATATATTACTCAAAATAATACAATACAATGCCCTTCATATAAAACTGGAGCTCAGGTGGTATTACTTATGAATAACCTGTCAGCAAGTATATGTCTAAATTTAGAATGTAGCAAGAATACTCAGCTTCCAGTTTTTATCGAATTAGCACCAGAAACAACACCGAAGTGAGTAAACTGAGTTTTCCTTAGGAAATCTTATCAGGTACCAGGCAGATCACATCTCTATTCAGGTAATTGTATTTTATTAAAGGAAAATATCTTAATACACTGAACTTTCCCAGGGGACATAGAGAATAGTTTGTCCTCTAATTTATCGTCCTCCACTATAAATTCGCCAAGAAAATATTCAATAAATATTCTTGACAAAATGCTCCATGAATAAACATTAGGAGCAAATTATACAAATATGTATTATCACAAAGATTTAAACAGGCAACAAATCTATAATGCTGACTGTTAGAGCTCAATTTTTAATGAAACTCTTCCAAGTTTTTCGGCTGATTATCCAGTCTGCTGTGTATTTCCCATATGGTCAAATGCATGGAACCAGCAGACATATGGCCAGGTTAAATAAGCAGTCTTCAGCTGTACACCTCAGTGGAAACGACTGTCAGGCAAGGGCTGGTGGTGAGCATTCATTGATTTGGACTTCCTGTGACTCAGCCACCTAAGAGAATCTATCCTTCTGGGAATAAATTTGCAAATATGAAGTCATTCATAAGCTTTTCTTTGTATTTGGAACTGTAGAATTTATACATACTAATCAAAATTATTGATTGATTACCCTAAGTTTTCCACTGAATACCTAGATATCTAGGTTCCTGCGATGGTTAATTTTATATATTACCTTGACTGCATCCTGGCGTACTCGTATATGTGGTTAAACATTATTCCTGGATATGTCTCAGAGCATGTTTCTGGATAATATTAACATTTAAATCAGTAGACTGAATAAAGCAGATTGACCTCCCTGATGTAGATGAACCTCATCCAATCCATTGAAAGCCTAAATAGAATAAAAGGCTGGGTAAGTATTAATTTTCTTCCCTTAATTGTCTTTCAGCTGGGGCATCAGTCTTGTGACTTTGCACTAGGCCTCAGAAAAGAACTTGACGTCTTACCTCTTTGATTACCAGTTCGCAGAACTTGTCAGTCTTACCTATTTGGTTACCAGTTTGCCTACTGCAGATCTTGAACTCCTCAGCCTCCATAGTCTTATAAACCAGTTTCTCATAAGAAGTCTCTCTCTCTCTCTCTCTCCACACATACACACACACACACACACACACACACACACCTATGTATATATATAGGTTCTGTTTCTCTGAAGAAACATCTGTTCCCATTTTTTCTATCTCTCTGGAGAATGCTAATATGGCTCCTTTCCAGCTTTTGCATTCATTTTCCATAAGAACATCAACATGTTTTATAGCTTACGCTGTCTTAGTTTCCTTATCTGTGAAATCAGATTATTCTATCTATGGTTTATATATCACAGGATTTCACAGATTTTAGTATCAATGAACATAAAGTCAATGAACATAAAAGTGTTTGATATTTGAAAGGTGCTTTGAAAAGTAGGTCATATAATACTAATTATTATAGATTAAATCCAAATTATTCTTACATGCATGTATAAAATACGTTTGTTTAACAATGATGTACAGTGCAATGAAGACATGAAATACATGAAAATTGCTATGGTAACTGAACTGAATCACCAAGAAAGTCCAAGTTTAAGATTATAAATGTTATAAAGTGGCCGCATTGTGTTCTTTTTGCTTAGAATTGACTTGGCTATGCAGGCTCTCTTTTGGTTCCATATGAAGTTCATGGTGTTTTTATCCAGTTCTGTGAAGAAAGTCAATGGTAGCTTGATGGGGATAGCATTGATTCTGTAAATTACATTGGGCAGTATGGCCATTTTCATGATATTAATTCTTCCTAACCATGAACATGGAATGTTTCTCCATCTGTTTGTGTCCTCTCTTATTTCATTGAGCAGTGGTTTGTAGTTTTCCTTGAAGAGGTCCCTTATGTTCCTTGTGAGTTGTATTCCTAGGTATTTTATTCTTTTTGTAGCAATTGTGAATGGCAGTTCGTTCTTGATTTGGCTCTCTTTAAATCTGTTATTGGTGTAGAGGAATGCTTGTGATTTTTGCACATTGATTTTATATCCTGAGACTTTGAAAAATATGGAATGCTTCACAAATTTGTGTGTCATCCTTGCACAGGGGCCATGCTAATCTTCTCTGTATCATTCCAATTTTAGTATATGTGCTGCCGAAGTGAGCATGTCTGTTGTGTTTTATATTCATCAATATATTATCCATTACCTTGTTTCCTTAACTTCTAAAATAATTTCCTGTTTTATTACCTATACATTTACACCAATATTATCAATATGCACCAAAACATACAAATGTATATACCTTATTTTATCTAGCCAGTAATTTATATTTTGACCACTTGGCTTATTTTCCTCTTTATTTTTAATACCATGGATAATAATATTAGTATTTTGCATGAAGCTTTTCTATCTTTTACATTATTTATGCAGGTTGGCTTTCTAGCAAAGTAATTGCTTTGTCAAAAGACATTAGTCTTATTTTTCTAAAATATTTAAAACCTAAAACCAAATGAAAAGATACGTGCATATGACATAAGTCATAGTCAGTCACATTTGATGCAACTCTATGACTTTGGATTTTCCCCAACTATCCTCCAATTAGGCTATAGAAATTCAGTAGGTAAAAATAGTTTCTTATTTAAAAAAAAAAAAAGTTGTGAAATTATCCTTCTGACAAGGAATTATTATTTATTATTATTTTTTGAGCTGGAGTCTCACTCTGTTGCCCAGGCTGGAGCACAATGGCAAGAACTCGGCTCACTGCAACCTCCGCCTCACAGGTTCAAGCTATTCTCCTGCCTCAGCCTCCTGAGTAGCTGGGATTACAGGCACCTGCCACCATGCCCAGCTAATTTTTGTATTTTTAGTAGAGATGGTTTTTTGCCATATTGGTCAGGTTGGCCTGAACTCCTGACCTCAAGTGCTGCACCCTCCTTAGCCTCCCAAAGTTCTGAGATTACAGGTGATAGCCACGGTGCCTAGTCTCTGACAAGGAATTATTAACCAGAATATATAAAGAGCTCAAACAACTCGGGGCTGGGTGCAGTGGCTCACGCCTATAATCCCAGCACTTTGGGAGGCCGAGGCGGATGGATCACGAGGTCAAGAGATTGAGACCATCCTGGTCAACATGGTGAAACCCCATCTCTACTAAAAATACAAAAATTAGCTGGGCATGGTGGCGTGCACCTGTAGTCCCAGCTACTTGGGAGGCCGAGGCAGAAGGATTGCTTGAACCCAGGAGGCGGAGGTTGCAGTGAGCCAAGATCAAGCCGTTGCACTCCACCCTGGGTAACAAGAGGGAAACTCTATGTAAGAAAAAAAAAAAAAGAGCTCAAACAACTCAGTACCACAAAAAAAGCAAATAATCCAATTTAAAAATGGGTAGAAGATCTAAATTTTTAAACAAGACATACAGATTGCCAACTAGTATATAAAAATATTCAACATCGCTAATTACTAAGGAAATGCAAATGACAACCATAATAAGATATCATCCTACCCCAGGTAAAATGGCTTTTATAAAAAGAAAAAGAAAAAAAAAGAAACAGATACTGAAGAGAACATGGAGAAAGGGGAATGAAAATTAGTATAGCCACTATGGAAAACTGTATGGATGTTCTTCAAAATACTAAAAATAGTTCTACCATATGGTTTCATAATTCCACGATTAGGTATATATCCAAAAAATAAAAGAAAATCAATATATTGAAGAGATATCTTCACTCTCACGTTTATTGCAGGACTATTCACACTACCCAAAATATAAAATCAACACAACTGAATATTTTTCAGCCATAGAAAACAACACAGATGAATCTAAAGGTCACTCTGTTAAGTGGAATTAGCCCAGCAGAGAAGGACAAATATCACATGTTCTTACATATGGGAGCGAAAAAGTGGATCATATGACAATAGAGAGGAGGTCTGTGGTTACCAGAGACTGGGAAAGTTAGGGGAGAAGAGAGAATAAAAAGATGTTGATTAATGGGTGTAAAAATACAGTTTGAGAAAATAAATAGGATCTAGTGGTTGATAGATAGTAGGGTGGGTATAGTTTACAATAATCTATTGTACATTTCAAAATAACTAGAAAAGAATAATTTGACTGTTTCTTTGTGGCATAAAGAAAAAATAACATAGTTAAGGTGATGGATTACCCAAGCATATTGATCTGATCTTTACAAATTATATGACTGTATTAAATTATCACATGTATCCCCAAATTGTGTACATCTATGATGTATCAATTAAAAAACAGATAAAATAAATTGATATCATTTTTCCATTCTTGGATTATAAGGGGTAAGTCTGTCTAGGTCCTTAAAATCCAAAGGAAATATCACTCTGTGTATCTAACTGTAATGACCCATTAAATAGTCTGTTCAAAAAGATATTCTGTGCTCACTTCAATTTCTACCTGATTATTTCATTCCTATTAATAATATTTTAAATGTTTGAATTAATATGGCAGAACAAAACAATTAGCTAAAGTCACTAGAATATATCAAATCAATTTCTACATTATGGTGTAAAATAAATGTGATATTCTATCATGTTTATTAACTGATTATAGTAGAGACTTCAAGTAGATAATACTATGTATGCAAACTTCAGGCATTGTTTAATTTTAAATATTTTTAAGAACATGTAGTTACACTATATGCATAGTTTTGTGTATCTGTATGTATGTGAATACTCTTTTTGATCATAATCATGTCATCCTAAAACAAATCTTAGTTTAAATACATCAACCAATGACTTCTATTAATTAATTAAGTAAATCACTTGTTCTGTACCAGATTCCCTATCATCTTCTAAGTATATAAGATTAATTTATAATAACAAGCATAATTTTTGTTAAATTTATTCTTTCCATGGGGACCTCAAGTGCATTATTTCAATCCTCATATCTACCCCATGATGCAGTAACGTTGCTATCCTTGTCACAGGTAAGAAAACTTAACAGTCACTTGTCCAACATAATAGAGCTAGTAATTGGATAAATAAAGATATTCAAGTCACGACTATGTGGTTGCAAGTGACAGGCATATAAATTGAACTATGGTGGAAATTTGGTAATAGCTTTATTGGAGGGTGTATCAATAACTTATTGCTGAGCACGATCCACCTTAAAACGTAGTTACTTAGGAAAAACAAGAAAGAAAAGAGACACAAGGAAACTTAGAGGTGCTGGATATGTGTATTACTTTGACTGTAGCAATGGCATGAGTGTTTGCATATGTCCAAACTCTCATATTAATTATTTTTATTTGTTAAAAAATTGAGTATGTTGTATTTTGTGAGTACATAGTAGGTTTATATATTTATGGGGTATATGAGATGTTTTGATACAGACATATAAAGTGAAATAATTACATCATGGAGTATATAGAGTATCTGTCTCCTCAAGCATTTATCCTCTATGTTACAAATAATCCACTTACACTCAAGTTATTTTTAAATGTACAATTAAGTTATTATTGACTATAGTCACTTCATTGTGCTACAAATCTTATGTCTCATTCATTCTAACTATTTTTTTGTACCCATAAACCATCCCCACTTACTTCACCCCAACCCCCACCACTGCCCTTCCTGGACTCTGGAAACCATCCTTCTACTCTCTATGTCCATTAGTTCAATTGATTTCATGTTTAGATCCCACAATTAAGCTAGAATATGTGGTGTTTGTCTTTCTGTGCCTGGCTTATTTCACTTAATGATTCATGTTTTATTGGTTCATCATTTACTTTTTCTACTAAAGACAGGAGAAGTTTGCATACCCTAATTATAGTGTTATACGATTTGTGTCTTCTGTGTGCTTACTACTATCAGTGAATTTTGCACCTTCAGATGTTTTCTTCTTGCTCATTAACATCCTTTTCTTTCAGATTGAAGAGCTCCCTTTATTTAGCATTTCTTGTAGAACAGGGCTGATGCTGTTGAAAGCCCTCAATTTTTGTTTGTCTGGGAAGGTCTTTATTTCTCCTTTATGCTTGAAGGATATTTTTACCAGATATACTATTCTAGGGTAAAAGGTTTAGTTTTTTTTTCCTTCATCACTTTGAATACATCATTATGCCACTGTCTTCTGACATGTAAGATTTCCACTGAAAAATTTGCTGCCAGACATACTGAAGCTTAATGGTATCTGTTCGTATCTCTTGCTGCTTTTAGGATCCTTTGTTTATTCTTGGTCATTGGGAGTTTGGTTACTAAATGCCTTGAGATAGTCTCACTTTGGGTTAAATATACTTGGTGTTCCATAACCTTCCTGTACTTGGATATTAATATCTTTCTCTAAGTTTGGAAAGTTCTCTGTGATTATCCCATTGAATAGCATTTTTATCCCTACCTCTTTCTCTACATCCTCCTTCAAGCCAGTAAGTCGTAGGTTTGCTCTTTTGAGGCTATTTTCTAGATTTTGTAGGCATGTTTCATTGTTTTTTATTCCTTTTTATCTCCTCTGCCTGTGTAGTTTCAAATAGCCTGTCTTCAAGCTCACGAATTATTTCTTCTGGTTGGTCAGTTCTGCTATTAAAAGGCTCTGCTGCATCCTTCAGTATTCCAATTGCATTTTTCAGCTTCAGAAATTCTGTTGATTATTTTTAATTATTTTAATGTCTTTGTTACATTTATCTGATAGCATTGTGAATTCCCTCTCTGTGTTACCTTAAGTTTTGTTGAGCTTCTTCAACACAGCTATTTTGAATTCTTTGTCTGAAAGGTTGCATATTTCTGTTTCTCCCATTTAGTTATTCAGTTCATTTGATGAGGTCATGTTTCCCTGGTTGGTGTTGATAACTGTAGATGTTCTTTGGTGTCTGGGCATTGAAGAGTTAGGTATTTACTGCAGTCTTTGCTGTCTGACTGTCTGAGCTTACTTGTACTCATTCTTCTTGGGAAAACTTTCCAGATATTATAAAGGAATTGGGTATTGTTATATAAGCTGTATCTGCTTTAGGGGGCACCCAAGCCCAGTAATACTGTGGTTCTTACAGACTCATTGAGGTACTGTCTTGATTATATTGGACAAGATCCAGGAAAATTTTTTGGATTGCCAGACAGAGACTCTTGTTCCTTTTTCTTACTTTCTCCCAAATGAATGGAGCTTCTCTCTGTTCTGTGTCACCAAAAGTCACCATAAGTACCCATGTGGCCACCGTCACTATTACTGCAGTGATGATTAAGTCAGACCTGAAGCCAGAACAGCACTGGGTGATAACCAAGGTCTGCTGTGACCACTCCCCAGCTGCTGCCTATGTCCACTGCCTCAAGGCTCTACAGTAAGCTGGTGGCAAAGTCAACAAGGTTTATGTCCTTCCCTTTGTAGCAGTGAGTTCTCCCAGGCCCTAGAGGAGTCAAGAGGTGCCATGTGCTGTGTGGGAATCAAAGATTAGAGTCAAAAACCTTAGAAGTATATCTGGTGTTGTATTGTAGTGTGGCTGAGCTGGCACTCAAACCACAAGATGAAGTCCTTCCCACTCTTCCTTCCCTTTCCAAAGGCAGAGGATCCTCATCCCATGGCCACTGCCACCACAGGCCATGGTGAGTATTGCCGTACGACCACTGATGTTCCCTTAACACCCAAAGACTCTTAAGTCAGCTTGTGGTGAATGCTGCCTGGCCTGGAACTCACTTCAGGATAGTGGCCTCCTCTCTGGCCCAGGGTATGTCGGAAAATGCTGTGTAAGAGTCCAGTCCTAAATCAGGGACTTCACTTAGTGCTGTACCTTCCTGTGGCCATGCTGGTACCTAAGGGGCAAGACAAAGTTCCCTTACTCTTCTCTCTTCTTTTCTAAAAAAAAAGGAGTTTCACCCTATAGACACCACTGCTAGGAATGTGCTGAGTCTCACCTGAATCCAGCAGGTCAGGGGCTCACCTGAGGCCCTCCATGTAGTACCTGGGTATCACTGTTAGTTATTCAGGGTACAAAGGCTCTTCAGTTAGCATATGATGAATGCTGCCAGGACTGGGTCTTTCTCTTCAAAGCAGTGGGTTTTCTTCTGGCCCAGGGTGTGTCTAAAAATGTCATTCAGCAGCTAGGGTCTGGAATAGGTTCCTCCCAACTCTGACTGCTACCCTATCTTACTGTGGCTAAGATGGTATCCAAGATGCAAGACGAAGTTCTCCTCAAGTGGAAGGAAGGGGAGTTCCCTTGTGGAGCCATGAGCTGTGCAGCTGGGTTTGCAAGAGGGGTGATGCCATTGTTCCCAAAGCCACCCCTGTGTGTATCTCAGTAGGTTGTGTGACCTCCCGAGTCCATTGGTCCTTGGCCTTGTTCAGCACTAGCACTCACCTAAGAGTTACAGTTCTTATGGTCTAGACTGCTTTTCAAGTTTACTCAGAGACCCAGAGCCCTTCAGCCCATGGTAGCAAGGTTTGTAGAAGCTCAGGTTCTAAACAGTGGGATCGATGATTCCCCTGTGGCTATGGCTGCTTCAAATGCTCCCTCTGTGGGTCAGAGTCAGCTGAGTTTCTTCCAGTTGTTCTTTCTGCTCTAACAGGACAGCACCGAGTTCAATGCCTCACAATTGCTATGCTCTCCCTTTGCCAGTGCCGGGAGACACTCTGAGCACCATGCTGCGGTTTCTGGGGGTGGGGGTGGTATGGCATTCGTGATTCAGGACTGTTTTTTCAACTTCAGTGTCTTTTTTTTTTTTTTTTTTTTAAGGTAATATGCAGTTAAAACCAGGTACTATGAGTGCTCACTTGATTTTTGTTTTTTATGAAGGTTTTCTTTTTGAGCGTGTGTAGATAGTTGTTAAATTGGTGTCTTTGTGTGGGTGGGGCAATCAGGGGAGCCTTCTTTTCAGCCATTTTGCTCCACCCTTTAATTGGCTATTTTTAGAATAACTAATAAAGGTAAAATTAAAAGAGAGCAAAAGTAAGAATGAACAAGCAAGAGAAAAATAAATTAGCAATAGTGTAAAATGAAGGATTTACTGTTAGGGATTCAGAGAAACACCTCCAAGCGGGTTTGTGATTAAAACACTGAATGCTTCTGGGAGCACAAAAGGCTTGCCTGCCCTAGCTTGTTCTTATCCAGACAAGACATGGGCAGCTTCATTCTCTGGCATTGAATATAAAGTTTATCATCAAGGGGTTGCCTCTTAGCAATGTCATTCTAAGAAAACCAGTGAAGAAAGTTGGATGTCACCCCAGTTTGGGAATAATTACTAAGTATGTTTTCACCACGTTACTTTGTCACTTAAAGTGTTAACTTCCTCTGAGCTACTATTTCAGTTTATCTCCATAACCTATTATATTCTATCCTCTTAAATGGAATTATATTTTGACACTACGCAAAAGCCGTTAAAACAACTAGTAAAACATTTCAAACTAAATGCATGCAACCATTTTATTTCTCAGGAAATGTGTAACACTAAGATGAATACTAATCATTGTGGATTCATGGTGTATTAAGTAGTTCTGAAATAGTTTATCAAGAAAAAAATTTAGAGGAGATGTCTTCTGAAGGATGTTAAGCCTAAAGTCCAATTTGCTAAATCTTTCATTCAGGAGGAAAATAGGAAGCAATTGCAATGGATGCAGCAGGGATGCTAAGTTGTACAGAATTGTTCTTACCATTAAATAAACAACCCAACTAAACATTTCTTTTAAAGTAAGAGGCCAGGAAAAATGCATTCAATTTAGGACCCATACTCAAGCATCTGGACCTTTAAAAAAGAGAGCTAAAATTTGTCAAACTTTTTCTGTTCATAGATAAGAAAAATTTTTCATGGATGTAGTAGAAGTCACAGGTGAGATTGGGACTTACTGTCTGCTTCATCCGGGAATCTCTTTTGGGTGGATTTTAGGATTTTAAACATTATTAAATACTAATAGTGACATTTGCCACTTGGTGTTTAATATGTAGTAGTTCACATATTAACTCCTCCGGGAAGAATGTACATCTTCAAAAGCTAAGAAAATGACAAATATAATATGGCAGAAAGAACAAGTCAGTTTTTACAGAGTATATCTACTCCTTCAAACAAAAAATCTCAGTGCCTATCAAGTATCTCATTGTTCTCTGTAAAGTAAATGATACTGTTAAGACACATACTGCTGCAGCTCTTCCGATTCAATGTATTTTCTCTGTGATTAAAGAACTAAGGTTAGGCAAATTTAACATCTTAGCACTATTCTATTCTGACACTTTGTTCCCTTTTTCTAAGAAATGGAATATAAATGTACATCTGCTCCAATTTTCTACTCAGACTGGACCTCTTCAAGTTCTTTTTCACCACATCATTAGAAGCTATGTCTGACTCATTTCTATCTTTCTTGTATGATGAGTCTTTCTTGAATATGTGTTGCTTCTCCAGAGAAACAGTAATCTCCTAAAGAGTAGCAATAACCATATTTAATATATAGCTGGGTTCTTTGCAATAGGGTATCGTTTTATTTTGTTTCTACTTTTTTTCTTTGATTTGTTTTTTTTTAAGTTTTACACCCATGATGCCTTGAGTTTGAATCAAAACTCTAATGTTTACCACTTGTGTGAGCCATGTGTAATTATTTTTTCTGAAGGCTCAGTATTTCAGCTTTTCTGTCTGTAAAATAAAGATTACTATTATACATAATTCTTAGGGTTTTGTAAGTATAAAATGATATTATACCTGTAAAGTGCTTTAAAAAGTGTCTAGTACATGCTAGGCATTGAAATAATATTGCAAATTTGTATTAACTTGACAACACTCTAATTAAGCATTACATATGTATATGTAATAATAATAATCCTCCATTGTAGCAGACCTGGGATATATATTGGTAGAAAGTTTGAAATAATTATACTATTAATGATCTATTTGGCACTGACACTTGAATATATCTGACACTAATGCACAAATATTTAATGTTTAAAGACCAAAGTAGTACTTCTTTTTAGGTTCAGAACAGTTCCATCCTGTCTCCACTGTATCATTGCAACTCTAACCCTACATGTTATGTAAATCTCGGAGCAAACATTATATCCTGATGCCCCAAAGTCTCTAATTTTTCAATTATCTATTTTTTTTCTGATTTTCTCTCCCACTAACTTTTTGAATCCAATTTTAATTCTACCTTTCCTCTGTTCTATTTTCTCTCACTCTTAAAAAGGAAATCCAGTGATCTTTCTTAACTTCTTGCTACTTGTTAAGATGAATTTTTCATATTGACCTTATATTAGGGTATTATTTATCTAACAGTACAGTCATGTGCTGCACACTAATGTTTTGGTCAACTATGGACCACATACATAATGCTGTTTCCATAAGATTTTAATGGAGCTGAAAAATTCCTATTACCTAGAGATGTCATAGCACAATGCATTTCTGAGGTATTTGTAGTGATTTACAGTAAATAAATCTATTGCATTGCCAGGCACGTAACAAACAGTCTTAACACAATTGTGTAGGGTACAAAACACTTGATAATGATAATGAACAACTGCTTCTGGTTTATGTGTTTATAATACTACATGTTTTATTATTGCTTTAGTGTATATCTCTTCTATTTATTAAAAAAATGTTAGCTGTAAAACAACTTCAGGCAGGTCCTTCAGAAACTATTTCCGGGCCAGGTGTGGTCACTCACACCTGTAATCCCAGCACTTTGGGAGGCTCAGGAGGGTGGATCACAAGCTCAGGAGTCAAGACCAGCCTGGCCATTACGGTGAAACCCTGTCTCTACTAAAAATACAAAAAATTATTCTGGCATGGTAGTGAGTACCTGTAGTCTCAGCTACTTGGGAGGGTGAGGCAGGAGAATTGCTTGAACCTGGAGGCGGAGGTTGCAGTGAGCAGAGATGGCGCCACAGTACTCCAGTGTATGGGTGACTGAGCGAAACTCTAAATAAATAAATAAATAGATTTAGTACATGTTGTGTAGCTCAAGTGTAAAGTGTTTATAAATCTATAGTAGTGTACAATAATGTCTAGCTCTTCATATTCACTCACTGACTCACCAAAGAAACTTCCAGTCATGCAAACTTCATTCATTGTAAATGCCAAATACAGGTGTACCACTTTAAATCTTCGGTACCATTATTTTTTATTGTATATTTAGATGCCTAAATGCTTCGTTGTATTATAATTGCCTACAGTATACAGTACAGTAATATGCTATACATGCTTCTAACCCAGGAGCAACATGCTATACCATATACCCAGGTATATAGTAGACTATCCATCTAGGTCTGTGTAAGTACACACTACGATATTTGCACAATGACAAAATTGCCTAATGATGCATTTCTCAGAATGTATCTAATGTATGATAATATTCTATTAAACATGAACTCATAGAGAAGCAAAGAAGAGATAGTCAATGGCACTGCTATTAAAACACACAGAGTATATATAAGGTTACTTGTACTTCTCAATAAAGTAAATAGACACCTAGTTCATAAAGGTGTCAGAATGTGTCCAAGACTGTGGTTACTGTGACATTTAACAGGAAGCATTTATTAGCTTTTAAGCACAGAAAGGAAAGGAGATATCTCTGTAAGTATTATTATCATGTGAAATCCCTCAAGAATTGCTTTACTGCTTAGTGGCTGCAGTGTACTGCCTCCTCCTCATGTTGCTGTTATACATGGACAGATTAATTTCTGTCTGGTGCTTTGGCGCTCCATTAGATCGTTTTTGATGACTAAACTAACTTGTAAGACCTTTTTATTGAATTTTCCAGGCAGCCAGAGGACTTGCCAAAGGGATTTTTGTATAAGAGCCAAGGCTTTTTATTATATAGTGATTTCACACATGGTCTAGTGAGAGAAGACCTTTAATTTTTGCCTTGTAGAGGCCACTACACCACAAAATGGGGAGATGAGACATTGACAAATTTCTCTTGATATTTCTCAAGGATGTTCTGGTCTGTGGATAGTTCTTAGTTGAATGAACTTTCTGTGAGGGGAGGTGGACATTGAGATTTCCTATACCTTCATCCTTCATGTCAATCAAAGTCTCTTGATATTTCTGTTGCAGAGATTATTGGGATGTCTAATGGTATATAGCAAATACCCGCTATGAACTAGGTACTGTGCTGTAAGTATCCATTTGTTATTTCAAAGCATCCTCATACCAATCATAAAACAGTAAGTAACATTACTACAATATTACAGAAAAGTAGAGCAACCCAATTCAGAGATTTGGATAACATGAAACAGATCTGAATGTGCATATTTTTGAGTTTCAGGTGAGTTTTAATAGAAGACCTCTTTTACTATTCAAATGGTAAAATTATACCATCTTATATCTGATAACTGTAGCCAAGGTTATTAGAAAAATAACAGCAGGAATTGGTTGTTGATTTAAGGATTTTGCTTTATAATGTACTTTCTTCTGAAGTGAGTAGTCAGTACCTAATTTGAAAAATATGCACATGCATTAATGTATAAAGACGAAAATGATAATTAGCCAAATCCTACCATTCAGAACTAATTAAAGGCATTCTTTGCTTTGTATGTTTTCAATAGGGACATTTCAGTTCCAATGCCTTATTAAAATGACACACCAGTCTCTCAACAACACAGTTCAAATGTCAGTTACCACAGTCTATTGACTGTGAGCAATTGGATAAAATACAAACTTCACTGTTAATTCTTGAGTCCACAAATCACTACATGAATGGCAAATGTGCATCATGATTCAGGGATCAATCACATTACTTCTTTTCACATTTGGCAGTGACTGGACACTGCACATCTATTTTTTAGGTCATGCATAGAAAGAAAGTTATGTAATTGTGTTGCTTTCTTATCTGCCAGTGATGAACCCAAGTAACATTTTACAAAATCTGATAATCAAAAGAAAGAATTAAGGCTGGGCACGGTGGCTCACATCTGCAATCCCAGCACTTTGGGAGGCCACGGCAGGCAGATCATGAGATCAGGAGTTCAAGACCCATCTGGTCAACATAGTGAAACCCCATCTCTACTAAAAATACAAAAAATTAGCCAGGTGTGATGACACGTGCCTATAGTCTCAGCTACTTGAGAGGCTAAGGCAGGGGAATCACATGAACCTGGGAAGTGGAGGTTGCGGTGAGCTGAGATCACACCATTGACTCTATCGTGGTGAGTCTGTGATAGTGTGAGACTCCAAAAAAAGAAAAAGAAAGAAAGAAAGAAAAGAATGAATCAATGAATTAGGTAACAAGGATGGATGTGCAGAAAAGAAACAAAAAGTGATAGCAACGAAACTGAAACTGGATTTGATTAGAATATTTGGGGTGTTGAAAAATGAGAACACGTGGACTCAGGAAGAGGAGCATCACTCACTGAAGGCAGTTGACAGGGGCTAGGGGAGGGATGGAGAAGTGGGAAGAGAGGGGAGGGATAACATGGGGAGAAATGCTGGATATAGTATGCACCTATGCAACAACCCTGCCTGACTTGCACATGTACCCCAGAACCTAAAGTAAAATAAAATAAAATAAAATAAAAAGAAAATGGCAATAGCAAAGTGATGAATATCCTGGAGGAAGTAACAATATGTACACAAGACGGCAGAAATGTTTACCACTCTTTGCTTGAATTGAAAATAAAATGAAATTACAGAATAAACAGCTGACCATGGGAAAACGGTCACTGCCACAGTTTAAGAGACTCCGGATATGCAGTCAGGGAAACTTAGTGAAGGTAAATTTACTATCATACATGAGGAATGTGGCTGTGACAACAAAGATGAAACTAACCCAGAGGAAATGATGCTCACAAAAACTTCACTGTAAAAGAGTAGTTCCTTCAAAAGTATAGTTCAGAGCATTTTATGACATATAAAGCATGAAGAATAAAGTGTTGGAAAATGATGCAAACTTGGAAAGGTCTATCATAATTTATTAAGGCATACAAAAGATACCCCGTATGATAAATTATACAAGAAAAAGAAAATAAGCACAGTCAGACTACACCTGACCAGTTTATTTTTTAGCATGGAATAAAACATTTTAATGGATGAGTCCCTAGTGTTTTAATTAGAGTACACAAAATAAATCTCAATTTACTACTTTCTTTTTATTTGCTAGATATATCTGTGATCAAAAGCAAGAGAGTTTTCATCATTTTCACAATTTTTATAATGATCACAAACAATCACAACTTTTCCAACTGATTATTAAGACCACTTTTCTTTCTTTTTTTTTTCATATGAGACAAAGTCTTGCTTTGTCTGGAGTGCAATGGTGCAATCTCAGCTCATTGTAACCTCTGCCTACCAGGTTCAAGCGATTCCCCTGCCTCACCCTCCTGAGTAGCTGGGATAACAGACGTGGGCCACTATGCCAAGCTAATTTTTGTATTTTTAGTAAAGATGGGGTTTCAACATTTTGGCCAGGCTGGTCTTGAACTCCTGATATGATCAATCTGCCTCGGCCTCCCAAAGTGCTGAGATTACAGGCATGAGCCACCATGCCTAGCCCCAATTTTTACTTTCTATGTGCATGGATATGTTTGTGGCTCTGCACTACTGTCCAAACTGAGGACATCTGGTACTGTATAAAACGAGGTTGTTCTCATGACCAGAGTCCACTTAATTTTACCCTAGAAGACCTCATCTGTGTTGGAACATTTGCATTCATCCATGGCTGTTCACTGGCTTTGGGTTGCATGGTCTAGCTATATCTAGGGACTCTTGACACTTAGGGTCTGTCTCCAACCCAAAGCTATGTTAATTATGATGCATAACTCTAACAGCTACATGTTCTCCACTGCAGGAGCCATTTTGAATCTCCCTGGAAATAATCGCTTACTTCTTTGTTCCAAATGACAACTAGATTTCTCTTTGTTTCCCAGTGCTACACGACCTTTCTTGCACAAAGACACTAAAGAATTGACTGCTATTACCAATCACTTCATATTAAATCATTTTGATAATTTTGATGTGCTACACAAATTGCATCATTATTTATTTTGCTTTGTTCAATGAAAATTGTTACATAGGCTTTCATTTTTAAAGGAATTACTACTCCTTAATACTGATACTGCACTGGCTATATGAAAAGACATCATGTGACTGAATCGTAATTAGTTTCTTTTTGATGTCTTAGGTGGATTTAGATTTTAATAATTCTAAATATGACTGCAGAAACCATCTTTTTCTTCAAATTGTTCATATTTGAGATTATTTCCTAACTGATATTATTAAGTTAAAAAGCATAAACATAAGAATATATATATATACTAAACATATTTTTCTGGTAGTATACTTTTAATTTCCTTTGCTTTAAAAAAACCACATCACATTCTGGGTGAGTTTTTTCTAACAGGATCTGAATCCCTCTGCTCATAATGGAATAATAGTTGACAAAAATAATGTGGCAGGATTTTGTTTCTTCTGCTTTCAACCTGCACATAGAGTAGCAAGCAGAAGCAGTGAAAGGAAGCTCATTTTCTTATTGCTATTTAATAAAGGAGTATTTCAAAGCAGAATACTATTGTATGCAAGTTACTGCAACCAAGGTAAAAAAATCCACATTGGAATCACAGTTCCAAAATATGTGACTGAGAATACATGTTTTGGCATTTTTTTAATTCTTAAGTTCAAGAGAAAAGATGTAATATTTTCTTATTCATTTTTATCAATTAAAGAAACAAACTGAAAAGTATTTGCAGATTAAATCTTTCTAAATATATATTCCTTCATCTATTGGCAGAACTAGTTTATCTGCTTTTCTGCTTGTATAGAATCCATTTGCTTGTCAGCTCCAAAGAAATGCCTACTAATCACTAATACGTCACTGTTCCACTCATTTGAGGCTCAGGATTAATATGAGGCATTGAAAACCAAATCAAAATATTTTACAATAGCAAATAGAATAGAGAAATAATTTTGTAAACATTTAGAAGACTTTTATTGCCTTGAAGTGAAAGTATTTTATCCTATAATTTAACAAGGGTTTGCTAACTCTTTACTATGTATATCAATCATAATTATTTAAAATATTCTTGTAAAAGAGGAAGTCCTGTATGAACAAACATGATCCGAGCCTTCTGCCCACAGTCACATACTGACTCATCAAAATGATTATCAAAGCTTCTGGATCACCTGTTCACCTGTTGCTTCATTTTTCATTTCCTCTTAGTTTCTTTTTCACCTTAAAATATTGATTATTAAATATCATGTATGAAAAATCGAAGAGGCTCTGTAAGATCTTATTTTTATGAAAGATAATATATTTATATACTTATTAGAAATGAGTATCCAGCTAAATCGAAGCTTGGTGCCAGTGTTTAAAGATCTAGCCCAGTCACACTTGCCCTTAACTTGGGCTTGCACAGTTCAACATCACACCTGAGTGTCTGTGGAGTTTATCAGGACTCTTTACCCCTAATGGGTTCTGAATTCCATTTATACCTCTCTGCAATACTGGGTAACTGCTAAAATCTTTGCTGAGCTTCCTTTCTGAGGTACCTTTCTTTTTATTCTTTGAACTTTCTACTCTGTATTGAATAAATAGAAATGAGTAAAGACATTTAGGAAATAAGCCAAAACAAAGACCTAGATCTCCTTAATGAGCAGACCTTAACATGAAAGTGGCAAATACTTGTAAGGAAATAAATGACATAGTGAAAAATTTTAACAGAAAATTGGAACCTATTTTTAAATATTAATAGAAATTTTAGAATTGAAAAATAAAATTTCAGTTTATAGATTTATCAACAGAGAGGACATAGGAGATTTAAAAGAAAAGCTAGAAAATAGTAAATGTAAAAATCTGCCAAAATAAAACATCCAGATTGAATCATAAAGAGCAGAAAGTGAAGGAATACATAGAAAATAATATCAGAGACAAAAAGATAGTGGTTACAGGTAGTAATCAAATGCAATTAGAAACTCAAAAGAGGGAAGAGAGAATGATGAAAAAGTAGTATTTCAACAGCTGATTCCATGGAATATTCCAAACTTGGTAAACAACACCAACCTGTAGATTTAATGTATTCTAGGAACTCCAAGCAGAAAAAACCAAAACTATAAACAAAACCAACACCTAACAAAAACAAACAAACATAAAAACCCTAGGGATATATCGCTACTGAAAATTAAAAGAGAAAATTTTAAAAATGAACAAAAGAAAAATATACATTATCAAAAAGAGATCAGCTTTAAGATTTAAAGGTGATATCTCAGCAACAATGATGGAGCCCGGACACAACAAAATGACGCCTTTGGAGTGCTGAAGGAAAATGATTGCAAGTTTGATTTCTATAACCAATAAAAGTATCCCTCAAAAATAAAAGTAAAAAAAAAACATTTTGACCAAAAAAAGCTTAAAACATTAGAGAAGAGCAGACTTACAGTAAAGAAATTATGAGAAAAAAAATATGTTGTTCAAGCGTTAAGGCAGAAGAAAATCCCAGACAAAAAATCAGAAATGAAGAGAAAGGAAGAAGACCATGTCGAAGGATTAAATATGCTGCCAATTTAAAAATAGATTATCTATTTTACACAAATTTAAACTATCCTGTGAGATGAACATATGTGTAGAAATAGAATACATGGCAACATCAACAGAAAATAAACTTTTCGATGGAGCTTAAATATCTAAAATACTTATATTTTCTTGTCAATGGTAAACCTACTAATTTATACTAGGTTCTACCGAGTCAAGAATATTCAGAGTGATTAAAAGAAAACATGTAAAACTAGAGTAAAGCATGCAAATTTAGGAACTAGTAAAAACATTGAATAATTAAGATATTGATTTCATTAATAAAAAGATTAGAACAAAGAAAGATTGAACTAAGAGAAAATAAAAATTTAGATAATAGACTTAAACCAAAAATGTCGATATGTGAAATATGAATACAGGAATACTTCAAAAAAAAAAAAAGGAAAAAATCAACTACATGTTATTTTTAAAAGTCACAAACTATGTATAAGAAAGGAGAAACATTACAAGTAAAATTGTAAAGTTTTGATTACCATTTCAAGATGTAAGACGCTTGGAAGTTATCACTCTCATTGACAGAACAAGAAAAAATCTGAAGAAACTGAAATCTACAAGTTTGCTTGGGTCCATGGGAAAACTGAAGTCCCAAGACAGAAGTGTGAACTTTGAAAACTGTAGAAATGGTTAAATGCAAAGAATCATTGCTTATCAGGAAAGCCCACTTACATCAGTCTGTCACTGAGGCCATTACTGGAATAGAAAAACTTAAATCATAATAGGTGAAAAACTGGAGGCTCAGTGTGAACAAGCTTGAGAGTTAAAATCTCCAGGGGGCCTGGTGTTAAGGGAACCCAAAACTTTCTTGAGTTTTACCTCCAGGAACCCCACTAGGTTCTTGGTGTGCAGAATAAAATAAAAATCCCCTCATATTTATCAGGTGGAAAAGAAATGTAATAATTTTTAAATGCTTTTGATTATTCTGTTCTCTTTAATAAAATCATATCTGCAAAAGAAACTATTTTACCAGAGCCTCACAGCTTTGAATTGTACCAAAGAATAGCCAATCTGGAGGAAGGGCAATACTCTGTTCTAGACCCCAAAATATCAACAACAAGAAACAATCCAATTAACAAATAGGCAAAAGTTCTAAACACAATTCACCAAAAAAGATAGGCAGCAGATATGTACATGAAAGACGCAAATAAAACTCAAACTTTTATTTGCAGCTCTCTAATAAAAATATCATGTTTTCTTAGGGAAGTGCAGGTAAAAATAAGACACTACCATATACCTGTTAAAATGCCTAAAATCCAAAACACAGAACCAAACTCTAGGGAGGACATGAAGCAACAGGAACTCTCATTCACTGTTGATGGGAATGTAAATGGTACAACTTTGGAAGGCAATTTGGCAGTGTCTTGTGAAACTAAATATAGTTTTATCATAAGATTCAGTAACTGTACTCCTTTCAAATGAGTTGAAATATACGTTTACACAAAACTTGCATACGGATGTTTATAGGAGTTCTATGCATCATTGCCAAAATTTGACAAAAGGAAGATGGCCTCCAATGTGTTAACAGATAAACAAACCATGGTATATGCATGCAATGGAATACGATTCAGTGATAGAAAGAAATGGCTGATTGGAAAAGACATAAAAGAAACAGTCAACATTGCTAAATGAAAGAAGCCAATCTGAAAAATCTACAAACTGTATGTCTAAATAGTGTGTAGGACATTCTATAAAACAATGTTGCCTCAGTCTGTACCTTTTTTTTTCCTTTGTGATATTGCTGGCACCACACATTTTGCAGATAGTGACATATATTGAGCCCAAGGTAAATTTTAGACTATCTCTACCTCAGCACAGCACTTGCCATATTCTAAAAATAAATTTGAACACAATGAAACATCTCATTACACATGTAGTGAAATACATATCAATTTTAGGTATGTGCGCTCAGCTGATTGTGAAAGGTAAATGAAGACAAAAGTGAAAAGGAGTATCTAACCTTACTAGAAACATTAATGTAAAATTATTTAACATATTTAGGCTTTTTTTCCTTCTATAATTGTGAATTTAGGTCTAAATAATAATTTTTAATGACCCAGTTGAACATTAAATTCTGCATACACACACACACACACACACACACAGACAAATACGAACAGAGTAAGTCTTGACTTAATGTCATCCATATGTTCTTGGAAATCGTGATTTTTAGCAAAAGAATGTATAATGAAACTAATTTTCCCATAGGTTAATTGATATAAACAAGACTTAAGCTCTTACAGCGTATTTCTGGCAAGGTAAACATCACCAAACTTGTACATAAAGATTGAAACACTTATAATATTAATCACTGAAATAAATGTGAACTATATATACATTTAAGAAAGACTAATAATAAGATAATTATTTACATGAATTTCAGTTCAGGATCATGGGTGGTCAGATCCTATCCCATGCTGCATAGGGCGCCAGGCAGACCTCCCTGGACAGGATGCCATTCCCTTGAAAGGGGCACCCACACTCACTCACACTGGGACTATTTAGACATGCCATTCAACCTGAAATGCACCTCTTTGGGTTGTGGGAGGAAATCTAAGTACCCATATAAAACTCAGCTGAACATGGAGAGAACTTGTAAACTCTACCTGGATAGTGGCTTGACCAGCAAGAAATTTCCCTTCCTGCCCACCCATCAACTTTATAGCAAAATGACCTTGAATGAAACAATGTTTTTCGAGGACCTGCTGTAAACACATATACTTCTATATGTAGACACACAGTGGTGGTACAATGTAACTTCTCTAAGACAACCTGTTAAAATTTAGGACATGAACATAGGGAGATTAGTTTCCTAGAGTTCTATAAGCATCAGAAAATGAAGAACTATTTTAAATGGTATCTACATTAAAAAATGTTTCTTTCCCCTCACCAACATGAAAGAGAGGAACTAAATAAAATCTATATAGATTGATGTAAAAGAGAGAGAGAGAAAAAAACCTCTGCTTAGAAAAAGTATAGGGTCTGTTTTGAGATGCAGGGATAGCTAAACTCTATTTTCTTTTCTTTATTTGGGTTTTTAAAATTTTTTTAATGAAGCAAGGTATTTAAAAAATATATACAATTACATATATATCCACACACAACACTCAAAAGGAAGGAATCATTTTCTGTTCAGAATGCCAAAAAGCAGCTGTATATGAAGAATGCTTCATTTTACTATTTTCAAATATCCTTGACTTAAATAATGATTTATTTATTACTAAAAAAGCTCTGTTTGATATAATAGGTTGGTCAGCCTTTCACTGCATCAATTTTATTCTTAAATAAAAGGCTACCTCTGTGGCCCATTGAAGATTCACATCTTCTCCTGAGAGTGATTTTGTTCTAAATTTTCCTTGGTGCAGAGTGGCATATTCTAACTATTTTTTCTGCAACCATCTGGCCTTGGTGTAAGAAATCAATTCCACAGCAGCCATCGAACTCTGGTGCACTGAAAGGCATGTCCAAACTAAGCTTCCCTCAATATCTTTAGCACAACTGACCTTTTGTTCTTGCAGAAGCAGGCTCAATTGGAACCAGAAGGAACCTGTCATGCCATTTCCATGCCACAATATTCATTAGTTGGGGGCCATGATCTTCTGCATCTCTACAGAAGATTCTTGTTAACAAGCCTCAAGTCAGCAATCTGTTATTTCCCCGTGCCTCCACAACGTTTTTTCAGGATAACTAATTCTTAAATGAGCATTTTTTTCATGGCATATTCTCTTAACACTTTCAGACACCGTTCTCTTCAACAGCTATCCTTTGAAGACAGGAAAATCTATACCCTATAGCAAGTCATTTCAACACCCCTGGCACCCACAGGTCAGCCCTCCCACTGTCACTGCTGAGACAACTTCCAGGCACAGCAATTAGCACAAAGTAGAAGTTTAGTCACCAGGAAACTGCACAGCTCTGGATTTGATGTGTTTAGCCAAGAAAAGTAGGTAAAGTTCCCTCTTGATTCAAATTTTCTAGGAGGAAGACCCCTATCTTTCCTTACACTTACCAAATGATTTTGAGAAAAGGCACCAGACTCTGTACAAGTATGAAAAAGAGAACATCCAAGGGCAAATTTCAGGTCAATGTAGACTTTAGTGGAAAGAGTGTTAGTATTTTAGAACTACTATATATTTATATATTGCATATTATATAATCATTTTCACTTATAGAGTTCTTCATATTATGTTCAAATAGCTTACATTAGGAGAAGAATATAGGGATACATATGGCCTAAAGAAAAATAGTTGATATGGTTTGGCTGCGTCACCAACCAAATCTTGTCTTGAATTGTAACTACCTAAATTCCTGCTTGTTGGGAGGAACCCGGTGGGAGGTGACTGAATTATGGGAGTGGGTCTTTCCTGCGCTGTTCTCCTGATGGTGAATGAGTCTCAAGAGATCTGATGGTTTTAAAAAGAGGAGTTTCCCTGCACAAACTCTCTTTCCCTGCAACCATCCACGTAAGATGTGACTTGCTTCTCTTAGCCTTCCACCACGATTGTGAGGCCTCCTCAGCCACATGGAACTCTAAGTCCATTGAACCTCGTACTTTGTAAATTTCCCAGTCTTGGGTATGTCTTCATCAGCACATGAAAACAGACTAATAGGATAGTCTATCAAAAATAAGTTATGAGATTTTACAAGACAATTGAGCTGGTAAAATAATGACCAAATGATCAAGATGTCAAATACATAATAAGCATGATATCCTTGTTCTGGAATTTAACTGAGGGAAAAAAAAGTTGTGAATTAATACACTTCCTCAAATCCGTGAGACTGGAACTGGGGTGTCTTAATGTAGCCTTATTGGAGGTAGATTTTCTGTAATCTGATGTCTTGTCAGTTGCATGAGGTAGCAGAACTAGTGTTTTCTATCCTTTAATAACATCCTTCCTTCAATTTTTCTTTCTTGTCCACATGTTCTGTGCCTGGATCTTCATTTATAAAGGTGACTGACTGATGCCGTGAAGGGCTAATCATCGCAAAATAGTTCTACTACTTGTATTTACCTAAAGAGGGAGCAATGCATGCTATTCAGGGCCACAGGAGAAGCATCTTTTCTTGGTTAAGGCAAGAGGTGAGTGAGGGAAAAACCTAGGACAGAGCCTGTATTGGGGTATCTGCTGGAAAGACAGGGCAAAGCAGAATAAAGGGCTAATGGTTGGCCAGTAAATAAATTTGGCAGGCTCTGGACTACAGGGAGAGTCTCCAGTGGGCTGCTACCTCGTCTGGGTTAACTTAGGGCAGGGAACATACTGGTTTGGTGTGTGAGAGCTAAATAAAGAGGGTAGTTGGTGGGTAGAGACTAATGGTTGGCTCACATATGAAATTCACGCTTCTGCAGAGCTCTTTGCTAGCTCAAAGAACTGAATAGTCCTGGGAGGGCATCAAGAATACAGAACATAAGAAAATCTAAATAACATAGCAGTCCCTGGGATGAATGCATGGCACATAAACAAATATGAACTCTAAGTAAACATGGTTAAAACACCATTCTTCTTGGAGTGGGTACACAGAATAAGATTTAGAAATTCTGTTGACACATTTAAAGTTTAAACTTTAATGACTATAAAGTGGAGCTTGCCAATATTAGAAAAAAATGTCTGTTTATGAAGTACCAATTCCAATGAATCTGGAATAACCAATCATTTTGGTCTGTTTTCCCAGATAAAAGTCAAGAACCTTGAAGTTTCTTTCCAGAAAGGAACAGGCTGATATTGAATTAATGACAGAAAGATGAAAAGGAACAAAGGGAGATGAGAACAGGAAAGAGGATCAGAGGAAAGTGGGCTTCTTAAAGGCTGATCTTCAGTAATGTACTCAAAGGTAATTCATGCTGTGCACCACCTTACGGACCATGCTTGCTCATTGTTAGCTAAAAGCAAAAGAGTCTTCCTCCCAGTGACAGCTTTCCTTTCGACACCGTCTCATGTGTTTGACATTCCAGTGGAGTTAAGGAAACAGGCATCTTTGAAAGAGTATTGTTATACATAGCCACATAGGCTGGATGTAAGACCTCATGGGGAAGTCCTGGTGACTGCTTCTTTTGTTCGTCGGTAGTTTTAAAATAAAGCAGTGTCACTATGGAGGAAGATGTTCTAGCACAAACCTCTTTAAATGTGTTAAGGAGATTTTAGTTTCACTTCAGAATTGGACAAGATGGCCTTTAAATTTTCACTTTTTTATTAGACTTTTGATCTTATGTCAGTACCTCTTACATAACAGTACAGGGATCGTTTTGTTTATGGGGGCTGGAGGGAAAGAGTTAAAATTCTGTGGGCTTCTAGGTCAACAGAGTAATAATTACAGCTAAGAAGTATACTATGCCAAAGGAAGAACTGTGAAAATGTCATCCAAGGGATTAAAAAATACATGTAATTCTTCTTGCGCCTAAGAAAATGTCTTTAATTTCAGCCGGCTCTGTTAATTTCCAAAGACAGCTAAATTCCATCAGAATCAGTAATGCCCAGCAGCTGGTTAAGGGTGGAGTTAAGTGTCTCACTGCCTATGAAATGTGTCCTTTTATTATGTCTCAGGAAAGCAATGTGATACTTCTAATTTAATCAAAAGTAATCAGAATTAGTTCTTCCTCGTAAGAGAAGCTAGGTCGTTTTGGGGCTACAACTCTTTAAGTTAATCTGGTATTTGGTTTACATACTAGAAATAAAAATCCTAAAATGGAAAGTGGTATATGCATATTTTTAAGGATATAAGAACTATTAGCAATTGACGTAAATTTTCACTGAAAATACTTGGATTTTTTCTTCTAATGCTACATAATAACTATAATTTTACCTAATGGAAGGTAGTTTTGTGCTCACAAAATTTCAGCCTAGAAGTAAAAACTAGACATGGGACAGAATCCAAAACCTAGCTACCCGCTGTTAAAGAAAAATTACACCAAGGAAGACATTTTATTCAACCTACCAATTACATGCAAAAGATTTAGGCCAGGTACTTCCTGTCTGAATTAAGTATGTGAATATGACAGACCATATTCAGACATAATATTGTTCTTTAAAAAAATAATAATAGTTATTTAAATTTCCATAGTTTGGAAATTCAGATAGCAATGCCCAAGAAAAATGAAGAAAAAGTAAAACCAGCTTTACAAAGGTTATGACAGTGAGAGTAATCTAACATGGCTGATTCTGTGTCACTTCTAGCCTCAGGCTGGCTGTCTTCATTCATTCCTGGGTTTGGGTAATGCTAACAATGGGAGGAACTTAGATTATAGTTGAACTTTAAATAAAATAATAGTAACCCTTCTCAAAACTAAACTACCTTTGTAAAACAAATTAGATTTTCGCATTTCTGGTGACTGACTGCCTCCACCTGGAACCACCAGCCATGGTCCTAGGGCCCCTACTCAGAGGCTGACTCAGTACACAAGGACCATTTACCATACCTCTATGATTTCATCCCCAACCAACCAACATTCCCCACCAATTCTCTAGTCACCTACCTGCCAAACTATTGTCAAACAACCCTAACCTCCAAGCCCTTGGCAAGATTGATTTAAGCAATATTTTGCCATATTTCACATAACCAACCTAGTGTCAAATAAATTTTGTTAAATGTAATATCAGAGTCTTGGTAAATTGCTTTTGTCTGTGCAGTGGACAGTGAGAAATTCTGGGAGATTATTAATTTGGGGGCTCATCTGGGGTCATCCCTTGTGGGTGCCTGCACACGTTTTGTCAGCCACCACAGAATAACAGACCTTATATATAAGGTTTTTACAGGATCTAGAATCGCCTAAAAGGTACTCAGAGAAATAAAATTCAAGACAGGAAATTAGAAGCTATCCATAGAGGGAAAAAATAATAAATGACCAAAGTCTCCCAACTATCAAACCAGAAGGGATGCATTCCTTAAACCAGGAATTGAACCCTGGCTGGCACTGTGAAAGAGCAAAGACTTAGCTACTGAGCTATAGCATGGGCACTTGTCATTGTCCTTGCCAGAAGGAGTCTAGGGCAGTCATTTTCAAGCTTGCAAAGAATTCAGACTGCTCAAGAGAAGTTTCTAAGGCTAGCTATGACATTATTATGCATCTTTCTATTAATTCAACCCTTTTATTTTAATAGTGGAAAATGAGATCTATAAAATCCTTTTCATTTCAATGGCATACTTTAAATAGTGACTCAATCTAAAAGCCTTTTTAAAGCCCAAATAGTAATTTTCCAGGTTTTTACCACATAAGCAAGAGATACTTCTAAAGAGGGAGTGGAAGAGGTGTCCCCAGGTCTCCAAGAATTCTCTGTCAGAAATGGTAAGACAGAAGTCACTCAAAGGTTTGAAACATTTGGGTAAAAGAGTGTGCTGATGCGTCTAAGACCTCAGTCCTTTCAGACTGGCCACCTGACATGAGCCTGAAAATTACTGCCCTCCCAATGGTGGAGACCAAGAAAGAGGACCTCCACATGGTCAAAAATCAAGCTCCCGAAGACATAAAGAAAGAGAGGGAATTCTCATTCAGTTTTCGTTCAGCGAAGTTGTAACTGAGCCGTTGTAACTGAGCAGACTTGAAGGGCTGGCTTGAACAGCAGGCTCATGAAGGATGTAGGCCCATGTTTTATCTTGTGATAACTCTCTTTATGACAAAACAACACAGAAAGCCAAATTCATAACGCAACGTACACCAGATTCACTACAGCCTCAAACTGGTGTCATAAATCCATTTTCCCATTAATCAAAACCCTGCAGAGGAGACAACCAGTGATTTTTACCATTCACTCAATTGGCTTGCACAGAGAGAGAGATAGAGGGAGAGAGAGAGAGGTCAAAAGACCAGCTCGTAAGAAATTCGTTTCCTTTTGCTGGCTTGCCTAGTTTCTGGGTTTCATTTCTCTGCAGCTTCCAGAAGAGCAAAGCTTCTTTTGATAACTCTGTGCACTGTACCATACCTGTGGGATCCAAGCCACATGAAAAAAGATGATGCTTTTTCTTATTCATGAATCCATAGGCAAAAAACATTCCAATTATGCAAGATGCAGCCCAACAGGCTGAGTTATCATTTCCCATTCCAGCCAGAGTCACATGCATATGACAAAACACAAACACGAATCACCCTGCTCAGTGCCCAAGAATCAATGTAGCAAGGCTCAAACTTGCCGTTGTTAGTCCTTGGCATCTTTGATCTATTCAAGGTGTGGAGGGATGACCTCCAACCAGGAGATTAAACGGGTGGTCTGTGGGTAAAATGGAAGAGCTGAAGGTTACCTTGTGTTCGCTTCTGCTAACAGTTCCTTCAGGGCTCACCAAATGTGACTGATCAGAGAACTAAGAGAGCCTGCTGGATGTCCATCAGCAATTTATTCACAGATCTCCTTTATACCTACGAACTCACACAACAGAGTAAAAAGCAAAAGGCATTCCTAACCAAGATCCCAGACCAGCTTCCAATCCAGAAAAGTATTCTTCCAAACAGGCCCCCCTTTTCAGATCTAAGTGGGGAGAAATCTTCACAAACTTAGATTATTACTGTAATCCAGGGAGAGGTAAATAGTACCCTGATGGGTCTACAGTTCCTCCAGAGACGCCAACAGATAAGAAGGAAGGGGGCATTGATTGTGCCTGTAAGACTCACTAGACTGGTTTTAAATATATCTTCCAGGAGCTATCTTTCTAGTGAAATGAGGCCCAGGAACCATGGGTTGACAGTGCCTCACTGGTATGGAGAGATCCAGAGATGGCCCCTCAGCTCATTAAAAATAAGCTACTGCTAGAGGTAGCTAAGGCTTTGCTCTTTCACAGTGCCAGCCAGGGTTCAATTCCTGGTTTAAGGAATGCGTCCCTTCTGATTTGATAGTTGGGAGACTTTGGTCATTTATTATTTTTTCCCCCTATGGATAGCTTCTAATTTCCTGTCTTGAATTTTATTTCTCTGAGTACCTTTTAGGCGATTCTAGATCCTGTAAAAACCTTATATATAAGATTTTAATTAACTATTTAAGTTAATTAAAAATATATAAGCTTTTTGATTATAAATATGTATTTTAAAATAATAAACATTTAAAAATAGGGAAAAGAAACGTAAAAACTGGCAAATGAGGGATCTTACAACTCAGATCTGCTTCTGTCTGTGCATTTATATTTGTCATGTGTGTGCTGTTTCACTACCAAAATATACGAAAGCATTCTAAGTGGCTTAAAAGAAAAAGCAAGTGCTTAATCAAACATTTTCACATAAAAATCGAAATTTTAATGCCTTTCAGTTCATGTGACTTTAGTAATATTGTTAAAATAAAATAAAAATGTCTTCAGAATTTAGAAACTTGGTCTGAATTAGAAAGGGTAGATACTGTCTTTGCTAGATATTTTAAAGTTATAACTGTTTCTATGACTTTTTTTTTTGATAATTTGACTTGTCTGTTTTATAGCCATTAAATTCTAGGTAAAGCCTGGGGACATTAGTAATTAGCCATGTCCCTTGGTTATGCTGAAAAGAACAAGAGACATTCTCTGAAGTTCCGTCCTTATTCTGGGCTCCGCATGCGATACATAGGGAAATTTGTTTACTTACCAGGTTTCTCACTAAACATAAAAGTTGCCAGGAATTTGCATTGTAACATATATAATGAGACTATTAAAGAAATAGTTCTGCATGCAAAGTATATAAAGAAAGGACAATGTTTTGAGAAAAGGTTACAAGAAGCCATGGAACTATGCTTTTTTTTTTTTTTTTTAAGGAAAAGAAAAGCAATTTTATCTAGTTAAGAAGTTTTAAAGTTAAAGAAAGATAGGACAACACTGAAGGCTTAAGCAAGTTATAGAAGATTTAGAAAAGATTGATCTTGTGAAAGGAGTTCTGTGTGAGCAAGTTAGCCAAGCAGGTTTAGTTTTCTACACATCAAACATTGAAATAAAAAATACACTTATGCAGGGCCAGAATTTGGGGTCGTGTATCAAAATAACATTTTTTTGTAGCACTGATCTGCTGTTTAATAAAAATATTGTAGAGTGATAAAAGGTTTATAGAAATCTGATTAAGATTGAATAGATTTGTTTATAAGGTTTTATCAAAAATTGGGTTTAACATTACACTAATGCTATGGTGAAATTTGGTTTTCTCTTTTGAATAAGATTATTTGTGATATGGAGAATATTGAGAGATAATGATGGATTTTTGTTTTGATATTTTTTTCTTTTTTTGAGACAATCTTGCTCTATAGCCCAGGTGGGAGTGCAGTTCGCTTCAACTTCTGCCTCTCAGGTTCAAGCAATTCTCCTGCCTCAGCCTCCTGAGCAGCTCCAGCTATAGGCATGTGCCACCGCTACAGGTTTGCACCACCATATCTGCCTAATTATTTTTGTATCTTTGGTAGAGATGGAGTTTTGCCATGTTGCCCAGACTGGTCCGGAACTCCTGGACTCAAGCAATCCACCCACCTCAGCCTCCAAAAGTGCTAGGATTACAGGCATGAGCAAGTGAACCCAGACTTTGTTTGCCTTTTGAGTAAACTACAGAGAGAGAAAAGACAGATCTCACTGGCCTCATGCTGTCTTTATTGAGTCTTGTTTGAAAATCATAATTTCAAATTCCAAATTCAGTCCTTTTTACTTCATTTACTTTTTTAAGCTCTTAGGTTCCCTGAACCCCAAACAAGTTATGCTTGATTTATTTCATGTGTTAAAATCATACAGAGAGCAATGTCAAGCATAAAATGATGTTTGACTTTTGAGGGGGATGTATTTGTATGAATGTGTTATTGATATATGTTGCAGAATTGTGTGATACTCCAGTTGTTTTATCTGACTTTGTATATATTATCAAGAATAATTATCATTATTAGGGTAAATTGTTGTATGCCACAAAAATAAGAAAATTTTTTGTCAATCACATTATTAACCATGGCTCGTCTGAGACTATTATCATCCACAATTGTTGTTTTACTTTGATCCTTTTCAAAAGACAGTTTTATAATCAGCTATAGAACTCTGACAGGTAGTCTTAAATGCAGGTGTCTGGTAACTTTGTAAAGATTATGCCACTGGAATAGAGGGGAAAACTTCCAGGACTCTCATGGAGAGCTGATGTGTTCATGAATATTGAGCAGAACAGGAGTTAATTGCATGGGCTGAACTAATAAAATATTGAAATAATATTTTTATAGCTATCACCTGAAATTTTGCTGATTGTTTTGTTTCATTTTTCAGAGTCGGGAAAACTTCTACTTTGAGTTATTCATAGCTTTTAACAATTGAATAAAGTATACTTGCGGGCCAAATGTAAAATATATATTTTTTCTCTCTTTTTGATTTCTCCAGAATTTGGAAGCCATTTGTGAGTATTCGTACTTTGTGGCAATATAGTTATTTGCATAAGTTCAATGAGAATTTGTTTCATTTCTAACAGGATATAATTGGAGACAAAGTTTATGTTAACCAAGGCCTTGAGGAATTAAATATTTCCATACTGCTTTGAGGAATTAATATTACCTTAGAGAGATGATAAAAGCCCCTTAGAGACACTGGCCCTGTACCTAGAGATACTGACCTGTGGTTAGTAAGAATGTCACTTTCTGAGAGGCCTAGGAACCCCTAGTTGATTTGGGACCTCAAGGAGAGAGAAATTCTCCAAAGTCATACAAGTATCTGCAGGCACAGATAAATCCTTTTTTTGGGCCCAAAAAAGGTCTAATATGAGATTTCATATGAAGGTCTAATATGAGATTTCATATGAAGAAAAATTCAGCAAAGCCAGTTTAGAACAAAAAAAGCTAATATGGCGGGTAATTATTCTTGCTGAATTTTATGCTAATAATCAGGCCAAATATAATAAGACTGAAACTCATTTTACAAATAAATGGTTCTAGTATGATTTGTCTTTGGTAAAAATGAGGAACTGGAAAGACAAAAACTGTTTCAGTTTTGGGTGGGGACACAGATCTAAACTATATCACGGTTGCTCCCAAGATGTACAAAAACTATAGTACGCTTGTTGCTGTCCATCGTTTATGAGTTTGATGACAGTGTATCTGATTGGTTCTCAAGGTCATTTACCTGAACCCCTCAAGGCTTCAGGTCAGTTCTACAGGAACTCCTGAAACCAGGAGATTTTCTACTCACAATAGTTCTTATTGTTTGTCTTACAGTCTGCTGTTCACTTATGTGCTCTACTAAATCTGTTAATAAAATTACTAATATTTTTGTTATGCAGACTTTGGAATCCCAGCCAGGGGCTCATGAATACATAAAGAAAACTGAAAATAGTTGTTCCCTCTCTTCCTGGGAGCAACCCTGATATAGTTTAGATCTGTGTCCCCACCCAAATTTTAGGTCAGGTTGTAATCCTCAATGTTGGAGGTGGGGCCTGGTGGGAGGTGACTGGATCATGGGGGCTGTCTTTCATGAATGGCTCAGCACCATCCCTTTGGTGCTATTCTCATGATAGTGAGTTCTCACAAAATCAGGTTGTTTAAAAGTGTGTGGCACCTCCCCCATCTCTCTCCCTCCTTCTCTGACCATGTAAGACATGCCTGCTTCCCCTTCACCTTCTGCCATGATTGTAAGGTTCCCAAGGCTTCTCTAAAATCTGAGTAGATGCTGGCAAGGTTCCTGTAGAGCCTGTAGAACCATGAGCCAATTAAACCTCTTCTCTTTATAAATCACCCAGTAGTCTCAAGTATTTCTTTATAGCCATGTGAGAATGGACTAACACAAAACACTACCCTTATTATGCTCTCTCTCAACAGGAAGAAGATAAGAGTGGTTGTTGGCCTTTCCCCACCTCCATAGCTCACACCTGAGGACTGGGGTATGCTGAAAATCAAGGGGAGATTAAAATTGCCTTTGCAAAGATTCTGACAGTGAGAGAAATCTAATATGTCTGACTCTATCTTGCTTCTACACTCACAGGCTGGCTGTCTTCATTAAGTTAACCATGGGAGTAACTTAGTTTATAGTTTAACTTTAAATCAAGGATGATGATAGAAGCCCTTTCTCAAACCAAAATACCTTTGAAAAACTAACAAAAGGTCACAAGGTAGAATTTTAAGAGAAGCCTGAACTCTGCTAAGTTACAGGCATATTTAGTGGTTGACCAGCCATTGTTCTGGAGGTCACATGAATTGTAACTTGCCCAATTACTCTTGTAGAATACATCACTATTGTAGAATTTAAGATTGGTCTTTTGAGATGTTTTCCAGACTTTTGCATTTTTTAGTGACTTGCTAACTCTACCCAGACCCACCATTCAAGACTTAGCTGGTCTTATAGCCTTCACCCTGGGGCTGACTGAGTGCAAGAGGACTGTTTCTGCACCTCTATTATTTTACCCCAACAAGTTAATCCCCGTTCCTTAGCTACCTGCCCACCAAATTACTCTTGAAAAACCCTCATCTCCAAGACTTCAGGGAGACTGCCTTGTGTAATAACTCAATCTTTCATGTGGCAGGCATAGAATTAAACTCTTTACTACAATAATGAACTGGTTTTGTTGATGCAGTGGGCAGGAAGAACCCATCGATTGCAAAAGAATGGTGATATTGTTCGGATGTCCTCTCTAAATCTCATGTTGAGATGCAACCCCCAGCATTGGAGGTGGGGATTGTGCTCCCGATGGTGGGAGGTGTTTGAATGATGGTGACGACTCTATCATGACTTTTTGCAGTCCTCACAGTAGTGAGTGTGTTCTCACAAGATCTAGTTGTTTAAAGTGTGTGGCACATCCTTCCCTCTCTCTCTTTCTCTTGCTCCTGCCCTGGCCATGTGACATTCCTGCTACTACTTCACCTTCTGCCATAAGTAAAAGCTCCTTGAGGCCTCCCCCAAAGCCAAGCAAATACTTGCACATGCTTCCTATACAGCCTGTAGAACTGTGTGCCAATTAAACCTCTCTTCTTTATAAATTACCCCATATCAGATATTTCTTTATACGAATGCAAGAATGGCCCAACATAGATGGGTTTCCCAAGTGTTATTTGTATTTTTCTTTACTTCATCATTATCCAATTCTTTTGTCCTAGCCTCTTCTGGAAAATAACTTGGAAATGAAAAATGTAAGGGAAACAACATGAAATCATTCAATCATTCATTTACCAAGGAACATTTGTTATGTCCCAGATAGTTTAGTAAAGCATTATATCATTTAAAATTCACAACTTTGCACAGTACTTTTTAAATCATTTTTTCTTTTGAGGACGGAAAGAATTAAAAGGTTCACTCACTAGTTCAAGGTCGCACTATTGTGTAGAATAACCAAGATTTAAGCCAAGGTCTGTCCAGCTCTAACCTTTTACTATAACTGCTAATGAGTTTCTTAAATCCCTCTTTGAAAAAAAAAAAGAGGTGAAAACAAAAAAGAGGTCAGATAAAAGAAAGAACATAAGAGCATATTACAACCTTGTGACCTTGTAGTTTTTTTCTCATCCAGCACAGAATCCCTCAGTACTTCTGAAACAATTCTTCTGTAATTATCTGAAGCTAATGCCTAAGTTTAAAAGCATTTTACTGGTAATTATGTTTTATTTTAGTCTCCTTGGTCCTTTCTTAAGCATAGACGGGGAAACTTAAGCTGCTGTTGATGAAATAGCCCCATCTAAAATTACCTTCTAGCCCTAGACTATATCATAGTCATTTTAAAAGGATCTCTTTGCAGACATAAATGTTTTTTTTAATGTTTTCTTTCCTATTCTCATCTGATGTCTGGCCCCACCAGATGACCTACATCCTGAGGCACTGGTCTGCTTACATACATTCTTAAGGAACTTTATATCTGTCTCTACTGCTTCACTTCAAAATGCATTTGATGGAACATGGACTTATGACCATACTATTGTCTGGTGTATTTTCCTATAGAAGATAATAATGACATGCCTTCCAGGTGAAATTCTGGAAAGGCTGTATATTATGAGTTTCCTTTCTTGAAAATGACCACAATGTTGGAGGGTAAGAGCCATCTTATTAGACACATGTAGAAGGATGTAGCCATTAACATCAGGTAATCTGAGAACCCAGTCCTGCCACTTTCTATTTGTGCATTCTTGGACAAGAAGTTTCATATGTTGAAGTATGTTTTTCATTCCATTAAATTAGGATTAAAAATGTATGTTACATTTTATGGAGTTTAAAATGATGGTTTACCTGCAAAACAGAAAAGTATGGTTTATAAAAGCTTACACTTTGGAAACTGAGTCTCAAGTTTTGAATTATGGCTTCTAATTGCTCTTTGCAGTTTGGCAAGTTATTTAACCCTTCCATGCCTCAGCTCATTATATGTAAAATGAGGATAACAACAACTATCTAAGGGTAGTTGGACAATTGAATAATTCTTTAACAGAAATAAAAGATGGATAATACTACCTTTATGTTAGCGCTACAGACTATTAAGTATGATTGCTATAATCAGGGTAAATGTAAGTCTGTGTCTGAATTCAGAGAAGCACTATTAAGAAGGGGACTGTTATTAGTTTTGATTAAGATTTGAGTTCATATTTTCATTTACAGAGTGGTTGTTTCGGGAATGATATAGTCTTGTTTAAATGATACAGGTAAAACGTGAAGTCTGGAAAGCAGAATTTCAAGTTGACTTGGTGAATATCCTATTAGGAAGAAGGAGGCAATTTATGTGCAATTTCATGTACACATGGTCTTAAAAGATTTGTGCTATAACTTCTCTAATCCTAGGTACCTATACCAATTCCATATTTCATAAATACCACACACCTACTGCTTAGAAATCTTTCAATGACTTCTCATTTCTCTTAAGGTAAAGATCAGAATACTCAGTGTTGCCTACACAAGTTTCAACACAAAGGATGTGGCCCCATAGCTTCACCTTCATAACGTTCTTTTGCCTGCTGTCCCTCTCAAAGTCCTTTGAGGGGTCCATGTGACCTCCTCTACAGAGCCCTTGCTTCTGCTGTTCCCTTTTCTCTATTTTATCTACTTATCTTAATTTACCGTATTTCAGATCAAGTATTACTGCATGATATAAGCCTTCTCAGACATTCAAGATAAAGCTGAAATCCTTTTGCCTTTATTAAATGGTGTGGCTTTCCTTCTTAGCAATCAGCATTGCTAGAAATTATCATTTTGAGTGATAGTTTGATTTAGATATTTCTCCAATTAGATTCTAAGTTATCTAAAGGCAGACACTCTTAATCTGTTTCCTCAACATTATCATTTCATTGTTTTCTCATAGTGGACGTCTTAATGAATAAAAGAATGAATATATAAATATATATAAACACAAATACACAAACGTGCCTGTGTATATGACATAGACATTTCTATATATGTGTATATATATACACACACATCAATCTTGAAGCATGTAGCATTCATTATTAACAGGTTAATTCATTTCACAGATGTTTTTGTATGTATTGATAACTCAATAGAGGCCCAAACTTCCTCCACTTTTGAGAAATACAGTCATGAGTAAAAGGGAAATTTTGGGGTCAGGCTTAGCACATGGGTAGTAGAAAGGGTAAGGGCTGATTTCCACCTTTGAATGGTGCCTGTTCCCACCTCAGTGGTCCTTGGACTGCTGGATGAAGCAGACAAGACAGATGGACAGTGTGCAAGAACGACAGAAAGATGTATGTTGGAGTGGGCTGGCAACTGCTTATGTCTAGTTGCCTCGTGATGCATCACACTTGGATGTGGCCAAGTCACCACAGGCCATATGTACTGGTGTGGAGCAGAATCAGCTAAGTCACTGGGCAGTACATGGCGGGAAGGAGCAGAGGGAGTGTGGCTGACAGGTGGGCAGCGTGCATCACTTACCCAATTGCAGGTGACCTGAGCACTTTATAAGCAGATGCAGGTCTGGGTAGAGGTCACAAGCCACTTGGGGTGACAACTGACTTGCTGGTAGGAGATGAGGAGCCTCAGAGTGCATGGGTGGTGCCTGTGACACTGAGTTCTCCTGCATGATTCCTGGACACCTCAAGGAAGGATACAAATGATTTCCTTAAAAAGGTCTATTCTGGAGATGAGTCAGGATAGCCAACCAGATAGTCTGGAAGATCTTCTCTGACTGAGAGACCAGCCCATCAAGAGGATGGGCAAACTCTGACCAGACCATCACAACAAAGGCACTGAGAGGGGGTAGAGGAGAGGAGATCTAGACCCTGGATGTAAAGAGAGGAAGCTTGGAACTCTGCTCATGGTTGCTGAGCACCAGAGCTCATTCCTGTCCCTGAGTGGCTCCTAGGAAGAAAAGAATTAAAGAGACATGGAGTGGTCCATTCTCACCGTGTACCTGTGAAATCCTAGCTGCAGGAGATTCCGTGGCCCCTACAGACATTCGGCTATCAGGGAGAGCTGCCAGGAGAGGGGGCAGGGGCAAGATTCTGATCTACGCAGAGCTTGGAGGGTCTGTCATGGGAAGAGCAGAAGTGGAGCATGGCTATGATTGTCTAGTCCCAAGACTTGCCCTGATCCTTTAGGTGGCTTTGACCTTTGTTGACATGGACAGAGCTGGGATGTCTTGTCCATTGAACAGGGTCAGTCTAATCGGAGCACTCCCAGCTGCTGACCTCCCCTGGGATCCCCACCTGGATGCACTCACTTGTAGCACATCATCACATGCCCAACCAGGGCACATTCCAGTGATCAACACCACAGGTCCTTTGCCAGGAGACTCTGCTTAACTATCAGAGAGCTTCAGCTGATGGGCACCCACCAGCATGTTCTTGCCCACAGCCTTCCCTTACTAATTTTCTCTCATGCATGCACTCAAGAACCTTTCTACCACTGCCCTGCTCTTGTCAGCACATGCAAACAGACCCCATGTTCTACCCGCTGCCAGAGCATGGGTGTACGTAGACCCCAGTGTGCTGCCACCCTACCATCATCAGCACAAGTGAATGTGTGTATGTGCAGACCCCATAACCACAGCCCTGACAAAAAGGGTTTGCTGGCACTCCCCCACTTAAACGTTGTTGCCAGCAAACAAGGAATTCTAGATTATACCAGGAAGAAATTGAAACCCTGAACAGACCAATAATGAGCTTCAAAATTGAATAATTAATAAAAAGCCTACTAAGAAAGAGCACTGGTCCAGATGGATTCACAGCCAAATTCTACTCAATGTATAATGAATAGCTGATACCAATCCCACTGAAAGTATTCAAAAAAGTTTTAGGAGGCGGGCCTCTTCCCTTACCCATTATATGAGGCCCAGCATCATTCTAATACTGAATACTGGCAGAGATGCAATGAACAAAAAACTAGGCCTGTATCTCCAATGAATATAGATGTAAAACTTCTCAACAAAATACTAGCAAACCAAATCTAGCACTACATCAAAAACAAATTCATCACAGTTAAATAGACTTTATTCCTAGGATGCAAGTTGCTTGACAAAATCAATAAATATGATTCATCATCTAAACGGAACTAAAGACAAAAACCACATGATCACCTCAGTAGATGTAGAAAAGCCTTTTGAAAAAATCTAACACCACCACATGTTCAAAATCCCCAACAAACTAGAAATTGAAGGAACATACCTCAAAATACTAAGAGCCATCTATGACAAACCCACAACCAATATCATACCGAATGGAAAAATGTTGGAAGCATTTCCATTGAGAACAAGAACAAGAGAAGGATGGACACTCTCACCACTACAATTTGACCTAGTACTTGAAGTCCCAGTCAAAGCCATCAGGCAGGAGAAAGAAATAAGAGACATCCAAATAGAAAGAGAAGATGTTAATCTATCTCTCTTCACAGATGGTATGGTTCTATGCCTAGAAAACCCCATAGTCTCTGCCAAAAGTCATATTGATCTGATACACAATTTCAGAAAAGTTACAGGATATAAAATTAATGTAGGAAAATTGATACCATTTCTATACATCAATAATGTTCAAGCTGAGAGCCAAATCAAGAATGCAATTCAATTTACAATATCCATAAAAAGAATAAAATAGCTAGGAATACAGCTAAACCAGGAAGTGAAAGATATCTTCAATGAGTTTTGCAAAACACTACTGAAACAAATCAGAAACTATATATATATATAAAGGGAAAACATTCCATACTCATGAATAGGAATTAAAAATGGCCATGAAGCCTAAAACAATGTACAGATTTAATGCTATTCCTGTCAAATTACCAATGTCATTTTTTATGGAACTAGAAAACAAAAAACTATTCTAACATTCATATGGAACCAAAACAGAGCCCAAATAGCCAAAGCAATTCTAAGCCAAAAGAACAAAGCTGATGGCATTGCACTACCTGACTTTAAACTATTCTACAAGGCTATAGTAAGCAAAACAGTATGGTACTGGTATAAAAACAGATACAGGTGAGGCTGGGGATGAAATAAAAAGAAAGAAAACAAACAAATAGAAAAATAAAAATTAAAAAATAAAAAACAGATACATAGACCAGTGAAACATGTTAGAGAACCCAGGAAAATAAAAATTAAAAAATCCACAATCATCTGATTTTTGACAAAGTTGATAAAAGCAAGCAATAAGAAAAGGATTCCCTATTCAATAAATGATGCTGGGATAACTGGCTAACCATATGCAGAGGATTGAAACTAGACCCCCTTCCTTTCACCATATACAAAAATAAGCCCATGATGAATTAAAGATTTAAACATAAAGCCTAAAACTTAACAAAAAAAAAAAAAACCTAGCAAATATTATTCTGGAGCTAGGCACTGGTAAAGATTTCATAATGAAAATTCTAAAAGCAATTGCAAAACAAACAAACAAAAATAGACAAATGGGATGTAATTAAATGAAAGTCCTCTTGCACAGCCAAAGAAACTAGTATTAACAGAGCAAACAGACAACCTATAGAATGGGGAAAATATTTTCAAACATTTAACAAAGGTCTAATAAACAGAATCTATAAGGATCTTAAATAAAATAAGCACAAACAATTTAAAAATAGGCAAAGTACATGGACAATTGCTTCTCAAAAAAAGACATACATGTGGCCAACAAGCACATGAAAAAGTGCTCAATATCAGTAGTCATTAAGAAAATGCAAATCAAAATCACAATGAGATGCCATCTCACACCAGTCAGAATGGCTATTATTAAAAAGTCCAAAAACAACAGATGTTGGTGAGGTTGCAGAGAAAAGAAAATGTTTGTTAGTGGGAATGTACATTAGTTCAGCCACTGTAGAAACAGTTTGAAGATTTCTCAAAAATCTCAGCACTACCATTCAACCCAACTATCCCATTACTGGGTATATACCCAAAGGAATATAAATTGTTCTACCATAAAGACACATGCAAGTGTATGTGCATCATAGCACCATTCACAGTAGCAAGGATATGAAGTCTAACTAGATGCCTATCAACAGTTAACTGGATAAAGAAAATGTGGTATGTATCACCATGAAACACTACAGAGCCATAAAAAAAGAATGAAATTGTGTCCTTTGTAGCAATAAGGATAGAGCTGGAGGTCATTTATCCTAAGCTAACTAATTCAGGAACTGAAAATGAAATACTCATTGTTCTCATTTACAAGTGGGAGCTAAACATTGAGTACAAGTGGACACTGAGAAGGGAACCATAGACACTGTGGCTTAGTTGAGGGTGGGGGGTGGGAGAAGGGTGAGGATCAAAAAGCTATCTACTGGATACTATACTCATTACGAGGTGACAGAATAATCTGCACAACAAATCCCCACAACACACAATTTACCCATGTAACAAGCCTGAACATGTACCCTGAGCCTTAAATAAAATTTGGAAAGAAAATTTTAAAAGGGACAAGTGACCCAGCTCTGAGTTCTCATAGAGCTATTTTCTTTTATGGGAGTGAAGGTAAGAAAAATCACATGTATATATTAAAAATTTCTAAACTGTTAATACGAAGAACTCTAAACCATGTTAGGGAAATGGGTGACAGAAGTAAAAAGAGAAAATATTCCTAAGGTGATGTCATTTAGTGATAGATCCGAATTAAGCTGGAGAGGTTACCTTGCAAGGATTCCACCCACAACTACCTCCACATTCTTGGATGTTCTGTTTTGGATGCAACTAAAGGTATGCATTTGCTTCTTTGCTATCTCTTCCAATGTGATAGAGTGGAGATTTTATTTTATTCTAAGTGGTTACAATCTGAATATTCACAATAGCAAAAACATGAAATCAACTAAAGTGTCTATCAAAGGATGACTGGATAAGATGTGGTATCTATACAATGGAAGAGTATCCAGTCATAAAAGAGAATGAAACTATGTATTTTTCAGTAACAGGGGTGAAACTGGAGGCAATTATCTTAAGTGAAACAGGTCAAATGCAAAAAGAAAAATACCTCATGTTATCACTTATAAGTTGGAGCTAAATAATGTGTGCATGGAAATAGAGAATGGACATAGGCAGTGGAGACTCAGAAGGGAGGGGTTTGGAAGGGAGCAGTCAATGAAGAGAAATTACTTAATAGGTGTAATGTACACTATTTGGGTGACAGCTAACCTAAAGGCCCTGATCTCACCATTATAAAATCTATGCATGCAACAAAACTGCACACATATATCATACATTTATTTACAAAGTATAATATTAAAATAAAAATGGCTAAAATCGCTTTTCATAACAAGTATGTTTAAAGCAAATATTTGATCATTATAAATATCTGAAAGTATATACTTAATACTAATTACCTATGGCCACTCTATTAAGTCCTTATTATCTAGCTATGATAGGGTCTTGACCCACAATATCCAGGAAAAGTAGCCACTAACCACATATGACTGTAAAGCACAGGAAATACTGCTGTGTGCCTGAGGAACTGTATTTCTTATTTTAGTTTCATATAAATTAATTTACATTTACATTAAAAAAGGAAGCAGCATGATTTATTTTTCCATTGAACATTTCTTTCTTGTTTCCTCAGGTCTGCATTTCTATATTTGATGTATATGTGTTACAGAAGATATTGTTCCAAGTGGTATGCATGATAAACATGTCTGTTATTTGAAATATTATGTAAAACACATCACTAATCTAGACAGAGTTAATAGGTTGCTCTAGTTTAAATGACCATTTGTAGGTATATCTCTAATGTGTTGTAACATACTTATTTGAGTATTTTATGCAGAAAATAGGAGTTATTGTAGTGCCAATGGAATAGTAACTGATAATTAGATTGGGGTACATATTATTTGAATAGAAAGTAAATGTCTCCAGTATAAAACTATCAATATATTTTTAAAATAAAACAAAAGTATATCCATGATTCATAATTGAGTGAAAATGCAGCAAAGGAGCTGTAATATGTTGTAAGAGTTCATTTTCATACTGCTAGGAAGAAATACCTGAGACTGGGTAATTTTTAAAGAAAAAGTTTAATGAACTCACAGTTCCACATGGCTGGGGAGGCCTCACAATCATGGCAGAAAGCAAAGGAGGAGCAAAGGCACATCTTACCTGGTGGCAGGCAAGACAGCATATGCAGGGGAACTGCCCTTTATAAAGACATCAGATCTCGTGAGACTTATTTACTCTCATAAGAAGAGCATAGAAAAAAACCCATGATTCAGTTACTCCCCAAGGGGTCCCTCCCATGACACGTGAGGATTATTGGAGCTACAATTCAAGATGAGATTTGGGTGGGGACACAGCCAAACCATATCATATATGTAGAAGACCGAAGAAAAAAATGAAATGAGAAATAGGTGTATATAAAAGAATTCACATTGAATAACAAATACAATTTACTCTGGCAGAGTGAAAACACCATTTATTTGTACTGTTAAAATAATTAAGAGAATCAATTAGATAAAATTAAAAAATGTGTTTTTCTCAAGGGTCAGAATAGAATCGACAGATTTATTTGCCTGAAATCAGAAATAAATGTCCAATAACAACAAAAATCTTAATGACCTGTACAATGATATGGCCTTGTAATATTGACCAGACATAAAAATGCTTGGGTTTGCAGACAAAAAGAAATAATCAAGTTTTGATAGATGGACGGCAAAAGCAGTAATTATTTTAAAATTTTCTTATAATGAAAACATTTAAGTTTTACTTAAAATGACATATCCTCAATTAAACCAGCATAATTGCCTGCACAAAAACAAAACATTTCTAACAATATCAATTATCACTTGACTCAAAATTAGTTTAATTTGTTCTTGCTATAAGAGATACTAACTAATTAATATCTGAGTACATTTTAATCAAAAGACTTCAAAATTCAAAAAGAAATGTCAGTTCATGGTATAAAAAATTGAACTCATGACACATATATATTTGAAATGTTTGCATTTGATAGAGAATTTCAATTAAATATTTTTTAAAGTTTCTATGAAGATGAGTGATGCTCCAACTATGCTAAGTTAAAAACTAAAGTTATTGTAATAAAAAGTAAGAGACTGGTGTTCCCTTGTGTCACTCAACAGCATAATATGCATCTTATGTAAATTTAAAGGCTGGGCATGGTGGCTCATGCTGAGGCGTGTGGATCACATGATGCCAGGAGTTCGAGACCACCCTAGCCAACATGATGAAACCCGTCTTTACAAAAACTTTAAAAATTACCCAGGCATGGTGGTGCATACTTGTAATCATAGCTATTTGGGAGGCTGAGGCATGAGAATCAGTTGAAACCGGGAGGTGATGGAGGTTGCAGTGAGCTGAGATTGCAACACTGCACTCCAGCCTGGGCAACAGAGGGAGACTCTGTCTCCAAAATAAATAAATAAATAAATTTAGTTTTCTGAAAAAATCATTTATACATTCATATAAATATTTCAGAACTGCTTATTATAATATAATGTAATGGTCTCATGTTCTTTGCTATGCTCATTAGTTGAGAAGTCAAGAGATTCACAAAGATTTACCGTACTGTTAATTCAAATTCAAAATTTTCTTGAAATACAAGAATGTTTGCCAAATCTTCAATAATCAAAGATAAAAATGACAGCCTGCTTTATGTTTTCTACTGACATTGAGCTGAATATTAAAGAGATAAATTTGATGCTCCAAGGAAAAATGAAACTTATTCATGACTTTTCTATGGAAGAGACTTTATGTTAGACTTGAAACTCTTCATAAAACAGATAATTGGCTATGACTTACTACATTGTATAATGAGAATCAGTGCAGAAGATTGTATTTGTAAACAACAGCACCATGTAATTTGACTATAAAACTACAAGAGAAAATGATGAATACTTTTTGATGTTGATATATGTAGTATTGCTTTTCAATTTATGTAACATTCCTTTTAATTTGATATTTAAAATAATCAGTTGACACAAGATTTTGTCTATTAGGAATGATGTAGTTTTGAAATTAATTTGATTTTACTTCAAAGTCATATCAGTTCTTCTAAAAAGGATGATTTAGTTTGTCAATGTGAATATTCAAAGAAAATTATTTGGGGGCACTCTATTCAGCTACTGAAAAATTTAAAATATGTTTGGAACACTAGAGCATATGGATTTACTTTTTCAACTGCTAATCTTATAAAATCTAAGTACAGATTAAGCTTCTTTAATGAAGATTTAGCATCTTAATTGAGATGTGGTAAAAGTGTAAAATGCATGACTGCATATTCAAGGCCTAATATATAAACAATCTAAAATATTTCATGAATATATTATCTAGTGACTACATGTTAAAAAGAATCATATATTCCATACACTTCATTAAATACAATATATTATTGCACCTAACTACATGTTTATTTTTACTTTTTTAATGAGCCTACAAAAATGTTAAATTACATGTGCATCTTTCATTATTATTTGTATTGTACAGCACTGGTCCAGACACAGTCAAAACATGGAAATATGACAACTGATATCTACATAATGAATTAGTAATTTATACATTAAAATAATTTGTCCATTTTGTCACTACTCTTAATTCAGATTAGATTTATCTATATTTCCATGAAGTTAAGCCACCTTGTAAATTAGAGTTTCCCTTATTATTTTTTCTTTCTTATTATATTACTTCTGAATGATTTAACCCTTAAGCTTCATCTACTACAATTGAGAAAAAGTAGCACATATACAAAATATGAAGGAGATGTAATGGAAGCTGAACTTGGATTAAAAGAAAACATGTACAGGGAGTGGCAGAAGTCACGCATGTCTTGTTAATTAACTTCTTCTAACGACAGCTGGGTGGAGCATTTCAATGGGTCTTTACAGTAAATAAAGAAGGCTCAAATTACCTTATTTTATGACATTGGATTTAGGAATTGGCTACATCCTCCTTTTTGGGGTTGAAATTGGAAAGAATTATTTTCATGAGCATAGGAGAGATGATTATCATCACTATATTTAAATTTTATTAATGAATTACTAAGAAATTTTTATGTGGTAGTCTTAGTGCAAGTACATTAAGGGAATTTTCTCACTGAATTTTCACAAATATAGGAGGTAAGCTCTGTTAGTACTCCCGTAATACAGCTAAGGATGAAGGCTAGGAAATGTTCATTCATTTGCATAGTGTCGAAGAAGCTGAGAATATCAGTGGTGGTCTCTGTGAAATTAATACTAAAGGCAAAAACTACCAAAAGCAATAATACTAATACCTGCAGTCTTTGAGGTCACACTCTTGTCAGGAACGTTTGTTATTTAAGGCAACTATGATAAGTTTTCTTGCATCGGGCACCTAATAAAATATATTGAAAATGAAATATGTTCAAGAAAAGAGCAATCTGATCATAATTTTAATCTTAAAATGACTAATAAAGCAGATTTCCTTAAGAAAGATCTAGCCCAAGTTTGCCCCTTTGTTACTTACCAAATTTAATAAAGATGTTGACTAGTTTTCTCTCCCACTCTCTGATGTGCCCTTTACCTTAGCTTAGAATGCTTCTTCACATAGTTTTCTAGGCAGTTGCCACAATGGGTCGGGACTGGCACTTGAGTTAGCATACATTTGCCACTGTTCACCCAACATGACATTTGTATCAAGAACTTCTGGAACCAATTAGAAGAAAGGAAAGGAGAATGCTTAAATGAGAGAAGAAATAAGAGAAGTCAATCTGTATCTTGCAAAGTGTGATGCCAGTACATGGCTTCCTGATACTCTCCTTTCATCTGAGAGCCTTGACAGATGAAAAAAGACATAAAAGTCAAGAGTCAAAGGCTCAAGGCATTGCAGAGTCTAGAATGCGAGGGTATCCTAGCAACGCAAATTTTTCCTTCTGTTTTAGTGAGAGGATGTCAAAGGCTAAAGCCATGGCACCTACACTGCTGGCTTCATGGCCCATATATCCTATAGCTCCAATTAGAAGAGTTGGATATAAAATTTCCACTGCTCCAGTTCCTTCCCAAGGGACTTAGCAGTTGAAGGGGCACTGCAGTCCCTCTCATCTTCTATCAGTGCATGTGCGGATGCGTGTGTGTGTTATACCAGTGTCATTTCTGCTTTGGGGTCTTTATATTTTCTGTTTCTTCTGCCTGAAACACTTTTTCTCAGATTAAATGTGACAGTAAAGAGGATCTTGAGCTTTGGAACACAAGGGGTCTTATTTTTCTTGCTTACTGATAAATTACCCATGCATAGCCCCATGCTTTATACATAGTAAGCTGACAAATATTCAAAAGTAGATGAATATATAAAAGGACATTCATTTGAATGGAATTTTTTAAATCTCAAAACTCTTTCAACATGCATAGAATTTACAAAATGACTTGAGATATTAATGATTATTTTGTCCTGATTGTTCAGTTGAGGAAATTAAGGACAAATAGAAGACAATTTGCCCAAAATAACTCAGTGGGCAGGTGAGAACACAGGACTTCTGATTTCAAGACCTGTGTTCTTTCTAGTACAGAAATAAGTAGACATTAGGATTTTGTTTGGGTCTACTCTTTGAATATGGATTGATAAGATCTGAAAATTTTATGACATATCCCTATGTTTGATCCTTGCTCTCAAATTGGATACTCTCATTCCAGCACCTGAGCTGAGATACTGAAATATTATATACATTTTTATATTTCCAACTAAATCTCTATTTCTGAGGTTTTCATGGCTTTACATATTTTATGCCCTCCTTGCAAAGTGTCCTTCCTCCTTTTGCCTCCTTTCAAAGTCCTGTCTCATATATCCTGAGCCTTTCAGGAAGAGTCAATCATCTCCTTTTCCACATTCTTCCCTGGTCTGCTGTGCCCAGTGCCCATCCCTGATACTACATTGTGATATTTCATTTTCCCTGTGTACCTACCTGATCTCACTAGGCAGAATACGTATTGTAGTTAGTGGTGAACATTCAGTGCCTAGCCTTTCATGTTAAAAGATTGATCTTGGGTGCATGGCAAAAACAGAAAGTGTGATTATGTTGTGTGGAAGCTCTGTTCTAAGTTCTGTATGGAACCAGAATCCTTTTCAGCAACTGAAGGACAAAATCTAAAGCATCCCCACTGAGTAACACAGAAAAAGCCAAGATGCTGTGAAATAGAGAAACGTGTGGGTGATAAGGTAGTAATTAACCTCTTCGTATGTGTGCCCAACAGCAGTCTTCCACAGGGGCTAGGCAATTTGCAACGAAGATGAAGTTTAAGACATAAAAGGAAGTAAGATTGATCTCAAGAAGGCTCCATTTCACAAACACCTTTGGGCATTTACAATCAACACAGGTTTTCAACATATGCATTTGTGATTTTTTTTTCTTTTTCTAAAAACGGAAATACCTTTAAAAAGCAATCTTAGGAAATCAGAAAATACTCTCGTCTCTTACTTTCAGCAAAGTTGTAAGTGGGAATCTTGTTTATTATAGTTATGGTTTGAATACATTTACCAGAAATGTATAATAACACTACAGAGAGAAAGACAGTGCACGACTTGATGGGAGAGAAGATACTCTGAGTTAATCTGAATTCATATCACAGAGAGGAGGAAAAAAAGACATCAAATCATATTTGGTTGAATGATATATCTTACCCTGGGTCAAAACACTAAACAATACTTACAACTCACACAAACAACCTGATTCTGTAAATTTCTTTCTAAATTGAAGAGCAGATTCCTGCAGGCTTTGAAAGGGAATTCTTCCCTAAATTATCAGGTAATTTCCTCCACTCCAATTGAGCTATAATCAGACGTGGTCAAAATACTGTTCTAGAAAGTGTAATAGAAAATGAATTCAACAGAATCATGACTTTGTGGACCCACATCAGCAGAAAGGGGTCAGAAATGAAAATGGCAAATATATGAGCCAGACTTTAGCTGGTTTTTACTTGAAAACAAATTCATTATTGTACTGTATTCAGAAAGTTTTGAAACTACTGTAATTGAAAATACATTTTCATTTTATATATATTACTACATGAAGAAATGTGCCTTCACATGCACTCATTTTATACTCCTAATGATAATTTTTAAAAATGAGGCCCATGAAACTGAGCAAATTAGTATAGCTAAAATGTTGTGCATAGCTCTCCTGTTTTAGCCTCTGCAATAGAAGGTAACTTCAAATTAAGCCTTATACAGTGTCTTGGCCTGGTACACACCTATTCTTGGCATTTGATAAGAATGGAAAATCCAGATGCTTGGTACATCAGTATAAAGGAATGTAAGGGGAAGACTTTGATTTTCATTTTCCCTGCTTTCTGAACATAGTGATGTCCTTAGCATCACAGGATATTCAGTTGTTGGGTAAGTCTCAGGTTGCTGGAATGCAATTGGTGGGTGACATTACAGAGCGCTACTTTTACCCATTCATTCATTCATTCACTCATTCATTCATTTAACAATTTTTTTTGCATGCCAGTTGTGTGCCAGATGATGTTCTAAGCACTGGAGATAAAAAGGTGAACAAACAAGATCCTTGCCCTCAAGAAATCTGTGTGAATTGGCTAGAAAACAATCAATAAATAGTTAAGCAAAGCATTATTATTTTTTTTCTTGAGGTGGAATCTTGCTCTGTTACCCAGATTAGAGTACAGTGGCAGAATCGCAGCTCACTACAACCTCTGCTTCCCGGGTTCAAGTGATTCTTGTGCCTCAGCCTCCCAAGAAGCTAGGACTAGAGGTGTGTGCCACCACACCCAGCTAAGTTTTTTATTTTTAGTAGAGATGGCGTTTCACCAGTTGGCCAGGCTGGTCTCGAATTCCTGACCTCAAGTGACCCACCCACCTTGGCCTCCCAAAGTGCTGGGATTACTGGTGTGAGCCACCACACCCAGCCAAACAAATAATTATTGTTGGGAAATTTTATAGTTTATATTTTCTCCATAACACTTACTAGAAACTGTTATACCAGGCACAGTAGTGAGAGAATATCTTTCTGGGGTGGTCAGTTTGAGCTGACCACTGAAAGATGAAAAGAGCTGATCACAGAAAGAACAAAGAACGGAGGTTGGAAAGGTGGGACTGGACTATTTCATGTGAATCAGTGCATAAATCAGACATGTCTTCAACAAGGAACTTCCAATATGTCAAATGCCAAAACATTCATTTATTTCACAGATATATGTATATTGATTTTTCTTTAATGTTTTGAGTATGCATGCTTTTTTTATCTGTGGACTTATGTACTTAGTATTTTGTTGGCTTTCTCTAACCAGAGTATTCACAGGTTCATTCCCTTATTTCCTTTATTTTTGGCTGATACTGATCTATGCATTTAGGATTAAGTGCAAACGTCATATAAGATTTTCATGGCCCTTAATTATAAGTACATGTGGGCCTCCTTTTCTTTCTGTTAAGACACTTTTATATTTAATCTACAGATAAATGTGCACTGCCACTTCAAATACATAAGAAGGGGTGAATAAAGATGTAAAGAGAAGATCGTTCACTCTAGAAAGAATAAAAAGTCTGCACAAACTGAAAGAATCAGCACATGTGTTCACACAAAATAAGCAAATGGAAAATGGTTCACAGTGCAGGATAAGACATTATCCAAGAGTCTCAAGAAAAGATAAGAGAGCAGATCGCTGTTTCCTATTTGCTGGAAATGTAACAACTATGGCAACCCTTCCAGTGATAAGCGTGTGCTGAAGAGTGTCATGAGAAAGGAGTAATTATGGCAGGTTATTTGGTAACCAGACATTGTAGTGATGATATGCTTTTGGAAGGAGTTCTGGTAAGAGTGATAGTCAGAGAAGACACTTATTGCTACCTTCTGACATCTCAGTGGAGTTACTTCACTGGATGGGTTATCTGCTCTTTGACATGGTTAACCCAGGTAAGAGTGGATAAAAAAGTAGTTTGATGGGAAACTCAGAGATATTTCTATCCTGATCACACGATTACCAATCCAGAATAACACTATTTCTCAAATCTTTATGTAGAAAACCTAACTTGGTACTCAAAATACACCTGTGGGTTAAGTGTGTTTAACATTCCCCAATCCAGATGAGCCACCTAAAAGAGAAAGGGGCTGAGAACTTCACAGAGATCATAAAACCAGTGAATGACAGAGCTGGGGTAAAACTAAGGCAGAATAGGACTAAGTCCAAGTTCTTAAACATGTCCCAACCCTAAATCAAGGAAAGAATTAATGACTATTGGGGAGTGTCTATTTAATTATTAACTATGTGAATTAATTTATTATATAAGAAACACTGTGTCTAAACTCCCAGAAGTTCACGACTGGGGGAAATTTTTGAAATTTTGCCAGGGAGTATTTTGAAATGTCTGAATATATTTTTGGTTTTTACATCTAGGGATAAGGGCGTATTACTAGCACAGAGTGAAAAAGGTCAGTGAGTGGAGTTGCTAAGGATTCTCTAGTGCACAGGAGAGTATACATAACAAAGAAGAACTGTCCAACCTAAAATGCCAATAATGGTGCTATTGAGAAAACTTGTTCTAGCCTATACCCTAAAATCCCAATTTTGGAGAATCATATCTATGTAGAAGACATGACAGTCAAAATCAAAATAGATGGTGACATTCATAACAATGCCTGTACATGGTTCATAACTTTAACATTTTAGATATAAGCTGGAAAAATTTCATGTTTGTTTTAGTCTATTTTTAATGCAGTTTTAGAAAGATCACTTAATAGAAAAGATGTGATGATTAGACAGATTGGTGAAATTTCATGGGGGAATCAATTAAGAAGATGATATATAAATATATAGTGATCTAAGTAAAATATAATGTACATCTGAACCTGGTGAGGTGCAAGAAGGATCAGAGAAAAGGGAGCATTAGCCTTTCACACCCATCTAACATTACTGGGTTACCCACATTGATTAGAATGTGACGTTTTTTATTTATTTATTTATTTTTACTTTTGAAACTTCATCTTTTATTATGAAGCTGAGGATAATGTCAGTTTAATCTTTTGTTGCAAACAATGGTGTTTCATTTCTTATGTCTAAAAACATTTTAATCTATAAAATTAATTATATGTTCACAAATCAGACCATCGTCTTTCCGGTAAGCTGTGTATGCATATGTGCTCACACCACACACACACACACACACACACACATCCAATTTGTAGTTCTGAATTATTATTTAAAAGGTGTAGGTTTCATGTGAGAAATTTCATCCTCTGAAATTGCCTTGTCATTGAGGATAAGAAGAATTAAATTCAGCTACTGAAAGGAACAAAGACAAATATTGAAAGATGGGAGACTTTTCTAATCCACTGCAGAACTGTAGAGTCTTCTGTGAGATTAAGCTGAGACACCATTTGCAGAAATCACTAACTGTTACAGTTTATTAAAAGATTAAGACTAAATCTATTTGGGTAATATGTGGTTTGCAAGATGATAAATTTCTTTAAAATCAATGCTTTTGCTTTTCCATTTCCTCTCTACTCACTAAGAGGTAATCAACACGGGAGTAACTCTGATCACACTAAGAGAACATTCTCATCTTCATTAGTGCACAGTCGATGCAAGAAATTTTATTTTACATGAAAATCTAAAGAGAGTTCTCCTAAAATTAAAACCCTCTTCTGTTTCAACACATCAAGCTGCAGGGTTTCATAATCCCCATAATTAATATACTACTGTGCATACAACTTTCAAAATTGGGCTTCAGAAATTGTAAATAGAGGATACATGGTTGAAAATTAATAAAGTGTGATATCTCTCATCTTTTTATATTTCATTTCCACACCCTTCCTTTTGTGGGATTATGGAGAGGTGAGATGTGAGATAACAGAAGGAAATGTCAAAACAAAATCAGATTACTTTTACTTACTCTTTAATCTATAATATCTCCTTTATATGCAATATTGTATGCATGGAACAAAATGCAGATTGTTCTCTGGTGATAGTATTTATTTGGTTAATAATGCATTCATGAAGCCATTCTATTGTTCACTGAGCCAATAAAGTATTTCTTGAGCGTATACATTTTAGTCATTGTGTTGGGCACAAGGTGCCAAAATAATACATGATCTGTTTCCTCAGAGACTCAAGTTCTTGAGAAAAATTAGGCATAGAAACACAACACTGTAATAATAATTGTATAATGAGTGTCATGATTAAAGTAAATATGTGAAGTTACAATAATAATTAGAAGGGATCCTTAGCCTGTCTTGTGCCAAGGGTATTTGAGAAAGATGTAGAAAAGAAATGGCCAGTTTTTAATTGGGTGTAATTTAAAAACATAGAGGCAATCCAGTGATTGGATACCTTTTATTTTTTTATATAGGAGGAAAAATTATTAATGTGAAGCTAGAGTTTTCATTATATTTCCTTTATCTAGAGTTTTTACAATTTATTTCCAAGAAACAATAAACCAGTTAATTAAAAAAAACATGATGTTCACTGTTTTAGTTTTTCATTTATGTATGTGTTTCTTTTTCTTTCTTTCTTTGTTTTGGTTGCGGCATGGTGTCTGCTCTGTCTTGTTTCACTGGTGATTTCATATTTATCTCATTTCATCATGGTTACACAGTGTCTGTTGTAGTACTGCTTATATTCTGTGAACACTCTACATTCTGTTGGAAATACTGCTGACTTGTCATCTCTTTGCTGTCAGCAACCAGCTGCCAGCAATCAGGATCATTTTAAAAAATTTATTTTCCCAAACATACTACACATCATTAAATTTTCCTTCCCCAGTACAATGACATTTATACTGTTCTCACTTTAGTTTTCGATCTTAATCACAAAACAATGTTGCAGTAAGTAGTAAGTATACGTGTATATGCTCAGAAATAGAATTTCTCAGTAGTAGGAATATACATATTACATTTATCCGACAGTGACAAATTCTTACTCAACATGTCAGAACCAATATTCAATGTTTATGCTTTCTCAGTATTATAAAAATGTTAATAACACCTAATATTAGCCCAATCAATATTTATAGTCTTTTTTGTTTACCTATCTAATTCGTGTATGTGTGTGTGTGTCCTGATTAAGAACTTATTCATGTGTTGGTTGCCACTGGAATTTTTCTCTTCTGTGAATTACCTATTCCTTTATCCAAATTTACTTTGATTGCTTTTTCTTACTAATATTACATAATACTTACATTTTGTAAAATCAAATCAATTGTCAGTAGCTAATATCTCTATTAAGTATTCTACTTATATTTATGGCTGATTTATATTATTTTATCACAGAAATTTTTGATAAAGGCACATGGATCAAAAACAGCAAGGTCTAGAGAAAAATACATAAATTATTGTTAAAGAGAAGACATGGAGTAATCTACAAGCAGAAGGGGTGCAGGAGGAATGGAAAGAATCTCTTCTTCCTTGGAGCCATTATTAGTGAGCTAGTAATTATTTTCTTTACTGTTTGTGTCTACTGAGTTTGTATTTCCTAATGCTTACAATAAAAAGCATTTCAAATAGTTATAAAATGGATCTTTTATAATAATCAGTGCTTTTATTTATCTATACATGTATTCATTTACTCATTCATTCATTCATTCAACAGATAATTGTTGAGTGTCAACTTGTCTTAGGAATCATGTTAGGGCCTAGAGACTCAAATAAGAGTAAGAGATACAGGGTCACTGACCTTGTGGGCAATGAAAGATTGAATTCAATTAAGAGTCTCTCCTGTGAAATCTATGTAGGAATTACATTATGAGCTGATAGGATGGTGTATACAAAGTAGAGTGGATTCTCTCCTTTCTAACAGAACAGCAACCTTGGTTGGGTTTTACCAACTACATTTGCTGTTTACTCAGAGAATAGAACATTACACAGCAATTTGGACACTTCCAGACCCCAAATGTGATATGGAATTGTGGGCATTATTATGAGAGCATTTTGTAATCACTTTATGATCTTTAGATCTACTTTCTAAAGCACTTTAAATATGTATTACTGTCATGGTTTTTAGAAAGCTACAATAAGTAATTCTCTAATTCTACTTACATTAGATGTTTATATTTCAGTACTATTAGTTCTATGTATTGGATTTCTATAGGACTAATTAATTTTTATTTACTTTCAACATAGAAATATGAGTGGAAAAAGAATGTGTCTAGAAATAAAAACATTTGAATGCATTGGTATGAAGGGAGTAAAAATAAACTTACATTCTTTGGATGATTAGTATGTAGCAGGCAATAACCTTATTTAAATCCTCAAAATATGTATTTGTTTTTATTCACATTTTAGATATGAGAAAACTGAGACATGAGAAAAAGAAGTGATAACCTTCAGGCTATTAATTTGAAGTCACATATATCAGTGTCTAAATTAAAGTTCATCTCCTAATATCAGGTTGACTCAAAATTCCATTCATTTGGAATATGTGACAAAATTGTTTTACAAGACAGATTAAAGATTTCTCTTATGTAAAATGAAAATGAGAAAGCAAGGTAGCAAGCAATCAAGAAATAAAAGCCTTTCTGACTTGACAATTTCTCATGACCTGTCTTTGAGCTCCCAGAACTTGGGGGACCGAGGTGGGTGAATCACAAGGTCAGGAGTTCAAGACCAGCCTGGCCAACATGGTGGAACACTGTCTATACCTACCTACTTACTTATCTACCTACCTACCTTCCTTCCTTCCCTCCCTCCCTCCCTCCCTCCCTCCCTTCCTTCCTTCCTTCCCTCCCTTCCTCCTTCCTTTCTCTCTTTCTTTCTTTTCTTTCTTTCCCTTCCTCTCTCTCTCTTTCTTTCTGAAACTGCAATGGAAAGGTTTAAGAAGAAATCACAAACTAAAATTCCTACAAGTGGCAGGAATGCATGTGAACTGCATGAAGGAAAGAGTCACATACAGAAGTGAAATAGGGACCTTGGCTAACTGGAGAACATATGTACCAGCCAATTTTTGCCATGGAGGAATGAGAGTTCACTGTAGCAGATTTCAACTTTTGGAAGGAAGCCAGAAATAGAGGTTTTTAAATGTGACATCAGTAAACAAATAAGTCATGCATATGAGACTTCAAAACAGGAAAAACAAAATATTCTATTGAATTTCAAAATAACACTGTAGTATACAAACACCTATTTTGACAAGTGTAACTATCACATATAAGCAATTCTAGCTAAGCTATTTATGAAACATTTAAAAAATATTTTCGAAGACTTCATTGATTGCCATATTGATATATGCAAATTATAGTTGACCTAATTACTGTCACTATTTATAATTAAATATCGTGTAGTTGTAAGCAAAATGATGGAACTGGAGATCTGTAGCTCCAGTTCCCTTCACAAAATTACTAACTAGCTATCCACAAACAAGAACACCTCTGTGAAATCCCCAGAACCTAGCAATAAGGCTGAAGTACCCCCTTGGAGCTCAAAAAACCAAGAAAAGTTACCACTCATTCACCAGGCTTCATAGCACCAAAATGAGAAGGATCCCCTGAGTCTAGAGGTTTTCCATGGGAAAAAGATAACCTGACAGAAATTTAACTTCTCTAGCAGTATTGGGCACTTTCCAGGATACCCACTTTTGTCTCACCCTGCAGAGAACACTGGTGGAACTGGTAAGGCTAGAACACCTGGGATCAGCTAGAAACAAAGAAGGGGTATAGGGCTAACTCTTAGTTAGCTGATGTGTATCTCTACTGGTTGCCTTAATCACCCAGAAAGCCCAGAAAGAAATTCTGTCTGCACATGGAGCCTAGGCAGGTGACCCCATCTGGCAAGGGAGAATGGTCAGCAGTCCTATCTAAGTTTGCCAGCCAATGGTATAGCCTGGGAATTGAGTCTAAAAGGTAGCCACGACTAGGGAGGCAGCTCAGCTCAACTGTGGAGTACAGCCTGTGGTCTCTCTTGGTTGTGGAGCCCAGTCTACAGCCCAAGAAATCGTGGAGCATAGCCTTCAGGCCTGGCTGACTAAGAAGGCTGGCAAGCAAATCCGTGCTACTGAAAGGCATAGATAATGTCTCTGCCTGCCAATCTGACTGCAGCATATAGCCTGTAGTACTGCCTGAGCACAGAGTATAGCCAGAAAAAGCACTTAGCCTATAGCTTCACTCAAACATAGATGATTCCAGAACCCAGCCTGAGGCCATGCCCAATTATGAAGTTCAACTTACACTGACTGACTGCAGAGGCCAGTCTGCAGCCTTACCTGACCTCGAGAGTGTGCACAGTGGCTCTGCCTGACTAGAATCTTGGAAGCAAGTCCCACCTGCCTGTGGACATTACCTGCTTGCTTGTCTAGAACCCTAGGCTGTGCTGAATGTTCAAGGTTGTTCCTTGACAAGGAGAGGCTCTAAAGTTTTTAAAAAGTGACCATGTTCTCAAATGCCTGGACACGAATGAAGTATTCAAGGATCAGAACACCACCAAAGGAAACTAATAAAGTTCCAAAAATCTGCCCTGAAGAAATAAAGATCTATGATTTGACTAAAAAATAATTCAAAATAATCCTTTTAGATATTTGTAGTGAACTGTAATTAGCTAATCAACTTTAGAAAAATAATACATGAGCAAAAGGAGGAGTTCAACATTTTTGAAAACCTAGAGCTGAATAATTAATTTTATTCTCATTAATTTTATGAGCTCAAAAATTTAATAGAGTATTTCAATAGCAGACTCAGTGATGCAGAAAAAAAATGAGCTTAAAGGCAGGTAATAAATCATCAAGTCAGAAAGGCAAAAAGAAAAAAGTATGAAACAGAGTGAAGAAAGTCTATGGAATTTAGGGCCAAATGTGGTGGCTCATGCCTGTAATCCTAGCACTTTAGGAGGCTGAGATGGGTGAATCACGAGGTCAGGAGTTCAAGGCCAGCCTGGCCAACATGGTGAAACCCTATCCCCACTAAAATTACAAATAATTGGCTGGACATAGTGACAGGTGCCTGTTATCCCAGCTACTTGGGAGGGTGAGGCAGGAGAATCGATTGAACCAAGGAGGCGGAGGTTGCAGTGAGCTGAGATAGCATCACTGCACTCTAGCTCTGACTCCATCCCAAAAAAAAAAAGTCTGTGAAACTTTGAGACACCATCGACCCAAACAAGTATAACTACATTACAACACAATTGTAATCAGCATGGTCTGGTACAGACATAAAAACAAAAACAAAGTAGACCCATGGAACAGAATAGGAAGCCCAGGAATAAACCTATGTATCTAAGGTCAACAAATTGTTGGCAAAAGCCAAGAATTAACAATGAAAAATAATATTTTCTTCAATTAATGGTGTTAGTAATACTGCATATTCATATGCAGAACAACAGTGCTGGACTCCTACCACAAAACCACTCAAAAAAATGAACTAAAAGTGGATTTAGATCTTAAATGTCAGACCTTAAACTGTAAAACTGCTGGAAAAAAATATAGGGGAAAGCTCTTGAGAGTTAGCTTTGGCAATATTTTTTGCATATAACACCAAAAACACAGTTAAAAAATAAATAAAAAGGTGGAATTACATCAAACTAAAAATCTTCTGCACAAAAAAAAAGGAAAAATGAGAAGTCAACCTATGAAATGCAAAATAATTTGCACACCACGATTCTAAAAAGGAGTTAATATTAAAAATATATAAATAACACATACAACTAGATATCAAAATATATATATATAATAAATAATTTGATTCAAAAAATAGGCAAAGGACCTGAAATCACATTTTCCCAAAGATATACAAATGGATAATACATACTATATACCCTTTGTTTCTGAATCACTTGGAAATAACATATTCCCCTTTATACCTAAGAAATTCTGTGTATTTTTTAATAACAAGAAAATTCTCTTACATAATTATAGTATTATTAAATCAGGGAATTGATATTGATACATTATTATCACCTAAAACACAGGCCTTATCTAATGTTTTTAAATCTCTTTTTTTTTTTCAATTGCCTGACTACTGTCTTCATCCCAAAAGAAAGAAAAGGTTTGATCTGTTGTAAAATGGAACTTTTTTCAGTCTTTCTTTGCCTTACATAATCTTGATGTTTCTGAAGAATAGCCATTTATTTTAAAAATAACTCCAACTCTAATTTTGATATTTTCAAGTTTATTGGTATTAATATAAGTATATGCATATGTGTACATGCATATCACATATATGTATATATATAAGTAAATATTGGAGCTATGTACATATATACATGTATACTTTTATATATGTGTATATAAAAGTATATATTGGAACTATGTACATATATGATATATTCATATATATGAATATTTAAGAGCTATTCATATATATGAATATATTAACATATTTATATATTTACATATGGAAACGTTCATATATATTATTTTGCAACTATCTAGATATATAACAAGAGGCTATGGTGTTACTTGTATATATTTGGCTAAACATTATCTATTAATAAGATCATAGCCAAACCTTTTTCAATGCTTTACACTTTTCCCCTTTGATATTTAAGTCATTATTTTTTATTGATTTCGTGGCTTGAAGTAAAATACAGAAATATTTTTAAAAATAAAAATACCCAATTATTCTAAACTTATTTATTCATTCGAAACCCAGACTATATCTAATATTTCCTATATTTTTGAGAAATCAAATGTCAAAGGTCTATTTTGGGGGTTCTCTCTTCAGTTCATTTACTATTTGTTTATTCCAGTTCTTACATTGCACTTTCACAGTTTTATAGTTTTGTTGTTATAAAATCTGGGAGAACGAGTTCTATACAACAGTGTTTTAATACAATGGTGTCTTGGCTCTTGAAATAAAAATAAGCAGGACAAAACAATACATTAAAATTAGAACTCTCTTTGGCCTTGATACAATCCTAAATCAATATAGGTAGAAATGATATATTGACAATAGTGAGTGTTCTAATCTATAAACATAGGCCATCTTTCTATTTATTTAAGTCATCTCAAATGTCTCCTGAAAAGTGTACATGGTTATTTATAGAACTTGCAAACATTTTTTTTAGATTAAGAACTTTTTCTAGATTTTTAATGATATTAAGATGTTCCTTTTAAATTTTGTTTTATTTTGTACTTATTTCTACATCTAAAATCTGTTTTACAGGTTGATTCTTTTTTAGAAACCACAGTTTTTCTAGGTACACAATGGTATCACATACAAATAAAAAAATTCATTTTCTGTGTTATTGTTTTTTAATTCTCATTCACTTTGTTTCTTACTGTTGCCTTATTGCACAGGCAGAGATTTCTAACGCAAAATTCATTATAAGAGGTAATAGGAGAGAACTTTCTCCTTTCTTATTTCCAAAAGCAAGTTTTTTATGTTCTACAAAAGTATTTAAAAGGTTTATTGTAAATACTCATTATTAGAATTTTAAAAAACCCTTATCTTCCAAGGGATTTTACACAATCTCCTTTTCATAAATCAGAGAAACATTAAATTGTTTTATAAATCTTCTTTGTATGCATCTACAAAATTAATTAGGCAATGAATCACTTTAATCTTTTAATGTGATTAATTACATTGATTTTCTAATGTTAAGCAAGTCTTTCTTTCTTGGGGAAAAACTAATTAGGTCATGATATATTAACATATTTTATATATTACTGGGATAACTTTGCTAATATTTTGCTTAAGATATTTGTACCACTAATAAAGAACATAATTACTCATTTTTTATTTGTTTTGGGGATCAATGTTTTTCTGTCTTCATGAAATAAATATTTTCTTCTATCAATATATAGAAGAATACATCAAACATTGAAATTATTTATATTTTAAATATTTGGTAGAATTATACATTGAAGAAATTTAGGACTAGAGTTTTCTGTTATCAAAACTTAAAATCTTTTTATGGTTGCCTAATTTTTGTATCATTGTAAAAGCATTTCTATTTTTTCTTGTTACTGTATACATACAATATGTCCATTTCATCTGTATTTTCACATTTCTCTTAAAATTATTACTACATAAAATATTTATTAACTTCATTATCTGTAGTCATACCTTCTTCTCATGTCCTTCTTATTTTAAGTTCTTCATAAGATTTATTATAGAATTGTCAATATCATTAATCCTTCAAAAAGCAACTAAGCAAGCAAGTGAATTTGGGTCTTATTGATGCTCTGTATATTTTTCTTTTTCTTGCTCCTGATCTTGCTCTCGTCTTTAGTATTTCTTCCCTTATACATTCTATGAACTTATTTTGTTACTCATTCTCAAATTGCTGTTTCCAATGGTAATGTCATTAAGTTTTTCTTTCCTTTTTATAACATAAATAAAAGACTTAAAAGTTTAAATGTTGCTATTGATAAAAATTGATTTTGGAATGTTTTATTTGTTACTCAAGTCAAAATATAAACTATTTTTAATCATTTTCTGTTTTCATCCATGAATTACCGAGCAATGAATTGAATTGTCAAAATAACACAATGTTAGTTTTATCTTTATATTTAAAATCTGACTGATTGCACTATAGATGAAGGCAAACTATGAAATTTGGGGGAGTTGTTTAATCACCAAACACATGATCAAACTATAATTAATGTTCTGTGAATGCTTTAAAAAAAGTTGACTTGGTGGTTATTGGATGCAATGTTCTATAAAAATCAATTTCTAAAAATGTTTAAATAATGTTATTTGGTTATTTTTTATCAAGGTTTTCTACTGATTTTCCAGAATGTTTTTTTTAATATGCCCATTAGGATTTGCAAATTTCTTCTTGCAATTCTGTTAGCTTTTGTTGGTATATTTTGAGACCATATTACCAGATAAGAAAAGTAATTAAAATTGTGAATTTAGTTCACAATTTATCAATATAAGTAATAGGTTCCTTTGTATGTAGTAATGAATTATGCCTTAATTTTCTTTTTCCTTTTTTTTTTTTTTTTTTTGATAATAGTATAGATAGCCTGGATTTGATTAGTTTTATCATATGTCCTTTCCCACCCCACCCCACCCCCACTTTTTCCCTTGGAAGACTGGTAGTTGTTGCTTGCTTGCCTGTTGCTTTCAACATTATTTTTTGTGTGTGTTTCTGCAAACTCAGATTGATATGTTGTTCTCTAAAGAAGCTGTGTATTTGTTTCTGCTAAGTACCTAGGGACACATAGCATCACTTTTAATCACTATTGCATCCAATCTTGTTCAAAGTTTGAGAGTCCCTTGACCATCAAGGCTATGAATTCTCAGAACAGGGATAAACATTGTGGCCAAACAAGGGGAGGAGAGAACTATAGATTCAGCTTCCTCTCACCCTGGGAACATAGACATTAAGACCCAGGTCAATACTGGGAGGTGATATTACAACCTCACCCTGTTCAAGCTTGGGTCCTTACTTCTGGCTCTGGCTCAGAGGGACCAGATAACCTCAAAACATGTATTTTTGATGAGTTCTTTAGAATAATATGTGTAGCTTGGTGCTCCGATACTCCATATACTTTTCTGATTTTAGGGTTTTATTTTTTTCACAAAATTTTCATTAAAATTCTGTAATATTTTTTCAAATTCTGCTTTCATTTTGGTTTTTATTTATTTTTTAACTTAGTATTTGATACGTGTTATTTCTAGAGACAGTCATGTTCTGAGCTAAGCTATTCTGCCACTGAAAAAACTCAAATACTTCCACATATATTTTCTACTTTTATTTTCTAGTTCACGTTTTCTTGACTAACTAATATGGAAATAAATTGTAATTTTACATGATGCTAGCTCACTGACTTCAATATGTTTTTTCATTTACAAATGTGATAAACATTCACTAAAGGAGTTGTAAATTACACAAGGATCAGAACTATTGAATTGCCTTAGAGAAAGCCCACAGACAAGTCTTGACTAAATTGAGGTTATTTTTAATTTGAAAGTGCTTGCTTGTTTTTATTTCCTGACATCTACACACATTCACATTATCACAGGATTTGTCAATCAAATCCCTCTGTATGAGATCTAAACTAATATCGTGCTTTCCCTCTCCCCCACCATTAAACCAGGAAAATAACTTCAAAGAATCCATCCGAATGACTTTGATGAAAAACACAAATACATAGCATGATGTCTCGTGCATATGAAACTTTTAATATATGTTTGTTGAGTGAATTAAAATGTTAAATTGTTCCTGAAAATTACCTAGCTTATGTCAGATAAAATTTAATGGTCAACTTGTTAAATTGTTGTTTGACGTTTATAATATGTTTAAGAACACAGGCACCTAGAAATTATAAACGGAAGATAATTAAAATTTTGCACACACAAAAAAGTATATGTATCATTTATAATATATGTAAATCTTTGCTAATGTTTTGTTTTCACATGAGTTCTTAAACATATAAATTAGCACTAAATATGATTTATTTAAAAGTAAAACTTGAGTTCTCTCTGAGAAGTATATTTACCCTCTGTATAAATCTTGAGCTTTTAAAATGGAACATTAACTCCATTTGGGAGAGCACCAAGGGGTGTGTGTGTGTGTGTGTGTGTGTGTGTGCCAGTTTTAGATGTTTTCTGTTTTTCTGCATGTCTGTGTGTGCACATTTTTGTGTGTGTTCTCCACTAATCTCAAAACCAAGTGATTATGTAAAGTAAAAACAGATCTGGCCCTTGATTCTGAAAATAAGTGTAAGAGACATTATTTTAATTCACACCTTGCATCATGTGTGGCCAGCTAACTCACCAGTCATCATGATTAACAACTGTATTATTACCACAAGAGAACAATGATGTAAAATATTCTCCACTTATCATATGCCTACCTTGAAGCACACTCTGTGCCGGGCTCTATGAAAACGTGATTAACAAACCTAGTACCAACTTCCCCAATGCCTCCACATTACAGTTGGTTAAAACCCACAATTATAGCTGTAAATAACAGCCTAGGCCACATACTAAGCAAGAATTAGAACCCAGGTCAGACAGAACCAAAGGCCTTGTGATTACACTGATCAATGTTGCCTCACTAAACCTCTGTTCGGCTAAAAAAAAAAAAAAAGAACCTGCCTGGAAGACATTAATAAAAACTCCATATGATAAAATACAGTAGCCATTCCAGTATCTGTAACACAGGAGGGTTTTCATATATATATCTGTTGAGGAAAAATTCACACTTGAGAGATATATCTACATGTTTACTATCTATAAATCACTTGACCCCACCAGGCTGGAAACCCCATGAAGGCAAGAATATGAAGGTTTCCCAATAGCAAATCATAAAGCAGAGAAGCCAATACTAGAGATATAACTGAGAGATTTGGAGAATACACAGTCTAATTGCTCAACAAATATTTACCAAGCAGTATGTGTTAGGCAGTCTTTCAGGCCCTAGGGAAATCAAGAGTTATATGCAGACCTCATAGACAGAACTGATACAGGGTTTCAAAACAATGTGGTGAAGGCTAAAAAGGTTTAAGATGAATGGTATATTGGCCATACAAACTTAGTTTTCTATAGTAAAACTGCCGAGCTATAATTTAAAACATTATTTTGGAAAAAGATCTCTTACCATGTAGTTGTTTACCAAGGGAACAGTTATGTAAATAATCTTTCAAATTGACTTCCAATTACTTAGTAGATAGTCTATCTGACTACTGCATTTAACTTTGTCAGATGAATGGATGATACTCTGTTATTGCCTCATTTGCTTTCCTTGATAGTTATTCAATGAAAATAAATAATTCACCTAAATTGTCACAGACTGAAATTCAGGATCTTTGCTCACTCCAGACATGAATTTAAGTAGTAACAGCATAATTACCTGGTAATCGTTCTGTGATTACATTTACCTTAAGCTGTCACAACTTTAAAAAGTATCCTAATTGCAGCTCAAATAATAGCATTTCTCCCTCGATCACCTTATCTTCAGCTTAATTGTAATGCACAATAAAGGTATTTAATTTATTTGAAACATGATCAACTCATTCTGGACATTACAGAATGTTTAAAATAAAGTTATTAATGTGGACAGCTTCTCCTCTACACAGGTCCAAAAGGGAAATTAACCAGGAGGCACAAATAACATGTTAGTATTAAAAAACACTCTAAAATTACACTTCTAATTGCAAACATGTTTTGATCTTCTCTTTCTATAAAGCTCGACTGGCGACTGAAATATTTTTAGAATAATGGTAATTGGGCCAGCATGGATTACTGAAAAACAAAACTAATATTGTTTATAACTATTGATATTCCCACGCCTTCTTAATGAGACAACTTTCAGCCTGAAGGAGAAAGGATTTCATTAACCAAATGGAGAAAAGAAATTGTCAAGTATTTCCTTAGATAATTTTACCTGACTAATTCCTACTTTTTTTTTTTTTTTTATTTAGCTGATGTCGATGTTTTATTTTGGTAGTAAGTCTGTTTAGTTTAGAGGTTCTGACTGACAATTGATCCTTTGCCCTGTTCAGCTGAGATCGATGGTTCTGCTTCTCCCAGAAACTGAGATACTCCTAAACAGCAAAAAGAATACGTGTGAAGGAATCTATCCTCGGCCCTGTGAGTGGCTATGCAAGGCCTCGTTGGAATTGAAATGAAATTCAACACCCACTGATAACCATGGTTATCATGGTGACTAGGATAATGTGCTTAAGGTACTCACAACCACAAACAAGGATGCCTGGCTAACCCTCTTAGCCCTGGTTTCTTGGTGGAGGAATCTGAGTTAACTAGTCTTTTTGAAAGGTCTCAGCTTTTCTAAACAAAAGGTGGGTGGCAGATTGATCTATTTTGGGACCCATGTATTAAAGCAGGAGTGGTAACACCTCAGGAACAGTTTCATGGTGGTAACTGATATTAGCAATGAATGCCTCCAAAATGTGAATTTGGAACTGCATAATGATCCTGTTGCCTCTTTTATCCAGGAGATACAACTTTCGCTTCTGCCAACCTGGTGGTGTATCTCTGTTTCTATAGATTGTATATACACACATGTATATATACACATATGTAATCTATAATTTATTATGGAACGTGGCAAGAAAAGGGGTAACATAAGGAAATGAAGCTGTGTGCAGGGACTTTGGAGTAAAAGAGCTGTAGGTTCAAATTATAAGCAGTTAATTTTACCCTTTTGAAACTCAATTTCTGAAAATGTAACATGTGAGAAGTACTAAAATATAGTGTTATTGTAAGGACTCACTGGGATAATGTGCTTAGAGTACTTAGTATAGGTCTTTGAGGAATTGCCACACTGTCTTCCACAGTGGTTGAACTAATTTACTTTCCCACCGATGGTATAAAAGCACTTTTTTTTCTCCGCAACCTCACCAGCATTTGTTGCATTTTGCCTTTCAATAATAGCCATTCTGACTGGCATGAAACAGTATCAGATTGTGGTTTTGATTTGCAACATCACTGATTCACTGATTCTGTAACGATCAGTGATGTTAAGCTTTTTTAATGCTTGTTGGCTGCATGTATGTCTTCTTTGAGAAGTGTGTGTTCATGTCCTATGCCTACTTTTTAATCAAAGACCTAGAGGCAGAAATACAATTTGACCCAGCAATCCCATTACTGGGTATATACCCAAAGGAATATAAATCATTCTATTATAAAGAGACATGAACACATATGCTCATTGCCACACTATTCACAATAGCTAAGACACAGAATCAATCTAAATGCCCATCAGTGATCGACTGGATAAAGAAAATGTGGCCCATAGACATCATGGAATACTTTGCAGCCATAAAAATGAATGAAACGCTGTCCTTTGCAGGGATATGGATGGAGTTGGAAGCCATTATCCTCAGCAAACTAATGCAGGAATAGAAAACCAAACACTGCATGTTCTCACTTATATATGTGAGCTGAATAATAACAACATATGGAGACATGGGAGGAAACAATACACACTGGGACTTGTTGAGGGGGAGGGTTGGGTAAGGGAGAGCATCAGGAAGAATGGCTAATGGATACTGGGCTTAACACCTAGATGATGGGATGATCTGTGCAGCACACCACCATGGCACATGTTTACCTGTGTGATAAACCTACACATGTGCCCCTGAACTTAAAATAAAGGTTGAAAAAGAGGGAAAAAATGGTGCTTAGTATAGTGCCTGACATATAGAATGTACCATTATTGCAATATTATTATTAAATTTGGGTCATGTTCTGAATGCCTGGTTTCAACACTGTTTTTCTGTAAGTCCTCAATTCTGTCTTTGGCCAATCTGAATCTTTTAGTAAAATGTTAATAGATTTTATTTCACTGAATATACTGTGTCTGTGTATGTGTAGTATGATTTATTTAAAATATTAAACTGTTGTACCTGACCCTGTGTTTTTCCATTTCTACAATGATTTATAGTCCCTGTATTCTTTAAAGAATGATTTGACTTTATTGTGTCATTGACAGATATATTAATTTCTAAACTTTAACAAAAATATTTGTATTGGTGAACCTGCATTTTGTGGCTTTGTAAAATGACCATAACTGAAGCACTATATTCCAAAATTCTGCTTCTTATCTTACCTTTTTTTATTTACTATAAAACTTAAATTCACCCACTGTAGGTAAACATTTTAATGATTCTTAGGAAATTTATATACAGTAAGTTTATACATTACCATGACTCAGTTTGAGAATATTTTCATCACCATAAAAAATGTTTTCTCATGGCTATTGGCATGTGAATTCTTACTTTCATCCTAACCCCAAGCAACCATCGATGTACTTTCTATCTTACTTGTTACATCTTCTGAAGTTGATTATAACTGGAATCATGCAGTATTTACTCATTTGTGTCTGACTTTTTTTTTCCTTACAAGAGCTCCCGAAGGAACTGACATCATTTATTTAGTATGTTTCTGAGGTTTATTCATGTTGTTGCATTTATCTGTAATTGTTTTTTAGTTGTAGAGTATTATTCCACTATATGAATGAATCTCATTTGTTTGTCCATTTGCACATTGATGAATAGTGTATTTCCAGCCTAAAGTTAACATGAGTAACACTGCCATAAACATTTGTTCCTTGACCTTTTGCAAACGAATGGATCTTTTGGAATCTAACAAATTTAGCTCCTATTCTAAGAGAAAAGGAAAAATGCACCTCAACAAAAAAATATTATTCATGATTCGGTTTAAATTTCAGAGCCGCTTCAATCCCGAATGTCACTATAGTTCTCTAGATTCCCTAATTAAAAGCTTTTTTAAAGGATTTGCAGATCATTATTTTATGAATAGACCAACATTCTCATTTCTTTGTATAATATTATGATGGTACTGCATTTGAGAGAAGATGAAGCAACTGGCTCCCAAAGAACTAAAGTCATTTATCAAACTAATCATGATAAACAACACATAAACGGAGTGGCCCAGGGACAAAAAAAAAAAAAAAAAGAGCTGTGAACTGTTGTCACATCTGCTATGTTGCCAATGCTCTAACAGACAGGGCACTGGGCATCTACTCTGGGAAATGTATAATGCAGTAAAGCAACAAGACACATCAACATAATGACTTGATCTCACGTCTTGAATACTGCAAAAGAGAAACAAAAAGTAATGCAGATCATCACAATCTATCATGACTCTGAGCATTTGCCACATGCAGTATGCTAAGAGATGTGAAAAAAGACCAGTGTCAAGTGTAGTGCCTGCCCACAAGGAATGTGGAGTTCACTGGTCCTCCAAAGTTACAGAGAAAAGCTCCTACTATTGAGTTCTTAGAAAACAGTGTCTAAGTGCCAATTTCAACATCATGGAGTGATTTTAAAATCACTTTCTACAAGATTTATGAAGAATCTACAGCCAGGAACTGAGTTATCTCTAAAAATATAATTTGTTGATCACACACACACACACACACACACACACACACACACACAGTTTAGGCATTTAATTCATTATGGCTGTTAAGATCTGTCCCATTCCATTAAGAAAATAAGAGAGGACACAAACAAATGGAAAACCATTCCATGCTCATGGATAGGAAGAATCAATATGATGAAAATGGCTGTACTGCCCAAAGTAATTTATAGATTCAATGCTATCCCCAGAAACCTACCACTGAATTTCTTCACAGAATTGGAAAAAAACTACTTTATTTTTCATATGGAACCAAAAAAAAGAAGACAATTCTAACCAAAAAGAAAAAAGCTGGAGGCATCACACTACCTGACTTCAAACTATACGACAAGCCTACAATAATCAAAACAACATGGTACTGGCATAAAAACAGATATGTAGACCAATGTAACAGAACAGAAGCCTCAGAAATAATACCAAGCATCTACAACCATCTGATCTTTGACAGACCTTACAAAAACCAGCAATAGGGAAAGAATTTCCTATTTAATAAGTGGTGATGGGAAAACTGGCTAGCCATATGCAGAAAGCTGAAAATGGATCCCTTCTTTACACCTTATAAAAAAGTTAACTGAAGATGGATTAGAGAATTAAATGTTAAGACCTAAAACCATAAAAACTTTAGAATAAAATCTAGGTAAAACCATTCAGGAAATAGGCACGGGCAAAGACTTCATGATGAAAACACCAAAAGCAATGGCCACAAAAGCCAAAATAGACAAATGTGATCTAATTAAACTAAACAGCTTCTGCACAACAGAAAAACTATCATCAGAGTGAACAGGAAACCTACAGAATGGGAGAAAGTTTATGCAATCTATCCATCTGACAAAGGGTTAATGTACAGAATCTACAAAGAACTTAAATTTACAAGAAAAAAACCATCAAAAAGTAGTTGAAGTATATGAACAGACACTACTCAAAAGAAGACATCTATGCAGCCAACAAACATATGAAAAACAGCTCATCATCACTGGTCATAAGAGAAATGCAAATTAAAACCATATTGAGATACCATCTCAAGCTAGTTAGAATGGCAATCATTAAAAAGGAAGCAACAGATGCTGGAGAGGATGTGGAGAAATAAGAACGCTTTTACACAGTTGGTGGGAGTGTAAATTAGTTCAACCATTGTGGAAGACAGTGTGACTATTCCTTAAAGATCCAGAACTAGAAATACCATTTGACCCAGCAGTCTCATTACTAGGTATATACCCAAAGGATTATAAATCCTTCTACTACAAAGACACATTCATACGTAGTTTATTGTGACACTGTTCACAACAGCAAAGACTGGGAACCAACCCAAATGCCCATTGATGATATACTGGATAAAGAAAATGTGGCATATATATCTCACAGAATACTATGTAGGCATAAAAAAGGATGAGTTCATGTCCTTTGCAAGGATGTGGATGAAGCTGGAAACCATCATTCTCAGCAAACTCACACAAGACCAGAAAACCAAATACTGCATGTTCTCACTCGTAAGTTGGAGTGAACAGAGAGAACACAAGGAAGAGAACATCACACACCGGAGCTTGTCAGGTGGTGGGGAGGCTAAGGGGAGGGATAGCTTTAGAAGAAATACCTAAAGTAGATGATGGGTTGATGGGTGGAGCAAACCACCATGGCACATGTATATCTATGTAACAAACCTGCACATTCTGTACATGTACCCTAGAACTTAAAGTATAATTTAAAAAAATACATTGATGCCTGAAAATGTGGGATACTCAAGAAGCAGTAAGTTTTCAGATATGGTTAGAATGGGTATAGTGAAACATGTAGAGTGGAATTTTGTTCATCTCAGGATTTTAGCAGATAGGAAGGCAGAACAAACAATCAGAGGGTAAAGTCCAGTGAGGCTGATCCCCAGGTATGCCCCATGTTGGTGCTTCTCAGTAGGATGCTACCATAGCCTCTGTTTCCATCATATTTCCTGGTATAGAAAACTCATTTACATTGTCTCAGTTACTCTTCAGAACCACCTGGAGATGGAAAAGAAACAGACATCTTTGCCTCATTTTTAATCAGAAAACCTTTCCAGAGAGTTAATTGATTTTTTTGTCACATCCTGAAGATAGGTAGTTTTCTGATTTAAAGTTAGGACTGCTAACTGTAAATATAATAGTATTCTTAAATAGCCCTTGATCTTTGAAGTCAGACTATTGATATGGATAAAAAGAAGGTTTCCAGTAATGATAATGATGATATTATCTCCCCTGTTTATTTATTAACTTATTCCAAGATTGCTTATTTTCAAATATCTTTCACTCTCTATTAGTCTATATTTCAATTGAATATGAAAACAAAGAGCAAATCTTCAGCCAGACACATTAACTAAACATGGAGTGCTAGAAAATGAGAAAATATTGAGCCTCTTTCAGCAGCTGGCTGTTGGTAGATATCTCAAAATGACTATACTATTGAACAAGATCCTCAGGCAAACTAAATATACTTCTCATTACATATAATTTCCACAAAGTCAAGTTGTTTGTCAATGCCAAGCTGTCATAAAAAATGAAAACTGCTATTTCTCTCTCTCTCTCTCTCTCTCTCTCTCTCTCTCTCTCTCTCTCTCTCTCTCTCTCACACACACACACACACACACACACACACACATACAGAGAGAGAGAGAGAGAGAGAGAGAGAGAGAGAGAGAGAGAGAGAGAGAAATCCAAAGAACACAGAAATATAATGCACCCTCTTTGGCTCAAAAACTGCTATGCAGCATCTTGAGGGGTGTATTCCAATACATTTGGGTAGCACTCACATATGGAAATGTGTCAATTTGTAGCCTTTGGGTTTTCTCTGCACAGATAGTCTCAATACCAGAAATGGCTAAGGCTGCCTGATGGGCTGCTTCCTGTGAAGGCTGCACCCTCCCTCCCTTCAGCCTTTCTCTGTGATGACATATGTTCTGGTGCATTTGTCAGAAGAAGATGGAAACATATTGAATATGAAAGTTTCTGTTGCCTTTTTTTCCTTTCAAAGGATAGGAAAAATAAGAATTATTGAAACATTTATAAATAAATAGGAAAATATAAACGTTCTCTGAATTAAATGGTTCTTGTAAAATTAGGCAGCCATTTTTACTAGTACTCTAAATAATATTAGAACTTAAAGAAGGAGGAATTCTAAATACCTTGAGGGCTGTTAGACTAGTTTATTTCATCATTTCCTGCAATCATCATCTGAAGACAGATGATATGAAAAAATAAAAAGACCCTCTGAGATATTCACATGACAATTCCACTACATAGCATTCATTTAAGCACTCAGCAATTTGCTAAGTGGTTAGAAAATGGAATAAGGGTTCCCTGTTCTTAATGTTTCCATCATGGGGGATGGAGTGGGGAAATAAGCATATAAATGAGTGATTACACTGAGCATGTTAGGTTCTATCACAGGATAACACTGGCTAATAAAAACACAGCTATAAAGGTGTTTAAGACAACTTCATTCAAATGGACAAAGTTTGAACATTTAAAAATGAACTGGAGTTAGAGACCCAGAAAATATGAACTAAAAATAGGAATGTTGAGGGAGAAAATCAGCTAGCAAACGCAGTAAGTTTTTTGTGTTTTAATTTCATTTTTGTTTTTGTTTTCCCCCAAGAATAAGGTCAATAACTAGGGAAAAACATACTCAATAGATGGGGAGTGAAAAGTGCTAAATAAGAGACTACAGAATGACATTTTGGACAAGTTCCTGAATTGGAATTCTAACTGACTCGTTTATTTAATACACTTCTCTCAAGCTGGTCCTCTACAAGTTGCTGGTGGAACAGTGAGATTTAAAGAGAGGTGGTTCTTGCCCTCTTGGAGAATGAGAAATCCTTTATTGAAATAGGCAGATACTTCAAAATAAGCACACAAGTAAATATGTAATTAGTGTTATTTTATTAGGTGTCTTGAAGACAATTTTAATGTGATATGCAAGGCATTAGTCTTTGGTTATCAGAGTATTATCAAAGAATTATAAACTTAGGAAAGTTATGAAAAATCTCACTTTTTACTTAAGATTATTTATTCTGAAGAGAATAGATTTATTGTTTTTACAAGGTAATAGATTTGAAGTGTTCTCACTACCAAAATACTATAGGAGATAAAGCATATGTTAATTAGCTTGATTTAGCCATCTGCAATGTACACATAAATCAAAACACCATTTTGTACATTGTAAGTATATGCAATTTTTAATTTTCATTTTAAAAATAAATAAAAAAATTTTTTTAAACCACAGATGAAGCTGAATCATCAAAATTGAAGATATTTTAAGCCATCTTCACCTTAGCTGAACTTTTGACATTAGCGGCAGAGGGATAAAGAGGCAGGAACAATTTTAATGAATTCTCTGATGGAAATGCAATAGATTTTACATGAGGAACAAGTAAGAAGAAAGGATTTACTGAGCTTATGCCAAAATGGACAAAGGCATAAAGTCCATGAAAAGACTGTGTAATGTTGAAAGGAACTCCGCTCAGTTTACTCCCTCAGAGTAGAAAAATACAAAAGTGCATCCCTGGATAACTGATAGTATATTTTACAAAATGTAGTTCAATTTTTAGACATAGACTAAAAAAAAAATCTCTCAACAAAATTAGTCTTTTTTCAATTTAATATTTAATTTGATGTTTTACCATTTGCATTAGTGAAAGTCATTCACAGTGCTTCTAAAGAGCTATTCTTCATTCATGAGCAACTACACTATATCAGGCACTGACGAAGGTATACAAAACAGTCATGAGAAAAAGAAGGAGATGCTATCCTTACCTGCCATAGCGAGTTTAGTGGGCAAAGCAGATATCAATTATGATGAGAGGGAATGTCAGTTACTGAAGGATAAGATGACATGGAGAAAAACACGGGTGCAGTTAAAGTTTATATTAGAAGAAAAAAGTTAACAAAGCTTGAAAGGTCTACCAAATTCAAAATAGTGTGGAAATACTTTCACTCATATGAGCAGTAATAGCTTCAAATATGCTAAGCTGTTCCATGTGTTACAGAGGAAAGAATCTTGCATAATTGCCATGGAAGAAAAGAACAATTAACACTAGGAGAAAGGTAAAGGGTGGAGTAACTCATTACACTGTAAGGAGTAATTCCCTAATGATCAAAACAGTCTGATAATGAAAAAGTCTGGCTTTAGACGTAGAATTCCCCACCACTGGAAGCCTTCACACTCTAACTTAAAGAAGAATTCTTAGAAATGGTTTTCTGGGTGTTTGAATTCAAATGGTCAGGGTCTAGACAGTTCACTAACATGAATTCAGATTATTGAGGACTGACCAATTGTAGAGAACATACATTGTATAAAGCATTCATTTTTATATTGTATTACGTAGGCACATATAAATTGTTAATGCACAAATAATAATTTTAGGATGCTACAAGGCTTTGTTTGACTTTGGTGGCCCACCAGCAAGTTTGTGATTCTTATTAGGTTATGTGAAATGTTAAAAGACAGCTGAAAAAGATCTGAAGTGGTTATTTTCCTTTCCAGACTGATATCCAGCAGTTTCGTAATTCTCTGATAAAATTTCAGGATCCTGAGGAGGACATTGTTAGGCAAAAGCATTATCCCACAGTCCTTCAAATTATACCCTCCTTGTAATCTCTGACGTGGGTATAAGAACACAGAATGAACACTTGGGCTGTGACACTGCAAGGGTCTGAGCTCGTCACTGAATCTTAGTTTCCCACTGGCCACTGGAGAAACCCTGCTTTAATAGAGATAAACAGTCAGAGTCTTAAAAGTTAGCCATATTGGCCGGGCACAGCGGCTCACGCCTATAATCCCAGCACTTTGGTAAGCCGAGGTGGGTGGATCACAAGGTCAAGAGATCAAGACCATCCTGTTCAACATGGTGAAACCCCGTCTCTACTAAAAATACAAAAAATTAGCTGGGCATGGCGGGGCATGCCTGTAATCCCAGCTACTCGGGAGGCTGAGGCAGGAGAATTGCCTGAACCCAGGAGGCAGAGGTTGCAGTGAGCCGAGATTGTACCATTGCACTCCAGCCTGGGTAACAAGAGCGAAACTCCTTCTCAAAAAAAAAGTTAGCCATATTGCTGAATGGGCCAGGATCCTCGTTTGTGAAAAGTAAGGCGTGGAGAAGACAAATGACAAGCCCAGGGCAACTTGTCCTTATATTCCAGCAGACCTTGTACTGCCACTGCTCCCTTGCTCCTATTGTCAGACATCACTTCAGTGATTGCACCATGCCTTGTTGCATAATTGTTAGAAGATAACCCTACTCTGTAGTTCACTGGTTGACAGATGATCACTTGACCCAAATTGGGCCAAGCACAGTATTCTGACTCCCACAGACTGCCTTGCTACAGACCTGAGCATTGGCTTGGCCAATAATTTCCTCCCTGGGTTGATCAGAGATGGAAAAACAAAAGGTGAATTTATACTACTCAGAATTGTCAAGGGCTGTGTTTTCCATCATGTTAACACCACTACCAGAAAAAAAAAATCGACATGAACAGAAAGTAAGATTTATGAAAACGCCCTGAAGTTAGATACCATAGCACAAAACTGAGAGCTCCGAAAAAGCTTGTGCCTCTGTAACTGCTGCTCTGATGGCTGAGCCCACACTTCCTCAGGTGGCTTGGTGATTTTGTGAGATTATTTCAGTGTGCTGCTCATGTACCATTTCTTTTGATGTGAACTCCTTTTTTTATTATCTAATTTAGAGCCAAGTCTTAACAAATACATTCAATTATCTCTTTCAGAATTTGTTTTTGCTAAAATATGTCTTGGCACACAAAACCAAAAAAAGAATTACATGATTTTCTTTTTCTTCTTTTCTATAATAAAGAACTCATACAAATAAGAAACATGTAATGTTCACAATAGCTAAATGAAACACTACAATTAGCTCATTTTATTGTAAGTTTCAGACTTTATAGTAAACTTCAGACCCCACTAAGTGATATAGTCCACCAGTCCCCATGGCAGTCCCTGGTGAAGTCATTGGCTTCTCTTGAATCATCCACATTTCTCAGAAGCTGGAGAACTAAAAACTCTGCTTCTCCAAGGTCACCACCTGGACAATGTAATGGTCTTTGGCTGGATATGTAGGTGATATAGGAAATATAATTAACAAAGTAATCCAGGACCTCTTGTCCTCATATTCCTCATGCTATATGGGTAATTGTCACTTAGCAGTACCTGGGCAGATGTTATGGAGACAGATGGCAAATTCAGGGGAAGAGTAGTAACAGAGAGAGAGCAAGGAGAAAGATGGAGATTCCAATCTTGATCAGGCCACTCTAGTCTGGGCCAATTACTTAGTTTCTTTGAACTATTCAACTATTCTATTTCTGCACTATTAAATACAATAATTAAGTGAATAAGACATAAAGCACCTTGACATTTAAATGAAATCATGTATGTGGAGTGTCTTGTACACAGTCTAGATACGAATTACTTCCTTACCTGCCCAATCCCAGTAATATCTCCTCTGAGAGAGCCTAACCAGAAAATTAGAGGTGAGTAGGAGGAAAGAGATAAAGGAGAGGTTTACATAAACTCATTTTATCATTATTTCCAAGTTATCTGGCTAAAAGCCAATGCCACAATAATTTTATTTCAAATACATATATGCTCCCAGCTATAGTTAATATTTTTATTTTTCTAAAGTAACTTTCCTCTGGGTGTTTTAAGCACATGTGACAGGTTTCCCAGAACACTGTCATTCACCCAAACTAGAGACCGCTCCTCAAACTCTTTAGCAGTGAGAATAAATGATTGAGTAACTATCCACTACCAACTCTCCATTTTAAAGACACAAGAAAATTGACCTGTTAGAGGGAAAAAAGAGAAGATAATACTTTTCAGTCATATTTATTGAGCACTTGCCATATGCCAATCATCTGCCTAATCACTTCAATCAATAAAGAAACTTTATAGGAAACATACCTTAGGATTTTTCCTCACATTTGTTAGAAGTGCCATGTGCAAGGCATATTTAAAGGGCATAGAAATTGTGATAGCCATATAAACTAGAGAGTTAAAAAAAACAATGTTTCTGACCCCAAGAGGCCCCAAATATCAAAAACATCCCAATAGGTTACAGTAACCTATTGGGATGTTTTTGATATGTCCATATCTTAGAGAAAAACAAACTAAGATTCAGAGAGTATAATAAACGTGATCACTCATTCTTTTAAAATTCTATAGGAATGAATAACAGAATTTTAGATATAAAGACATTAGATATAGATATGTAGAAGCCACGTTAGGTTTAGGTATACAATTAAGGATTTAAATATCCTGTTCTCTATGTCATCCATGTTCATTGCAAGGTTAGCTCATTAACCCTTGATAATTTCTTGGTGGCTTCTTATGAAATACCTGCTCAATTCCCAATAGGATCTGAGGAGACAAAGATGAATAAAACCTTCACAAAATTTCTAAAAAGTTTACCCAGGAATTCTCATAAAACTCTCAAATTATTGACATAAGCATATCAGGAAAGGTGGCAAAAATGACACCAATGTCAAAAAAAGAAAGACACAATTCCTCACCAATATTCTAAATGATGTTAGGACCTGCATTTTCTAATCATGTTACATTTAATTCCCGCAAACTGTCCTTCTGGGTTTGATTATTTCATGGGTAAAGCCATGTGACATGGTTTTGTATTTCTTTGATTATGTTCAACTCTTGCCAAAAGACTGTCTTTTTCCCATTGAATGGTTTTATTCGCCTTCTCAATAATCATTAGATCATGTAGCAAGGATTTATTTCTAGAATCTTTATTCTACTCCATTGGTTTATATGCCTGACTTTATGCTAGTACCATACTGTTTAGATTGCTGTAGCTTTGTAGTAAGTTTTAAAATAAGGAATTGTGAGTACTTCAGCTTTCCTCTTCTTTTTCAAAATTTTATCTAATTGAGGTAACCATTGACTCTGATGGTAAGAAATCATCAGGACTTTTACATTCAAAGACCTAGCCCCATAAATATTTATGCCAAAGACCAAGTTTCTATAAAGCTCATTATATTCCTATTTATAAAAATTATACTAGTAATTATTTGGGTAAGTTTTATATTCATTGCTATACTACATGCATGGCATGAAAAAATATCAAGCACCTGGTAATAGCAGGTACATCATATGATAAATATGTTATATGTTTACAAGAAATGCTGATGACTGAAGGACCACTACTATTCACAATGATTTGATACCTACTCTGTTTATTTTTGTAAATCCTCTTGTGAACTGTTTCATTCTTGCCTGAAGTTTAGAGTGCACTGGAAGGACTGTCATGCAGGATTGTTTTTGGATTCAAATACATATTTGAATTTGACATATGGTTCTCTAAGGAGAGAAGTGTCTTTATGAAAGAAAAGTGATGAATGTGGGGAAAGAATTAAAATTTGTTCAGAAATCTTAAAAATAAAATCTTAAAAATAAACTTTAGAAATGGATAATAAAGAAACTGGAGGAAACCTTACCTCCCAGACATTGACCAAAATCCGTAACTTTTCCAATTAATGTCTTTTGCCTGTCTCTTTGTTGGTACTCTTTTTTCTGTTACTGTTTTTGTTACTGTTCTTTTGAGGTGACTGTGGTAAATGTGTTGTGATTTTCTCTGCAGTGTTCTCCCAAGCATGATGCGCCTTTATTTTTCTCGGCATTTCTTGAGTTCATTCTTAGAGCTGCTTTGTGCTTTGTACCATCTTGCAGGCCCTTCTGTTATCACAAAGATAATGTATAATCATCCCTGTAATTAGGATATAGTTAAATTTGCAACTTCATTTTGCAGCCAATTGTTATCTAGGTTCTGTGTCATCTTGGCAGCCTCGTTGTGGATGACTCATGCTGTGCACTGGGAAGCACAATAGTGCCAAAATTCCACAAACATTCTTGTCAAACGAGAGCTTCCAAGCTCATTACCAGTGTGCACACCAAAACATACCTACAATTCACAGGAGAAAGACAAGGTTTCAGAGGAGGTTAAGCTTTTTCCAGTTACCACAATCATGCTGCATAAGGACCCATGCAAGGGTTGCTTCTTGGGATTCTCCTGAAAACTGGAACTTTCTTATTTTGGCATGAAACATACATAAATAAAGGCAGGGGATCAGAAGAAAAAAATTAAGAGCAAAGCAACTATCAGTTCAATCTCGATATTGGTATTGCTAGTTAAAAGAATTGTGCTTTAATTGTGATTGGGAGAGAACTAGAAGAGCTTAATATTGAGAGATAAGTAACATGTATGACATTTGTAGAATTCTATTTATACAAATTGAACTTTGACATCACTTCATCTATTTAGCTTTTGTCTAAGCTTTCAATAAGTCATTCACTTATTTAATACAGATTTATATATACCATTTATTATTTGACCTCTTTAAATATGTAGATAAAAGAAGACAACATGGACAATTAGTTCTCATTACCCATAATTCTCCAACCTATTCTCAATCTATTTTTTTCCCAATCTCTTTGATCGAATAAAAGTGATCAAAGTCACTGACTTGGCTAAAAACATAACTTTATTTTAATCTGCTCTCCTCTTCATGCCTCATATCCAAGGTATCCACAAGTTTTGCCTATCGAATACCTAGCCATTCAGTGCTAAGCAAAATGAGTGTGGTCTCTCTTTTCCCAAGGGTGGATTACAGAAAAGCAAATGCACATTACTGAAATATTCATATCAATAGGTAACTATGAATCAATAATGTAAAAAGTATTGGCAGCATATAACTGAGAATATTAGGAAGAACTATTTCAAGGAAACAATAGCAGCACTGGTATTCAAAAGCTAAGTATAAATTAACTAGAAAGTATACTGGGCATGTGTGAAGTTTGGCCATTGTTCTAGGCATCCAGGTGGAAATCCAGAAACCATCATGTATAAAATCCATGAGGCCAAGGGAGAGAGTCTAGTTAAGAAAGTGAGTGAAAGCCTGTAGGGTTTGAACACAGGTATGGAGAGAGAATTCCCAGGTGAGAGCAGAGAGATGGCTAGGGCCTTCGGAGTTGGTCAAGAATTTATTCCTTACTTTGAAAACATTAGAGAAATGGGGATTACTGAGCGAGAATGGGGTCTCACTCCTTGCTACACTTCTGGCTCTTGGGAATCAAAAGTGTATAACCTGTATAAGAATATGAAAGGCCAATAAGGAAAATATATAGAGTATATGGTAGTAACAGCGTTTTCAAAGAGGTAATAGTGAATTCGTTAAATTTCAGGTTTATTTTCAAAGAGGTGATAGTGAATTTGTTAAATTAAGAGTAAGGACCAGGGGAAGCATAGTAGGTGAATAATGCAGTTTGCACAGAAGCAAAGTCTTGTATTCTGGTTACTGGAAGTTGTTGGGAACTGGTACCGAATAAAACAGGATGCAGAATCATCAAAAGGTGACAGGGCCAAAAATAGTCAATATTGGATAATTCAGAGATTAGTGTAAATTCCTTTAGAATTTGGATTTCACCCAAGTAAATGGTTCTCAAATTTTTCCATTTAAATATTCTCGATAGATAATAACTAGACTGTATTCCTCGGGGGACTTCGGATATAGTCTCAAAGCCAGCAATAAGCTCATTTGTTTTTTTAAAATATGCTATTTTTGTTCAAACATATGTGTGAATGCTGCATTTAACTATGATTAGTTGGTTTTATTATGAAAGACATATAGTGTCCAAATATTTAGAAAAATCAGTCCCATACTCATCCTATGCTATTGCATATCCTAGATGACCAGTTTATATCCCTAGTATCTGTATCCAGTTAAATATAACCCTAGTATTTGTATCCAGTTAAAGAAACAGCTAAAAGCAGCCTGCCATTGGGACTTCATAAGAGTGGCACTATCCAGTTTTTTATTTAAAAAGATCATTCTAGTTGAGAATATGGAGGGAGGATTGGAGAGTTAAAGAACTAGGCATTTAATACATATTTGTTGAATTGCTCTGTTAACTCTGACAAAAGCCAAATTTATACAATCCTATGCAATCACATTTGTATCCCATGTCCAAATTCAATACTTCCTCCTGAGGAATAAACCCAGGGCTGTGACCTAAATCACAGGGAATCACATGTTGTGGAGTCAGATTCATCACAGATTGACTTACTTCCCATTCTACAACCTCAGGCAGTATATACATTATATATATGGAATAATATAAAACATAATATTTCACATATTAATTATATCATCTGTGTATATATATATATATTAAATTACATCTTTGACTTTGTCAACAACCACAGCTTATTATAACAAAAGCAATCATTAACCAATAAAGTAATTTATTCTAGCCTTCATTTGGGAATAGAAATTATTGAAACTGTCCCCACAGGATTCAGAAGAGTTGTGTGCTAGGATCTGGACAGAAATACGGCTATAATTAAACATCAATTGACCTACATTCTGGCCCACTTCCTTGTTGTCAAATGTCAGGTAGCATTAGATATTGATGACTTGCATCCCTGTTGTCTCTACAGAAAAGATTTCTGACATTAAAATCATAAGTCTTTTGTTTAAGAATCATTTAAGATGATTTTCAGACCCCAAATTCCAGCAACCAGTTTGAAGACTCCCACAGAGGAATGAGATCAGCAGGCAAACATAGCTACTTCCTCTCCTTGTCCCATGAATTCACCCTGTACTCTTTGACCAATCGATAGTCATTATACTTTAGCCTACTCCGAAATGCTCTAATTCCACATTCTTTGGCAAGATGGATTTGGGGTTTCCTCCCATTTCCTCACTGGGTGATCCTATGATGAAACCTGTTTCTCTGTTGCAGCCTAATGTCTTGTCATACTGACTTGCTGTGTTCATTGGGCAATGAGCCTATGGTGGTTATATTGTAAAATAATTTTAAGAATGGAGGAAATTTAAAAACAGCTCTAGACTGAGCTGCTAAGAAGGATGCTTCATACAGGCCACCTGGAGCTGGAAGGAGAGCATCACCTACATTCCCAAGTAGGAAGTAAGCTCAGTGTGGGCCCGACCTTAGGGAAAAGAGGCCTGGGATGAGTGGAGATGGACCTGGGGAGAGTAAGAAAGCATTTTTCTTCAGCAGGAAGTGTTGTGAATGTGGAGGTCTAACTAACTGAGCAGGCAATATGAGGCACTCTATGTTGCTGCTACAGGCATTTCATGCAATTCTGAGAGAAGTCTTCTTGCTCCCTTACACAGTCTGCGAGAGAATCTCCCTCCCACCCGTTTTCTCTGTTAGGCTGGCCACTTTGTACTTAGAGTGTTTTTACCTTTATATATGTAATATATGTACCACACATAATAGTATATACATATTATATATATGTATATGCATATATAATATACATACCATATTCCAGGAAAGTAGGGAATCTAATATACATATATTAATATAATATATAAGTAGATAATATATCTATAATGTATAATAGGTAATACATGTATTAAAATAAGTAGGAAGTAAATCTATTATATATAATAAAGAATAAATATGTAATAAAAAGGGAATATATATTTTATATATATATATAAAATCTGCTTTCCAGGAATGTAGTGTGTATATTATATACATATACATATATAACATAGTAAATACTACTATATGTAATAAGTATATTATACTTATATATATTTAATACATATATAACATACATATATATGTATAATATATATATTTATAAGTATGTGTCTGTGTGTATTTTATTCCCTGCCTTCCAGAAATGTAGTATGTATATTATATACATATACATATATAACATAGTACATACTACTATATGTAGTAAGTATATTATACTTAAATATACATATATAGTATACGTATATAACATACATATGTGTCTGTATATATTTTATTCCCTGCTTTCCAGGAATGTAGTATGTATATTATATACATATACATATATAACATAGTACATACTACTATATGTAGTAAGTATATTATACTTAAATATACATATATAGTATACGTATATAACATACATATGTGTCTGTGTATATTTTATTCCCTGCTTTCCAGGAATGTAGTATGTATATTATATACATATACATATATAACATAGTACATACTACTATACATAGTAAGTATATTATACTTATATATACATATATAGTATACGTATATAACATACATATGTGTCTGTGTGTATTTTATTCCCTGCTTTCCAGGAATGTAGTATGTATATTGTATACATATACATATATAACATAGTACATACTATTATATGTAGTAAGTATATTATACTTATATATATATATATTATACATATATAACATACATATGTGTCTGTGTGTATTTTATTCCCTGCCTTCCAGAAATGTAGTATGTATATTATATACATATACATATATACCATAGTACATACTACTATATGTAGTAAGTATATTATACTTATATATACATATATAGTATATGTATATAACATACATATGTGTCTGTGTGTATTTTATTCCCTGCTTTCCAGGAATGCAGTTTGTTGTGATGGTTATAACATCTTCCTCAGTTTGACCAAACTTTAGATATTTTTCTTCCTAGCAACTAGCCTATGATATTATTTTTCCTGGAGCCTTTACTCTAGGAAAAAGCACTATTGTAGTATTTAATCTGTTCCTTCGAGAAGTAAATTTTATTCTAGACTTTTGCCCATTTTACAACCCAGAAATGTCTTTCTCAAAAATTTGGGAGCCATGTTTTAAAAATGTAATCCTGGAAGATGACACTCCTATCTCCCAGACTCCGTAACAGAGTAGAAGCCCAACTTCCCTAAGTGCCAATTAGCAAACATGGATCATGGCCGAGTGACACTGACCAAGCTCCCCTCTGAAAGCACTTTTCGACTGCATCACACAGTTCTTAAAACACTCCTGCCTTTTGTTTTTGCAGATTTCAGCATCTGTTTCCTATTTCAGAAGCCTCAAACAAAGCCTTTCTTGTCTTTTTAACTCGGTCTCGATTTTTTCATGACAAATGCACATTCATTTCTATTTCAAAGATGTTGAAAATTCTTCTAGCATTTCCTTCAGTGGTGCTACTTGAGAAGTCAGTAAATTTTTACTTATTGCTTAAATATACACCAAGTTGCAGACAATATTAAAGTAAAAGTCTGAATAAGAAAAAGACATAGTGTTAGCAGAAGCAAAGTGGGATGTTGGAGACCTTTGAGTTATTAGGCAGGCAGCAGTCTTATGAGCAGCATTTTCTATTGTTTAACCACTTCGAGGTATTTCACTGAATCTAAAATAATTTACTTAATATGCTCTGATAGAAAAAGAAAGCAAAGAATGGTTTTTTTTTAATAATTGTGTGCAGAGAAGTATGATGACAATATCTGGGAGGACGTATATTTTCTCCTGAGTTCCCAAAGAAACAATTTAGACAGTATACCATTTGTGGCCATTTAATGAAAAATACTTTGTGCAGTAATTTAGGGTGGCAGAGAATGTGAAGGACAAGGGTGCTGTGTAATAAGGGTAAGGGTTACATACGATTGTGCTCTATGAAATTTAGTGCTATTAGAAGCTACATAAATTTCTCATATAAACTAACTAGAGGTTTGTGAAAAAAATATTTCTTATTTTGATAAAATATGATTTTATGTATTCTAGAAAATAAATAGCTGCAGCCTGGAGTAGAAGCACCCCTAGACCACATCCTCCCCTTCACACATGACATTTCCGCTACTACCACTCTCTACAGGAACACAATTTGTCATTTCACCTTCCCATGGCAAGACCTAAATCTACCCTTCCCTTTGCAGAGCAGCAATAACTAGAAAGTAGGTGTGGAAATGCCCTTCAACTGTCAATCATATGAAAGGTACCTGCTGATTTCTATAAGTTGGTTGTGATAGCCTAGAAAGTGAGTGTGAAAAGAACTTAGAGGAATTTGGTGAGAAGTAAAAAGGAACGGGCTAAATTAAGAAACAATGAGACATCCTTCTCAGATAACCCAAAATGTTCAGAATTGGATAAGGGTCATAACACAATTTCCAACAAAACAAATTTATGAGAACAACTAGTTCAACACTTTTCAAATATCTGTTTAATTTTGGGGAGGCGCAGAAAATCATGTTCTGGATAGTCTGTGTGAATATAAAATTACATATATAGAGAGAAGTTTTGTGATAGAAGTGTCTCTGTGTGTATAAAATTATATGTGTGTGTGTGTGTGTGTGTGTGTGTGTGTGTGTAGAGAGAGAGAGAAGGATACTGTTAATATAAACTAGAGAAAGTGAATATAACTTTTCTGAAGAATTTTTAAGCTAACATTCCCAATTTTTCCATCTCCAGAGGCACCTGGGTACCTTTCCTTGGAAGCAAAAAAAAAAAAAAAAAAAGGTGATTTTCTGAAAAATTCCATCTATATTTAATTTTAGAGTAATTTATTCACACTTTTCTTCATTGAACCAATATTCCTGTTAAGCACATACTATGAAGTAGACATTTTTCTAAAGTTCTAGAGATTCAGCACAGAACTTAGTAGTTTTTACCTTACCCTTGTAAAGCTTATAGTCTAGTTACAAACAGGGACATAGATTATATCTGAATAAACAAATAAATCTAGAGAATATCCACTAGTACCCCTAGGATTAAATGCTTCTGTTTTGGGAAAATAGTAAGGAATCCAGTGTGACTAGAGTGAACAAAGAAGAGAGTTACAGAAAATGAGGTGAAAGTACAGGGGGAGATTAGACTCTGGCAGGCAATCAGAACCAGTCATCTAACTGAAGCAAGACAGGAAGCCACCGGAAGGCTTCATGCAGAGAAATTAACTGATTTATATTTCTAAAAGATAATTCTTGCTTTGTAATACTGAGTGAAAAAGGAGAATGGAAAACATTTAGAAAACAGAGAGTATTATGAGAAAATGTGGTCTCCATTTATGGCAAAGAAATTGACAGAGTGAAAACTTAATTTACTGAAATAGATCCAGGAAGGAATGAGATTGGAGAGGATGAGAAGTCAGGTATTCAGCTTTCCACTGAGATAAGCAGTTGAATATATTTGTTTTATGGTCAGGGACCACATTCAAACAGAAAACTAGACAGATACTCAATGCAGGTAATATTTAAAGCCAACATAGTAGATGAGATCACCTAGACCCTGGGCCCTGCTGAGTGTGTGTAAAGAGAGAAGAAAAGCTGTTATTTCCAGTTTCATTAGAAGAAGGAAACAGCAGAGGAGATGGTAGAGGGAGAAGCCAGTGAGGGAGGAGAAAAACTGAGAGAGACCATGTCCTAGAGGGTAACTGAAGAAGAGCTGATGAAATTCATCAGCTAAACTCGATAGGTCAAGTAAAATCAGGATTAAGAGTTGATCATTTTTTTTTTAGCATACTTAGACTGTTGGAGATTCTGCCAAAAACAGTGATGACGGATCGAGATGAAGGTGAAGACGAGTTTTAATGAAGTGAGTTCAAGAGCATATTGTTGCTATAAAGTGGAATATAGGGATGGGGTGATAGCTGGTGCATGATACATTTAATATGGATTTAGATGCGAGAAATAATGCCATGTTTCTATGCTGACAGTTATGATTCTTTGTAGAAAAGATTTTATAATACAGTAGAGACACGGGACGTTCCTGAAAAGATACTTTGAGTAGGCTGCAGGATATGGAGAGTAGTGCACAGATAGAGAAAAATGGTATTAGCTTAGAGTACAGATAATTCATCCAAAGTGACAGCAGGGAAAATTGAGCATGGTGGTATAGATGCAGTGTTTAGATAAATGTAGTAATTAAAGCTTATAGACATAGTTTTCTGACTGCTCCCTTTTTTCTTAGTAAACTAGAAGACAAGAGCATCAGCTTAGAGTAAGATGAGGTAGGACATACTCAAGTTCAATAAAGGCAAAAAAGGTGTGTAGTAGGAAATAGAAGAAAAAATTAATTAGAAAGTAGAATAGGATTGTCTGGTGAAATTGAGGTCTGGCTTATCATTAGCATTGTAAATTTTAAAGTGAGCCCACTCAGTAGTTTTGTGTGCCTCCTCACTCCCTATATTTTTATTAAGCTTCAAGAATGAAGATGATGTTATCTAATATTGGAGCTTGGCAGAGGAGTATTAAAAAGGGAGAAAGAATTACAAGAGTTGATGGTATAAATGTAAAGTTTGGTCACGGAATCTAAGGTTGGAAAGAAGTGAAGAGAGAATGTGAGGGGTAATGAGAAATAACTAAAGGGTAATCATGCCAAAGTATTAAAAGTCTAGTTGGTTTGAAGAATATTTGAGGTTGGTGTATTTGAGAGAGTGAACTAGAATTGTAGGTAGCTCAAACCTGAGCTAGGAGTATAGGGGACTGAAGTAAGGCAGAAGACCAGATTATTAGAAGAGAGTAGAGAAATTGAGAGGCTAGAGTCTTTGAAAGGATTATCTACATAGATGTTACAATCATTAAGAGTCTTGAAAGCAGCTGTGTTTGAGAGAGAGCAAGTAAGTCATTAACACCATTAAGTAATAAAGAGAAAAGCCTGGTAATCTGAACTTGAATCTACCACAAAAGCTTAGAGAGCATGTTGGCATAATGATATGGCATTTAATTCTGGGGCTTTGAGAGAGAAGGCTCGGAGGTTGCAGTGAGCCGAGATCACGTCACTGCACTCCAGCCTGGTGGCAACCGAACGAGACTCTGTCTTAAAAAATAAAATAAAAATAATGTAATTATTTTAAAAAATATTAATCGGCCAGGCGTGGTAGCTCACACCTGTAATCCCAGCATTTTGGGAGGACAAGGCAGGTGGATCCCTTGAGACCAATCTGGCCAACATGATGAAACCCGTCTCTACTAAAAATACAAAAATTAACTGGACATGGTGGTGCATACCTGTAATCCCAGCTACCTGGGAGGGGGAGGCAGAAGAATTCCTTGAACTTGGGAGGCAGAGGCTGCAGTGGATAGAGCCAGACTCTGTTTCCCCCACTTCACAAACAAACAAACAAATAAACAAACAAACAAACAAATAAATAAATAAATAAATAAATAAAAATTTTAAAAAAGAGAGAGAGAGAGAAGGAAGGCAAGGTAATTGCTAGGGAGCAGTTGTAAAGGTACTGAAAAGACCCCCTCATCTCTGCTCAGTCATATGAGGGATGTGGGAGAGGACTAATGCCATATCAAGAGCCAAAAAAAGGGAGGGGGATGTTTAGAAGAGAGATGGAAACTAAGTTTGCTGAAGAACTACTGTGGTTTCCTGATGGCAGATGAATAGGTTTCAGCTAAAAAAATAAATTAAATTAAAAAGTTCTGTAGGATAGTGTTATCTGCTTCTATGAGAGGGAGAAACTGGAGCTCTAAGAAATTATTTCCTCAAAATTATAAACCTCATACAATTTGAGACACAATTTGAATACTAGTGTCATTCCAAAGTTCAAGAACTCCTAAAATGTTTTCTGATCATGATTTAGACACTCTCTAATGCAGTTAGGGAAAGAGTAATATCTATGTGAAAATTACCTCTGACTCTTTCCAAATTCATTCTGCATGACATGCTAAAAACTAATACCAGTCTTTACCAGTTTTAAGATACTTCTGAAAATCACTTTTTTCTGCATCATTCATATTGAATACTTGATTATTTTGTGGATTGGAAAACATGTCATATAGTAAAAATAGATAGAAACGGACAGTCTGGGTTCAAACCCCAGCTTCTGAACTTTATTAGATGTGAGATTTGAACCAATCAGTCTCTCTGTTTCCATGTTTATAATATTTGGATAACAATATCTAACTTGTAGTTACATGAAAATGGTGTTGAGGTTGGAAAAGAAAGTTAAATTCAACACTTCTTATTTCTACATTATAAAGAATAATACTCATCATAATGATGATTTTTTTGTTCTTATGAGACAGCAGCAAAGAGAGGAAGAATAGGTATGCAATTTTTAAGCTGTTTATAGATGTTCTGTACCTAGATTTGTGTCTTCATTTTATAGACCTAAAATTTGTTTTTAATAAAGCACAATAATCAATGTTTATGTATCCAAAGGTAAACAGAGATGTATAGGGAGCATAAAGGTAATTTTTACTACAAAGCAAAAGGAGAACATTAGGTGTGATAGAAATTATTAATAGAGAGACAGAGAAAGAGAGGACTTAGGCAGTATGGTGGGATAAGTAATTGAGTTTTTTGAATTAGATCCCTAATATTTAAATGTAAGTTGTTTGCATGTCCCTAATGTAAAAAAATCCCTCATTCATATCAAGACTTGATTAAAGTCAGCTACAAATTCATGCCTTATTAACAGAAGAGTGAATCAATTGTTAGAGGAAGGAATAAATCATCCTTTCAAAGCCATATATTATTTAAAGAATTAGTGTTTAAACCCCACATCAATCCTACCCTGCTTTCTTCACTACTCTCCCCTTTTATTTTTCCTCTACTACTTTTGTGACTTGAGATTTGGGCTCTGTTTCTTGTACAGATCACCCTACCTTTGGGGAATTAACAACTTTTTTGCATTTCAGAAATCGGCCTAAAGGGACACCTCAAGGGCTTTATAACTCAAGGCTAGCTCAGAAAATAATTTAACCTGGTGTTTCTCCACAGAAAATACATGGATAAACTCGAACTTTTCAGCAGAAGTGAGAGTTGCTCAACCTAGATAAGAGATCATGCTCCAGAGAAAGGGAATGGGTTTGGCTTGTGACATTTCCATAAATGGCGGGGGTCCTGGACAAAATAACAAGCACTGACAAAGACAGGAAGAGTGAATAATTGCATGAAAGGCTGTGAGGTGTTGGACCTTGAGTGTGGCGGCTATGGCAGCAATAACTAGTACTCTCTGAGGCTGATCATGTTCGCCAAAAAGATTCTGCGAGGTTATATAACATAGCTCAAATGTCGAAGAAGTGTAGACAGACAGTTGGCAAAAATCAGTAATGGATAGGTGCATTTTATGCAGAAAGAAGAAGGTAACCACAAAAGCCATCAGGACTGAATGCCATAATCATCTTCATTTAAGTAGAACCAGGCAAGCATTAGGATATCATCACACAATATAACAAAAGTGATAGGGAGCCTTAACAGTGAGCGGCATTAGATTGTGGAAGTATTTCATGTGATGTTGAAAAATAAAGATATCTGATATTTTTGGGAGCTAAGTGTCAAGAACAAAATGAAACCAGGTCACACATTCATTTGAAAATAGAAAGTTAACTATCTTATCTTGTCAGAGGATGGTAATATAATTAACAAAAGTAGGTATACCTTTACTCTACGGTTAAGACTACTGAACCTCGTGTAAGATGCCTGAGTTAGAATCCTCATACAGAATTAATACCTCTCTCAAACAGTTGTTTCAAGTGTTCAATTAGCTCATTCATGTAAAGTAGCTCCCCCTAGCTCCAGACACATAGGAGGCACTCAAGAAGTATTAGTTTTATCAATAGTTGCACTCTAAATAATTTTGAAAAATTCCTAGCCACATTTTTATGACACAAAACAGACCTAAAATAACATACATTTAGAAAAAAAATACAATCATTATATATATGTAAAATATATATAAATATATATGTAAAATATAAATATACATATAAAAATATATTCTTATATATGGATTATATATGGATCTACTAGCTGGAGAAGAATGAGAACATTGGTCTGAATTTCTTTGGGAGATGAACAGATGACTAGGCTCCTTCCTTTTGATATAATTAGAACTCGTGGTGGTAAACTGGGCCACAGAATTGCCATCCCCGAATAATTGTGTTACTCTGTTTTATAAATACATTATCAGTAAAAAAAAATTTCAACCTTTTGTATTAACAAAGTTTAAACACTTGCAATATTTAAACTAATTACACTTTAACGGGAAATCTTGGCTTTTTAATATTATACAAGATAGACAGATGCTTCCCTGCCGGTGACAGTTGTCTTCCTAGGGCAATTAGTCAGTCTCCAAATGAAGACTTAAGCATTTCATTTTCAGCTTTAAGTATCAGCATTTAAATATGTTTGGAGTGTTAATTAATTTGCTTTTTTTTTAAAAAGCCATAAGAATGTTTCTGATAAATCGTAGATTCTTCATAATCAGTTGCTATATGGTTTTAGGTGTTTATGTATCCCCTTATTCATAAAATTATCAACATGCCCCACTTACAGTAATAAGGGTAAAATGCAAATTGAGAAGTTACTATTTTAATGTCATACAATTTGTGAAATTAGGGATGTATGCCATTTAAGGACCACTAATATGGCTATACATACTAACACTACTGTGGACATTGAGTGGTTTTCAGGTCCCATGTAGGTTGCTTGCACATACAATAACTATGGCTCATATTTTTGTGCTGCAGTTGAGACATTAATATCGTTGTGTTGCATAAGACATTTAACACTCAGAGAGCCCAGATACTTTGCGTCAGTTCACACATATACTAAAAGTATAGTCATAATTCTAATTCGAAATTTCTAATTTCAACATACTTTTTGTAACACACACTCTGCCTGGATACTTTGAGTAAAGTTTACTTAAACATAGAGAAGGTTTTGAAGTGTGAATAGTAGAATAATTTAATATTGCATTACATTGTGAATGATGCAGAAACATTGGGCTAGTGCTAGAAGAGCTGTTACTATTTCTGGTCCCATAGGGAAAATGATAGCAAATGGTAATTTAAATATAGTGTTGTGTTACAAATATATATTATATATTAAATATATAATATAAATGTATATATGTGATTAAAATGTAAATATATATAAGTAAATATATATTTATATGTAAATATATATTCATATGTAAATATATAAATATATATTACAATGTAAATATATGTAAGTAAATATATACTTAAGTAAATATATATACATATTTTATATATATTTAAAATATATATAAAATATATATATATATATTTACTTAAGTGTCATTTCATTTATTGTCACTCTCTTCTACTAAAGTATGTTTCCAAGAGAGGAAATATTGTACGTGTTTCTTTAAAAATGAACTTCAGTACCTAGTAGTATGCCTGGAATATAAAAAGTACTCAATAATTGTTAAGTTGACTAAAGTATAAAATTTAGGCATCAATTATGCATTGGCTAAAAAAATAGTATGTTTTGCTTATATAAGTTATTGCATGGTTGTACTTAAGGAAGACATATTTTAAAAGACAGGTTTCCCCAGTGTGAGCAGCATAGCAAGATCCTATCTCTACAAAAAAAAAAAAAAAAGAAAAAAGAAGAATTAGCCAGGCACGGTGGTACACGCCTGTAGTCTCAGCAACTTGGAAAGCTGAGTGGGAGAGTCATTTGGGCCCAGGACTTTGAGATTGCAGTGAGCTATGACTGCACCACTACCCTCCAGCCTAGGCAACCGAACAGGATCCCATCTCTTAAAAAAAAAAAAAAAAAAAAAAAAAAAAGCCGGGCGCGGTGGCTCACACGTATAATCCCAGCTCTTTGGGAGGCCAAGGCAGGTGGATCACGAGGTTAAGAGACTGAGACATCCTGGTCAACATGGTGAAACCCGTCTCTTCCAAAAATACAAAAATTAGCTGGGTATGGTGGCGCATGCCTGTAGTCCCAGCTACTCGGGAGGCTAAGGCAGGAGAATTGCCTGAACCCAGGAGGCGGAGGTTGCGGTGAGCCGAGATCGCGCCATTGCACTCCAACCTGGGTAACAAGAGCGAAACTCTGTCTCAAAAAAAGAAAAAAACAAGAAAGAACAAAAAAGGGGGAAAAAAAATCAGGTTCCCAAATATTGGATGATACTTTAATAAAATAAGCTCATATTATAAGAACAGTTTTATTACTCCTATTTTACTGACAAAGAATTGGAATTTAGGCAATTCCCACAAGGTCATGTTCCATATTATATGTCACTGTGACTCAGTTGAATCCAAATACAGTTTTACTTGCTAGAAAATAACATGTAATTTCTACTATCTTACTCTGGCTGAGCGCAGAGAAGACGTTCCAGGTGAGACTATTGTTGACAAGATTGAGTTAGAAGACTAAAAGAAACATACTCCGCTGGCAAGTAATGGCACTCTTTCAAAGGCAAATGAAGAGTAAGTGTCAATAGGCAGAGCTGGGTATATCGTGATTCTAAGGTTGATCGGTTTCAATCACTTTAACTGAAAGTGACTTCATTTAAGTGAAATTGCCCAATTGGCCAGCAATGTTTATCATTGTTCTCTTAAGATTCCCAAATGCTTGCCCATATCCCTGTCAGAGTGCCTACAATCTTTGTCATAATCTTTTCTCTTAGTTTGAAAGGAACAGTATTGGACAGTTTTATCAATTCCACAACCCTCCTAGAGGCAGAATGGGAACTTGGCACAAGACTAGGGCCTTTATTTTGGTCAAAAAAAATCAACTGCACCACTGATCTCTCTGTCATCTTTCATATATTCTGAGTATAAAGAAAGGATCAACTTCCTAAAAGTCTAATTAGTTTTTCACGCTCTCAGAGTCATGTTAACATGAGTGATTCTTTTTTTTTTTTTTTTTTTTGAGACGGAGTTTTGCTCTTGTTACCCAGGCTGGAGTGCAATAGCGCCATCTCGGCTCACTCCAACCTCCGCCTCCTGGGTTCAGGCAATTCTCCTGCCTCAGCCTCCCTAGTAGCTGGGATTACAGGCACGTGCCACCATGCCCAGCTAAATTTTTGTATTTTTAGTAGAGACGGGGTTTCACCATGTTGACCAGGATGGTCTCGATCTCTTGACCTCGTGATTCACCGGCCTCGGCCTCCCAAAGTGCTGGGATCACAGGCTTGAGCCACTGCGCCCTGCCATAAGTGATTCTTTTTAAGGAATTCTTGTTTTGAAGAGAAAGAGCCCCTTTAAAATTTTATAAACTGACTCTGGGTCACGCTTACTAGACTAAAGCTTGAAATAATTCCAGGCAAAGAAGAAAGCATAGTATAGTTAAATTAGATACCACCCCCATCACCCTCATTCCACTATACAGTTCCCCACATAGTGCCACTTCTTTCTGAATATGTGGCCCAGGATCCAAAGGGCTCATTTCAGTGACTGGGTTTTAGTATTTTAAGAATAAAGATAATATCAAAGATGTTTTTCTTAAATATAGGCTAAAAGTGGCTGGGCGCGGTAGCTCATACCTGTAATCCCAGCACTTTGGGAGGCCGAGGTGGGTGTATCACGAGGTCAGGAGATCCAGACCATCCTGGCTAACATGGTGACACCCTGTCTCTGCTAAAAGTATGAAAACTTAGTCAGGCATGGTGGTACATGCCTGGAATCCCAGCTATTCCAGAGACTGAGGCAGGAGAATGGCTTGAACGGGAGGCAGTGAGCTGAGATCTCACAACTACATTCCAGCCTGGGCGACAGAGCAAGACTCCATCTTAAAAAAAAAAAAAAAAGGAATAGGCTATCAGAAACACCTGAGAGCCTATTAAATTTAAATATTTATAGGACCCATGCACACTTACTAAATTTCTGAAACGGGATGAAGGAATCAGAAAATTGTTAAAACAGTTTCCTGAAGTGATCCTTAACACACACTAAAATTTTAAATCTAACTGCTCCCATCTGAACTCTCCTGTGCACCCCTATGCTCACAGGGAGTGGATGACTCCAGAAATACCAAGCCTCAATACTGTATGGCTCACCCTATTAGAACATCACTTTATGCCAAATTTAAAACTGTCTTTTTATAGCTGCCCACACATTCGGTCAAAATAAGATCAATTTCAACAGTTACAATGAGCATGGAACTCAGTATTTCTAATTTTTTTTTTCTAAACTATAAAAAGCTGGAAAAATCTAGAAGAAGAAGTGCTGTCACTGGGAAAACTTAAGAGCAATAGAAATGATCACTGACATAAAATAAAGTGGTATGATTTGGTAAGAGGCAAATGGAAGAAATAAAATCGCCAGTTGCTTCCCCTTAATAAAGAATTCTTTTCCCTCTAGTTGACATTCAGTATTATGAAAGACATGTAATTCTAAAAAAGTAATTTAAATTTTAACTTCATTATTTTATTAAAATTTTATTTTAAATCACATCATGATTTTACTACTTAAAGGGTTGGTTGGCTGTTGAATTATAGAATAATAAAGCTCCAGTGGTTGTGATTGGTATTTCAGTATCCGGTGTCAAATACTGACAAAGTCTAATCTCTTGTACTTCCTAACACAGCAATGTTTTAGAATATGCCAGACTATGTTTTACAACCTTTTCTCAGTTGCATCTGTCTTTTCCTGACTCTGCACCTTTTTCTGAAAAACCTTCCCACTGATTGAAAACCATCTTTCCCACCTCCTTTTCTCCTCCAACAACCACAATTTTTTTTTCGCTTGCAAATTGTGCATATTCTTCAGGGTTCAACTCAAATGCCTCTTCTAACTGAAAGAAGTGTGTGTGTGTGTGTGTGTGTGTGTATATATATGTACACACACACACATACACATACATACATGAATGTGTGCATGTGTGCACATGTTTGGGTTTTATATGTCTTAGTGAAATCTGTATTTGTATGATACATGCTTACCAACTTTAGTAATAATATTCATCCTCTTCTCTAGGTAATAATCACCATAGTTATATTGCCAGTTGCTCTGGCCTATATTTACCATATATGAGATTCTATGAAGTAATATTTAAGAAGGCAGGATTCAATGTCTGTCTTCCCGTGTTCACATTCAGAATTTACCACTGAGGGCTGCATGAGGTTGAACAAGCTCCTTGTATCCTCTTCTACAGATGAAGATAATATGAGAAAAAATATTCAGTGATTTATGTATAATGTAAGTATAAACAATATATACTTTCTATAATAACATGAGAAGATTGTTAGAAATTTATTATCATATTTGTACTACTATATTTCACAGACAAGGAAATGAGACTTAGAGATGAAAGACATCTCTCCCAACATTATGTACATAACAACAAATGAGCGCTGTAATAGACATTTTAATATGTGTAAATATTTTTTACCTACATATATCCTTTGTGACTGATACTGCGCTGAGTTTATTTTCTACCTGAGGATGCTAGATATTACTTCCACACATCTCTAATTACTCTGCCCAACCACACAGAATGCTTTTGTCACCCTGCCAGGAGGTAACTCAGATTTCATCATGTAAATTATAAAATAAGTTAGGAATAAGTATAGCATTCTGTCATCTGGCACCTAATTTGGGATATTAATATTTTTGTAACACTAAATATTGTCTGTTCCTCTATTATTCTTGTCTATCTCCTGCTACTTAGCCATCAGGAGTATTACACTATTAAAAATACCCTCTGGATTGAATGTGCTTTTTGTAAACTTATGACAGGCCATGCTTTGATTAAATCATAATATGCCAAAAATATAAGAAATATATATATATATATATTTAGGTAATTAACAGTTGGAATTAAGAGATGAATAGTACTTCCTCTTCCTTACCAGTTGGTTGGTGATTATAACTGGTATTTTCATCCAGGGCAATTTTTGTCATCAATTTTTCTTACAGAAACTTACAGCCACTTTATCTTTTCAGCTGCTGTAATTCGCCCAATTTCATATAAGGATTATAGAAGACTGAATTAAAATCAGACAAGAAATATACTACTTTCCAGAGTTTTATGTCTCAGTGGTATTAATCAACGGGCTGTGTTTGAATATTTTCACAATAATTCATGTACAGGACTATAGAATACTTTGCCCTGTCTTGCTATGGAAATTTTCCAAAATGTGTTATTTTTGATAATTCTTAAATTTCTAGCATGTTCTTTTTTTTTCTCTTCAGTGATGACACAAAAAGCCACTCTGCATCCTCTAAAGCAAGGATTCTAGGATTGGTCTGTAGAGTTACAGTACAGCCTGCAGTCCTCTCTTCCCCAAATGAGACAAATCTTTGAATTCATATTGGAAGTATTATGAGCAATGCAGGTACACTCCGTTAGGCAGCATCTTTGCCTCAAAAGGACAGAAGACCCCATTAGTAGAAATATTTTTTTTTGAAAACATTTGCATTATGTGGCACTCTGCTAGGTATTTGGTGTATGTCATTATGAATCCAGATAGATCCTTGATAATTAGGTGTTACTATTACCATTGTATAGAAGAAAAAACTGAGGATATAAGTGAGGAAGCTATTTTTTCATCTCAAAATGCTGGAACCAAAGAGGAGATAATTGTGACTGAGCCCCTTTAACTCAAAATGTATGCTCTATGTTTTTAATGTCCTATCCAAATATCATTTTCTAGACCAATTACAAGAAGCTTTCTTTTCTTTTTTTTTTCCTAGTAAATTTATGAATTCAGGTCTCATATTTAAGTCTTCAATTTGAGTTGATTTTTATACATCGTGTGATATAAGGTCCAATTTTACTCTCTGTATGTGAATATCCAGTTTTCCTTTTGTTTTTGTTTTTTGTTTTTTGTTTTTTTTGAGACAGAGTCTTGCTCTGTTGCCCAGGCTGGAGTATAGTGGTGTGATCTTGGCTCACTGCAACCTCTGCCTCTCAGGTTCAAGTGACTCTTCTGCTTCACCCTCCTGAGTAGCTGGGACTAGAGGCGCATATTACGGTGCTCAGCTAATTTTTGTATTTTTAGTAGAGACAGGGTTTCACCATATTGCCCAGGCTGGTCTCGAACTCCTGACCTCGTGATCTGCCCGCCTTGGCCTCCCAAAGTGCTTGAATTACAGGGGTGAGCCACTGTGCCTGGCCTGGATATCCAGTTTTGCTATCACCATCCTCTCTCTGTTGTGTTTTAGCATATTTGTCAACAATCAGTTGACTAGAGATGTGTGACTTTATACACCTTAACTATGTACAACTTGTAATTGTCAATTATACCTCAAGGAAGTTGGGAAAACATACATTCTTTTATCATTACTATCTATGTTAGGTTGACTCTAGAAGATTTAGAAAAAGAAAAAAAAAAGACTGCATAATTGCCAGTGAAGTGAAAAAGAACACTGAGAGGTCAAACTCGGGAGCAGCAGCAGAAACAGAAAACTTGAGAGGCTTTTCTATTTTGGTCACTTTGTTGTTACGTCTTGAACAAATTCATGGCACATATTTGCTATCCATTAATGCCTGTTAAACAAATTTAAGTTAATTACATTGACTTGTACAACCTAAAGGTAATTTTATTTTAGAGAACATCAGTAATACAGTTCAATTCAACAAGCCTGCATACATAATATAATCATCAAGAAAAGTGTTGTTAGAAATATAGATTCCTGAGGCCTCTCAGGTACTAATTCAGTAAGTTGGAACCCAAGAACCTGTAATTTGAATAATCACCCTGGTCATTTTTGTTCAGCTATCATGGCTGTTGCCACGTGGACAGAATCTAGATAGATAGAAAGTGACTAGATTTGAGCTCTGGGGAGAAAGAACAGAGATTGAATTCTAGAGCTATCTTTTGTCTTTTGGAATTTGTACTTACCTTCAGTGAATCCCATTTTGGTTTTATATTTAACATGGGATAACATTCTATACCTCACGTGTCTATGTATGGTAAGGCACAGAACACCTGCCACATAGCGGAGGCTTAAACAATCCTAGTAATTTTTATATAAACCCTGTATCTTAAACATCCCCATGCTAACCTAAGGGACGTGTTCTTCGGTGCTTCTTCATTTTGTTTTTTGGTGACCTAATGTGATGAGATGAACTCACTGGAATTTTAAATACAACGGAGAAGGCAGCAATGTCTTATTTTCTTTTCTCATATAACTCAACAAATATTGTTGGAGTTTTTTTATTATCTTCTTTAGATAATCTCTGCCCAGGAAAGCTAATAACATGAGATACATTTATTGGGAAAAATAGTCCATGAAAAGTTTAAATAGACCTGGTTTTCACCTAGGCATAGAAAGAGTAGGGGCCATTCTGAAGAATTGGGTACTAGAAACGAGGTACTAGATACTAGGTACTAGATATTAGGTAAAGCACATAGGTAATCAACTATTTTGTATCTGAAGATGTTTCTGGCCATGCCTGCTATGCTAGACCCATGAGACAGGTAGAAGCTAGCAAGTTGGAAAGAGACAAAGGAGGTTATTAAGACTCGACAAAAACTGATGAACAGGGAAAGGATTTTTCTTTCTTTTGAATTGTTGAAAATGAATGCCAATTTTTCTTAAAAGAAAAAAGCCATGTGACTTCAATCATGATAGGGGCTCTTATTATTGATCTGTTAGATGAAAGACTAATATAATTCTCACAGTGTTAGTGTGAGTGTGAAGAAGAAATACAGTAAGTTATGGAAGTAATTACATACCAATGACTCCCTGTTTCACAAATTATCTAGCATAAATTTTGGATATATTAAAGCATTTCTGTTGGAAAAGTCAGCAGTATAGGGTGTGGTTACAGGTATTTCAGGTGATGATTATTTTATTTACTCATTGAGAATTAGTAATCATTAATTGAGAAAAATGTGGAACAAATCCCTTTTGATGTCACATGGCACAAAAACTAAACCGAATTGGGATTCCTAAACTATAACAAAGTTAGATGAAAGCAATTATCTCATGAAGATAAATGGAGGTATGTGTGTCCTTTACTGTTCCATTATCATTCAGTCAACAGTAGGAATGTAGTTCTTTTAAATTTAAACAAGAATATAAATTCTCATAAGATAGCAATGTACTTGCTGAAGAAAATATTCCAGGAAATTAAAACAAATCCAGCAAAATCACAACATTATAGGGAGTGTTCTGTGGGAAGGAAAAAAGGAAGAGTCAAGAAAAATCAACCGCTTATAATCTACATTTAATGCCTCCCTCTCTTTCTCTTTCTGTGTGTTTGTGTGTGTGTGTGAGAGAGAGAGAGAGAGTGTGTGTGTGTTTATAATTAAGATTAAGAAGATATGGTGTCTACCTCTAAAGATTCTAACCAAGGGCACAAAAGCTGGAAGTAAACTATTGATTAGCATTGTGTTCTACAAAAGAGTAATTTCCAAAGAGTGTGGGAAAGGTCCTGTCTCTTCTTGCTTTTAGGAAGGAAGCCACACAAGGCTTTACAAAGAGGGCACTAATTTAATCTTGAAATCAGCATGGGATTGATGGGTAGTGACATTTCAGAAAGCAGAAAAAAGTATGTGCAAAGGCAAAAAGGGGTGTTTGGGGAATTAGGAGAAATTCATTATGGCTGAAGGATAGGTTGGGAGGAGAATAGACTGAAGAGTCAAAGAAATGTACATTTTCAAACGGCCTCATAAATAATAGCATAGAAAGCCATTCAAGGTGTTCACATACTTGACTGCTTAATTTCTTATTGCATAAGCAAATGATGGGTGGTTATCGAGTGCTTTTATGTACAATATTCAACTGAATTCTCATATCACTATGTAGTAGCCATATCCAAGCATTTTACAGATTAAAGAGGAGATATCAAGAGTATGATGTCACTTGGATAATCTCACTCAAACGGAAAGTGAAAGGTCTGAGCATAATACTTGGATGTGTTAATACACAGCTTTATTATTACAGAGAATTGTCTTGGATTCAAGTGAAAATAAAGCTAAGTCATATTAGATTTATCAAAACCATAAGCTACATTAAAGTTTTACAAAATCTAAGAAAATGTCATCCACTGAAACAACTGGATGGTCTTGAAGACATTCAAAATGGTCTTGAATAACATTAAATTAATTTCTATCTCTTAAAGTCACATTTGTCTCTTAAAGTCACATTTTTTTCTCTGCAGATACTGCTTCACATGCTAGGAAATATGATCATTGACAATTTTTTAAGTATTTTGTTGTATACTTTCAACTATGAGGACAATTCAGGCAAAGCTTTAATTTTTTTTTTAAATAGAGGTATGTGTGTCCTTTAGTGTCCCATTATTATACAGTCAATTTTCTCTTCTCCAATTTAACTTTAACTTTAAAAGAACTACATTCCTGCTGCTCTTGCGTTAATTTTTTTTTTTAAGGCCCGTGGCCAAGATTTCAATTCTAGACCAATAAAATCAAATGTAATATGGGGTTGTAAGGTTACGTGGCGTTCACATAGGAATGAAGAAAAAGACAAAACATATATCAGAGATATCCACAAAAGAGTCAGTGTTTACTTTGTAAAGCTATCATTTATTAAATGAAAAGTGGAGTAATGAGTTTATTAATATCATGTCATAGTTTTAAACTACGAAAGTGAGCTATAAGTATTTCTGTTTCAAAGCCAAACTACAATTAACTACTCCAGTCTGTGAGACTTTTTTTTTTTTTTTTTGAGACGGAGTTTCGCTCTTGTTACCCAGGCTGGAGTGCAATGGCGCGATCTCGGCTCACCGCAACCTCCGCCTCCTGGGTTCAGGGAATTCTCCTGCCTCAGCCTCCTGAGTAGCTAGGATTACAGGCAAGTGCCACCGTGCCCAGCTAATTTTTTGTATTTTTAGTAGAGATGAGGTTTCGCCATGTTGACCAGGATGGTCTCGATCCCTTGACCTTGTGATCCACCCGCCTCGGCCCCCCAAAGTGCTGGGTTTACAGGCGTGAGCCACCGCGCCCGGCCCCTATGAGACTTTTAGTCATCATTTTTCACCCTTGGAAAATGCTAAGATTAGTGTGATATGATAGGTACAGTTTTATCAGCCATCCAAAAAGACGTTGGTTCTATGTATTGCTTAGTCACTAATTTGGCATTTTTACCATATTCACATCATTTAACCTATCTGAGCCTACATTTTTCCAAGCTAGTAAAATAGATATGATAATGTCACCTTGAAATGATGTCAAGATAATTAGACACAATTTAGTTTCCGTATGAAACAAAATTAGTAACAACAACAAAAAAACAGAAATAAAACTTGGATCAATGAAATGTGAAGTCCATCAATATAACTATCTTTCTTACCGTAGTTATTGCTGTATTTCAGGACTTGACATGTAATTGAGGCTCAATAAATATTAGGAAAACATATTTAAATAATAGAATAAGGAATTAAATAAGTTGGATAATTGATACAAAAAAGTAATTTCATAATACACGATAATCCAAACAATCATTTCTCTACATGGAAATCATACAAATCAATTGTAAATATGTCAAACCATGGCAAATAAGTTAACTTGAAACTTTAAACAGATTTTAAAACTATTGGTAATGCTGAAGTGTATTGGCCATTGGTAATTAATATAGACCTTTAGATTTCAAAATGTGAAAAATCAAAGAATTATGTTTTTATGTAATTATGGAGAACTAAATTTCACAAAACTAATGAGAAATTGAAAGGTATCAACCTACTGATAACAAAGAAGTATTGAATCTTTAGAAACTATATTGAACTTGAGAGTGATTTGGCTCTTGTTGAGAAAACACTGAATGTTGAGTTTTTATTAAAATATAGGTGATGTCGACATTCAGAAGAAAAAATAATGCAGAATGACTTTGTACTGCCTCTATGGTGTCATTTTATCTGTAATATAAATCCTCTTTCAATAACTTCAGGGCACAAAAAATTTGTTATACTGCCTTTTCTGAGTTATAGAGTACAATCAAGAACTCTATAAATGTTGAATTCAGAAGTAGCAGCTGTGTTATCTGAAATACTGGTTTCCTTCCTGTTTACAACTTTGGCATTTATAATAGTTACTACAATGTAGTAATGGCCTCATCTCCTTTTACCATATTTCACATCATTTGTTTATTTATTTATCCTCATATTCTCTGCTTTCCAGATAAAATGCCCCTTTCCCCTTATTCTGGTTGTCTTTTGGTGTTCTGTCTTTGTAGCATACTTTGTTTGGAGGCTGCATACTATGGTATTGCATATCTGAGACAACATGCCTCTTCTTGGAACAATTCATCTTCACAGTAATGTTAGGAAATGTGCTTTTTTCCTGCCTCTACATCCTACTGGAACAATTTTAACCTAGAATGATTTGTGTTATGAAAGTCCACCAAGGAGATTTATAGGACCTCCTTCACTGGAGAGCTGTGCCAGGCATAATTAGGTGCACTGCACTGAGTACTTGAAGAATGCCATTCAGAAGTGCAGATGCCTGTTTGCACCCCTGGCCTCACCTTCAGGAAGCCAGGGGCTAGCCCAGCTGATTAGTCCTATTTTAATGAATTTACTTCCTAGATACAGTGGGGGTACATGTACTGGGTAAATAAAACCAATCAAAATAGGAGAAACTGGCCAGAACAGAGAGGCTACAATCTCCTTTCAAGTCTAAAATCCAGCAGGATGTCAAATCTTAAAGTTCCAAAATGATCTCCTTTCACTCCATGACTCAAGTCCAGGTTATGCTGATGCAAGAGGTCGGTTCTCATGGTCTTGGGAAGCTCTGCCCTGTGGCTCTGCAGGTTAAAGCCTTCCTCCCAGCTGCTTTTACAGGCTGGCATTGAGTGTCTGCAACTTTTCCAGGTGCAAGGGCCAAGCTGCCAGTGGATCTACCATTCTTGGGTCTAGAGGACAGTAGCCCACTTCTCACAGCTCAAATAGGCAATGTCCCAGCAGGGACTCTGTGTGGGGAATCCAATCCCACATTTCCCTTTTGCAATGCCCTAGCAGGGGTTCTTCATGAAAGCTCTACCCCTGCAACGAACTTCTGCCTGGGCATCCAGGCATTTTCATACATCCTCTGAAATCTAGGCAGAGGTTCTCAAACCCCAATTCTTGACTTCTGTGCATTTGCAGACTCAACATCATGTGGAAACTGCCAAGGCTTAGGACTTGCACCCTCAGAAGCCGTGGCCTGAGCTCTATGTTGGCCCCTTTCAGCCATGACTGGAGCAGCTGCAATGCAGGGCACCAAGTCCCTATGCTGCATAGAGCATGGGAACCCTGGGCCCAGCCCTTGAAACCATTTTTTCCTCCTAGGCTTTCAGGCCTATGATGGCAAAAGTTGCCATGAATGTCTCTGATATGCCCTGGATACATTTTCCCCATTGTCTTGGGGATTAACATTTGGCTACTCATTACTTATGTACATTTCTGAAGCTGGCTTGAGTTTCTCCTCAGAAAATAGGATTTTCTTTTCTATCACATTGTAAGGCTGCAAATTTTCCAAACTTTTATGCTCTGCTTCCCTTATAAAACTGAATGCCTTTAACAGCACCCAAGTCACTTCTTGAATGCTTTGCTGCTTAGAAATTTCTTCCACCAAATACCCTAAATCATCTCTCTCAAATTCAAAGTTTCAGATATCTCTAGAACAGGGACAAAATGCAGCCAGTCTCTTTTTCCCACAATATAACAAGTGTCACCTTTACTTCAGGTCCCAAAAAGTTCAGTTCCTCATCTCCATCTGAGACCATATCAGCCTGGATTTCATTGTCCATATCATTATTAGCATTTTGGTCAAAGCCATTGATGAAGTCTATAGGGAGTTCTAAACTTTCCCACATTTCCCTGTCTTCTTCTGAGCCCTCCAAACTGTTCCAACCTCTGCCTGTTACCTAGCTCCAAAGTTGCTTCCACATTTTCAGCTATCTTTTCAGCAGTGCCCCACTCTACTGGTACCAATATATTGTATTAGTCCATTTTCATGCTGCAGATAAAGAGGTATCTAAGACTGGAAAATTTACAAAAGAAAGAGATTTAGTGGGCTTACAGTTCCACAGGCCTAAGGAGGCCTCATCATCATGGTGGAAGGCAAAAAGAAGCAAGTCACATCTTACGTGGATGAAGGCAGGCAGAGAGAGAGCTCATGTAGGGAAACTCTTCTTTATAAAACCATCAGACCTCATAAGAGACTTATTCACTATCATGAAAACACTATGGGAAAGATTTGCCCCCATAAATTAATTACCTCCTACCAGGTCCCTCCAACAACATGTGGGAATTCAAGATAAGATTCAAGAATCTACATAGAAAGGGTGTCTTTATTAAAAAAAATTGATTTGTCACCATGACCACATTTACATAGTGCATTTCCAGCCCAAAGTTTCATTCTTTATAAAACTTTAAAATTCAAATTCAATTTAAATTTACCTGGCATTAGAACAATTCTCTCTCTCTTTCTCTAAACATACACATATACACACACACACACACACACACACACCCACCCCTATCTCTATATATAGATAGGTCAGTAGATTTAGATATATATTATACTCCCTCTCTCTCTCTCTATATATATATATGTATTTGTATCGCTATATAGTTATATGTCTATATATATATATCTGTATATAAATATGAATATAGCATTTTAATACTAACACATAGAATATATATATATATCCTTATATATCTCTCATATATATACATATAGAGAGAGTATAATATATGTAATATTCTTTGAATAAACTAGCCCTTAAATATCTTTCTTTCTCTCTCTCTATTCTCTCTAGATAGATAGATGGATAGGTAGATATATGCTCTCTCTCTCTATATATATATACATTTTTTCTGTATATAAATATAGATATATAGGTAGATATCATATGCTCTCTCTATATATACACAGTTATATAGATAAATGCTCTCTCTATATAGATATATATCCTCTCTATATAGATATATATTATATGCTTTCTCTATATATAGACATATGTTATATGCTCCCTTGTATCTACATATAGATATATAGATATGTATTATACACTCTATGTCTATAGATATATATGCTCCTTCTCTACATATAGACATATATTATACTCTTTCTACATATCTCTATATATAGACAGAGAGAAAAAGATATATATAGATATGTATTATGTTATCTATATATTATATACTCTATATAAAAATATAATATAATGCTCTATATACAGGTAGCTATATTAAACACTGTATATGTAGCTACATATATGTGCTCTATATATACACCTATAGATATATAGATACGTTTTCTCTATATAGAAATAGATATATAGATATGTATTACATATTCTGTATACATTTATCTATAGATACATATTAAACACTATATATAGATATATATTATATGCTCTCTCTCTACAGATATATATAATGCACTCTATAGATATATATAATACACTTTGTCTATATATATTATACACTCTTGATATATATATAGATATATTGCTATATATTATATGCTCTCTTTTTTATATAAAGATATAGATGTATAGATATACACTATTAAAGAGAGATATATAGAGCTATAAATTTTATATACTCTCTCAATATAAATTTATGTTATACACTCTCAATATATAGTTATATAGATACATGCTCTCTATATATATCTATAGACCTAGATATATTGATATATATTTTATGCTATCTATATCGCTATATAGACATACACTATACACTCTATATCAATAGATATATATTGATATAGATAAATATATGCTTTCTCTATATCTATATTTATATATATATGTAGAGATATACACTCTATAGATCTATTGGAATATATAGATATAAATATATTATAGCCCATCTATATTTATAGATATATATTATATACTCCATATGCAGATTAGATATATAGATATATGCTCTTTTTATATATATGCATATATATAAGGGCCAGCATCTTTAGAGACTATTATGTTAGTACACAAGTAAATACATTGATGCCCATTGAATCTATTCATGGCTTATTTTCTATTTGACTTTTTATTTTTGTTAGATTTTTAATACCAGCACATAGAATATATAATACTGTAGAATAAGGTTTATGTTTTATTTTACATATTTTGTGGGCTGAAGTTTCTTTCTTCTCAAATATCAGTAAGCTTCTTAGAATATATGATGAAATCATGGAAAACTTTCTATTTCTGACACTGGTTGCTTCAGCAACCTTTATAATTTTCTGTAAAACGTCATGAGAGTTAAACATTTAATGCTTCAAAATTAACACTGGTCTAGAACAAGTTACAGATAAAATTCATCAGAACGTTCTTGTTCATTAACTTTCTTATATTTTACTCAGGTTGCATTTTTGTTGTGGCTTTTATGGATTAAACAAAAAAAAGTAAATATCTAACTTGGGAAAGGATCTCATAGAGCATCTACTGAATCCTCTACAGTTACCAATGACACAAGTGAGGCCCAGAATAAGCAAGAGACTGTCTTTCCAAAGGGTTCACAACACATCTGGCCCTCAAATACATGCCTTTCTATTCTTAACCCTTAAATTTATGTGTTCCTATTCTTAACCCATTTTAGTCCACTTTATCTGGCTCTCTTTCAAAAATAATATATCACGGAGAGGGGAAGCAGTTTTTGAAAGTAATATTTTAAGCCTTCCTAGGGGCTGTATATAAGCACAAAGCCATGTATAAACATAAAGGGCTGACCTCCTAACTGCTGAAAACATCATATCTCAGTGATGTTTATTAATTATTAGTACATTTTGTAAATATGCCATGGTTCAGGAGAAGTCAGTTTTGATGTTCTTTCTCTTTGAGGATGTTTGAAAAGAAAATGAATTATTTAAATTATTATGTATGTATCATGAGCTTTATTACTATAACACAAAAAATACGACTATTGTTTAGTGTTATGATCCTGAAATTTTCCCTTTGGGCAAGTGATTAATATTTCACTGTGTCTGGTGTTTTATTCTTAATCCTGAAAAGGGAGGTATATCTTTAAGTGAAATCAGGCTTACCACTAGAGCAGTAAGTCAGTAAATGGAAGACAAACTGTCACCACAAAACACTAGGGGAAAATAATTACATCACATCAGCTGTGGAAGAAATCTCTTTTAGCCTCTGACTTTGTATGAAAACAAATGTTGAACAATGAGAACACATGGACACAGGGAGGGGAGCATCACACACTGGGGTCTGTCAGGGGGAAATAGAGGAGGGACAGCAGGGGGTGGAGAGTAGGGGAGAGAGAGCATGGGGAGAAATGCCAGATACGGGTGACGGGGAGGAAGGCAGCAGATCACACTGCCATGTGTGTACCTATGCAACTAACTTGCATGTTCTTCACATGTACCCAAAACCTAAAATTCAGTAAAAAAAAAAAAGAAAGAAAACAAATGGCAGTGGTAAAAGACCAGGAATTGCCATTGCAAACCTATTGGAACAGAAGTAAAAGAAGTTGGTGCTTAAAACCTGAACCTAGGCTTTTATTCCATCATGTCAACAGGACACACAGATGGTCCTGTGGGTTTCATGGTAGCTCAGATCAGAGAGAATCAGTGGCAACACACACAGAAATTTGCAGATATTCTCTGGCTCCATACACAAGCACTGGTATAGTAAAAAAGAGTAGCATCTTGGCACAGTTCAAGGGATGAGACAATTAAGTTAGGCAATGACTAACTTCCCCTTTTGTATTTTTTTTCCATTTTGCATTTTAAAAACCTAAATAAATATGTGGAACTCCCCTATGCTTTACTTTACCAAAAGTATGAATGACATCAAATTCCATCGTACTCACTGGCATAATTCCTCACCATGACTTAGGAGACCTTTTGAGATTCTCTTCTGCCTTTTTTTTTTCTGTGCAACAGGTGTCAAATTCTCTTTTATTTACCCTGCTATAGACAGTTTTATGTTTCTCAGTTTAAAATTTTTAAACATCTGGGCTTCATGTGAGTATGTGACACCATTTTTATTCTTAGAAAACTTGAGACTATCTTTGGTATGACAAAAAATAAATGGAAGACATTTGCAGGAGGCAGGATGAAAGGGGGGAATAATTCCAATTGAGACTGATTCACATTTTTCAAATGTCTCAGAGAAAGGAATGAGATAAGCCATTAAGAAAGATTGCTTCATGTTTGCAGATATTTACCAGTAAAATCTTACTATGCTTCCACTTAACAAATGAAAAAGAAAAAAATAGGACAATTGCATGTTGAGAAGTTGAGTAACTTCCCAGGTCCCCATATAGGCAGTGACTGGGAAGCTACCATTCCTGCTCTGTCTCCTTTCACTGCATTATGCTAATGGCCTGGTCTGAATGAAATGTAAATATCACATCTCTTCCATGACTCATAAAATGCCCAGTGTCTGAATAGGTTGATTTATTGTGTGTGGCCAAAAAAGAATCTACAGCATAATCGACTATAAAAAAATGCAACTATTAAAAACGACCATATATTCTCATTTTACAGATGAAGACATGGAAAAAGAGAGGAGAAATGACTGTCAACTAATCATTAATAGAATTTAATGAATTCAGTTCTGGTTATATCACTCTCCTTAATGTTACTTTATTGCTTCCCATTGAACTTAAATTCCAAACTCCTCACCTTTAGAGATACTTTTCTTCCCTTTTTTCCTATGCAACAAGTAGTTATCTTTTATTTGCCCTGCTATAGAATGTTTTATTTTCCTCAGTTTAAAACTGTTAAACAACTGTGCTTTATGACCATAGTCATTTTCCTCTATCCTTCCTTGCACACACAGTTCTATACCAACACCTATTTATACTTTAATCTTTCATGCCCTTCCTAGGTAGAACAAAAGTGGCTGCCTGAGTTATGTTGTGACATCACTTGTACCTTTTTACACTTGCTGAAGTTGAAATTAATTGTATTTTTAAATTTATTTTCAACCATATTCTCTCCTAGATTATAAACTTCACGAGAGTATGGATTACAACAATATATATTGAATGAATGAAAGTGGAATCAGGAATATCAGGACATCTCATCATATACACTGCTGGCAGGATTGTAAATTAGTTCAGCCACTGTGGAAAGCAGCATGTCAATTCCTCAAGTAACTAAAAACAGAATTACCATTTGACTCAGAAATTCTATTATTGGGTATATATATCCAAAGAAATATAAATCATTCTACCATAAAGATATATGCATGTGTATGTTCATTGCAGTGCTATTCACAGCAGCAAAGACATGGAGTCAACCTAAATGTCCATCAATGGTTGACCTGAAAAAGAAAATGTAGTGCATATACACCAGGGAATACTTTGCAACCATAAAAAAAGTATGAGATTATGTCCTCTGAAGCAACATGAATGGAGCTGAAGGCCATTATTCTCAGCAAACTAATGCAGGAACAGAAAACCAAACACCCATGTTCTCACTTACAAGTGAGAGGTGAACAATGAGAAAAAACAAACATAAACGGGATCATATACACTGGGAACTACTTGATGGTGGAGGATGGGAGGAGGGAGAGGATCAGAAAAAATACCATTCGGGTACTGTGCTGAATACCTGGGCAATGAAGTAATCTGTAAACCAAACCTCTATGACATGAGTTTACCTATATAACAAACCCACACATGTACCCCTGAACTTTAAACAAAAGTTACATAAAACACACAAACCACAATACAACACAGATGAACCTAGTGACATTATGCCAGGTGAAATAAACTAGGCACAGAAAAACCAATACACAAGATCTCACTTATGTGTGGAATCTAACACAATAGAAATCATAGATACAGGCAGTAGAGTGGTAGTCATCCGCAGCTGAGAGGTGGGGAGAATGGGGAGATTTTGATCAAAGCGTACACAATTGCAGTTAGAAGAAACACATTAGTATTTAAGGTGATGGATATGTTAATTATCTTGATTCAATCATTACACACTGTATACATATATCATAACATCACTCTGTACCCCATAATTACATATGATTACAATTTCTTAACCAAATGTTTACAATTTCACATGCACAAAATATTAGACATGAGAAAGATCCAAAAGGCTACGTCAATTTCTTATAGAATGTTTGAATTCTGTCTGCATGATGACTTCCTTAAATAGGAAACATTTTAGTTTTAAGTAAGTATTGTCTTTACAATGAAGACTTTCTACAGCTAGTTAACATTAGTTTTTCACTTGTTTAATGTTGTAAATTTTGAGCACCTCAGGATGATTTGTGAGCCTAGATTTGCTGCCAATTTTTTAAAAATATTGGAATAATTATTTACATAAAACATTTACTGGTAAATAAAATCAACGTGTATTTTATTATATGTTATTTATTTTGTTTTATTATTTTATTTTTTTGAGATGAGGTCTGGCTCTGTTACCCAGGTTGGAGTGCAGTGGCGCAATTTCAGCTTACCACAACCTCCGCCTCCCAGACTCAAGTGATCCTTCCACCTCAGCTTCCCGAGTTATCAGGGACCACAGGTGCACACCACTGTGCCCAGCTAACTTTTTGTATTTTTGGCCAAGGAAGGGTTTTGCCACGCTGCTCAGGCTGATTTGAACTCCTGTGCCCAAGGGATCTACCTTTCTCAGCATCCCCAAGTGCTGGGATTACAGGCAGGAACCACTGTGCCTGGGTAATATGTGTTATTTAAATAACAAACCTTATGCCATTGCAATAGATTTATAATGATGTGTGAAATCCAATGAAAATATGTGTGGAGACCTGTGGAACTGGCCAGTGTAAGAGCTAAACTTCATACCTGAGGAAGCTGGAAACTAAAGTCACTTGTTACTTTACATTATGATTTCCAGTGAGACTAAATATCAATCTAAGTTCAATCAGAATCAGATAAATCATTTTTCTTCTACTATATCCTTTTCTCCCTTCCTTGAAATGGGTGAGAATAGTGAAAACTTCCAAGTCAAAGCTAGCTTTTCCCCTAATGAGAATGTCTATTCTATTTTTTTGGGGGAGTTTCGCTCATTACCTAGGCTGGAGTGCAATGGCATGATCTCGGCTCACCCCAACCTCCGCCTCCTGGGTTCAGGCAATTCTCCTGTCTCAGCCTCCTGGGTAGCTGGGATTACAGGCACGCACCACCATGCCTAGCTAATTTTTTGTATTTTTAGTAGAGACGGGGTTTCACCATGTTGACCAGGATGGTCTCGATCTCTTGACCTCGTGATCCACCCACCTTGGCCTCCCAAAGTGCTGGGATTACAGGCTTGAGCCACCGCGCCCGGCCGTCTATTTTATTCTTAGCATTTCAGAGGATCTCTGTCTCCTGCTGACTACCAAATGGAATCACAATATGTTCTTCTCCACTCAAACTTTCCCTCACAAGGCAGCATCCATATGCTGCCAGGTCACTGTCGTGGGAATCCATTTGTTGACACCCACTTTTATTACATTCAGAGAACTATGTCAGTTACTATAAAACACCTATTTGAAACAATTTCATCTGCTGAAGAGTTTCACGCTGCCTGACTGTGACATCTCAGGTTGAGGACCAGAAGTATTTTTGATTCAATTTGTTTTTAATTAGAATTTTTAAATTTCAACTTTTTTTCTTTTAAATTCAAATATATTTGGCCAGGCATGGTAGCTCACCCCTATAATACCAGCACTGTGAGAGGCTGAGGTGGGAGAATTGCTTGAGGCCAGGAATCAAAACCAGCCTGGGAAACCTATAGCAAGACCCTCTCTTCATTTAAAATGATAAGCAAAACAATTGTCAAAGATATGTGCCTTTGATTATTCTAGACTTTATTTGCAAGAGTAGTCTTTCACTAGAGCAAACAACTTTTCTTTGACTTTGAAATCTTCCACTTGAAATTGACTGTAGTGAATTCTTATAATTTTAGATTGCTGCGATATCCTCTTTACCCCCAGTATCTTTTGATTAAAGTTGTTCCTTTCTCTGCTTAGCTTTGGTAGCTGCACCCATCTCATCAACATACATATTAACACATAAGTTTAACTTTCTCAGACTAGAAGCAGGGGTAAGTCCCCCTTTGGACTGTAGCTAGTTCTACACTTCCTCCCAGTTTCTCAAGGTGGTCAATCTAGACATATGCCTAATACAATCTCCTCCTGATTGTTATTTTTCTATGAAACAACCAGATATAACCTACCTGATTGGCCCCTCTCAGCCCACATGGACTATGTAGCTAGACATCTGTGACCACCTCATTGTTAAAGTGTGAAGACCTAGAACTCATGCCTGCTGGCTTTAAACTCAACAATTAAAAGTTCCCACAGGAAATCTGTTTGGATAATGCCTTTGAACCTAATACATGTGTGGCCTCCTTATATGCCATGTAACCCCCAAGACTTGTTAGTCTTAAAATTATTATTTTCATCTTGTGTTTTTCTGAATAATTGAAGAGGCATTCTCTATCTTAAAAAAATCTCAATCAAAACACCAACTTTTGGGTCTCCATCTGTCTGAGGCCTTTCAGAAGAATGCTGATCTCTACTTAGAATACTGTTCAGCATCTTCTCATAAGTTTCCACATACAACGTAAACATTTTACTCTGAGCATAATATAATACTATAACACTAACTGCCTCTCCTTGAAAATAGAAGCACCGGATCCTTTAATGTAAGAAGACTGATACGAGCATAATCAATAAAATTGGAACCAATTGGAAGATTTTTTCAGAGCGTTACTGTTGAATTGCATTTCTTGTGTGTATATTTATGTGCATGTATGTATGTGGGGGTGTTTTTATGTGCATGTGTGTGTGTTTTAATAGTTTCCAAACCCTGTGATCTTTTCTGAAAAGGACAAACAAGTTTTTAGTGCATGTGATGCTTATTTATTCCATTTAATCTTTTCAGTAGACAGCATGAGGTGTTTTCATGGAGTCTCCCCCATAGTATAAGGCAGAGAAACTCTGGTGTAGAGAGAGTAATAAACAACCCAAGATCATGACCAAATGGGTAATTGCATTCAAAGTTGAAAACAGGATTGTGAGATTTGAGATTATGCATTGTTTCCACTCTCTTCTGTATTTTTAAGCAGGAAGGAACCATATGTGTAGACATTCATAGTCTCTTTTCTTGGCACTTAATCCAATCAATTAAAAAAAAATCCCCAGAGCTCCAGATAGAATTTCCCAAAAAATAATGCATTGACTTTCTAAATTTGAAAGGAACTTCTATTGGACTATATGCAGAAAAACTCAAATGGAGTGGTGTTTCTCACTATTGGAAAGTAAGCATTTCCAAGAGAGGTAATTTCCAAGGCTGATGTAAAAATAAATAAATAAATCCAGCCATAAAAAAGGATGAGTTCATGTTCTTTGCAGGGACATGGATGAAGCTGGAAACCATCATTCTCAGCAAACTGACACAAGAACAGAAAACCAAACACCACATGTTCTCACTCATAAGTGGATGTTGAACAATGAGAATACATGGACACAGGGAGGGGAACATAACACACTGGGGCCTGTTGTGGGGTGGGGGACTAGGGGAGGGATAACAGTGGGTGGGGAGAGTAGGGAGGAATAACATTAGGAGAAATACCTAATGTAGATGACAGGGGGATGGATGCAGCAAACCACCATGGAACATGTATACATATGTAACAAACCTGCATAGGTATACAGGTGCACATGTACCTATGCAGGTTCTGCACATACACCCCAGAACATAAAGGTCTGCACATGTACCCCAGAACATACAGTCTGCATAGGTATACAGGTGCACATGTACATGTACTCCAGATCTGCAAAGCTTAAAACATCCTAAGTTAATGTAAAGTGAAAAAAGAAAGCAAGGGAGGAAGAGAAAAGGTAAAAGAAAAAGAGAGGAAAAGAAATGGGACTGAAAGAGAAGAAGGAAACAAAGTATGTATTGAGAAGCATTACTTTAATACTCAGGAAATTAAAGAGAAAATGCAGTCAGATTTAATTCTACCATTCATCATTTCTAGTTGCTCTTGGTGGTTGGAAGCAGTGGAAAAAACAATGACGAAGGTCTGTTAGAATGAACAACAGTGACTGAGAATGCCATTCAGGGACACATTTTTTAGGTTTGAGAATAAAAATGTTTTCATGTTGAGCGATGAACAATTGTAATATACCTGAAATATGAAGTAGTTACTCATTTGGAGGAATGTTCATAAAATACAGTGAATCCTTAAGTATGTTTTATTTTTCTAATCAAAGATTAAGTAAAGAGCATTATGAGATTTAATAATTACTATGCAAGTCCTACTCACCTACAATAACTCAGAACATCTTCAATGAAACATATACACAACTTCTAATAATGGCTATAGTGATCTTTCATTTTACCTTATTCTGTCTCTGAGCACACATAGTTATTTGCATATTACAGCTTCATATTCATTAATTCATTTACCTATATATTTGAGTGCTTATTGTCAGATTCTGTTTTTATAGAATTATACTTGCAAATAAATAAAAAAATTATCCTCTTCAATCAGTATTCTAGTGAGGGAGACAGATAACCAAATAAAGATTATTTTTAGATGTTCAAAAGTGCTATAAAGAAAATAACAGACGGGATCAATAGTAGGCAACAGAGGAGAGGTGTAATTAGATAGAGTACTCAGGGAAGATGCCAGTTAGAAGGTGAGATTTATGTGGGGGACTGAATGACGAGAAGCAGCCATCTGATGAACAGGGCTGAGAGTATTTTAGGTAGAGATGCATGTACCCTCCAGGTGTTGAGGTGAAGAAGAGTATAGTCCAACTTCTTAGAATACAAGAGAAGCTAGTGTGGCTGTAGCTTAATGAGCATGAAGGGTTAGGTTCAATTGAGAGTAAGGCAAAGGATAAGGTACTGTACGGATATGATATGCTTATTAACTTCTATCTAATTCACTCCAAGTTCTCTGGATTATTATCACCTGTATCTTATTGTGTGGACCTCAAAAAGCAATACCTTATACATTGAATTGAGCCATCAATATTCACTTGGAATAAGCCTTAGTACTAAACTGCCTAGTATTGTCAGGAGCATATCAATATGCATCATTTTTCACATGAGCATCTGTCAAGTGAAAATGTGCCAGGCACCATGCAATGTAGAAAGCAGCATGGGGAAATGGAAAAAGACTGAGTCAAAAGTCAGAGCATCATTCTAATCATTTTCTTCTACTTAGTATCTTTGCTGCATTAGTTAAGTATCTACCTCCTCTTTACCCACATGTCTTGATCTGTAGAATGTGGATATTCATGGTGAATCTGATCAAATAGATCAATGTTTGAATATATGAAGAACCTTAAAAAATAATACATAGAACCCTGAGAAGGCAGTATTGGGTTAAAGAGATTCTTGAAAATGAAAGACCCAACAAGGAAACAATATATGGGACAGGACCAGGAGAGCATAAATAAGCTTAGAATGTATAATTATACCCAAAGAACAATGAGAATGGACATTGCTATGCCTTTCATGTGATAAAGTCTAAGAATGGGTGGTGACTAGCTGTGGCTTTGTTTGCTTGTTTGTTTAGTTTTGTTTCTTTATGAATTAGGAGAGTTCATCTTAAATTGTAGACTTACATAGTCCCTGGCACATAATAAAAACTCAATGAATAAATGTTAGATGAATGAACAAATGGATAAACTGATAGATGTGTACCTCCACATAGTTAGTTACCAAAAGCCTTAGTATTTGATGGAATCAAACTTTTCAGACCTCTCTATGCTCAGGTGTGCAACAGAAATAAAACAAGCAACTTTCATCCTAAAATTCCAGGACTTGGAGGCTCTTCTGCAGTATCTATTTAGCAGGGTGTTTGGTGAAAACTAAAAAAATTATTGAAAGAACTAACTAGTGCGTGAGAACAGTTCAAAAAATTGTTATTTTAGATGACTGCTTTTGGATTCCCGGGTCATCTCCTTCAAAACCATCTTGACAATGTATTCAAAAGCAATTCCTAGGGCTCCACATGTATCAAATCTCTTAAACCTGAGCCTAAAAATCTGTTTTTATAAAAAGTTACTCACTTGATGCATTTTAATTCAAAAGTTTGATAACCTCTGTTTTGGTGGCTTAATTTTATTTCCCCCATTTGAGTTGTATTTGTAGGGGATATAAAGTTAGGGAAGTTATTGACTCCATTGAGAAGAAGAATTAGATAAAAATGTACAAAATATACAAAATAATTATTTTGATAAAATAAAATATGAGATGGGAAAAACAGAGAAATAATCCATGTTTAAAAATGTAGGACTAAGGATGACAGTAAATCCAGTAAATCTAGTCAACCATGTAATGTGGCTACTTCAAACACTAATCAATTCTCAGCTATAGTAATAAAAATTCCATACTCATTGGAACTAGAATAATGACAGCCCTGGATTTGTCAGATGACCACAGGTATACTGTGTTCACTTTCAGAAGGAGATTAAGTAAAACAAAATTGTGTGGGTTTAAAAGTAATGTCCTAAGAGAAATAACCAAGGACTTCAGAGTTTATTTTTTTCTTTGGGGAAAAAAAAATAAAAACCATAGACCAGTATGCAATTTTCCTTTAAGTTACTGAAGAGCTGATGTTACAGAGACTAGATTCTCTTGGCGAGGTGGGGCAGGGAAGGGGGGTGTTGAGAGAGAAAACAAATATTGAAAATGTCAGGGTGGTTATTTTGGCTCAATATAAAGATGTGTCTATTTCCTTGTACTATATTGTTAAAGGTTATGTTTAAGTGCTAGAAATATTATTTGAAATGTGGAAAGTTCTTATAATTGTTCACCCTTTAATAAGCATGTTCATTTCATGATCTTTTATAATCTTTTCTGTAACGAGTCTTTTAAAAATATTTGTAACATATCATTGAAAATCTAATTCAACATTTTATTCTGAAACTGCTATGTGGATTTCTATTTGTCATTTTTTGGGGGCACTATAGCTCACTAATGCTGGATCAAAATAAGCCATTTAGTTACTGACTATATATATTTAAACAGAAAGTTACTGACTATATATGTTTAAAAACTTCTACACAATATAGTATAAAATGTGAAATAAGATGCCTCAAGATAACAGAATCATAGAGCTCAAGGAATATTTTGAGGTCATTTCTATAGACAAGGATATAAGAATTCAAAATGTTCATGACAAATGTATATTATAATAAAACTATGCATAAATTTCTGAAAATTTTGCAGCAAAATAAGTTTTAAAAACTTGTTATAACATGTCTGAACAGGATACAGTTCGAGGCACTAAGCAGGATATTAGTTTCAAAAGAGCCTCTTTCAGAGCAACATAAATTTTACTAAAATTGGAGCAAGAACAAATATTACATTTATAGGAAAGCCTGGGTGGAAAAATGGTGAAATTACTGATGCTTCACAAAAAGTTTATGGGGACAATGACTCAAAGAAATCAGCAGTTTGAAAATGAATAATTCATTGTAAGAAAAATTAGAGGATATTGAAGATGCAGCCTGCAGTTTCTACATATACATCAATTTGGAAGATAATAATTCATCTTCTTCATGCCCTAATTGAAGAGGACTATTAACAGTACAAACAATGACCAACACCACAGACATCTGCTTATCATGACAGTGTTTTGAGAAATGTAGCCAAAAATTTACTGGAAAAAAAAAATGCCCAGGAAACCTTCATCAGAGAGTTCTCTACTATAACAATGCTGTTCATTGCTCTCATCAAACAAAGGTGATGTTTTTTAGAGTTTTGATGAAAACTCATTAGGCATCCATCTTACAATATCAATTTGACTGTTTCTGGCTACTTTTTTGTTTCCTAAGCCTAAAAAGTTTTTAAAGTTATCTGTCATTTTTTGACTTTTTAGGAATTGCCATTCGGACTGCTGCAAGATGGCGTCTCATTGTGCTTTTCATTTGCATTTCTCTAATAATTAGTGATGTTGAACGTTTTTCATGTTTTTTGGTTACTTGGGTGTCTTTTAGGAAAGTGTCCCTTCATGCATTTTATCTATTATTAATTTGATTATTTGTTTTTGTGTTTGTTGATTTGTTTCACTTTCTTGTAGATTCTGGATATTAGACCTCTGTTGGATCCATAGTGTGCAAAATTTTTCCCCCTTTCTGTAGATTGTCTCTTTACTATGTTATTTATTTTGTTGTGCAGAAGCTCTTTTGTTTAATTAAATCCTACTTGTCAATTTTTATTTTGTTGAAACTGTTTTTGGGAACTTAAACATAAATTATTTGCCAAAGCTGTTAATAAGGAGGTTATTTTCTAGATCTTCTTCTGGGATTCTCATAAATTTTTGATCCACTGTGAGCTAATTTTTGTATATGGTGAAAAGTAGGGTCTAGTTTCAATATTCTACATATAGCTAGCCAGTTATCCCAGCACAATTTGTTAAAAAGTCAAAAAATAATAGATACTGGTAAGCCGTGGAGAACAGGGAACACTTATATACTGTTGGTGGGAGTGAAAATTAGTTACGTTACTGCAGAAATGGGTTTGGAGTTTTCTCAGAAAACTTAAAACAGGACTACCATTCAACCAACAATTCCATTACTGGGTAAATACCCAAAAGAAAATAAATCATTCTACTAAAACACACACAAACTTGTATGTTCATTATAATGCTATTAACTATAGCAAAGACATGGTGTTGACCAAAGTGCTCATCAATTGTGGATTGAATAAAGAATGTGTGGTATATGTTAAGCACGGAATGCTATGCTGCCATAAAAAAGCACTTTGGGAGGCCGAGGCGGGTGGATCACAAGTCAAGAGATCAAGACCATCCTGGTCAACGTGGTGAAACCCCGTCACTATTAAAAATACAAAAAATTAGCTGGGCATGGTGGCGCATGCCTGTAATCCCAGCTACTCAGGAGGCTGAGGCAGGAAAATTGCCTGAACCTGGAAGGTGGAGGTTGCGGTGAGCCGAGATCATGCCATTGCACTCCAGCCTGGGTAACAAGAGTGAAACTCCGTCTCAAAAAAAGAATGAAATCATGTGTTCTGCAGAAACATGGATGCAGTTGTAAGCCATTATCTTAAGCAAACTAATAAAGGAACAGAAAACCAATTACCACATATTCTCACTTATAAATAGGAAGTAAACATTGAGTACACATGGACATAAAGATAGGAACAATACACCCTGGGGACTACTAGGAGGGGAGAGGGAAAGGGGCATGGGCTGAGAAACTGTTTATTGTATACTATGCCCTACTGCCTTTGTGAAGGAACCAACTGTACCCCAAACTTTTCCATTCTGTTGGTTGCCGGTTTTCTCTAATGATGGTTTCTTTTGCTGCACAGAAGCTCTAAATTTTAATTAAATCCCATTTGTCTATCTTGGCTTTTGTTGCCATTGCTTTTTGCGTTTTAGTCATGAAGTCCTTGCCTATGCCTATGTCCTGGATGCTTTTGCCTATGTTTTTTTTTTTTTCAGGTGTTTTTATGGTGTTAGGTTTTATATTTAAATCTTTAATCCATCTGGAGTTAATTTTAGTGTAAGGTGACAGGAAGGGGTCCAGTTTCTGCTTTCTGTACATTGCTAGCCAATCTTCTCAAACAGATAAGCAACTTCAGCAAAGTTTCAGGGCACAAATCAAGCTGCAGAAATCACAAGCATTCCTGTATACCAATAACAGACAGAGTGCCAAATCAGTAGCAAACTCCCATTCACAACTGCTACAAAGAGAATAAAATACCTAGGAATACAACTAACAAAGGATGTAAAGGACCTCTTCAAGGAGAACTACAAACCACTGCTCAATGAAATAGGAGAGGACACAAACAGATGGAAAAACATTCCATGTTCATGGTTAGGGAGAATCAATATCATGAAAATAGCCATGCTGCCCAAAGTAATTTATAAATTCAATGCTATCCCCATCAAGCTACCAATAACCTTCTTCACAGAACTGGAAAAAAACACTTTAAAATTCACATGGAATTACAAGAGAGCCCACATAGCCAAGACAGGCCTAAACAAAAAGAACAAAGCTGGAGGCATCACACTGCCAGACTTCAAACTATACAACAAGGCAACAGTAATCAAAACAGCGTGGTACTGGTACCAAAACAGAGACAGACCAATGGAACAGAACAGAGGCCTCAGAAGCAACACCACACATCTTCAATGAACTGGTCATTGACAAACCTGACAAAAATAAGCAATGGGGAAAGGACTCCATGTTTAATAAATGCTGTTGGAAAATCTCCATATTCAGAACTAGTCCTGAGGAAGGAAAGATCATTATTTCCTAGAGCGACCTCAGAATATTCCATAGAAGACAGAGGCATGAACTAAACCAGGAAGAGGGCTCTCAGCTATTAATTGTGCTGAGTTATATACATTGCTATGGTATTAAAAACTGTGCATGCTTATGAATTTGGCATAAAGGCATTATAATTAGGATAATAAATATCTAAATATTTGATATATATTAACTCATAAATGCCTTACAATAAAGTTATATCTACTTTCTATGATTATTTTCATTGGATAGACTTTTTTTTTCTTTTTATAACTCATATGTGATCAGGATGGGTCATCAAGATACAACCTGAGCCTAATAAATGTGCTCTGTATTTTCCAGTCTTCCATCCATCTGTTCAACCATTTCAGGCAAACAAATTTAATCTTAAAATTAAGCTTTCTGGAAAGACTTTGGAACGTAATCAAGGAACGTTTAAGGTATTTCCCCGGGGCTAGTACCAGGTGCCTTGGTAGATGTGGCATTATACATGCCAGATATGTTTTTACCCTCAACTGTCTTTTTTTAAAAAATCCTATTTTCATAACAGCTCCTAAAATTGAAGCCAATTAAATACAGTATTTCTATTTATTTGCAGAAGACATCTACTGCCAGATTTGTTCGGCTATGTAAGGCGGTCTATAATTTCTCACTTAAGAAGGTAATTTATTCATGACACTAATTGATAATGAAGTGATTATTAAAGCTACATGGTGTGTCATTTCTTTCCGTTTCTGTGTCATTGTATACTGAGTTGGAATCTGCCTTTTCTGAATCTCCGTGCCAGGATAATTATATGGCCATATGTAAATTACCACATCTAATCTTTCCGATTTTTGAATGAAAACATGGAATGGAATTACTGTAAATCCATAACCATTTAATACACATCATAAAAGAATTTTTAGAATTTAATATAAAGTGTAAGGTGAAAATTAATTTGAAAGAGCAATTTTAGGACATGTTATCAGAAATTAACTTTAATGATAAGTTTGGAGGGTTTTCAACTTAAGTGAAAGCTGCAGGATAATGCATTTATTCTCTTTACTAACTTCTTATTAATGTACCTGTGACTTGTCCTTTATTTTATGACAAGTTACTTGAAAGGTTGATTTGAGTGAGTCATAGTCATAATTATTAAGCAGTATAAAAAGATAATAGATTTTGGAACCTCTTTTTTATGTTTTTAAAGATCTTAAAATACTATTATGAACTCTTGCACTACTGAATCTAAAATAGGATCTTCTAAGTGTATGACTTTAGGCATCAATCCAAACTCAAAAGTTAACAGAAAGTAAAACTCCATATTAATAAATTCATTTCTCATAATGTATGAATTTCTGCCCATATATATAACATAAAAATTTGGGCATATGCATCCCATTCATTCAGAATCAAAGCAGGATTTTTATTTTCAGGGTTGACTATCACCTAGTGCAATGCTGAAACAAACAAACAAAAAATGTCTTTCACATAATAGCGAAATACCGGCATTGCCTGTTTTTCCCTTGTTCAGGCCAAAAACCGAAGTATTATATCTGTCTTTTCTTTGCACAGCCATCTAATCAGTCAGAAAATAATGTGGATTCATACTTTAAACCATGTACAGAAGAGAATATCTTCCCATGACCTTCAAATTTGCATCCTGGCTAATCCACTGTAGCCTCCATCTGAACTATTCAATAATCTAATTGGTTTCCCTGGTTCTGCTCTTGCCATCCTACAATGTATGCTCCATTCAGCAGCCAGGGTGAATCTCTTAAATGTGAATACAGTATTTCTTACCTGTTCAAAAACCTCCGGTGTCTTCTCATCACACTCAGAATAAAACTAAAATTCCCTACATGGCCAACTAAGTCAAGTACAACATATCATCTAACTGTATCACTCTGACTGTATCGCCTGAAACTCCTGCTCTTCTATCCAGCTCTAGTCATACTCACTGTATTTCTGCTTCTGGAAATACCTCATGTTTTTATCAGAGGCTTTGTACTCACTACTTCCTCTGCCTAGAATGTTTTCCCACTTTCAGATAGTTTTGTATGCTCCCTCCATTCAATCATATATACAGTGAAATGCCAGCTACTCTAAGGGGCGCTTCCTTGGCAGCCGACTTAAAGCAGTCTCCTTAAATTGCCTGCACGATTCTGTGTAGACCTTTCCTCACTTTATCTTCACAGTGTTTATCATTACATTAGACATGTGTTAATGTTGTTCTCTCTCTCAAAAGTATAAGCTCAATTAAGTGGCCTCCCCCTAAATCTCAAAGGAGTGCTTGCCTATAGTGATGACAATTTAGTGAATAGTTGAATAAGTTAATGAAGAAATTAATATATACCAATGTATAAAATGTATAAAAGTAGTAAGATGGATCATTTATCACAAACCCACTAGATAATTTCACATAATTGTGATTCCATTTGATTTGTTTCTTAGGCATAATTTATCAGAGAACATTGTACAGCAAATTTTTACATACATGATTTAAAAGTTCTTGAAAATATCCAACCCCTCCACCAACTATAAATACAATTCCTCAAAATGTAGCTGGATTAATAAGAGGCTAGAGCATAGCTCTAATTGTAATTTACTTATATAGCATAACAGAAACATTTAAAGAAATACTTTTAAAATATTTTAAAAATTGAAAAATTTTGTATTTGTGTGTGAAGAATTCAAATTCTCAGAGTATGTTTTTTAAAAATGGTATTCCATATATCCTTAAATTATCAAAATAACAAGTGACAATATAAACCAAAAATCAGAAAATAGGTAATAGGCTCTAAGAACGAACAAACAGTACCACCCTTACTTTCATATAAAAATATCATTATCATTGTCATCATTATTGTTGTTAGGATCATCACGATCAATAGTGATATAGCAAATCTGCAGACATTAAGCTGTTTATTTCTTTAGAGATATAAATCTCATTAATTCTTATATAATCTCATGTAACCTCTAACTCAATTACCTCCTGGCAAGGTATCAATATTTTTTCAGTGCCTTCAGTGGTTGTTTTCTTCGTCCCTATCCTTTGAATCTCAGACAGTTAATTATGTTTCTCATCTGGATTATTACTCTTCCTTTTATTCCTTGACACTTTAGTGTCTTGGGGTCTCTGCCTTTCACTTATTGACCATTTTTTGCAATTTCTCCTTGTCACATTTATATGACATTCCACTTCAGTGAATAAACAGTAGGACGGGTTTTCGTTTTCCTTGCTAGTTGAGTTGCTACCAACCAAGTTTCTGTCTGAGCACTCAATCTCTCTTCTCTTTAGAGTATCTCTTGTTATTTATACGGGCATCAGTCTCTGTAAACAATATACCTGTCACTATGAACAGCCATGGATGCCTTAAAACAAGGTCTAGAAAAGACTATGCAGAAATAAACATGAAGGTTGCATAGACTGTTTAATTTTCATCACCTTAATTTATGTGCAAGCAAGAGACAAAGGAAGAGAAGAGACTCAAGAAGACAGGTTATAAGAGAAAAAATTAGGTAATTTTTGTTGCTTCAGGTGACATTTTAAATGTTTTCATTTTATTTTCTCATCTAATATCTGTTACAATGTTGGAGATTGAAATAAATATTTCCCATTTTCAGATAAAGAATTGAGTTTTGCTATGTGCAACTAAAAGCCACACATTATAATGAGCATATCCAAGACCTGTGGATGACAGTTTCAAAAAGCATATCTCTCATCAAACTTTTTCCTGGAATGAAAGCATTAAGATTTTTCAAAGTCTATTTGAGCTTACATACCTCCCTGCCTCTCTGACCAAATCTAATCCAATAAACTCATTTGCTTTTTGTATTTCAATTTGTTGCACCAACTAGGACATTCTGTCCACATATCACAGAATGGGAGGGAGAAAAGGGAAGTTGGAATCTGTATTTTCACATTTCCCTCCCTGAAATATTCTTTCATCGATCCATACTAATTATGATGTAGACTTTTTAATATAGTTCTTTCTGTTATTTAGAAAAACTCCTCCTTTATTTTGAGCCTAGGAGCATAGAATGGACACATAGCAAGCTCTCTGTTCTCACTAGTTTTGGGTTTCTCACTAGCAGATTATTTTATTTTGCTTAGTTTCTGTTTTTTCATCATAAATTAATTTTCTATTAGACATTTTTATTTTGAGATAATTGTAAATACACATGCAGTTTTAGGATATAGTACAAAGATTTGTGATGTTATCCAGGTTCACCCAATGATAACATCTTTCTAAAGTACAGTATGATATTATAACCAGGTTATTCAAGCTAAAGAACATTTCCATCACCACAAGGATTCCTCACACCTTTCTACAGCCACAACCACTTTCTTCCAGCCTCAGGACTTCCATAACTTCCAGTAACCAATATTATGTTCCCATGTGTGTGTATTTGTGATTTTTAGAACATTATAAAGATAGAATCTTATGGTACCTAATCTTTCAGAATTGACTTTTTTATTCATCATAATTCTCTGGAGATTCATCCAAGCTATATGTATCAATAGTTTGCTTCTTTTTATTACCCAGAGTAGTCCATGGGATGGACCAGAATTTGTTTAAATATTCACTTATTGCTAGGCATATGGATCGCTTCCACAATGTTATTTTTGTCCTAAAAGTTTTACAATTTTGTATTTTACATGAAATCTATATTCTATTTTGAGGTAATACATGTATTAGTTATGAGACATAGGTTGAGAATTGTGTACGTGTATGTGTGTGTCTAGCACCATTGCTTACAAAGACTTTTCATGCTATTGCTTTTGCAATCAAATGGGCATTTGTGTGTGTGTCTATTTCTGGCTTCCACTGATATATACATTTGCTATTTCCCCACAAAAATCAAATGGTCTTGATTACTGTTGCTACATAATAAGTCTGAAATTTAGTAGAATAATTTCTCCCTTTTTATTCCTCTTTTTCACACTTCCTTAACCTATTCTAGTTCCTTCTATTTTCTATAAAATTTTACAATAATCTTGTCTATATAAATAAATTTGCTGGCATTTTAGGAGAATTTGAAAAAATCTACACATCAGTTTGGGGAGAATTGACATCTCTATTATGTTGACTTACAATCCATGAATATTGTACAATTTTTAATTTCTTTAGACCTTTATAAGTTCTTTCACCAAAGTCTTATGCTTTATTGTTTGAAGCATACAAATCCTGAAAATGTTAAATTTATACCTATTTTTTGAAATAATGTAAATTGCACTATATTTTTTTAAATGTGTTTCCATGTTAATTTCCATTACTAGTATATATAAATGCAATTGATTTTTTGCTTATTTTTTTAAACCCTGTGACCTTGCTGAGCCCATTTATTCATTCTGAAAGCTTTATTTTTAAATAGGCTCTTATCAGGTGCCTTTATTAGTTCTAGATTATTGGAACTACCTATATAGACACCTTTGTGATCTGCAGTAGATACAGATTTATCTCCTTATTTCATCCGTATGTCTTTTATTTCTTGCCTTATTGGCCTATTTCTAGCTTTTAGCTCTGGGTTGAATTAAAGCAGCAATAACAAACATCCTTGCATTGTTTCTAATTTTAGTGGGAAAGCATTCAGAATTTCACCTTTGAATATAATATTAGCTGTACTCTTAATAGATTTGTCAAGTTTTTAAATTATGAATTACATCTCTTTAATAGTTAGGGTACTATTCAAAATATTTGTTTTCCATTGAATGAACTGTGGTAGCTTATGATTTTTTGTTTTGTTTTGTTTGAGAAATTAGTCCATCTTATCCAAATTGTCAAGTTTACCTTTGTCATGAAACTCACAGTATTTTTCTTGCTTCAATGTCTGCAAAATCTGTAATATGTTCTGTTTCATTCTACTCTTTTTTAAATCACTCTTGTTAGAAATCTCTCAATTTTGGTAACTTTTTAAAGATCTAGCTTTGTTTCATTGATTTTTATCTATCATTTTTACTGTCAATTTTATTGTCTTTGTTACTTAACAATTTCATTCTTTCTGCTTATTTCGGTTTATTTTCCTCTAGGTTCTTGATATAAGAGTTTAGATTGTTTATTTAAAACTTTTCTTATTTATAATTTATGGATTTTGTACTACACATTTTCCTCTCAGCACTGTTTTATCTTAGTTCAACAAATTTTTATATATCGCATTCATATTTATTGCTTCATGTATTTTAAATTTTTTTGAGACTTTTCAGTTGAACCATAGATTATTTAGTATAGATTAAACATCTCCAATTTGAAAATCTGAAATGTGAAATGATTCAAAATCTGAAACTTTTTGACTGCCAGTATGACACCAGTTTAATTAGGTCCCACTTACCAATTTTTGTTTTTGTCTCAATTGTATTTGGGGACTTAGTCATAAATTCTTTGCCAAAGCCAATGTCTAGAATAGTATTTTCCAGGTGTTCTTCTAAGGTTTTTACTGTTCTAGGTCTTACATGCAATTCTTTAATTCATGTTGAGTTAATCTTTGTATATGGTGAAAAGAAAGGGTCCAGTTTCAGATTTTGGATCCATACAATTTCTACTGACACCAATGGTAAAGTTGGATAGCACTGCCTCGTCAGCACTGTGCAGTAGGGAAAGTTCTCAGGAACCCAGACTTTTACCCTTGCCAGACTGAAACAGGTACCTAACTCTGCTACTAAGGATGGTGTCAGAAAAGGCATGTATGCAGCCAGGACTTTCACCTCCAACTGGTATTTAGGAAACCCACACCCATTCATCACTAGGCTTCCTTTGACATACCCTCATGGTGCGTGGGTATGGGTTTCAACATCAGTCAGATGGAGATGAAAGTCTTCTTGTTCACATGGTTTTTCTGACACCACTCCAGCAGTAGGGCTATGAAGCCTCACGACAGCCTGGCAAGATGGATGGACTTCTAGGTTCTCCACTGGGCCTTTTCTGGCGTGAACAAGGGTACGGCCACAGTTTTTCCTTTGGTGTTTGGCTTAAGTAGACCAGTTATTATATAAATATTGTTTTGCTAAGCTACTCTTTTCTTTGTCCTTTGCTAGAAGAGCAGGGTTTTATTAGATAATTTTCTCTTCTGTACCGATTGGCATTCTGACTTGCTGGCTTCTCCTCTAAGTGTGGGACTATACAAGGCAAAGAGAAAACTAAAGGAACTCACCACTGTGCTGTTCCTTGAGTCTCAAATTCTGTAGCTTGTGAGCCTTCTTTTTGCATTTTTGAGGCTTCTTATATTTAAGTTTAAATGCCCAAGGTTATTCGTCCTCTTAGAGAAAAAAATAAGGAAATGTATGTGTAGTCCATCTTCATAGAAGCAGAAGTCCCTGCCACACCTATTTAAGTAACATTTTATAAACTATTTTTCAATTACTCAGTCTGACTATGTCATCCATTTTTTGATAGATCCCTAACTGATATACCTTACTTATTTATATCGATTCTGTCTCTCCTAAAAATTTACTTTTGGGATAGGATACATGCCAGATTCATATTCCTATTCATTGATAAATATCTAGGAGTATAAATATTTTTAAAGTCACAAAACATCAATATTCTATATTTTAAATTTTGGTGTCTAATCTTTATCTGTGTATCACTGTATAATAAAATCCCTAAAACAAACTAACCAAAGTGGTCTGTGACTTTTAACTAGCTAATGTTAGGAAATTTGGGGAGGAAAAAAAAAAACCTCACTCAGAATGCAAGTGGGGGAAGAAGAATAAGGTGTACAGCAGTGTCATGGGGACCCAGAACAAGAGAAGAAAGCACAATGCAACCTGAAAATATCTCTACTCTCTGCTCACAAACAATGATTTATTCTGTCTTACCATTTAAAGCACAACATGGCAATTTATTTCTCATCCTGGACTGCATTATTCTTGAGGGTACAGACCTGTTCTCTGTATCTCCAGTGCGCATATTACTCCTTCACAAACAGAAAGTGACTGGTAAAAGGTTTTGAATGTATTCCCCATACACCTACATAATAACTTATACATAATACATTTCAAACAAGCTTGATGAAAGAATGGCGACATTGCATATTGTGTCTTGAAAGAAATGTCCTTAGAAGAAACTGTATTTCCTTGCAAAAGACTGAATAGAGTCAATATAACAAATACTTTATCACAATATTCAAGCATACATCAACATTACTCAAGGATAATAAAGAAGAAACAATAGACATAACACCATATAATTAAAGTAGCTGAATTAATGCCATTTTATGGAAGGATTCACATTGTTTCTCTATCATTCTGTCATATTTTAAAACTTAATTTTAACTGGCCTCCAGACAACCTTTTATTTCTTTGGTCAATGAGAGGCAATCTTGTGTAATTTTTTATTTTATTATTATTTTTTGCATTATAAGATAGAGCTTTCTGAAATCATGTTTCTGAATTACAGTTAATAAAGGTCAGTCATCCAAGAATTTGATTGGTTGAATCTTATTTCATTAGGTATGATATGGTAATAGAGGAGATGAAGAAAGCCCATCTTATTAAGTTTAGCAATTTGAAAACCAAAAATCATTTTGGGATAATAGCATGCAGAATTCTTCAAGCTATTGAAGTGTACAGAAGATGTTAAAATAAACCACGGTGCTCTAAATGGAGAATTCATCCTATGCAAGAAAGATGAATTTATGCTAATTGTTCATTTAGAGTGAATAAAATTGCATTCTACTTTAGAAAGCACTGACCTCATCAGGGATTTATAAAGTTGGGAACGGAGAAAAGTGACTCTTCATTTTTCAAGAGCAAAAATTAATAAGTAAAAGAAGGCCATGACATGTAAGAATCTGATACTGCTATGGATATAATCTAATAAATATCAGGAATATATATATGAAAGAATATTAACTAAATAACAATGTTACATTCATCAGTTGTTTTCACACAACATGTCAAGTATTTTAGTTCCAATTCTCCTACATTTTTTCTTTAAGTTGTGAATCATCAGCAAAAAAACGAAAACATGGCCAAATTAAAAGCAGTAGAGCTGTGGTTAAAATGAATTGAGTAGGTTTTTTTCCAAAAGATGAGAGCATAGTGTATCAGAATATAGAAGCATTAGAAGCATTCTCCATTATTTCAGGTGCTTTTGCATTATTGTGCAGAAGGAATAACACTTTTTTTTTTCCAGAAACATGTAGGGGAAAATATATATATGTAAGTCACACCTGGGGAAGAAAAAACACAAGCCTTTATTTGCTAGACAGCCATCATGGAAATAAGGTACACAACAACCACACTTATGAGGGGCTACTGCTTTGTGCTTGAAATAAATTGTGCAGATATGTTCAGTAGCATCCTCAACAAACTGACTAAATGAATTACTAATATCTTATTTACCAGCATTTACCATGCCTTGAGGAAAGTTTAAAAACATATTAAAAGTATTTTATGCAAGAGATAGACATTATTTAATCCACTCCCACATCCCTTTTACAGATGAGAAAACTGATATTCAGGGTCACCAAGAAAATGTGTGTTATTGCAAAGATGACATTATTTTATATACATATATGCACACATATTAATATGTAATACATATACATCATGTACACACACACACAGACACACACATATTTATTTATATTTTATCCTAGGTCTTTAACAAAAAAAGAACTAAGCAGCTGGGCGTGGTGGCTCACGCCTGTAATCCCAGCACTTAGTGATGCCGAAGTGGGCCGATCACCTGAGATCAGGAGTTCAAGACCAGCCTGGCTAACATGGTGAAACCCTGTCTCTACTAAACATACAAAAATTAGCCAGGCATGGTGGCAGGCACCCATAATCTCAGGTACTTGGGAAGCCGAGGCAGGAGAATCATTTGAACCTGACAGGCAGAGATTGCAGTGAGCCGAGATCTCACCACTGCACTCCAGCTTGGGCAACAGGGCGAGAATTCATGTCAAAAAAATAAAAAACGACTTAAGTTATATATTTATTCTTGTGAAATTTTAGCAAGAAAGAAACAAATGAAAATTATACTGTTTGCCAAGCCTCACCAGCTCCTCCTCTACATTTCCAAAGAAGAAAACTTACTAAAACAGACTCACAGTATAGAACGAAGATGATGGGAAAAATTCATCTCTGCATTTCCCACCTCCTCACATTTCTGTGCTCACCTATTTTCATGTCACAAGGGGAGTGAAATGACATGGAGGGTCTTATATAAGATTACACTTTCAAAAATGTCTAATTTGAAGCCCCACTAATGGTGTTACACCATTTCAGGGCAACTAATCCTGTTGCATGTTTCCATATGTATGTAACTGATTTAGTTGTTCAGTGCTTTCCCACTGGCATTGTGAGTGTTAAATCCCACAGAGAGTATGAATGCCTGTTGTAATAATATCCAACTTCCAGCACCCACAGCTATATTCCTGTGCCATAATCCTGCAAATGGGATTCAGCTTTGGTCTGAAAATTAAAACAAACAAACAAACATGTATTTAATTATTTTATAAGAAGGAAGGAGGGAACGAAGAAAACAAAAACAAAAAAAAAATAGCCAACTTGTACATTGTTTAAAGTCACGTTTTAAAAATTAGATAAATCAGTGAAAATAATTAGATCTGTGTTATCAAATGTTTTGGGATTCAAATATCAAATAGAATCTCTATAAATGAATTATAAATTTAATTCACATATTCTACATATCTTGCTCTAGTTTTTTTCTATTCATGTAACTTGATTATGAAGGATAATTGAGAAAAAAATTTTATAACCTCTAACTTCATTAAATCTTTTTGAATTCTCTTTAAGAGAATCTAATGACAAATCTATCTCACAGAGCAATCAGTATAAAGCAATAGTTCTCAAAGTGTACTGACCACATGGACCTCCCCACAGGAAATTGGTAGAAATGCAAATTCCTACTCTAAATTCTTATTCAACACTATTGAATAAGTTTTGAGGTTGGTACCCAGGAATGTGTGATTTAATGAGTCCTCTGGGTGTTGTAGATAGAAGCTAAAGTTTCAGCATACTTATATAGAAACATATACATTAGAACAGTCATGGCTGGGCGTGGTGGCTCACACCTATAATCCAGCACTTTCAGAGGCCAACGCGGGTAAATCACGAGGTCAGGAGATCAAGACCAGCCTGAGAAAAAGGGTGAAACTCTGTTTCTACTAAAAATACAAAAATTAGCTGGGTATGGTGGCATGTGCTTATACTCCCAGCTACTTGGGAGGCTGAAGCAGGAGAATCACTTGAACCAGGGAGTCAGAGCTTGCAATGAGCCAAGATCACACCACTGCACTGGTGACAGATCCAGTCTCTGTCTCAAAAAAAAAAAAAAAAGATAAGAAAAAGAAGAAATAACACTTATTCTATTTTTTAAAGTTAATCCCTTGGACAATTTCTTAAAATAATAGGATGAATATATGCTATAGTAAAGTTCTATGCTTTCCTTAACTTGAAATTATGTCCATTCCCTTTGGATTTCAAAGATGAAACTTCAATAATTATAATAAAAGAGTAGAAATACCACAAAGCTGTTCCATCACATATAATTGCCAGCATTTTCCCTTACAGAAAGATAAAGGCAGAAAGCTTGTTTGTTTAGATGGAAATGTGTTGGTATCTGAATAGTGTGTTTTCAAGGTCTTCAAATTAACCCTTATGTTTCTATTTTTCCATTTGATAGCTGAAATTGCCAGTCTTTATGCATATTATGTTGAGATAGAAAAATTAAGGAAAGAGAGGTTAGAAGGTGGCTTTACAGTTGAGACGGGTTTTTGTGAGTAAACTTGAGATGGTGAAACCCCGTTTCTACTAACTATACAAAAATTAGTCAGACACAGTGACTTCTAGCTAGCAGGGTCAAGAGCAAGCTTCTCTTACAGCCTGAGGCTTATTTTACTGTATACATATACTTTATATGTTCTGGGGTACATGTGCAGAACATGCAGGTTTGTTACATAGGCATACATGTGCCATGGCGGTTTGCTGCATCCATCACCCAGTCATCTATATTAGGTATTTCTCCTAATACTATCCCTCCGCTAACCCCTACTCTTTTTAAGGGCCCTGTGGAGAACTGTGCTTTGAAGCAAGATTCTATTAGGGAGAGGTTGGGAAAGTGCTGGCTGTCCTGTTAGGATTAGGGCCCTTATGCTCTGTTGAAGCTATGGGCAGGGCTGATGTTTGAGGTTTTGGCCAAGTGGCCAAATAGAAACTTAAAGCTTAAGATGGTGGCATATTATGAAGATGGTGGTACTCTTGTCATATCTTATTAAGTGGCTGATAATAGTTATAAAGCAAACAGATGAAGAAAAAGTAGCCCTTTAATATGTTAGCAGTTATTCAGTTTAAGAAAACAAGAGCTCAGCCTTAGATATTTGAGACCATTTTCTTTTTACAGTAACAACTTTTGAGTGAATAATATATATGAGGATTGAATTAGGCATGAAGAAATAAGGTATTTGAAAATATTATTAGGCCAGGCATGGTGGCTCACGCCTGGAATCCCAACACTTTGGGAGGCTAAGGCAGGCAGATTACTTGAGGTCAGGAGTTCGAGACCAGCCTGGCCAACATGGTGAAAACTGTCTCTACTAAAAATAGAAAGATTAGTTGGGTGTGATGGTGAGTGCCTGTAATTCCAGCTACTCTGGGGGCTGAGGCCGGAGAATCACTTGAACCAGTTGCTGCACTCCAGCCTGCATAACAGAGCAGGACTCCATCTCAACAACAACAAAAAAGAAAAGAAAATATTATTATTAAAAGAAACATTGTGGAACTGGCATAATCTAAGCACATTCACTGAAACTGTTTCACAGGTACAACACAGGAAAAGGGTACCTTTTCTTCTTCATTTAATTTATTTTAAACTTATTCAAAATTAAAAGGTTATTCAGGAACTAGAATAAGAAAAGCTACTGTACATTTTCTAGTCTACCAATAATTGCAAGAAAGAAGTGCAAATTGAATCACACAAGCAACTGTTTTTATGTTATCATATTAGTCTGAAATATTATTTTAATTGAAAGTTCAACTGGCAATTAGAGAACTACATTTTGTGAACTTGGTGAGTCACCTTACTTCTCTGAGCCTTGGTGTTCTGTTTAAAATACAAGTGAATAAAACTGGATCTGTAATTTCCTTTTTCCTTTTTTGAAATGGAGTCTTGCTATGTTGCCAGGCTAGAGTACAGCGGCACGATCTTGGCTCACAGCAACTTCCGCCTCCTGGGTTCAGGCAATTCTCCTGCCTCAGCCTTGTGAGTTGCTGGGATTACAGGCACCCGCCACTGCGTCTCACTAATTTTTGTATAGTTAGTAGAAACGGGGTTTCACCATCTTGGCCAGGCTGGTCTCGAGCTCCTGACCTCATGATCCACCTGCCTCAGCCTCCCAAAGTGGAGCTGTAATTTCTACGCGTGATGTAGACAACTCTCAATAACTATTGTGATTTCATTAGAAGCCACAGTGAGAAAGAAGTTAGGGGTTTAGATGGAGGATCCCTACCCGAATCTTAAGTCAACAAGAGATAATCTGATTTGATTGGTATCCAACTTATCCAGCTGCCACTCCTACTTCTACTGTTATGTCTGTTCATAAAATTTTGTACTTTTTGGATGCTGTTTTGTTTATTAGAGAAGGTTCATTCAAATGGCATCATGCAAAGCTAGATTCACACTTGATATTTAGGATACTTGATGGATTTTGTTTCATGACTTGAAAACCAGAGTTGGCTGTTTCCTCCCAAAGTGAAGGTTGAGAATGGTGTGTTGGGTTTATGTGTAGATTCTCAAAAAGTTGGTTTTCTGTACCAATTGATAGAAGAAATTAATTCAAATTTTTAACATTTCCCCTAAAAGATAAACATTTTTAAAATCCAGTGTAAGTAAATGATATATAATAAATTATTCCTGCTGACGTGCCTTTTAAAAGCAAAATATGTCATTAAAATACAATTATACATTTTCAAATATATTAAAAAGTCAAAATAAATTGACATATATATCCACTAGCCAGATTCTACAATTACAATTTTACTCTTTTATTAGCACCATATTTATCAATTTATGCATTGCTTTATCTGTTCATGAATTCATCTGTTTTATGTTTTTTAGACAAACTTTGTTTAAATCGTTATGTTAGTATACTAAATACTTTAGGATTCACATAATTACTCAGTGCAAGATATTTATTTACAGTATTTTTACTTTTGAGATAAATTTATAAAGCTAAAAACTTAAGTCAATATTCACTTAGGTTTGACAAATGCATAGGTAAATATCAAATTATAGAATACTACTATTACTCAAGAAAATTCCCTCAATATCTGCCCTAAAGAATTAGCAACAGCCACCATTCTGAATTTTTCCAACATAATTTCTGCTTGATATACAATTTTATATAAATAGAATTATAGTTTATGTGCTTAATGTGTAAGTTGGCTTTCAATTACCACAATATTTTGAGATTCATTCATATTGTTGTGTGTATCAGTAATGTAGTCTCATGTATTGCTGATAGTTTTTCATTGCATGAATATAATGTAGTTTATTTTTTTTAGTCATTTTTTTGTTGTTGATGACTACTTGGTACTTGGGCAATTTTCCATTTAAGGCTAATACACATCAAGCATTATATACCTTTTTGTAACTCTTTTTTAAGCCTATGTCCTTTTTTTTTTTTTTTTTTTTGCCTTCTCTTGGGTGAATATCTAGAAGAATGGCTATTACATAGAGAAATGTGTGCTTAATACGAAAAAGAAATTTCCAGTCTTAGAAAGTGGTTGCATCATTGTACTTTCCACCAACAATTTATCAGAGTTCTAGTCATACTACTTTCCTGCCCACTTTGAATAGCAGCCAGTCTTTTTAATTTTGCCCATTTAAGTGGGTGAATAGTACTATCTCATTATGATTTTAATTTGTACTTTGCTGATAACAAATGCTATTATGCTTTTTAAATGTGCTTATTGGCCATTTGCATAACTTCTTTTGAAGTATCTGTTCAAATCTCTGCTCATTTGTTATTCAATTGTCTTTTTTATTATTGAATTGTATTTCTTTATATAGTTTGAATACCAGTCTTTTGTCTCTCTGCAAAAATATAGATTGTGAATATTTCTCACAACCTGTGACTTATCTATGTTCTTAATGTTATCTTTTAATGAACAGAATTTTATTTTACGATGACACTTAAACTTTTTTTTTTATGGTAATTACTTTGTGTTCTTTCAAAGAACTTTTGAGTACCCAAAATACATAGATATATTTGCCTATGCTTTATTCAATATCTTTGTTATTTTAATAGTTTTGTTGAGGTCTAGCTTCTGTTTCAAATTAAGTATATGTATTATGTGAGGTTGAGATTGAAGTTATTATTATTTTTTCCTATAAACATCTAGTTCCTCCATCATAATTTGTTGAGAGGATCTATTTTTTTTTTTTTCTGAGACGGAGTTTCGCTCTTGTTACCCAAGCTGGAGTCAATGGTGTGATCTTGGCTCATCGCAACCTCCACCTCCTGGGTTCAGGCAATTCTCCTGCCTTAGTCTCCTGAGTAGCTGGGATTACAGGCACGTGCCACCATGACCAGCTAATTTTTTGTATTTTTAGTAAAGACAGGGTTTCACCATGTTGACCAGGATGGTCTTGATATCTTGACCTCGTGATCCACCCACCTCAACCTTCCAAAGTGCTGGGGTTACAGGCTTGAGCCACCGCGCCCGGCCCGAAAGGATCTATTTTTATCCATTGAATTACTTTGGTGCTTTTGGTGAAAATTTAAATAATAATATAAAGTGACCATTTTGGGGATGTATTTTTATAACATTTCAATTATTTACTGTATTTCATGCTAATATTGTGGCTCTGAAATTATATTTTCTTCACATTAAACCTTGAAATTACATAATTTCTCTAACTTTGATCCTCCCCTTCAAAATTGTTTTAAAATACTTTGTGCCCTTAGTGCCTGCAAATACATTTTAAAATAAGCTTTTCAACTGCTTTTTTTTTTTTAAAGGCTGCTTGGATTATGGAAGAATTGTCATATTGACAATATTGAGTTTTTCAATCCATGACAATGGTATATCTCTTTATTCACTTTGGTATTTATTTTTATTTATCATTTTGTTCTTTGAGTCTAAAGAAATTCATATATTTGTCAAATAGATTTCCAAATTATTTATGAAATTTTAGGCAGAAATATTTAATTTCTATCTTATTTTCTGACTGCTGTCAGACTACAAAAACATAATAATTATATATATTAACTTGTAACTTAGGACTGTGATACATTTCATTGTGAGTTGTAAGATTTTGTGAATTTCTTAACATTTTCTACATGGGTAATCATCTCAGTTGCAAACAGAGACAATATTACTGTTTATTTTCACATCTTTATGACATTAAATTTATTCTTATTTTTCAATACTAAGACCAGCTTATACAATTCTGAATAGAAGTGGGGTAGTAAGCATGCATTATTTTTTTTTTATTTGGCCAGAAAAGTATTACACACTTCACTATTGAGTAGCTTCAGTCACCTTCAGGTTCTTGTGGATGTGCTTGTATTAAATCACAAAAGCTCACTCCAATCTTATACTTGCTCAGGGTTTTGCTTATTTCTTCATGAACAGGTGTTATTATTTTCTACTTTTTAAATTTATTTAAGTAACTATATTAGTCCATTTTCATGCTTCCGATAAAGACATACCCGAGAGTGGAAAGAAAATGGTTTAGCTGAACTTACAGTTTCACATGGCTGGGGAACCCTTAGAATCATGGAGGGAGGTGAAAGGCATTTTTATTACATGGTGACAGCAAGAGAAAAATGAGAGAGAAGCAAAGCAGAAATCCCTGATAAACTCATCAGATCTCAAGAGACTTAACCACTATCACAAGAACAGCATGGGAAAGACCACCTCGCGATTCAATTACTTCCCCCTGGGTCTCTTCTACAACACAGGAGAATTCTGGGAGATATAATTCAAGCTGAGATTTGGGTGGAGACATAGCCAAATCATACCAATAATCATATACTTTTAGCTTATACATTTAAATTCTTGATTACTTTTCAGGCAATTTTTGCATCAAAAAAGATCACTTGACCAAAAATTGATCAGTGCAGGGTTGTATTTATGAATGTTGTGTTATACTCACTTTGGATACTATTATCTCCCCGCTCCCAAAATGGTGTTTTTTTTCCCAATGATTTGTATTAATAGGTAATTAATTTGTTTAGATTGAAACAGCAAACCTTTTTGGATATAATTTTAATATTAAGTCAGTTTCTTAATCCTTAGCTGTGCTGCTTGGAATCTGCCTCACAAAAGCAGGTTTCAGAGATCAGAATTTGCTCCTTGCCTCTAGCTTGCTCCTTCCTGGGATTCCCTTCCCTTACTGTCAGTGGTTACAGATACCCAGAACTCTGTTTCTCTCTCTTTCTCTCTTTCTCTCTCTCTCTCTCTCTCTCTCTCTCTCTCTCTCTCTCTCTGTGTGTGTGTGTGTGTGTGTGTGTGTGTGTGTGTGTGTGTTTGTGTTTTGTTTTTTCAGACCACAAAGATTCTTGGTGTTCTATTTTTGTTCCTCCATGGAGCACTAATTTTGGCCTTTCCTCAGGCTAAATCTCAGTTAAAAGAGGAAATTCTCCCCAGTTATGTCCCGTTTCAGGTGTTCAGTGCTCTCCACAATGTGTTAGTAATGATCAGCTCTCCAGGAGTTTAAGTCGTTTTTTGCATTTTCATTCAGAGTTTATAGTCTCCTAATTTAGAAATGCTGGTTTGTTAAGAGCTTAGTTTGCACTTCAGAGGTTCACTTTTCACACACAGATTAAAGTTATTTTCTCAATGAAGAATTAGTGATTCTTAAACTCCTTAAACTACTTAAGCTTTTCCTTGTTAGGCTGTATATGCCTTAAATTTCTATAATCTTCAATTTTTAATGTATTCCATGTTTAGTCTTATTTATATTTTCCTGAACCATGTCCTTATATATACTCATCTCCAAGTGATTTATTTATTCATACAGTCTTTCATTCAGTCATTCAGAAATTTTGTGCTAAAGATAATGTCTTCTTTTAAAAGAGTCCCTTTGAGTTCTTATTTAATTCTGTTCAAAGTATATCTGTGGATTTCCTCTTGACTTCAAACATTTGAAAACCTAATTTTCTCTAGAATAAGAGTAAACTAACAGTAAAATATCATAAAATAACAATTTCTCTGTAAGAATTTCTATGGCTTTGGAGACAGAAAAAATGAAAGGTAGGGGGAGAAAGAAGGAAAGAGGGTGAGCAAAAGTGATTAGTTTCTTTGAATACCTAACTTTAACCTATCTCTGGTGCCTGAATTATGTAACTTGTAATCTGCACCACAGTTTTATTTGAAGTACCTAAATGTACTTAAAACTAATGCTTTACTTTATGTATGCTTTGCAATCATACCCCTTCTTCTCCACCTATCACCACTTCAGAAACTATTAAATGTGAATTCTCCAAATTTGATAATTGTCTGACTTAATTGAAGATATTTAATGAGTCAACCCATACATGTATGTTAATAAATGCCTGAATTAGCTGGAAAGAGATGATGCTTACTGATAGGCAGTCCACAAGTGCCCAGTGCAGGACCTTCTATCAGGCTGCTCTCTTGCTAGGGGATTACGCTTATTCCTGGCAACATCTGGAAAAATATGCCACCCTTTAAAATGATCCGAATTAGAGTTAAATTAACTGTAACCTATAGCATTCAGATGAAAGCAGCAGCCTACATTTTATAGAACAGAAAGGGGGAGATGTTTCTAGATGAAAAAACAGAAATATTCATTTTTACTGGATGTAATACCATTGCAAATATTATTGTAAATTCAAACAAAAGCAAACAAAATTAATGAAATGATAGACACAACCTATGCTTTTTAAGTCTGAAAGTTAGAAATGGGAGGATAGACTAAGAGTACTCTATACTTGTAGATAAAAACAGATTCTGGTGAAAAAAAGAGGAGGAACATTTAAATAAAGTTCAGTTCCTCCTCAAATTGGCTTTGGAACACATCGAGAAATTGATATATAGTGTTGATTGCAAGGACTGAAGAAAGTAATCCCGACCATGGGAGAAATATTTCAATTTGCAGTGCATGCTAAGAAATTCACAAAGTTATTTTATTAGATATTGAAAACTGATTCCTGAACCGTATTAGATAGAGTATTTGCACTGTTCCTGCGTGTATGTATGTCTATGTGTTCCTGCACACACACAAACTGTTCAAGCTTATATTTAGTTCATCAAATATAGTTAGTGTCTGGGATATGATTTCAGTTTTCTCAAAAAAAAAAAAAAAAGACCGATTGCTGATTTAGGCATTCCTAAGTATATTCCATATGTTAATACATGTTTCACACGTGCACATGTGCATGAACACACACAGTGCTGCAATAATGAATAATTATTGTTGAGAAATGATACATATTTTCTTAGCTTTTTAGAGATTTGCAGTGTCCAAGGATATATGAAAACTACTGAGAACCCTTGCATCAAGCAAAGTTGTTGGGAGTTGTTTTACTGTAATTTTTAGCTTAATACTTCCTTTCTATCTATATAATGTCTATTAATTAAAAAAAAAAAACCTCTGGGGCACTTTTTAGAAGCAGAAATACAAAAATATTTAAAAAGTTATGTCTAGACTTAATGTATCCCCGCTGACTACCACATTCACGGCTCTAGTGGCCAAAGATGATATGACAGGTAAATGTTACGTAAAGATTGGCTTGCAACTTCATAAACTCAAGTTGATGCATCATTTCTGAGAATCTTAGAGAAGCTAAAAATGAATTGAATATTCAAAGTAAACCAATAGGGAATTCCCTTTTGGGGCAAAATCAATGGTTTAAAAAATCTTCTCCCTTCATGTATCTTTGCAAGTCCAGTTCATGGACAAGCTGTACTTAATCTCCAGCACCACCAATCAGGTTTTCATCTCTACCTGCCTTAGCCAAATTTTCACACATCTCCCTAAAAGCCTAGTGTGTGTTGGTTCTTGATTTCCATTAATGCACTATTCTCTTCCTCGCTTTCTGAATGTATGCTTTTCTGTTCTCTCCCTGAAAATATGTACCAACTTTTTTCTGGAATTTTTTCTGTTACTGGCTGGCTGACCCATTTCCACTGTGTACATATGCACTGATGTAAACATAAAGTGTTTCTAGAATCATTTGGCTGGCAGAAGAAAGACAGAGAGGTGGAAGGGGGTTAGGGAGAGGTTGTGATCATTCAGCTATTTCCCTCCTGATTAAGCAAACTTCAAATAGTTTTAAAAAGTCACTTACTGAATTATGAGAGGATGCTAGTATGTTGTTCAATTTGTGTTAGACCTGTAAAGAGAAATTCGTTGTTTTAACTGTTTAAAAGGAGAAATTTTAAAATCCACATAATTATTGTTATACGTGTAACTGTGATAGGTAAACGCATCTTCAAAGTGTGGAACACAAGCATGTTTCAGCTACAGGAAACACGTTAAGCAGCAGCTACAGAGAAAACAGATTGCGCTGAATAGCTTTAGTCCAAGCAACCCTAAAGCGCCGGGTACTGAACACACATGTTTTTGACAAGTGATAGCCTGCTGCTCAGAAGTTTCAAATCACAGGCCACTCTAATAACTGATCAATTTTAGTTTCAATCAATGTGTGAAAATCAATAGTTAATGAGGCATGGTTTGCCTTAATTTGATATTGAGAATTTCATTTGAACTCTGTTTTAATAAATCCATATTTCCCTCAGGGTGAAAATATATTTTGATTATACAGATGTTCCGATGTCTTTTAGCCTTCAGAAAGAAACAATATTGCTTCTAGTATTGGTGGAAGCTTGTGGATCTTTCATATTTGATCAGAAATACATGCAATAAATTATTTTCTACTTTATAAAGGACACATGGAGAATGTGTGTATATATGTATATATGTTTGCCTGTGCACATGTGAGTGTGCATTGTGATGTTTATTTTAAAATATTAATTACACTGCCTTGTAGCACCTGATTTCATGGGAATCCACATTGGTAGAGATATTTATAACTAGGCAGTGGCAGAGAGATGAACATAATCCATGTTATCAGAATTGAACTCATCTTTACCTTTTTCCTTTAACTCTCACTGTAACTCTGCGTTGTCCTATACAAAGCGATTTTTTAAAAGACCTTGAACCGTAGGACTTCAAGAGAGTAACAGTAATTGTGACACCATACCTCAAGGCTCTATTCATTTGGGGAGATAATTTTAAAAATTATTATTATGGTAACATAATAATTAAAGTAGCAAACAACCAATATATATGGAATGATCCTTCTGGCATACCTCACATTGCGTCACTTCCTTCCTAGTAACTGCTGTGCTTCCCCTCACGCTTATGGGCTCTAGTGACTATCAAGATTGTAAAGGAGAAGAAAAATAGTAAAGAAATTGCAAGTGCTGTTCTAGGTTTTTATGGGAAGGAGATACAAATCAGTAAGTTGTCCTAAAGTTAAGGTCATTCTTTGTCAGTGTCACAGACTGTTCAGGCTGTTAGAACAAAAGTACCACAGACTGGGTGATGGCTTATACAACAAACGTGTTTGTTTTCCTTTTTCTCACAGTCCTGGACACTGAGTAGTCTAAGATCAGGACACGTGAAGATTCAGTACCCGGTAAGAGCTTGCTTTGGGGTTGTAGACTGTCATCTTCTTGCTGTGTCCTCACATGATGGATGAGCTCTCTGGAATCTCATTCATAAGAACACTAATCTCACTAAGGATTCATGAGGGATTTACCGTCATGACTAAATTTCCTCCTAAACGCCCAACCTCCAAATACCATCATATTGGAGGTTAGCATTTCAGTATATGAATCCGGGTCGGGGGTACAATATTTTGTCTATAATAGTGAGGAAAGAAAACCCTACTATGCCTCTTAGACATGTAACCTCAGGCTACTTAGGGAGACTTTCTGTGCCTGGGACTTTTCATCTGTGAAATTAGGATAAGATACAAACCTGTTATTTTTGGTGAGAATCAAAGGGAGACAAATATATGAATATACTAGAAGTACTACCTGAACATAGACACAGTTACTGCTATTATTATCACTAATATGGAGAGATTTTTTGGTATTGCATATTCTATTCAGAGATTTTTATGTTAAATAAATTATCACCATACACCAAAAATCCCTGGTGAAACATGGGAGTAATCTTTGTGTGGATGTGAAAAAATATCTACTGTTCATGGTCATTGACCGACCTCTAGAACTTATGACCTTTCTTTGCACTCATAACCTTGGTGATATAAATAATTCAGTATAATCAATAAAATACATTAAATTTCATGTTAAAATAGCCCTTAATTTTTTTTAATCTTGAGCCATCTCTTGAATATATTTGTGTCCAAATTTTTTTACAATGGTATGTGTTGAAACATGTACATTTTATCATTTAAAATTACACCAAATCTTGACCTTCATTATTTGCATAAAATTAACCTTTGAATAGCAAATTACAGAGACATCTGGAAGGATGAAACAGTAATAGTAAAAAGTACAAATTATGTAGTATACAACATATTTTGGAAGAGTTAAAATTGCTAAAAGCTACATATTTAATTATGCATGACCTGAATACTTTTGGAACAAATTTAATGTGTTCAAATAAGCACTGTTTCAAAGGGCACTTTGGAACAGAAATATAAACCGACATTCCCTTTTGCAACTTATTTTCTTACTCAATAGAACTTTACTTCTGAAAAAGAACATGAAAAAGATCCACTTAGTAGGTCACTGTTATTAGAAAAAAATGCAAATGAACAACTAAACTTCACTGCACAAATCAAGCTGCCTACTCTCCTGGGCATTATTTAGTGCTTAGTTTAATATTTTCCTAACATTTTAAGAGTTTTTGCAATTAAATATTAATACTTTTCTCAAAGAGAAAGAGAGATTTATTATCCTAAAGAGATGGTAGAAGGGAGGGATAGTGATCTGCATCAGCAGTTAGAATGAGGGACTGAAGAGAGTGGTTCATTAAGGAAAACATGCTGAGCCTCCTTTCTCTCACACACCAAAAATTCGCCTGCTTGTGTTTAACTATGTGGTGGAATTAAATAAAAAGTCAATATAGTCTCCAAATGACTGACTCGACTGGGCCAGGAATTCTCTAATCATAGTAGCAAGTCATTACAAGGTTGTGGACACATTACAGCATCCAAATATTCTCTTTGGATTAAAAAAAAACCTACAGACTTACTAGGCATCTTTGCATCTTAACTTGCCTGACTATATAGAGATGCGCACATAAGACGCCTGCTGACCTTACTTCAGTGCCTGCTGTATTGAATTCCATGGTCCTCCCTGCATAGGTGCTCCTTCAAGACTGCAACAATGACTTCTTGAGCTGCTGAGATGAGTGTAAACAATGGACAAATCTCAGCTAATCCCTTTTCTTGGGATGCAACATCAGCTGAATTAAGCTGCCTGAACAAAGGTCATGCCTTCTTTCTGATAGCATCCAGCATCAATTTACTGGTCTATGTGGGGTCTAAAGGCCTGGCACCCAAACCCTGATTCAAGACATTTCTGGAAATCCATTTCAGCTCCAGAGTGCCCTGTAAACACTTCAGGAAAATGCTGTGACTGCTTTTCAGTTTACATTTCTCTTTGTTCAATCATGCTTTGTTACTTCCTCAACAATGTTGATACTGAAAATAGTCCTCAATAAACTTATAGCATGAAAATATCTAAGAATCATCTTCTTGAAGAACTCAATGTGTAATATCTGCTATTAATATCATGTAACTCTATGACTTAGAACATGAGGCTCTTATTTGCAAAGGCTGCTTAATTGTTCTCTGTCCATGGTGTCTGAATATACATAGCATGGCTCTCTTCAACCCGCTCTGATTTCCTAAGGTCTCTCAGGTTAAGCTGCTTTGTGTCTTAGTTTGCATCAACATAGGATAGCCTAGTCTGCAAAACAACGAATTCTCAAGCTGCTGTGGCTTGAGCAAATAATGCGTAATTAAACAATTAAACTTCTTTTATTTTTTCAGAATAGAGATGCTTTCCTGTCACTCTCCTGAAACTGTTAATTCAGTTACCTAGGCTGACTCCATCTTGTAGTTAATATTTTCTGTAATGCAGAGTTTCCAAGTTACTGAGACAGAGGAGGAAAAGACATGGAAAAGACAAGTTTTCTCTAAATAGTCTTTGTCCCAATGTGACTTGAATTATTTCTGGTTGCATTGCATGAATCAGAATTGGTTGCATGGCTCTAACCCAACTGCATGGGAAGCTGGAAAATACTCACAGATAACTGACGTGCTATAAGTAAGTATAAAATTCCCATCCAGCAGCTATAAAATTTCCCTTAGCTACAGTTGCCCAAGTGAAATTTGACTCTAACAGTTTGTCACATATTGGGTGAGATGTGCCAAATATAACCTCTAAATGGATAAAATTGTTTGAATTTTCTTTTTCTATGATATGTACAAATGATGAAAAAGCCACTTTATTTTACTTATAAAAATATATATAATCGGCCGGCCACAGTGGCCACGCCTGTAATCCCAGAAATTCAGGAGGCTGAGGCAGGTGGATCATGAGGTCAAGAGATCGAGACCATGGTGAAACCCCATCTCTACTAAAAAATAAAAAAATTAGCGGGGCATGGTGGCGCTCGCCTATGGTCCCAGCTACTTGGGAGGCTGAGGCAGGAGAATTGCTTGAAACCGGGAGACGGAAGTTGCAGTGAGCCAAGATCATGCCAGTGCACTTCAGCCTGGTGCCTGGCAACAGAGCAAGACTCTGTCTAAAAATAAATAAATAAATATATATATATATATACACACACACACACACACACACACACATACATATACATATATATATATGTATATATATAAAAAAATCAACCGTGCATGGTGGCTCATGCCTGTAATCCCAACACTTTAGGAGGCTAGATGGATGAATCACAAGGTCAGGAGTTCGAGACCAGCCTGGCCAATATGGTTAAACCTGTCTTTACTAAAAATACAAAAATTAGCTGAGCATGGTGGCATGTGCCTGTAGTCCCAGCTACTCGAGAAGCTGAGGCAAGAAAATCACTTGAACTCAGGAGGCACAGGTTTCATTGAGCGGAGATCATGCCACTGCACTCCAGCCCGTGCAACAGAGGGAGACTCGATCTAAAAAATAATATACACACACACACACACACACACACACACACACATACACACACATACATATATACACATATATGATTTATAATTTAAAAATTATATATAAAATTTTAATTATATATAATTATATAAATTCTGTATATCAATTGTATATAATTATATAATCAAATTTTATATATATTAAGTTTATATGTATAATTACACATATATATATATAAAATCAATTAAGTCTCTGAACTTCAGTATCTTCATCTGCCATATAATAAAATATGTCCTGTCAATCAGTTAGTAGTTTGATGGAAAGCTCTCCATAAATATTGATGATTTTAGTTAGAGGTTCTACCCCTTTTCTCTAGGGTATGAATTTGCTCTTGTTTGTTATTTTTAATATTCCAACCTGGAAAAAGATGTCAGAAGGCAATCATTGACAAAACACCATAGAATGAGACTTAAAACATGATTTGGAAAGAAATGACTTATAAATATATATGTATCAGGTTTTTGGCAATTTGTCTTTAATATGGAAAGATACCGGCTTTAAGGAATGCAGCCTAAGTTTTCAAGGTTTCAAGAAACCCACTTGTTTGAGCGAGGAGGAACTTTCCAAGAAAAACAGTTTCTGATCTGTCCTAGAGATCAGGCTTTAAATATTGCCAGCTTTGGTTCCCATTTCCCACCCAAGCAAAAATCTTGCTCTGTCATTAACAAACAGTTTAACTTAGATCACGTTTCTTCATTTCTCAGGGCATCAGTTGTCTCATTTGTGAATATTACGTGAGAGAGAATCATATACTAGTACCTAATGACCAGATGCAGGCAGAGTTCTGGACAACAAGCTTCCCTCTGCCATATCCAGCCTTCTGTAATCTAAGCTCACTGAGTGCCCAAACTAAAAACTGTTCTTCACTGATTTCTAGAATTGAAACTCATATGCATAGGAGTAGTACGTCTACTACTCCTATTAATACTCAAACTCAAAGACTCAGTGCACTCATACCCAAGGGTTAATATGATTCTTTCCTAGATGTGAAACATAGTGGGACTAAGCAAATATTATTCATAACCCTATGAAATTGATACTCAAGCCTTCTTTGGCGTCAAGCCACCTTGGGTTCCCAAAAATTGATCATTGAATCCCCTAATGTGCTTTTCCTTTTTCTTTCCACCGTTGGAACAACCCATAGGCCTTCATTTCCACCAGATTTATTATTTCCCTCCCTAGTTTCTAAGACTTCCTTATGTAACAGAAATCTGTACTCCATCTTCTCCAAAAAGCTAACACCTGTGCCATCTGTTTTCTTTATAGAAAATCAAGACCTTAATTGTACCTAGTTCTCAAACATTTAGCTAATTCCCCTAGTCCTAGTCACAATCTTAGCTTACAACCTGATCCATTAGGCATCTCTCAATTCTAGTAAGAAAGAGCCTCATTATTAACTTCCAGACTCACTTGTTAATGTCTATTTGAGACATACCCCCATTGGGCATGGTGCTTTAAACACAGTCAATCAAAAAAGAAATTAGTCATCGCTTCCCCTATACTTTTTGTTTCTCATCTGGGAGTATAGCTCCACTATCTAGTAATTCACCCAATGTGGAAATCTATATGACTTTTTTGAGCCCTTCCTTTTCCTTAGCCCACATATACTCCACCATAAAACTATTACTCTGTCTTGATTTCAAATTTTTTTTCCCAGCCTACCTATCAGTTTCTTGTCCAAGATAACTGTAATCTGTAACCTTCATCCTGTAACTACTGCATATCTGAAAAAAATCTAGGCTCCCCTCACTCTCATCCATTGGATATAATATACCAAGTGAGAGTCTTAAAATTCTATGCCTATTATTTCTTCTTCAGTGGCTGCCATCTGTCTTTAGGATAAAGTCTGACCTTCTTTTTTTTTTTTTTTTATTTATTTCTTTATTTATTTATTTATTTTTTTTTTTTTATTGGATTATAGGTTTTGGGGTACATGAGCAGAGCATGCAAGACAGTTGCGTAGGTACACACATGGCAGTGTGCTTTGCTTTTCTTCTCCCCTTCACCCACATTTGGCATTTCTCCCCAGGCTATCCCTCCCCACCTCCCCCTCCCACTGGCCCTCCCCTTTTCCCCCCAATAGACCCCAGTGTTTAGTACTCCCCTCCCTGTGTCCATGTGTTCTCATTTTTCATCACCCACCTATGAGTGAGAATATGCGGTGTTTCATTTTCTGTTCTTGTGTCAGTTTGCTGAGGATGATGTTTTCCAGATTCATCCATGTACCTACAAACGACACGAACTCATCATTTCTGATTGCTGCATAATATTCCATGGTGTATATGTGCCACATTTTTCCAATCCAGTCTATTATCAATGGGCATTTGGGTTGATTCCAGGTCTTTGCTATTGTAAACAGTGCTGCAATGAACATTCGTGTACATGTGTCCTTATAGTAGAACGATTTATAGTCTTTTGGATATATACCCAGTAATGGGATTGCTGGGTCAAATGGAATTTCTATTTCTAAGGCCTTGAGGAATCGCCACACTGTCTTCCACAATGGTTGAACTAATTTACACTCCCACCAACAGTGTAAAAGTGTTCCTTTTTCTCCACATCCTCTCCAGCATCTGTTGTCTCCAGATTTTTTAATGATCGCCATTCTAACTGGCATGAGATGGTATCTCAGTGTGGTTTTGATTTGCATCTCTCTGATGACCAGTGACAACGAGCATTTTTTCATATGATTGTTGGCCTCATATATGTCTTCTTTCGTAAAGTATCTATTCATATCCTTTGCCCACTTTTGAATGGGCTTGTTTGTTTTTTTCCTGTAAATCTGCTTGAGTTGTTTGTAAATTCTGGATATCAGCCCTTTGTCAGATGGGTAGACTGCGAAAATTTTTTCCCATTCTGTTGGTTGCCGATCCACTCTAGTGACTGTTTCTTTTGCCGTGCAGAAGCTGGGGAGTTTCATTAGGTCCCATTTGTCTATTTTGGCTTTTGTTGCCAATGCTCTTGGTGTTTTGTTCATGAAGTCCTTGCCTACTCCTATGTCCTGGATAGCTTTGCCTAGATTTCCTTCTAGGGTTTTTATGGTGCCAGGTCTTATGTTTAAGTCTTTAATCCATCTGGAGTTAATTTTAGTGTAAGGTGTCAGGAAGGGGTCCAGTTTCTGCTTTCTGCACATGGCTAGCCAGTTTTCCCAACACCATTTGTTAAACATGGAATCCTTGCCCCATTGCTTGTTTTTGTCAGGTTTATCAAGGATTGTATAGTTGTATGTATGTTGTGTTGCCTCCGGTGCCTCTGTTTTGTTCCATTGGTCTATATCTCTGTTTTGGTACCAGTACCATGCTGTTTTGATTACTGTAGCCTTGTAGTATAGTTTGAAATCTGGTAGTGTGATGCCCCCCGCTGTGTTCTTTTTGCTTAGAATTGACTTGGCTATGCGGGCTCTCTTTTGGTTCCATATGAAGTTCATGGTGGTTTTTTCCAGTTCTGTGAAGAAAGTCAATGGTAGCTTGATGGGGATAGCGTTGATTCTGTAAATTACTTTGGGCAGTATAGCCATTTTCACGATATTAATTCTTCCTAACCATGAACATGGAATGTTTCTCCATCTGTTTGTGTCCTCTCTGATTTCGTTGAGCAGTGGTTTGTAGTTCTCCTTGAAGAGGTCCCTTACGTTCCTTGTGAGTTGTATTCCAAGGTATTTTATTCTTTTTGTAGCAATTGCGAATGGCAGTTCGCTCTTGATTTGGCTTTCTTTAAGTCTGTTATTGGTGTAGACGAATGCTTGTGATTTTTGCACATTGATTTTATATCCTGAGACTTTGCTGAAGTTGTTTATCAGTTTCAGGAGTTTTTGGGCTGAGGCGATGGGGTCTTCTAGGTATACTATCATGTCGTCTGCAAATAGAGACAATTTGGCTTCCACCTTTCCTATTTGAATACCCTTTATTTCTTTTTCTTGCCTGATTGCTCTGGCTAGAACTTCCAGTACTATATTGAATAGGAGTGGTGAGAGAGGGCATCCTTGTCTAGTGCCAGATTTCAAAGGGAATGCTTCCAGTTTTTGCCCATTCAGTATGATATTGGCTGTTGGTTTGTCATAAATAGCTTTTATTACTTTGAGATACGTTCCATCGATACCGAATTTATTGAGGGTTTTTAGCATAAAGGGCTGTTGAATTTTGTCAAATGCCTTCTCTGCGTCAATTGAGATAATCATGTGGTTTTTGTTTTTGGTTCTGTTTATGTGGTGAATTACGTTGATAGACTTGCGTATGTTGAACCAGCCTTGCATCCCTGGGATGAATCCTACTTGATCATGATGAATAAGTTTTTTGATTTGCTGTTGCAATCGGCTTGCCAATATTTTATTGAAGATTTTTGCATCTATGTTCATCATGGATATTGGCCTGAAGTTTTCTTTTCTCGTTGGGTCTCTGCCGGGTTTTGGTATCAGGATGATGTTGGTCTCATAAAATGATTTGGGAAGGATTCCCTCTTTTTGGATTGTTTGAAATAGTTTTAGAAGGAATGGTACCAGCTCCTCCTTGTGTGTCTGGTAGAATTCGGCTGTGAACCCATCTGGACCTGGGCTTTTTTTGTGAGGTAGGCTCTTAATTGCTGCCTCAACTTCAGACCTTGTTATTGGTCTATTCATAGTTTCAGCTTCCTCCTGGTTTAGGCTTGGGAGGACACAGGAGTCCAGGAATTTATCCATTTCTTCCAGGTTTACTAATTTATGTGCATAGAGTTGTTTGTAATATTCTCTGATGATGGTTTGAATTTCTGTGGAAACTGTAGTGATTTCCCCTTTATCATTTTTTATTGCATCTATTTGGTTGTTCTCTCTTTTATTTTTAATCAATCTGGCTAGTGGTCTATTTTGTTGATCTTTTCAAAAAACCAGCTCTTGGATTTATTGATTTTTTGAAGGGTTTTTCGTGTCTCAATCTCCTTCAGCTCAGCTCTGATCTTAGTAATTTCTTGTCTTCTGCTGGGTTTTGAGTTTTTTTGATCTTGCTCCTCTAGCTCTTTCAATTTTGACGATAGGGTGTCAATTTTGGATCTCTCCATTCTCCTCATATGGGCACTTATTGCTATATACTTTCCTCTAGAGACTGCTTTAAAAGTGTCCCAGAGGTTCTGGCACGTTGTGTCTTCGTTCTCATTGGTTTCGAAGAACTTCTTTATTTCTGCCTTCATTTCGTTGTTTACCCAGTCAACATTCAAGAGCCAGTTGTTCAGTTTCCATGAAGCTGTGCGGTTCTGGGTCGGTTTCTGAATTCTGAGTTCTAACTTGATTGCACTATGGTCTGAGAGGCTGTTTGTTATGATTTCAGTTGTTTTGCATTTGTTGAGCAGTGCTTTACTTCCAATTATGTGGTCAATTTTAGAGTAGGTGTGATGTGGTGCTGAGAAGAATGTGTATTCTGTGGATTTGGGGTGGAGAGTTCTGTAAATGTCCACCAGGTTTGCTTGCTCCAGGTCTGAGTTCAAGCCCTGGGTATCCTTGTTGATTTTCTGTCTGGTTGATCTGTCTAGTATTGACAGTGGAGTGTTAAAGTCTCCCACTATTATTGTGTGGGAGTCTAAGTCCTTCTGTAAGTCATTAAGAACTTGCCTTATGTATCTGGGTGCTCCTGTGTTGGGTCCATATATGTTTAGGATCGTTAGCTCTTCTTGTTGTATCGATCCTTTTACCATTATGTAATGGCCTTCTTTGTCTCTTTTGATCTTTGTTGCTTTAAAGTCTATTTTATCAGAGATGAGAATTGCAACTCCTGCTTTTTTTTGCTTTCCGTTAGCTTGGTAAATCTTCCTCCATCCCTTTATTTTGAGCCTTTGTGTATCCTTGCATGTGAGATGGGTTTCCTGGATACAGCACACTGATGGGTTTTGGATTTTTATCCAATTTGCCAGTCTGTGTCTTTTGATTGGTGCATTTAGTCCATTTACATTTAGGGTTAATATTGTTATGTGTGAATTTGATACTGCCATTTTGATTCTAAGTGGCTGTTTTGCCTGTTAGTTGTTGTAGATTCTTCATTATGTTGAAGCTCTTTAGCATTCAGTGTCATTTTGGAATGGCTGGTACTGATTGATCCTTTCTATGTGTAGTGCCTCTTTTAGGAGCTCTTGTAAAGCAGGCCTGGTGGTGACAAAATCTCTGAGTACTTGCTTGTTCGCAAAGGATTTTATTCTTCCTTCACTTCTGAAGCTCAGTTTGGCTGGATATGAAATTCTGGGTTGAAAGTTCTTTTCTTTAAGAATGTTGAATATTGGCCCCCACTCTCTTCTGGCTTGTAGTGTTTCTGCCGAGAGATCTGCTGTGAGTCTGATGGGCTTCCCTTTGTGGGTGACCCGACCTTTCTCTCTGGCTGCCCTTAGTATTCTCTCCTTTATTTCAACCCTGTTGAATCTGACGATTATGTGCCTTGGGGTTGCTCTTCTTGCGGAATATCTTTGTGGTGTTCTCTGTATTTCCTGCAATTGAGTGTTGGCTTGTCTTGCTAGGTGGGGGAAATTTTCCTGGATGATGTCCTGAAGAGTATTTTCCAGCTTGGATTCATTCTCTTTGTCCCCTTCTGGTACACCTATCAAACGTAGGTTAGGTCTTTTCACATAGTCCCACATTTCTTGGAGACTTTGTTCATTCCTTTTTGTGCTTTTTTCTCTGATCTTGGTTTCTCGTTTTATTTCATTGAGTTGGTCTTCGACTTCAGATATTCTTTCTTCTGCTTGGTCAATTCGGCTATTGAAACTTGCGTTTGCTTCGCGAAGTTCTCGTATTGTGTTTTTCAGCTCCTTTAATTCATTCATATTCCTCTCTAAGGTATCCATTCTTGTTATCATTTCCTCGAATCTTTTTTCAAATCTTTTTTCAAGGTTCTTAGTTTCTTTGCATTGATTTAATACATGATCTTTTAGCTCACAAAAGTTTCTCATTATCCATCTTCTGAAGTCTAATTCCGTCATTTCGTCACAGTCATTCTCCGTCCAGCTTTGTTCCCTTGCTGGTGAGGAGTTTTGGTCCTTTCTAGGAGGCGATGTGTTCTGGTTTCGGGTGTTTTCCTCCTTTTTGCGCTGGTTTCTTCCCATCTTTGTGGATTTGTCCACTGGTCGTCTGCGTAGTTGCTGACTTTTCGTTTCGGTCTCTGAGTGGACACCCAGAATGTTGATGATGAAGTATTTCTGTTGCTTGATTTTCCTTCTACCAGTCTAGCCCCTTCGCTGTACGACTGTTGAGGTCCGCTCCAGACCCTGCTTGTCTGGGGTGCACCTCTAGTAGCCGTGGCACAGCGAGGGATGCTACCAGTTTCTTTTTCTGCTCTCTTTGTCCCAGGATGATGCCTGCCTAATGACAGTCTTTTGGATATAGAGGGGTCAGGGAGCTGCTTGAGGAGACAGTTTGTACTTTATAGGGGTTTAATTGCTGAGCTGTGCACTCTGTTGTTCATTCAGGGCTGTTAGGCTGCTATGTTTGATTCTGCTGCAACACAGCTCATTAAACAACCCTTTTTTTTTTTCTCAAATGCTCTGTGTTGAGGGGTTTGGGCTTTATTTTTGGATGTCCGATCAGGTGTCCTGCCCAGCTAGAAGGCAGACTAGCCACTGTTTGGCTGCCGAGGCTCCGCCCTGCTGTTGTGTGATTCGCGCTGTTCCTGCCGGCTCTGCTGTGGTCTCCACCACGCCCTGCGGCGGAGTCTCTTCGTTGTAGTGTGTTGCCTCAGCAACGGCAGGCTGCGTCAGCAGTGGGCGTGTATCTCAGTAGGGACGGGTTGCCTCGGCAACGGCTGGCTGCGTCAGCAGTGGGCGTGTATCTCAGTTGGGGCAGGTTGCCTCGGCAACGGCTGGCTGCCTCAGCAGTGGGCGTGTATATCAGTTGGGGCAGGTTGCCTCCGTAGTGGTGGACGCCCCTCCCCCACAGAGCGTCTCGGACCGTCTGCCCGGGATAGTTTGAAATCGCGGTTTTGTTCGTCCCACTGGGTATCCCAAGCGATCTGTCCCTGCAATCCCCTGGGCTGGGCTACTGTGCAAGTCTCGTTCAGTCTCGAGTCCAGCCCTCTCAAGTCTCAGGTTGCCGGTTCAACAAGGCACCCGGACAAGCGCGCCCTGTGGGGATTGCTGGGTAGGGCCGGCCGCCGCCGCCCCGGCTGCCGGCTTCGCCAGGCAGACCTACTGCCTGGCGTCCCGTGTCTTTTTATACTTGGGAGTTTCCCCGTTCTGTGGGCAACAAAGATCAGTCTGGAAATGCAGCACTGACTCACCGTTTGCGAATTCAACGCGGGCTCCAATCCTGGGTTGTTCTCACAGCGCCATCTTGAGTCCCCTCAAGTCTGACCTTCTTAATATAACTTACATTGTCTTCTGTGGTCTTGAATTGGTTTACCTATCAAATCACTAATGCACTCTCTCACTGATTCTTCCCCAGCCACAATGTACTCACTTACTCCTAAAACATGCCCCGTTCTTGCTCACCTGAAAACTTTCACAAATACTTGCTTATTTGCCTCCTTCATCTTGGCCTGACTTTTGGTTACTATTCTAGTGTCTGTCTACATTTTTGTTTTTCAAAACTTCTCTCCAAATGGGTAGGATACTTGGTCCTGGTATAAATTTCTAGGTTATTCTGTTAGTTCATTTTATTATATTTATATTTCAAAATTAATCCTCATTCAATCTTCTGCCTTTTCTGCTTGTCTACGAGTGGTAGGATGGCAGACTTTACACTTCTCACGCTCACTACTTAATTCCCAGACCTGAACACAGTGTTTGGCATATGGTAGGTGCTTACTCAGTTACTGAGAATGAGCGGATGCCACAAATACACACTATACATTCTCTCATGGAGACTGCTCACTTCCACACCAACAGTATCAGAACTCCTGAACCACATAACGCAAAGCAGTATTGCTTATGTCTGAAAATATGAGCCTGATTCATGGCTCTATCGCTTACAACCTTTATGACCTTAGACAAGCTATTTGACTTCTTCATCTCTAAAAAGTAGCTTTTAAGATTACTTCACTGATTTTTGTGAGTGTTAAGATAGCCTATGTTAAGAGATTACCCTAGTGCCTGACACAGAGTAAACAATTGTTTTATGTCAACAATTATTAATGTTTTGGGATGAGGCTACGAAGTCCTATCTGTAGGGGTGTGATGGTTAATACTGTCAGCTTTCTTGGATTGAAGGATGCAAAGTACTGTTGCTAGCTGTGTCTGTGAGGGTGCTGCCTATTAACTTTTGAGTCAGTGGACTGGGAGAGGCAGACCCACACTCAATCTGGTTGGACACCATCTAATTAGCTGCTAGCACAGCAGAAATAAAGCAGGCAGAAAAAGTTGAATAGAGACTTGCTGAGTCTTCTGGCTTTCATCTTTCTCTCCTGCTGGATGCTTTTTGTCCACGAACACTAGATTCCAAGCTGTTCAGCTTTCGGACTCTGGACTTACACCATTGATTGGCCAGGGACTCGTGGGCCTTCAGCTACAGATTGAAGGCTTCCCAACTTTTGAGGTTTTGGGAGTCAAACTGGCTTCCTTGCTCCTCAGCTTTCAGACGGGCTATTGTAGGACTTTATCTGGTGATCCTGTGAGCCAATATGCCTTAATAAACTCCCCTCTGTATACACATCTATGCTATTGGTTCTGTCCCTCTGGAGAACCCTGACTAATACAGGGGTTGGAGGCAGGGGGAGCTGCTTTCATTATATCCAAGAATGGTTATAAAATCTTCAGTCCTTTCCCTTTTGTTTCCCATTGCCTTAATCATTTATGGGAATGATTCAATTACAGTTTCTAGTTAATGTACCTCATCTTAGTGCTTTTAAAATTCCATTCAAGTTAAACTTATTTAAGCAGTGAGAGAGGAAGTGATAGCCTTCTTTGCTGTTGATGGAACCTGACATGGGGCATGTCTGATTCATCAACTACAGACAGCATTTAACTTATTTATGAGGTATACCCTGCAAAATTTTTATGTTCAAGATTCTGCAGATTCTGAGATGGTTTTCAGACTTTCTAGGGGTTTTCAAAGTCTAGGGCCATTTCAGAAAAAAAAAAAAATATATTATTGGTAGTAATCACCAGGTTGCATTGATATCATTAGTGTTCTGTCCATGGGTGGAATCATTACTTCAAAGAGGTGTTCCAGATACTTTAATATACATATAATGATTCCAAGTGTGTATTTACTTGTGATGTTCCTCCCATTTTTTTTTTGTCATCATCTTAGTCCAAAATAAAATTAATTCTCTCCTAGACATCCACATCCTCTGTCTAACTTGCCTCCCTGAATTTCTATTTCTAGACCACATTTCAGTTTCTGTATCAAATATCTATTCGAAGTGCAAATTCCTATATTCCACTTCTAGGCACAAAACCATTCAATGTCTTTCCACTGGTGTTTTAGAGAAAACCTCAACATCTTCACATGGCTTAATTAATCCTCTCATTATCCATTGAGTACTCCCAGAACATCAGTTCTATCCTTCATACATCCCTTTCTTTTAGTTCTTGTAACATGCACAGGATCACTCACCTTCCTTGGAAGCTTTATGCAAGATCTTACCTTTTAATATGCTTCTTTCCATTGTACCACTCACCTTTGCCTAGTTACCTCCTCATCTTTTGAACAACAGATAAAACTTTGCTGTCTCAAGAGAACTTTCCTCAAGCCCCCGTCTGTGTCAGATCCTTTCGTTATATAGTCTCACAGAAAAACATGTTTACTTCACCATATTTATCTTAGTGACTATGTACTGATTTGTATACTTACTAATTAGATATTAACTAAGAGCATAGGGACTTGCTTTTCATTGTATTCCCACCTTCCACCTAGTATGTGAGACATGGTCTAACATAATTTTGGAAAGCACCATGAAACCTAACTTGAGATGTAGTAGGAATTTAGAGAAAATTAATATGAACAAGAATGCCTTCTAATCCATTTGCAATACTAAGTGGATCCAGAGATTGAGTCAAGACCACTGAACCAAACTACATAAAGTCAGAAATCTTACTTGTGACTATTTGTTACAGTATAATTACAACCAAAACAAATATGAATAATATGAGAATCTGTCTATGGGAAGCAAAACTTGTAAGTCATAGACTGATGTTGCAATAGTGGTTTTAATGTTTATATGAATTGGACTTTAGAATCATCAATTGAAGTGAAAGCTACATTCAGTGAACAATTTCTACTTAATGCTGAAGAGAAGGAGAAAGTTGGGAAATGAATCATTCTCAAGAGATTTCCAAGGGACATCGAGATCATGAATGTAATTCTCCACTGATTCATAGTTGGCTAACTTTGTACCCAAATTAGAAAGTTAACTTGTTAAATCTAAATATATTAGATTATTTAAATATGATATGCTTCATATCCACTTTGGCTCAGGAAACATCATATGTGATGGACATTCAAAAAAAAAAAAATACCACTGCCTCATGTGCACAAAACAGAGTGGTGCTTGATGAAGCAAAGAGAATATCTACAGTGTTTCAGACACTATATTAGAATACATTATTAAATATATATATATATATAATATATGAAATATATATATAATTAGTACTTCTCACAGTATTAGCCTTCACTGCCCTCTTTTAAAAATTTAATTAAGAGCTGAAAGGATCTCAGATAAATTATTTATAAAGCCTACACTATCTGTGCAATTGTAAAGGAAGTAGTCAAAGGTGAGACTAACACTCAAAGTTCTCGACTCCAAGGCTATAATGTTTCTACTCTACAACAGGCTAAACTGTAAGAGAAGAATATATAAAGAGGCAATATCTCAGTCTCTCTCTCTCTCTCTCTCTCTGTGTGTGTGTGTGTGTGTGTGTGTGTGTCTCGAGTTTTTACTCAAGCTCATTTTCTCTTCTTGAATGTAGGTGACATAAGTAGATATAAATACCACTAAATATCAACATAGACATAACCATGTCAGTAAAATGTTGTCTCTTCATTGATTTCCTCTATTCTGAGTTTCTTCTTTAATACTCAGTGAACACTGGAAGATTTATCATTAAATAATGGTATTAAATCCCTTATTATATTCTAGATTCATAATTGGACATTTAATATGATGGTCATCTATCTGTGGTACAACGTGATTCTGATGCTGTCTAACATATGACATTTTCCAATGTCATTTTTATATTTTGAGGCCTGATAAACTATCAGACATGGATGTGTAACTAGAAAGTCCTAAACTTGCAATTTAAATAAAGAATGCAAAATAATAACATAATTTTCAACTTTAAAACACAATTTTCATGTTTTAGGCAGAGACAGTTTTAACAAGTATACAAAATTGAATGATTGAAAGAAAATACTAAAATTAAAGAATCCTATAGTTGAAAATGGAGCACATACAGTAAAATAAAAATAAAAAAATATTTAGACATTATCTGGTAACTATATTTTTTCTTTGGTGTTATCTATGACAATTTAATCATTTAAAAATATATTTTTAAAAATCTCTCAAGATAAATTTCTAATCTATTCTTTATTTTCTGTATGACCAGGGTAGCATGTAATAGAGGAAAATGGAATAAATGAAAAAACTGGATAAATATTAGTTTCTGTATTAGATTTTAAAATACTAAAAATTATAAAATTATTGATATGTTCCTCTGGTTGAGGAACATTAATTGATAAACCCATAGGGAATAAATGTTATTATTGTGATAGAATAGAAGAGAAACTAGAACAAATGCTGGATTAGAATAACCCAATTTCCAGAATGCTGGAGGTGAGAGTCCAGTCCTCTTTATGACAATCGAACAGACTTTGGTTGGAAGAGAGAGGCTATTTTTGTGGATTGCTTTTTAAGAGATATGTAATTAATTCAGAACATATTACGATTAAAATTATAAGAATTATACATGAATTAGAAATCAAAATCCCCAGAATCTTCATCCTGGAAAAAAGTTGGAAATTGAACATTTCTTTACCTTAGAAATTTTTAAGCACTTATAAGTCTTCAACATCATACGATGTTAGAAATATTATTCAATTTTAGAAATACTATTAATCAGCAGAAACTACATGCCAGATTTTGGCAAAGAAAAAAGAAGATTCTTATTGCCAGAGTAACTCAAGAATAGAACAAACAATCCTGTATGACCTGTACATGTACCCCAGAACTTAAAGTACAATAAAAAATAAAAATAAATTTAAAAACCCAATAATCTCATTAAAAGTGGGCTAAGGACATGAATAGACAATTCTCAAATGAAGATATACAAATGGCCAATAAACATGAAAAAAATGCTCACCATCACTAATGATCAGGGAAATGCTAATCAAAACCACAAGGTGATACCACCTTATTCCTCCAAGAATGGTCATGGTAAAAAAATTAAAAAAACAGTAGGTGTTGGTGTGGCTGCGATGATCAGGGAACACTTCTACACTGCTGGTGGGAATGTAAACTAGTATAGCCACTGTGGAAAATAGGGTGGCAATTCCTTAAACAATTAAAAGTAGAACTACCATTTGATCCAGCAATTCCACTACTGGGTATCTACCCAGATGCAAATAAGTCATGATATGAAAAAGATACTTGCACATGCATGTTTATTGCAGCACAATTCACAATTGCAAAATTGTGGAACCAACCCAAATGTCCATCAATCAATGAGTGGATAAAGAAACTAGTATATCTATAGGATGGAATACTACTCAGCTATAAAGGGAATGAATTAACAGTAATTTGCAGTAACCTGGATGAGACTGGAGATTACTCTTCTAAGAGAACTAACTCAGGAATGGAAAACCATAGATCATATGTTCTCACTGATATGTAGGAGCTAAGCTCTGGGGATACAAAGGCTCAAGAATGATACAATGAACTTTGGGGTCTTGTGGGGAAGAGTGGGAGGGGGCAAGGGATAAAATACTACAAATAGGTGCAATGTATACTGCTCAGGTGGTGAGTGCACCAGGATCTCACAAATCATGACTAAAGAACTTATTCGTGTAACCAAAAAAAAAAAAAACTTCATGGAGTTTCAGAATGAAGAACCTAAGCTAGATTGAATTATCAATTGAAAGACATTCAAAACAAAAATGAAGCTTTGATTAATAGCTTGTACAAATGAATAGGCTAATAAATAACAAATAGTCATTTATTTATATTAAAATAGTTTTTGCAGAATGCTGAGTATTTGTCAATACTGTGCTTTAAACACCATAGGCATAGTACCTGGTCTGGTTAATTTCACAAAAAAGTGAGACAATATATACATTAACAAAACAGCACCAGTGGGATGTGAAATCTGCAGTCCAATTGAATATCTTCCTATCTATAAAAATATGTATTTTCCAATATTTAGTAGCATCAACCCCAAATTTCCATTTGTATGAACAGACTTTTGATGTTATTAAGAGAAAATGGCACACCATCTACTTGAAATAATTAGTAAAAGAGAAGTTGAAATTGAGAAAAGGAAAATTGAGTATACAGTTTAACAGATTTAGAGTAAATACATTTGCAATGTTGTTTGAGAAAAAATGAAATGAACTTTGAAGAGAAAAGGCGAACAATGTTAATGACATATGCTTATGAAAAGTTATCCAGGAATAAGATAAGTAAGGCTAGAATATTTGATTGCTAGAGAAAGGATAAATAAATACCTCTTCATCTACAGTAAGGGTGAGTATCACATTTTTCTGGGTCTGTAGGGTCATGCCAAGGCCTGCTTAGTAAGAATCAGTGTTATGAGTTATAAAATCAGTAAGAAATCAGTCATCTGGAAATAGGACTAGACCAAACCAAACAACAACAACAAAAGACCCAAATACCAAATGCCTTGTAATTTGTATACTATGTGACATAAAGACAGGCACGCGCACACACACACACACACACACACACTCTCACTCTCTCTCTCTCTCTCTCTCTCCCGGATATTATAATTAAAGAAGTTTACCCTAACAAAGGGACTTTAAATGAAAATTAATTATCTGAAATACTGACTTGATGATTATGCACAGAAAAGCTAGATCATGTTTTAGTAGCCCAAGTTTCTTATATTCATTTAACATAAATATTACATATAAAGATTTTCATAAGTAAACTTGTATCCTTATAAATATATACTTCCGATGCTATTTTAAAATTCTGATCAAAAATTATAAGTCCCAGATGGGGGTACTGTTGTATCTTATGTGTAGCTGTATTGGAATAGTTATTACACTGAATTTGGAAGTTTTATGTTGTTAACATCTATAGATTTCTGGCAAACCTACAGGGCACACTTTTTAACATTTTGAGAACATCACATTCTCCTTCAATATAGAAAAGCACATTTCAGCAATCAACATCAGAACATATTACTTGTGTTTCAAAGAAACAGAGTCCCAAAGCATTAATAAGTACTGACCTTGACTTTACTTAAAAATTGAATCTTTCTCAAAGTTGCCTTGAGGTCTATATGCACTATAATTTACTGAAGTAGTGTCACACTAGTAAGGAATCAATATTTGATATTTTTTTCTGTATGTTAAGAATGTTTTGTTGAATGTTGGCCAAAATAAAAACTGTTCTTGGTCAATTAAAGAGAGATCATTCCCAGACTTAGAGGCACATGGATGAAAGAAAGTAGTGGGGGCACACATAAATCTAGCTAAACACCCTGATTTCAGGATTTGCTTTATCTTTTCTCAATCTCATTCCATCTACTGGTAAGATTCAGAAGATATTTATTCCACTATGGGGTGTAAGAACGTAGGCACAAGTTATGATACCTGGTGGGAAAATTCACTGTAGCTAGTGAATATTTGTTCTACCCCAAGAAGACACTGTATAGTAAAATAAACATTCCTTAAAATATATTAATTTCAGAAGCTTTCTATAAATGTTCTCCAAAGTACACATATTTGTTGTAAATTGATTTTCTTTTACTCACTTTCATTGTAATCAGATAAACTATAGAAACATACCCTAATTCTATGAATCACCCACCATATAACTGAATATTACCCTCAGAATTCAAGTCCTAGATTTGCATTTGGATTTATGAAAGCATTTATATTAAATAGTACTATTTGGTTCATGCACAAGAAGCTGAAGTAAACTTAATGCATAGGTGATAAAATCACATGCAGTCAAGCCAGAAACAGAACAGAATTAATTCAACCAAAAAAGTTTTCTCAATATTTCAAAAGAGAAAATGTCAGGAAAGACTAAATCTCGATGTGACACCCATAATAATATATGCTATACAAATTCAAAGAAACTTTATTTTTAGCAGTTGGTGTTAGTTTCTCATTCTGAGTAATAATTTGATTCCAGAAAATGATAATTCTATTTTTGTTTTTTACTTTGGGGTGCATTAGACGTATGAGAATCTGTTTGTTGTTTCAGTATTTTCTGCACAATTTAATTTAGGCTAGAACTTAAGGTATTTATAAGTAGTTTATGTGAGTGTATATTTTAATCATATAGAAACAATTAGGGATCATTATATATTTTGCTCTTACAAAGATTACCGGTTTGAGAAATATGATTGTAGTAGGAAGAATAGTTACTGTCTTTAAACTCAGGTTCAAGAGTGTCAACTCCTCTAGTTTCTCTGAAAGCTTTGGCTTTAGCTTAACTGCACTGAGCCTCAATTTGCACCCAGATAAAATAGGGATAATAAAAATTCATCCTGCTTCTTTTATAAGGTGTTTGAGAGAATTAAATGAATAAAAAATATTAGAGTGCCTTGTAATCTGTAAAGTGCTGTATTAATGTAAGAGATTATTCATTTCATTATTATTAACAAACATTTCAACTCCCTATATCACAACATTGTGTAAGTTATCTTTATAGGAAAATGTCTAATGCCTTAGAATGCAAAATCAACTAATGAGTTTATTGCTGCCTTTCATGATTTGGAAGGTTTATCTCACATTAAAACCCACATTTTCTGCCACAAACACATTTCTGCATTTTGGGACTTAGCAAAAACAACTGCAATTTGAAAAGAAAGTGTTAGTTGATGTGTCTGCATTCAAAGAGTTTGACTATGAGCAAAATGTTGGGCTTTACTCTGGACATAAAAGAATTATTTAATTTCTAACTGAATTTTAGTTATAACACATCTTGGAAGAAGCTCATCTCTTTAACACTTGATGCATAGCTAATGAAAAAATATCATTTGTGGGGTCTGCAGTGGCTCTAGCCAGATAGATGTCCTGGCGCTTGAGGAGGCGAGGCCATGAGTTCAAGCCCAACCTGAGCAACGTTACAAGCTCTCATTGATTAACCAAAAAAAAAAAATATATATATATATATATATATATATATATATATATATATATATCATTTGTATAACCCTTAGTATAACTATCTATACTTTAAGTGCTCTGCAGATAAACTAGAAAACACATTTACAATGTTAAATATAAAGCGAGACATAAACAGTTTTGATACAAAATGACATATATATTTAATCTATATTTCTGATTGCTTTCTAAAGAACTTCTGGCAGTTATTTAAAAAATACAACAGGCCGGGTGCATTGGCTCACACCTGTAATCCCAGCACTTTGGGAGGCTGAAGTGGGAGGATCACAAGGTCAGAAGTATGAGACCAGCCTGGACAAAATGGTGAAACCCTGTCTCTACTGAAAATACACAAATGAGCTGTGAGCGGTGGCATGTGCCTGTAGTCTCAGCTACTCAGGATGTTGAGGCAGAAGAATCGCTTGAACCTGGGAAGTGGAGGTTGCAGTAAGCCAAGATTGAGCCACTGCACTCCAGCCCGGCAACAAAGTGAGACTCTGCCTCAAAAAACAAAAAACAAACAAAAAAAGCATAAAATTTAATTACAGGCAGAAATAGGACATCAAGTTCAAGGAAAAAGAAAGATGCGAATTTTTATCATACACTATTTTCTACTTGCTTCAAACATAAAATTACAATGTTAGCAGCTATGTAGTATTCCATACAGTGAATATATGATTGAAAGACATAGAACTTTAATCCATTTTTATGTAAAATAAGATCATTCATGTCTTTTTTGTCTATCATGGACCAAAATATATAAAATATGTTTGAATCTTTCATATTTTAGACCTTCGCAATGCTTTCCAAAGTGGTTTATGTGCATATTAATTTGTTCAAATAACATTAACTGAACGTTATTTATCTTCAGCCAATATTTCCAGGGCTCAAACTATTTACCATGTCATCTATAGCATACTTATTTTGATTCTACCTTGCTTGTATTAGAAATTTATTTAAAAATTCTCTTTCAGATTAAGGAAACCGTTAACATTTAAATGTATTTCTGCTAGTCAATAAGCATTGTTGTTCACTTTATGGTGAAAATGAAAGTTGCTTATAAAAAAGTATAGACCATCTTAAAATTTTCAGTTACACTGAACACAATGTTGGCATAAGGTACGTAGATTCTGAAGACAGATTTACCATATAAACAACTCATAAAAAAGAAGGCTGATGACTGGGAAAGATCATTTTAGAGAGTATGTTAGAGTTTACAGTCATAAGAAGATAAAACTTAAATTATTGCAAAGTTAAATAAAAGAAGAATTTGACAGTAGCCCTAGACATAGGCCACTTAGTCTGGGGTACTGGTTCTTCTGTGCACTCTGCATTTCATCTTCTATGTCTGGAGTTGCATCCTTAGGTATCAGCTAGGGCTCTGTATCTTTGTAGTACACAGAGAAGAGATGGGATCAATATTATTATAACCCTTTTAATGTATTATCTACTTGTACATTATTCTGTTTAGTATTAAACCATATTCAGTAGGCATTATCCCAATTTTATAGCTCATATTGATAATGCTAGGAGAGGTCAAGCCATCCACAACTTCTCAAGAATGTTCAATGAACTTGAACTTGCTGGTGTCTTAATTTAGCATCCATATTTCTACTAACCTACCCATTTGCCTCTATAAGGGCATGTCTCCCGGAACTATGGGGACTGCCCAAGCAAATACTGATGATCCAGCTGCTGTTACGTGAGAACTCATGACACCAGCATTTCCCTGAACAATAATATTCCAGCCAGATTTACATTTCTGGTACTGTCTCTCTGGAATGATGGAAGTTGGTCCAGTCTCCAGAATAAGGTCATTTTTTCAGATTTCCATTGTGTTTAGCATTGATTTTTTCCATGTTCTCTCTGTCTGTCCATAGGTCCTGAAATCACAGCTTACCTCAGTCCTTGGCCTACCTGTCAAAGAATCATCACTTGAAAGCCCTAACAATATGCGCAAAGCAAGTCCATGGAGCCATCAGTTTAATATGAAGGAAATAGAGAACACTGCATACAAGTTGGATTTTAGTGCAACTTCAAGAAGTGAGTAGGAATTAGACTGGAGGAAGGAAAGGTGTTATGTACATAGGGAAAAATCATTTCCAAATTAAACCTTTGAATTTAAAACCTGAACAATGTATTCAAGTAAAATCCTGTCCTCTTAGGCTGACATTCATTTACAAAATGCCAAAATAGCCCACTAGTACTAAAATTAATATATGACCAGAAGTTTACAAAACATATGTCCCTTTTTTTGTGAGATTATCGAATCCTCGGTTATTTGATGTAGGTAGAAAAGTTTTAATTATGATGACTTTACACATAGGAAAAATAACATCTCAATTATAAAGTTTAAATTTGTATAGCTAGAATATAGGATCTAGTTTGTGTCTGAACACAAACTTCTGTCTGCCCAAATAACATAGACTCTCTGTGTACATGTGTGTTTAACAAAAGTCAGTATTCTATCTCCAAGTCTTATGGGTCCCTACATAAGACTAGGAGATAGAATATTTGTGTGTTCTTAGTATCCTACCTAGTGTAACGAAAATATGACAAAAAATGTCAAATACTACATTTCCCTCCACCCCAATTTTACACACATTGTAGACTCCAGTAACTAATCTGGAGAATACAAGAAAAATAAACGTATACAAATACAATAAATAAAATTATAAAACAAACTGAATAATGTAAATGACAAAACAAATTGACAAATCAAAATAAAATAAGGTAGATGGCATGTAATTCAGCCCCTACATTTAGATAACACATATAAAAATAACGTGGGTGATTTTATAACTCAGAATCAAGCATTGTTGAACTGAAGATTAATGTTATCAATTTAGTGCCATCATTAGAAGTGTCTAAGCACTAAGTGCAACAATTGAATCATTTTGTGTGAATTGCTTAAATGATTGAAGGAGGAAAATCTTACGTATATTAATCCGAAATAGAGAGTGTGTGCGTGTGTGTGTGTGTGTGTGTGTGTGTGTGTGTACATATAGAGGGCCAGGTAGCTGGTACGGGGTCCTGGACAATAATTGTAACATGCCAGTGGTGAGGGTCCATGCAGACCACAGTTTTTGTAGCCCATAAATAATCAAGAGATGTTAGTGATGTTTTGTGTTCAATGGATATGTTAACACTACAATCTAAAGGAGCATATTAATTTTGAGATAATGTGGTGACATGAATGTTTGTTACAGTGTCTTTTCATGACTTTATTTGCTTTAATGTAATTTTAAAGCTGCTCTCACCCTTCAGCAATAATTTTCTAGCTTTGCCAGTATAATGCTGCACAGACTTTTCCAGAAGAATTATTGATAGTGAATTTTCTCAGAATGTAGAGATCCCTATGTGAGAGGTCATTGTGTTAATTTGTTGACTTGGCTGGCTTAGGTTGTTTATTCTCTTCTGATGTCAGCAGCTCAATTCTCCCTTCAAGAATTGCTTGTCTTCTTGACTTGCTTAAGGTCTTTGTGAAAAAGACAGTCATAATGCTTAGATATTCCTTAGTCAAACTTATGCATGTGACTCATGACTAGAACATCTGATCTGTTCTCCCAGAAATGTAAACCTTAAGCAGTGGCAGTAAGAACCACACGTGTTAGAGCTGCTTCACCCCAGGTGGTCCCTCAGAAGGCTGTCCCTGATATTCTCACCATAAACCCCCAACTTGTCCTAGCTCCTGTCTGCTGTGCTTTCTCAGATCTGATTCTTCAGCTTTGCTCTGACTTCCCGAGCTTTCTGGTAAACTTTGGTGAATTGTTTTCTTTTTGTTTCTTTCCTTTTCTTTTTTCTTTTGAATTAGCTGCAGTTTCTGTTGCTAGCAACCAAAACAACAAATTAAAAACAAAACACAAAGTAAATGAAACAGCACTTCACACATACAGCTAATCTGGTTGAGAAGCCTTATAATCGGATTTCATATGTTTACAGCACCCACCCTCCTGCTCAATTTGAGTTCAGAGGCTTGACTTCGCTACTGATCCCTCATATTTATTGTGCTCAGAGGTAGCCTTGTATTATAAAAAGGCAAAACAAAACTTCCTTTTATGGAGTCATATATCCCTTCCTTTCTTTACATTTAAGTGACATCAGGTTATCACTTCTGACTTAGGATGTTCTCTAATGATGGGGTTCAAAATATATTAGGTTGGTAATTGCAATTAAAAGTAACAGCAAAACCACAATTACTTTTGCACCAAACTAATACTATCCCAAAATATGACACCTTGACACTTGAGAAAGTAGCTGAACCCAGCGAGATGGTCACTCTGACTTTTTTCCACATGTCCCTCGTGAAGCAGTCATGAAACCTAGGAGTGATTTTCTTACCTTCTAGGAGATCAGGAGGCCCTCATGTGAAAAGTTCCCTCCCTATACCCTCAGAAAAACAATAATTTTTGTCTCTGAAGACACAGGAACACAAAGAAGAATTGGAATAAACAGGCCTCACCAAATTCCCCGCCCCAGTTTATTACTGTTACATTACACTATTTTATGTGATCATAGGACTACCTACTTTTTCACAAAGCCAAATGTAAAAAAAATACACAGGTTTACCATTTCTCTGAGTATTCATTTTATTGCAAAGGTTGCTGTCTATGTACAACCTATAATAAATAAATACATATGTTTTTCCATTGTTAATCTGTCTTTTGTCAGAGGGACCTCAGCCATAAATCCAGGATGAATGAGAAATAATGCTTTTGCTCCTCTATACCAACCAGCATCCTCTTTAACAGCACTATCGCTTGAGGAAATGATCACAACAGGTTGTGGTCTGAATTGCAGCAAGCTTTTTGTTTTTTCCACAGCCAACATCATTAAAAGATTTTACATATACCTACCAAAGAAAGACTATGGTGTATTTTAGGTCTCAACTGAGGGCCATGAAATATGTGCTTAAATAAGAAGCTTTATAATAAAGCCCAAGATTCAAAATTTAGAATTGTATGAAAAGGGTTGGGTAGATCTAAGTTCTATAAAATATGGTGAATGGAAAGGAGTTAAGCTGATAAATGACTGGGACTCTACCAAGATTATAACAAATAACTGGCATTTACATTCATTTTATTAGGCTGCTGTAATCTCATTCCATTAGCAGTTATCTTGTCATCCATTCCTGTAACTTCAAGTGTGCATTTCACATTGGAGAAAGCCTAGCTTTTTGTTATTTAATTCTCTTGCTGAGGAGCTAATCATTTCAGGTACAGTTGACATTCAGAACAGCACCGCCCAGCTCTAGATCTCACACTTCATCACTGCCTTAGACTGCCCTCTGGACATGGTACTAAAGTGAGAATTAGGAAACAATAAGAGAGCCAACTGCTGGAAGTACCTGTCCACGCAGAGGGAGGAAAGGGCTGCCTGCAAAAGACCAAGTTGTAAAGTTCATGGAGCTCTACATGTGCGTATTTCAAAGTGAAGGGGTAAGATGGAAGTCAGAGAGAAAATTTAAGTTATAAATGTAAAAACTGAAAAAAAATCCCAACAACAAGAGACAGCATGTGAGTGGGAGATGAGAGTGGAGGGCAGAGAGCTAAAGAGGCACCAGGCTATGGTCAATAAAGCCAGTGCTTATTTCCCTGAGTCACAAAGGATCAGGTCAAATGAAGGAGATTTTCGTTTGCATCTGCCTTTTACCTGAATGCAGTCTTGACAAAGCTCCATTTATCCTCTTTCTTCTTTGGTAAAGAAGACAGGACTGCCTTTGACAGTTTAAACATATTCATCCAATTACACATTAAATTCTGAGCAACACTAAACTCCTGTTGTGAAAATGCCCTGCAATACAGATTTGCAATCTTCTAGAACCATGATGTTTATCTAAATTGTCTGAGTTTCCTGACAAGATCGACAGACTAAAGAGGGGAGAATACTGTCAATTATTTTGAGCATTTTGGCAGATTCTTAAAGAAGTACACAAATCAGTAGTTTTTTTCAATATAACATGAATGTTTACTTTCTGTTTTATTTAGGGACAATATTGCTTGATTTTACTGTGTTGAATATATACAAATAGATCTACAATTTCCCTTTCTTCCTTCTAAGCAATTGCTATTCCCCTGGAAATATGGACCAAATAAGAAAGAGAAGCCAGTAGTGTTGTGAGGTGGAAATAGCGTCAAATTGACAGTCAGAAAAAGAGAATTTGCTTCCTGATTTTGCTATTAATCAGCCGAATAATCTTAGACCTGCCATAAACCTATCTGTGCCAAGTGCTTGTATACAAAATGAGATTAGACTTTATAACAGATAATCTCTATATTATTGTCCATAAATCAATTGTTTGAAAAATTGTTTGCATAAAATTTTAATATATTTGATATTTATTAAATATAATAAATGTGCAACCCCCTTGTAGACCCCTGCCCGGTACCCGATCCCAAGTAACAGCTCGAGCGAGAGTTGGAAGCCGAGTTCAGGTTTATTGGGACCAGCGGGCAGGCCAGGAAAGGAAGGAGATCGGGGCTGGCTGCGACTGCGCAGCTGGGGTAGGAGGGTTTTATAGTGGGGTGGACGGGGCGTGGACACAGGGCTGGCAGAGTGTCGTAGGAGCTTAGGATAGGCTGTCCGTCTCTGGGCAGGCTGCTGAGGTGGCTCAGAGGGTCATGTGTCGGTTCAGGACAGGCCGAGGCTTGGCGGGCTTTTCTGTTTGCGACGATTGGCTACTTGTCGTTGCTGGGCAGAACAGAACTGGTTTGGCGGGCTTTTCTCAAGGCAGCAAGAAGCCCGAGGGGAAGGCGGGGGCAAGTGACCTGGGGAAAGATGGCGGGGCTCTCTACCGAACAATAAATTTATATTATAAATTTTAATTTCTCATAAAAAATTTATTATGAGCTCCGAGTCCTCATATCTTTTTCATGTCTCACCAATAAAGATGAGATTATTTTTGTAAACATTTAAAATGTCAATTTTTTCCAAAGAAGTTATTTTAAACTGTAACAAACCATGGGTTCACTTTTCACAGAACTCTGTGTTTTCCTTCTTAATAGCAGTGACTTAGCTCATGGACAGTGTTATTAGGACTGTATATTTAGGCTGAAGAATGAGTCCCTTACACCTCTCTGTCATACATAGATTTTAAAACCTAATATTTAGCAGACTTAGTTCAGGAATCTTGTGTATCAGTTTACTGAATATGTGCAAATAGTCCTTTGGAGAACTCCCTAATAGGTAATAGCATTTTACTAAAGATTTTGTCAAGAAAATCTAACATTTGTAATATTAAAATATTTATTCTTCTATGAATCATTTAATTTCCCCCACAAGCTTTGAGATATTGTCCTATTGGTAAAGTTATTAATGACTTTGAAAAGAGGAAGAGAAATCTGTGGAATTGGGACAAATTAAATATTTTTATGTTATAGGGATATCTGGGCAAGGGACACAATCTCAACTAGATGGCTTCAAAGAAAATGCCCAAATTAGCACAGATATGAAAGAATATTTTAAGCGAAGATTTTCACCATTATGTGTTTAAAGCAGTAAGCAATGCTGGGTTTTTCATTTTCTTTTCGTCTTTAAATAAAAAAGCCATCATTTTTACTGCATTTTGTTTCATGCCAAAATTGTAATATTTGTTTTATTACACATGTATATACCTTTTATTACATTTTTGCACATGTATGTTTCTTGTGTAGATTATCAGGTCTTAGCGTAAACGAAAAATAAAACGTTAAGCTTCCTGAAATGACTGAATGAACCCACTCTGGGCCAAGTAAAACCTGAGAAACTGAATTCCCAGCTATGTTGGGAAGGAAAGTAGACGCACCTCATTATACCCTCTCCCTTTTGGGGATGAGGCTCAAGTAACCTAAGAGAGTCTGTTTCATTAGTCTTAGGATTTCTACATTGTCATGACTATGACACAGAGATCGTAAAACTGATGAAACAGACTATTTGTAGCAGTAAGATTGGTACCAAATTCTGATCTACCTCTGGTGTGGCATTACAGGAAAGAAGGCCAATCCTAAAGGAAATGAAAATATTTTATCCCAAAACATATTTTCTTGACATATTTTGAAAAAACCCTGCAAAGTCATAATTTGTATGGTAAATTTGAATCTATACTCTTCTTCTGTTTCTAGGTCCTTTCTCGATCTAGGAGAGATTTTTAAAAAGTTTGACTCTTTAAGGTCTGAAAAGGGATATTTACCGTATTCTTTCTATGGCTGCTACCTGGAGGTTTCATCTACATAACAAGAACCTTGGCTTCCACAACCTCCCTCACCTTAATTTAAACATTAACCTTAACTCTTTAGACAAAGCTTAGCTCTTTCAACCAATTGCCAATCAGAGAATCTTTGAATCCACCTAGGACCTGTAAGTCCCTCCTTCAAGATGTCTGCCATTTTGAGTCAAACCAATGCATATCTTACATATATTGATTTATATGTCTTCCTGTAACTGCTCTCACCCTGAAATGTACTAAACCTAAGTGGAACTTGATCACCTCCGGCACAATTTCTCAGGACCTCTGGAGACTGTTCCCTGGGTCATGGTCACTCACTGGCTCAGAAAAAATCCTCCTTAAATATTTTACAGTTTAGATTTTTTTGTTAAGATCAGCCTTGAACCTTGGGCCTTGAAAAACATATATTTATAAGTAGCTGTTTGAAAACTCCTACTCAAATGTTTGCCTTTACGTTAGAAGTCACTGCCTCAAGGAAGATTTCTCTGATTTCCCCAGGGTAAACTACTTCCTTTTAGACTTATAGTCTATACTTTTTATACCTATAGTCTCAGGTGTTTATATTCTATTTATTACTTTTCACTCTTTTTTTTTTTTTTTAGGCAAAAATCTCACTCTCTTGTCCAGGCTGGAGTGCAGTGGTGCGATCTCGGCTCACTGTAACCTCCACCTCCCAGGTTCAAGCGATTCTCGTGTCTCAGCCTCCCGAGTAATTGGGATTATAGGTGCATGCCACCGTGAGCTAAATTTTGTATTTTTAGTACAGATGAGGTTTGACCATGTTGGCCAGGCTTGTCTTGAATTACTAACCTCAGGCGATCCACCTGCCTCAGCCTCTCAAAGTGCTGGGATTACAGGCAGAAGCCACCACACCCAGCCTTAGTTATTACTTTCAAATTACATTTTCTAAATGGTTCTTTCCTCCTTTAGGCTTTAAGCTCCAGGGAGACAGAGATTTTTTCTTGTAGCTTGTTTAAAAAAAATTTTTTTTTAATTTATATTTTAAGTTCTGGGATACATGTACTGAGTGTTCAGGTTTGTTACATAGGTATATACATGTGCCATGGTGGTTTGCAGCACCTATCAACCCGTTATCTAGGTTTTAAGCCCTGCATGCATTAGGTATTTGTCCTAATGCTTTCCTTACACTTTCCCCCATCATCCAACAGGCCCTGATATGTGATGTTCCACTTCCTATGTCCATATGTTCTCATTATTTGGCTCCCATTGATGAATGAGAACATGCAGTGTTTGGTTTTCTGTTCCTGTGTTAGTTTGCTGAGAGTAATGATTTCCAGCTTCATCCATGTCCCTGCAAAGGACATGAACTCATTCTTTTTTATGGGTGCATAGTACTCCATGATATATATGTGCCACATTTTCTTTATTCTGGTGGGCTTTTAATTCAGTCTCTGGAACTCAGCCCTGACTCTAATCCATAGCAGGTCTGCATGAAATATTTCTTAAAAGAATGAAAGAACAAGTAAATAAATCATACTGGAACCAGTTTAACATCTTCATATGTAGTAAATGTGGGTTAAAAATTACAGTACTGAATTTAGTCAGGTATGTATATAAAACTTTTAGTTTTCTAAACACATCACTGATTCTATTCTGCAGCCTCCCCCCACTGTTTTTTGGAAGTGTTTGTGTCACAAGAGGCGCAAAGTTAGCGATAACTAGGTGCGTGCATGTTTGCATCTTGTCACAATATCAGGCTTTCATCCATGCTATTCCAATCATAGAAGCCACGAGCAACATCGAGTTTCCAAGAAGGCAATTCTCCTTAGTACTTTCCATTCACTCAGGAGTCAGAGCCACAGGAACGTGCAAGACACTCCACAAGCCAGTCAATATTGAAAACCACACATAACACCATACTTAACTCATATATCAATATTATAGAGTAAACATTCCACAACAAATAAAATAGCATTTACTATCAAGAGAAAAAGAGATAGGAGAAAGGGTTAATGAACCAGTCCAGGGGGAGCTAAGAAGACAAAAGCAGTCCTGGTCTGGGCCAGGTGGACCATTGGTCTTCAGGGAAGAGTGCTTGAGGTGGCAGAGCCTTTGCTGGCAGATGCCAAGCTCTTATTGATAAACGAAGTGACTGTAAAATGGTGTTAGTTAAGAGGATGGTTTCGAGCTGCTAAAGGCCTGTTGTGGCCTTGCTTGTGGCCTTATCTGGTTGGATGCAATCTTTACTTTTTATTTGTTTATTATGTAAAACATCTTATTCTTGTTGGCAAAATGCCCTATGAAGTATAAAATGAAGTGTTTTTCTAAGTTATGACAGTTATGCTAAGGATGCTCTATATAGTTTGTCTCTTTATTTGTAAGCCACTTGAGTAAGAAGGGCATTTCTGTATAAGCAGATCCTTTCTTTCCCCTTTTTTGCTTTGTTTTTATACCATTGGAATAATGTGCTTGCTCCTCTTTAACACACAACAGAGTAATGCAAACACACTGCTGCTAGTTTAGGATTTCTATTTAAGAATACAGGGCAATGTAGACCTGTGACAGCAGTGCCTAAGTACAGATGATACATCAACACTAGCATCTCATTAAGCCTAAAGAACACACATTTTAACCTAAAGAAAGCACATTTTGCTGCTTTCTCACTGAATGTTAAACACAATTACTTTCTCAAATGAGAGTTCACAGCTGTGATCTATTTATCTGTCTATCTGTCTATCCATTCGTCCATCTATAATCTATCTATCTGCCACTTAAATCTTTAAGAAAGAAAACCAATTCTTCTATTTGAGGAAATTTAAAATAACAGAGTGAGGAGTACCACTATAACTGATTATGCCAAATGACAATGTAAAGTTTTGGTAAAGGTTTAAGTGTGTTAGATAAAACATTTACGTGATCTTTTAAAAGATGCTCTCATCTAAGCCTAACAAACACTCTTTAAAAATCGTTGCATAAATTGCAATGTGACCCCCCAGGCCATCTCACTAATATCCCTTTATCCAATATATCTTGTTTCAGAATTCCCTTGAAAGGATGGAAGCATGTCAGATAAATTAAATGAAAGGAACAGATGTAGATTTAGTGATGTACATTCTGAGCTTGAACTTTTAATTTCACTAAATATTTCCCATCTTGTTGATCACATTATATTGAATGGAAATGTCGGAACTTCGATTTCCTCTACTACTTCATTTAATAAAGCTTTTGTCTCCTCTGAAGTCTTAAAGAGATGTTAGCTTTAAATCACATTGACTTCATTCTATGCAATTTACGTAAGTTGAAGAAATAAAAGTCTTTTCAAGAGTCACCATGGGGGCCTGAGAGGCCTCAAAGGAGTATTAAGACCTTGAGTCTAATGTGAGCTTCCTTGAACACAAAGCACAAATCCTCCCTGTGGAATACTAATGGCTTTTGTGTACAGTTACACAATAGTTGAGGAGTAGCCTGTGTATAAAACAGTCTTTAGGCTTGTGATTGAGAAATGCAACCCAGCTCTGGGGGAAAATAAAGCAGCTTTCCATGGGTGGTTATTACATGGCCCAATTTACACTGTAATAATTAACGGAAACTTAGAAAGGCTGAAAAGCAGTACATATTGAAAATCTAATTCATGGGTTTTGCAGCACATGCTTGAGTTGAGACTCAGGTTTCTATTGTTAGAAGAAAAACTTTAGACAAATTAAATAGTTTAATTGAGCAAAGAATGATTTGTGAATCAGCCTCCAGAAGCAGAATAGGTTAGAACAACTCAGGAGCTGCTACATGGCTGAATAACATTTATGGGTAGAAAAAGGAAAGTTACACACAGAAAAGGGAAGTGAGGAGCAGAAACAGCTGGATTGTTTACAGCTTGCGGTTTACCTTATTTGAATATGGTTTGAACAGTGAGACCCTGTGATTAACCAAAACTGGGCTACTGTGATTGGCTGAAACTAATCTACTTGTTACAAGAGTAGGTTACAATTTGAGGTGGGAGGATCCCTCAGGGATTTGGGGCTGCAATGAACTATGATCTGCTCACTGTTCCGCAGCAGCATGGGAAAGAGAGGGAGATTCTATCTGTGGAAAAAATGAGAAAAAAGAAGAAGAAGAAGAAGAAGAAGGAGGAGGAGGAGGAGGAGGAGGAGGAGGAGGAGGAGGAGGAGGAGGAGGAGGAGGAGGAGGAGGAGGAGGAGGAGAAAAGAGGAGTAGGTTACAATCTGTTTCTACATCCACTTAGGTTATAGTTCACTAGGTAAGGAGAAACTTTTATACTGAACTTAAAATATGTAAGGGGAAACTTTAGGCTAAACTGAATTTAACACTATAAAGGGCATTTTAGATATCCAAAATGTAGTGATGAATTTCATCTTTGATAAATAACAGTGGATTTACTCGAAGTTATCAGCTTTCTCAAAGCTGCAGTTTTACTTTTTTTTCTGAGAACATATGATTGATTTTAAATATCAACAGGATTCATTGCCAGAGCTCAAAAAGTTCAGGGCATGCTGAATTCCTAAAATAAACTGTGTATTGCATTTGTAATAGAACTTTACTATATAATTCATATGTCACTGAACAAGCCAGAACAGTTTTAATCATGACAGAAAGCCAAAATGTGTTACAAAATTATTGGTGATGTTTTGGGTCTAGCAAAACCCAAAAGTTCATAAAAGCAACATTGAATAATGCAACCTGGAGCAAATCCTTGTTCTTAAATATGGCTTAAAATGTATCACTTCATTCATATATATATATATATATATATATATATATATATATATATATATATGAATGAATGTCTGGGACCTACCTTAGCTAAAAATGAATTGGAGTCTCTGGGACTGCATTGTTCCATACATTAGCCATTAGCGCATGACAACTGCTGAGCAGGTGAAAGGGGATTAGCCTGAATTAAGATGCACTGTAAGTGAAAAAGTCAGTTTGGATTTCAAATATTTACTCTGAAGCCAACCAAAATACAGAGAAAGACTCCATATACTGACAAAGACTTTGACCAACGTTTACATAGGCTCCTCTGTGCAATCTTTTCAAATAGGTCCTATTCTTGAGTCCATCTTTAACCAATCTGTCAAGACCAGTTGTATAAAAATCCTACTAATTTAACAAGAATCTCTCCACCCTTGGTAGCTAATCACCCTTGATTTCTGATCAAGTTTCTTACCATCTACCCTTAATGCCCTTGGCCTGACTTTAGAAAGAACCCTGTTGAACCAGTTTAGCAAGAATCCCTCTATACTTGAATTGCCTCTTAAAATTTTCTATCAATTCTGCTCATTGGCAATAATTTACCAGCTGTCTAGGTTATATTTAGAGTTGAGGTCAATCCCTTCTTTATTATAATATTTTTGAATAATATGTTTCTCTTTTTAATAAGTTTCTAGTGAAGAATTTATCTTTAACAGTACAAAAGAATATTTTTCAAAATCAATTTTTTTATGGATTGCATATTAAAATAATATTTGAAATACATTGGATTAAAAAAATATTTTATTAATCACCTGTTTTTTACTTTTTCCTAAGGTAGCTGTTAGAAGACTTAAAGTTACGTATGTGACCTGCATTATATTTTTATTAGATAGCCCTGCTCTGGGAGTGATACCTGGACATCAGCAGAAGACATTCCAGCTGATTAAATGTGCAGCCTAGATGGTGACCTTCAATCTTTAATTAAACTAACACTGGAATAAAATTGCCTATGTTTTATACAAATGTTACAGACCTTACCATGTGATAAACATGATGATATGAGCTTTACCCTTAACTTATCATAGCAGCATGATATGGCAAATATTTATTATCCTCATTTTCTGCATAGTAAAGTGAAGCTTGGGAGACAAAGTGTCTTCTTGCCCTTTGTCGGAGAGGTAGGAAAGAGTCAGTATTTGAAGTCAGCTAATTTGACTCAAGAGTTCACATTACCCATTATTCCTTACTATTAGAGATAGCAAAGGCTATGTTGAGCTGATTTTGTACATGAAATAGCAACATGAATAAAACTGATATAAATTATACTATATTTAATGCCCTCTATATATTTGCAGTTTTTAAAGCCAGCATATATATGTTTGACCATCCTCACAGGCATTTATATAGATGCTATCATCTCCATTTTATCAATTAAAAGACAAATGCTCAGATCATTTTAAACTTGCCCCAAAGTTATATCGAACTTCACCTCACGTATGTCTCCTATAAAGATTGGCTTGGTAGCCCTGCTTCCTTCTTGGCACTACAGTAAATTTAACTATTTTAAGAGGCAGAGACTCCTGTGCTTGAAGTATAAAGCATATTTTCATCTGATTTAGATCATATGACTTATTGATGAAGAGTTTTTGAGCCAGCAAGTTTGGAAGTTAGTACTTGAATCTTTGCCTTGGTGTTGAGTCAAGCATGACCTTGGGCACGGAACATGAAACATGGTGTTAGTTAAGAGACTGGATAAAATGCCTTCTCAAATAGGATGTGTTAATTTTTTTTTTCTTTTTAATGAGACTGAGTCTCACTTTATCACTCAGGCTGAAGTGCAGTGGCACGATTACAACTTACTGCAGCCTACACCTCCTGGGCTCAAGCTATCCTCCCCCATCAGCTTCCCGAGTAGGTGAGACTACAGGCACAAGCCACAGTGTTCAACTAATTTTTATTTTTATTTTTTGTAGAGACAAAGCCTCTCTGTGTCTTCCATGCTGGAGTGCAGTGGCACCCTTGAACTCTGGCCTCAAATTAAAATCCAATTTTTCGTAGAGATGGGGGTCTTTTTTTTTCTAGACTAGTCTTGAACTCTGGCTTTAAGTGATCTGCCTGACGTGGCTTCCCAAAGTGTTTGAATTAGAGACATGAGTCATTGCATCCAGCCAGCTTTCTTAAATCCTTAGTAATATTTTTTATTTTTGTTTTCAAATATGTTTCTTCTGCTTTTGTTCTCAGCACTGTTTCATTGTCCTTAATTCGAATGTCCATGCTACTTTCATATTAGTATCTCTAGACATCTCTTCTTCATGCTAAATTATTGGACTGAACAATATAGGCATAAGCCTATGTCCTAGAATTTAAGAAGCATAAGCTTTGGCATCAGAGGGCCATAATTTACTGACTTCTAAGTGACCTTGGGCACAAAACTTCATCTGGGAAATAAGAAAATGTCTATTACTTTTTTCACTTGTAGGAATTAAATGAGATTTCTATAAAAATAATTGAACATGGTACTAAGGCCAGAGTAGTTAGTTAATAAAAATGGAAGGTCTATTTGCCTCTTTCCCCATAAGATACATATATTTCAACAAATCCACAAGCCTCTCACATAATACATACATGTACACACACACACACACACACACACACACACTTTAGCCAAGGAGGAATCACCCCAGTGTCGTGTTCTGGTACTAACATGGACCAGTAGTACCCACATAGTTCCCAACAGGACAATTTCAACACTCATTGTTGACCCTAAATTCCTCCTAACTTACCATATGTCATCTTCACTCTTTACTCAAAAATAATGTATATTTTGAATTTCTGTTCAGGAACAGGTCACCCCCACTTTTGCCTTTGTGTTTTGTGTTGTCCTACAGATATGCTCAAATCCTGACCTATAGTCCTATGACAGATAGTTTTTGGCCATGATCATCCCATCCAGGAGCCAACTGGTTTCCTAAAGCCTAAATTCTGTGTACTTTCTATTTTCATATAAATTCCCCCATAAAAATTAATGCAAATTTTTCCTAATTACTTTGTTTTTTAACACATAGATTCAACGCTAAGTCTTGTCTAGTAAATTAAATGGTATGGAACATTCTCTGGAAATGTAAATCCCTCTAGGATTTACAAGAGGGAGATCAGCTTAGCACATCAGAAAATATTCTCCAATCCCTTCCCTTTCAGCCTAAAGCCAGAACTACTTCTACTACCAACTTACCCTGTTATAGAATGTGAGGCTGTCATTACTAATTGTCTATAAAAATCCACATCTTTCATAGGGAATTTTAGCTAGATTCATCAGCGTTATACCCCAGTTTCCTTTCTAAAATGTAGGTTGACTTCTGCTGATATCATCTGAGATCAATGATGTGGCTGAAATTTTCTGGAGGTTCTCCTGTGGCCACAAGATCCAAGTTGACCTTAGTCATAGGACTGGATGATGATATCTGCAACTGTCAGAGCAACTTTTTCTATGTTGCCTGTGTCCATATGATCTCTCATCATTCAATAGCATAGCCCAGGGATTTTCATGTGATAACAGTGCTGATCCTTCACAGTGGAATTTGGTGTGAATAATGTGCCAGTTTTAGACTTCTGCTTTATGACAATGAGCATACATTTTTCATCATTTGATTTTTCTCTTTCTTCTTTATCTCTGTTCATATTTATCTCTTTCCTTCCTGTTTTTTTTTAAATACAGCTTCTTAATATGTCACCCAGGCTGAAGTGCAGTATGCAGTGGCATAATCACAGCTCACTACAGCCTCGAACTCCTGGGTTCAAGCCATTCTTTCACCTCAGCCTCCTAAATAGCTGAGACTACAGTTGTGCACCAACATGCCCGGCTAAGGTTTTTGTTTTTTGTAGAGACAGAATCTCGCTATGTTGCCCAGGTTGGTCTTGAACTACTGGGTCCAAGCAATCCTCCTGCCTTGGCCTTCTAAATTGCTGTGATTACAGGCATGAGTAGCTGCGCCATTTTCCCCATGATTTCCTTCCTTTCCTCACCTGCTGGAAACCAGATATGGTGATGCCTCAACTTCGATCATGTTGATAATGCCATTGGAACTATGTGTGGCGTATCAATAACTAAAAGGAGCTCGAGTCCTAGAATGGTTTTGAGGAGTGCTATTAAGACACTGATCACGCCTGTTCAACTGCTCCGTTACGTGAGAAAATCGTAACTCCTTGTTCTCAAGCTGCTGTGTTCTAAGGCTCACCCTACCAGGACACAAACCAAGTGGAGAACAAACCCAGCACGAACCTTCATAGGAGCTAACACGAAGATGAAGCATAGTAAGTTCAAAATTTCACATTAACTGAAATCTGAAAGAAAATGTAAACTAGGCATATTCTAATTAATGGAATCAAAACAGAAAACTTTTTCTCCCCAAATCCTCTCACGCGAGCTGAGGATAACAAAATGAAAGACCAGTGAAACCATTTCTACAATGACAAAAAAATATATATAGGAGGACTGTCTTTTCCTTGATGTAAAATATCAATACCCATGAATATCAAATCTAAGAATATTAAAAAGAGAATATAATAACCTGAGTTACAAGTTTGTCTAATGACAAATTCAGAACCACCATGCTGCCACAGAAAACTTAGTAAGAATAATGGTCATTAAGTGAGTTTTGTTATTTTCTTTATACTTAGTTGTATCTACATTGTAGCCAAGATAAATGCAATTTGTAAGTTTTACAGGACAGTTGAAGGAGGAGAGTTAAGTGATAGCATTCAAATAGCCCATCAAACTTTCATTCTTTTTCTATGGGGGATAATTACCTGTGGTTAGTAAGTAAACTTCCCTAGAGTATTGTTAGTATTTTGTGTGGTTTGGAAAATAGTCTCAAGGTTGTTCCTAAAAGGGTGGGAAATGGGGAAGAGATGGAGGAGTCCTCCTTTCCTCACAGTGATAGCAACCTCTAATTCATTCTCCGGAGGCCAAATCTAGTCACACTAATCTGTTAACTAAGAGAAAGTGGCCTAGAAAAGAAAAAAGAATCTTGAAAAGAGGTAGTATTTGTTTTATGGTGAACTTAGAAACAGATACATCTTTTTTACTCCATGTCTTAAAGGCCAACATATAATATATATATATATATATATATATATATATATATATATATATTTCAGAATATATATATTATAAAAAATATATATATTTCAGAATATATATATTATAAAAAATATATATATTTCAGAATATATATATTATAAAAAATATATATTTCAGAATATATATATTATAAAAAATATATATATTTCAGAATATATAATGAAAAAATATATTTTTATATATAATGAAAAAATTATATATATTATGAAAAAAATATATATTTTATATATATTATAAAACATATTATACATATATTTGATGAAAAAATATATATTACATATATTTTTTATGGAAAAAATATATTTTATATATATATTTGATGAAAAAAATATATATTTTATTTGGAACTGATTTGATGGTTTTAAATTCTCGCTTTCTGACTCATAGTGTTTCTTATTAACTCTTCTCTGTTGTGCTTGTTCATCTAATTAATTATCTTACCCTCTCTCCTGTGTTCTGGTTTCTAATAGGTTTCCTTTTCACCACTCACTGGATAGCCAAGAGTATCTGGCAATAAGAATCGGGTTTATTTGGAAAGTGTACTTGAACTGTAAGGGATGCAAAGATCCTGAACTGTAACATCATTCTAGAGATGACAAGACTGAGGCTTAAAGATGGAGAAAGCCCATTACCATTGTCATTAGAGAACGTGTGGCTGAGGGAGGACCAGATACCAGATCTAATCAGGAGTTATCAGCGGAACTATGTTATCCGCATACAATCTTCAAAGACGTTTTCCTACCTGGTCTCTTTCTTCCTTATTGCACATGGCCATAAATGTAATATTTGTCAAGGACTTCTCCAGTATTAAGTATCTAAAAGAAACAAGCTTCTATCAACTTATTTTGCAAAAGTTGACTTTTACTTACCAATAGGTAAAAGTTATTGGAAGATTATGACTATAAAAAAAATGGCCCAGTTTTCCTAAGTATGACTCCAGTTGTTATTTTTACTCACCTAAATCTTAACCATTTACTAAATTCTTCCACCAGTGAGCCACCCCAAGCTATTCTAGAAAACCGTTTCTTCCTCCCCTTTATTCCTAATACAGAAGGGAACATATGTATCATATATATGGATGTATATATGCTAAGTTGACAATGGAATAAGATTTTTTTTCCTCTTGAGTGGCTTTTCAGTTTCTTCTATGCTTTTCCCTTAACTTTTGTATCAGTAGTCAGTATATTTCTTAGAGCCAGAATCTGTGTCTTGTATATAGTATTGATTGCCCCATAACTCATGAGTAGAGTAAGCTTACCTTTGTTGAGTTCTCACAATGTGCTATGTATTCTGCAAAACATTTACAGATACCATTTCATTTAATCTTTATGAAAAACCCCTTGAGGTAGGGTTTATTACTCCCATTTCACATAAGAAGAAAACTAAAGTACAGTGCAAACACCCAAGAGAACTTCTCCAAGAACTAAAATATAATGAACCGTAAAACACAATTAAAATAAGATTATCTGCTCCTGACAGTGCTTGTTCTACTAAATGATATCAGCTGTCCTTATAATTTGGCACACATCAGGAACTTAATAAGTTATAAGAATTACAACTTATTATATGAATATGTAAATATTCCTGAATTTATAATATATGAGAATATATGTATATATGTATCATATATATCGACGTATGTATGTGTCTTTATAATTGTGAACTTACAGGCATGATTCAATCTAAAGACTTTCTTTCTGAATGGTTATGGTTAGGATTTTAAAAAGACCTACTACAATTTTTAGTTTGAGCAGTCTACATCTGTATTTTATATCTAACTGATGTTTTGCAAGGGAAGACTGTACTCAGGGATGTTAGCCAGTTCTCAAAAAATCATTTGCAGTCGCTTTATGCATTGCCTAAGAATAGTTTTCAATGTATGATTTAACATAGAGCTGGTAACACAGACTTTAAATCTAGGGTACATTTAATAAATAAAACTTTGACCATTAAATAGGAAATAATTTTAATCATGAAAATGCATCTAATAAATTTGAGATATAACGCTTACCAGAGTATTTTTCTTCCAACCTATATTGTTGACAGATGATCTTTTATAAACAAGCAACAATCATAAAGCTTGCAGAAAACGGTATTCTCTTATATAGGATTATTTAAAAACTTTCATCATCGTCTACCTATTCAATGCTCTTATTCAAGCATGTTCAAGCATGTCCACCAGTTAATGTTAAAAGTTGTAATGTTTATGGGCAACTAAATATTTCTGCAAATATGTTTGGCACTTGAAAGTTGGAATATAATGAGCAGACTTTGTGGCATTGTTCTGGGAAAAGTGAAGTCACATAAACACTCACAGTAGCAATGCGAAATCATCAATATTCAAGGCAGAGCTCAAATACTCTACAGCAATGAAATTTTATGAACAAAATGAGAGTCTAATCTACCAATCCAATCCAGGGACAGTGACTTCCTTAGAATAAATTTTTAAAAATTAGTTCAAGTAAACATTAATAGTCTCATTTTATAGTTAATATAGTGTTTATGAAAATTAAGGGTATTTGTTATGTAGATGAGTACAATAAGCACTAACAGCTTTTAGCAGACAGTATTTTGGAGAATGGGCTGAGAAAGTGTTCCAAATTATCATATCTCTGTAATAGCAATGTCACAATTTTCTAGTATTTAATAATAGTAATATAAAATTTATTGTAGTTTTTCAAATTACATTAATGACTTATATGTATATAAAATTAGTTAATATTTAATGACAATGATTAGATAATAAAGTTGTACATAGTAATATTTCATTAAAGAATCTTTTATACTCGCTAATGTATTATCAATAATGTAATAATTTATTAACATTATTCCAGGTAGAAGAGACTAGTTTTAAGATCGTATGATGGAATTGTAATGGCCTTTGGATAATGTGCTTTTTGCTAAACCAAGACCGGGAAAGTAAATGGGAGCTTAATGGTGTAACATCAAAATAACAAATATTTAAGAAGATGGAGAAAAATAGGGTTAAGGAGAGAGTGTTTTAATGCTCATTGATTTGAACTGCTTTTCTGTTTCACTACTTTGCAGTCATAAAACTAGATTCAAATAGAAATATCCATCTTGATATTTTTACATAATTAACCTTAAGTAGTTGGATACAGTCCATTCAAAAAATTCTAATATTTCTTGTTCCACTGAACTGATCTCTGCACCTAGTTCAAAAGAAATATTTAGTCAATAGTCACCATTTAACACATATTTGTTAAGTCTGAAGCAATATCTATCTGTGCTCAAAACAGGGAATGCAGTGGTCAAAAATTTAGACGGAAATGGTGCTCTCACTGAGTTCATAGCCTTGTGTACAGCTCTCTCTCCCCTCTCCTTTTTCTCTTTTAATGTATTAACAGCTAAGATGTAACACAAAAGAACTTGTGTCTAGTATAAGCCCTCCTAGCCATTACCACAGTGCCTTCATCTCAGCAACACTCCTAGAGAGGAAATTCACTGAAACTCACAGTACCCTTATGGTATGCAATAGCTGTGTACTTTTGCTTATTTCCAATTCTGGTTTCTCGACTACACAAAATTTCTTCCTTGGTGCCTTCTTTCCCGCCACCACCTCCTCCTTTCGTTCTCTCGTTGTCTTTATTTTATCTTTCCTCTTCTTTTCCTTTCTCTCTCTTTCCCTCTTTCTCTTTCTTTCTTCTCCTACTTCCATCTTTTTTCTTCCCTTCTGTTTTCCTTCTCCATCTTTATCTTTTCTTCCCCTTTGTCTTTCTCTTCCTCTTCTTCCTCCTCCTTCCCTTTCCTCTCCACTCTTCTCTCTTTTGTCTGTCTGCCTTTCTCTCTCTCTCTCTCCCTCTTCCCTCCCCATTTCCTATTATCTTTTAATCCAGAGACTTACGGATATGATACGAAGTTGAGCTCTAGAAACTCAGTATTATCAATGCTGATATGAAGCCACTGTAAGTAAGTGCTTCAACTGACTTGTGAGGCATGTACAGCACTGTTGAGTATGATTAGAAAAAGTAGGAAGATCACATAAGAGGAAGGACTGTATCCTTTTTTATACTACATCAACATTCAATGGGCATTGCTTCAATTCTTAAGCTCTCCATCCTCAAGGAAATAAAACTGCCTACTTGAAAGATAATGACATGAATAAACAGAGATAATTCAAGCTATTGGTTTGATACAACCAAGTTGGTTTGTAGCAATTTCTGAACTCGATTTTTACACTGTGCACTACCCCAAATAATGGGTTAAATGTGATTATGAAGATAAACTTTTTCTGTACATGTTAATATAATTGAATATATGCTTCCTTTAACAGAGTAAGCCTAATTTACAATATCATTTTAAATAAAAGTGAAAAAGATAGATTTCTAGACTGGTTTCCTGACAGTTGTCTTATTTTAAAAATAATTCCCAGCAATATACATTTGGTTTATGCAAGGCTAGAACATCATTGAAATAATACTTGTGTAAGCCATTTCTATAGTTAAGCATTACCTACTGTTCTCAATTAATTGATTAAAATAGTAGCAGCTACCAGGAATCCCCTGAATACCATCCAAGTTCCTGTATTTTTTTTTCCAGAAGATGTTTTAGTTTTTTTAAACACTTATTTAGAAGAAAAGTTGAGGACTAATCTCAACAGAATTTTATGACCTAAAATTATTTTAAAATTATCGTTATTGTATCATGCCCATGAACATTTTAGGAAGACATAAATCAGCTTGTCTTTTTATTTGAATCAGTAATTCTGTTGCCAGGAACTCATGTGATGACATGATTTATAAACAATGATGCACTTACAGACACAACAAGAATAAAAAATTGTAGAATTAAATAAAAAGCAACATATTATTAATTTATATAAATCATATTAAATTATGGTTTTTAATGCTTGATAATCTATAGATTGGGAAATATCCCACATGTAAGTTCTAGGTATAGTATACTTTATACCTACCCATTACTGTTAACCACTGCATTTCCAATAAACAGATTTTAAGTGATTCTCAGGTCTAGGTTGCCTTGAGAACCACAATACTCACTTCATTCAATAGCCCTAAAGTTCAGGACACTGAATTCAAATTTAGATCATGGTTGACTGCTTTAAGCTCATCAGCTAGTAAATATTTTAACAGTTATTTTCCTCAATAAAATGTAACTTAATATGAATGGACATGAAAAGAAGACATGTTTCTCTTGAGGCACCAATAGGTTGTTGAGTCCTGTGCCATGGATTTCCCTTGCCTTCTGTATTGCACCTTAATAGAGGTTAGCTAAGCATTAGGGCTTCAAGCAACCCAACGGAGGAGCCCGTACTCTAGATTATGGTATAGCCACAGGAGTTTTAAATAAATTTACAGTTCTGCTTTTCAATATGGTGGCCATTAGTCACATGTCGCCATTTAATTTAAATTGAGTTTTCTTTTTTTAAAAAAATCATAACTGTTATTACACTGGCTACATGTTAAATGCTCATAGTTACATGTGGAAAAGAATTTAGGCCTTTATTATATTAATTAGACCTATTTAACTGTTCTTTTTTTTAATTTTTATTTATTTCTTTTCTTTGAGATGAAGTCTTACTCTGTCGCCCAGGCTGTAGTGCAGTGGTGCGATTTCGGCTCACTGCAACCTCTGCCTCCCTGGTTCAAACGATTCTCTTGCCTCAGCTTTCTGTGTAGCTGGGATTACAAGTACCTGCCACCACATGCAGCTAATTTTTGTATTTTCAGTAGAGATGGGGTTTCACCATGTTGGTCAGGCTGGTCTTGAACTCCTGACCTTGTGATCCAAGTACTACGGAGTTGAAAACCAACAAATTTACTTCAAAACTCAAGATACTTTAGTGCTTAGCCAAAGTAAAATCAAAATAGCTCTTAACAGATCAGTAAGGTCTGCAGGCAGAGACCTCTGAGGCTGCTTTATTTTATTTGCCTTGATTTCAATATTATTTATGAATGCACTTTGTCTCATTAATGGGATTCTTCTTTAGTGTCTGCTTTTGCAGTGGCTTTCCACTTTACAGATGACAAAAATGAAGAGCAGAAGCATCATTCAATTAAAAAGAAGTAGCTATTAAATAATAAAGTTAAAATTTGACAGGACCCAGATTAGAGTTGGTCTATGTTAGGAAATAGAAAATGGGTACACATTATTATCAGAGGGAAGTAGGGGGGTCCCTTTAACATACTATTCAAAAGCAGTAATTTGGTCAAGGGTTCTGGAATGGCAGCATGAAGAGCTACATTGCCCAGTGCAACAGGTGAGAGCTGTTTTTGAAAGTGGCCCTAGGGGTGAACAGCAAAGGAAGAAATATCTGTTCAGAAACTTATATGAAAATAGGCAAAAAATGCAGGAGTCTGTAATATTTGAATTAAGACTACAATGGTTTCTTGTTCCCCACAGCAATCAGAACAAGATATTTTTTCTTGGGAAAAGCAGGATGTCAGTGTTTCTTATTCCATCCCCGTTACCTGCTGCAAAAGCTAAGTCCCAAGTGACCATAGTTGAGAGTTCTAGACTGCCTTCTTCTTCTCAGACACAACGGGTGAAAGAAAAGTTTCTACATTAGATGGAAAGTGTTTTACATCACATTTTACTACTCCCTCCCCAGCTCATGAAGTAGTGACCCCATGCCACAAGAGACAAGCTGAGAAAGGCCCAGGCTTCCACCTTCTCTCCGTGGTGCACTCAGCTATAGAGTAAGAATTTGACTTCCAGCTTGATATTCTTCCCACTTTGAACTCCAGAGATTGTGGCTGACGAATGAGTCTATTGAAAGGTTAACTTCTAATCTGTTCCCAAAGGAACTGATTTAATTAGCAATTGACACTGAAGAATTTCAAACCTAAAGGTGCTATCAAAAATAGTGGAAGTTAAGGTTAAACGCAATCGGGACCAGCCCAACTGCAGGTCTGATAATTTGCAGAGAAAAATCAGGTAACAAAACAGCTCAGATGAGACTTCATGGGGTTAGAACAAAAATCAATCACTGCTCATAGAAATTATTCCTTCAGGGCTGGGTACAGAGGCTCATTCCTATAATACCAGCATTTTGGGAGGCCAAGGTAGGAGGATCTTTGAGACTGGTAGTTCAGGTCCAGCCAGGGCAACATAGTGAGATCCTTTTTTTGCAGAAAATTCAACAATTAACTGGACATTGTACATATGCCTGTAGTCCCAGAATTTTGGGAGACCAATGTGGGAAGATCACTTGACACTGGGAGTTTGAGACAAGCCTGGACAACAAAATGAGACCCCCATCTCTACAAAAAAAATCAAATAACAATAACTGGGCATGGTGGTTCAAGCTTGTAGTCCCAGCTACTCAGGGAGGTTGAGGTGGGAGGATCACTTTATCCAAGGAATTTGTGGGTACCATGAGCTAAGATTACACCACTGTATTCCATCCTAGTCAACAGATTGAAACTCTGCCTCAAAATATTTTATTTTATTTATATTTTATTTCTTCATAAGTGCCAGATTTTCAAGTGATTTGTTTGTAGAGTGATGTGTGCCCCCGGGCATTGTTAACAATGCAATTAGTCCTCAATTAATAGAGAAAACCAGCTGAGTAGAGTCAGTGAAAGAGAAGAGAGGCCCTTCCAAACCCATTGTCTCTTTAGGGTGATGTAGGCATACACAAAACTGGGCCTTTCTGGTGAGCCTAAAAAGCTGAATTCTAGGGTGGGTGGGGGAATAGATTTTAACAAAATAACCCAATTCAGTCACAAAAAAATAAATAAAAGCAATAAGCCAATTGGAGAGAGACAATATCAAGAACTGTTACAATGTATTATTTAAAACATCTGCTTTCTAACAAACACAAAAAAAATGTGATGCATCTAACTAAATATAAAAGTACTACCCATACACCAGCACAAAACAAAACAAAAAAACAGGTATAAAAGGAAAATATCTTGGGCCCTCCCAAATCACTACACTAAAGGAAAAGGTCAAGCTGGCAACTGCTTAGAGCAAGCCTGCCTCACATTCTATTCAAAGTCACCCCTCTGCTCACTGACATAAATGCATATCTGATTGCCTCCTTTGGAAAGGCTAAGGAAACTCAAAAGAATGCAACCATTGGTCTCTTATCTACCTAAGACACGGAAGTCCCCTCCCTGCTTCGAGTTGCCCCTCCTCTGCAGACAGAACCAATACTCATCTTGCATACGTTGATGGATGTCTCATGTATCCTTAAAATGTGTAAAACCACGCTGTGTCCTGACCACCTTGGGCACATGTTGCTAGGACCTCCTGGGGCTGCATCTGAACCTCCCGAGTCTGTGGCAGGGGTGTGTGTCCTCAACCTTAGCAAAATAAACTTTCTAAATTAAACGAGACCTGTCTAAAGTTTTTGGTGTTCATACAGGCAACAAAAATTGCCTGTTAGAAAAACTGTATCAGAATTAACAGAAAAGGACCCCACATGAGCCAATATATATTCATGAATGTTAAAAAAAACCAAAGCTAAAAAAGTAAAGGAAGGTATGACACTGTTTCATAGACTAGAAAACATTAATAAAAAGAATATTTTTTAAAATTATTAAAATTGAAATAGAGTTCAAATTGAAGTAGAGTGGAATACTAAGTAACTGAAGTGAAAAATTCTCTAGAAGGACAAAACAGTAGATTTGAACTGGCAGAAGAAAGAATAAGCAAACCAGATGGATCAAGAGATTATGCCAGCTGAAGAGCAAAGAGGAAAAGGACTGAAAAGCAAAAATGAAGACAGCCTCACAGATATACAAGACATCATTCATTACATCAACTATCATGGGAACACAAGGAGGAGAGGAAAGAGAGAAAGCAGCAGAAAAACAATTTTAGAAAACACAGTAGCTAAGATTTCCCACATAAAAATAATAATCTGGCTATAATCCCAGCATTTTGGGAGGCTGAGGTGGGTGGATCACAAGAGGTCAGGAGTTTGAGACCAGCCTGACAAACATAGTGAAACCCTGTTTCTACTAAAAATACAAAAATTAGCTGGGCATGGTGGTGTGCACTTGTAATCCCAGCTACTCGGGAGGCTGAGGTGAGAGAATCAGTTGAACCTGGGAGGCAAAGGTTGTGGTAAGCCCAGATTGCATCACTGCATTCCAGCCTGGGTGACAGAGCAAGACTCTGTCACCAAAAAAACACACACACAAACAACAATAACCTATACATCTAGGAAGCTCAACAAACCACAAGAAAGATAAGTTTTAAAAGATTCACAAGCAGACACAGCATAGTAAAAGTGCTGGATGTTAATAACAAGCACAGCTACTTTCCAGCAGAAACACATAAGGCAGTGAACTATATTCTCAAAGTGGCCAAGGAAAACCAGAAAAAAAAAGTTCTGTTAAAAATTTTATTCTAACAAAGTTATCATTCCAAAATAAGGGCAATATAAAGTCTTTTCAAGATAAACAACAACAAAAAAGAATTTGTTGCTGGGATACTCACCTCATAACAAGTACTACAGCAAATTCTTTAGGCTAAAGGCAAGTAATCTCAGATAGCAACTCTAATACACACGCGCACACACACACACACACACACACACACACCAATAAAGCCAATTACATAATTATCAAACAAAAGAAACTACAAATAAAGCCTATTCTTCTTTTCTTAAATGCTTTAAAAGCCTGTTTGTGTGTGTGTGTGTGTGTGTGTGTGTGTGTGTAATGAATTGTTGGGCTTATAGAGAAATGTAATAAGGGTACAATGTATTTTCCAATACAATGCAACAAGATGGGAGGGAACAGAGCTGTATTTTTCTAAAAATGACTACATATGGAAAAGCGATACTTTTAACAACGTATGTTTTGGGCAAGAACCACTCAGAGATATAATAGATGTAACAGTAGTACGAAAACATGGGGGAAAGAAAATGAAGATATAAAGGAGTGAGATTTCTGAAAATCACTGAAATTCAGCTCGTATAAATTAGCAACTGTTTTTAATAAGTTAATGAACATATGATACACCCTAGAATAATCACTTAAAAAACTCAAAAATATTGTACAAATTAGTAAAGAATTTTGCAGGCTACATTAGAAAATAATTAGTTCAAAAAATAAAGAAATAGGAAGAAAAACAACATGAAGCATATAGAAAACAAAAAATAAAATTACAGGGACAAGCCCAGCTCTATCGATAACAACATTAAATGTGAATAAAGTAAGTGACTCAAGACAGAGAAACTGTCCGGTTGAGTTTTATAAAAAAGCAGTATTCGACTTTATGTTGCCTATGGCACATATACTTTAGATTCAATAATATAGATAAATTGAAAGTGATCAAGACAGTCCTAGTTCAAGAGTAGACATGTATATCAATGGAACAGAACTGAGATTCCAGAAATAAACTCACACATCTATGGTCAATCAACTTTTGACAAGGTGCTAAGAGCATCCAATGGGAAAAATACCTCGTTAGCAAATGGCGTTGAGACAATCGTGTAGCCAAATGTAAAATAATTAATTTGCACCTTTGTATCTCACACCATGTAGGAAAAAAATTGAAATATATACAAATTGATATATCTAAACAGTAGAGCTAAACATATATATTTCTTGCATTTCTTCAAAGAAAAGAGGACAATCTTCATGAATTTGGCAAAGGATTTACTGTTACTGTCTACATCATGAGTAACAAAAATACCAATAATTAAACTTTACTAAGCACTATTGTGAGTCAAAAGACACCATCAAGAAAATGAAAAGACAGTGGGACACGATGGCTCATGTCTGTAATTCCAGAACTTTGGGAGGCTGAGGCAGGTGGATCACAAGGTCAGGAGCTCAAGACCAGCCTGACCAACATGGTGAAACCCTATCTCTACTAAAAATACAAAAATCAGCTGGGTGTGGTGATGTGCACCTGTAATCCCAGCTACTCAGGAGGCTGAGGCAGGAGAATCACTGGAACCTAGGAGGCAGAGTTAGCAGTGAGCTGAGATGGCACCACTGCACTTCAGCCTGGGCAACAAAGAGAAACTCTGTCTCAAAAAAAAAAAAAGAAAAGAAAAGACAACCCACAGAATGATAAGACATGTATTCACAATATTTAAATAACTTTCACCGTGGTAATGCTTGCAACATATCAGCAAATATCCTATAATCTACTCAATTGTTCGTTTCTTTTTTTTTCAGACAGGTTCTCCCTTTGTCACCCAGGCTGGGGTGCAATGATGTGATTATAGCTCACTGTAACCTAAAACTCCTGTGCTCAAGCGATCCTCCTGCCTCAGCCTCCTGGGACTACAGGCACCTGTTCCACAGTCAGTTCATTTTTTTTTTTTTTTTTTTGAGACTGAGTTTCGCTCTTGTTACCCAGGCTGGAGTGCAATGGTGCGATCTCGGCTCACCGCAACCTCCGCCTCCTGGGTTCAGGCAATTCTCCTGCCTCAGCCCCCTGAGTAGCTGGGATTACAGGCACGCGCCACTGTGCCTAGCTAATTTTTTGTATTTCACCAAGTTGACCAGAATGGTTTCGATCTCTTCACCTCGTGATCCACCCGCCTCGGCCTCCCAAAGTGCTAGGATGACAGGCGTGAGCCACTGAGCCCACCCCCACTTTTTTTTTTTTTTTTTTTTGAGAGATGGGGTCTTGCTATGTTACCCAGGCTGTTATTCACCTCCTGGCCTCAAGTGATCCTACCCAAATTTGGCCTATCGAAGTGCTGGGATTACAGGCATGAGCCATCACACTAAGCAAACTGACACTTTAAATGGGGATAATTGTATGATATAGGAATTGTATCTCAATAAAGCTGTTTTTACAAGTAAAGAAAATAAAGAATAGTAATTTTATGATAAGTGGCTAATGAGGTGAGAGATTGATTAAACTAGGGCAATATAGGATAAATATTAAGAATTCCACTTAAAAGACCATGAGAATTATTTTCTAGTGAAGTAACAAGTATAATTATTCAAATCTGTCATTATTTTCAAACATAACTTTTCAGATAAAAATAAAAATACATTTATTTATTTATTGCATGTTTGCGATGCTTCAGCTTCATTTAAGCTTAGGTACTCAGAAATAGTTTTATGTGTCCACAAGGAAATTGCAACAAATCACAAAACTGGATGCAATTAAATGTCTGAAAATATGTGAATAGGTAAATAAATAATTGTGCATCAACTCTATTAAAAGCTGTAACATAAAATTTATAATTATTATGACCATCAAAAAAAGAAATACTCAAACACAGCAAATAGAGTACAAGACTGTAAACACAATATGATTATAACTATGTTAAAGGTTTAAGAAGCGTAAACAGCTACTATTAACTAAATACTAATTCTGTTAGAGGATGTACTAGAAGCTTTAAAGATGTTATAAAATTAATCTCTCTAAGACACTAAATGCCATACATTTTAAGATGCACCATCAAATTATTACCAATTCTTGGAGAGAAGGAAGGAAGAAAATAAAGCAACATAAAATGTTAAATTTATGCATTAATTACCTAATTATTTTTAATTTTTAACTTATTGTTTCCAAAGAACAAAAACATCATTTTCCAAGGTTACTTTCCAAGGTCGGATGTTTATTCCCCAATTCCTTCAGTGAGGTTTCGCCATACATTTGTACTATGGACTAAATTGTGTTCCCCCCAAAATTCTTATACTGCAGCCTTAACAACAATGTGAAAATATTTGAAGATAGGTCTTTTAGGAGTTAATCAAGGTTAATGAAGTCAAAGGATGTGGTTATAGGATTGGTGGCCTTATAAGAAGAAAAAGAGTGTTTCTCTCTCTCTCTCTCTCTCCCCCCCTCTCTCTCTCTCTTTCTCTTCCCCCCTCCCCCCACCTCCCTGTGTGTTTTTGTCTCTCTCTCTTCACATTGCTGAGGGAAGGCAATGTAAGGACAGGGAGAGAAGGTGGTGACTATCTCTAAGCCAGGAAGAGAGCTCTCACCAGAAACTCAACTTTTTGACACCTTAATTGTTGACTTCTCAGCAATTTTTTAAGCCAGGGAGAATGTATTATTTTTTATGGAAGCCCAAGCCAACTAATATAATTTGTAATAGAGTTGTATGTTTTTGGGTGTGTGGGGGGGGTCTAAGCCTTTATTCAGCCTTAGAACCCCCAGACATCCTGGTTGATTGTTGTTAAATTTTCATAAATTAAAGTTTATCTTTGTGATTCTATGTATTTTGCCAAGTGCAGAGTCATGTATCCACCACCTCAGCACCATACAGAGCAGTCCCATTACCCAAAAAATTCCCTATCCATTCCCTTTGTAGTCAACACCTCCTCTACTGGAAACATCTAGAAAGTAAATCTGTTCTATGTTTGTATTTTCCAGAGTGTCATGATAGTAAACTCATACAATACATCCTCTTTTGGATCTGGTTTCTTTGATTTAGTAAAATGTATTTTGGATTTATCCATGTTGTGCAACATGAAACTGCAGTTTATTAATTTATTACTTAATAGTACTCTATTGTAAGGATACAACAGTTTGCTTAGCAATCCACCCGTTGAAGGAGATTTTGCTTGCTTCCAGAGTCAGGGAACTTAGAAAATATAATCCATATAAACACTGTACTGTAGCTGGCAGATTTGTTTCTTATGGAGATATGGGTCAGCAATTCTGAGCTATATTACATGTGCACTGGGGTTGAAAATATAAGTAAGTGAATAGTCAGGGTGGAATCTGGTTTCTCTATGGGGAAGAAGAGAAGTTATGAATAAGTCAGGGGAGGTTAGAATGAATCCTTGTGTTACTGGCTTACAGTGGAGACACTATGAATTCATGTTTAACATAGAACCATTTTAACGTTTCCTTTTTCTACTTTAATTGGCTATTCCTTTTTTTAAAATCTTCTTCACATAAAAGCATAAGTTATTGGTTTTAGACCCATCTTTTCAAATAGAAATATTTACCTTCTTAAAAGAATTCTCAAAGTACTTATTTTACCTCTTTTTCTAAAATTTTGATATGGTGAGTTTCCAGTATTATTCAGATTGCAATATCTCAAATTTCTACTTGTCTTCATTAGTACATAGATTACTTAAGTGTATTGTTCAATATTCCTTCTAAGTATCTTATTACTTTAACATCTGTACTTCAATACTGTTACGGTCAGAGAATATGTTCTGTGGTTTCAATTATTCAAAATGTTTGAAGAATCAGTATAAAGTCTTTCAGCTTTTGTTATTTTCACTTGAAAGACTGTATTCAGCAGCTGTTGGGTACGATTTCTGTAAATATTATGTAAGTTTAAAATAGTATTGTTCAAATCTTCTGCATCTTCATTGGTGTTTCTTTTACTTCTCCACCACTTACTTAAAGACGAAGATTATTACAATCTCCAACTGTCATGGTTGATTTGAGTATTTCTTTCTTACCCAAATTTTGGTTCCTTATTTTGAATCAACGGTTTTTGTTATTTACACTGTGCTGTGTCCCGAATGTCTGTGCCTCTCCAAAGTTCATCTGTTGAAACTCTAATCTCTAATGTGATGGTTTTTTGGAGGGCCTATGGAAAGCAGTAATGTCATGAGGGTATATTCTACATGAGACCAGTGTTTTCATAAGAAGAGAAACTGGGAAGATGACCTTTCTCTCTGCCACGTAAGGAAATAGCAAGAAGGCATCCATTCCAAACCAGGAAGGGGGCCCTCACCAGGAACTGAATGGGCCGGCACTTTGATCTTGAACTTCCTGCCCTCCAAAAAATGTGAGAAAAAAAAATGTCTGTTGTATAGGTCAGTCATCCCTAACTTCTTTGGCTTCATAGAAGACAATTTTTCCACAGACCAGAGTTGGGGGATAATTTTGGGATGACTCCGGTGCATGACATTTATTGTGCACTTCATTCCTATTACTACATTGTAATATATAATGAAATAATCATACAACTCGCCATAATGTAGAATCAGTGGGAGCCCTGAGCTTGTTTTCCTGCAACTAGACAGTCCCATCTGGAGGTGATGGGAGACAGTGACAGATCTTCAGGCACTAGATTCTCATAAGGAGCACACAACATAGATCCCTCGCATGCACAGTTCACAACAGGGTTAGCGCTCCTATGACAATCTAATGCTGCCGCTGATCTGACAGGAGACAGAGCTTAGGCAGTCATGTGAGCCATGGGGAGCGGCTGTAAATACAGATAAATCTTTGCTGGCTCACCCACCACTCACCTCCTGCTGTGTAGCCTGGTTCTTGACAGGCTGCAGACAGGGACTGCTCTATAGCCCAAAGGTTGAGGACCCTTGGTTTAGGCCACCTGCCCTGTGGTATTCTTGTTATAGCAGTCCTAAGATGCATAGTTAGGATTGCTATGCCAGTTTATACCATTCTCTTTTCTTTTCTTTTCTTTTTTTCTTTTTTTTTGACATGGAGTCTCACTCTGTCGTCCAGGCTGGAGTGCAGTGGCACAATCTCAGCTTACTACAGTCTCCACCTCCTAGGTTCAAATGATTCTCCTGCCTCAGCCTCCTGAGTAGCTGGGATTACAGGTGCCTGCCACCATGCCTGGCTAATTTTTTAATATTTTTAGTAGAGGCAAAGTTTCTTCATGTTGGCCAGGATGGTCTCAAACTCCTAACCTCAGGTGATTCACCCACCTTGGCCTCCCAAAGCACTAGAATTACAGGCGTGAGCCACCACACCCAGCCACCTTTTTCTTTAATAATTATAAAATTTCCTTGTTCTCATGTGCTAATCTTTGTATTGAAGATTATATTATTTGGTATTAACACAGCCATTGCAGGTTTCTTATGATGATTTTATTGAATGTCATGTTACTTTCCTTTTGATCTCTGTGCCTTCATATATAAACCGTAGATCTTATACAAAGCATATAGTAGAGCTTTACTTTTTATACTGACTAATTAAAGCCTTCTAATTTTTGTGGTGAGTCTATTTACTTTAATTATTGATATGTTTGTGCATGATCCTCCCATCTTGTAATTTGTTTTTATATGCCTTATTTTATTTATTTATTTATTTATTTTTTTTTTGAGACAGAGTTTCGCTCTTGTTACCCAGGCTGGAGTGCAATGGCGCGATCTCGGCTCACCACAACCTCCGCCTCCTGGGTTCAGGCAATTCTCCTGCCTCAGCCTCCTGAATAGCTGGGATTACAGGCATGTGCCACCATGCCCAGCTAATTTTTTGTATTTTTAGTAGAGATGGGGTTTCACCATGTTGACCAGGATGGTCTCTATCTCTTGACCTCATGATCCACCCGCCTTGGCCTCCCAAAGTGCTGGGGTTACAGGCATGAGCCACCATGCCCGGCCCTATATGCCTTATTTTTGTTTTGTTTTTCTGTCCCTCTTTCCTTCGTTTGGGTGAATTAATTAAATATATGCATATACACCCTTTGTATTTTGGACCTCCTACTGACATTCTGGCTGAAGCTATTGTTTTAGTGGCTGTACTATAGATTACAATATGCATCTTTGACATACCACAGTATCTTCAGATAATATTTTAGTATTTCATCAACAATGTTGGGATATTACAAATTATAGTTCATTTCTCCTCAACTTTGCACTTTTTGGCATGAATTTCATTTCTACATATGTTATAAATCTCATAAGATATAGGTGTTGCTTTTTCTGTTAAACAGGTAACAGTCATTTAATGAAGCTTAAAATACAAAAAAAAAATAGTCTTCTTTTTTAAACTACTTATTTCTCTTTTCTGCTGCTCTTTCTTTCTACCTACTGGGACTTACTTCTGATATTGTATCCCTTAATAATAATTGCCAGGCATGGTGGCTCATGCCTGTAATCCAAGCATTTTGGAGGGCAAGGCAGGTGGATCACCTGAGGTCGGGAGTTCAAGACCAGCCTGACCAACATGGTGAAACCCTGTCTTAAAAAAAAAAAAAAAGGAAAGAATAATGAAGCTCTGTAATTATTTTTTGTAATTAAGACAAATTTTCTTAGTTTTGATGATTGTGAATATGTCTTTTTCACCTTCCGCTCTGAAGTGCCTTTTTATTGCCTGTGGAATTCTAGGTTGTGAGGTCATTTTTGTTTACTTTCAGTACTTTAAAGATGTTCTTCCATTATCTTCTATCCTACATTTTGTCTTTGATGAGAAGTCAGCTGCCATTCTTATCATTGGTTCCCTGATTAAAAATAGCTCATTTTTTACCCTCTGGCTGATGTAAAATGTTCTCTTTATTTTTAGGTTTCAGGATTTTACAGATGGTATAACTAGATTGCTTTGTCTTTGTGTTCAACCTTAATATTTGATGAGTGCTTTTTTTTGGTACATTGGTATTTTAAAATCAATCAGGTTTTAGAAACTTTATTATCTTTTGAGGTATTTCCTCTTCTTTTTTCTTTATTTCCTCTGATTTGGGAGCTTTACTCTCACATTTGCTATATAGTTTAACTTTGTTCTGCCGATCTTGAGGAGTTTTATATCATTTCTGTTTGGATTTTTTTAAGTTGACCTATTGAAGTTCACTGATGGCTCTGACAGATTTTAAGGTGGTCCTCAGGAGCTCCTCTTCCTGGTATCCACACCTTGTGTAAGCCCCTTTCCTTGAGCCTTTGAGTGTGGTTGGGACCTGTGATATGGTTTGGATGTGTGTCTCCTCCAAATCTCATGTTGAAATGTGATCCCCAGTGTTGAAGGTGGGGCCCAGTGGGAGGTGTTTGGATTATGGAGGCAGATCCTGCCTGAATGGCGTGGTGCCCTCCCTATGATAATGAATTCACACGAGAGCTGGCTGTTTAAAGGTGGGCGGCACGTCCTTCTTTCTCTGGTTCCGTCTCTCACTACTGCTCCCCATTCACCTTCTACCATGACTAAGTTTTCTGAGGCCTCACCAGAAGCAGATGCTGGAATCATGCTTGTATGGCCTGCAGAACGATGAGACAAGTAAACCTCTTTTCTTTATAAATTACCCAGCCTCAGGTATTCCTTTATGGCAACACAAAACTGACTAACAGGATGTGTGACACATGAATGTGATCACATAAGAGTCTGTTATCCACTGTGCTAGAGTTCCTATCTCTCTTCCTCCATCTGCGTCCTTTTCTCTCTTTCTTCCCTGCCCTCCATTCATTGCTGATTGTGGGTTTGGAAGAAGCAAGCTGCTATGAGTCCTATAACTGCTAGAAAATGAATTATGCCAACAAACTGCAGAAGCTTGAAAGCAGATCTTTTTCTTAGTCAAGCTTCTGACAGCAGCATTGTGAGCCCTTAAGCAGGGGATTCATCTAAGCCATTCTCAGATTACTGACTCATGGAAACTACTAGATAATAAATGTGTGTTATTTTAAGCAGCCAAATTTGTAATAAGTGTTACATGGCAATAGAAAACAAATGGGATGTCTCTTTTCTCTGTTGTGTCCAATATGATGCTAAATCCCTCAAATGAGTTTTTCATTTCTGATACCTCTGTGAAATAAAATAGAGTATGGGAACCCCAAACTATTATGACAAAAAGAAAGTTTAAGCTTGAGAACTGAGTCTCACAACACTGCTTTCCTTTTTTTCCCAAACAGACAGCTGTAATTTTGCAACTCTGTGTCATAGCCTCATTTATAAGTCAGGTTCCCACAGTGTTGGAAGGCCTCATATCTCCCCAGATGCTCTCCCTCACAAATTTCTCACCAGAAAGTAACTTATGAGCCTCTACAACTTTCATGGTACACATTTCCCCCACCAGAAGTAGCCCTAAAATTTCAATGTTCTGTTGAGTCTCACCCTGATAATGTCAATTACCAGTTTATTTTCCTAGATATAAGACAAGGATAAGACCAGAAACCATTCTTCCACCTACTCCAAGACAAATTCATGGTTTACTTTTCCCTTAACTCCATATTTTAGCATGCTTACTGTGTCTTATGTAAAATGTAGATTTAAAGAGAGTGAGACAACGCAGAATTGACTTTTTTTCCTACTTTCTCTTTTCACAAGTAAAATGTTGATTTACTCAAGCTAATCAGTCTCATAAGAATGTCACCATCTGCCTCAATGCCTACTTTCCTTCCTTTTCTTATCCTCCTGCTTATTCTTTCCCTTTCAAATACTGAAGATCTCTTGAGACCAGCCTAAGAAAAATAATGAGACCTTCTCTCAAAAAAAAAAAGAAAAGAAAAGAAAAGCACTCAATGGCTGGGCATGGTGGTTCATGCCTGCAATCACAGCACTTTGGGAGGCTGAGGCAGGAGGATCACTTGAGTCCTAAAGTCCAGGAGTCTGAGACCGGCCTGAGCAACCTGGTGAGATTCCATCTCTACCAAAAAAAAAAAAAAAAAAAAAAAAGCCAGGTGTGGTGGCTCATTCCTGTAGTCCAGGCTATTTGGGAGGCTGATGTTGGAAAATGGCTTGAGCCTAGGAGACCAAGTGTGCAGTGAGCCACGATTGCACCACGGCACTCAGCCTGGGTGACAGAGTGTGACCTTATCTCAAAAACTAAAAAAAATTAAGTTTTCAAAACTCCCGTTGGAAAGGTCACAGATGTTTTTGTGACATGTATTTTTCCAGGTGCATCCTCAACCTTGGCTAAATAAATTTCTCAGTTGAGACCTGCCTTAAACACTTTTTGTTAACATCTGATATTTTAAATTATCACACTGTTTTGTGACTCCATCTGAAATTTTCTTATTTGTTCATACATGTGGTCCACCATCTCCCGGATCATCTAATGTATTTTACATTTTTATTTTGAAATTTAACTCTGATAATTCTGTTTTCTGGCTATTTCTCTGTCTACTTTTATTGACTGTGTACATTCTCTTGACTTTGAGTCAAATTTCGCTGATTATTTGTTTTCTGTCAGACATTCTTTTTTATTGTATGTGAGAGACAACGTGTTGAGAAAACAGTAAAGACTGAAATGTTTGTGATTTTACCCCATTAAGGGGTAGGAGTCACCTTCGTTCTATTATTTTTCAGACTACTATTATGCAGGCTGGCTTAACCTAATCTCCGTGTGAGATGCCGGTAGAGATTTTGATGGCTTTAGTTACATTCAGTTTACTACTGGCTAAAATATTTTGAAGACAGTGCTTGTCCTTAGCAGGGCATGGGATCTGAGCACTGGCACAACTCTGGGTGTGTCTTTACATGTTACCTCACAGCCACCAGCTTCCCGAAACGGGAAGTATCTCTGCTTTACAGACCAGGTATCATATTTTTGTAACACTGGTAAAGTCTTCCTTTTCTCAATTCTTGACTTTTACTTTCTATATCCATGGATCTCTCTCAGATCTATTATGCAGACTTTAAGGGACCTTTTTAAGGGGCAAAGCATCGGTATCTTTCAGAAGGATTTCTTTGGATTCTCCCACTTGTCTCCTAACATTCACATACCTATGGCCTTCCCCCTTGGTGAAGGATCCTTATGCCTCAGGTGGGAACCTTTCTCAGTTTCTTTCCCTCTGCCATGCTTTGTATACTACCCTTAAGAATTCAGTGAAGAAATATGGAAAAGAATCAATGGATGTTTGCAGGCTTGCTCCTCAGCTGAGGTTAGTACGGATTCATGTCAGCTCACATGTTCCCATTCAAGTTTGATCAAAGCTTGGCATTCTTCTAGAAATCTCTTTCTATAGTGCATTTCTCCACCTGTTACCACTCTACCATGGTGAAAGCAGCTATGGATCTCTTCTTTTCCAGGAAGTGTTCGTCGCTTACATTTTGGTCTCCAGGCTGATTTCTTTTAACCATGGTTTTGTAGTATTAACCCTGTGATTAGGCTGGAAGCAATAGGCATTCATGAATATTTACATTTTAATAAGAAGTATCAATGCATTTCAGGAATTTGAATCTCTATACATCTGTTATCAAAATTTTACTTTTGCAGTAACCTAAATTGTTCTCCATATTCCCTAAACTCTCACCACAAAATACTTGAAAGTTTGAGGGAGCAGAGCTTGCATTACATGTAGCACTTAAACAATTATTGGGCAGACTTTTTTTCGTTAAGTTAACTGGACCTTAATTAGGTTTGTTGTTCAGTAGCAGGGAGTGTTATTGGAAATGCTCTCTAATCTTGTTCTTCAGCAAATAGAAATTCAGTATATAAAAAGAGAAAAATAAGAAAAAACAAGCATAAGACCATGATAAACCGAAGTGAAGAAAACTGATAGCATTTTTAGAAACCAGCAACATTTAATGAGAGTGAAGCAAACAGCAGAGTATTCGATAAATGAAACCAGACAAGAAAATGCAATAAAACAACTTGATCAAGGGATAAAAGGCCACGATCAGAGAAAACAACCTTATAAAGAAAGCAGTACCGGATTTTCCATAGAGACACTTAGAAGCAGAGAATACATTCAAAAATTCAGTCAAGTTGTAGTATCAGATCTCTATTTTATGAATATGTATCTCATGGAAAGTACTCCTTTTTATTTTCTACAAATGGCAAATGGAGTGGTCAATAAATAACCATGTTTTTATTTATGTAAAGCAAGTCCCCAAAAGAAAAAAAAACTGTTTGCTTGCTTTTATTTACAGTGAGATATAATATAGATAAAGGCTACATTTTATGATAGGCAAAAGAAAATTTAAAGTAGTAATTGTGAAGCAGATGCCATATAATTGGATTAAGTAGTCTTAATGATTTCAAAACTCTTGAATTACTCCTCAAATTACCCAATTTGAGAAATGTACTGAAAATCAGTATTTCTCCTAAGAGGGTTTTACAGATCAAGCTAATGGACTTTATTGAAAAAGTCTGATGTCTCTTATGGCAATTTAGGGAGAAGGGTAGAGTTTTAGGACTCATTACATACATTTTTATAAATGCCAAATTCTACACCCAGATCAACTTTGGTAACCACTATCCCCATTTCTATTCTATTTCTTATAAAGTAATTTATGTGAATTTAGCATTGATAATGATTTTTTAGGGAGCTAAAAACATTAGTATATAATCTTATTTATTCTTTAAAACTGCTCGTTAAGCAGTAAAGTGATGTCTTCTAAAATGGAAAAGATGGCTGTGGATACTTCTTTATATAATGATGTACCCTGCATTTTGCTGATTCATAGATCTTTGTATCTAATCTTAGTGCTTCTTCATTGTACAAAAACAACAGTTAAAGTGCAAATAAAATTTAGAAATTAGCAAACAGCCTTAATTATGCATGCTTGATTTCCTTGTTTGGCTCAGAATTCAATCCTTCATTGTCAGAGTTGCATGCTTATCACATCTTATTTGTTTATACCTGTATCCCAAGCACTAAATACATAGCTTGCACCCAGTAGACACTCAAGAAGTAATTCTGTAATACATAAATGAAAGTTTCTTCTATTGGAAGATAATGTTCATTACATTATATAGTCGTCTTCTTTTTTTACTTACACAGGAAAAAGTATGTATACGTATATACTGTAAACACATATACTTCAGACTTAATATATAACCATAAGTAGTCATATAATAATTAATCACTGATTTTATTATTTGTCAAACATAATTCTTTTCTCTTTAGTGATACTAATCCATTAATTTTAACAGTTCCTTTGTTTAGATACTGTTTCTATGCCCAGTTATTTTCTGTTAAGCACCTGAGAGAGAGGGGATAAATAAATTACCCTGGTCACACAGCTGCTAATGATATTATTGGGATTCAGAAACAGATGATTTTATGCAAGTCCACCTTTTAAAACATTAAACTCTACTGCCTCTCCAACTATTCAAACAAAAATGAGATGCTTGTATGTGAAGACACAATAATACCCTTGTTACTAAATTATTAGGAAATTTCCATATTCATTTTTTAGCACACATATACTACTATATTCAGAAATAAGCATGAGATATACATTATAAGGACATAGAGCATGAGATAGAACTCTATAAGAGGGTGATAGGGGAACTATAGGAAGGACTATAAATTTCTTAAGAAAATGCCGGAATTGCACGGTGATGCAGTACATTCCCACACTATTTGGTGGGAGTGAATGAGAGGCTTTGGATGTGAACATGGGTGTGCCTTTTTCACCTTGCTCGTGATTCAGCAGGTGCTCAATAAATGTGTGAGAAAGCAAGTAGGAAAATGAAGCAGGAAGGGACTCTTGAGGAAGGAGGTGAGGTGGTCTATGAAATGGGAATGTGCTTTTCCAAACCAGAGTTAAGACCCTGTCAGGCAGGGGCTGGTATCTATAATTCTTTCCAAGCCCTTCGTTTTAGGTCTAATGGAATGCAGAGATGTCCTTTTCTAGAAAGAATATTTAATCTGCTTATTTTTTTACAATCATCCAAATAATCTGCCTGGATAGCTGATGTAACATTATTACTAGACAAGAAAAGCAAGGCTTGGAATAATTAAATGAATGAACAGAGGCCACATAGCTCAGTGGGGGGGCTAGGATATTGTACTTGATTTTTTAGTTATAGAACATTATGTTTACAATGGTATATATTAAACTTCACCCTACCCTAAGACTTAATAATAAATAATTAAATATTCGTTCTTAAGTGTCTTACCTTTTGACAAACATGGATCTAAATTTTGAAAAAGCTTTTTCAATGAAACCTAATATTTCTAACCTTTCCTATACTCTCTGGACATATCTGAGTTTCATAAACCCATACAGTTAATCTTTCTATGAAAATCCCTTATGATGTGTTGTCAGAATTTCTTCCCACTTATAGTACCAGTTCAAACAGCTTTTTAGAGATAACTGTAATTCTTAGGAAAGCCTGAGTCCTTTATGGCTAATCCTTCACGTGGCAGCATCATTTACTTTATTTTTAGCCTCATTTAGTTCAAGCGACTGTCTCACTCTGACATCTACAGTGGCTTCCAGCTGTATCTGGTCTCCCAAAGGGACTCTGAAGGGAAATCAGAAATGAGTACTACAGGGTTTGAATGAATTTTCTCTGATTTTTACTAAATATGAAGCTTGCATGTTACATTTCTGGGGATATCCTGATTTCAATCTAGTGATAAATATTGGCATTTGGAGATAGTAAACCAACCATTGTAAATTCTTATTTTGGGTAGAGTTGCACAATCTCAAATATTTATGCAATAATTATTTTGCATACAATTTGTTTTCAGAGAAATTTAGCTTGAACTGGAAACTGATCATTTTCTGGGTCAGCCACACTGAAAGAGTGAGCATGCATGCATGCATCTATTCAATTACAAATTCACATATATCACTATTGAACAAACATACATTTAGCTTCTACAGTATATTAGATGCTAGATTCTGGGAATACATAATGCAGAAAGTGGCTTCTGATTACCAAGCCTCACGGTCTTGTAGAGATAACTTTGTGGAGCAAATCCTTAAAGGGCTTTATTGTTGACAAAGTCACTTGAACTCCAATTTTTACATTTTTATCAATTAATAACTGGAGATTTTTCCCCCTTCTTTACTCCACAGTCTCAAATATTCTAATGCATTGTTTCAATTGTTCATTGGTAGATATTTAAGATTTTATACCCAGAACTCTAAGGCACCGTTTTGATCATGGCTATCATAAATGGGATTACATAACATTTCCTAACCAGTTATTTGAATGTAAATAGCAAAGTTGTTGACTTTATTTTAATTTTGTTTTCAATTACATTACCGGGCTTTTGGATTATTTTTGCCTTTTTAATTTCAGCTGCTTTTGCTGGGTTTCCCAGGGGAAAAAATCATGTAATTCAAAAACAGGAAAAACTGTACTCTTAACTTCCAAAAAAAAAAAAAGAAAAGAAAAGAAAAACCTGTTATTTTGTTCTTTTCTGGTTTTATTAAAGATTACATATAGAATGCAGATCTATAATAATGAGATTAGTCATTCTCATCTTGATTATGTGCATTAAATGCTTTTACTGTTTTAGTATATTATTGTTTGTTTCAACTTTTTCTAAAATTAATTTTATTGCATTAAGGTAATGATTACTTCACTAATATTTTCTAGTAAGTATGGATTTTGAATTTTAAAAATGTCTTTAACGTCTCTTCAAGTGATTTATTTTTGTTGATTCACTGTTTTGATGGATTAAATAATTAGTGTCATAATGTTAAAATAGTCTTGAATGTGATATCTGTATTTTACTTATTCATTGTACAAGTATAGGCTCAAATTGCACAGTAAAGGAGAGTTTAATAAGCAAATTATTATACAAGCAAACTATTTATAAAATGGAGTCAGGTGTAAGGAAACCAGAAAACGGTGGTGTAGTACCATGGGACTAGTAATAGTGGGTAACCTTCACTATCTCTTGGCTGGAAGGGAAAGCAAAACGGGTAAACAGCACAGCTACATGGCCAGGACTGCTTGACCAGCAGTCTGACCCTTATTAGAAAGATGTAATCAACCAACTGTGACATTGTATGAAGGGAGTCAATGGAATGATTTCCTATGTCATCCCTGTCACTCACTGTTTTCTGCCCATGTAACCTGAGGCCAGAGGACAGAAAAGTCCACTGATATGCTTTTCTTTTTTTTTTTTTTTTTTTTGAGACAGAGTATTGCTCTGTCACCCAGGCTGCAGTGCAGTGGTGAGATCTTGGCTCATTGCAATCTCCACCTCCTGGGTTCAAGTGATTCTGCCTCAGCCTCCTGAGTAGCTGGGAATACAGGCACGTACCACCATGCTTAGCTAATTTTTGTATTTTTAGTAGAGATTGGATTATACCACGTTGGTCAGGCTGGCGAACTCCTGACCTCGTGATCCACCCACTTCGGCCTCCCAAATTGCTGGGATTACAGGTGTGAACCACTGTGCCCGGCCCCACTGATACTCTTTATGAGACCCTGATTCTAAGGCACAGAGCTGTGTGGAGCAAGAACCAGAATGAGGAAACAAAGACATCTCTAATCTCTATATCTAGAGTTTCGAAGAGCTTGGTATATTCCAGTCTCTGTACTATATATGATCATTTCCATTATACAACAAGAACTCTAATAAACCAGTAATGTTAAGAATTAATAAAGAAATAATAAAGATCCTGTGTTAAAGTTTGAGTGTGACAACTGTACCTAATAAAGAAATCAATGTGGCTAGAGCTTGGTGAGAAAGGAAGACTGACTTGGGATGAGGATAGAGAAGAATCCAGAAGATATTAAATAGGATTCAAGGGCTTGCAATTTACTGTAAGATGTCAGGTTTTTATTCTAGCTGCAATGGAAGTCTATTGCAAGGTTTTATGTAGAGAAGTGTTATGAGCAGAACATCTGACTTATTTCTTAAAAGAATTCCTGATAAAATCTCTGTACCAGATGATTGATATACGTAAGCCTACATAGAAATAAGTAGGTAATATTCTTTCTCTGAGTATGAATGGTGGGTAGATACGGGTTGGTGGGTGGAGATAGTTTGTTGACTATGTTGTTTTCTTTTTTCCAGGTCTTTGTTTACATCTTCCAGATTTAGGCTGGATGGTTTACATTTTTCTAAATGTGAAGAATGATTTAGAGATGTAATTCGTTATTCTAAACAATTGGTTGTTGGTTATAGTTTTAAAATGCCTTCAGGTATTTGTATTTCTGCATTTTATTTTTGTGTACTTATATTTATTTTCCTGACATATTTACTAGAAACTTTTCTACTTCATCGATGATTATTTTCTTGAAGAGCAACAGTTTTTCTATGTCCAATGTCTGTGTTAATTTTACACTAAAAAATGCTTTTAGTTGTACTGTCCTCATTTTCTGCTGTTTTTTTCCATGAAGAAGACTACTGACTACTATGTTTTTGAGCATAACTTGTAACCTGTTTTTACTCTTATTAGCTTAGTAATAACATTGAAATATTAAAATTTTATAAATTCCATGCTGATTGCACCTCATAGTTTTGACATGTAGTTAAGAGAATACCATTTGTTAACAATATGAAATCAGTTTTATTTTTCTATAGACCCATAAGATATAAGAATAGTGTTTTTACTTTTTATTTTTTCTATGAATCTTTCATTTAAATATGTATTTAATTTAATATTTTTCCAATGTTATTTCACATTAAAAATAACTTTACTATGATCATTTTAGGGTACATTTCCAAAAAGTTTCTAGTCATGTATTTGTGAGATCCAATATGAATATTTACAGATTAAATCTAGCTATTCTTTCTCTGTTGAAATTATGTTGGCTCTTTTCCTGAAAACCAATTGACTACAAATGTGTCAATCTATTCTGGATTCTCTACATGCCTATTTTTACAGTGATAATGTACTGTGTTGTACATTGTATCCTTATACTAAGTTCTACAACCAGGTAGCATAAACCACTGAAACCGTTCCTCCTTTTCAAACTTACATCAGCTATTTTAGTTGTTTTAAAAAACTTTCATATAAAATTTAGAATTCAGCTTCTCAGCTTTCGCAAACTGCATGCTGCAATTTTAACTGGAATTATTTTGAATTTATAGATTAATTTCTGGACAGTATCATCTTAAAAATAGCAAAACTGCCATTCACATGGTATATGTCTCCATATATTTAATGGTCTTAATTTTTCTCAGCCATGTTTTCTACTTTTTTCATTTGGAGGTCTTACACCTCTTTGGTTAAGCTCATTCATAATTATTTTTTCTGTGCTTTCAAGTTAATTCATTACTAGCATCACCCCACATAATTATCACCAGTAATCGATGAGGCCTTCGTAAATGAGAATAGAAGTTATCACCCAATTGTCTTTAATAAATTAAAAAATGTAAAAAATATTTTAAAAAAGTGAATTTCCACTTACAGATTAAATTGTCTAGTACAATATAATTGACATCTGAGTATCAACGGACATAGGATTAAGAGCAAACTATTATTGAAGAACTGGCTTCATCCCTTCCCAATATCACCTTGACAACTTTTTTCTAGTGTATTCTATGAAAATTTTCAATCTGAGATTCAAGTGTTCTACTTTTGTAATATTTTCTTATAGTTTTAAGTTTTTGTGCTGTTACATTGTTTTGTTCTTCTTTTACAGAGACTAAGATACCATAGACCTTGTATCTACTTTGTGTCTTCCATTTCCAGCATATTCTTAGTGAACTGTCAAACTGTTTTGTTTAATTCATTTTTACTTAGTCATACTTTTTTCTTTCATTCTACTTATTAAATTTGTATGAGTCTATTCAAACTCATAATTTAAAAAATACAAGGCACCTCATTTCTGAGATAATATTTTTGTTTTTCTTTTGTGTCTAAGTTCAGTTAGTTCTCTTCATTTCTCTCTGCTTTTAAAAATCTATTAATGTTCTTAGTATTTTAATTTCAAATTTTTTTCTTAATATTCTCAAATGTTTGCTTGATGACTCTTTTTTTTTTCCTTTTTTCCTGCAGGAATTTTCTTCCATTGAGAGTTTTTGTCGTTGTTTTTCTTTTCGCAAGACATCTGGTGGACTTATTAATTCCTCTCTTGTTCGTATATGTGGCATTTTAGGGTTTTGTAAAATTTCTAGTTAAATATCACCCTCTTCCATTTGTATTGCAAAGTCTAGATACATCAGTGGATTTGTTTCATTGATGGGAGAATGAATAGTTCCTCCAATTTTATGGCTATATTTTGTTGTGTAGAACTGTACATTTTCTTTTGCTTTTTTACTCTTCACAAATCAATTGCCAAAGGATGCTGCTCTTTTTCATTTTGACTTTTTTATCCCCCAGAATTTTGCTTGTTTTATTAAAGGCAATTTTATTTTCATGTAATTTTCTGACTTAGACCCACAGTAACTGGAGCATGATATAGACAGAGTCTACTACCAGAAAGACTCTCATACAAGGAATTGTATACGGTATTTAATATTTCTGTCTAGTTGCCTAACATTCATTACTTAATATATCTTGGGTGGAGATCCAGGAATCATCTCCCCTTTAGTTTCTGGTCACAGTGGGGCTCTTTCTATTTACCTGATCTGCTTGTCACCGCTACTCCTATCAGCCCCTCAGGACAAAGCAAAACTTCTATTTCTGCTCATTTCATTTTTCTCATATTACCAAATAGGTTTCATTTTCTTTTTTTCTTTTCTTTTCTTTTAGATGAGGTAAGAGTGGAATGGGACTGAATTAACAAAAGGAAGTAAATTTAAAAAGCTTTATTCTTCGTTTAAATACCCATTCCAAGAGATATACAGTATATTCTATGAATGTTCTTTGCAAATTACAAAATTAGCTGAGCCTATTCACATTATTTGTATATCTCAGAATTTTAAGAACCTATTTGATGATCTCAGTGGGAGGTTAATACTAATACACTTTTTGAAGGGATGGGGACAATACTTAATGCTAATAAACTTTTTTTCATGTAATGCTGGAGGAAAAGCAAAGAAACACTTATGCTTTTAATTGCACCATTTGTACTTTCTACAAGCTCCCCCTGTGATTGTAATTCACAATAATTTTGGGGAACCAGTACCAAAAATCCTTTACTGAAAAGAATAGTCAGGCATACTACTGAGCTTTGGTGTAGCAAAAGGTGTATTTTGGTTTTATTTATCCTACTAGGAAGCAGTAAGGGACCGGACACCTGGGAGCAGGACTGCAAAAACCTTCTCAAGTTTGTACATTCCCATGTTTCTTTTGGCCCGTAACTTCCTGATGGGCTCCCCTTAATGATCAACAAAAAAGTGATTCAGATGGAAAGAACTCCTATATTTGTCTTCCAAGGCAGTAAAGAAGGAATGGCTGGGAATATTTAGTACTATGCTGAAGTTGGGCTTGGGGGAGAAAACTCAGTGGAGAGTGTAGGTGTATCCTGGGGGTGTGAGGCAAAGAAAAAAGGAAGAAACTGGAGTGAGGAGAGTTTATTTATTGCTTAAATTGGGACAGTTTGGGATTGTTAGGCAAATGGTGTTCCCCATTTACTGATGGACTCAGACAAATGCAGTTTAATAGCATGTCTCAGTGAACCAAGAAACTAAATAAATTTTCATAGACTATTGAGCCAAGTATATATTTCTAAATCAAGCATAGAAAGGAAGAGAACCTCACACATCCCATAGTGTGCTAGTAGCCCCAGACAGTGAGAAACTCCTACATTTCTACACTTTCTATAAATTTCCTCTTGACTGAAAATATCAGTGCTTGAATAAAATTATTGATGGGTTTATCTCAGCCTAAAATTAAACACATATGTCATGTCTTAAATATTACTTATTTCCTACAGACATATCTCAAAAAATTTGTTATCATTTGCATAGTTTAATTCCCCCTTGCCAAATAACTTCTATCGACAATAAGCCCTATGCCCAATGGGTACTTGGCATTTATCAAGTAATTTTCACATGCATGATGACATGAAATCAATCATGCTTATATTAATCTCTGGAAACATGACCGTACTAGTCATGGAGGATTCAAACAACTCACATCACCGCAGCAACCCTGGGAGTCATCAGAACAAGAGTTAATAATAACATTGCTCAGATATTGATAATCAAGTAAGTACTTTCCTCAAGGTGTTTTGCCTTTAAAAGCTAAAAATGGAATCTTTGATCTCATATTTTGAGTCCAAATCCAAAACTGTTTATATCAAACATCATAGCTTCAGGGCTGTGATTGCTCATAGGTTTTATGCCAGGAGAGTACTTGAGGAATTGACAAAGTAAACAGATTATTGCTACACAATAACAGATATAAATTGAGCACTACCATGTGTAGAGATCTGCATTAAACATTTTCAAACATCATATTCTCGTCACAGTTGCCTTGTAAGAAACGAGACTTTGTCTTTTCAATTTACAGATAAGAAAGCAAAAACACAGATATTGGAAGAAAATTAATCTTTATAGCCATAGATCAATGGTGAATTATTTTCTGTTTATCCACTTAGAGGATGTCTGGCTTGGCAGATCTCCTTTAAAGTTATCCGTGTTGGAAACTTCCAGCCTCACCTTCAACTCAGAGAAGCAATATAAGAAGGGTCTTGCAGTCTCAGAATGAATGATGCTAGTCTCCAAATTTCTCATGTGCTAAAGCATCTTCCTGATCCTTTATCTGTTGTAAGTATATATGCTGAGGTTTATTTCTTGGCTTCTTTTAATTTTTATCTTCCTGTCTATATATCATCTAGATATCATTTATCTATCTCTGCTTCATAGTTACCTTTTCTTTTAATTAAAAAAATGGTAAGGCTGAGATTAAGAAGAATGTTTTATAGCATGGAATGGCTTTTCACTTGTCTGTGGCATCTCTGCATTCTTTGAGCAGTGTTTTGTTGCTCTTGTAGAGATCTTTCACTACCCTGGTTAGTATTCCTAGGAATTTCATTCTTTTTGTGGCACTTGCAAGTGGAATTGCTTTCCTGATTTGGCTCTCAACTTGACTGTTGTTGGTATACCAAAAAAGAGCCCAAACAACCAAAGGAATCCTAAGGAAAAAAAAAACAAAGCAGATGCATCACATCACCTAACTTCAAACTATACTACAGGGCTACAGTAACCAAACTTCACAGCACCGGTACAAAGCACAGACACATAAACCAACAGAACAGAAGGGAGAGCCTGTAAATAAGGCCTCACACTGACAACTATCTGATATTTGACAAAGTTGTAAGAACAAGCAATGGAGAAAGTTCTCCCTATTTAGTAAATGGTGCTGGGATGACTGACTGGCCATATGTAGAAGACTGAAACTAGAACCCTTCTTTACATCATATACAAAAATAAACTATACATGGATTAAAGACCTAAATACACAACCCAAAGCTATGAAATCCCTGGAAGACAAGCTAAGCAACACAATTCTGGACATAGGAATGAGCAAAGATTTCATGACCAAGGTGCCAAAAGCAATGGAAACAAAAGCAAAAATTGACAAATGGGATCTAATTGAACTGGAGAGCTTCTGCATACCAAAAGAAACTATCAGCAGAGTACCCAGACAACCTATAGAATGGGAGAAAATTTTCTCCGACTATTCATCTGAAAAAGATCTAAAATCCAGCATCTATAAGGAACTTAAACAAATTTACAAGCAAAAAACTAACAACCCTGTTACAAAGTGTGAAAAGCACATAAACCGCCATTTTTCAAAAGAAGGCATACGTGTGCCCAACAAGCACATGGAAAACGCTCAGTATCACTGATCGCTAGAGAAATGTAAATCAAAACCACCATAATATATCATCTCACAGCAGTCAGAATGGCTGTCACTAAAAAGTCAAATCATAACAGGATTAGATGAGGTTGTGGAGAAGAATGAATGCTGATACCCTATTGGTGGGAGTGTAAATCAGTTCAACCATTGCACAGAACAGTGTGGTGATTCCTCAAAGAAGCAATTATGTTTTTGGAAAATCAGCTCTGTAAAACAAAGGTATTGCCCTTTTTGTGGGTGGGCAAAGGTAGTTTCGAATAGCTCTCTGGGTGAGTGTTTCTGTTTCCCATCACTTGTCACACTAATGCACGAGTCTATAACATTTTATACTAAGGAAGATGAAAGTCAATTTTTCAATTATGCAGCAAAAATAAATGTATGCTTAACATTATGGCAGGTGCTTTTAGAGATAGAAAGCAGAGAGTAAGGAAAATAGCCATGTTTGAACTTAAATAGCCAAACTGAACTGTTTTTGATGCTGCATTTCTTTTTGTTTTGCTGGTTTTTCCGACTGATCTATGTACTGTTTTCCACACAATACAGATTTCAATGCACCTGAACTGTCATCAGGACACTGGCAGTCTGACATAATGAAGTTGTAATGACTGAGCAAATACTGTGACCAGTCTTTTTACATTACGTATACAAAGCACTTTTAGGTACGAGTATATTGGCCCTATAAAAAATACCTTTACTGTATCTTGCTTGAACTGTTTCAATGATTTCTCATGCTGACTCCCTGGATTTTATATTTTAGTTTTTTTCAAAACACTCTGCCCACTTTTGTTAAGCCAGTATTTATGAGATTTTAAGATAGAAGGTTTGAGAATCCTTCAGTGGCTTTCCTAACTCTCAAAGTCATTGATCATCCCAAGATCTATTTTTCCAAACTAATGGCACTTTTCTACTGTGTCACTGGGCAACCCACGTTTTATGAACCAATACAAGTTAACAATGTGCGTGAAGTTTTTTTTTTTTCCTACCCATTGATTGAATTCTCTTTGCCTACAACTCCAATTCTCACATCTATCTAGATCAAATTAAATTTTTGTTTATTTCCTGATTTCTCATTAGAAGTTTTAAACTTTGTGTCTTTAATGAGGCACTTACAACACTGTCTCATATTCTAGTTTTCTTTACTGGATTGTGAGTTCCTGACAGGCAAACTTATTATCTCCCTGCCTTAGTCTATTTGGGCTTCTATGCCAAAATATAATGGAGTGGTGGCTTATATGCAACAAAAATTTATTTCTCATAGTTCTGGAGACTGGGAAGTTCAAGATCAAGGTGTCAGCAGACTCGACGTCTGATGAGGACCTTCTTCCTCATTCAAAGATGGCCACTTTTTCACTGTCCTCAAATGGCGAAAGGGAAAAGGGAGTTCTCTGGAGTCTTTTTTATAAGGATATTAATTACATTCATAAGGTCTGTGCAATAATGAGCTTATCACCTCCCAGAGGCACGTCCCATAACATTGCATTGGGTATTAGCTTTTTAGCATACAAACAGGGATGTGGAATAAACATTCAGTCTAAAGCACTCCCTATATCTCTAAGTCCTCCCATAAATTATATGCATTCATTATTTTGTTTATTGTAACAGAACCAGCATTTGGTAGTTCTTTTTCTCAGCAGTATTCCCAAAGGAATCCTCAGTATATAAAAAAAATCCTAAATCGATTACTCCTTAGTTAGTTTCAATCTCTCTTTCCCAACTTATTGCAACATGGAAACAACTGGTTGGTTGTCTTTAAGGGTAGTTGGTATACAATGGCCATGAATTTAGTCATGAAAAGAAAACCTAGAAGAAATCATTGACATATTTCTGACTTTTACATCCACTTGCATCTCCTTTTTATTTTCCTTTTTTTTCCTAATCTGCATCTTTGGACCTTTGTACATTTTGTACACTTTTAATTCACTTTTGTAGATGGCTCAACTGTCCTCTGCACAAAACTATTTAAAAAAAAAATACCCTCCAGCTCCCCACAATGTAAAATATTTATGCATTTTATTTCTGTCTTATGGTTTAACTGTGACATACTATCATTATTACTATTCATTTGCAATTATTATTTTTATGACAATTAATTGCAAGCTATTCTAAGTCTCGGGGCTGGTGTGTTTATTTAGGAACTCTCTAGACATGGGCTGTAGGAAATGAGATCTAGGTTAACCTGAAGGATTATCCCATAGGAAAACATTATGCTGAAGTCATTTATTCTTCTTTCTTTTACTTCTACCCAAGTATGAGTTTGCCTGTATTTTCATATTATTTTCAAAGATACATACATGGTTCACAGCTTAATTCTCTGAGCAAGCAAACGTCAATATGAGCTTAAGGATGTTTATCTTGTCTAGCTTTCTGAGTGCATGCATTTTCTGTTCACTGTGCCTCAACTGAATTTTCTACCAAGAGAAAATCCTGGAGCTTTTTAATTTATGTGGTAGAAATTTCACAAGAAATAAAGTACCTACTTTCCCACCTTGGATAGAGAAAGGTAAATAAATACAGATTTCTCCATAAAAATCTGTTTAAGCTCTGAATTTTGTGATACTCTGACCCTACACATACTTGCCTTGCACATGACAGTATTATTTGCAAACAACTCTGTGTTTTCTTATTTTTTAAAACAGGGTACATTGTAAAGTAGATTTGTTGACAGGGAGATGTAGGTGCCATAAAAACCTGAAATTGGCTGGCATTGTCAGGGGTAAATACACAAGATTTGTTTTCTCATGGTCACAGAAAACTGGGACACGGACACACACAGAGTGAGGTTTAGAGAAGAAGCTTAATAGGTGAAAGAAAAGAGCTCTGTCTGTGGCCGAGAAGGGTACAGGAGAAACAGGTGGCAGGTTCGGCAGTGGAATGCAAGGGATTTTACAGATGAGTTTGAGGAGGTGGTGTTTGATTTACACAGGGCACAAAAAGGTGTTTGGACTAGGTGTGCCATTTACATAGCACATGAAAAGCTAGCTACCCCCATCCAAATCTTTTGTTATGCAGATGGTTCTCTACCTGGCCAGTGCCATGCTCCTGCTTCTTTACTGTACACATTGTTGACAATAGGGAAGATGGAGCCTGCATGATGAACATGCCTGGCCCTCAGGTAGCAGTTTTCTAGTGGCACAGCTTCTGGCATTTACCTTGCTTATCTATGTCTGCAGCTCAATTTTTTAGACTTCTCTGCTTGAAAAGAAATGATTTGGGAATTGCTTTTTGTTAAAAATGGAGATTCTGCTGAAAACTCTTTTACCCTCACTACCTGCCCAAACAATTTATTTCTAGCTTCTGTATCAGTGCCATACACAGGATGGGCACTCTGTGTCTGTCTTTTTAACTGTCTGTTTGCTGCATTTGGAGAACAAGGAATAGAAAAGGAACAGCTCTGGACACCAGACAAACCTAGTAGACAGCACACTCTATAAGATTAGGAAGCATGAATGCCCCAAACTCCATGTAGCTTCAAACTCCTAGTGTTATTGTTATGCTCAGAAAAAAATGTATTTGTTGAACAAAAAAACAAAAAGTAGCAAACATAAATGGGATGAAGTTATGGCTCTGGCATTTACCACTTGTTCTGCTAAGAATTAGATCTTTAACCATTATTTTCTTCTTCATTATTGCAATTAGGATCATACTACCTAATTTTCTGAATTGCTGCCACTTTTAAAGAAATGTGCCTGGCAGATTTTCTAAAATACAACAGATATTGAAGAGATGCTAATGGAATAAATGGATGAATTAATCAATGAATGGAAGAATAGGTGAAGGCGTAGCTTGATAGGTAGATGGATGGATGGATAGGTAGATGAAGTGAAACACTCAAATAGGAAGATGTTGGGGGCATAAAGATACATTCATAAGTTCACTTTAGTAATAATTCCTTAGAAAATAAGGAAGTGATTACTTGCTTTAGCCTCTGTCCTAATCGCAAAGTTATTAGCAGAATTCCATGGATCCTTTACACATATAGCTTAAATGACAGCCTCATTTTACCAGATCACCCCTGACTCCCTCACCCACCCCTGCCAGTTGCAAACACATTGGAAAATGAAAAAAAAAAAAAAAAAAAAAAAAAAAGGATGTCAAGGCAAGTATTAACTTTTGGCTCCCAAAGGTGCCATCTTTGTACTTAGCATTCATTCTCTACCTTCTTTTCCATTCTGTACTCGACAGGCTTGTGAATAGGAAGCAAAAGGATAGCAACTATTAAATTTGGAATGATAATCTAGCTTCATAAATTAGACCATTATTCTCCATTCACATTGTGAGAGTTATAAGGGAACATTTATCTCCTGTTATAAATTAAATTTCTAGATTTATATTTATATTGACAATGTTCATCTCTGCTTGTTTTTCTTCTCTTGATGTTCATAGTTAACAACAGTCTTTGAATACGTTAACAATTTGATCAGTTTCTTTAACAGAGTAATTTGTCTCCACTTAGCTGTAATTTATATATTTATTAACTTTTGGTATTTTTTAAAAAATAGATGGAGGGATACTGAAATGTATGTGCTTTTGTGTATGTGTATGTATATAGATGTGAATGTATGAATTCACAGTTGAAAAGAACATTATCTTTTTAAAAGGAACGAAACATTAGTCATCTTTCATTTCAGACTATATACTGAGTTACTTATTGGCTAACTTCATTAGCATTTCAGTAATGTAATGCTTTAATTGTCTATGAAATTGCTTTAGTCTTCCTCTTCTCAGTAATGAGAAATGCCTCACCCTATTGTAAAACTTCTGAAGTATTGTGTGCAGTTCTGAATCTCTGTGACCCTTTCAAACAGCATCTCTGGAAAACAAAACTTGCTGAACTTTTAAGCATGTTTTCCCAATGCCTTCACAAACCTGAATCCAGCCTATCTACTTAGCCAGTTTCTCCCCATTCACTATTTCCAAGATCCAAGATTCCCTAGTTTCTTCTAGCCCTTTGATTTTGCAAGGGAAGAATTTGATACCATAAAAGTCAAGTCCATACAAAGCAGTTAAAAAATATTACGGTTTGTTCGAATATATCTGCTAATTCCCAAGAATTGTTTTTCCTGAATCCACACTCTTGCCTCTCCTCATCTTCAAGACTGTATCTCCGTCTCAGTAATCCCCTTTTCACTCCTTTCCATGGTTGCATTTATCATGCAGTTATCATCTAAGTGACCATTGCCACATACTTTGTTTTTCCTGGCTCTATATTTCACCTGACAATTTTGTCTTTATTCCAAGTTGTTTTGGGATGTCCCCATAGAAAAATTTTTTCTAAACTGGCTTTATAACTAAATGGTTGTGTGTCTTACATGAGTCATTTAACCTCTCTGAGCCTTTATTTTCTCAACTGAGAAATAGATTCAATGACTTCTAACTGAAGGGGCTATTTGAAAGATTGTATTGAGAATGAAATGTAAAATAAAATAACGTGAATTATAAAATGGAGAAATAAATTATATCCTACGTTTGAGGATGTATCTTATCCTCAACATCTATTTTTAATCTAATAGTAAAAGAATGAGAAAAAGAAAGACAGAAATAGAAAGGAGAGAGAGAGAAAAAAATATTAAGACAGTGGAAAAAAGCATTCTACTTGTATAGAGAGACAAAGAATAGCCTACAATTCTTAAACTTGTAAATTAAATGATACTTGATAGGGAAAAGGGCAAGATTTGTGTTGCTTTTGTTTTGTTTCAGTAGATTGAAATCAGCAGCTCTTGAGAAAAGTCTGTCTTTTCATTCTAAAGAAAATCTCCTGAAATACATGATTTGCACATGTATTTAATGTAGTTACAACAAAAAATTGCTAATAATTTATTGAGTGAATTTTATTCATCTTAAGACACTGACCTTTCTCTACAAAGATAACTGCAGTTGCCTCCAGCTACGTGAATTACTTGAGATTTATTATTATTATTATTAGTGAGAGCAGATTTATTATTATTATTAGTGAGAGCAGATTTATTATTATTATTATTATTATTATTATTAGTGAGAGCAGATTTGGCAACTCTATTCTTGAGATGAGATGTCAACCAAATGCTCAAATATTTACGAATCGACATTTTGTGTCTTTTAAATATTCAGGCTTTCAAGGTGTATTCGTCCTCCCTAGTGTATAGCTATGAAGATTTGGTTACAAGAAAAAAAAAGCCACTGAAATAAAAAGGATGCTTTATAACACATGGCTTGAAATCTTAATGTGGTGCTGCAGATCAATCTAACCAATAAGCGTCAAAGTTCAGTTCCAGTATCAGTATTTTTATAATTTTTCTTTTTCTTTTTTTTTTTTTTCTATTTTCTCCTGTGGCTGGGTTATAAAAGACTGCAGGTAATGTTTGTGTTGTAAAATTGAGGCCAGTAATTTAATCCCCCCATAAAACTCGCTCACAATTGCAATAGCATTGAAATGGTACATAAATGAGTTCTTCATAAAGCAGAAAAGAAAAATGATGCAACAGTTAAGCTTTTTAATGATGGGCACTAAAGCAATGCTGCTGATTAGATTCTTTGCTAATTACCTTCTGTTACTTAGATTGGATGTATTTCAGCAGAATAGAAATGTCTATTCATAAATAGTTGTTTTCTTGGTAGCAATATGAAAACATTTGACTCTAAAGTTGAAAACTACCTCTCAGGATTGTATCATCCAGTCCTCAGCTAGCTGAGAAATGAAATCACGTGCCGTCTGAAACATTGCTAGAATAGCTTCTATTCCATTGGGCGGTATCTAAGTTACATAAAGAGGTGAAAATGCTGCAGCAGTAATATTTATGCTGAGACTTGCAAACCAAAAGGTCTGGGTGAAGAGTGCTTTTGAAGAAGAGGGCCAGACATGGAAAACACCGAGGCAAAAATGAGCTAAGGCTGTGAATAAAGCAGAACAAAGTCCAAGATGAATTTAGAGAGTTAGGAAGAAGTAACATGGGCTTTTTAGGCAAGTCCAAGATATTGGGGTTTTAGTCTAAGGATTATTGAAAAGCCTGGAGGGCCTAATTAAATAATACGATGATCAAATTAAGTCTTAAGAAAACAGAGCTGGATATGTTGGCTCATGCCTGTACGCCTGTAATCCCAGCACTTTGGGAGGCCAGGCAGGCAGATCACAAGGTCAGGAGTTTGAGACCAGCCTGTCCAATATAGTGAAATCCCATCTTTACTAAAAATACAAAAAATTAGTTGGGCATGGTGGCGTGGGTCTGTAGTCCCAGCTGCTCATGTGCCTGAGGCAGGAGAATTGCTTGAACCCAGGAGGCGGAGGTTGCAGTGAGCCAAGATCAGCCCCTGCACTCCAGCCTGGCAACAGTGTCAAAAGAAAGAGAGAGAGAGAGAGAAAGGAAGGAGAGAGAGAATCAGACTGTCGAAAGAGAAAGAGAGAGAAAGAGAAAGAGAGAGAAAGACAGGAGAGAGGGGGCGGGGGGAGAGAGAGAGAGAGAAATCACCTGTATGCCAAATGAACAATGGGCTGTGTGAGTTAAAGATGAAAATAGGGAGCCATATTAGAAGGCTATGGGGAATGAATTGTGACACCTGTATCCCCTACCAAAGTGATATACTAAATCCATAAACAGCAACATCACTTTGCAGTTAAGAAGATAACTAGGGTTCAATGAGGGCAAAAGAGTAGGCTTCTAATCCAACAGGAACGGTGGCCCCATGAGAGGAGAAACACACACTAGAAGCCAGGAAAATACACACACAGAGGGAAGGCTGTGTGAGGATGAGGCCACAGTGAGAAGGTGGCCTTCTGCAGTGAGGAAGACAGGCCTCTGCAAAAACCAACCTGCTTGGCACCTAAACCTTAGACTTCCAGCCTCCAGGGTTGTGAGAAAATAAGTTTCTATTAACAGAATATTACCCAGTCTGTGATATTTTGTTATGGCAGCCTGAGAAGAATAATATAAAGGTTATTGAGTAACCTTGGTAAGTAATAAAGGTGGTTTATATTATGTTGGTTAAAATCCAAATGGGGAGAAATAAACAAGGATAGAATATGTTTTAAAGGTGGAGCTTTCTCTCTGCTCATGAATTGGGAATAGAGTAAGGGATAGAGAGAAATGACAGTAATAGACCTACAGTTAGTTATACGGCAGCATCATTTTCTTATTCAGAGATAGATGAACAAGGAGCACTTGATGGGGAAATTGGTGGGTCTTCTTCTAACATGCTAATTTTGATATTCGTTTGAAGATATGAAGACATTGGACATATGAACAATATTTCAGATAGTTATATATTTGGAAGTCATTGTCACCTCCTATAAAAGCAGTAGTATTCTACTTGCTAATTTCTATTTATCCAGAATGTATTACTTACCGGATGAACTCTAATACCCATATGGGGACACACATAAACACTCACACACACATACACACACACTTGCCCAATTTCAACTAAGATGTATTAAATGGCTACTATATTGCAAGACTGCAATATCCTCTTGGATTGTGATTTGCCCTGTTGAAACACAGAACCTAGTATCTATCAAAAGTTTTCAGATGAGAGGAAGTATGGATTGAGTATATGAGTGTGGAATGTAGACAAGAAAGCAGACAATTAAAGTACAATGTGATTGTATTTGTCTGTTTTTATGCTGCTGATGAAGGCATACCTGAGTCTGGGCACTTTACAAAAGGAAGAGGTTTAACTTGACTCACAGTTCCACATAGCTGGGGAGGCCTCACAACCCTGGCAGAAGGTGAGGAGGAGCAAGTCACAGTTTATGTGGATGGCAGCAGGCAAAGGGAGAGCTTGTGCCGGCAAACTCCCATTTTAAAGCCATAAGAAGTCATGAGACTTACTCTCTATCACAAAATAGCACAGGAAAGACTAGCTCCCATGATTCGATCATCTCCCATTGGGTCCCTTCCACAATATGTAAGAATTATGGGAGCTACAAGATAAGATTTGAGGGAGACAGTCAAACCATATCAGTTGTAAATGCTGTCGTGTTATTACATATGAATTGAAATGGGACCTCACTGTCAGGATGGAGTGGTAGGTAATACACAGAAAGCCCTCTTCTCCCCAGTGTTTCAATCTTCAGTACCCGTGAATATGTTCTATGACATGGCAAAGAGAAATAAGGTTGCATGTATACTTAAAGTTGCTAATTAGCTAACCTTAAGATGGGGAATGTGTCCTGGGATTATCCAGGTAAGACCAGTGTAACTGCATGAGTTTCTAAACATGAAGGAGAGGGAGAAGAAAAGGTCAGAGAGATACAACATGAAAAGCTCCTAACTGTTGCTGTGTTTGAAAATGGAAGTTAAGCAGCCATGAGACAGGAAATGTGGGTGGACGTAGGAAACGAGAAAAGGAAAGGAATAGATTCTCCCCACAGAACCCACAGAAAATACATAGTTCTGCATACGCTTTGGTTTTAGCCCAGTGAGACCTGTGTAAGACTTCTGACCTACAGAATTTTAATAAATTTTTATTGTTATAAGCCATTAAATTTGTGGCAATTTGTTACTGTAACTATAAAAATTGAGTGCAGGTATGTAATGCAGATTTCAGGATCCAGGAGGTTTATTTTGGAAATTACAAATTGAAGACCGAATGATAAATACACGTTATTCCGTGGAAAACTGGAGGTGGAAAAGCACAGGAGATGAACTAAACAGAAGGGGTTGCAGTCAACAAGACCTGGAGTAAAGTCAAAGTACACACTGCGCAATCGTATTTGCACTATTATTTAGCAAATTCATCAAATCAAAATACGAAAATTCATGTAGTATTTACCATACAATTTAAGAAATTCTTCAATAACAATTTATTACAAATGCAGTGACCATGAGGTCATATTAAATAAAGACAACTTCAACTCCATATTAAATAATTATTTCTAGTTCTAGTCTTAAATATTTATGAGATAGTATAAAAGAATAAAAATAAAGAATGTATCCATCTATGACAAAAGTCATTGAAATCCCTTCCCCACCCCTGGCCATCTTTGTATTAGAAGCTTGTGTGAAGACAAGAACTTACTTGATGATATATGGCAAAGAGTAGCCTTGTGAGATGTGTAGACACCTTAGGAATATAGGAGAGGGTGAGTTAATTGACCAGAAAAATTGAAGATGAGAACTGGAAGAAACAAAAAAAATATTTAATATATGAAACACTTCATATGAAAGAAGTGGGCTGAGGGAGAGAAAATAATTTATAAGTTAAACAGAAAACAAACCCTCTAGTCCAATAAAATGTCATTATATCACATTTGTTTATTTCAGAGTTTCTATTATACCAAAAGTTAAATCATAAAATTTGAAATGTAATTCCATTCAATAAAAGATAAGTTGGTCTAAAAATCTTTTCTACTCACTCCAGCATTATAAAGGGACTCACTGTGCTGATGCAACCGGTGGAAGAGCATAGAGTTGGTCATTTTTGGTCCAATAAAAAATACTTAGTTATTCAATGGCCAGAAACTTATCAATATAAGCATAGAAAAATTTTAAATGTGTGTTAATATTAAGGGCTACCTTAATATAGCTCCGTTATTATCCCTATTTTTTGTGTAGAAACAGAATAAAACTGTTTATAATAAATGGCCTCAAACTTGGAACTTTGAGAAGCATAAAACTCTTTCTGTGATATTTGTCACTACCAATTATCAATTATTTCACTCAATTACCTAGTCTTCTGGTATATGCCACAGTCACTTACGAGTGTCATTAACATGAGTCAGTGTCATTTGTCATGACCTGATTTAATCAATGTAAGGGAATGTAAGAATTTAACATTGATAACCAGCCCTTTCTATAAATACAGGTCTAGATTACAGTATCACACACCTATAAAAAATATTGACAATATCAAATAATTACTGGCATATTCTAAATTCATGTTAGAACAGCAAAACAAAATAACTTGAATTATAGAAAACTAAATAAATTCTATACAAAGCAGAGTGAAGTAATAATGTACAGAAAAAGGCAAACTAGGTCAAGCAGTAGGTGAGTTTCAGGCCTTGCAGCTTTCACCAAACTGACAGGAGAGCTCTTGGGTTTAAGTAAAAATTGGTAGTAGCCTGGCAGGCCCCCCGCATTCCATAGACCAGTGGTGGAGATGGACACAGAATAAGGCTCCAGAGTCCATGGAAAGGAGAGGAAGGAGTGGAAAGTCACTTATATTGTGGTTTGCGTCCCAGCTTAGCTGTAATAAAAGAGAACACTGGGTAAATTTCTGAGGTTTTGACACCAGTCCCTGGCTCCCAGACAGCATCTCTGGACACCCCTGGGGCTTGGAGGAACTCACAACCCTTAAGGGAAGGGCTTTTGACAAGGCCCATTGCTGTGCTGGCTCCAGGTCTGATCCAGCACAATCCCAGTGGCGGTGGCCACAGGGCGCTGAATCACCACACACTCAGTTTCAAGTAGCTCAGCAGAGAGGGGTTGGGTGGGGCTGGGGGGGATTCCATATGTTTGGAGGAAAATAAGGGAAAAAGGACAACATTCACGATAACCAAGATTTGAATGCAACCTAAGTGTCCATTGACAAATGAATGGAAAAAGAAAATGTGGTACTTATACACAATGGAGTACCAGTTAGCCATTAAAAAAAAAAAAAAAAAAAAGATCCAGTCATTTGCAGCAATATGGATGGAACTGAAGGTCATTATGTTAAGTGAAATACCCCAAGCACAGAAAGACAAACATCACATATTCTCACTTATTTCTGAGTTCTAAAAATCACAATAATTGAACTCATGGAGATAGAGAATAGAAGGATGATTACTAAAGGCTGGTAAAGCCAGTTGAGGGTAAGGGTGAGGTGGGATGTTTAACAGGTTAAAAAAATAGAAAGAATGAGTAATACCTAGTATTTTATAGAAAAACAGGGGGTCTATACTCAATAACTATTTATTGTACATTTTAAAATAACTAAAAGAATATAAATAGATTGTACCATGAAGAAAAAACGCTTGAGGGGATGGATGCCCAAGTTTCCATGAAATTGTTATTATACAATGCATGCCTATACCAAATCCTCTCACGTATCACATAAATATACCTGTCTACCCTCAAAAATTAAATACTAAAAAAATTAAAATTAAAATTTAATTAAAAAGTAAACAATAGAATTTTAGATTTTATGTGTCTTATTTTAATTAAGATATACAAAATATTGAAGGAAGAAAAATGAGTAAAGGAACATGAATGGAAGGATACTAGAAATAGAACTATGCTTAAAGTATTCTTAATTGTAATTTAATGGTCAATATGTTTTATGGGGAGCAGAGGATAGATAAATATGATATCTGTAAATATGAATGAAATGAACTGGGTGGTTATCCAAAAACACATTAAAATACTTCTGTTAGTCCCTCTGGAATAAATTGTATATCCATTAAGCACTGATGTGGTAGGAAATTTCATCAAATAATTAAATGTAGTTATTGATAATATTAATAGTGTATATAATTTAATGACCGTTAACTCTGAACCAGGCTTATAGCATGCTGAATCATCATACTGATCTGATAAAAATTAGAATTATTATATTACACAGGCAGTAGTCATCCCTTAATCACAGTTTTGCTGTCCACAGTTTCAGTTACCTGTCATCAACTGTGGCCTGAAGGTAGGTAAATACAATCGAGTAAGATATTTTTAGAAAAAAACAGCACATTCTCATAATTTTTATTATGGCATATTGTTATCATTGTTCTATTTTGTTAATTATTGTTCTTAATGTCTTAATGTGCCTAAATTTTATAATTCAATGCTATCATAGGTATGTATTTATGGGAAAAATATAGTATATATAGGGTTCCATACTATCTGAGTTTTAGGCATATACATGGGTCTTGCATAATAAGGGAATTATGGTAATGTAAATGAGTCATAACAATTTTCTTTATTGCTCTTTTCTACCTATTTCACTCCCTTCCCTTCCCTTTGTCTCCTGTTCCTTCCTTCCCTCTATCCCTCCCTTTCCTCCTCCCTCCCTTCCTTTCTTTCAACAGCCATGTAATCTTGAATGTAAATCCTTCCTTGATCAAGCTTTCAGATACCCCTTTTCAGATGAGTTTTAACCAAAATGATGATTGCAGGCTTATGAGAGATTCTGCAGCAGAGAACTTAGCTAAGTCCTGGCTTGATTCCTAACTCATAGAAACTTTTAAATAATAAATCAGCATTACCTTAGGCTGCTAATTTTATGATAATATTGTTAGGTAGTAAGAGATAACCAATAAAGTAAATGTGGCTGGAATGTACTGAGAGTTACAGAGCTGGAATAAGATAAAGATGCAGGACACACGCAAGGGCCAAATTTTAGTGGTCTTGTAGATTATGATCAGAACTTTAGCATTTTTTCTACATGCAGTGGGAAGCCATTGAAGGATATGTAGTAAGAATGGTCACATAATCTGAATTACATTTTTAAAAGTCAGAAAATCAAACACCACATGTTCTCACTCATAGGCAGGTGTTGAACAATGAGAACACATGGACACAAGGAGAGGAGTATCACACACTGGGGTCTGTGGAAGGAAACTAGGGGAGGGACAGTGGAGGGGTGGGGAGTTGGGGAGGGATAACATGGGGAGAAATGCCAGATACAGGTGATGGGGAGGAAGGCAGCAAACCACATTGCCATGTATGTACCTATGCAACAATCTTGCATGTTTTTCACATGTACCCCAAAACCTAAAATGCAAGAAATAGATATATTAAAAAAAACCTCACTTCAGTCACTATATAGTGAATATTTTGTCTGAATAAAAAAACCTTGAAACTAGTAATGTGCAGTAGGGACAGCAGCTGTGTGAGCTCCAGTAGTCAAAGGTTACTTTGCAAAGGAAGAATTGCACTTATGTTTATAAAGTGTTTCGGATATGGATGGACCAAAGAGGCAATGGAGAAGACTGTACGATAGGAAGAAAAGGTTGAGAGTAGATATGAATATGGGAACGGATAAGCCCTATGTAAAGAGAATGCTTATAATTTGATTGCAACAGGGAGTCTGCATTAATCAATAAAAATAATTTGGATCAAGAAGAAACTGACTTTGATTATCTTATCAGAAAAGAGCAGCAGAATTGGAACTGGAGAGTCAGAGACTCAGGCTGAGCTCACATTCATAACTTATTGATAATGAGTCTCCCAGAGAGGTTCCTGAGAGAAGCTCTTCCAACTGTAGCAATGTGATGAAGATAAATGCTTTTTCACACATGGAGAGAAAATACTGAATCTCTTAAAGGAATAAATTAGTCATGAAAACTGATTATGTGCATCATGTGACAAAGTACTCATATGGAGCGTACTACATCAGAACTCTGGAAGGACCTTAACATGTGAATGATAGAAGATATAAGTATAATATTCTTTAATTTTCAAACATTGCAATATGCTGGAGATCAATCTTTAGGCATTTTAGTCTAAATTTAGTGCAGAAATAGGAAGATTAAGAATACAACAGAAAATGTACTGAAGTTGATAACTGAGGATCTGAATAAAGAAATATGTCACTTTATTTTGGGACAATAAAAACAAAATAAGACAAATAAGCACAGAATTTCATATTTGAGATATGATTACCTTTCAATATTTGTATAGCTCTGTGGAAGATAAAAACCCTCTCTCGTGCCTGCTTTCAGGAACAATGCCTTTAAAATATGTCAGTCTCTTGAAGCTGGCAAAATAACTCACTGGAGCTCAGATATTTGACAGCCTCTACTCTTGAAAGGACCAAATGGGGGCACAAAAGACCTCTTGTGAAAAGCCTCTGGGGTTTTAATACTGAGAATTTGTACACTTCTGGCAACACTATGTGGTATCAAGGAGAACACAAGGTACAAAAACTGTTGATCACTCAACAGTATATGTGCTTCACGGTTTGTACTCTAAGAATTATTTGCATTAGACCCAAAATTAAGTTTCCTTTTAGTGTGGTTTAGTAAAGTTTAACCAACAGTCATAGAAGATAAAAATTAGGGTTTACATCAATATCAAGCCTCTTTTCAACTTGGGGTCTTTGACTAAGAATTTTAAGTTCTCACAGTAAATTATTGTAAATATAGGATGATTATCTTTTTTCGTAGAGTTGAAGTGATCATTATATGTGAGCACACACTTGAATATTTTTGCTGGCACAAACTATATTAGATAATTTTTAGTTACTTTACATGCCATTTAATGTTTACACTATTCCTGTAATCCAGATATAAACTTTTTTTTTTCAGAAAAGGAAGCAATTTAATATCTTCAAACTTAAATCTATCTAAATTTAAACTTATTTTTATAATTTATGTTTATATAATTGATGCTATAAATGAGATAAAAATCCAGCTGTAATTTATCATCAGTCGATGAATGTTATTCATGCCCTGGTAGATTCAATATAAACTTCACATCTAGTTACATATTTAGAATAATAATGTTATACTCACTATTAAAATGTAACCTTTCCACTTACAGCATACTCTGTACATCTTACCATGTATATAGTATCGTCTTTATTTTGCATTGTTACTTTCCAAGCACTCAATAGGAAAATCTTTAACTATAAGACACACAAAATATATTTGTTCTGTGTATGAAATAATCTTTATTATTTTGTTGGCTGAATTTTCTCATAGATTATTCAATAATATACATGTTAAGCACATAATACAAGAGTAAACAAATATGAACCTAAACTTTTCTAATTATTTCCTAAAATTCCTCCAATTTAAAAATATTTACTACAGTTGAATTAAAGGGAGAAAAACATTAAGGGCCAAAAATTATTTTTTTCCCCGTAATTATACAGTGCTACTATCTCAGCTAAACTTGGTAAAGTGCAAAGAGTAAATATTCTCATTATTGTCAAAATAAAAAACTCTGTCTTTAAATTCTATTTTATTTTTCTTATTACTAAATGTCAGGTCAGCATAAGCACTAGTGAAAGATGAAGAATACTCATTAATAAGTTATGTTTTATGTAAAATTATCATGTCAATGCAATTAAGTATGTATAGATGTATGTTGACCAAGATTTGTTACAAGTAGCTAAATTCAAAACTACTTTTAAAATCAAAACATCCAATAAAATATGCTAATAACCAATAGGTAAATGAAAAGATAGTGAACATCATTAGTCATTAGGAAAATACATATTAAAAACAAAAAGAGATACTACTTTACAGCCACAGGATGGTTAAAACAAAAAGACAATTGCAAACAATACCAAGAATGTGGAAAAATTGAAAACCTCATACATTGATCATAAAATTGTAAAGTGGCACAGCCACTTTGGAAAACAGCCTGGCCACTCCTCAACTGGTTAAAGAAGTTACCATCTGACCCCGTAATTTGACTTTTAGATACATACCCAAGAAACTTGAATGTACATGTCCACATAAAAACCTGTATAGGAACACTCACGGAAGCATTATTCATAATACATCAAAATGGAAATAACCATCCTTACCACCCAATTGTTCATAAATTGAAACAAAAATATCAAAATGTAATATATCCACACAAAGAATATTATTTGGCCCTACAAAGAAATGAATTAACAATCTATTCTACAACAGGAATAATTCTTGATATCCTTATGCTAAATTAAGAAAGCAAAACACAAAAGAGAACACAGAGTATGTATATATTATATATTTATATACACAGAGTGCTGAGATGATCAGCAGCAATATTCCAATATCCAACTGAAATATGAGGATGAGACAAATCACAGGGCCACAGAGGCATGTAGAAATTATAAGAATCAGACTTCCACGTTCATAACATGATGATTTCTACACTGAAAAAAATGAGATTGAGGTAGACACCCCAGCTTCCCTACCATCTTCAGTTTCCTGGCAGAATACAAGTCCCTTCCACCAGCCACAGGAAGCATCATAAGTACTTTATGGGAGAAATATCCTTGATGATAGCCAGAGACAGAAGGGAGGTGAGACTACCATCCTTACCCTCAGACTCAGGCCTGGAATCTCTGCTCTGTAACTCAGCCAAAGATTTCAGATCAGAGTGGTTTTTCAGTAGCACTACATTGTAGAAGGTAGGTTCCACAGGTCCCCTTGGCACAAATCTCTAGTCAGCTACCCAAACTCCTGTAATATCCTCTTAAGAACTTTCCCCAATCTGGGCGACATACAGTATTCTGATATTTTAATAGAGTTGAAACAAACCTGGGCTTAAGGTGCCATCTAGTGCCAAAGAGAGAAAAAGCAGAAACAAAAAAGAAACATATTCAATAGGTAAACTACAAAAACTCTATGCAAATATTTCCAATAAACAAAACATCCAGACAGAGAAGACTGGAATAAATATCTAGTCTCTTAATGCAAAGACAGAGATACTCATCTACAAAAAACAACAGCAAGCAAGAAACCATGTCTCCTCAAACAAAGCAAAGAATGGCCTGAATGAGATGGCACTATGTGAGCTCTCTAACCTGTAATGCAAAATAGCAGCTTTAAGGAAATTCAGTGATTGCCAAGTTAATACAGTAAAGCAATTCAGAAAATTAACAAACAAATTGAAATAATAAAAGTTTTTAAACAAAAATCTTGGAACTGAAAAACACATTTGGTGAACTGCAAACTCATTAGGGAGTATCAACAACAGAATGGGTCAAGCAAAGGAAAGAATCGGTGAGCTCAAAGACAGCCTATTTTAAAATACACAGTCAGAGGAGGAAAAAAGAGTGAGATGAAACAGAAATTCACCACAAGACACAGAAAATTGACTCAGGCCAGGTGAGGTGGCTCAAATCTGTAATCCCAGCACCTCGTGAGTCCCAGGCAGGGGGATCACTTGAGGTTAGGTGTTTGAGACCAGACTGGCTAACAAGGCAAAATCCCATCTCTACTAAAAATATGAAAATTAGTTTGGTGTGGTTGTGTATGCCTGTGACCCCAGATACTCTGGAGGCTCAGGCAGAAAAATCCCTTGAGCCTGGGGGGTGGAGGCTGCCATAAGTTGAGATTGCACTGCTCCACACCAGCCTGGGAAATAGAGTGAAACTCCATCTCAAGTAAAACAAAACAAGCAAAAAAAAAAAAAAAAAAAAAAAAAAAACAAGCCTCAAAAGATCACGTCTGAGAAGTATTGATCACAACTGAGAAGTTGAGCAAGAGGAAGGAATAGAAAGTGTGTGTGTGTGTGTGTGTGTGTGTAAACTTCCCAAAAGTTTTAAATATTTAGTACAAACATAAATATTCAAGTACAGTAAGATCAGAGAACAAAACAAATTTGACTCAAATAAGACTACCTGACAAAGTCTGAATGCCCCATTCAAATCTTATATTGAGATTTAATCCCCAGTGTTGGAGGTAAGTGGGAGGTCTTTGGGTCATGGGACCAGATTCCTTATGGCTTGGTACCATCCTCATGATTGTGAGTGAATTCTTGTGAGCTCTGGTTGTTTAAAAGTGTGTGGAATCTTCCCCTTCACTCTCTCTTGACCATGCTCATAGCCATGCTCTGCTCCTGCTTCATTTTCTACCATGAGTAAACACTCCCTGAGCCCACCCTCCATGTCAAGCAGATATCGATGCTATGCTTGTTTAACCCACAGTAATATGAGCCAATTACACGTCTTGAGTATAATAAACTCTTAAACCTCAAGGACAAATAAAGTATTCTAAAAGCAGTAAGAGAAAAGAAGCAAATACATAAAACAATCTCCAATTTATCTGGAAACAGACTTCTCAATGAAAGCCACGCAAGCTGCGGGGGCGGGGGCACAATATTTTCAAAGTGCTGAAAGAAAAAAAATACTGCCATCCAAAAATCCAGCAAAGCTATCCTTTAAATGTGATAAAGTGTCTCCCAAAAAAACAAAAGCTGAGATAATTGACCACCACCAGAACCATCTTCCAACAAATGCTAAAGGGAGTTCTTCATTCTGAAAGAAAAATCAAAACACTAGTGTACAAAAAGAAAATATTTGTCATTTCTTTAAAAATATTTGTTGTATCTCTAAGATATTTTTGTAAGCCTTGTGGTAACCACAATACAAAAACTTACAATAAAATCACTAAAACTAAAAGCCAAGGCATTAAAACATTCCACTAGAGTTAATCACTTAACCACAAGGAAGATAGGGAGAAAGATAAAAGTTACAAAATAACCAGAAAATATGCAACAAAATGGTAGTAGTAAGTTTTTACTATCAGCAAATACACTTAATGTAAATGAATGCAACACTTCGAGTAAAAGACAGAGAACATCGGAATGGATAAAAAATAAGGCTCAACTATGAGCTGTCTACAAGAGACCCACTTCACCTATAAAGACACATATACCCTGAAAGTGAAAAATAGATTGCATACAAGTAGAAAATAAAAAACAATAGGAGTAGCTATACTAATATCAGAACAAAAAACACAAGTTCAAGACTATAAGGAGAAAAAAGTCATCATATAATGATTAAGAGATCAATTCTTCAAGAAGATGTAACTGTTATAAGTATCTATGTACCCAACACTGAAGCACACAAATGTATAAAGCAAACAGTGATAGATCTAAAGAGAGAAATAGACTGCAATATAATAATAATAATAATAGGGTATTAAACATTCCACTGTCAGTAATGAACAGATTATCTACACAGAAAACCAACAACAAAAACTTTGGAATTATTCTACATATTGGACCAGATAAACTAACATTTATCCAACTTTTTACGCAGCAGCTGCAAAATACACATTCTTTTATCAGCTCATGGGCCATTCTACAGAATAGACATATTTTAGGCCATGAAACATTTCAACAAACTTCAAAAAGTAGACATCGTTTCAATTACCTTTTCTGACCTCAGTGGAATAATACTAGCAATTAATAAGAAGAGGAACCACAGGAACTACACAAACACCTGAAAATTAAGCAAACTTCTGTTGAACAGCCATCAGGTCAATAAAGATATTAAGAAGAAAAATTAAACATTTTTTGAAACAAAGAAAAATGGAAAGACAATAATTACTTTTATAAATGTTGCTGGGAAAACTGGGTAGCCATATGCAGAAGAATGTAACTGGACTACTATCTCTGACTATATACAAAAATCAAATCAAAATGGATAAAAGTAATCAATCTGAGACCTGAAATTATGAAATTAATAGCCATAAACCTTTTGGAAAATAACTCAGGACACTGGTCTAGGCAAAAATTTTGTGTTAAGACTTTGGAAGCACAGGAAACGAGCAAAAATAGAGAAACAGGATACATGATGCTAAACAGCTTCTACACAGCAAACAATCAACAAAGTGAACTGGCAACCTACAGAACTGGAGAAAATATTTGCAAACTATTCATCAGAAAAGAAATTACAAGCTGGAATATATAAGGAGCTCAAATAACTCAATAGCAATAAAGCAAATAATCTGAAAAAAATGGGCCAAAGATCTGAATAGACATTTCTAAAAATCAGATGTACAAGTGGCCAAGTATATGAAATAATGCTCAACATCACTAATCATCAGAGAAATGCAAATCAAAACCATAACAAGATGTCATCTCATCCCAGTTAAATGGCCTGTATCAAAAAGACAGGGAATAACAGATACCGGTGAGGATGTGGAATAAGGAGAACCCTCATACATCGTTGGTGGCAACATAGATTAGTACAGCCACTATAGAGAATGGTATGGACGTTCCACAAAAAATTAAAAATACAACTTCTATATGACCCAGCAATTCCACTACTGGATGCATATCCAAAAGAAAGGAAATCAATATACTGAAGAGATATCTGCATTCCCATGTTTATTGCAGGACTATTCCCAATAGCCAAAATATGGAATCAGTCTAAGTGCCTCTTAATGAATGAACTGAAGAAAATGTGATGTATATACACAATAGAATATTCTTCAGCCACAAAAAAAGATTTTTAGTTTTTACTTTGCAGTGAATGTGAATGTTAGCTGTGGGTTTGTAATATGTGGCCTTGATTATTTTGATGTGTGTTCCTTTGACACCCAGTTTGTTGACAGGTTTTATCAAAAAGTGATTTTTTTCTTAACATGATCAGTACCAAAGTGTGCTCTTTCTCTGGGTCACTACTCTGCCCGGGGTTGCGTCCTCACCACCTACACTCTGTGCTCTCTGAGTGTACCACATTCTGCATCCATCTGCACAATCTTTAAGAGAAAACACTCAATGAGTTTTATTCACCAGAATATCCTAAACCACAGTACAGTGCTTGAAATCCAGGAAATATTCCATAAATATTTTGCCTATGGAATTAAAACATTTAATGGTTTTAATGGAAGTGTATATATATTAGAGTATTTCCAGCATTTACTAGGGTTTGAGTTGAGCATGGTATTGTATATACCAGCATATACAAATCAGCCTAATTTATTTTAACCACCTAAATATGTCTCAAATATCAAAACATAAGTCATTTGCTCATATATGGCCTTTCTCAATGAATTATTAATCTTGCAGTAACTGAGCCTTATTAGTGCCCATGTCAGATCAACTCTTTGAGAAATGTCAGGCATTTCAAATAAACAGGCATCCTCCCAATGGAGTGACAATGTCAGAAAAGGGGGCAAATGAATAGACAGGTATGTCCTAAGGAAGAAAATATAAATTAACAATGACTTTCTAAATATTCCACAAGGCAAACAGATTTAATTATCACCTTCAACCATTTCTCTATATATAGAAACAATATCTTTTCCTGGTATCTATTTAATTAAATAGTCTTTGCACAAAATCAATAATTAGTCACTCTAAAGACAGTTGAGGGATTTTAAGGTCAGCACAAGTCATAAATAGTCAGCTTTACCAAGTCAAATAAAATCACTGTATAAATTACAAAGAAAATTTAGACTTGGAAAGGGTGGTTCTATGTAACTAAAAGAAGTTTCTAATGTTATTGGTCATTTGTAGAGCAATTTTGTCAGTACAAAATCCACTTCTTTAATAAATAATACATAGAAGACAAACAAACTACTTAACAGCATGCAAACATTGCTTTAAGGATAATACCTTGACTTTGCTTCTTGAAAAGTTTTGGTCATAAAAGTAGCAATTATTTATTACATACCTTTACCTATTTTATAACCAAGAATTGTGCTAAGTACTTTCATATATAACTTCTAGTAAAACTAGAAGTTATATCAATTAACATTAGATATTATAATTTATTATTTTGTCAGAGTCTAGAGTTTTAAATATTACACAATGGAACACCCTACAATCTGTTGTTTTGGAAAAGAGTAAACTGATGATGATAGGAGAGAGAACTTTGCCCACATCAGACACATATTAAATGACAGAACTGGAATTCAAATGCAAGGCTATTTGACTCAAAAGTCAAATGTTTTACTCTAGTAAATTGAATGAATCAAATATATCATCAAATGAATATATGAGATAATAAATTAATGAATTATTTTATGAGCTTTGCACTACAACATGGCAATATGATCACTTTATTTCAATAGCTCTTTAAAATATTATTACAGAAATTGCAAATTCTACACATTTAAATGATCCCCCAGATAATCCTTATCTATCATCAACAATTATCAACTCATGGATTATTTCATATATATAGACACACATACACACACACACACACACACACACACACACACGCACTCTATTTCTCCCATCTCTGGATTATTTTGAGGCAAATTTCATACATATCATTTTATCCTTAAATAATTCAGTATCATCTCTGAAACATGGGGTTTATATATTTTTAAACATTCACAAGATCATTATCATACATTAAATAATAATTTGTTAGCATTATCAAGTGTCTAGCCAACATCCAAAGTACCCAGTTACTCCATTAATATTGTGAACTCTTACAGTGTGGTTTTAATCATCAGAATTCATAAAACAGTCATAGATCATGATCTAGTGATGTCTCAAAAATCTTATTAATCTATAGATTGTCTCTGTCCCTCACTCTGCCTGTAGTAGTCCATTCTCATGTTACTAGGAAGAAATACCCATGACTGAGTAATTTATAAGAAAAAGAGGTTTAATTGACTCACACTTTAGCATGGCTAAGAAAGCCTTGGGAAACTTAGAATCATGGCAGAAGGTGAACGGGAAGAAAGTTACCTTCTTCACAGGGTGACAGGAAGAAAAAGTGCTGAGCAAAGGGAGAAATGTCCCTAATAAAACTATCAGATCTCATGAGAACTCACTATCATGAGAAGAATATGGGGGTGACCGCCTCTATGATTCAATTATCTCCCACCAGGTCCCTCCCATGACATGTGGGGGTTATGGAGACTACAATTCAAAATGAAATTTGGGTGGGGACACAGCCAAATCATATTATTATATTCCTGGTCCCTCCCAAATCTCATATTCTCACATTTCAAAACACAATCATGCCCTTCCAACAGTCCCCACAGTCTTTGCTCATTCCAGCATTAACATGAAAGTTCAAGTTCAAAGTCCCATCTGAGACAAGGCAAGTCTCTTCTACCTATGAACCTGTAAAACTGAAAGCAAGTCAGTTACTTCCTAGATACAATGAAGGTACAGGCACTGCGTAAATTCACTCATTTCAAATGGGGAAAAAATGGCCAAAACAGGGGCTGCAGGCTGAATGCAAGTCTGAAATCCAATAGGGCAGTCATGAAACCTTAAAGTTCCAAAACGATACCCCCTCTCCTTCTTTAATTTCCATATAATTTATTTGCTGAAGAACCAGATTATTTGCCCTGCAGTTTCACTCAGTTCACATTTTGCTCATTGCATCCACAGTGTATTATTTAATATGACCATTTGTAATCTGTATTTTCTGCAAACTGATAGGTCGGGGTCAGGGTTTCTCAATCAACCTCAGTACTGTTGACATTTGTTAATGAAGTCATTCTGACAACACTTGGTTGTGGGGGGCCTTCCTGTGCTGTGTAGGATGTTTAGCAGCATCCCTGGCTTCTACCCCCTAGATGCCACTAGCACCTCCCCAACTGTGACAATAAAAAAATGTCTCCAGATTTTGGCAAATGTCTCCTGGAGAAAAAATTACACCTGGTTGAGAACACTGATCTAGACCAAAGTTGTTTTGTTCTGTTTTATTTACTATTATTAAGTTGCTACAAAATTCGTTAATTAATGGCAAAAGCTGCAATTAATTTTGTGCCAACGCTTGTATTTTTAGACTAATTCCTCTGAGATGTTGTTTTTGTTAGTTCTCTCTTTTATTGATGGTGGCAACCTTCTGTGAACGTTTTCCATATCTATAAAATCAGGAAGGGACCCAGAATGGTGACTTGCTAGTTCTATTAATCCTTTTGTATTTGTTTGTTTTCTTTTTTATTTGTTTTTGGCTGAGATAGTTCTATAAGGAGAAAGTTTTTCTTACTAATTATTTGGTTAGCCTGAGATAAAATTTGTGTAAAAAGGCAGAATAATGCTTGATTTTTTTTTCCTGTTACAAGTTTACAAAAGGGTAAGTCCTTGCCTTCTCCAAAGATAACTAGAACCGATAATTTTTGTTTTGTCTTCATAATAGTTAATTTTTGATAAAATCATATTGAATAAATTTAAATTCATTGTAATTAGTATTCCTATTGATGATCTACTTACCTTTGGCAAATACGACCTCTTTAGTCTGACTATTGAACTCTTTAGTTTTGATATGACTATGCTAGTCTTTGAGTACTTCCTCACTATTTGGTATAAATAAATGTTTTAGGTTCGTCCTTTGTATTTCCTGCACAGTTCCAGAATCCGGCATTTCTCCAAAAAGCTCTTGTTCCTTTTATTAAAATCCATTACTACTTAACTGGTAATAATTATATTTGATTTCTTTAAATTACTATAGAAAATTATTTATACTGCTTAGTCAGGATTATGAAAATGGAAAAAAATGTTTATTTTTGCAAGTCTTATTTTAGCAAGTCTTATTAGTACCTATAGACTGCAAAGATATTGAAGACACAATCCTCGTACCAGCAGCAACTAGTAGAGTATTTTGCGAATAGTTGGTGTCTCAGAAATGGTTGCTATGCAAAGAAATAAATGGTTTCTAGTGGAGTAATATTAGCGACATTAACATCTGTGCTGAGATATCAAATGGACATATTTTCAGTGACTTTCTTTCTTCCCTAACATTCAACTTTGGTTGCAAAGGAAGCTACCATTTTGAAAAGAACATAGATCTTCTTTATTAATGGAACCCAAAATACATTAAGCAGGGTAGCTATGATTTTAAGTTAAAAATAAAGCTATCTGTCCACATTAAAAAACAATAAGAGTCAAAGAAAATCACATTAATTTTCACTACCTGTAGAACAAATTAGCAAATGTTGTGACCATCTGTGAAAGACACCAGGGCCACATAAGACATGGAATTATTTAATGTGTTAAATCCATTTAAAATGTTTGTATCCTGTTAGTTCTAACATAATTACTATGTTAATTTCTGTGTGTTTTGCATATTAAACGGAACGCACTCTGGGAAGCTAATGGCCGCTATGTCAGCTTTTTATTAAATCACAAAATAAACATGCACAATTCTGCTTCCGAAGATAATTAGTTTACTATTTCTGCCAAAGTTTAAATATTGGGTATGCTTTGAAGATTTAACTTCCATTTGAGGTGGCAGTGGGTATGTGGTAGCTTCTAGATTCTTCAGATTGTCCTCAAGGCAAGAGCATCTTTATGGGAGAGAGAATTAAAAAGCTTTTTTTTTTCATTCTGTACCCTTAATTTTTAGCATTGCAGTTATAAAAGTAACCAACATAGGTCTATAGCATAGTTTTACATAGAACTATACCATAACGGGAGATGGAGTAGAGAAATAGATATGTTTCTTGGTGCAAAGCATTTTAATCAAGCGTGAAATATAAGATGCAAAATAAGTCTAGGTGACCTTTTTTTTTTTTTTGAGACAGTCTTGTTCTGTCACCCAGGTTGAAGTTCAGTGGAGCCATCTTGGTTCACTGCAACCTCTGCCTCCTAGGTTCAAGTGATTCTCCTGCCTCAGGCTCCTGAGTAGTTGAGATTACAGGCACTCACCACCACATACAGCTAATTTTTGTATTTTTAGTAGAAACAGGGTTTCACCATGTTGGCCAGGTTGGTCTTGAACTCCTGATCTTAGGTGATCCACCCATCTCAGCCTCCCAAAGTGCTGGGATTACAGGCTTGAGCCAACCAGCCTGGCCTAATACACTGCTTTTAAGCAAAAGCCATGTGAAGTTGATCAGGAAGTCCTGGAGTACCCATCTCCAGAATATGCATATCTGTTTGACAAAGATGAAAACTCATCAAAATAAACCAACATCAGAAATAAAAGCAAGACCAAATAAGCCTATTAACAGCAGCAGGCTATCTGCAGTGAGCTTCACTCACATTCTTCTCCATAGGCTTTTTCCACACGCCTGATCCACACAGCACGGCTACATGCCATTGCAGGCAGTTAAGGGCAAGATCCCTGCTTCAGAGAATACCAAGCATGCAGCCTGAGTTTTCTCATCTACTTCCCACACCTTTTCCGAGCAATACCCTAGGGAGACACTTTTGTGAGGTGGGCAGTGGCTATTGTGAGGCCTCTGATAGACTTACTTTAACCTCAGCTCTATCAAATACATTTAATATAATCTCAGGCATGTCCCTTTAGTTCTGAGTCCCAGTGTCCATTCTCATAAAGTAGAAGCAACACCAAACTTGTCATATATCTTTTGCAACATCAAGTGAGATAACTATGCAAAGAAAATAGTCCTGCTCTTGGCATATGGCACATGCTTTATATGTATACAATTTATGTATCTTTAAGCTATAATTAATATTTGTTTATTTATTAGTAGGGAGCATTTAGGGGGATAGAAGTACCCAGTTTTATTTCTTTAATTCCAGATAGACAGAATAAAAATGATGTTGGATTCTAATGCTAAAGAAAGAAGGTTAATAATATTAAGTTATAGTAATATTAAGATATTTTATAGAATTTGAATGAACTTCTAACAAAATTAACATCCAAATTTTATATTTATATTAAATATCTATTCCAATTATTTAAATAATATAAAGTAATTATTTGCCTTCTGATACTATCAACTTTTAATTTTCAAACATATTTTACATATGTTTTCTCATTTGGCCTTTCCTCATTTCATCTGAAATAAGGAGTACTGAAATAAGGACCAGTGTTGATGCATGTAATGATCTATACCAGGACATCCAAAGTAATTAATGGAATTGACCAAAGCTAGTGTATGACAAAGTCAAGACCAAATCCCAAGTGTTATTGCAACTAGCTTATGATTGGTTTCATGGCTGACCACAGTGGTTCATGACGGTAATCCCAGCACTTTGGGAGGCCAAGGCAGGTGGATCACCTGAGGTCAGGAGCTCAAGGCCAGCCTGGCCAATATGTTGAAACCCTATCTCTACTAAAAATACAAAAGTTAGCCAGAAGTGGTGGTACACCCTATAATCCCAGCTACTCAGAAGGCTGAGGCAGGAGGCTCACTTGAACTCAGGAGGTGGAGGTTGCAGTAAACTGAGACAGCACTACTGCACTCCAGCTTGGGTGACAGAGCAAGATTCCTTCTCAAAGAAAGATAAAAAGAAAGAGATTGGTTTCACCATTCAGATGATGACTTCCCTAAGGAGAGTGGAGTATTAGGTACACTTCTCCCTTCTGATTGGAACTTTCTCCTTTCTGATTTCTTCCTCATTATTTTATTTGGTTGCTTTCACATGAAAAAATGGAAAATTCAGCAGGTGAAAGGAAGACTTTCAGAATGATTTGAATCTCTAGTAACTGTAATGAGGTTAACACTTTTCAGGTTTTACATAAAATTTGCACATAAAATTATTCTAAAGCCTTTTCATTCATAAAAAATGCTTATTATTTTGTTGACTCAAGATCGTTATTGTTTTCATCAGTGATTACCCTCAGCTATAATGAAGTGATACCCAGAGGTAGCATTCCCCAAAGTGTATTCCGATGATGCATAATAAGCCTTCCTGGACAAGTGCATGTAAATTTAACCACTTTCCAGTGTTTCGGGTATTTGCTTGTCTTCCATAGTGCTTTTTATAACATTTTATCCAAGCTTTCGACTGACATTATGTAGAGGCAGTAATTTGTTTTGTGACTTTTGACCAAGTCAAACAGTGTCCTTAATATTCAACAATACCTTTTTTTTAAAATTGTGTCTTTTGAAAGGATTTAGATGATTAATTTTATAAAACATCTGGCACAAGGCTTTTCATTTAGTAAATTCTCAACACAGAAGTAAATCCTCAACACTTCTGTATCCCAGATTATTTTTTAATATTGTATTCAAAATTGAATAAGTAAATCAATTTTATTTATTGTTCAGTAAAGATTATTCTAATCACTACTTTCTTGAATATATCAGCATAGTAGTAAATCATATTATCAGGCATGTGTATTTTTATGCAGCGTTGTTCAATAGCTTTAGAGAATTTAGGTTTACCTTGCCCCTTCTCTCTATTTTACCAAGTTACATTTTCTCCAAAGCTGTTTGCAGCTATACTACCTTGAGGAGTCATAGTAGTATTCTTCTCAAGAAATACAGGGTTAAAACTACAGGTCAGTCTTAGCTGACCCTCTTAGGAGCTCACACATTTACCCATGCCCTGTTACTCTTGAACCAAACATTAGGGCTAAATTATGTTTGACCTCTGGAAACATTATTTCCCAAAAGGCTTTTTGATCTCTCACATAAATAAAGACCTGGCAAACCTCTCCTAGGAGTAGCCTGGACAGAACAGTATTTTGAGTAAATGCAATTTAGGACTAAATTGGAAATGTTCTCTTTGTTTTAAATTCTTAACTTTTAATTTTTATGGGTACACAGTAGGTAGCATTGAACATCAAATGCTTCACTTATTTAACAAAATGTGCTTTAGTTCTACACATGCTGTTGCCAAAAACAGGATCTCGTTTGTTTTATGACTGAGTGGTACTCCATTATGTATAAATACTACATTTGCTTTCTCCATTCATCTATTGATGGACACTTAGGTTGCTTCCAAATGTTGGCTATTATGAATAGTGCCACAGTGAACATGAGAGCACAGACATCTCTTTGATATACTTATTTCTTCTTGAGGTAGTATGTTCCTAGGATTGGGATTGCTGAATCACATGCTAACTTTTTTTATTTTTTGAAGAATTTTTCATACTGTTCCCTATAGTGGTTGCACTAATTTACATTCCCATCAACAGTGTACGAGGGTTCCCTTTTCTCCACATTCTCACCAGCATTCCTCATTTCCTGTCTTTTGAATGAAAGCTATTTTAATTAACTTGGGTGAGATGATATCATATTGCGATTTTAATTGGCATTTCTCTAATTATCAATGATGTTGAGCATGGGAATATTTTCTTAGGGTCTCTACTTACAGCTGGTGCTCAATATGCATAATGTGACATGCTTGTGCAACTTGTAGGGTGAGCAATTGTCCAGGTTTACCTGGGACTGAGAATATTCCTGGGATATGGACCTTTCAATGCTAAAACTAGAAAAGTCTGGGGCAAATAGAAACCTATCCTGTGTTGGAAAATGCCATGAAGTATACAGCTTCAATGCATAACATACCATCCATTTGTAGAATTATGTTTATCATTCATCTCTTGTACTCCGTCACATCTTTTCCAGGATGTAAATTCATCGAGGAGAGAGACTTTGCTTTAGTTCTTGTTATAAGTCATGTTAGTTACATGGTAGGTTTTCAAAAGATTTTTGAAAGAAGAAAATAAGGGAGGGATGGAGGGAAGAATGGAGAGTGGGGGAGGTAAATGAATGAAAAGAACAACAGAAGAAAGAAAAGGAGGGTTGAGTATATGCTTATTTATCTGTCTCTTTCAACGTCTTTGGCACCATTAAGGGAAACTGATACATACAAGGGGAATATTCCAGAAACTTAAGATTCTTCCTAGGCTGTATACAGTGAGTGACTCCTTGAGCCCTAAAATATGGGTAAGCAAGAGTTGCTTGGAAACCACTGATAACATGACTGCAAGTACTGAACAATGATGAAAATTTAAAAAAAAAGGCATTGTTTCAAATTATCATAGGCAATAAAAATCAGATTCATCTATATCTGCTGCCTTACAAGCCTAAAATCTCAGACTGATATATAATCATTGCTAATACTTTCCATTCAACCACACACTGCTTAATTCTGCCATGTTATTTTCTCCTGACTGAAATACTAAATCCTATATTACATATACTTCTTCCTGTTTTCCCTAGATCCATGAAAGCACTTTAGATTATTCAGTCTAATTCTGAAAGGGACTGACTCTGTGGAGTCTAAATGAAAAAGAGATGATGGTTTAAATTCATTGGCATGACATCCATGACCCTTCAATGCTGGAAGTAAAATGGATTCTCAATCTTGTTTCTTGCCACTCCCCTTTGCAGATGGATCAACATTCAATTCCACGGAATTCTGTCTGGTTGGGTTTTGAGGACTGGGTATAGGCTTGTTTATGATCAGGTCTTTCCATACATGACCTACCATATTTGCTTTGGCAAAGGCTGTGACATCTGTATCACCACTTTTGCCACTTCTACCCCCTGAAAATTTTCATGCATGTCTTCTGAAAAGCCACTGGTCAAAAGTGGTCATCCTTTTATCAATTTCACTGTAGAATTTAATATTTTAAATTAGAATTATTTATTTGTTTTACTTACAGACCATGATCTCTATGAGAGGGTTAGACTTTCATCTGCATCTCTCAAATCTTAATATCTAGCATAATGCCTGGTGCAGAAAAACAACTACCAATAAACAATACATGAGGCTTTATAAAAATATTAAGCAAACTAAGATGTTATTAAATATAAGGCATAAAATATTTTAAAAAAAACCTTTAATGCCTATTTTTTGTTTTCATTATTTTAATTTTTAAAAGTAATTATTAATCAATTCTTCAAAGTTTCAGAAAGTTTAGCATTTATTTGAAAAGCAATGTGAGTATACCTAGTTGTGTACTTTTTTCTTCTAATTAATTTATTTATGTTTTATTAAACTCCCTTTGAAAAACTTTTAAAATCTACATGCAGGCCAGGTACAGTAGCTCACACCTGTATTCCCAGCACTTTGGGACGCCAAAGCAGGCAGCTCATTTGAGTCTAGGAGTTCGAGACAAGCCTGAGCAGTATGGTGAAACCCTATGTATACCAAAAATACAAAAATTAGCTGGGCATGTGGTGGTGCGTGTCAGTTGTCCCAGCTACTCGGGAGGCTGAGGTGAGAGGATCACCTGAGCCCACAATGGTCAAGGCTTCAGTGAGCAGCTACTGTACCACTGCACTCCAGCCTGGGTGACAGTGAGAGACCCTGTCAAAAAAAAAACAAAAAACACTAGATCTATACAAGTAGTAAGAAATTTGCACCATACCTTCAGCTACATCTGGTACTTCTGTGATATTCATTGCATAAGGTAGGTTTTCGATGTTTTTATTGAGCCTCCCTGTGAAACAGGCTGTCACATGGCATAGTCATGAGAAACGTTTTCCAATCTCCTTTCAAAGTAGACTAGTTTCAAATTTATGGCAGTATATAATAATTTTGAACATCACCCTCAGTTCGCTGCACATTTAAACAGGCAAGGTTTTAAATAAAATGTGGTATGACTCTACAGAAGTGATATTAATGTAAAAAAGATCTGTTTTTACTTGAGTATTTTCAACTGCTTATATCTTCTTAAAATTCAAAAGTGGCTGTGACACGTATTGTCAGTGTGGCCTTGGGCAAGCCAGTAGAACTCTGTAAGCCACAGTGTGCTCTTCCGTAAACTCCTACAAATAATACCTTCAGGGCAAAGTTTCCTAAAGATAAACAAAATATAATATACATTTTTGCAGAGTACATGTTTCAAGAAACTATAGTTTATTTCTTTCATTTTTTTATTCCTAGAATTTTATACCCCTGCATTTCCCATGAAAGCTGTCTCTCACATTTACCCAGCCTGGAATTTGCTGTCTCTCATCTGATCTTCAAGTCAACCTCTGGGTAATTTTGCTAGCATCTTGACTGAGATGTGTTCTTGCTTTCCAGTATTTGCCTCTGTCTTTCCAGGCTCATTTTTAAGCTCACTATAGATGATGTCAAGAAACATTTCTGATAATAGTCTATTTCCTTTCTTTCCAATATTATATAATTTAATCTTTATTATTTCAGTGAGATGGAGTCCTGCTCTGACACCCAGGCTGGAGTGCAGTGATGCAATCTCAGCTCACTGCAACCTTTGCCTCCCGGGTTCAATGATTTTCTAGCCTCAGGTTCCCAAGTAACTGGGATAATAGGCACCTACCACCACACCCAGCAACTTTTTTGGCATTTTTTAGAAGAGACAGGGTTTTGCCGTGTTGGTCAGGCTGGTCTCAAACTCCTGACCTCAAGTGATCCACCCACCTCAGTTTCCCAAGGTGTTGGGATTACAGGCGTGAGCCACTGAACTCCACCAAACATTTATTTCTTATGTCACTATCTAGCTTGTATGCCTCTGCAATGGCTAAACCTCTTTGTCAACCAATAGGGCTTGCCCTGTGCTGGCTCCACACTATGTTTTGAACATTTTATTTTTGGACATTAACTATTGACTATTGTGACAGTTCTGAATAGGAAAATAACAAGAACGCACACACACACATAATTTCTCTCTGCATGCATGTAAATATGACCTGAGGAACAGAATGTAAGAAACATCATTGTGTTAAATACAGCCACCAATAGTAGTTAAAATATATACCCTTACATTTATATTTGTGCAATCAGATCTTTTTTTAAGTTTAGGGGTACATCTGCAAGTGTGATATATAGGTAAATTCATGCTAAGGGGGTTTGTTGTTCAGATTATTTGTCACCCAGGTATTAAACCTAGTACCCATTAGTTATTTTTCCTGATCCTTTCCTACCTCCCACCCTCTACCCTCCAGTAGGCCCCAGTGTCTGTTGTTCCCCTCTATATATCCATGTCTTCTTGTCATTAAGCTCCAACTTACAATTGAGAACGTGCCTTATTTCATTTCTCTTCTTGTTTTAGTTTGCTAGGGATAAGGGCCTCAAGCTCTATCCATGCTCCTGCAAATGACATGATCTTGTTCTTTTTAATGGCTGCATTAAAAAGTATTCCACAGTGTATCTCATTTTTTTTTTTTTTTTTGAGACGAAGTTTCGCTCTTGTTACCCAGGCTGGAGTGCAATGGCGCGATCTCGACTCACCGCAACCTCCGCCTCCTGGATTCAAGCAAGTCTCCTGCCTCGGCCTCCCGAGTAGCTGGGATTACAGGCACACGCCACCATGCCCAGCTAACTTTTTGTATTTTTAGTAGAGATGGGGTTTCACCATGCTGACCAGGATGGTCTCGATCTCTTGACCTCCTGATCCACCTGCCACGGCCTCCCAAAGTGCTGGGATTACAGGTGTGAGCCACCGCGCCTGGCCTGTTTTGGGCTTTTTTTTGGTAAACCAACAACAGTCAAGTAGAGAGCCAAATCAGGAACGCAATTCCACTTACAAGTGCCACAAAAAGAATGAAATACCTAGGAATACTAACCAGGGTAGTGAAAGATCTCTACAAGAGCAACAAAACACTGCTCAAAGAGTTCAGAGATGCCACAGACAAGTGAAAAACACATTCCATGCTCATGGACAGAATGAATTAACCTCTTTAAAATGGCCATGCTGCACAAAGCAATGTGTAGCTTCAATGCTATTCCTATCAAACTACCAATGGTATTCTTCACAGAACTGGAAAAGGAAGTACTTTAAAATTTATGTGGAACCAGATCACTTTATAGCAAGTGATAGTGTTTTAGAGTTATGAGGGATCTCACAGACTCCAAACTAAAGCTCAGAATTGGGAAGAGACTTGGCCAAGGACACAAAATCTCACTAACTTATGAAAGAAAGGCAGTGAGTATTACCTTTTGTGCATTTAGCTTTATTCTCCCTTGACTATTATTTTAGGCAAACTCATGCTTTAATATCACAGTAAGTTTCTGAGGGGCCTTAAAGGTATTTCATACTTTTGATTTTTGTAACAGCACACAGTCTTGCTAGGTTTTGCCTCATTAAAACAACATGTTAGACCAAATAGCTTTAAAGTCACACAGATAGTAAGGAGTAAAGCCACTGTTTTGCCATTCAAAAATATTTAGTTGGGCCGGGTGCGGTCGCTCATGCCTGTAATCCCAGCACTTTCAGAGGCCGAGCCAGGTGGATCACGAGGTTAAGAGATCGAGACCATCCTGGTCAACATGGTGAAACCCCGTCTCTACTAAAAATACAAAAAATTAGCTGGGCATGGTGGCGCGTGCCTGTAATCCCAGCTACTCAGGAGGCTGAGGCAGGAGAATTGCCTGAACCCAGGAGGCGGAGGTTGCAGTGAGCTGAGATCGCAACATTGCACTCCAGCCTGGGTAACAAGAGCGAAACTCCATCTTAAAAAAAATAAAAAAAAATTTAGTTAACATTTACTAGGTGCCAGGTATTGAGACACCAGGGAAACACTGGTGGACAAGACAGACAAAAGAATTCCTGCTCTCAAGGAGCCTGGATTCTACTGCATTGAAAAGTAACGAAAGAGTAAACAAGTAAACATTAAATTTTCAGAGATTGAGATAAAATCAACACCGTGATGGAATTGAGACAATGAAGAAAATTTTACTTTAAATCTGTGAGGAGAAATGACAGCTAAAGTATAAATAAAGGTTGAGAAAGGAGTTAGGCTTGCAAAATTCTGGGAGAAGTGAGCTTCAGAAATAGGGAAGAGGAGGTGAAAATATTCTTAGCAGGACTGAATCTTCAGTCTCCCAATTCTCAATCCCATGCTGTGTCAGAACTGACTGCTGACTCCTTTCTCCACCTTTGTTTAGAGAAGATATTTGTAGATAAACTTGTGTTCATGTAAATCCAGTATTTATTGATACTTCAGTTGTGCCTCCGTAATGACTCATTCCATTTATAAATGTCACCATCTGTTACTCTGTATACCCACTATATAGTACAAGTTGGAGGATGGAGCACTTTTTCCTTTCTCTTCCAACATTGTTTTCTGCCCAGTGCATTAACATACAGCTCAATTTACTACAGCTTGGCTCTAATATGCCATTTATAATTCAATTCTTGTATGAGCCACTTAGCTTTTTACTTTACTCTTACCAAAAGCTCCCTCTCCAACTGATCAGAGTCTCATTAGTTCCCTCTAGGCCAGCAACAATGCTAGCCTTCTTTGATAAACTGTCTCCCACAATTCCACCCTGTGTTTCTGTTATAGGGCCCTCCACCGAGTAAATGCTCAATTAATTATTTCCCGATCAGTTTTTTTTCATCTTTTTAAGTTGCTTGCAAAATAGATATTTGATTTGTTGTCAATCATAAGTTAATATTTGTATGATTTTTTAAACTTACCCTTTATGAAGCATTTGCTTCTACCCGGTCTTTTGGTTCTGTGGCAGGTTCATTGCTATTCCCATTCTTTCATGCTCAGACTCCACCTGTGCTTCAAGGAAAATTCAAATGCCTCTTCTTGCGTGAAGCTGTTCATGGTTCAGCCTAATTTCCCAAGAGTCCCATCACATGTTGCTGTCTGACTATATTACTTCAGAGCATCTGTCACTTCCTGCTCTGTGCAAAAGAACCTCTTCTGCAAGTTCTAATCTCCTTGAGTGCATATTTGATCTCTATATCCTCCTTAAAACCTCCAAAGAATCTACTTCTCTGGGGAAGAACATTAGATTTTGAGGTAACCAGAAATGGGGGAAATTTTTGTTCTACCTCTTTCATTAAAGTCCTTCGATTACGTGAGATTCAGTTTTATCGCTTGAAAAATAAGAGTGATAATCTCCATCTCATATACCCATTCTAAGTACCAAATGAGTAAATGTCTACACAGAACACATTGTGTAAGATTCTAGTTCTTCTACTTAATAGCTCTGGGATTTGGAAAGTTCTTTAACCTGTCTTAACTTCAATATCTTTATCTATAAAATGTAAAAATTGTGATGGTTACAACCTTTTAAACTCATTTTGAAAATTAAATGAGAAAATGAATATAAAGTACCTGACATAATTCTCAGCATATATTAATAATTTATGGTTATATGTCTGTCGCAGTGTCTTGTACATAGTAGGAATTGAATAAATAGTATTTATTGAATATTGTAGCTAATATTCAGATATTTCCTGTTTGTTAGTTGTGTGCTTAGACCACGTGCTAGCCACTCTGCTTAAGATTTGTAATACAAAAATGCATACAAAAGATGTAGTTACTGCCAGATGAAGTTTATGGTCAATAAAATATACATTAAACCTATTATTTTATCCTGCATATAAAATATATTCAATGCATGGAGTTGCACAAATATAAGTTTTATGAGTGAATGAGATATAGTGAAGAGTAGTCAGAGTTCTCTGAACAGATTCTGGGTCAGAAATGCGATCCTACTGCATGAAAGAATTTTTCAACTCTTTTTAAAAAACATTAATGTTTCTATAGGTAATAAACCATCAAATCGAGAAATCCAGAGTTTTTACATTTGGCTCAAAAAGCAATAAATGCAACAAAATTTAAAACTTTTTCCAGGAAACAAAATGAAAGAAGGAGCATTTCTACCAGTTTTCCCTAATTTTCTATTGTTTATACAAACTGCTTTTGCAAGATGTACTTCAGACAAGTGAATTATCAGCCTTAACTTTAGTATTGTTCCCCCAATTTATCTTCTGTGACTCAGCAGAATCTGACCAGGAGCCTAAGTCATAATTCAGTTGTTCTACACACTTAGTATGAAGGGGGGGGGGGAAGCATGGTGTAAATGAAAACTTGGAAAGCACACAGGTATATATATATATATATGTGTGTGTGTGTGTGTGTGTGTGTGTGTGTGTGTGTGTGTGTGTATCTTCAGACTTTTACAAAGAGGATTAAGACTTTCTGGTTTAGAGTTTTATGCCATTGGAGGGAAATGAATTTAAGAAACAAAAGAAAGAATTCCCATCTTCTACTACCTGGATCAGACTTTAAATCACTCTTCATCATTATCCTTCCTTTCCACATTGATGTATGTATTTTACCCTCCATAGAAGAAATAATTAATCATCACTTTATTGATAATGTCAGGTTGATATTTTGACCCATTCAGTAATCTCTTTTTATACAATGCATATTATTTCAGTTGACTTCCTCTTTAATTACCACTTAGAAAAAAAAGTCACGCTGTATATAGGTTTTGTGCACATTAAAATAATAGAGAGACTTTTAAACCAATAGTATCATCACATATCAATCCAATGAAACCAAAAAGAAACAGTAAATATTCTTTATGTAATAGTAATTAGTATACACATTTTTCTATAAAATTAATAACATATAGATTCTGCTTTTGTAATAATGGTATTACTTATAGAGGCACTGTGCACAGGGAATGTATGAGAGAGAGAAAGGGAGAAAAGGCAGAAAAAAAGACCCCCATAATTTCAACAAAAATATAATCTGCCAGAATGCATTTTAGTCATTTATATTCTTTCATTTCTTATTTTGCCTTTGAATAGTGTTTCTAGAATGTTGATATTATACTTTGTACACACTATATTCTGCATTTAAATGTAGTATTATAAGCTTGTTCTCATATTCCTGGAAACACTTTTCATGGCTGTTTAACAGTCCCACAGAATGTGTGCACACACGGTAGGATGGACAGAAGTTTTCTGTCTCCATCCCTTGGACTCACTCCATCCTCACTCCTGGAGGAGAAAGGATGGAGTGGTTAGAAAGATTTCATGTGAGCAGAGGAACTAATAGAACTTACGTTGTGTGTGGTTAGCAATGCTTGTAAGAGTAAAGTAGGATGTCTTCAGTGCTCCATGATGAAGAATTCCCGGTGACACCACTCAAACAATATGCCAGTGAAATGAGATGGCACTTATCAGTGGACATACAAGGTAGAGGGACAAACCCAGACCTCAAATGAGGGTTGTGGGGAAAGAAAAGTAAAGGAGGAGGAAAAAAAGGAAATGGGATCTAGGCCAAGGGTCTTCTGAGTATCTAAGGAAAGAGGATGTCTGACGTGCAGGTGACTAGGGAGAGTGGAGGAAAATCTGTGCCATACAATAGACTCGGTTGTATTTGCAACCATAATCATGTAAATTCAGATCCTACTGAAGATTAACTGAGCTCAAATGTCCTTTTAGCAAGTGAAAAATATGAATGTGGACATGAAAACTTTGATTTAAATAATAGGTTCTTGAAAGAACATTCCTTGTTTGCATGTTTATAGACTCAATAGTCCTGAAATCTTAAGGTATTCTTGATGTCTGGAGTAGGACAGGATGGGGGAAGGGAAAACCAAAAATATGACTGAACATAGCCACAGATTATCTCTTTATTATCTGAACTCAGTTTATATTTTGTTTCTGCTGCCTATTATTTGATACTTATTTAATTACATGCATTTCTGCTCCCCCATAGGCCTGACACCATCGTGTCTAGCACTTAAACATTGTGTGTGTGTACAGGCAAACCTCATTTTTTTTGTGATTTGTATTATTGTGCTTCAAATATATGTCATTTTTTATGAATTAAAGATTCAGGGCAACACTTCAATAAGCAAGTCTATCAGCACCGCTTTCTTCAATAGTATGTTCTCACTTCACATTTCTCTGTCATGTTCTGGTAATGCATGCAACATTTTACATGTTTTCATTATTATTATACTGAAATTACATATTACATATATTCACATGTATTATATTATTGTTGTGGTAATCTCTGATCAATGATCATTGATGTTACTATTACCATTGTTTTTATTTTAATGATAAGACAAGAAGCCACAAACTGTGCCCATATAAGACCACACATTTTTAAATAAATGTGTTATGTGTATTTTGACTAGTCCACTGACCTTCCATTCCCCCATCCCTCTCCCTTGCCTCAGGCCTCCCTATTTCCTGAGTCATAACAGGGAATGTTATGACTAATTAAAATTAGGTACATTAATAACCTTAAATGGCCTCTAAGCATTCAAGTGAAAGAAAGGGTTACATGTCTCTCATTTTAAATCAAAAGCTAGAAATGATTAAGGTTAGTGAGGAAGACATGTCAAAGCCAAGAGAGTGAAAAATCTAGGCCTTTTGCAACAATTAGCCAAGTTGTGAACGCAAAAGCAATGTTATTCAAGGAAACTGACCGTGCTACTACAGTGAACTCACAGATAAAAGCAGAACTGCTGTATTGCTGATGTGGAGAAAGTTTTAGTGGTCTAGACAGAAGATCAAACCAACCTCATGTCCTTAAGCCAAAGCCTAATCCAGAGCAATCCTCTAACTTCTTTCAGTTGTGAAGGTTGACAGAGTCGAGCAAACTGCAGAAGAAAATTTTGAAACCGGCAGAGGCTAGTTCACCAGATTTAAGGGAAGAAGCCATCTTTATAATATAACAGTGCAAGGTGAAGCAGCAAGTGTTATTGCGGAAGCTAAAGCAAGTCATTTAGAAGATCTAGCAACTGATGAAGGTGGCTGCACTAAACAGCAGATTTTCAACGTAGGCAAAAGGGCCTTATCTTGGAAACAGGCGGGATCTAGGATATTCTTGGCTAGAAAAGGCAAGTCAATTCCTGGCTTCAAAGTTTCAAAGGACAGGCTGACTCTCTTGTTAAGGGCAAATGCAGGTGTTGACCTTGAGTTGAACCCAATGTCTATTTGCCATTCCAAAGATCGTAAGCCCACAAAAATTAGGTTAAATCTACCTTGTGCTCTAAAATGAAATAACAAAGCCTGGATGGCAGTATATTAGTATATAAAGGTTTACTGAACATTTTATTGATTTATTTATTGATAGAATCTCACTCTGTTGCCCAGGCTGGAGTGCAATGGTGCAATCCCTGCTCACTTCAATCTCTGCCTCCTGGGTTCAAACAATTCTTCTACCTCACCCTCCTGAGTAGCTGGGACTACAAATGCACAAAACCATGCCTAGCTAATTTTTGTATTGTTAGTAGAGACAAGTTTTTTCCATGTTGGCCAGGCTGGTCTCTAACTCCTGACCTCAGGTGATCTATGTGCCTCGACCTCCCAAAGTGCTGGGATTATGAGAGTGAGCCATCACACTCAACCCTACTGAAAGTTTTTAAACCCACTATTGAGATCTACAGCTCAGAAAAAAAAATAATAAGAGTCTTTCAAAGTATTACTGCCCATTGACAATGAACCTGGTCACTCAAGAGCTCTGATGGAGACGTACAAGTAAATGCATATTGTTTTTATGCCTGTTGACATAACATCCATACTACAGCCCATGGATCAAGAAGTAATTTTGAGTTTCAAGCTGTATTATTTAAGAAATACACTTTATACCACTCTAGCTACATAGGCAGTGATTCCACTGATGGATCTATGCAAAAGAAATAGAAAACTTTATGAAAAGAATTCATCATTCTAGATGATGGCATTAAGAACATACATGGGTCATGAAGGAAGTCACGATATCAACTAACAGAAGTTTGGAAGAAGTTGATTTTAATCCTGCTGGGTGACTTTGAGGGATTCAAGACTTCAGTGGAGGAAGCAAATGCAGATGTGGTGGAAATATCAGAAGAACTAGAATGAGAAGTGGAGCCTAAAGATGAGACAGAATTGCTGTAATCTCATGATACAATTATAATAAATGAAGAGTTGATTCTAGTGGATGAGCGAAGCAAATAGATTCTTGAGATCAAAACTACTTTTGGGAAGATGCTAGAATCATTATTAAAATGAAAACAAAGGATTTAGAATAGTATGCATACTTAGTTAATAAAGCAGTGAGAGGGTTTGAGAGAACCGATTCCAATTTTGAAAGTTTTATTGTAAGTAAAATACTATCAAGAAGCACTTCATGACATGGATACATTTTTCACAAAAGGAAGAGTCAATTGATGTGTGAAAACTTCACTGTTGTCATCTTTTAGGAAATTATGGCCAGGTGCGGTTGATCACACCTATAATCCCAGCACTTTGGGAGGCCGAGGTGGGTAGATCACTTGAGGTCAGGAAGTTGATACTAGCCTGGCCCACATGGTGAAACCGTGTCTTTACTAAAAATACAAAAATTAGCTGGGTGTGGTGATGGGCACTTCTAATCCCAGCTACTCAGGAGGTGAGGCAGGAGAATCACTTGAACCTGGGAGGTGGAGGTTGCAGGACTGGACTCCAGCCTGGGCAACAAAGCAAGACTCTGTCCTCCTCCACACCGCCTCCATATCAAAAAGAAGAAGAAATTGACACAGCCAGCCTAGCCTTCAGCAACTATCACTCTGATGAGTCAGTAGCCAACATCATCAAGGCAAGACTCTGAATCAGAAAAAAGATTACAGTTTGCTGAAGATGCAGATAATTGTGAGCACTTTCAGCATTAAAGTATGTATGTTGGTTTCTGAGACATAATGCTATTGCATACTTTAACAGAATACAGTATAGTGTAAATGTAACTTTCATATGCACTGGGAAACAAACAAAAAAAATGCATGTGACTTGTTTTCCTGAGACAGTTGCTTCACTCTGGTGGTTTGGAATGGAAACCACAATGTCTTTGAGGTATGTCTGCATTTATATTTACAAAATGCATGATATGTCAATTTAATTATATCATTGAAATGTTTCCCATACATTGATGGAACAATCAAATAAATATTGGCCAGAGAAATGGTATGAATTTAAAACAAACAACATATACTCATTAAAAAAAAGAATTTGTGCCGTGCTTAAGTCCCTGATGTACTAAAAATATCAATTGAAACATCCAGTGCCCAAGAAATGTGGGAAAACAAGTAACTTACTCATCATTTGGTCCAAAGTTTTCTCAGCAATCAATTTAAGAAAATGGAAAGGTTGAGAGGTGGAGATGGGTTTGTCCTTTAAAGGGAAGTTCTGATCTAAAGGGAGAGCCCCTTGGAAATTAATTAGAGCCCAGTTGGAAGTAAAAAATATAGAATCTCAATGGCCCTGTGCTCCCCCAACCCATGCCATGCAGATAAAGCTGGAATGCATTTTCTGATAATCCGATCCTGAATTAATCATTCATTCCACCATGCACACGTGGCAATTCACGTCAAATACCATGTGGAGTGCATATTGCACTGACTTCTTTTAAACTTAGTTGTATGCTTGCTTGTCTTTCCTCCTGAATTAGAAGCTTTTTCAGGAGGTTAGCAAACCCCTTGTGAAGAGCACATCAAAAATGTTCTGTATTTAATTGATAAGAAGCATTTAAGATTAAAATGTGATTTCCTCAAATATGAGATTATTCATATGTGAGAAAAATATGTAGAATGTTTAAACTTATTTAATATTATTGCTGATATTACCAGCTTTTTGTGAAAAGGGAAAGCATGTGTGCTGACATTTGTGTCTGAGTGAGAAACTGACTGGGAGGAACAGATAGACTGACAGAAAGACAGAGAGCTGGCTCAATATTTCTTAAATATATATTTTTTAAGATAGTATTTAACTTGACATTAAAATAATTATATTGAGTGATTTCCCAGATATATTAACTACTTTACTTTAACCAAGCACTAAAATTTATATGTTTAAAAATGTGTAATTTAACAGATATAAGAATAAAAATTTGATAGAAAGTATATGCAATAAACTACTCAAATCAGAATCAACTAAAACATTTTTTAAAATAAAACCAACCTGTCACACATAATTTCAGATTTAAGATTTTTTTATTGAGCTCTATTTGGCTTATTTGAGGATAAGCAAAAATATTTTCACTTCCAGAGACAAACTGGTGACTCACACCTATAATCCCAGTGCTTTTGGTGGCTGACAAGGGAACATCACATGAGTTTGAGACAAGCCTATGCAATATAGTGAGAGTGCAACTCTACAACAATTAGTAATAAAAAAGAAATTAGCCAGGTGCTGAGGCAGAAGTATTATTTGAGCCCTCTGGTTCAAGGCTGTAGTGAATTATGATCAAGCCACTGCACTCCTGTCTGGGCGATGACAGAGCAAGACTTTGTCCCTAAAAAGTTAAAATTAATTGCAATCTGAAAACGCTGATCTACAAGTCCCTTTCTCCTCTAACAATTACTGTATCAATGACAGTTTAAGTTTGGCCCAGAAATAAATAGTTAAATATCTACTACCTGCTGAACATCAAGCCATATATTTTTATTTTTATTTTGTAATTATACTTTAAGTTCTGGGGTGCATGTGCAGCTCATGCAGGATTGTTACATAGGTATACACATGCCATCATGGTTTGTTCCATCCATCCCCCTGTCATCTACATTAGGTATTTCTCTTTTTAAGTTGGTATTTTATTTTTATGAAAGCAACACGGTAAGTAATATTATCCCAATTGTGTGTAGGATTCAATTAGTGTATCAATGATATACTAACTGTTAGAAAAGGAAGGGACTTGTAATTACCATTTGGTCAATTTAACTTGAGTAACTATCGGTAATCTATGGAGCCTGATAGTGTTAATGCAATTCCTTTTAATAAACTAAATTTGAAAAAAAAATGATGTTTTAAACTAACACTTTGCATCATGTCAGAGTTTACAAAGCAGTTTTACATATTTCATATAGTAAGAATAACTAAAATTTGATAGGAGAGCAGATTCTAAATGTTCTCACCACCTCACACAACACAACACAACACAACACACACACACACACAGAGAGACAAAATGGTAACTATGGGTGTAATGGATTTGTTAATTTAACTGTGATAATCAACACACAATGTGTATGTATACCAAATCATCACATTGTACTACTTAACTATATACAATTTTATTTGTCAATTATTTTAAAAATAAAACTAAGACAAACAACAACAACAATGCATGAGCACTGTTTGTCAGGTATAAAACTACTTTATGGTAGATTATTTTATTTACTTTTATGTAAATAAATACCCAAAGTGGTCATTTCTATTATTATCTCAATTTAACCAATGGAAAAAGTATATCTTAGACTGTTAATTTGCCAAAGGTTACACAGTGATTGTAGTAGGATTTGAACAAGGGCAATCTAATTCTATAACCCATAGTTTTCAATATTATGGCATACTATCTCTTTCAAAATAATGGTTTGAGAAATGTTTGGCCCAGAAATATTTAATAAATGTCTACTACCAGTGAATGTTGAGTTATATTTTTAAGTTGGTATTTTGTCTTCATTAAAGCAATGTGAGATAAGTAATCTTATGCCCACTGTATGGAGGATAAAGCTAAGACTCAGAGTTAGGGTAACTCATAGTTTAAAAACTGGCATATCCTGTCTTTTGACTTTGGATTTTAGAGTTTTCCACTAGGGCTTACAGTTGAACACAAAATGGGTTTCAGAAGTCGGAAGAGAAGCATGAAGGGTCCAGATATGGAGGACTCTTCCAAATGGGCAAGTCTTAGGAAACTTGAATCTGGAAAATCTACACTTACTATGGGAACACTTCAATCCAAGAAGAAAATGATTCAAATTGATTATCTTTATAGTCGAATCTTAGCAACCACATCATAAACAGGTTGGAAATAATAAGGCATCTTTTTTGTTTTGTTTTGTTTTGTTTTGTTTTGGAGACGGAATCTCACTCTGTCACCCAGGCTGGAATATAGTGGCACGATCTCAGCTAACTGCAACCTCTGCTTTTCTACTTCAAGCAATTCTCCTGCCTTAGCCTCCTAAGTAGCTAATGTTACAACATTACATGCCACCATACCCAGCTAATTTTTGAATTTTTAGTAGACATGGGGTTTTACCATTTTGGCCAGGCTGGTCTGGAACTCTTGACCTCAAGTGATCCACCTGCTTTGGTCTCCCAACGTGCTGGGATTAGAGGCATAAGCCACCATGCCCAGCCATGTTTGCTTTTTAACATGGGCAATGTACAATCATATAGTCAATGACATAAAATCCACTGATTGGAGGATAAATACACATATAAACAATTAAGGGAATAGAGAGTTGGTTGGTGATACAGAGACACTCAAAGATTTGTTACCAGACAGATTTTTAGGCAATTAGTTAGTAATCAAGATTCAATCTGGTTTTCGTTCTGTTTCAATTCTTCTCTATTTACACTTTCACTTTATTCTAATGGCTTCTGCCCTAGTCTTTTTGGTATGATCTAGCTTCCTGGAGTTTGATTTTAGGTGGTCTCTAAGAATTCTTCTGGACATATTATCTTTGGCTTTTCTATTCCTGGCTGCATTGGTCAATGTAGTAAACATAAATGGAATTCAGCAAATTTTTCTTGTTCTCAGTAACCTAGGAGAGCTTTTCCACCCCTTTGAAGTTAGGTGTGAACATATGTGATAGTAAATTTTATGCCAACTTGCAGAGTGTTTTTGGATGATATTAAGATTTAAATTGGTTAACTCTGAGTAAGCAGCTTGTTCTCTATAACGTAGGTGGGCCTTGTCTAATCAGTTGAAATCCTGATTAGAACAAAAAGATTGGTCCCCACTAAGCAAGAGAAAATTTTCCAGCAGATTACCTTCAAACTGTATCTGCACCATGGGCTTTCCTGGATCTCTGCCTGCTGACCTGAGGAAGGGAACTACACCATTGACTTTCCTGGGTCTCAAGCCTGCTGACTCTCATTACAAATTTGGACTTGTCAGTTTCCATAATCGAATGAACTGATTTCTTACAATAAATCTCTTTCTATATTGATACCCATCTTATTGGTTTTATTTCTTAGCAGCATGTGACTGACTAATGCAGCATATGACTTGCCTTTGTCACAGAAATGAGCATTGGTGTGATATATCACTATGAATTTTTAAGGAGGTCACATTTCACCAGGTTGCTGCCTTTGTGCCACAGTAAAAAGTAGAAGTCTGTGTTAAAAATAAAATATCTTTCAGCCTGGATCCCAAAATGGTCAGAAGGAATAGAATCCTTATTTTTATCCACGAAATTTTTTTGGGCTAATAATTAAGAGCAGGGTTTGTTTGTTACTTTGTCTAAACCTAGCCTAACTAATGCAAGTAGACGAATTCAACCTAATTCTGGATTGTAAAAAAAGAAACTCTCTTGTTTCTATCTGGGCTTGCCAACTCTAAACCTAAATGTGTATAGATTTAGAATTGATAGAAAAATTTTAATTACTACAAATTATAAAACTTGCAAGCTGAACACTTATTGTTTAACTTAATACAACATCATGTTCAGAATCAGTTACACCATTTTAATGTTCCTCTCTCTTCAAATACCTCATCGTTTCCCTCTTGCTTTTATGACAAAAGAGTGTGCTTCAGATATATGCCTCATAAAACTACATATTACAACATTGTCTATGGAGAAATATATTTTTCTGAAATGACTGCACTTACTGTTTGTGTGTTTCAAGGGCAGTATCAAAATCAACCTTTTTAGTCCCATTATAACATTAAATGCAACTTTCAACTTTCCGAATCTGAAGGCTAAAAATTACCTGTATAAATCTTCATAATATATGTTTGACAGAAACTGGCACTTAAAAAACATTTTCATGTGCTAAATTTAAATGATTCAGAGATATTCTGATTGAAGGTTTGAAATTGATCATTAAAAAAAAGAAGAAAAATGAGGGGATGTGTGATGTGTGTTGCGCTTTGCTTCACAAGAAACATTTGGAAATTTGCCTGACCTCTTATTTTTATTTATTTAAATTAACTATGGCAGTATTCATTCCCATCTGGCCCCCAGGAACAGTGAGCTAATTTAAAAAATAAAAGATACTTTAAAATATTGTTTAAACCATTTTAAATAATTCAGCCAATACAAGTGTTGAAAAAGCATCGTTTGGATTGGCAGAACAGAAGAACTAGGCTCTAGAGGTCAGCAAATCTGGATTTAGCCTTTGCTATGTATTAAAAAAAATTTAGATCAGGATGTCCCCAGGAGAAAATGCACTTTCTCCAAAATAATCCTTGAGAAGAAATGGACAGTGGGCTGGGCCTAATCTATTTTCTATTTGTAAGCCTTCCCACTCTTTTAGCTCCAGAGTTTAGATTATCAAGTTTGCTAGCAGTGTGGGTGTTTGGTATTTGAGACTCTGCATATTAATTCAATTTGAAATCTTATTTCACACTGAAACACATCCTGACAAAGCATCAACATCCTGTATGTACTGTTCATTCTCTGATAAGTCACGGAACGTTTTCCATTTAGTCTGAAACGACTTGAAGCCCACTTGAAAGGCAATACTAAAAGAACAATCCTAATGTCATTTACTTCTTCTCTCAGTCAACACATACTTTTGCCAGCATAGGAATATTGTTTTCCACCATCTGTGCAGAACAGAATTTGAGTTGTTGTTCAGGGTCAGTGAGAATGTGTTTAAAACAGTATGTATCTAGATTTTGACTCAAGCTCTGAACCCTAATTATGCATTGTTTGGAATTTAAAGTGGTTGCTCTGAAATCTTTTCTCTTCTGTCATTGACATATTGCACCAAAAGTGCAAAATAAAGTTTGGTGCGGTGGTAGGTAGGTCATTGCTTCATTTTTATGGCAATGTAAATCCAACAGCATTTCTTTCAGTTCATTTTGAAGATACAGTCTGAGAGAAATAATTTAAGAATCCATGAAAACAGTCATATACACCAGCATACAAACAAAATGTGACTGAAGGGCTTCAATATACTGAAAACAATTTTCAGATTAATTATTTGAAACTGATAGCGCCATTCCCATTTTAACAGATAACATAACTGAGGCTTAGAAATGATACGTGACTATCAAGCAGTAAAGCTTGATTTTTTAACTTAGGCAAAGGTTGTGTCGAAGCACACGTTGTACTTATTAAATAAACATGTTCCAATAATATTCTCTCATTTTGTACAGAGATGAATAAATTCCTCATAATGCTGAGATTGCACTAGGCTCTTTGCATAGAAAGCAAGAGATGGCACGAGGTCTTGTTCTTTCAGAATTTTAAAGAATAAATTATGAGGGAGAACATTTAGAAAGCAATTTCTATATTACTATAAGGATGTTATTTCTCAAACATAAAACTAATTACATATCATTTTGTTTAAACAGCTTTGACATCTCCCTGTGTCTCCAGGACAAAGTCTAAATTATTTAACATAGCATGAATCGAACCCAAACCCATTTACTAGTCTTCACCTCTAAAACGCTAATGTCCTTGTGTATTAGTTTCAGCTATGTTGAACTTCTTGTTTCTTCCAGAATGTGACTTCTTTTCACTTTTCTAAAATATTACTCATTTCTGACTTTTCTACCTAGAATTTCCTTCCATCCTTTAAAACGCAAGTACTTGCCTGTCAAGAATTATTTCAAATACTATCTTCTTCAGTAACTCTGTATTTTTTCATCCTTCCTGAAACATATGCATGCTTTCAAAATGCATCAGTGGGAGCTCTTATGTGTGTATTCTTTCTGGATAGACTGAATTTGACTAAATTTGACTATGTAGTAGAATAGCAGCCATTCAGTTTTTGCTTAATATGGAAAAAAAAAACCAAAGAAATAAAAACAAAGAAAGGGTAAGTGAAAATAAAAAATAAAAGTAAAAATTAAGACCATTACAAGAAAACATCCAGATACTTCCTTTTTAGCATTACATATTTTTACTTTATGTTCTGAGGTACATGTGAAGGATGTGCAGGTTTCTTACATAGGTAACACATCCGGATACCTCTTTCAGGAGAGCAATACCCTTTAGTTTATTTCACGACAATCCAAAGCAAATATATTCTATAATTATAAACATTAGCCAGATATATTTTTGAAGGAAGTTAATTTTGAACTGGGCATTTATTGAAATGGTGGATACTTAACAGCAAAAAACACACAGGTCTTGTTAGCTTCTACATATGCAAAGAAAGAAATTGCCATAGAAATTCTACGAACACACTTCAGCTATTGACAGAGATGGAAAAGCACAGGGTCCAAATGTGCACTTCAAATCTAGCCTATATGATTATCTTATTCTCTTTCTCTCTCTCACATACACAGACACTTTTTAAAAATAGATTTTGCAAATTATGAACACAAGATGGCCAATATTTTACACATTGTAATAAAACTTTGACTGTATTTCCTTTTTCTTTTTTTTTTTTTCTGGAGACAGGGTCTTGCTCTGTCGCCCAGGCTAGAGTGCAGTGACACGATCGTGGCTCACTGCAACTCCCACCTCCCAGGTTCAAGAGATTCTTCTGCCTCAGCCTTCCAAGTGGCTGGGACTACAGGTGTGTGCCACCACACCTGGCTAAATTTTTAGTAGAGATGGGGTTTTACCATGTTAGGCAGGATGGTCTCAATCTCCTGACCTCATGATCTGCCTGCCTTGGACTCCTAAAGTGCTGGGATTACAGGCATGGGCCACCATGCCCAGCCTGACTGTATTTCTTACAGTTCCTAGGTGGTTTCTTTCCTCTCTCTTATTTATTTATTTAGCTGGCTATGGTAATAGCTGGAACATGCCTCCAGTATCACTTCTGCTTCAGTAAATTCCCCTGGTTTATCCCTGGAAAAAACATAATCATACAATTAAAACTCAAAAAATGATACAATAAGCTCCAGAACAATATACATCCTGCACTTAGATAGGATTAGCTCCTTCTGAAAGTGGTGGGGCTTAGTACAAGATACATGAGTGGGGCCTAGAGATCTGCTTAGGTAGTCTCTCCAAAAATTGCAACATTGAAAATGACACACAGAAAAAAGAAGGAAAATCGCAAAAAACCAAAGTGGTGATACCATGGATGAATGGAAAAAGAGGAGGGAGGCTAGAGTAACCAGAAGGAAAACAAATTATATAATTTTCTGTGTTTCCTTCTCAGGACAAAAACCTTGCTCATTCAGGAAATTGGCAAGGATTCTTTGATTTGGAACTTCAAGGAAAGATCAGGTAGGCAAACATATTGAGCAGACTAAAAAAGACAGCTACCCTGCAGAGATAAAGAATTATTCCAACAGCCTCCACCCACCACCTGCCTCCATGCCGGTTTTTGGTGCATTCGCTGTTAGAAATTCACCTTAAACAATATAATCTGAAGGAACATAGGTCTGTGTGTTGAAGATGCCCTTGGATGATGAACCTCATGGTTAGTTGAGTGAAGAAGCACCGATATCCCAATGTCAAAACGTGCCAGTAAGTGAAGACATGCCGGAAGGAGTAAGTGTTGGTGTCTGAATGAAAAGAGTTGGCTACTGAGATGGTACTTATTTATTTATTTGTTTACAGATGTTTCAGTCCTGTTGCCTGGGCTGAACTGCTGTGGCACTGTCTCAGCTCACTGCAAACTCTGTCTCCTGGGTTCAAATGATTCTCCTGTCTCAGCCTCCTGAGTAGCTGAAATTACAGGCATCCACCACCACACCTGGCTAATATTTTGTGTTTTTAGTAGAGACAGGGTTTCACCATGTTGGCCATGCTGGTCTCGAACTTCTGACCTCAGGTGATCCACCTGCCTCAGCCTCCCAAAGTGCTGGGATTACAGGCATGAGCCACTGTGCCTGGCCAATGGTGACCACTATTTAAGAAGAGGCTGTGCCATATTGTTTTTAGGAAGTCACAGCTCTGGAATCAGACCAACATAGGCATTAATCCAGTCACTTCCAAAACTTAAGCAGATAACTTTATTCTGCCCCTATCTACAGTCTCATCTTGGGCCACTTTCCAAAGTTAACCACACTTCGGCCTCACAGGCCTGCTTCCCATCCACTGAGTCCTTCCAGCTACTGACCTTTGCTTTGACTTGAAGCCTGAAGCCAGCCTGTCAAGTAGATACATAATGTGAGCAACAAATCCAAGTCCCTTGTGTAATTACACATTTTCTAAAAGCTACATTAAAAAATTAAATAGGGAAGAGTATTGGTCCATTTTCATGTTTTCACACTCCTATAATGATGTAACCTTAGACTCGGTGATTTATAAAGAAAGGAGGTTTATTTGACTCACAGTTCTGCATGGCTGGGGTGACCTCAAAAAATGTACAATCATCAGGAATGGTGAAGAAGAAGCAAGGCAAGTCTTAAATGGTGGCAGGGGAGAGAGAGAGAAAGCACAGGGAAAGCTGCCATTTATAAAATGAGCAGATCTTGTGAGAACTCCCTATCAAGTGAACCCCATGGGTGAAACCTCCCCCATGATTCAATCACCTCCTTCCAGCTCCCTCTTTCGACATGTGGTGATTACAATTTAGGAGACATCTGTGTGGGCATACAGAGCCAAATGATATCAGAAAATTACTTTTAATATGTTTTATTTAACACACTACATAGAAAACATCAGCATTTTAACATGTAATTCATATTAAAAGTGAGGTATTGGGCTGGGTGTGGTGCTCACACCTGTAAACCCAGGCTTTTGGGAGGCTGAGGCAGGAGGGTCACCTGAGGTCGGAAGTTTGAGATCAGCCTGACAAACGTGGAGAAACCTCATCTCTACTAAAAATACAATATTAGCCTGGTGTGATGGTGCATGCCTGTAATCCCTGCTAATCGGGAAGCTGAGGTAGGAGAAGTGTTTGGACCTGAAAAGCGTAGGTTGAAGTGAGCTGAAATTGTACCACTGTACTTTCACCTGAGTGAAAAGAGTGAAACTCCATCTCAAAAAAAAAAATTTAAAAATAAATAAAGAAGTAAATAAAAGTGAGATATTGACGAGGTGTTATTGTATGTTCTTTTTATTTCTTTAGAATATTTAGATATTTGTCCTGTATTTCACACTAACACATACCTACATTTATGCTAGTCACATTTCGTGTCCTGCCTCAACTCAGTGTAGATTCAACCCTTGCCTTCTTCATTCTTTGTTCCCTCCAAAAGTCATGTTGTAATTTTGTCCCCAAGGTGGCAGTATTGAGAAGCAGGACCTTTAAGAGGAGACCGGGACATAAGCGGTCTGCCTTCATGAAAGGATCCATTCATTCATGGATTAATGAAAGAAATCATGGACTGGATGTACGCCTAGTGCTTAAGATTAGGACGTGACTGGATTTCTGCCTATTCCATGGGAGGGGAACCTATGGCTTTTATAAGATATGGAAGAGAAACCTAAGCTTAGACGTTAGCAGGCCTAGCCCCCTTGCTGTGTCATGTCCTGTGCTGCCTCGGGACTCTGCAGAGTCTCCACCATTGGGAAAGCTCTTACCTGAGACAGCCTTTTGACCTTGGTCTTCTCAGTTCCCATAATGGTAACAAACACATTCCTTTTCCTTATAAATTACCCAGTTACAGGTATTCTGTTCCAAGCAATAGGAAACAAAGACATCTTCTCTCCACGTTTACTTGGACAGCTGTTCTAATCTACTAGAATGGCTTAGAGAAAAGCTGCACTTTCAGATCACATTTTACCTTTGTATTATGTACTCCATGGTAGCCTACATTCCTTGATAGTGGGTTCATGCTAATTAATCACTCACACTGCAATCAGTTTAAAAACTGTCATCTTCATTAGACTGAAGGCTCCAGGACCACTCTTTTTATATAATCCTTATATCCCCAATGCTTACATAATGCCCAATAAGAGGAAGTATTTGACCAATGTCTGCTGACTAATCATCATTTAGTACCTCAGAAGCTTTATTTTCTCACCTGTAAAGTGGAGAAAAAATAATCCTACCTCATAGAATTGTGAGGTTTAAATATATTTGCATATGTATTTGTGTGTACTTACAACCAAGGCTGGAATATCATAACTGCTATATAGAATCTAGCTTTTGGTAACAGTTGCAGCAGACCTTCTACTCCTAACTTTGTGAGGGTTAACAATGTGCTAAGGGGTATATCATGGCACATGATAAGTCACCTATCATGTGACTTAATTATTTTAGGCTTAGTCTATTTATTATTTCATATATGTGTTAAATGATATATCATATTAATTAAATCTTTTAGTTTTGCTTTGGAGTCCCTACTTTGGATATAACGTTCTTAAGAGATCCAGGAAAATAAAGAGAATGCCTCATTTTGCAACAGTCTGCATACCTAATTACTAGAAATAGCAGCAAAGGGACATTGATTACGGCTCACATGAGACTGTCTAGTGAATATGGCTAGGAAGTAAGATCATTTGTCTGTAAACCAGAATTTCTAGATTGTATTCTTTCTCCTTTTATTAAAATATTATATAATTTAGTATGATATTTAAGTTTCTATATTTTTATTTGCCCTATAAGAAGTCGGATCAGTGATTCTCCATTGCCTAAATTTGGATCAGCCAAGAACATGTATCCTCATAACTGGTCTGTTTTTTAGTCCCCTTGCAGAGACATAGCCTGCTGGCCAGCTTACTGTGCTCTCTTTTCATTGCCCTTACTCCTTTAATCAGAAGTAGAGATGTGACAACATTGAGTCTCCTACAGGCTAAAGTGGACTGGGAAACACTGGGCTATACCATAAAAGGCCTGTCTGGCAAATGCTAATAATCCACATTGCATATTCCTCGTAACATAAAAACAGAAATTTACAGAACAAAATAATTGTTCATATAACCCATGCCCAAATTCTTTAAAAGCCTTTTTTAAAGCACTTTTTTTAACACTCCACACTGGTTTTCCATAGTGGTTGCACTAATTTACATTCCCACTGGAAGCATAGAAGTGTTCCCTTTTCACCACATTCACACCAACATCTACTGATCATTTGATTTTTTGACTTTGGCCTTTCTTAAGATGGTACCGTATTGTGGTTTTGATTTGCATTTTCCTGATCATTAGTGTTGCTGAGTATTTTTTTATACGTTTGTTGGCCGTTAGTGCGTCTCCTTTTGAGAATTGTCTATTCATGTCTTTAGTTCACTTTTTGATGGGATTGTTTGATTTTTTTCTTGGTAATTTGAGTTCCTTGTAGATTTGATATTAGTCCTTTTTTGGATTTATGTACTGTAAAGATTTTCTGCCACTCTGTGTGTTGTCTGTTTACTAACACAGACAATATCCCTCAAGGAAGTGTTATATGCAACTCACTATGAAGAAATTAGCAATGTCAATAATTCTTTGTTCTGAACAAACATCTGATATGCTTGCTGATTTCTACAATAAAAAGATGGTTGCATGGTGGAATTTTCCTTACTGAGGTCCAGTGTGGTTAGAATGACCAATAGGGATGTAGAAAGCCTATGGGTTGCAGGTAGATGTGGCAATTCTTCTAAATTGTTGCTCAAATTACAAACAACAGAGAACCCGATGATTTCATCAAGAAAGTCAAGACAAAATGGGATTTCAGAGCAAGAGAGGAAAGAAACTAAAGACATATGGTGGAGAAGAAAGGAAAGCAAGTAGGCGGCAGAGAATGGTTGTTGTCTACATTTGGTATGAGATAGCTTTGTATGTGTGTGTGAGACAAAGAAAAGAGACTAGGCAGATTCATCATGCATTATTCAAGGGTAAGGGATGAGATGCAGTCAGATGTGAGTTAGGCTGAGTTCCAAAACTACTATTTAAAAGTTGTATGGCCTTTGTTTAGTTGCTTAAGCCTGGTAAGCTTACACATTCTCACCTATAAAGTAGGGGAAATACCTGTATTAAAGATTTGCATTTCTTAGTTTGTTTTGCTTTGCTTGTTATGTTTCTATCATTAAATGGCACAGAATAAATATAAACCATAGTATTTCTCTGTCTCCTTCTTTCTTTCATCTGAATGTTATTGTACTTGTACAGTTCTGCATTTAGCTTGACCAGTCTTCTGTAGATTTCACACAGCGCACTTAGGAATACAAGCCAGATTAAAGAGAAAAATGTGACAAAATTGCAATGATGTATGCTTGTGTTTGTGTGTTGTGAAAATTAAAGGTATTGATTAAAACTTCCAATTTCTTGAATATTGATCAATTTTCTAGACTTTTAGATACCCTTAAACTATTTTCACTCTTAGGAATTTGTTTGTGCACACAAATAACTATTTAGGGCTACACAGAAGAAGAAACAATTTCTCCTTCCAATGTACCGATTTTTGTGTGTGGAAAAAGATCATATTTTAATATTCCTGAAGTTAGAGATCACAAGTGCTGGAATGAATATGATTGACATGAAACTCACTGAACAAGTAAAGGCATTCCTAAGTAATTGAGTCTTCAACAATTAAAGTTGAGCATTGCTGGCATACTGGCTAGATTGAATAAATCCAGGATACAGCACCCTTTGACCAGATCCTTGCCACCTATAGATATCAACTAACCTTTCATTTAATTTTAGGCAGCTCTGAATTTTCCAAATGAAGACATTTTTATGATAAACATTTTTAATATATAGTATATGGAAAATAAATTGAATGGGGAAAGAAGCACTAATTTTTTTAATCACAGCTGATTAACTCTCTCTGGAAAGCTGTCTGTGCTCTCTGAAGCCACATTTATCTGAAGTCTAAATCTCTGACATGCCTACATCATAGAAGAGTTGTGAGTTAGCCTGGAAATAAAAATGGATCTTATTGTATAATGAACGGTAAGACTATAAAGAGGTGTTATGTTCAATCCAATTTTACAAGGATCTATTGTTTCAATTCACCCATGTGATTATTTGTGGAAACTTGTTCATTCATTTAGCATGTATCTATCGAGCATCTGCTCCATTTTAAGTGTAGCTGGCACTCCAAATTTATTTTAATAAGAAATCATATTCAATAGATAATTTTGAGTATATTTAGTACCAAAAAAGAAAAGTACGGCTATTGCAGAATATTTTTGAGGAGAATTCCTGGGTCATTTGTCCGAGGTGATGCTACAGTGGGGTGGAAGAAGGTAATAAACATTTGAAGAAAGTGGAGAGGTTAGAATATAGTCATGAAGAATGGGAAAGCAATAAAATTAAAGGAAGATAAAGCAAGATTGTTAGACTGTTGCTAACCAATTAAATTTTGGTAACCATTAATTTACAATTAGATCAACTCACTATTGGGCTCTTGGAGCCAATCAGTACAGTTTTAGTAAATCAGTTTCAAGACACTGAATAGCATGTCTTGCTCTATGGTGATTTTTCAAGTGTCAGAGTTTAGTAATTTAATTGCAAGATGATGATGAGAAGGAAGGTGAATTGAAGCTGTGTCAGGGACTGTCAATTGCTTTAAATTGAGGTTTTTTTTCTTTCCCTATTTATTAGTCATAGCAATGGTATAATGTTGGTATTATTACTGAAATGCTATGTACAACAGAAATGAAGCTTAGTAAAGGTAAGAAACTTTCCTAAAGTCACAAATGACAAGAGCCAGGGATGAAATCAGATCAACTCATGTCTCAAGTTTATACTGTGTTCTTTCATGATGTTATCTCTCTAAGGGGCATGCTTTACATTATTCTGCTATGAGTAAAATTCTGATATGCACTTTGCCTAGGAGATGACAACGCTTGTCCTCTGAAATGTCTCTTAGTCAACAAGGCTGTGTTTCTTCAAAGATATGTGCAAATATGTGGCAATGCCTGCAGTGCTGTTCTGTGAAGCATGAAAAAGGTGACCTTGGCATGGGAGGGTTTGAAGACAGACATTTCTCAACATTTGCATCTGCACTGAAAGCCCCTGGAAATGGCCCCTGTAGACCACCAGATTTTGAGCCTGACCACATTTTGAAAGATCTGCCAGAATACATTAGCTACAAAACATTTTGTCAGGATTGACCTACTGACCTGATTAGTGGCTTGGCTCAACATTATCTATCTGGAAGCTGAAGCATGTCTGCCAAACACAATGGTCAGAGTGTTGGCAATACTGAAATTGAGCTGTTCTTTCTAATGGTGCCTTGCTAACAGGTTCATTTACCTCCTAGGGCCACTACTTGAATATTATGGTAATGTCATGCTTGGTGGGGTGGAAAATACAAAGGATTTGAAGCTAAACACATTTGAGTGTGAATTGATTTGACTGCTTAATAGTTTGCCTACTACAGTGTCACCTTAACAGTTGGGTTTTTGTTTTTGATTTGTGCTGTCTTCTAATCTATGAAATGGTGACAATGATTTTTCTCTCATAGAGTTGTTTTGAGCATTAGAGATGGCAACCCACAATACAAGTAGAAAACATTTGTTGAACGTTCATTGCTGCACAACATCGTATCAGGTGCTTTGCAAAGAAAAACACTTAACTGGGAAGAGAACATTACTTAGGGCCCATTATTATCTCAACTTTAAGGAAGTGGAAAAAAAGGTTATAGAGGTAAAATTTCCTTCCTTACACGACAACCTAAGAAACACCAGGTGTAGAATTTGGTTTTAGTAGATTATGATTCACCATTTGCCACTGTTGTCTTTGCTGCCTCTAATTTGGGGGATTGGCTAGAGACCATTGAGCAAAATGTCACATGGCATAGGCAAAAGCTTCAGAAAGTTTGCCTGGATATAGTTTACATCACTTAGTGCTCAACTCCTTGCAAACATGACAGAGAAAAATGTTAACTGGTCTACTGCGATCCTCAGCTCTCATCAATTACATTGAGCTTCCTCTAGACGGTGAACTAGTGGAATCACTTAAGCTCAAAGTAATTTACCATTCACAAGGCTAAATGTTTTGCAGAAGAGGTCTCTATTGATGTTCATTATCCCTAAAGTGTGTCCCTTTGGTGACAGATGAATTAAACATGAGAACTCTTCTTAAAGCATAAAAGTTGCCACAAACAACATTCTTCAAAGGGAAATGCAGACCTACTTGATTGTGTTTGTGTATGTGTGCAGTATGTAGTGCTCTCAGTATGTTTAATAAGATATCCACCTGCTAAGACTCATTCTCTTAAATATACTCTGTAGTAAAGATTATTCTTGAGAAAAATTAAGTCAAGAACATGGACAAAATGAATTGCCATAGTTCACGCAGTATATTTCCAGAAGGATCAAAAGAAGCACCAAAAGCATTAGATGAAGCAAAGGTGTTTATTTCACACCTACTACAAAGAGATCTCAAATCTAAATTTGTTCACAAATGTATTAAGACCTCAATTTAACCTATCTCTAACTATGAATAAATCTGATATTTTCAGTAAAGACCAAGTGTAAATTCACATTTTATGAAAGAAAACATCATGGTCAAGATTTCAACTGTAGTTGACAAATGAACTCTGCCTGACTCAGAAAGGCACCTCCTTCTAGTAACTTGATAGGAAACGTTGAACAAGCTATTAACCTGAGTAAATTTGGAATTGGGCACTTATTTATTAAATGAGGGTATTTAATTGCATGACTGCAGGAGGAAAGTTATAAAGTAAATTAATTTTGAGAATTTGAGGCTTAGATGTTATCTCTATGGATTACTGGCTGTATCCTGTCTATGAATAAGGAAATACTTCTGTAATTTGAGTGATGTGAAGGTGAATTCATACTACACATGCAAAGGCTTGCTATAATTAATAGATACCACTTATCTTCAAAATCTTAAATTCCTCAATTTCACAATTTTATCATTCTAAACCTGAGAGACCAGAAATTTTGATGTTCATGGGAAACTCACTTAACTTGTCTGGGCCTTACTTTTAACACAAATCTAATAAGGAAATCAGCTCTCTATTGTGAAGAATGTTTCAACTCCCCTGACGTACTGATAATGGCCTTTGGAACATTCTGCCGAAAATATTTCTAAGGCAATGTGAAGACCCCATAGAATAAACATACTATATGAATAAATCTGCCAAGAAGCAGGCATGCCACATGTGTTTCATTCAGAATTAGATGATTCATAATATTCTCTCCAGGTTTAAAGTCCAGGGTTATAGAATTTGTTGAAGTTTACACAGGAAATCAAGTTTCAAAGAAAGACGATGTGTCCCATTAGTCCTAGGGCAGTGACAAGATGATGCCATAAACAGACATTAAACAAAACACACAAGATGTGCTGAGGCCTATGCCAGGGTTAGTGGGTGATAAAAATTGAAGGAAAATCTCTGTCTTCAAAAAGCAAACTATCTGCTCAGGATTAATTAAGGAGCATACAGGCTTTTACAGGAGTCTCTGCATGATGCCATCAACAATGTCCACGAATGCACTCATGCTCATGGAATAGACATTTACAAACAACCTAGAAAAAAAAGTTTCTACCAACTGTATAATAATTCAGATTGAACAAGCATTTTTATGTGCCTGACACTGGGTAAAATTCAAGAACTTATATAACCCCACTACAAAGCATGAATCAGGTAATATGTAATTCCTATTTAATGTATTTTTAAACACAAGTTTAGAAAGTTTGATAAGTGTGTCCATGGTTGTATATTAGAATCTGTCCAAGTATATATTCAAGTGATGGCTTGGAGCAAAATTTGCTTGCGAACAAGTTGGTTCCTTTTACACACAATGTACAATTTCTTTTTATAAAAATGGAATGGATGCTCCTGTGATGGAAGGGACTCCTCTGCATCACAGGTGCCCAATTAAAACCTAGAAGAACAATTTTTCCTTTGGTATTTTTGTGCCTTGCAAGAAAAACACATCTCTAACTTTTATTGTCAAGATATACATTTTATATGAAAAATTAAAACTTAAAAGGGGTCTAGATAGATCTAAGTAAGCCTCGTAGTTTTCAAATTAAGAGAACAAAAAAGATAGCAAAAACAAAGTAGAGCCTAGTCTCAGAATGAGAGTAAAACTTCCAAACATTGATGAAAAAAGCTCCTTCAGTTTTACTACACTTGAGCCGTGTGTCGATGATATCATTTATGACATGGGTGAGATGCAACTGTTGAGAATGTCCAGTTCTGGAAGTACTGTGGGTTATCTAGATTTCATTCTCAGAGCTTGCACATTGGAATAAAAAGAGTGTTCGAAGATAAAGCAAAGGGCAGTAGTATATTGATCAGATTAATTTGAGGGTTGCTTTGAAGGAAGTCTAAAGAAACTAAGCTAAAAACAAAAAGGCAATAACAATTTCAACCCAACACCACAAATGTACAGCTGGATTGAAAAGTTTAGAAATAAGTTAGAGCAAAATATGCTAAAGAAGAGATGCAAAGAGAAAAAGATTCATGGCTATTTACACCCATGACTATCTCATCTAAGAATATTCATGTGGAAAACACTGCAAAATAATTGAGGCTCTGTAGTTTGACAATTTTAGTGGAGACCATTGAAACAGAAGCATTCCTATACGGGCAGAGAAAGCAAATGTAAGACATTATCTCATCTCTGGACAAGTATTTGATTCATAGATCCAACTTTAATTCATCCCTGGCCTAAGTATACATTTTTTGGAGTTATATATATGGTGGTACATAAAATAGATTCAGGTACAAGGAACTTGATTGAGATCCTACATCTGAAATATTAAGGACCCTTCGTCTCAAATATGAGGTGTCCAATAACAACTACAGTAAGAACTAGATTATCAAGATGGTTTAGTTAGCAGTGAGTCATCAGAGTATAAAACAATGGCCTTTTTAAAAAGCCTACCCTATAGTCATAGGATTAAGGCTTCATTAAGTCTACATTTGAGATCTAGCAGCCTTTAGGAGGAATGATAGGTGGAAGTCAAGAGTAGAGGATGAGGAGGTGCTGACTAGCAGTAGTGCTTTTATTACTGCATTGTGAAATAGTCATTCCTAGTTTTTGCTACGAGACTAGCACTTAATCCTATGTTTCTATGTTCTAAGGTTTAATTAGAATCTGTTTCTGTAATAACGTATGAAATGAACTTTATGATCGCATAAGGATCTCAAATAATAAGTAATCATCCAAGAAATTGAATTTTCTATGATGAAATAAAAATGGTCATTTCAGTTATAGCATAAACCTCAGATCCAGATTAAACTTAAAAAGAGGCAATCTTTTTCAGCCCCATCATGTCACGGTGAAACATTTATAGAATAGAGAAGGCGTGGTGGCTCAAGCCTGTAGTCCCAGCACTTTGGGAGACCGAGGCGGGTGGATCACGGGGTCAGGAGATCGATACCATCTTGGTCAACATGGTGAAACCCTGTATCTACTAAAAATACAAAAAATTCGCTGGGCATGGTGGCGCATGCCTGTAATCCCAGCTACTCAGGAGGCTGAGGCAGGAGAATTGCCTGGACCCAGGAGGCAGAGGTTGCAGTGAGCCGAGATCACGCCATTGCACTCCAGCCTGGGTAACAAGAGTGAAACTTTGTCTCAAAAAAAAAAAGAGAAAGCAGAGGACCCATTTAAGGTCACACAACTTCAACTTCTTGGTGGGGCAAGGATCCTGTCCTCATTTTCTAAATGATTTCTTTTCCCCAACAGATAGCATATTGTTAAATTCGACAAAACTACCACTATTTTTCTATCTCCCAAAATGAACCATCCTTTAATTGTCAATTTCCCTGTCTCCCTATAGCTCTTCATTTGACTAATTACTTACAGTCTATCCCTCTAACGTCTCCTCCATGAGGATTTTATTCCCTCTTGTCTTGACCATGTTAGTAACATCAACAGGTCTAGCAGCTAATGCTTTTCTCTAACCTAGTGAAGACACTTTTATTACTAAGGTTAGGGTGGCTTTCCGAAGGAGAACAGGGCACTTCCCCAAGAATATGGTAAAATCAATCTTAGAAAAAACAATATTTAGGAGTATAACATATCTGCAAAATCGATTTCCCTGATATGTAATTCTAATCACATACTTTGTCTAGTCCACAACTTTCAACATCTTCTAATTGCCAAATAAATTGTCATAATTTATCATTCTGCTATTCAAGAGCTCCCTAACATTGACTGATCTATCTTTTGAGCCATTTCCTCAATTCAGCCTCATAGCCATAGAATCTCTACTGTGATTTAACTGAGTAGTATCCGCGTTTGTTTTCTATAATGTCCATTTTCACACATTAAACATTGAAGGTAATCAATACATATGTAGTGAAATAAATGGAAAAACAGAACTGGTGATCCTGCCACATTTTACAACCCATTATAAATTAACACAGAAGTATTTTGGTTAGTTTTTCAGGGTTTGTCTAGGAAGGGATTACATCTGTATAAATAATTAGTGGTTCCAAGTTTCCAAAACTGATGACCAAGATCTTGGTCACAGATTTGCACCATTAATGTGTAGGCACTAATCAGTGATAGCCATCACTTATATTTTCTATGTCAGCTTGCCCTTAGTGGATACACAGAGGGTTATGAATATTGGAAGTATACATTATAGCTGGAAGACTGGAGTTAGATCCAATTTTGATGGCCAAGAGGGATGTAATGTTTAAAATGTGACCTCTTTAGAGGAAATTCCCCAAAGCTGTAGAATGAGAGGTTAAACACAACTGCCTTTATATTTTCTTATTTAGTATCACAGACTTTGCAATTTTAAAATAATATCCAGTCTCAGAAACTTCTTATAAGTAAAGAGCATTATTGGGGAACAATATTCGGAAAATGTCAAATCTAGTTTTCTTTTAATAAACTCATTGGTACAGATACATGTATGTTGAAATTGACATGTTTTGGGGGGTCAGCTATACATGGTTTAAGTGAAATGATAATAATCTAATTTCTTCATGAAAAAATAACTATAATGAAATTAGAAGATATAAACAACCAACATGTAATAAATGTGATAGCTTCCCCTCACCCAATGGCCCTCCTTTCTTTCTTTTTCAGTCTAGGGATGGATATATTTTCTGTATGAATATTAAGTGTAATTTGCTACCAGATTTAAAAAGCATATTCCTGACATGAGTGTAAAGAGCTTATGTACACCTGTAGTCCCACCCAGCTACTGGGGAGGCTGAGACAGAAGGATCACTTGAACCCAGGAGACGGAGGTTGCAGTGAGCTGAAATTCTAGCACTGCACTCCAGCTTGGGTGACAAGAGCAAAAATCTGTCACAAAAAAAACAAAAACAAACAAACAAGAATGTTAACCATATGTGAACAATAACTGATATGAAAGATGTTCCATGAAAATAATTCTTTCCTATGCAAGTTAACTTAGACATTTAGACATTTATCCTTAATAATAATACAACACAAAAGTACAATTTAAACTAAGAGTGCCTATGCAATTTTCAAGTTGCGATGCCTGAACAGAATACAATTTTAAAGCAGCACTTGTGTATAGACACACACATTTTAATCTCATTGATAGTTTTTCTTTTAGGATATATGCTGCATGAATTTTTCAACTCTCAAAACTTTTTAGTATTCACACAGGGTTGTCAAACCAAAAAATAATTCATTCTTTTTTGTACAAGAAGATACAAATAAAAAGAGAAACTTGGGCATGGAATTCCAAGAGGGGAAACAGGATAATCCTGGTATTTGCTAATAACAAATCATTCATCTCCAAGTAACAATACCTTGATAATCAACAGTTCCCATAGGGAAATGTCAGCCCAACTAAATCAATATTGCTTAAGATCACTGCCCACCTATTTTTACCCAGTTAGGATGCTGAGTAGAAATTGTAGTATATTGTTATGTGGACTTTACCATCAGAGAAACCTGGGATTCAGTCTGTACTCTGATACTGACTATCTTGCTACTTTGGGCAATTCCTTGATGTCTCTGAGTTTTAATTTATAATTATCATGTGTCAATCACAAGAAAAAAAAAGATAAAAAGGAAAATGGAAAATAATTCCACAAAAAACTGCTAAGATAATGGAATAAGATAATGTCTATAAAGCAAGAGACTAAAAATAGTTGCTCTTATCTTTATTGACTTGAGATGCGTTAGTTCTAGCCTGTATAAAAATCAATGGCAATACATGAAGGGTTTCTTTAACTCAGACTGTACAATGCTAACAGAGGCTTAAATAAGATTTTTTTTAGCCCATGTCCCACAACCATGTTCATTTAGGCACAGTTTAATAATGCAGTAAGTATAATACAATTATTTCAATATTCGCTGTTTATTTGTATAAATATAGACACACACACACACACCCCTACACGTTATTTGATGTTATAAAGCAACATAAAGTACTAAACCATAACCGCCAGCAATAACTATATACACATGTATATACAGATGTTGTTACATATATGTATATATACATATGTGTATGTTTATTTACCTTCATCTTTCTCTCATACATACATGAGAGATAAAATGTGTGTACGTGTATGTATTTATATAGTGAGTAGATAGAGCATTTAGTTTCCAACAGTGAAAAGATAATCAGTATTAAATGCAATAGCAAACACCTACTAAATAATGTGTTTTATTAATTAGATAACCATCTAATTTCAATTGTACTTTATTGCTGAACTTATCTCCAAGAAAACAAGCTTAGAAAGTTAATGGGTAAATCTAATTAGAATGTATCTCTTTCTGGCACTGTTTGGGGTTAGCTTACTGGCTGATTTTTCTGCTTGCAAATAAAGCATCAGAGTTTTAGTATGGCCTATGTTTTATTTACTTATAGATAACATTTTCATTTTAATAGAAATAATTTTAAAAATATTTTGTCCAGAAAAAATACAAATACAGTTAAAATGCAAAACTAGATCAGGAGAACTTTTGTTTTTTTTACTATTAAAGTAATAAATTTTAGCAAATATGTCATTAATCAGGTTAAACTGTACATGTAACTATTGTGTGTTTTAATAAAATTTTAATTAATTTAGAACAGTTTTAGATTTTGAGATTCTGTATAACTCACATTTGGTTTCCACTATAATTAACTTTTTTTGTTAGTATGGCACATTTGTTACAATGAATGAACAAATTTGATACATTTGGTTAGTGCATTATACACATTTTCTTAGTTTTTACCTAATGTTCTTTCTGTTTCAAGATATCGTATTATATTTAGTAGCTAAAGATCTTTAACCACCCATTAATTGTGACAGTTTTACAGACTTTTAAAGTTTTTGATGACCTTGACAATTTTGAGAATTGGTCAAGCATTTTGTAAATTGTACTTCAATTGAGATTTGTCTGGCACTTTTCTCAAGGTTAGAGTGAGAAAGCGAGTTATGTGCTTCTAGGAGGAGAACCAAAATTTTAAAGTGCCATTTTCTTACATGATATTAAGGGAGCGTGTTATCAACATGACATCACTATTGATGTTAAGCTTGATGCCTACCTGAAGTAATATTTCTCAGCTTTCTCCACTGTAAAGTGACTATTGATCCTTTCATACTGTACTCTTTGGAAGGAAGTCAGTATACACAGCCCACACTTAAGAGAGTGAGAAGTTATTTTTCATCTCCTTAATGGCAAAGTATCTATGTAAGTTCTCTGGAATTAGACATCAGAGAGCTGTCTATTCTCTCCATTTAAAGCGCTTATTCAATCATGTATTATTATTATTATTGAGACAGGGTCTCTGCTATTCTTTCCTGCTTCTCCACTTTGGAATGAAAATGTTCCTCTTATGCCTATCCCACTACTATATTTCGAAACCAAATGACTTGTTTAATACCATGGACTCACAGCTGAAAGGGAATGTGCTTTATGATTAATCACATATTTGAGTCTCATTCACATCCGATTTAGATAAAGCTTTGGACTTCAGACTTCTAAACTTGTTCTGGAACAAGATAACATTTAGGGGCTATTGAGATGGAATGAATGTGTTTTGCATGTGAGAAGAGCATGACTTCTGTGGGGGTGAGGACAGAGACAGAATGCTAAAGTCTGAATGTCAGTGTCTACCTAAACTTACTATGTTGAAACTTAATCTCTAGTAGGGTAATATTAAGAAATCGGGCTTTGGAGGAATGATTAAACCATGAGGGCTCCATCTACATGAATGGTAATAGTTCTTGTAACTAACAGAATTGCATGCTCTTGCACCCTTCTGCCATGTGTGGACTCCACAAGAAGGCACCAACTTCCAAGCAGAGAGCCAGCCTTCACCAGATACTGAATCCACTGGCACCTTGATCTTGGGCCTTCCAGTTCAAAAACTGTAATATATACATTTCTGTTGTTTTAAAATTACCTAGTCTAAGGCATTTTGTTACAGAAGCCTGGATGGACTAAGTTATGACCTCTCCTTTTTTTCTTTTATTTTTTTTTAAGACAGAGTCTCACTCTGTTGCCAGGCTGGAGTGCAGTGGTGCAATCTCGGCTCACTGCAACCTCTGCCTCCTGGATTCAAGCGATTCTCCTGCCTCAGCCTCCTGTGTAGCTGAGACTACTGGCGCCCACCACCACACATAGCTAATTTTTGCATTTTTTAGTAGAGATGGGGTTTTGCCATGTTGATCAGGCTGGTCTTGAACTCCTGACCTCAGGTGATTTACACACCTTGGCCTCCCAAAGTGCTGGGATTACAGACTTGAGCCACTGTGCCCAGTCTCTTGGGTTTCTAACACTATTATCGTATCTTTTTTTTTTTTTTCTTGGTTAGAAGTATAACACTTCTACTGACATTTTCAAATAATTGACTTCAACATTTATTGATTTTTTTTTTCAATTTCATTGAGGCCTGCTCTAATTTTTATTTCTTTGTTTTCTCCTTGCTTGTCATAGTTTGAATTGTTCTTCTTTCTGTTTTGCTAACATGAAAGTTATATTATTTAAAATGTTTAATGTTTTTTAATACATAAATTTACTGCTACAAATTTCTCTCTACATACTGATTTTTCTGCATCTCCCAAAATTTAATGATATATCTTTAATTTAAAACAGAGCACTTACATATTTCTTGAGATTTCTGACCCATGTTAGAAGTGTGTGTGTTTTATCTCTAAATAATTGGTGGCCTTAAAGATATAGTTTCTATATATGTTAATTTTCAGTTTAATTTATTTTGGGATGAAACCATTATTTGCATACTTTTAAATTTGCTAAAGTATAATTTCTGGCTCAGCATGTGTTTTATCTTGGTGAATATTCCATGCTCTTGCTGTATAAAGTGTTTTCTAAAATGTCAATTAGTCAAGTTGATTGATAGTTCTGTTCAGGTCCTCTATACCCTTACCAATTTTATATCTGCTTGATTTATCCCTTACTGAAAGAAAATGTTGCATCTTCAATTATAACAATAAGTTTATCTACTTCTCTTTTTTATTCTATCATTCTGTAATTTGACACTCTATTAGGTTTATACACCTTCAGGACTGTTTTATTTCTTGAGGAATTGACTCCTTTTTGATATGTAATGCCCCTCTTAATCCTCCATAATTTTCCTTTTTCTGAAACCTTATGTGTCTGAAACGAATTTAGTACTCCAGCTTTCTTCTGATTTACCACAGCATGCAATGTCATTCTCCATCAGTTACGTTTATCCTACCTATGTCTTTATATTTGAAATCAGTTTCTTGCAAATCAAAAATATGATGGCATCTTTATTTTTATCATCCACTCTGATGGTGTCTTTTATTTGTATTTTGATTATTATAATTATTTCTTTAATATGTTTTAATTCTTTATTAATTGTAACTTTTCTTTGTTTTCCCCCCATGTTTTCCTGACTTATCTGGTTAACATTCAGTATTTTATTGATTCTATCTCCTCTTGCAGCATATAAAACATACTTTAAAATATATTAGTATTTCTCCTGGAGTTTCCAATACGCATTATTTTTTTTACTAATCTATCTTCAAATAATACTATACCAGATCATATATTGCAGAGTTCCCACATAAAAATATTTCCAATTTCTTCCTCCCATCCTTTAGGACCATTGTCATCATTCCTTTTATTTATATGCTATAATCATTCAATGCATCATTACTATTACTAATCTAAACCATCAGTTATCTTTTAGGTAAATTAAGAATAAGAAAGAAAACATCTTTATGTATTTCTCCTCTCACATTTTTATTTATTTACATAAAGTTTCTTACCTATATCATTTTTCTCCTCTCTGAATAACCTCTTTTAAGATTTCTTGCAGGATATGACTGCTGAGAGTGAATTTCTTCAGTTCTTGTTTGTCTGAGAAAGGTTTAATTTCTCCTTTATTTCTTAAGAACAACTGATTTAACATACAATTTTAGTTTGGTGATTTATTTTTTTTTCAATACTTTAAATACTGGACTCCACTCTGTTCTTGCTTACAGGACTGCTGCTGAGTTCACTATAATTCTTATCCTATTTCCTCTAACTAAGTTGTTTTTCCTCCCTCTATAGTTTCTTCATGACTTTTTCTTTGGTTTCTGCTGTTTGAATATGATAGGCCTATGTATAATAATTTTTGAAGTCTTTAGTTATGTATTTTCTCTGCTCTATTTCTTTCCTTTTATTCTAGTATTCCAAAAACATATGTAATTTGCACATTTCAAAATTGTCCCACAGTTCCTGGTGGATGTTCTGGGTTTGTTTTGGTTTTTGTTGTTTGTTTGATTCTGTTTTCTCTTTGTCTTTCAGTTTCAGGAATTCCTGTTGACCTAACTTCAAGCTCGTGAATTACTTTCTTGACCATGTTCAATCTGAGAGTATTGAAGAAATTATTCATCTTTTACAATGCCTTTGCTTATCTCTTTCAATTTTCTTGTAGAGCTTCCATCTCTCTGCTTACATTAAACATCTGTTCTTCATGCTGTCAACTTTTCCATTAGAGCCCTTAACATATTAATCACGGTTTTAAAAAAGTCTTTATTTGATAATTTCAACTCCATGTTATGCTTGCTTTTTCTATTCTGACTCCTTTTTTCTTGCTTTCCTGGCATGTCTCGGAATTTTTTTATAAAGATGGACACACCATATTGGATGATGGTAACTAAGGAAAGTAGGTCATTAGTGTGAAGATGTAATCTGGCCAGTAGGGGGATGTTTGCGATGTTTGTTGTGGCTGTAGATCCTAAAGGTTTCAAAGTCTTCTAGTGTCCTTCTTTTTCTTTCCTTCTTAACTTTGATCTTCCCTAAGTAGCTCCCCTCATAGAACAACTGTGTCCTACAGCCCTTTTAGTTGTAATGCACTATTATTATGCTGGTGCTCTACTGGCATAGTAGTAAGATGCAAAGGGGGTAAGCATTCTATTGACTGTAATCATATTATCTAATATTAGTCTGGTAATTGTCCTGTTTCTCAGCCGTGACAGTCTCAAGTGTTTCTAAGCTTTTTGCTTAGTCTTAGGTAAGAAATGCAGGCTAGAAGGGGGATGGAGTTGAGTGATTTACTTTCCTCCATATTAAATAAAGCTCTGGTAAAGTGTGTTCTCTTGGAGTGGAAGCCTTTGTTAAAGAGAAAGCTGTATGAGTATTTAATAATGATTACTCTTCCCATCCACTGGCCAGAGCCAAGAGAGGATATATCTCAGGTCTTCATTGCAAGAATCTAGTGAGATTCCTTGGGGTTCCTGGAGGTAAAATTCCCAAAAGTCTGGGAATCCCTCTAACACTGTTTAAACCCCAGGGTTTTCTTACTCTTATGCTTGTCCAACAAATTATCAAAATTATCATTTAAGTCTGTTTATCAAAGTATCATTTCAGCAAGTGGTATCCAATGAGTATCTACTTTCTGCTGGGTGTAACTTCATTTTAAAATCATTAAAGATGTTGAAATTGAGATGGTAGTTACATAATTTGCCCACGATCACTCTGATAGTCAATTGTACAGTTCATATTTGAATCCTATATGGATTATTGACTTCAAAGCTATTATTTTACCTTCTCCTTCATCAGTATCAGATTATAGATATATAAACAATTGATTTTGCATTGTGGTAAACAGTAGGGATAGTGGGTGGGAATCGAGTAAAAATTCAGATAATATTGCTCTCCATCATCTCATATGCCCTTTCCCTCAACACTCAAAATTCAATCAAATTTAAAAATAAAATTAAAAACAAAATATTATTGCCTAGCCAATTAGGACAAATTCTGTGTGTGTACAATCACATTCATCTTGCAAGCCCACCTTGCTCTTTTTCCTAATACATTATTATAGATTTTTCAATGAAACATTTATTCTTCTTAAGACCTCTTTGTGTTTTATCAATATATGGAGAGGAATTACTGGCATCTTATTTGTTAAGAATAAAAGTTGTATCAGTTTATTTTAGTTATGTCATGAAAAATGCTTTATTTTCTGCTTGTCTGGGCTCTGGGTTGGAGTGAAACAGAGTTAGTGGAAAAGAGGAATCTGTGCAGCAGGCTTTTCCACACTTTACAGATTGTTACAAAGTGATAATTAACAATGTGCTAAATACTAGGTGATAATGCTCAAGAGAATAAGGTGAAAATTAATTATTTGAGATATGGTATCACTGGAATGGTTCATTTCCTTAAAAGCAATTGAAGCAGACAAATATTGACAGTCTCTAATTTTGAGGTATATAATACACTGTCATCAGCTCAATTGAATTGAACCACTTCTAGCCATTACCATCATCTTTCATTCATACTTCTATTCCTCCAACAAATATTTATTGAATGTCAATGTTGTGCCTGATACTGTGATAGATGCTGAGGATAAAGCTGTAAACAATAGACACATGGTCTCTTCTCTCATGGGAATTTTACTGTATCAATTGCTGTTACCATAAACATCATCATTTACATAGTCTATATAACTGTCACCATCATTGTTACCATCATCATCGACTCTAGGAACAAATTCTGTATTAACAGGAGAAATAGGAGAGGGAAAAACATTACGAGGAGACTATTATATTTCACAGGGTACTCTTTCTGTTTTCTTCTCATGCTCATTCTTATCTTTACAGTGCAAGTATCAAATGTGACTTTATAGAAAGACTTTTTTGACCACCCCATTTAAAGTATGCCATACCCTCAATTAATCTCTATGTGTTGGACACTCAAATTATACTTTCTAAATGAATGCATAAAATAGACATGTTTGATCTCTTGCCATATCTCCAATGACCACTGTGATACGTATGTCCAGAAATGGTCATCAGAGACACCAACCCATGAACTCAGGAATTGCACCAGGGTTTTATCTACAACCAACTCCTTTACCCCATCCCTGTCCACATCTCCTTCAGTTTACAATTGTGTAACGTGAAACTTCCCCTTGCTATTTCAAGGTGGGTATGCTACTCTGATGGTGCTGGTCCTACTAGTGATGACCCTCTACTACTATCCACCCAGGTCTTAGCAGCAATGACCTGCCTGATCAGTCCTGGGCTCCTACGTGTTAGAAGAGGGGAAATGAACAATATCATCCATTATACTGGTGAGTATTATGAAGAGCTAAATTAGAGTGACCATAGTGGGAACTGAAAAAAGGAGATGAATCAAAATGACAAAATAGAACATTCCAACTTACCAAAAGAGATGAGCTAAAAATGTTGCAGATATTATATGAGAAACAGAAGAATATGTTTCCACTCACTGTGATAACTCAGGAGGAATAGCAGAACAAATGGAGGAGATGGTCAGTTTCCCTGTACATGTGTTGATAATGCTGCCATTTGTTGGAAAAGTTAGCTTGAGAATAGAAAGATATGAAGATACAGAAATTTTAAGCAGTGATAGTTAAAACAATGCTTCTGCCATTCACTGGAATGGGGAGCAAACAAAATGAAGGTGATGATTGTTGCTGTTATAGAAATATTTAGGACGAGAGATCAAGCAGGCCACTTTAAAGACCCATGTTAGCCTTTTTTAATAATTCAGTTATAGCGTGTATTCTCTATCTAATGTATCAGTGCATCTATCTATCCATCCATACATCTATCCATGTACCTTGCATCCATCCATCCTTCTTCCCTCTATGTTGTGATTCACCATATAGATAAGAGAAGAAAAGGAAATTGACAATATGAAGCAATTTTTTAATGTAATAATAGGAGAAAAGACGAAGGGTAGGACCTTGGGGGAATGAGGCAATAAGATAGAATTATTGTCAGAGAGAGAGAAGGGGAGCTAGCAGCAAGGTCATGATAACACTGGAAGGATATGGATGCAAGAGGAAAAATAGTGTTAAATATGTGGTATGGGTCAGAGACAAAGATAGTCAAGATTTTTCCGATTCAGAATATATAACATTTTTCGTGAGTTTAGTTCAAATAGTCATGGGCGATCTCTAGGGGTGAGGGCAGACTCCAGCAGATCAGCAAGTGTAAGTGAGGGGACAGAACGTTTTATGAAGAGCAAAATGTGCTTCTGGGAAATGACATGCTAAGCACCTTAAAAATTTGTGTTCACTTAGTTTTGAAAGAGCTTCCCCCAGATAATTCCTATGCGGTCTCTCCTTTTTCTAATCAGCTCTCTGCTTAACTGTTCTTCCCCCTCAGAGAGGGCTGTTTTGACCACCTGTGCCTGTTTTCCTCTCCAGCCTCATTCTCTGTTCTTCTCTATCCTGTCCTGAATTCTACCAGGCTAGGTCATATTTACAGCACTGATGAACTTCCTTGACATTTTATTTCTGATAGGGTTTGTCTGTTGGAGAAAGGCATGTTAGTTTGGGGTACTTATTCCTCTGATGTTGGGGTAGTCACCACTAAAGTTCACAGTCCATTGCGTGTGGTTCTTTTTACACACTTTCTACTCTGTATTCTATTCCAGACTCCTTCATTTCTTCTTCCAGGCTGGTAAGGCAGACGGCCTGTACCTTCCCCAGAGGTATAAAACCACCGTGGGCTTTTCCCAGCATCCTGTCCATACCTTTTAAAAATAGTCTCTTTATTAAGTTACCTTTAATTATCTTAACTTAAATGTGCCATCTGGGTCCTGTAAGAACCCTCAGCAATATGTAATTCTGTATAAAATAGAGGCCCCATAACTCTTATTCCATTACACGGCTTTATTTTCCTTCAGAGTATTTATCACCATTTAGCATGGCTATATATTTATTTGTTTCCTATATTGCTTATTGTAATGTAAAATCCACAAGTTAATGGGCTATGTCTATTCTGTTTACTATTATATCCTGTCATCTAGAGCAATGCTTGCCATATAGGTCATATGCACTCACACACATGCGCGCGTGCACACACACACGATATATATACAAATCATACACCATATTGATCATAACATTGCCATTTAGCTTTATTTTTCATCTCTTCCTTCAATATCTTTAGAATGAGAAACATGTTATTTTCATATACTAAGTGGTTCATACTATCACAACAACTAATAAGTAATTATACCCTGAAATTTTTAAACCCTAAAAGTTTCAAATTTAAGAAAATGACATTTAAAACTACAATTGTGTGTGTCTGTGTCTGTGTGTGTGTGTGTGTGTGTGTGTGTGTGAGAGAGAGAGAGAGAGAGAGAGAGAGAGAAAGAGAGAAAGTCTGGGATGGCTATTCCAAAATTATTTTACTTCATATACTTGTAAGAGCAGATTTTCTATTTACCTACCACTATTTCAAAGTTTTGAAATTGACTGAATGAATCAACTTTCAGGGAGTACGTAAATTCCAAAGGGAAACTGGAAGAGAGATTATAGTAAAAGAGGAAAATAATATACCCATCTGTATTTCCATTTAACAGAACCTTGTAAAAATTACTGTTGAAACCCTTTTATATTCGCCAAGATTCCAGAGAATATTCAGTTTGCCAAAAAAAAAAAATAAATAAAATAACTGCATCTTTTAAAATTTTAAGCAGTATGGTGTGTTTAACTATGAGCTCTTTTTGAGTACTTAAGCCTCCCATATACATTTTTAATTTTGATTGCTCCAGTGAGCCATGAAGCTATTTGCTAGAGATATACTTCAGAAAGGAACTACCAACACAGTTAACTCACCACTTAGCCTTGCCCACTACATAATTACATGTAAGATAGCCTTTAAAAATATGCTGCTCTTTTTAAAGAAATAGTACGTAATAGAATAAAGTGTGTGGCACAGATTCATAATAATCTCTATAGCATTCCTATGATTGTAATTGTACTAAGGAAATTACAACACCTTGTAAGAGTTCTTTAATGTACAAATGTTTTCATATCAGTCATCAGTTTATACTAACAGCGAAGTAGTGGATAGTATTATTTCTAATTTCATTTAAAAAACCTGAGTAGTGAAGCAGTTAAGAGGCTTATTATTACCCAGGCAGCATTTAAGCTAAAATACAGACTGTCATAAGGTCCTACTTATAAGAAATTGTACTGAATCTTCTCCCATGAAAACTCTGAGACCTTGGGCAGATTGTTTACATTTTCTAATTCTTAGTTTTTTCAGCTATAAAACTGTTATTAGTAACATCTGGGTTATATTTTGACAAAGTTATATCACATGTAACTAACAAACTGATACATGATAATAATTGTGGTTTTATTATTTTGCTCTTATTCTAATTACAAATTCTGTGATTTAGATTTGAATTATATTTGGAATAAAAATATTTGTCCTATAGAAGTGCAAATAATTCATGATTGGGTTTCTTCCTAAAAGATCTATTTTTATAAAGATATTTTTGGGGATAAAATCATTGGCATTTATGGAGATAAAAGTTCAAATGATCATGCACCTTCAGCGGCAGACTTCAGTATGCTTCTATGTAATTATCACATCACTAAATCCACTGCAAGGAGGCAATGCAGATGGCCCTTTGTTTCCATCCTGCAAGAGGAGAAAATTGTCCTGGACTCAGAGAGCATTAGCTTTTAAATCTTATTTTTTCTCATCTACTTTCTTGTTTCTTTCAGTAAAATCATGTAACTTTCTAGCAGCTCAGCTCCTTAATTTATAAAATAGGCACAATAATATGTGTTTTTTCATGTGTACAAGAAGAGTTGCATGATTGAATCTTTTTATTAGTCAAGTTGATCTAGGTTACACGGATTTCCATGTAACCCCAAGTGTCAGTGTCACATCATAACAAATGGTTTGCTCATGCAACATTAACCATTGGTCTAGGTGATTCCCCAGACCAGCTGTCTTCTATGTGTCAACTCAGCATCTCTGGCAGCTTCTACCTGACTGTATGCTTCCACAAATGTTGTTGTAGAGGAAGCATGGTTTGGAAAGTTAAGTACCAACAGTTAAATGTCTCCATCTGGAAATAATACATGTAATTTGTGCTTTATTACAGCTAGGTAGGTGGTGTAACTTCTAGTGTACTGTACCACTGCAGGCTGATAATCATAGATAATGATATAGTTTTGAATGGCCACAAGGAAGATACTGAATATTTCCAACACAAAGAGATGATAAATATTTGAGATGATTACTCTGATCTGATCACTGTAAATATGGATCAGAATATCACTTTGTACTCCATAAATATGTGATATGATTAAATGTCACTTACAAAAAGCAATCACATGCCCATCACATGACTTTGAGTAGAGAAAACTAAGCCCTTTTCCTGGACTCCAATGTAGATGAAAACTTTATATTGCTGAACAGCAGTGTTACCGATAGGGATCATAGTTGCCAAGGAGAGTGTAGTTGAAGAATATAAAACCATTAAACTCCACATCAATGTAGATCACAAAGCAGTTTCCTATATACAAACAGGACATGACTTTAAGTCAAGTGAGTTCTTGGCTGTAATAGGTTATTCTTAAAATGGAATATGTGGCTTTATCACTATGAGAGAGAACTAGAAAATTCCTGTGGTATCATAAAACAAGTCTCAAGGCTGAAAAAGCAATGAATACTGCTCAAAGAGGCAAACCTTAGAACTGGAGAGGATTCTTATATGAAAGCTGTAGTGACCATTTTGCAGTTTTTTCTGAAAGACAGAAATAACAAATTCTAAAACTTATTTTTGCATGGATATGTACAGATACCACAGCATGGATTACAAATGAAGGTTCCAAACAGTAAGCAATTGCAGTATGAGAGATGGAGAAATTTCTGCAATTGCCATTTCCAGCCCACCATAATAAAATAATGTTTGAATTTAGATACTTTATTGTTTTAATTATCCTTGATCAATTATTTTTCTTGCATTCATAAAGTCTGGAGATAAAGAACCTCTGAAGTCCCTGTTTCCAATGGATTGAAGCAGATGCTGTTGGATTCCCAACTGGGTCCTCTTTCTTTATTAAGATATTGCTTCCATTTGGAATTGCTGCTAGTGTCTAAAACGCATACTCCCCTTTATTAGAATATTGTCCTTGGCTAACAGGAGGCAGCACACTCAGAGATGTCTGGGATACCAGGAGGACCTGCTTCTCTGAGGCATCCTAGAGTCAAACAGTGACTGATGGAATATCACTCTCTTGCCGTCTTTCCTTGAGGTGGGACTTCTGTGATACAAACTTATGCTCTAAAGTTTCCTGTGATGTGAGGTTGAGGCTGAACTCTGTATATCACACCCTTCCTAGGTTGTTTTTCCATCTTCACCTCTTCTCTCATTCCCTACAGATTTCTCTTGTGAACGCTATTTCAACAAATCACTTTCACAAGAAACTGTCTCAGGCTCTGCTTCAAGGCATGACCTAAGATCTTGGATATAGTCAACTTAATTCATGCTGTCAATATTCCAGTGCCTAGAACCAGTCAAGGGCTATACTTAGAGAAAACAATCTCTACAAGCTTATTTCTGCATGGGTTGGCTATGCTTTCCACAAACAAGACAACAAAAACGCACACTAGAAAGTCTTAAAACAATATCCTCTACCCTGGGGCTCTGCATTGAACCACAGAATATTGCTATACGCTCCATCAACAGGATATTTTGAGTCAGTATCACAGATAATGTGATATTATGACTGTATTCACTTGGCTGCTAATAACATAAAAATTGCACTGGACTTTGAGAGGTAGACAACACAATTTTTCTTTGATAATACAAGCATTGCTGACCTCTGAGATCACTGGGCTAGAAACTCTAAAAAAAATCCTGGTAGAGTTTCTTGAAACACAATGGAGTTCATAGTTCTGCCATAATATCCTTATTAAAGTCACAGGTACAATATGTCAAGCTCTGGACACCACATTCTAAGGGAAAATCTAGGGTAGTTCCCCATAGAAAATCTGGTGTTCAGGGAAAAAGGATTAGAGTTTTGGGGCATTGTGATGTAAACATGTGTCACAAGAACTGAAAAATTTTATGGATATATCCTCAGCATCTCCATTATGACTAATTACTACTTAGTAGCAATACTTTGAAATTGTATGCAAGTATTTATTGATTTCCAAGTCATCTAAATTAACTGCTATGAATCACATATTTTCTAATTAAATAAAAGTTGTAATTTGTTATTTAAATCTAAATTTCACAAATTATTGGATTGTGAGAAAATGTCTTTTTAAAATTATATTTCTTCTAAAAAGTTTAAGCAAATGCAAGAACTTCAGGTAACATTTTAGTTACTTTAAGAAAATGAATATTATTCTCCAATGAAACACTTATAATAAAATATATTTTTAAAAAGCAGGTACAATTAAGTAGAAGCAAACTCTTGGTTTGTAAATATCACACTGTAGCCCATAAGTATACACAATTATTATTTATTAATGAAGAGATAAATTTAAAAGCCCAGAGCAGGCCCAAAAAACAACTGAAAAAACAGACAACCAAACAAAAATCCCCCAAAACAAAACAGAGATGTCAAAAATTTCCAAAGGATTGAGACCCTCATGGTGGTATTTTTGCTGGTGTTGGAGCATCTAAGTATCATTACAACATCCAGCATCATTCTGAGATGAATGTTATGTTTTCAGACCCTCACACGTAGGTGGAGGTGCTTACGAGAGTCCAGGCTCTACCCAGATGAGCAATGTCAAAATCTCAGGAATCCAGGTTCACTTTCAAAATCACTGTAATGCTTTCCAAACTGAGACTGTTTCTAGTGATATTGTTAGGGTACTCAAGAAGAGCAATTAATCCACTTCTTGTCTTTTTACAACCTAAAATATAGAAAATATTTTTTCCCAATAGCTGCAGTTGCCAATGGTGGCAAACTATCTCACTGTATTTCATACTAACCTAAAGCAATCAGTCAGCGTTATCAGGCTATCCCACCACCTCTCCAACTTAGAACTTTCAGTAATAATGAAAGTATACATAGCAGATTTAAAATATCTCAAAAGAATGTAGATGGTGAGGTGATGGATGCAGCAAACCATCAAGGCACATGTATACCTATGTAACAAATCTGCACATTCTCCATATGTACCCCAGAACTTAAAATAATATGTTAAATGAAAAAGTACAATCGTATTGCCAATAACTGCTGGTGATATATAGTGTTTATATTTAGATCTGAGAAAGAATCTGCCTCACTCCAAGTAGTTGGTATACATGGAATGTGAAGTGATATTTTGTTTTCTATCTGATTAAATCCTGGAGAAGATAGGGCCAGGGTGGAAAGACATAAAGCTCTGGATTCTGACACATCTGTCTTTGAGAACTGGCTCTGCTATTTTCTGTCTGATTTTGGACAAGTGATTTTGCTTCTCTGTGCCTTAAAATAAATACTTTTAGTAATTTGAGAATAATGCTTAATTTATCTGCAGGACAAATGGGAGAATTTAGTAAGAATAATAATAGCTAACACATACACAGTGCTGATTATGTGCCAGCTCCCATTCTGAATGCATGAATGATTATAGAAAGGACACGTAGTTATATATGTTATCACATTTAATCCTTCTAGAAGCCTGTTTGATACTCTCATTATCTATTGCATTTTGCAGAAGAGGAAACTGAGTCATAGAGTTAAACTACTTTCACAAGGAGACACAGAAAATAATTTCAAGGTCCTAGTTCTGATACTAAGAAGTCTAATTCCAGAAGAAAAATAAGAAACTCTGGATACTGAACTATATTCATTTTTGGTGTTATTTCCATGAATCAATTGACAGAGTACACTGGGCACATCATGAGAAATAAATAATTTTAAGCTACCTGGCTTTGTCCCTTATCTTTTTGGGATAAACTGAACCACTAAAGACAGGTCAATTTTGTTGGTCTATTTATAAATTTTGTCTGTCTATTAACTGGCAATAACAATTCTAAACTTTTATTTCAAATTATTATCTTAATGACAGCCTATACTTCTTTTGCATAAACTTGTTGTCAAGTAATGCAGTAAACAAATGCCTGCCTCACAAGCAGCCCTTAGGTATGTTATGTAATTTTGGGGAAATGTAATAAACGTGGGCTATAGAGAGGGTTAGCTGTGTTTGACCAGCACAAACTTACATACAAATGCATAGTTTGCATTTGAGCCCCACAAACGAGGAATATAAAAACAATATTAAAGATAGATGATCACTGAAGTAGTATGTGCTTAAAATTCAAGCTTTTGAATGCGTTTTGTTTTTCATATGAGCACTGCTGATCCAGCATTTGTTATGCCATTTGACTATCCTGAGACCCAGGATAGATATTATGTGAAGCATTTGACAATTCAAGTAAAAGATAATCTGATTTTTTTTTCCCAAACTATTAAATAATAAATGAGTTTTAAAATTTAAATCAAAACAGTGGATTTCTCACAGTACATTATTGATAAGGTGCACTTATTCTAACAACATTTTCAAAGAACAATGTATTATTTACTGCCTTTACTAATAAAAATTCTAACAGAAATGAAGATATTAAACTAGAAAATAATGATCACACAGGCCTGAGTATATTAAACATTCCGGAGGGCACTTTACTTGGAAATTTCGGTTGAGAAAGTATGTAACATGATTTATTCCTCAAATTCCCTAAAATAATATTTTTTAACACTGGTCAGTAAAATACAAGTTCCTTATAATGGTGCAAGTTTTATAGCCAAACACTAAAACATGCAATAACTATTCCATGTGTGTTTCCGTACATAATGCCTACCTGAGTAATGCAACATGAGAAAGTGACAAGGATCTCTTCACAGTAATAAAGATACTACTTTAAAGACTTATTTCAGAGTTTCATTTTTTCCCTGCAATTTTTTTTTCCAGGAGTGTTTTGCTTCTTTTATTTTAAATTCCATAGCTAAAAATGTCAAGATTCATAAAAATATACTGACTGGAATTGTTTATTGAATGAATAAACGAATGCATGAATGATTGTAGAAAGGACAAAAACAATGAAGAGCTTCCCAGGGAACTCAAAAATTATAAACAAAGTTAAAAATGTAATATCATTACAGTAATTTTTTTGAGTCTCTGATACGTGGTGGTCTATTTGCTTAAAATAGCACATTTTAAAACTTTAATTTTAATTTGAAATTGTATTGCGGTAATTATAGATTTATATGCTGGGTAAGAAATAGTAAAGTAGGGCCAGGCGCAATGAATGTTGCCTGTAATCCTAGCACTTTGGAAGGCTGAGGCGAGTGAATCAGGAGGTAAGGAGTTTGAGGAGTTTGACCAACAGGGTGAAACTTTGTCTCTACTAAATTAGCCTGGCATGGTGTCTCACACCTGTAATCCCAGCTACTCAGGAAACTGAGGCAGGAGAATCGCTTGAACTTGGGAGGCGGAGGTTGCAGTGAGCCAAGATCAGACCACTGGACTCCAGTCTGGTGACAGAGCAAGACCCCGTTTCAAAAGAAAAACAAAAATGGGGAGGTGGGGGAGGATTGTTGTAAGAAATAGTAAAGAGAAGTCTCTTGTACACTTTGTCCAGTTCCCATTAATAGTGACAACTTACAAACCTGTAGTGCATTTTCATAACCAGAATATAAAATCTACCCACATTGTTAATATGTCCTTAATTTTATTTGTACATATGATTTGTATTGAGTTTTATAAAATTTTGTATACATCTTTGTAGGGGTGTTCATTGCCACAGTCAAGATAACACAATGATATTTGCATATCTAACCACACACATCTTACTCCTACCTCACACTATTTCCCTCGTCATAACTTATGGAAACTACCATCTCTATTTCTAAAATTGTGTCATTTCAAATATACTATATAAATTATATGTTTCATGGAACCTCTTGAGATTTTTATTCTTCATAATATCTAGAGATGTATGGAAGGTGTTGTAGTTATCAATAATTTATTGATTTTTATTGTTATGTGTGCACCACAGTTTGTATAATTATTTAGCTATTAAAGGACAGCTGAGCTGATTTCAGTTTTTGGGTATTACAAATAAAGCTCCTATAACTACTGATGCACAGGATTTCTTTTGTGTATATATTTTCATTTTAGGGGCATAAATTCCAAGAAATAAAATTGTATGGTTGTTGCAAGCTTAGTTTTATAAGAAGCTGCCAACATGTTTTCCAGAATGGCTGTACCATTTTACATTCCCACTAGCAGTGCACATGTAATTCAGTTTTCTCACATCCACATCAACAATTATTTGCCACTATGATATATTTTAAGCATGGGAGTAGTGATACATAATTGCATTAATTTGCATTTTTCTGATGGCTGTTGGTGTCAAACATTTTTATATGATTATTTGCCATCTATTTTTTCATTAAATGCCTGTTCATGTATTTTGCCCATTTGCTAAGTGGATTGTTTTTCTGTTGTTTTTAGAACTATATATATATATTTCTTACATATAGCTGTATGTGTGTATATATAGAGATTGGGAGACTATACACACACACAATTTTCTCCCATCTATACATACATGCACACATACATACACACACACACACATTCTCCCAATCTTTAGGTTCTTTTTTGATCTTCATATGGACTTCTCACAAAGTAAACTAAAATAATAAATTTGATGAGGTCCAGTACATCAATTGTCGCTTTCATTTGGAACCCTTTACTTTCCTCATTTTTAAATATCTTTGTATTGAGTATCAATTTATGCAATGATGTCATCATATCTGCTTCATAAGCAAATATAATTTATAAAACTCTTGAGGAAAAAATAGTCTGTTACATACCCATATTATTTTCTTTGTTTCTTCATTATTCCTAATGCTCCAAAGTTATTTCTTTTATTATTTATTTTTGAAGACTCTGTAAGGGTAGGTCTGCTAGCAACAAAATAGTCTCATTTTTCCATCTGAGATTTTCTTCATGTCCAATTCATTCCTGAAGAGTTTTGTCAGAAATGGAATCTGTGATTGACAGTTCTATTCCTTTACCACTTGAAAAAATGTTGTGCCACTCCTTCTGGCCTCAAGGCTTTAGATGAGAAATCCACTACTGACATTTAAAATGGTGTTCCCTAGAGGTAATATATTGTTTCTCTTTGGCTACTTTCAAGACACTTTGTCTTTAATTCAAAAGTTTAATTATGGCCGGGCGCGGTGGCTCAGGCCTATAATCCCAGCACTTTGGGAGGTCGAGGGGGGTGGATGATGAGGTCAAGAGATCCAGACCATCCTGGTCAACAAGGTGAAACCCCGTCTCTACAAAAAATACAAAAATTAGCTGGGTGTGGTGGTGCGCGCCTGTAATCCCAGCTACTCCGGAGGCTGAGGCAGGAGAATTGCTTGAACCCAGGAGGCGGAGGTTGCGGTGAGCCGAGATCCGCCATTGACAGCGAAACTCCATCTCAAAAAAAAAAAAAAAAAAAAAAAAATTAATTATTGCTTGCTATAGTGTAAGTTTGTTTGAGTTTATTCTGTTTGGGATTTCCTCAGCTTCTCAGACCTGCATGACGGTGTTTTTAACACATTTGGGAAGTTTTCAGTGATTATTTCATCAAATATTCTTTCAGCCTCACTTTTTCTTCTCTCCTCTTGATGCTCCAAAAATATGAATATTGGATGTTGTGATATTGTTCCAGAGGCCTCCGAGGCTCTGGTCATTTTTTCCCCCCAGTATGTTTTCTCTCTGCTGCTCAGATTTGGTTAAATTGCGCTGATTTGCCATCAAGTTTGCTGTTTCTTTCCTATACTGTCCTAATGCTACTCTTAAGTCCATTCAGTAAATTTTTTTGTTTCTGTTATTAACTTTAAATTTATTGTATTTTACAGCTTTTAAATTTTGATTTGGTTTATTTGCGTACAGACAATTTTTCTCTTATTTTCTATTTTTTTCATTTGTTCGAAGACACTTTGTATATAATTATTGAAATATTTTTATAATAATGGCTTTAAAATTCTCATAAGGTAGTTTCAGCATTTGATTCATATGGGTATTCACATCAGTTTATTATTCTTTCTCATTCGAGTGGTTTTCTTGGTACTTGATATGATGGGTGGATTTTCATTATATCCTTGACATTTTATCTATTACGTTTTCAAATTGTGGGTTCTATTTCAATGTTTGACTTAATAGGCAAACTCCCTCTTCATGTTTAGTATGTAAATCTTGATGTGCCTTTGTGGTCTGTGGTTCCAATAGCAGTTTAATTTTCAGAGCCTTTGTGATGTTATGTTCCCTTAGCATTTTCCCCCTGAGAAGCTGCCTGTTGTCTCAGGCCCTCTAAATCAAAGAGCAACTGCAGGCAGGCAGATGGTACTGTTAGTCTCTCCTTACTGTTTTTCTCCAAGCACTCCAGTGCCTCTAGACAGGGGCCGAGTTTTCCAGGCCTAGCCTCCTGCTGTGGATGGGTCCTCTTTTTGGTTGTACCTGAGCCCCAGTGTTTCTAGACTGGGGTAGGATAGAGAACCTCAGGACCGTGAGGATAAAGGAGATCCCAAGTGGAATTGCTTATTGTAATTGGGTCCCCTTTGCTGATTCTACCTACCTGTCCCTGTATTTCTCACTGGGGAAGGGGAGTCTCAGGTAACATTGAGTAGAAGAATGCTTTTGCTAGACACCTATTTTTAGCAAAGCTTCTGATGAATACTCCTTGATGGTGGTATTGGTGTTGAGGTCATCTAATGTCCTAAGAACTCCTGTCCTTTCAGGAAAAGAATTAACCTTCCTGGTCCAGCTTCTATGGCTAGGCAGATAGTCAAGAAATGGCACATCCAAGTAGATTTCTTCTATTGCATGGGGAAGGGGGACTTAGGATATCTTGCTACTGGGCTGTTCTTTTAGTCCGGGGTTCCAAACGTTTTACCTTCTTCTTATCATCTTTGCAGCCTTCCTTTTGTTATTTCCCCTATTATTTCCAGTATTTATGATGTAATCAACAAGGAGAAATAGGTCCACGCCATCCTTCAGGGCCTGAACTGCAAGGCCCTAAAATATTCATTTACACTAATAAAATGAAGATGGATATTCATTTTCTCTATTTGTCAGTGGGAAAAACTAAGGTACAGCATCTTGTGTTACTTGTTCAAGGTCAGGAAGTAAGTGACAGTAGAAATATCAAGCTTCATCTATCAGGACTAAAAATAAGAACTCTTTAATTTGTCTCTTTCTCTGCATGTGGAACCAGTGTAATAAATAGGAAAGCAACAGAAATAAAAAACCAAAAAAGCACAAGTTCTGAGAAACAATTCTTTACCTAATATCATTTATTTGAGGGGGAAAAGTATATGTGTTCATCAATTGTGTCATAGCAAACATAGACGCAAAGAAGATAAACAAAAAACAAATACCTCTGACAAATGTCAGCAAAAACCACAAGGACAGCTGTAGTGTGCACAGGATGTTCTCATAAAAGAAAAGCAGAATTCTGAAGGGCAGGTGTTGTTTTGGCAAAATGACCAGTTCAATTCTGTGGCTGGCTCCTTGGCCCACCATGTCCAAACCTGATTTCAGGAGGACTAGCACTAAAAAACAGGAGAAGCACATTTGGCTTGGGAGTTGGCCAGAGAGCAATGATAGCTGAGTTGATTTTAAACTGTCTTCTCAGCTTGGGAAGATTAAAAATGACTAACTCCTTTTCTCTGTCTTTCTTTGCTAGATATTTCAGATGCAGGCAGGAGGGCAGTCTGGAACTGACAACACCAGCAGTAATTACTGAGGAAACACTCTGTAAGGATAGGCTTTGTTTTGTTTTGTTGTCTTCAAATACCAAAGGCAAATAATGAAGTGTTTACGAGAAGTGAAAGATCATCTTTCACTCGTGTTCATGTTAATGAATTCCTGAATAAGTAAAAGAGATAATCTAAGCTATTGAGTAAATATGAACAAGCTCCAAATACAGAACCCAGAGAAATGGAGGTGGCAGTGCAGTGAACAGGAGAGGAGGGTGTGAGAGTTGAGGGAGGCCAAGGAGGATGGGGGAAGGCAATCTCAGCTCTTTCACGTGTCCTGGTATGTGAGAGGTAAAAAGCACAGAAGCAATTTTTGTTTTCTTCTTTTTTTTCCTTAATGAAAAGGGAATTTTATAAAATGACATGGAGGAATTGACTTGCAGATTTTTATCTAGGGAGTTTCCAAGAAGGGATGGATGTTTGCCAATGTGACAGAAAGCGCTTAGCAATTCTTTCCTCCCTAAAATCGGATTTGACACAAACTCTGCTCACACAAGGCAAATGCATCTAATAGACAGTGTTTTTGCTCCAAGGCAATTATCTGTCTGGTGCAACAACACATGAATTTTGTAATGGGAAGGGGAGAAGAATATCTACTATTTATTGAACACTTACTGTGTACTAGACATTGAATAAGATACTGTATATACAAAATTTCTCACAACACTGTTCTGCAGTAGGATTACACAATTATCTGATAAGCCAATATCTAATTAAAGAGATTTAATAAGTTGCCTAAAGTAGCGTAGCTAATAGTAATATAGCTGACATTAGAACCTAGAACTTTTAATTCAACATTTGTATTTACAAAAATTTTATTTTTATTTATTCACAAATATATTGAGTGAAAAAGTATTTTCTGTTTCATTTAAAATCTCAGAGCCCTTATATGCCAGTATGAATTACATACATTAGAAGAAGAGAGGGAGCAGTGGCTCATGCCTGTAATCCCAACACTTTGGGGCCCAAGATGGGAGAGTCACTGGAGGCCAGGAGTGTGACACCTGTGAGATCCCCGTCAAATAAAGTTTATATTGGGAATATCTTCTTGTAATTACAAAGGCTTCTATGTGGACATGGTTTGTTTCTGGCACTGTGCTAGGCATGAGACTCTGACTGCCCCTACTGAGCTAATAGACACGCAGCAGTGTTGTGAATACAAACATGATCAAGTTATCATGACCACATCCAAGGGGATCATTAGGTAGATGGATCATTATTCTATTTATACTTAGACTCCTGTCTTTACAATGTTTTAAAAATTACCCAGGCATGATCATGCATTATCTGTATTCCTAGGTACTGAGGACACTGAGGTATGAGGATCTCCTGAGCCTGTGAAGGAGGTAAAGGCTGCAGTGTGTCATGATTGAGTCACTGCAATTTAGCCTAGGCAAGAGAGATGTTTCAAAAGCAAAAAAAAAAAAAAAAAAAAAAAAAAAAGGAGGAAAATTTTTAGAAAATGACAATAAGTAAGTAAGTAGACTTTGGGATATTTTCCCCAGAAGTACTTGTAGTTTCAGAAATTAAATTAGGACTTTCAGGTTTAAATACTTCATACTAATTAGTCCCATCTCATTGAGCTATTTCTTCTCATCAAGGTATTTCTTTCTGCAATTTTTTTCACGTTTGTAAGCCTTCTTTAGAGTTTTAAAAACACATTTACATCCATCTTTTTGTTTTCATTTCACAAAGCCTAGGAGAGACTAGAATGCTTGTCCCCATTTCAAAGATGAGAAAACAGTCTCAAGAAAGTCAAAGTTCAAAGTCACAGCATTCTTCAGGAGTTATTTCTAAACTCAGCATAAAAGAAGTTTATTTTGATGTTATAGTCATAGTATTATCTGTCTTTTCATTGGACAGCTCTGGCAGAGTAGATACAATAGGAAAAATGAAGTCCCAGAAATATAATTTTTTTTTTTTTTTTGAGACAGAGTCTTGCTCTGTGGCCCAGGCTGCTCATAGCAACCCATCATCTAGGTTTTAAGCTATGACTGTTCCTACTAAGCTAATAGACATGCAGCAGTGTTGTGAATACAAACATGATCATGCATTAGGTAATTGATTGTTTTAATATCATGCATTAGGTAATTGATTGTTCTAAGTCTCTCCCTCCCCTTGCCCCTCACCCCCAGACAGATCCCGATGTGTGATGTTCCCTTCCCTGAGTCCATGTGTTCTCACTGTGCAACTCCCACTTATGAGCAAGAACATATGGTGTTTGGTTTTCTGTTCCTGTGTTAGTTTACCAAGAATAATGGCTTCCAGCTTCATCGATGTCCCCGCAAAGGACATTAACTCATTCTTTTTTAAGGCTGCAAAGTATTCCGAGGTATATCTGTGCCACATTTTCTTTATCCAGTCTATCATTGATGGGCATTTTGGTTGGCTCCAAGTCTTTGCTATTGGAAATAGTGCTACAATAAACATATGTGCGCATGTGTCTTTATAGAACAATTAATAATCCTTTGGGCATATACACAGAAATGGTATTGCTTGGTCCAATGATATTTTTGAAGGAACCCATCTTCTTGATTTGCTCTTCATACCTTCTACTTTCCATTTTGCACTGATTCTGAAGTCGAGCAAATGATGACAAAACTATTTTCCATTGCTTTTCTTCTCTTCCAGTCTTTCACGTGTCTTCTTTGGCCTGCTTTCTGTCACTTTCTATGCATCTTTAAAAACAGTAACATGTATCTATATGTGTTACTGGAAAGGTAGAGTTTGAACAGAGGAAGTAGGGGCATAGAGTTTGTAATCTCTTTTGTAGTTAGTTTTTCATTGAGAGTGTAAACTGCGTTTACAAAAGAGAAAGTGTGGATAATACTGATAGTTTCTGAACTGTTGGTCCTCAGGCAATGTGTTTAATTCCTGTAAGCCTCGGTTTCTACATCTGCCATATAGGACTTGTAATTAGCATTCACCTGGCATGCAGGTGGTGCTCACTAGGCTCCCATGAGGCTTAATTTCACTGAAATATTATTAGACAATGGGAGAATGCACCTTAAATTCAAAATACTAGAGCCATTCTTCTTTTAAATTTGTGAAGCATAGTTAATAACCAACCACCTTTTGTATAAGATCATTAAAGGCACTCTGAAAGTGCAAATACGTTTTTGATTTGAGGAACATTTTGATGTATGTCATGAATTGATTTATAGTCAATAAGATCATAGAAGGACCTCTATCTACATTAAGGTACTCTGTTAAAAAGTGAAACAAAACATACCCAGAGAGATCTGCTAACTTGCTCAAGGTGAAACATTACTCAGTGGAAAAACTAAAAACAGATTGTGTAATGGTAGGCTCTGAAACCAGACTAGAAAGCATGATACCCTGAAGTTTCAAGGAAGAACAGGAATATTAACGACAAAAGAGTGATTAGTAGTTAATACTTACTGATCTCTAATACTTGGTAAGGTACTGTTTTAAGTGACTTATGTGTAAAGGCTTGATGAGTATTTTAAACTTGGAAAATCAGTAAGAGTTTGTCCCTATATTACTGGAGACCAAACAATCTAGAGTTTTCTCATTCGATGCATGTAATTCCTTCTAAGCTGGAAATTGACTATATGTTAACAATTTTTCATTAAGATGATATCTATAAAAATTATACTGCTTTCATACAGCAAAAAGAAAATTACTTAATTATGTTTTTAACCTTTTAAAAGTATCTGATTATTTTTTGGTCAACTAACTCTATTATAAACACATCTTCTATCAGCAGATTTCTAATTTATTCATTTCTAATTACATAATAATACACAACATTTGCTGTTAAGCTCTGTGCATCTGAGCCAAATGGATTTTCTTAAATATAGACAAAGCAGAAAAATTGGAGCACTTGCCATTTTTATTATTGAGCTCTGAAAACAATTTCAGCATGCTGCACAGAGTTCCCTGAATAATTAATTTTAAATGGGAAGGGCATTCTGCCTTTGGTTACATTGCTGATTATTTTTAAATGTATATGGCATTGCTGCCATTCACAATAATTACCTGTCAAAGATTTCTGCCTTACTCTATATTCCATTTTGGCATCAAGATGTACCTATTACTATTTTTTAACATAAAATGCCTATTTGTATAATTGTTTAGCAGACACACAATCAGAAAATATTGTATTGACTAAAGAACTTTCTAAATGGACACATTTATCTGCATTAATATCAAATCATGTCACATTTTATTTACAGGGATAATAGGACATGGATGGATACCTGTTTCAGTTAAAAGTACAATATATTTCCATGTGTTTATTGGTGGTGAAGATGTTAATGGGCATTGTAACAAGGGAAACTTTACATGACTTGGGAAATCTACGTGACATAAGAAAAAGTTAATTTCAGCCTTGCCTCATTAGTCAGATCTGCCGCCAGCTAAAAATTGTCACCTCAGTATATTGTGCTTTCTGCTGTGCAGTACTAATAAAGATACTGACATACAAAACGAAGTAATTGGGCTTGGTTCTAGGAGGAGGGGGGATAAAATGTACAGGAATGAATGTGTTTATATCTGACCTTTCAGAAGAATCGCTCAAGGCACCAAGGGGGCAGTGCCTGTCATTGCTAATGGAGACTGTGGATTCAAGACTGTTCAAACAGTCTTGCATGTTTGAAAGGAACTACAGATGTTTATACATGCAGGCTTTCACAATAAAGAAATGCCAGGCATGACCTGGCATCTGTATAAACCAAACGCTGATGTGTGGAAATATATTTTGGGTAGGTAGCTTCATCATTACTTCAAAGCCTTTACAGGTACAGACATTACAAAAGGCCTGACTGTAACTCAAAAGGGATGAAGATGTTGGGGTGATATCGATGCAACAGTTGACATAGAACACTTTTACAAGCATGGATTCATTTGTTCCTATCTCAAAATGGGAGGTCAATATTATTATTCACAATATCTAAATGAGGTACAGATTTCAGAGACAGTAAGTTCCTTCTTTACATCACATAGCTGTTATTTGCATAAACATAAATTTGAATCCTTGGACTCAAAAAATATTTTAGATGAACAGTTTTCATACAACTCTATTGAGGTGTAATTTTCATGTAATAAAATTCACACTCTCGAAGTGTGTAGTCCAGTGAGTTTTGGCAAATACATGCATAATAAAACCACCACCATAATTAACACTTAGAATATTTCCATCAACACAAAATGTTTTATCCTATCCCTTTGCAGACAGTTTCTTCACAAGCCTCAGCCTCAGACAATCAAGATTTTTTTATCCATAGACATATGACTTTGAGATTGTCATATGAATAGGATTATACATAAGTAATCTTTTGTAGCCTCTTTTTTTTCAATGCATTGAAATTCCCCAAATATCGATACATACTGTGTCATGCATGCATCAACACTTGGTTCATGTTTATTGGTGATGATCTGTGTTATATATATATATATATATATATATTTATTTTATATATATAATAAATAAATATATATATAAAATAAATAAATAAATAAATAAATATATATATATATATAATCTCCCAATTTGTCTATGAACCAGCTGCAGGACGCTTGGGTTTTTAGTTTTTGGCTACTATGAATAATGCTATTAAAACTATTATGTACGTGTGTTAGTGTGAACACATGATTTCCTGCTTGGGAGGTAAATCTCTAGAAGTGCTGGAACATAAGGTAGGTGTACAGAACTTAGGACCTTGACATTATTATTAAGATTATCAGACTTAACCTTTAAATATTAAAGGTATAAATTTCCCTCAAACACAGCATAAGCTGCAGCTATCACATTTTGATAAATATGAATTTATTTTCATTGGATTTGACTTATCTTTTAATGTCTCAAGTGAAATCTTCATTTACCTATTTGTTTTATTTTCAAGTATCTGCAAATTTTTCCATTTTCACATTTTTATTGAGTGTTAATTTATTTTTTGGTCAGACAACATTTAGCATTTAAATCTTTTTATATTTAATGACACTTTTCTCCCCCAGTATATGAACTACTATGATTAAGATTCCAGGTGTACTTGCAAATAATATATATTTCTCTGGTTGGATGGCATATCCTATAAAGGTTAATGAAATTGTATGTCGACTGTATTGTTCAAGTCCATATATCCTTACTGATTTTTCAAATTTATTTGGTCTATTAATTATTGTAAGTGAAGTGTTAAAATATCAAACTGCAATTATGTATTCTCTATTTCTCCTCTTAATTCTATTAGTTTTTGCTTTGTGTGCTTTACAGCTCTTTTGTAATGCGTATAAACTTTGGGGATGTTTTTGGTTTTTTTTTTTTTTAATTGCATTTTAGGTTTTGGGGTACATGTGCAGAACATGCAAGATAGTTGCATAGGTACACACATGGCAGTGTGTTTTGCTGCCTTCCTCCCCTTCATCCATGTTTGGCATTTCTCCCCAGGCTATCCCTCCCCAGCTCCCCGCCGCCCGCTATCCCTCCCCTATTTCCCCGAATAGACCCCAGTGTGTAGTACTCCCTTCCCTGTGTCCATGTGTTCTCATTTTTCATCACCCGCCTATGAGTGAGAATATGCGGTATTTCATTTTCTGTTCTTATGTCCGTTTGCTGAGAATGATGTTCTCCAGATTCATCCACGTCCCTCCAAATGACACGAACTCATCATTTTTGATTGCTGCATAATATTCCATGGTGTATATGTGCTACATTTTCCCTGTCCAGTCTATCATCGATGGGCATTTGGGTTGGTTCCAGGTCTTTGCTATTGTAAACAGTGCTGCAATGAACTTTTGTGTGCATGTGTCCTTATAGTGGAATGATTTATAGTCCTTTGGATATATACCCAGTAATGGGATTGCTGGGTCACATGGAATTTCTATTTCTAAGGCCTTGAGGAATCGCCACACTGTCTTCTTCAACCATTGTGTTTTTGGTTTCTTAATTGATACTTTATCATTGTGAAGCATTCATTCATCTTTATACCTAATGCCTAATACTTTATATCTACATTTTTGATCTGAAATCTTCTCTTCTTACAGTCACCTTCACTTTCCCTAAGATAAGTGTTTTATGGTTTGTTATTTCTTAAACTTTCACATTTAACATAGCTGTTTTCAACATATCTGTGCCTTTACATCAAGGTCATGTCTTATACACAGCATATATTTGGGTTTAACTTTAGTATCTAATTATCTAATTACAAAATCTCTATCTTATAATGTGTAGTTCAGCATTATACTTGCTAGCAAACCTTGGCTTTTTAAATGCAAATTAACTGAAATTAAATAAAATTTTAAATTCAAAAGATAATATAGGAAAAAGAATCTAGGTGACCTTGGGCTTGGCAATAAGTATGTAGCTAAAACATCAAAAGCACAATCCATGAAAGAAAATAATTATAAGTTAAGCTTATTTAAAATTATTAACTTCTGCTCTGTGAAAACGCTGCTTAAAAAATGAAAAGACAAGTCACAAACTGGGAGAAAATATTTGCCGAACTGATATCTGATAAATGACTTGCATCCAAAATATACAAATATACAAAATCCCTTAACTCAAACCATCCAGTTAAAAGAAGGAAGATATATAGATGGTGTATGTGTGTGTGTGTGTGTGTGTGTGTGTGTGTGTGTGTACACCATCTTATCAAGGAAGACATAGATGATATATAAATATAAATATATATAAATATATAAAAAAATATATAAATATACATATATATACACAAAATCTTATCTTGTCAAAGAAGATATGTAGGTGGTGTGTATATTTATAGATATATTTCATATATATATGAAAATATGGTCAACATATTTCATCAGAGAAATGTAAATTAAACAAATTACATTACATTAAAACAAAACCAATATACTACTACCCACCTATTTGAATAGCTAAAAATAAAAAATGAAAATAAAAAACATAGGCAATACCAAATATTGGAAAGGATATGGACCCATAGGAATTCTCATTCTTTTTCTTGGTGAGAATACAGAATGGTGCAACATTTTGTGAGACATTTTCACAGCTTTTTACACAGCTAAACATAATTTCACTACACAATCTAGCTAGCAATCAAGTTCCAAATGAGTTGAAAACTTATGTCCATACAAAAACCTACACACAAATGTTTGTACAGCTTTGTTCATAATTGCCAAATATTGGAAGCAATCAAGATGCCCTATAATAGGTGGATGGATATATCAACTATGGTACATTCATCATTTAACAACCAAAGGAAATGAACTGTCAAGCTATGAGAAGAGCTAGAAGGATCTTAAATGCATATTGCTAAGCTGAAGAAGCCAGACAAGAAGGGCTATATGCTGTATGATTTTAAATATATGACATTTTAGAAATGGTGAAATTATAAAGACACACAAAATAACAATGGTTACTGGAGACTGAAAAGCTTGGAGGGAGGAATGAATAAGCAAAGAACTGAAGATTTTTATGACAGTGAAACTATTCTGTATGATATTATAATGGTGAATATATGACACTATGCGTTTGTCAAAACCCATGGAACTATACAGCATAAAGTGAACTCTAATGTAGACCATGAATTTTAGTTAAAATTCTGCATTGATATGGTTTAAATGTTGATATTCCCCTAAAATCTGTGTGTTGAAATCTAATGCCAAATGTGATAGTATTAAGAGATGGGTCCTTTGGGAAATGAGTCATGAGGGTTCCACTCCCACGAATGGGATTCCTGTTCTTTTATAAAAGAGACTCCAGGGAGCACCCTTGCTCCTCTGTCATGTAAGCACACAGAAGATGCCATCGAGGAGCAATTGGCTTTCACCAGACTCCAAGTCAGCTGGAGTCTTGATCTTACCCTTTCCAGCCTCCAGAACTGTGAGCAATATACCCTTGCTATTTATGAAATACTTAGTCTAAGATATTTTGTTATGGAAGCAGGAATGGACTAAGACATGTATCGATTTGATTCTCCAATTATAGCAAATGCACCACATCAATATAAAATATTAATAACTAAGAAAACTGTGAGCAGAGTGAGGAGTACATGGAAACTCTTCTTTTTCTGTTCAATTTTGCTGTAAAATTACATGTGTTTAAGCAAAGTCTATTAAGAAGCGTAGTTCTTCTCTTAACGGCAACCCTATTTCAATAATTCAATTGTCACACTGTATTGAACACTGCAAATATAGAACATTCTAATAATCTCAGGAGGTTCTTCTGAAAACCACTATTAGACCATTAGCATTTAACGTGTTTATCAATACAGCTGGCTTCAGTCTACCACTTTGCTATTTGTGTTTTCCCTTCTGTTTCTTTTTTTTTCTCTTTCCTTGCATTTTTTCTTTATGTAATGGGGCATATTTGTAATTCCTTTTATTTTTATTATTAATTAGCTCTTATTAGGTATTAAGTGGCTTTTCTACAGTTAGCAATATAAATCTTTAACTTTCCACAGTCTGTTTTTAGATAATAGTGTGTCATTTAACATAAAACATACAATTTAGAAAAATATAGCTTACAATAAAAGTTTATCATAATGTATTTTATGTACAACTTACAATGCACTTCTATTCCATCCACACCTATTTGGACTATAGCTGTCACACATTTTTCTACTTTATGTTATAAACCTCATAATACATTTTGTTAGTTTTGCTTTAAATTTTACATATATATTTATGTATTTTTTCAGTAATGCTACTTTATTGCTTGATTTCATTCCAAGAAAGAAACACAGCATACAATTACAAAGTGAGTTTGTGTCCAAGGTGACAAGAACCGACTATGTGCATTTTCTCAGTTTTTTTTTTTGAGATGCAGTTTTGCTCTGACGCCTACTACGCTGAGTGCAGTGGCGCAATCTCGGCTCATTGCAACCTCCTGGGTTCAAGTGATTCTCTTGCCTCAGCCTCGTGAGTAGCTGGGATTACAGGTACCGCTATCACACCTGGCTAAGTTTTTGTATTTTTAGTAGAGACAGGGTTTCACCATGTTGGCTAGGTTGGTCTCAAACTCCTGACCTCAGGTGATCCACACGCCTCGGCTTCCCAAAGTACTGTAATTACAGGCCTGAGCAATCTAGCCCAGCCTCAGTTTTATTTTTACAGGAACAATGTCTCATGGTCTTTGAATCTCAGCTTAATATTTTAGAATTATAGAGTGGTGATAGTTGTACAATTTTGTGAATATACTAACAATCACGATTATATACTTTTAAGGTTGAATTTTATATAGATTTGATCCAAACACTTTTGAAAACACTTCTGCAACACTGTATGCTAAAATTATATTTAAAAGGTTGTAGTGAGAAAAATGTTTATCTACATTCATCTTTTCTGTTCTTCATTCCTATTTCCTGCTTTCATGTACTTTCTGCATTATTTTTTCCATATTCTACAATATTCTGATGACTTCCTTTTGCATTTAAAAAAAGTTTCTTGGGCAAAAAATTATCTCAGCTTTTGTTTGTCTAGGAAATTGTTAGTTTTGCCTTTAATTTTAATGGTAATTTTAATGGAATGTAGAATTCTAACATCCTTTTGTTTTTCTTCCAGCATTTTAAATGCAACTTTCCATTGTCATGCACTATGTGAGAGGATTATAATTCTTCTTTTTAGTCCATATTAAATGTTTATTTTTCTTTCTGGGTTCTTATAAGATACGATCTTAATCTTTGATTTTCATAAATTTGAATATAATGTGACTTCCTGCAATCTTTTTATTCTTTGTAGGTTTTCCTGAGCTTCTTAGATGTGTGATGTTTTAGTATTGATTATAATTGAAAAACTCTTTAGCATTATTTCTTCTTTCTCCATTTTGCCTGGTACTTCAAACATATGTAGGTTAAATTACTTAATATGGTCTCAATAGTCACTGATGCTCTATTTTTTTCTTCTATTTTTTTCCTTTTCTTAACTTAGTTTAAATTTTCTTTACTGATGTTTATATTAACTGATATTGTCTTCTGCAGCATCTAACCTTCTGTTTAGTCATTAAAATTTTTTAACCTGACATAGCATTTTTCATTTCTCTGAGTTCCTATTTACTCTATGGCTTGCATTTCTTTCTTCTTTACATTTATGTTTTACTTTTAATCATTGCACATTCATCACTTTTAAAATTATTGTTTTCTAATTATACTGTGCCTGTCATTTCTGTGTCTGTTTCCACTGACTGATTTTTCTCTTGGTTACTGGTCATATGTTCTTCTTTCTTCAGTTGTCTTACACTGTTTTGGAAAACTTTCATTTTATGCACTTATTTACCATTTCTAATGGGCTTCATTTGTATATGCCAACTGAACTATTTTTCCATATTACAAAGAGCTTTCTTAATATATTGAAAATTTAAGTCCTTTTGTAAAAATGACTCTCAGTTTTGGTCTGAAGTATTTTGTCTGTCTGGACATTGTATTATGTTTCTAAATGCTGGATTCTGTTGTTTTTCTTTAAGATCTTTAGATTTAGTTCTGGCAGACAGTAAACAGTAAATTTACATTAAGCAGATTAGCTCGATCCTTTTGAAATTTGTTTTTAAGCTTTTTTTAAGGATCACATAGACAAGACTTTATTGCTGGTTTTTCTCTAATCCTGAGGAATGAGTCAGAGAGTGGGGGGTAGATCAACTAAATACTCTGAAGGTTCAGTGAGGTTTTCTCACTTTGACTTTCAGAAGTGAATTTTTTTCCAGCCCTGTTCAGATAGTTGGGAATTTTTAAACATGCAAATTTGTAGTAATTATTCTCCTGGCATACTAGGTCACAAAAATATTGACTCTCTGTAAAATCCAGCTCAGATGAGTTTTCAGAAACTTTCCAAAAGGAATAGAGCTAGTTTGTATAATCTGAAGCTTATATCATCATTTAATTCCTCTTTAAATTGCAAAATAAAAGTCAGGTAAGGAAGTATAAGTATGATTTTTAGGATGTGAAAATAAATCATTACAAGCGAAAGGTTAATATAATACACTGACAAATATTTTTGACATTACTAAATCCATGAAGTAGCATAGTATGTAAATTAAATAATGAGACTTTATAATTTTACCTGTTTAATCTGTGTACTCTGACCACATTATATATTTTTGATAGCATCAGAGATATAACTGATATGCCATATCAATTTAATGTATATAATTCAGTAGTTTTTATTATGTTCTCAGTTATACAACCATTCTTATAATCAATTTCAGAACATCTTCAGCTCCCTACAGAGAAATTCACTACTTGCTAGCCTTGTCTTCCCAAGTCTCTCCCACTTTACTGGCCATGGGCAACCACTATAGATTTGCCTATTCTCCATATTTTATATAAATAGAATCATACAATATGTGCTCTTGTGTGACTAGCTTCTTTCACATAGCATAATACTTTTAAGATTCACCCATAACATAGCATTAATCGGTACTTCACCTCTTTTTTGCCAAATAACCCATTGTATAATTATACCACATAATTTAAGCCATTCATCAGCTAATAAACATTTGTGTTGTTTCCACTTTGGGGCTGTTATAATTCTGCTATTAATATTCATGCACATGTTGTGTGTAGACATGTTTTTATTTCTCTTGGATACTTACCTAGGAGTGAAATTGCTGGACCATATGGTAACTCTATGTTTAACATGTTTTGGAGACTGTAAGACTGTTTTCAAAAGCTGCTGTATCATTTTACATTCCCACAAACAGTGTATGAAAGGTTCTGATATCTTCACATACAAGAATTTGTGATTGTCTTTCTGATCATCACAGTGGTTGTAAAGTGATATCTCATTATAATTTTAATTTGCATTTCCCTGATGACTAGTAATGTTGAGCATCTTTTCATGTGCTGAATGACCATTTCTGTATCTTTTTCAATGACATGTCTATTCAGATAACATATGTTAATATTTTTATACAGAAAGAATAGACATTACCAACTATCCCTTCTAGCATATTTGATTTTGAATTGCTATCTGGAATGTAAAAAACATGAAGCTTCAAATGCAAACATCTTGCTGCATGTAATACTGCTACCAGTTTTTATCCTCAGATTAAGGGGTTCTAATAAATTGCATCCTATGTGGTTTATACCAAATTGCCTACTTTTGATTCTACATCTGTATTTTAAATCTGAATAACTAATAGATTCCTAATAGAAGAGAGTATTTATTTAACCAGGCATTGATGAGAATTGAATTTTGTACTTAATTTTTACATTACAGTGTTTGATAATATTTCATAGACTAGCTTCTGGATCCATATATTTACAATCTTTCCTCTTCACACATTTTGAGTGCTAGGATTCATAAGCTACATTCCTATTAAGATATAGCATTAGTCCCTGCGCCTTTGTGGGGTAATGTCAGGTGAATCAGCAAAGCATGCATAAGGAATATTCCTGGAAGCTATTCCTATAATAGAAAACCAAAACTAGCCTAATTGTATTCTAACATGATGGTAAATCACGTAACTATATTATATTTAAATATAAATTAAATATATTCTCAATTCAATTTCCCCTTAGCTAGATGACAACAGGCACTCTAATATTACCTGCCATGAGATAAAGTGTGAGGCAGGACAAGTCAGAACAGAAAGAGAAATGGTCTTAATTGTAGTCAAAATATTTTCCTTTTAAGCATTTTACAAAATCATAAGGTCATGTGATAATACTGCACAAGAATACTGACAGACATATTCTATGTGTCCTAGTACTGGAAGTTTGTGGATAATGAAGGAGAAATCCAGTCTATTCCAAGAACTTAAGTATCAAGCCTTTTTATTATTTTTTTAATTGTAGTTTAGGTTCTGGGGTACATGTGCAGATCATGCAGGATTGTTACATAGGTACATATATGGCAAGGTGGTTTGCTGCCTCCATCCCCCCGTCACCTATATCTGGCATTTCTCCCATGTTATCCCTCCCCAACCTCCCCACCCCCTGCTGTCCCTCCCCTATTCTCCCCAAACAGACCCCAGTGTGTGATGCTCCCCGTCCCTGTGTCCATGTGTTCTCATTGTTCAACACCCTCCTATGAGTGAGAACATGCAGTGTTTGGTTTTCTGTTCTTGTGTCAGTTTGCCGAGAATGATGGTTTCCAGGTTTATCCATGTCCCTACAAAGGACAAGAACTCATTTTTTATGGCTGCATAGTATTCCATGGTGTAAAAAACTGTCTTTCCTATAAAAGTAAACACCACCATGAATGTTGCAATTTTTTTCTAGATTTATCAGCAATAAACAAATAGTACATTGGATGTATATTAGCTATAAGTGATTTATTACTCTAATAATATTGAATACTTTTGAACTTTACATAGTGGAAATCTTAATACGTTTATATGCTATGCCTTCCTTCTTTTGCCAATCTAAAGTAAAAATGGATAATATTTTGTGATAGGTAGCTAAATTTATTCATTTTCAATGCTATATAATAACACCAAATTTCTGTAAATATATCAACATTTATTTGATATACACATGCTATGCTGATGATTTTTTGGCCCTTGCTAGAGTATTATAGAAATTGTCATCATCATTTATGTATATATACACTATTGTATAAAGTGGAAAACTTTCTCTAAATGATGTCGTTAGGAATGATGGATCAAAGATTGAACATGTCCAAAGTTACTAAATCATGACAAACTCTTTTCCAAAATGATTATGAATCTTGACAACTGTTTTTCTTCTCCTTTCTCCTTCCCTCCATTTTCTTCCTTCCCTTCCCTTCCTCTTCCTTTCCTTTTTCTCTTTCTTTTCTTCCTTCACTACTTCTTTCCTTCCTTCCTTCCCTTCTTTTTCTTTCTTCCTTTATACTTTCCTTTCTCCACAGAAAATATTTTATTACCATTGCTTTTATAACCGAATCGCCACCTGTTAAGAAATTCTTCACATTGATGGTGTCCTCTTTGTCAATTAGGGTGTCTCATCCCAAGTGGATGCAGTACAGAAACAAACATAAATCAGTTAGACATCCATCAGTTTGGAAGTGAGGTGGAGCTGTTGCATTTTGGATTGCATGCCAGAAGGACACAGATTCAAGGATGCTGACAGATCTCCTCTCCATCACATAGAGAGGTTGGGTCCTTTCTGCATTAGAAGATGAGCTCAATAGAAGCACAAACAAAGAAAAGAGAGAGAGAGAGAGAGAGAGGGGAGGGGGGAGGTCTGCGTATCTAATTCTAGCTCTTGACATTCTATTATGTACAGTTTCATTTTGTAGTGGAAGGTTCAAAATGGTCTTTAAACCACAGTCAGATCACAGGAACACTCAATCAGTTGGGTGACACTGTGGTGTAAAATGTGGAACTCCAGCACATAATGCAAGAATCTGAGATGAGTTGAAAAGGAAGTGCATTCAGAGCAAAAATATGAGCTCCCCTGAAATATTCCAATAAACATTCTTATGCTAATGTGAGTTACATTTCTGACACTTGAAAGGGACCCAAAATTCCTAACATATACAGTGTCAAATTTGTTGAATAGATAAAACAAAATTAAGATAATGCATATTTCTTGTGCATCTGTTATATATTTCCATGAGACCAAAAGCATTCTCTGGAAGGTTAAATGAGGGAAAGACAATGAGAATATCTTGAAGATATTGCTGTATCTTATTCAAGAGGGACCTACAGAATATTTTACACATGTTCATACTTCACAAATAACCACAAGGAGACTAAGTTGACAGCTCATGTGCTATATTACAACTAGGAGTGATTATCTTTATATATGGATGTGTCATAATTTAGAAATTTAGAAATCCTGGGCAGCAACAGAGGTGACATTATAATCTGGACCATTTGAAGAAACAATGAATAATGCCTACAACAGTGAATATATACACATACAGAGACACCACATGAGAAAGAGTTGTTGAAAGTAAGGACGGGTGTCCTGAAGAAAAGCTACCAGGAAGGGGTAGTTTTCTAACATCCAAAGGCTGCAGAAAGAATCATGTGTAATTTAGTTGGAGACACTACAACTACTACATGGAAGAAACATAAAGTCTGGATATTTTTTAACTTTTAGCATTGAACTATTGCAATGTTCCTACGACTGCGTTAACATAGCATTATGTGTGAGTCTTAAACATACAATGAACATACATGATCCTCAAAGTGACTCCTAAACATACAATAAATAGGGTCATGTGAGTATAGCAGCAACATCATGTGGGATACAAACCCCAGAGAAAGTCTATTTGGTCTAAGCATTGGCTCTACTGAGCTGTGCTATCTCAGACACATTTATAAAACCTCTGAGTTTTCTAGATGATTTTTATGAAAATTGAGTTACTACAAGTAAAATTCAGTAAAAAGTTCTCATATACTAGATGCTCAATAACTTGCTCTTTTTTACCTTTGTACCATCTTCTTCCTCCTGTCATCATTAATATCACTATTATTTCACTCTTCTGTTTTAACTTTTCAAAGTCCTCTTAAAACCTGTAAGAGATTCCAAGCCTCTTTTATCTTCTTTTGTTATATAACGTCTGGCTTTTCTCTCTGGCCAAGTTACTTCTCCCATTCTATCGTTAATTCTTCATACCACTTCTAGTTACCCTGAAATGATTTTCTTTGCAGATGCTGGGTTGTACCCTACCCCCTTTATTTTCCTTCATTTTGCTGTACAATGGTTGGCCATTATTTTTTTGATTATATTTTCAAGGGAAAAATGAACCCTACTATCAACTGTACTAAATCTATGTCAGACACAAAATTCTAGTATTGAATGTATTATAACATAGGATGTTTGTTAGCTTTTAAGTATTTTCCAAGAGTGGATTGCAAAGCCTTAAACAAGAAGGACTATGTCCCTTTTACCTAGGATAACGTTTGACTCATTGGATATACTCACTCAATGCAAAGTTTGCTGAACTAAGGAAAGTTTAACAAGAAAAAAATTTGTCTCACAAATAGAAATATACATTCTAAGAATGCTCTCACAAAGACTCTCCAATACCTTATCATCTCTTAGTCTAAAATCAAATGACACCTTAGTCAGTCCATCTCATTCTGTATGTCAAACACTTGCTTTCATAATACTTAGATTTCTTTACAAAACTATTTTATTTACTATACAAACTTATTTTATTTACGTGTCTAGGGACTGTTTACTTGGCTTTTTAAAAAATATGTTTTGTTTTTGTCTTTTTCCATTATTTTAAGCTACATAGGAAATAGAAAGTGTTCTTAATTTCATCCCCCACACTGAGGTTAGGCAAACTCATAGTAGACACTAAATGAACAGTTGTGAAATTAACAGTTGAATATTGATATCACAGCCAAGCATAGACTTAATCATTTGTCAAATATATCTTTGACATTGATTTAACAATGGCATGGAGATTTGGAAGATGTTGCCAAACCTTAACATTTCTCTTCCCTGCAACCTAGAATCACCCTACTGAATCCAAGCACCACTGAAATGTGTGTTATGTAATTCAGCCAAATCCAATGCTGCCCTCAGTGCATTTCCCTTTTGCCAATTACAGAACTCATCTATTCTCTTTGCCATGTAGTTATTGAGCTTTTCTTGGCCAGGCATGCCACCCAGGGCCAGCCCAGGCATTAAGTTGACTGTCTGGCCTTCATTAGCTGCATCTAATTCATTCCCCAGAAAACACCCCCAGGCCATAAAATGCATCTGTGTGTTGTTTTTATTAGGTCATCTGATTGAGCAGATGCTGATGGCTCTAAAAAAGGAATATTTTCCCTGCCAAACTTAATTTGTTCTGTTTACACTGCAGGCAGGACCCATCAATAGTGCTATTTCCGTGTTTTAACATACCATTTCAGACCACAGAGTTATTTCTGTATTAGGACATCTAAAGTGCAGGGCAGTTTGTGAGAGTCACCTGATGACTCTTCTTTAGCATGCCACTGATTCAGAGATTCCCTAGGCATTTTGTTCATGTCCTTAGTTCTGTGTCATACTACTCTGTCCTCACTAGACTTTTCCAAACAGGGTTTGCTGCCCACATATTACCAATATCACCAATGGGCTTTCTCCTTCAAAAGATTCTCCAACTATAAAACAAGTTGGCTGAGGGTTTCTATAGCAAGAGATCTTTCTAAACACAGGCCTCATAATTCCAGGCTTAAAAGGAACATAACTTGTTTCTCATTGTCAACCCCTTAGAATGCTTAAATTCCTTCTAATATTTCCCAAATATGAATGTCCACTCCCTTCCTGAATGACTGCATTGATCTCCCTTTTTAAAGGCTGTTTATTAATTTTTGACATGGGAATGGTATAAAGGCAGAGATGCTCAACTTTCAGATTTCCTTTTTTATATGTTGGGGTAAAGTCTGCGTCTCTTTGACTCCCTTTAACTACCACTGTCATCTCAGAATAGCCACATATTGTCTTTTCAATAGTAAATAGCTACCCTCACCCAAAATTCTGTTCATCTCATTTCCTAGTTATTTCCTACAGAAGTAGTGTTCAGACAGTTCATAGCCCCAAACAGGCATGAAAAATACTAGTTATAACTAAGTGCAAGTTAAAGCAATGATTAACTTGAAAAAGCTATGAAATTCCTGCTTATTTATTGAGAGGACATTGGAAGACTAGAATGCTGCACCCCCATCATCCTTGGAGGTGCCAGCCGCCTTCTTAAATCTCACACTGATGTTACAAGGCTTGGGGTTTATATTTCACCCCATTTCCCTTTTCCCAAGTTCATTGGAAATGGGCAAAAAGTGGCCAATATGCAAAAGGATACCAAAGGAGCAAGGAGAAGAGAAAAGGAGCCAGATCAAATGCACCTCCAATTTCATGCTTGTAGAGAAGTTCAGCAGCCCCAGATTCTTTAACCAGCTGGTTTTCACTGCAGGATAAAGTGTTCCTCAGGATTTAGGCCTTCACAAAATGGCATTAATTATTTCAGGCCACTCGGTCTTGTACTGCATTAGTGTTTTGTTAATTGGTATCCTAGTGGCTTAAAAACATCATATAAATCCAGTGAAATCTGTGTGCAGTCAGCACGCCTTGAAAAAAAAAATTCAATGTGGCAAGTAGCTCAAAGCCCCTGAGGATCAATAGGAGTTATCTGGGCAGAGATTTCATTGTATTTATATTATACACCTTGCCTCCTTCAAGCTGTTGCCTGGTTTTCTTGATCTGACATGTGGGACTGAGGACAAAGCCAAGGTCAAAAACCAGGAGGTAAGCTGAAGGCTGGAGGCATTTTGCATGCCTGTGACTAGCATGTCCAAACCTCAGGAAGAGTCTCAGACGGTTCTCAGTCACTGCCTCAATCCCAATACTATTTAGCAAGAGAAAAGGCTATTTTTAGCAAGGTTGTATGGCAGCAAATCTAGAAAGAAACACACTTTATATGACACAATTTTTCCTTTATCGTTTTAGACTGTAATATGTCTTTCCATAATCAGGTCAGATCAATTCGTATTGGTTCTCAATTTCCTCTCCAACCTCTTATAAGATTTGATGGACAATGACTGTGAGAAGGAGAAAAGTAGGAAAAAATTGACTTAAATTTAAAAGACAGACTCTGAGTATAGTAAATTATAAGCATGAAAATAGATAGTAATAAAATACAAGGGTCAAATGGATGCAATGAAAAAAGGAGCTAAATTTTGGTGTTTAAATCTATGGCAGAAATCAGCCTTAAACAGGCAGATCCTTTAATAATATTGAAGTTTTCTGGTTGATTAATAATTACCACTTTTTCCTAGTGGTGCAGTCTTTTTGCTAATATTGCAAAAGATAGCTAAATATCTGTTTAAACAAACAGAAAAGATTAATGATACCAGTTAAGGATAGACTATGTTTTTAACTTATTTCAAAAGCCTCATCTTTTTGTATTGATTTCCTACTCTCAGACCTGCAGTGACTTCCATTCCCTATGGCTGTGCTGTCTAATATCGCAGTCACTGGCCACATGAGGCTAACGAGCACTAAAAGGGTAGTTAGTGTGATGCGGGCACTGAATTTGGCATCTGAATCTAGATGAGCTGTAAATGTAAAATGCACATAGAAAGTCAAAAATATGAAAATATATTATATAAATAATATTTCATATAGATTACAAATTCAAACAATTTTAGGTATGCTGAATTGAAATATATTGAAATTTATTTTACCTCTTCATTTGGTTTTTAAATGTGACTACTGGAAAGGTCAAGATTAAGTATGTGGCTTGCATTATTTTTTAATTAAACAATACTGCAGTGAGGCATAAGTCTGAACTTTCATCTGACTGTTTAAAGCCTTCTAAGATTGGGTACTCAAATAAGCTATGATTCATTCATTCATAAAACACTTACATGAATATGTCTATTACTGGCCCTAGGGGAGTTTGTAGAATTCAGAGAAGAGATGAAGGCTGGAGGTATAGAGCTTGGAGGTACCAGTCTACATAATTAAAATTGCAGCAATGAACTATGGTGCCCAGGGAAAGAGGGTAGTGAATAAAGATAAATTGTAATTCAAAACTAAAAAGTCATTGAAATTAATGGAAAAAAAAAAGGGAGAGGAGAGTCTCTGAAAGCAATCGAGAAGGAATGACGAGATCTTTTGGAAGTGAACAAGGGGAGAACTAGGCCAAATCTAGACTTACTGAAAAGGGTAAGTTTATAGGGAGTAGAGTGTTCTTTAGTCACAACTAATATTTAGCTTTAAATTCATGATGATATTGTTGAGAAAAAAAATTGTTAGTATTTGGAAAATCCAATTCAATGAGCTTTAAAGAGCATATTTTTTTTCACCAGTACCAAAGTCTGAGACATACAGACACTAACAGGCATGACCTCAGCCTGAGAATTTCCTAGGTTAGCCAGGAAGATATGTTAGTAGTGAAACAACTAAGCTAGAGGGAGAATGAGGTGGTCCCAGGGTAAGTGTGAAATCAGACAAAGGAGGGAAAAGTCCCCACTGGAAACTAAGAGGAAACGCTTTTGGGTGCAAATAAGGAGCATCTTGAAGAATGACCACAATTTCGGTGTGTTGAAATGAAAGCACAAAACTCTTCCAGTTCATGAGATGCCTAAATGTACAAGGATTTGGGTTACAGACTGACTACAAATCCAGCAAGGTCTTAAACACTTCAAAGGAATTTTGTCAGAAATTAAAAGGAAGATGATGGATAATCTATGAGTTGAGAAAAATGACACCTAAAAAATATTGCAATAACATTTGCTAATATAACCTCTGCCTGGTCATGGCAAGCACGATGGCAAATGTTCAAGATTTGGAGTCAGGGGAAGCAAGAAAAAAGACAAGACTGAATGTTTCAGTCGACATTTAGAATCTGTTTAATTAGATGAATGTCGCTATGCAGGTGGTCTACTGGCAGAAAGAAAATAAAAGTTTGTTAATACAGACATTTATTAGGAATACAGCCTGTTTTTTGAGGGAGTAACCAGGAAAATTTGAATATGAGACCCCTCCCACCAGTCTGGTCTCGGCTCTATGAAGACTCATTTACCAACATGTATAGTGGACCTTAGAGGAATGAAGCAACCATTCTAGAGCCCTTAATGTGAATGTAGAGGCCGTGATTATTAGGAAGTGTTAAAAGCACTGGCTGGCAGCTTAGATAAACAAGAATTAGAACCATCACAAATAACCAGGGGGAAGTGGCATTTGTTAGTATTCTGGGAGATGTTAAATCCATAGCAAATGGAAGTCTTAGCATTGACTGTTTCAGACAGCTGAGCAGTAGTAACCTCAGTGCTAAAAAACAGAACATATAGAGGAGAGTTACCAATTTATTGAGCTTCTCCTGCGTGTCTGGAATTTTCAAGTGGGTTCACTCGTTTTATACTATGAAGTAGTTGTATTAAAAGCATTCTTCAGACAAAAAAACTTGTCAGTTTGCAGATGCAGGGCGAACTTAAACCCATTTTGAAGTGGCTCCAAAGTCCTTGCAATGCCTTGTCAATGCTAAGTCATTTTCTTTTCTCTTTCTTTTGAAGAGCTAGAGGAAAAGATGGGAATTATATATTATATATTTATAATTTATTCTATACTAATTATATGCAAGATATGCTGGTTCTGCTGCCCCTGATATACATAATTTACTTAATCTGAACAACTTCAATTGATGTAAAGCATTAGGTGTTTGCTCCATGCTATCCTTCTGTGTGATGAATTTGCGAGATCAGAGAGAATGTTTTCAGGGACAAATGAGTTAACCAGGACCTTTCTCAGCTTCCTTTGGAGTCCTTGCCATAAAAGCAGGCTGTGAAGTAGACTAATGCTCTACTCTAATGGCTTCCCAAATCCTGCTACACTTCAAAGTCACCTGGGGAGCTTTGTAAATAGCTCTCATGCTAAGATTCCAACCTCAGAGATTCTGACTTGATTGGCCTGGGGAGGGTACACTGGTACCATAGAAAGTCTCTCCCAGTGGTCTGGGACACAGCCAGAGTAACTGAATAATGTCAGAAATAAGACTGAGGAGTGGTCAAAATCACATTAATAGCAGGAATGTTTCTTCTTTTTTGAAAATAGACTTTATTGTCTTCTGACCAATAAAATGTTGACTCTGTCTGAATCAGTCTGTTCCTCAACATTTCAGGGAGAATTTGACACAACCATAAATGGGCAGAGAAGTAACTGGATGTGCAGCTTCTGTGCTCTTCCCACCATGCAGGACCACACTCTACAAAGCCTTAGAAGTCTGGGCAGAGTCAGCACCCCATCAGCATGGTGTTCAGGCTGGACATAATTTATCTGATTCAAAGATTAAAGAATGGCCAGGAGTCCTTCTTTCTCAGTTCATGAGAAGCTGAGTTTCTCTGGGAAAGAAAAAAAAAGTGTTCTTAAATATGGGTAGATAGAACAAGAGTCAGGAGAAGATTAAAGAGATAGAGGGGATTAGAGGATAAAGGATGGTTCATATGGATAAACTTCAGAAGCCTAAGATATGGTATATGATCCTCCTCCTTCACCAACTTTGGGTGTAACAAGGGATGAGTTGAGTTAGACTTGAGCTTTTTTTTTTTTTTTTAGATTAACCTTTTGCATGCATTGATCTGGGCATGATTGAAGTACTTTGAGTAAAAGAATGTATAAGTCTCTGTTGGTGGATATTGTTTGTTTGACATAAGGGCGAAGTCCATGAATGTGCTACAGAAGCTCAGGATGTACTTCCAGATCACTGAGTTTGAGGATGTCTCATAATTACCATGTGAATTCGGCTGTGAACCCATCTGGACCTGGGCTTTTTTTGTGTGGTAGGCTCTTAATTGTTGCCTCAACTTCAGACTTTGTTATTGGTCTATTCATAGTTTCAGCTTCCTCCTGGTTTAGGCTTGGGAGGACACAGGTGTCCAGGAATTTATCCATTTCTTCCAGGTTTAGTGGTTTATGTGCATAGAGTTGTTTGTAATATTCTCTGATGATGGTTTGAATTTCTGTGAAATCTGTAGTGATTTTCCCTTTATTGTTTTTTATTGCATCTATTTGGTTATTCTCTCTTTTCTATCAATCTGGCCAGTGGTCTATTTTGTTGATCTTTTCAAAAAACCAGCTCTTGGATTTATTGATTTTTTGAAGGGTTTTTCGGGTCTCTATCTCCTTCAGTTCTGCTCTGATCTTAGTTATTTCTTGTCTTCTGCTAGGTTTTGCGTTTTTTTGATCTTGCTCCTCCAGTTCTTTCAATTTTGATGTTAGGGTGTCAATTTTGGATCTCTCCACTCTTCTCATGTGGGCACTTAGTGCTATACATTTTCCTCTAGAGACTGCTTTAAATGTGTCCCAGAGATTCTGGTATGTTGTATCTTTGTTCTTGTTGGTTTTGAAGAACTTCTTTATTTCTGCCTTCATTTCATTGTTTATCCAGTCAACATTCAAGAGCCAGTTGTTCAGTTTTCATGAAGCTGTGCGGTTCTGAGTTAGTTTCTGAATTCTGAGTTCTAACTTGATTGCACTATGGTCTGAGAGACTGTTATGATTTTAGTTGTTTTGCATTTGCTGAGGAGTGATTTACTTCCAATTATGTGGTCAATTTTAGAGTAGGTGTGATGTGGTGCTGAGAAGAATGTATATCCTGTGGATTTGGCATGGAGAGTTCTGTAAATGTCTATCAGATTTGCTTGTTCCTGGTCTGAGTTCAAGTCCTGGATATCCTTGTTAATTTTCTGTCTGGTTGATCTGTCTAATATTGATAGTGGAGTGTTAAAATCTCCCACTATTATTGTGTGGGAGTCTAAGTCTCTTTGTAAGTCATTAAGAACTTGCCCTATCTGGGTGCTCCTGTATTGGAAATTCTGGGTTGAAAGTTCTTTCTTTAAGGATGTTGAATATTGGCCCCCACTCTCTTCTGGCTTGTAGGGTTTCTGCCGAGAGATCTGCTGTGAGTCTGATGGGCTTCCCTTTGTGGGTGACCCGACCTTTCTTTCTGGCTGTCCTTAGCATTTTCTCCTTCATTTCAACCCTGGTGAATCTGACGATTATGTGCCTTGAGGTTGCTCTTCTTCTGAAATATTTTTGTGGTGTTCTCTGTATTTCCTGGACTTGAATATTGGCCTGCCTTGCTAGGTTGGGGAAATTTTCCTGAATAATATCCTGAAGAGTATTTTCCAGCTTGGATTCATTCTCTTCATCACATTCTGGTACACCTATCAAACGTAGGTTAGGTCTCTTCACATAGTCCCACATTTCTTGGAGACTTTGTTCATTCCTTTTTGTGCTTTTTTCTCTAATCTTGGTTTCTTATTTCATTGAGTTGATCTTCGACATCTGATATCCTTTCTTCTGCTTGGTCAATTCGGCTGTTGAAACTTGTGAATGCTTCGCGAAGTTCTCGTGTTGTTTTTCAGCTCCTTCAATTCACTCACATTCCTAAGTTGTCCTTTCTTGTTATCATTTCCTCAAATCTTTTTTCAAGGTTCTTAGTTTCTTTGCATTGAGCTAGAACATGTTCTTTTAGCTCACAGAAATTTCTCATTACCCACCTTCTGAAGTCTGATTCTGTCATTTCATCACACTCATTCTCCGTCCAGCTTTGTTCCCTTGCTGGTGAGGAGTTGTGGTCCCTTGTAGGAGGCGAGGTGTTCTGGTTTGGGGTGTTTTCCTCCTTTTTGCGCTAGTTTCTTCCCATCTTTGTGGATTTATCCACCTGTCATCTGAGTAGTTGCTGATTTTCCAATTGGGTCTCTGAGTGGACATCCAGATTGATGATGATGAAGTATTTCTGTTTCTTAGTTTTCCTTCTAACAGTCTGGCCCCTCTGCTGTAGGACTACTGGGGTCCACTCCAGGCCCTGCTTGCCTGGAGTACATCTGTAGCAGCTGCAGAACCGTGAGGGTTGCTACCCGTTTCTTCTTCTGCTATCTTTGTCCCTGAATGATGCCCACCAAATGTCAGTCTGATCAATCCTTTGTGAAGTGACTCTATGGATATATGGAGGTCAGGGAGCTGGTTGAGGAGACAGTCTATACATTATAGGAGCTCAAGTGCTGAGCTGTGAGCTCCATTGTTCATTCAGGGCTGCTAGGCAGGTACATTTAAGTCTGCTGCAGCAGAATTCATGAAGCCCTTTTTTTTTCCCTCAGGTGCTCTGCCCCGGCAAGTTAGGGCTTTAATTATGAGTATCTGTTGCACTGTCATGCCCAGCAAGGAGGTAGTTTAACCACTGCCTGCCTGTAGTGGCTATGCTGAGCTGCCGTGGTCTCCGCCCTGCTGCCATGGGCTCTGCCCTGTGGCTGTGGGCTCTGCCCTGCTGCCGTGTGTAATTCCCTGTAGTCCTGTTTATATGGGTGTGGTTAGAGCTGTCGTGGTGATGATGGCCCACCTCTGTAGTGGCAGACTCTGTTATGGAGGGTTGCCTTGGCAATAGCAGGCTGCTTCAGTAATGGCAGTGTACCTCGGTAGGGGTCAAGTGCCTCAGTAATGGCAGACACCCCCCCCCCCCCCGCTCCGAGCTGCACCATCCTGGGTCCGCTGTGCTTGCCGTGAAATTCTCAACCCCGAGCGTTTCCAATTGCTGTTTTGTTTTTGTGGGGGTGGGACCAGCCGAGCCTGATCACCTGGCTCCCTGCCTCAGAGCCCTTTTTTTTTTTTCTTAAGTTGAACAGTTGACTCTCTCCCAGGTGTTCCAGTCACCTGCTGAAAGGGCGCTGGGATCTGTGTGATTTCCCACGCACTGACCCACTGCGCCGGCTGGAACCACGTTGCTGCCCAGGAATCTCCTGGCCTGGCTTTCTGTTTAAGTCCCATTTAATCAGATGAATGTGCTAATCTGCCTTCTGAAATCTCCAATTGCTGGTTTAACAGGGCAACCAAACCAGTGTATTTTGTATGGAGTGCCGCTGCACTGCAGCCACGGCCCAAACAGCCACGCTGGCGGCCCGTGCGGCTCCTACACCTGGGAATCTCCTGGTCTGTGGGCAATAAAGACTTGTCTGGAAATGCAGCATCCACTCACCATCTGCAGTTTCACTGGGAGCTGCAATCCTGGGTTGGTCCTACAGTGCCATCTTCACTTGTTCCACCAAATCTTTATTTTTTTAATCTTAACTTTCCTGGTGTGTACATCACTTAATACCCCCAAATTACTACTCTTTTGATAATGCCCATTTTTCATGTCACACTACAAAATGCAGGTCTTTGGAATCAAACAGATTTGAATGTAAGATTCAGATCTTACATTTGAATGTGTGTGAGCCGAAGATAGCATAATTAATTTTATAATGATTATATAGCTGTTCCAAGTAGCATCTAAGAAGTAAAATATTTTTATAGAAATAGAATAATTCATTATGTGTTCCATAAATGTCACTAATTTTGTCTATTTGACATTTGAGGGACTTAATGTCATAATTGATTATGGTATGTTACTTGTATAATTGGGGAAAATGCTTTATGAAATGTAAAACATAATATTATTATTATTATTTTGCCAGGAATGGTGGCTTATGCCTGAAATTCCAGCACTTTACTTTGGGAAGCCAAGGCAGGTGGAACACCTAAGGTCAGGCGTTTGAGACCAGCCTGGCCAACATGGTGAAACCCATCTCTACAAAAAATACAAACATTTCCTGGGTGTGGCAATGTTTGCCTATAGTCCCAAGTACTCAGGAAGCTGAGGCATGAGAATTGCTTGAACTTGGGAACTGGTATTACAGCCAGACAAGATTGCATCACTGCAGTCTAGCTTGGACAACAGAGTGAGACTCTGTCTCAAAAAATACAAAGGTAAAATAATTTTTTTTTCAAACCAAGGTTATCATTAATTGCAATAACAATGGTGAAAGGATGCAGTGTCCAAGATCTCAGTGACCTTGCTCTTTTAATTATTTCATCAGAAGACATCAGAAGAGTGGGAAATGAGGAAGAAAATATTTTCATGTGAATTATAAATGCATGGAAGCTTTGGGCAAATGAGTCAGTGTTATTATCCTCACCTCAAGTTGTAGAACTTAGGGCTTCTGGAATCCACACTAAAGAGTTAGGTACAAGGAATCTCCAAAAGTTGTTTACTAGCTATACTTCTAGTTGAGGGCAAAAGCAGCAGTTCCTGCTCATTAGTAAGTCAAGCTGGTGTTGAAATTCAAGTTTCTAGAAGTTATGCTGGAATTACAGTGAGGAGTGAGTCATCCAGGATCCCACAGGCACATTGCCAGTGTCAGGAAGCTAATGGATTATGCTCACCACACAGGGATGCTGGGCCATGTAGGTGGCCTGACCTGGTTTGGCTGTGCAGTGCAGGAGATGCCTCTAATACCCAGCCAAGGCAGGGTTTCATGCAGTCCTGGTACGTTTTCTCCAAGCAGCTCTAACCCCAAGGAAAATGCTGCTTTTGCAGACTGAAAGCCTCGAAATTGCTTTAAAATGATTTAGTGAGGGCAAGCTTGACTCACGTCTCCCCAGGAGCAGGAATATTCTGAGGTGAAATGATAGCAGGATACTGAGAACTTGCCATGTGTTTTACATGTTGGAATGGAATCTTTACAACTACCACCTATATAATTATACACAATTTAAATATACTAGCTTATTTTATATAATCGTTTTATGCAGGAGATCTCTGAGGATTTATGAGATGGTGTAACTTTAATAGATTTCCCGAGTCAGTAAGGGTTGGTGCAGGGGTTCAAACCCGACTGTCAGGTAGCTGAAAAATTTTCTTTTTGTATTATTATTATTATTATTATTTTGTTGTTGTTGTTGTTGTTGTTGGAGCCTTGCTTTTTTGCCCAGGCTGGAATGCACTGGCACAATCTCAGCTCACCGCAACCTCTGCCTCCTGGGTTCAAGCAATTCTCCAGCCTCCCAGTAGCTGGGATTTCAGGCATATGCACCACACCCAGATCATTTCTGTAATTTTAGTAAAGACAGGATTTCACCATGTTGGCCAGGCTAGTCTCAAACTCCTGACCTCAAGTGATCTGCCCGTCTCAGCCTCCCAAAGTGCCTGTATTACCAGGATAAGCCACTGTGCCTGGCCGACATTTTCTTAACTATTCCATCTGTGTTTTGGAAACTTGGGTCATTTAAGCCCCTTCTGTGCCATGTTCAAATTATGTATTTAAAAAAATTTTTATGTAAAATAAGTGTGCCTCAATCTAAGCAGTGTTATCTATTAAACTACAGTTTTGATGCTTTATTTGTGATTATTTCCCCTAAAACATAGTGAGGTTAAAAAAATTTTTTTTGTTTTCTTATAAATTATGATCACGATACATCAGGGTAACATAGCCACTCAAGCATGTAGCCTCTCAAAAAATGTACCATTCTTCACTACTGTTTATCTGGGTTCTCTCTTTCTGCCCCCTTGCCTTTCTTCCTCTCTCCCTCCCTTTCATTGTTCCTTTCTCCATTCTGCCTCCAATTCTCAGGAACTCGACTGTGTCTGTTTTGGCCTTATTACACCTCCCACCATTGCCCGGTGCTTTTCTCAGCTGCTTCTCCCAATGCTTGGTTGCAGATTGGATCCCCACCTCTCCAGATCCCTGTCACAGAGCCTCCAGTTTCTTGAGAATCTCTTTAAAGAAATTAAATGGAGATGTGGGTTGGAAAAAAAGAAATACATGAGAATGACGACAATGGATACAATTATAGAGCTCTTACTATGTGCCAGGATATAAGTACTTTTCATATTTTAAATCTTCCAAAACTCATTACAACATTATGTGATAATAGTATTATTCTATGTTACAGAGGAGTACATGGAAACTGAGAGCACTTGTTTCTTGCCTAAAGTCACCAGCTTGGACCAGTATTTGACCTACACAGTCACTGGGCAGCTCAGAGTTGTAACCTCTTTTTTTAAAATGTTATGCTTTTTAAAAAGTTCTCCTTGGTCAATTCCTCTCTACAGGTTTTTGATCAGTTATTTAGATTTTTCTTGGAAACCCACCAAAATGTTCCTGGCAAAATCTTAGCCTTATTGTGAGAGTTGCTGGTTTTATTTCAGAAAGGGGAACTCATGAATGCCCGAACGTATATCAAATTTTCCATTCTGAAACTCTACAAAGGTCTTTAACCTTACACAAGAACATTCATTCCCAAACATAGTATAGGGAAAAATTTATGTTTATATAACTTAAAATAGGGTCTCTCTGTTTTAAGGATGGTCGTCAAGAGCTAAGACTATGTGGACATTGTAAAGTTCTGTTCTATGGTTTGAGTCATGAGCCACAACATTGAACCTTTGTGAATATAAATCTGCGTCCCTGAGTCATAGCTATGCTACAATACCAACCATGTAAGGACTACACCAAATTTTGGCTAATTATATCTTAAAAATAAACAAACACAAGAAACATTTTTTTTTATTTTGTATCAGAAAGGCTGGTAAATTGGAATAACCATGGCTTTTGGAATTAGGAGGATTTCAGTTAATGCCTGCCCACTAATGAGCTGGGGGACATAACATTAAAACAAGTTTTAGTTCGTCATCCAAAAAAGAGCCTAACAATCTCAGAAGAATTGGGGAAAATTAACTGCATCGAAAGGCTATTTAGCACTATGGCATGTGGAAGGGGTCCAGTGCTATACCAATCCACAACTTCTCTTTTTCACCATTTAGTTTCTCTTTTTTTTTTGAGATGGAGTTTTGCTGTTGTTACCTAGACTGGAGTGCAATGGCGCGAACTTGGCTCACCGCAACCTCCACCTCCTGGGTTCAAGCAATTCTCCTGCTTCAGCCTCCCGAGTAGCTGGGACTACAGGCATGCACCACCATGCCCAGCTAATTTTTGTATTTTTAGTAGAGACGGGGTTTCATCTTGTTGACCAGGATGGTCTTGATCTCTTGACCTTGTGATCCACACGCCTCCGCCTCCCAAAGTGCTAGGATTATAGGCGTGAGCCACTGCATCAGGCCCACAATTTCTAACATAACCAGTCCCTCTAAAATCCACATCCTGGAACACCAAAGCTTAAATATAAGTCTACGAAGCCCTTGAAGTGTTTAACTGTTCCTAAGACAAACATTTCTTCTCCAAATTTGAAGATACTCAGCAATTTCCTCTTGTCAGATCCTTTTTTTGTAAATCTTAGATTCAGAGACTTCAGCATCAACTATAGTCGATTCATCAAAAACAATCCAACCCTTCGTTTGGAAGTTCAGAATTTTTAAAGACAATTCAATTAATAGCATCCACCAACACATGTATTTTCTCTTCATACCTACGCTGACCTGGTATCTTTTCCTCCCTTTGTTCCTCTGTTTCCTCATCTCTCACCCTCTCTCCCACCCCCTGGTCCATGTTATGTGTTCCATTCAACTTCTATTTTTTCCCCTACCAGCCTCTAATTGACCTGCTTTCTTTCTGTCATTCTCCTATTATTTCTGTTTCCTCAGAAATGCATCTGGCAAAGATGGAGAAGGAATAAAGGCAATTGTGAAGGCAATGACTATGTACTCTTACATTGGTTTAAGAGAGTATTAAGGCATAAGAATGAGAATTCTCATATTAACACATTTGTCCAACCATATTTCAATTACTTTGCCGCATGTTATCCTGGCCTTTACTCTAGGAGCTCTTGAGTGCTATATCTTATTGGTACATCTATGCCTGAAAACACTGGACCTGAAGAACCCAACCATCCCTGAATCAAACCATCGCCCCTATCTTGGAAGCCCAGTCTCAACTGGCCAAGAATGCCAAGGATCTCTTACCTTCTCAATTGTCCAAGAATGCCTCAGCAAGTTGGGTGGAGGGTCACATGACCCTAACCCCACCCACTAGTGTTGGATCAGAGGCGAAGCCTTCCTCCCACTCAGGGTCCACAATGTTCTTTCTCCTGGGAATTTGGAATTCAGTTTCACCTTGTTCAATCAGGCTCTCTTTTGAAATCAGAGGTGATGTGGACCCATATCTATATCAGACATAGTTGTTCATGTGTTGGCAAAGCAGAAAAAAGCAAAGAGAATTAATTGTGGAGAGAAATGAAATATGAAAAGAGAGAGAAGAAAGGAGACAGGAGACAAAGAGAAAGAGAAAGAAAGATAACCAGAGATAAGAAGCTATATTGTCCTCTGAAGAATCTAGCTGTCTTCAATCCAACAGTGATTTATTCTTCAGTCCCAAGTTCAAGTGAGGCCCAACTAAATTTCCTGAACTCGGATGCTCTGAGAAACCTCTAGATTTTGTGTAAGCTACTCTGTAAGAATCATGTTTCTTATTCCAGGCAATATCTGAAAGAAATGGCATTAGACACAGAGATGGCAAACCTGTGGATTCAGTTCACATAAATTTTTATCTCTGAAGAATCATGTTAGAAAAATGTGATACCATTTTATCAATGGCTGCTTGGATGCATTGGCAGTAGGCTTTGTGAAATATTTAGGCTCATATGCCAGCAATTCTCAAGCTAATTCTAAATGGCACCCTTCAGTAATTCAGTAACTAGAGTTTGATACCTCCATCCAAAAAAATGACAAAACTGGATAAAAGGTCCAGAATCTGAGAGGTGAAGAAATACTTTTGAATATGTAGTTTGGACACAGACCAAGCTAGGTACAAGTCCCAGCTCTGTCACTTACTGACAATTGGGGCAAGTTATTTAATGGCACTAGGGCCAGGTGCACTGACTCAGGTTTGTAATCCTAGCACTTTGGGAGGCCAAGGCAGGTGGATCACCTGGGGTCAGGAGTTCAAGACCAGCCTGGCCAACTGCCAAAACTCCCTCTCTGCTAATAATACAAAAATTAGCCAGGTATGGTGGTGGGCACCTATAATGCCACCTACTCAGGAGGCTGAGACAGGAGAATCACTTGAACCTGGAGGGTAGAGGTTGCAGTTTGCCGAGACTGCACCACTTAACACCAGCCTGGGCTAAAGAGCAAAACTCTATCTCAAATAATAATAATAATAATAATAATGTCACTAGTACTCAGTTTTTTGTTAAACTGATATAACAGTGCCTATCTTTTCCGTGAGGATTATGAAGGAGAAAAAAGAAGAGGAGGTAGAATAAAGAAGAAGGGGGAGGAAAAAATAGAGCATGAGAGGTAAGGTTAAGGTAGAGAAAAGAAATGAGAAAAGTTTAATTGTTTTTCTTCAGCTCACCCTAAAGCACTTGCAGACTGACATATAGACGTGGAAGCTTTTACTCTATGGAACAATTTTAAGGAGTAGGTATGATTCTTAACTGTCACTTTTCATTCTTTTGGATAGTTCTTTAAGATATGAGGTCTCACTCTGTTGCCCAGGCTGGACTGTAGAGGTACAATCATACTCCAACCTCAAACTCCTGTACTCAAGCCATCATCTTGCCTCAGCCTCCCGAGTAGCTGGAACTACAGGTATGAGCCATCATGTCTGGCAAATTTTTATTTACTATTTTGTAGAGACAGGATTTCCCTGTGTTGCCTAGGCTGGTCTCAAACTCCTGGCTTCAAGCAGTCCTCCTGTCTCAGCCTCCCAAAGTGTTGGGATTACAGATGTTAACCTCTGCACCCAGCCCTGAACTAGTAACTAGTTATTTAATTTTTTATAAATTCTTTTTTTTATCTTTAGTAGCATAGAAATAGATGATTCATATGCATGACTTATCAAACCTCAATGATCCTAATTGAAGGTTTGGATACTCTGTTTTATCTCAAACTCAAAAATAAATATCAAAATCCCTCATATACCGTACGGTAGTTGAATTAATTTATTATTCAACAAAAGTATTAAATACCTGCTAACTTGTTTGTAATTTCCTCTCCTGTTTATAGATTTCCTCTGGCACTTTTAGTTAAGGGAAGCCCCTAGAAACTGCAGATTTTGTTTTGTACCTTACATGAATATCTGTTTTATACAACAGAAATGTGAAGACCACATTAGGAGCTGAGGATCTCTGAAGGGAAGCTGTGGATCTCTGTGTGTATGAATATAACATAATAGGAACCATATTTTGATGTCCTGATGTTGCTATGTGACTTGTCTTCAGCCCTATTATTACATTGGCTCTAATTATACCTATTATCCACTCTGCCACCTTATACCAATGTTCCCCGTTTTATTTTTCTGCTCTTCATATTAGGGAAAATAATTTAATCTTGAGTCCCTCTTTGCATAAAAATTTGAATTGCTCTGAATTGAGAATCTAAGTCTCAGTTCATCCTCTAATTCTGAAATTCATTAACAATATTTTACATAATCATTTTAACCCTATTGTTTCCCAGTTCGTTGTTTTATTTTTATTTTTTATTTTTTCCATCCATTAAATGGGACTAATAGCACTAATCTACCTTGGATGATCATGTGTTATACAATTCAGTATAACAATTTTCTACTATTTAAAGTAAAAGCTAATGTAGAGTTTCATTTTCCATCAATACTACTGTAGAGTTTATTGTTAATATTTTTAGTTTATTTGTATTTATTCTGTTTCATTTTTATGCCATATTTGTCCATTATCACCCTAGTCAAAAAAGAAAAAAGCTATTAAAAGAGTGATGTGACCTTTAAAATGTTCCAGAAAATTTTCATTAGTCATCTTCACTGCCTTCATCATTGTCCTCCTCCTGGTTTTCATAGTAGGAGTAGGAGTGTGAGCATAATTTTTACAGTGTGACTTCTAAAGGAAAGCACACATGCAGAAAAGCCTGAGTTGTTTGGTAATGAGGGAAGTCCAATCTTGCCTTATCCACACCTGCATACCACTGCCAAAGTTCCCTATCACTTTAGACTGTCTGTTTGAGAAGTGTGATATTGATTGCTGTGTTGCAGAAGCCAGCCTTGCAGCTGCATCCTCCAGAGAAAATGCCGACTGCGGCGGTACAGGATGGATGACTGACAGCCGGCACCCAGTCCTTTTTTTCCCCGACAAAGCTTTCTCTTGACGTTAATTTTCCATCTCCTCTCTTGTTAACGGTTGCCAGTTTCAACCTAATGCCCAACTGCCAATCAGCTATGATTATTTTTAATTAAGACCACTCATAAATTTCCCTCACGTAACTTGCACGGAAAGAAGGGGAATCCTTTTATTCATAATCGAATTTCATGTGCAAATTGCCTTCATCACACTTGTCTACCAGTCCTGTAATGTGCCAGTGAAAAAACAGCATTTTTTCCTATTCAGCCATGCATGAGCTCCTTACCTTGCCTCTTGGATACTCAGCCACAATTATCTATTTTTATTCATGTGTCATTAAATCTGCAGCAGCTGGGTCTTGACTGACTTGGCCCTTGCCCTCCATTGCCTGTGAATAGATGGCTCTGACTTCACTTGTGCCAGACTCTAAGGTGGACCTACAGAAATGACTTACAAGAAAATATCATAATGTGCTAATGATGATTCCCTGACAATGCATAAACCCCAACATGTTATGACCTGACAAGTATCAGAAAATACAGGAATCAAAATTACTTAGCAATGTAGAACATAAAATACACTAAGCTCCTTTGATTTAGAAAATTGTTTCTGATTTAGACCACTGTTTCTGTTTTTGTTTGTTTTAGACAGAGGCTCACTTTGTTGCCCAGGATGGAATGCAATGTCATGATCTCGGCTTAATGCAACCTCCACCTACCAGATTCAAGCGATTCTCCTGCCTCAGACTCTAGAGTAGCTGGGACTGTAGGTGCACACACTTGGTTAATTTTTGTATTTTCAATAGAGATGGGGTTTCACCGTTTTGGCCAGGCTGGTCTCGAACTCCTGATCTCAGGTTATCCACCCGCCTCAGTCTCCCAAAGTGCTGAGATTACAGGCATGAGCCACCACATCTGGTCTTTGTTTTTATTTTCTAAGAAAATTTTTACACATAATTAAAAGCTACCCATAAACACGAAGAAAAAATGTCCCCACTTTTTATTTTTCATTGTACTATGGAAAAATCAATAATTTGTGTGAAATTTTGAATGATAAAAAAGAAGTAATGTCTTCTGGACCATACACTCATTATAATTAGAAACTATTTCTAAATTTGGTTCTGGGCTTGAGATCCAAATCATATTTTGTGGCTATTATATCCACACCTGGAGAACGCCAAAGTATGGGAAGTCCTTTCAGTCTCTTAATCACAAAGTAGATGTTTAAAAACTCATGGCTATGGAAAGTTTTATGTAATGGAAAGAAGAAAATTCTGCCAAACATTCAATCATGCCAATCAAAGACCACTAGTGTTCTTTCATTCAGGGCCCAAGCAGACGTTTGGTGAGTTCTGGCTGCACATAGGTTTCATTTCTTCCTAGTAATGTTTAAAAATCTAAACCCTGGCCATGGCACTCTTGTGCTAAAAATCTTCCAGTGGTACCTGTCACTTAACATATTAAAGTTTATATTTCTTGGCAGCCTCTAAAAAGTCCTCATTGAATATCCCTCCGCCCCCCCCCACCCCTGCATTTCTCACTCTTTCCCCTTTTCATTTTGACTGACATTGGAGTGTTCAGTAAGCACGGAACTCTCCCATGTTCTTTATGTGTATTATGTCATTTAATTCTCACATGTGTATTTGCAGATCCATAAACTTAGACTTATCCTTAGAGAGGTGCCATAATCTGCCTAATGTCATAATCACTGGCAGAGATAGCATTGCCCATGTTCTCGAGGATTTTGTTGCATGGATATCCTAAAGTTCAACCATGCTGGGTTTACTCATGCATCATTGCAACAGTCACTCAGTACCTTGTCTCTTTCTGCTTTTAAAAGTTGCATGTGAATTAGAGACAGTGGCTCACACCTATAATCCCAGCATTCTGGGAGCCTGAGGCAGAAGGATCACTTGAGGCCAAGAGTTTCAGATCAGCCTTGGCAACATAGCAATATTCCATCTCTCCTAAAAAAAAAAAAAAATAGTTGGATGTGGTGGTGTGTACCTGTGGTCCCAGCTACTTGGAAGTCTGAGGTGGGTGGCTAACTTAAGCCTGGGAGTTCAAGGTTACAGTGAGCCTTGACTATGCCACTGCACTCCATCCTAGGTGACAGAGTAAGACCTTGTCTGAAAAACAAAATGAAATAAAAAGTAAACTGAAGCTTGCACATGATACCAACAGCTCATTCAATGTTTTCTAATTGTTTATTTCTCTTTACCTCACAATCTCCTAAAAGAAAAAAACTACACTTTTTTTTGTATCCAATGTCTAGTAAGAGACACATAGTGTAGACTGAATAAACAATATTTATGAATAATGACATACTGTCCACTGATGTGATATAAACACAAAATCACAGTGAAAGAATAGAAATTCAAGATGGAGAACATCATAACAATTTTACAGTAGATAGTAAATGCTCCCTGTGCACCAGTCACTTACACACAGAGTGTTGTATTTGATCTTCAGACCACACGTAATATGATTAAATTTTATCTCTGTTTGTCAAATAAGCCTATTTAAACCTTCTAAATCTTTAACCATCTATTTTTCTTTCTCTAGGAACACATGAACAGGAACACATCTGAGAGTATATGTGCCAACATTGTTAATAGTATTTTTTGACAGATAAAGTTATAAAAGCTTACATTTCTGCTGTGTTTACTGCCCTCTTTGAGTCATATGATCAAACTAATGAGAAAATATCTTCATAGCTGGGCATGGTGGCTCATGCCTGTAATCCCAGCACTTTCGGACCAGGAATTTGAGACCGGCCTGACCAAAGTGGTGAAACCCTGTCTTTACTAAAAATACAACAATTAGCTAGGTGTGGTGGCGGGTGCCTGCAGTCCCAGCTACTCAGGAGGCTGAGGCAGGAGAATCACTTGAACCCAGTGGGTGGAGGTTACAGTGAGCCAAGATTGTGCCACTGCACTCCAGACTAAATAAGAGCAAGACTTGGTCTCAAAAAAAAAAAATAAATAAAAATAAACTTTAGGACATGAATCAAGTATTTGATGTGTAGTGTTTGAAGAGATTTTGCATAACCAACCATGCATCAATCTGGAGTTAAAAGTCTGCACTGGTGAGAGAAATTTAGTAGCTACAGCACACAAAATGATAATTTATATATAAGGATAGATGCTATCAATGAGGTAAAATATAATGTAAAAAGAAAGATGGATTTTTCTGCTAATTCATTTAATACACCAAAAGGTTTACTTCATTCACACATATCTAATTATCATCTCCCACAAAACACATGGAGACTGCAAATGTAGCCCTTAACATGAGAAGCTGCAAATTCATTCAGCAAATTCTCATGGGGTTTCTCACATGTCCAACAGTAGTCATTCCACATAACTTTATCACATGTCATCTCAGGGAGGAGGTACTAACGTTATCAACATATTACAGATGAGGAAATTGAGACTCAGAATGATAAATATAACTTCTAAAAATTATCAATAAGTGGCTGATGGATAATTTTCAGAAGTTACATTCATCTTTCTGAGTCTTCTGATCTCTTCTCTAGATCATTTCAAGAAAAAGCAAGACAAAAGAAGACTGCAAAAGTCGTGCTTATACAAAAATGCTGTAGGAGCAGAAAAGAAGTCTGACTAATTCAGCTACAGGAGCTCAAATTATAGAAGTTGATTTAAAAACAAATTAAACATAAATAATTTAAATAAAATTAGTCTCACATAGGCATCTTTTTTTTTTTATGATGCTTTTATTTCTCTTCACTTCTCCCTTTCCCAACCCTGAAATAGTGAAATAGTGATGCTCCCAACAGAGCATGTAGAATGTAGGCTTGGCATTTTTATAGGATTAACTTCAAGATAGACTGTGGCAGATTAAAAATGGTCACAGGAATGTTGACATTTCTCTCACTGACAGATGGGGCATATCTCACCTCCCTTTGCATCTGAGCTGGCCTGTGACTGCACTGACAAACAGAATACATCAGAAGTGTTTTTATGCCAGTTCTGTGTCTAGCTTTGAAGAAGATTGGTAGCTTCTCTCTTGTTCTCTTGGAGCAGCAAGAGAACATCGGGAAGAGATCTGTATATGCTGAGCCTGCTCTGTTGTGAGAAAATCCAAACTAGCCACATAGAGAGGTTATATGGCAGAGAGAGAAATGCAGAGAGACAGAGAGAGACAGACAGATGCAACAGGGTATTCAAGTCATTCCGATTTCCACAAGACCTGAGACTTTATGCATCAGAGTCAGGTGGCCCCTGATGTGCTCTGACAAAAAAAATACAGATATTTAATTACAACAATGTAATGATTGAAGCCACCAAGTTTTGGTGTAGTTTTTTTATACCACAATCGATATCCAAAACAGAAAGTCAATTTCTTTTCACTTCTAGGCTTAGAAGAATTGAGAAAAAGTCAGCAGGTCTTTCTTCCCGCCTGCTCTTTCTTATCTCTTTTCCACACTGCACTTTTTAACCTAGCAATGCAAAGCCATAGTATAGGGAGATTCTGGCTGTGAATCGGGGTCACAGTTATTACACTGTTGGTAGGCTGAAGGGGAGCATAAATACTCACATTTGAAACTGAAAAGAGGGTAAATTGTCCACATGAACACCTTCTTTCAATCATTCGGCAAACCATCCCCGTGTCCCCGAGTCTGTCTTTATCAGTGGCACGCACTGCTATAACCTCACATAAAATAGTCTTTCACAGAAACTTTGGTCATTTAGAATCCATAGAAGCAGAAGCTCTGAAGAGCCTTAGATTCTATATAGTATATCTCCTTAGTTCTGTTGCAGTGTTTCTTCTCAAGTGAGAATTTCAAAGATAAAATTTTCTGAAGCTCAACTTTCAATATTTGCCAAAAAAAAAAAAAAATCTGTATCAACCATGTATTTTGAAAGAAGTGATTCAAGTCTACGGAGTAATACTGTCCCCTTTGCCAGGTGTTCATACTCAAATGGTTGCTATTTAATATTGTCTTGAAGTTTCTATCCCATATTAGGATTAAGACTCATGTAACACCAAATATAGAATAAAACTTAATGATGATCTAATCCAATCTTTTTTTCCCCCAAATGAGTTAAAGGAGGTCCTAAGATTATAAATGACTATTTTAAGGTTACTGGCTCAATTAGAGCTACTGACTATAAAACGAGGTTTCTTAACCTCATCACTATTGACATTTCAGGCTGGATTTTCTCTGTTGAGAAGGGCTGTCCTGTGAGTTGTAAAATGTTAAGCAGCAGCCCTGACCTCTACCCTCTAGATGCCAGTAGCACAAATGTTCCTCTTCATTTTTCCAATTATCCCCTAGTGAGCAAAATCACTCCTACGTTGAAAATCATTGCTCTTGAGGATCTAATATATGAATAAATTTTATTTTCTTCACTTTGCTTTCCTTTGCCTGCCCTCAACCTAACCTGGAGTTTATATGCCCACAACAGAGACAAATTAAAACTCTTTCCTTTTTTTAGAAGCCAGAATGTGATAGATTCAACAAATACGATGCATTTTTGAATGATGCTGACTAAATATTGAGGTAAGTCAATCAAAAAAAAAAAAAAAAAAAAACCGCAAGTCTCCATCTGGATCTCTCCAGAATGTTCTGGTTCTGGCCTGTTGCTATAACAGCTTACTGAGCAATCAATAAAATCTGATACTTCAAAGCCTGTTTTTTGGATGGCAGAGAATGTCAATCCCTGTTCTCATCAAACTGAGTGGAAAGAAACAGCTCTTTAAACATAAAGACATATTGCTCGTTGACTTCAGGTACATTCTTCTCAATTTAAATTGTTCTCTCCAATGATGACTTGAAGTTTTAGCAAGGTTGTGATGCTCTATGGTAGAAACACCTGTGGCATTTATTTTAAAGTCTTCAGAATCATTAGGAAAAAAAAGACCTCTTTAAAGAGACTTGTTCACTGACAATCTGTGTACTCACGATTTCATGAACTCACTCTCTACCAGATTTGTTTGTGTGGTTAGAAGATGCAATAATGAAAGGAAATTCACTGGACCCCAAAGAATCATGACAATGAAAGAAAACAAAACATAATCAGAGTCCATTGTGCTAACTGCAATGATAGACTTAGGCTTCAAGGGTTGAACTCAACATGTGAAAGAGGACTCAAAATGTGATTAGAAGTAGGACTAGCACAAAGAAGTGCAGTAATTTCTAGGCTACAGGAACATCATGAGCAAAGGCAGAGTGTCATTACATCATCCTTCTCTATTTAAATGACTAGAAGACATTTATATAATAACAACAAATTGTAGACTAGATTATTAATAGGAAACAAAAACAAGAAAATTGTTCTGGCTTCAGGTAAAGTTTTGATCTACACCAATAAGAGCTTGTACTTTCTCCTGGGGCAATGACAAGTCAACAGAGGTCTATGCAGGATGTGAAATGACCAGATTTTGGATTTTAAAAAGTTATTCAGAGGCTATAAAAAGAAATGCCAGATTAAAAGCTAGATGATAGCCCAAGAAAAAGATGATGAAAATCTGAAGTAAAGAAGAAGAGTTGGAGGGAAAAAGAAGAGTAAGAAGAAAAATAAGGTAAAAAGGTGGGAAATATATGGGGGAAAAAAATCTAAGGATGAACTGACAAACTTTTGTTACTAATTAGGCATGAGGATGAACTAGAAAGAAAGCTAAGAGAATGGAGGAGTATATTTAGGACTGAAGAAAATAAAACGTTTATTTTGGTGGTGCTGACTTTACAGTATCTACGAGATAATCAGTTTGTCTCAGAAGGAGTATAGCACACAGAGTAGAAAGACAAAGTAATGACAGAAAGCTCATCAACTCTCCATATAAGGGAGGTTTTTTTTCCCCTCAAATGTCAGATCTCACCATGGGACCTCTAATTATGTTCTCTCCCCCTGGAACTGCTTTCATGACCCCTGTAAAAAGCTTGACTTTTTAGACTAGGCACAGTGGTTCACACCTGTAATTCCAGAACTTTGGAAGGTAGAGGTGGGAGGATCAGTTGAGTTCAGGAGTTCGGGTCCAGGCTGAGCAACACAGCAAAACCTCATCTCTAATACACACACACACACACACACACGTGTGCACATGCTGGGCATGATGGCATAGACCCATGGGTCCAGTTACTTAGGAGGCTGAAGCAAGAGGATTGCTTGAGCCCAAGAGTTCAAGGTTGCAGTGAGCTGTGATAGTGTTATGGTACCCCAGCCTGGGTGACAGAGATCCTGTCTTAAAAATAAATAGTTTGACTTTTTAATTCTCAGTTCACAGTTTTAAACATTATTCTAGATATAAGCCATGTTCCTCCAGTTATTCTCTTATTGTACTTTTCTCGTTTTGTTTTTTGAGACAGGGTCTTGGCTCACTGCAACCTTAACCCCTGGGTTGAAGCAATTCTCCCACTTCAGACTCCAAAGTAGCTGGAACCACAGACATTGGCCACCATATCCTGCTAATTTTTTTTTTTTTTTTTTTTTTTTTTTTTTTTTTTGTACAGATGGGATTTCACATATTGGCCAGGCTGGTCTTGAACTTCTGATCTCAAGTGATCTTCCCCACCAGGCCTCCAATAGTGCTGTGATTACAGGTGTGAGTCACTGTGCCCAACCTTCTTTGATTCCTTCATAGAATATATACCACATGTAATTATGTAATGTTTCTATACTTGATCTGTCTCTTCTACCAAACTGCAAGCTCCGTAACAGCACAAACCCTAGTTGTTTAACTGACAAATACGTCCCCATTGTTTGGCACTGTGACTAAATGATCACTGAAATATTTGGTGAGTAAATAAATATTAGGTATATGAGTAATTTAAAAGGCTTAGCATTATTTGAAGCTTGGTATAAGAATGATTGGTATTTACACTTCGATACCTGGAACTATCATAAAACTGCCAAATTTGATTTCTGAGCCCAAGGGTTGACACTTTGAATTCCCCTTCCCTTCTCAGAAACAATAGCCTGAACTCCAGTCACTTGTTTTGTTCTCCTGGTCAACCACAAGAAACTGAGTTGCGGTATAGTTTGGAAAAGGCATTTGTTTTAAACTTACAATTGTGCCACAAATCCCTTGCTTAGGATCCTAAGCATCTCAAGAAATGAGAAATATATGTTACTGGAAGAGGAGCTGTTCTGTTTTTAGTGAATTATGCTGCTGCAATCATGTTCCATCAAGCTCAATTTCTAAATGACACAATGTGTGAAAAAGGTCAGACATTGTAGGATAAACTATGTTACTCTTATATTTCTGAAAGACATTGGAGGTGTGAGAGGATCAGAAGACAGGAAGATCTTTCTGGTCCAGGCTATAGACAGAGAATTAATTCATTAGATGCTTGCCCAAGCCTTCCTAAGCTATAAGATTTCATGAAATTGCTTCAGATTTTTATGGGTTCATTTTGTTTTAAAGAGAAATCCCGATGCATAACACACAGCTCACTCTTCTTCCCTTGCTTCATCAACTATTACAGTGCTTGAACACATTACTTCATCAGCTTCTTTGTCCTGTGATACAGTTTTGATGTGTCCCCACTCAAATCTCATCTTAAATTGTAACTCCCACAATTCCCATGTGTCATGGGAGGAATCCAGTGGGGAGTGATTAAATTATGGGGGTGTGCCTTTTCTGTGTTGTACTCATGACAGTAAATCAGTTTCATGAGATCTTATGTTTTATAAGGGGAAACTCATTTCACTTGGCTCTCATTCCCTTCTCTTGTTCACAGCCATGTGAGATGTGTCCTTCACCTTCCACCATGAATAGGAGGCTTCCCCAGCCATGTGGAACTGTAAGTCCAATAAACCTCTTTCTTTTGTAAATTGCATAGCCTCCAGTATGCCTTTATCAGAAGTCTGAAAATGGACTAATTCAATCAATTGGTACCAGTAGAGTGGGGTGGTGTTGAAAAGATGCATGAAAATGTGGAAGTGACTTTGGAATTGGGTAACAGGCAGTGGTTGGAACAGGTTGGAGGGCTCATAAGACGACAGGAAAATTTGGGAAAGTTTGGAACTTTCTAAAGACTTGTTGAAAGACTTTGACAAAAATGCTTATAGTGAAATGAACAATAAGGTCCAGACTGATGTGGTTGCAGATGGAGATGAGAAACTTGTTGAGAACTGGAGCAAGGGTGACTCTTGTTATGTTTTAGCAAACAGACTGGCAGCATTTTGCCCCTGCCCTAAAATTTTGTGGAACTCTGAACTTGAGGGAGATGATTTAAGTTATCTGGTGGAAGAAATTTCTAAGCAGCAAAGCTTTCAAGAGGTGAGTTGGGTGCTGTTAAAGGCATTCTGTTTCATAAGGGAAACAGAGCATTAAAGTTTGGAAAATTTGCAGCCTGACAATGTGATAGAAAGAAAACCCCATTTTCTGAGGAGAAATTCAAACTGGCTGCAGAAATTTGCATAAGTAATGAGGAACTAAATACCAATCCCTGAGACAATGGGTAAAATGTCTCCAGGGCAGGTCAGAGGTCTCCACAGCAATTCCTCCCATCACAGGCCTGCAGACCAAGGAGGAAAAAGTGGTTTTGTGGGCCAGGCCCAGGGTCCCCATGCTGTGTGCAGTCTATGAACTTGGTGCCCCATGTCCTAGCATCTCCAGCCATGGCTGAAATGGACTAAATCACAACTTTCAGGATGTGATTTCAGAAGGTGCAAGCAGCCAGCCTTGGCAGCTTCAACATGGTGTTGAGCCTGTGAGTATACAGAAGTCAAGAATTAGGCTTTGGGAATCTCCACCTAGATTTCAGCAGGTATATGACATGCCTCAGGTCCAGGCAGAAGTTTGCTGCAGGGGTGGGGCCCTCACAGATGACCCCTGCTAGGGCAGTGTGGAAGCAAAATGTGGGGTTGGAGCCTCCACACAGATTCCCTACTGGGGCACCACCTAGTAGAGCTGTGAAAAAAGGCATCTTCCAGACCCCAGAATGGTAGATCCACTGACAGCTTGCACTGTGCTCCTGGAAAAGCCACAGACACTCAGTGCCAGTCCATGAAAGCAGCTGGGATGGAGGCTGTACCCAGCAGAGCCACAGAAGCAGAGCTGCCCAAGACCATGGAAACCCATGTTTTGCATCAGCATGACACAGATTCAAGACATGGAGTCAAAGACAATCATTTTGGAGCTTTAAGAATTGACTGCCACACTGAATTTTGGGGTTGCAAGTAGCCTGTTTGTTTTGGCCAATTTCTCCCATTTGGAATGGCTATATTTGCCCAATGCCTTTATCTGCTTTGTACCCAAGAAGTAACCTGCCTTTGATTTTACAGGTTCATAGGCAGAAGTGACTGGCAATATCTCAGATGAAATACTGGAGTATAGAATTTTGAGTTAATGCTAAAATGAGTTAAGTCTTTGGGGCACTGTTGTCAAGACATGATTGCTTTTAAAATGTGAGAACATCGATTTGGGAGTGGCTGCGGGGAATTATATGGTTTCACTGTGTCCCAACCCAAATCCCATCTTGAATTTTCACTTCCACAATTCCCATGTGTTGTGGGAAGAAGCTGGTAGGAGGTGACTGAATTATGGGGGCAGGTCTTTCCTGCACCGTTCTCATGATAGTAAATGAGTCTCACGAGGTCTGATGGTTTGATAAGGGGAAACCCATTTTGTTTGGCTCTCATTCTCCTCTCATCTGCTGCCATGTGTACTTCGCCCTCCACCATGATTGTGAAGCCTCCCCAGCCATGTGGAACTGTAAGTCCAATAACCATCTTTCTTTTGTGAACTGCCCAGTCTCTGGTTTGTCCTTATCAGCAACATGAAAATGGACGAATACACCCTGGTAATCAGATTCTGATAAAAATCGCAATGCACAAATAATGTGTTGTACACCAACTCAGTTCTAAAGCTACATCATCATTTTCCTTATGTATTAAACAAAAATGTTACTTATACCTCATGGGTAGTTATACAGGGTAAACAAAATGCTTCAAGAAATACTCTATGACAGTGGCTAGCATTGCAGATGACTGACATATACATAGAAGAAAATATTTGCAAACTACACATCTGACAAAGTACTAGTATCCAGAATCTATAATAGAAAATACTCAAACAAATCAGCAAATAATCCCATCCATAAGTAGAGAAATGACATGAACGTTTTTCAAAAGAAGATATCCAAATGGCCAAACATACGAAACATGCTAAACATTACAAATAATCAGGGAAATGCAAATTTAAGCCACCTTACTCCTGCAAGAATGGCCATCATCAAAAAGTTTGAGAAACAATAAAAGTTAATGTGGATGTGGGGAAAAGGGAACACTATACATCGCTGGTGGAAATTTAAATTAGTACAATCACTATGAAAACCAGTATGGAGGTTCCTTAACAGCTAAAAGTAGATATGCCATTCAATCTGGCAATCCCACTACTACCCAAAGGAAATAAGTCATTATACAGACACTTGCATACATGTATTAATAAGGGCAGAATTCACAATTGCCAAGATGTGGAATCAACCTAGGTTCCCATTGACTAATGAGTAGATAAAGAAACTCTAGTATACATACACCATGAAATACTACTCAACCATTCAAAGGAATGCATAAAATCTCTTGCAACAACTTGGATGGAGCCGGAGGCCATTATTCTAAGTCAACTAACACAGGAGTAGAAAAGCAAAAACTCAGGAAGGGAAGCTAAGTTATGAGTAAGCAAAGTCATAGAAAGTAATATAATAAACCTTAAAGGCTCAGAAAGCAGGGGGTGAGAAGGGGCTAAGGATAGAAAATAACACATTCGGTGCAATGTACACTACTCAGGTCATGAGTGCACTAAAATCTCAGTATTCACTACTATATAATTCATTCACGTGACAAAAACCCCCTGTACCCCAAAAGCTATTGAAATAAACATTTTTCAAAAGCTGTCATCTCTGACCAAGAAAAAACAACTAAGTGTCTTCCCCCATAATGATTCATTCAAGTTAATGTGTATTGTAATGACATTTTAAGCATTGACTCTAAGTAGCGAGGACAGTGTGTTCTTAATTACCAAATACTCAATAATTATGAAATTAATGTATCTGCATTTAACTATCAGGGATATCTTTTATAAATCTAGTTTATTATATCACATGCTGCACACTATTTGCTTTCCATTCTTTATGACACTAGGGACATAGTTTGGCCAAAATCCTTCTAGTTGTATTTCAGATTAGCATCTTCTAACCCCACAACCTTATCTACTCTATATCCACAAAACTGTATTTATATGATGAGCATTTTATCAAGTCCTATTATGCTTTGTGCCTGAGCTAAACAATTAAGATAAAAGATGATTCAGAGCTGGGTGTGGTGGCTCACACCTGTAATCCCAGCATTTTGGGAGGCCCTGGCAGGCAGATCACAAGGTCAGGAGTCAAAGACCAGCCTGGCCAACATGGTGAAACCCTGTCTCTACTAAAAAACAAAACAAAACAGAAAAAACCCAGCCCCCCTCTCCAAAAAAAGAAAAACAATAGCTGGGTGTGGTGGCACATGCCTGTAATCCCAGCTATTTGGGATGCTGAGGCAAGAGAATCACTTGAACCCGGGAGGTAGACATTGTAGTAAGCCAAGATTGCACCACTGCACTCTAGCCTGGCAACAGAGTGAGACTCTGCTTAAAAAAAAAAAAAAAATCAGATGTAAGTCTTATACACCAGGGATAGACAGATGCAAAGGAGTCTTTGTAAAAATCTCTAAGTCTTTACAATTTCCTGTTAAGATAAAGTAACTTTACAACCATTTTATATATAAGGAAATGAGGGCTGAGATAAATTGAGATGCTAACACTAAGAGCATTCAACCAAGGCTCAAACATAGGGTTTGACCTTAGCTGACATTTGTGTTTTACTTTCATGGAGCACTCTACAGTCTTAGATTCATACAAAAGACAGGGCGGGAGTTGACATTCTTTCCAGCAGGAAAACAATGAAGTAAAAAATATCTTCTTGATTAATCCTAGTTCAGAAAACTTTATTTTAGACCACCAAAAAAGGTGAAAAAAAGTTTATAGGAAATTTTTATTTATTCACATTTTAATTAGTCTATTAGCATGTGGAGGTAATGCACTTAAACGGGACCTTGGCAGGAAAAGCACATTTTAAACAATAAGAAACCAGGGAAAACATTGAACATAGCTATTATTTTTGGCAAGAGTCTTTTCTTACAGCTTTTTTTTTCTTTTTGCTTCTCCTTTCTGATAACAAAAGGGGGAAAAGTTTAAATGGAAGAAGATTGCACAGAGGTGGGGATTAACACATTTAATTTACATAATGTCAGTGTGTTAAAGACTATGTAGGTGCAGTAGTATCAAATATTCTTAGTTAAGATTCTTATTGTGCACATTTCACCAAGTTCATTGTGCGGCTAAGTGAAAAAAGAACACCATTTCCTCAGCAAAGGCAGCACAAGATCTGCATAGAGGTATATAATTATTTAGAAAGAAGAGTAGCTCTTCTCTTGCTTCACTCCCCGGGTGATGTAATGGAGACATCACTGATGATATAATTTGACCCTTCTGGCCCATCAAATGGTGAAACCCACACAAAAACATAATACCAGATTTTTATTTTAAAAAATACAAAGCCACTGATGATGTTGGAAAGGTAGGTGTGTGTGTGTGTGTGTGTGTGTGTGTGTTTTAAGTAAAATCATCAAAATCCCTTTCTGTGAAAGACACAGATGGCTGCATAGTAGCTCTCCCTTTTGGATGCTGCTAATGCTCGCTGGCTTCTTTCACTCAGTTTTTTCAGACAGACCACAGTGCGTTCTTCTCTACCCAGAATGTTTAGCTTAATGCCTGCATTGGAACAGTGTTTCAGGAGTCTTCATTTGTCACTCAAAAATCAACTCAGCTGTCCTTTCGCCGGAAATCTTTGGTTTGATTTTTATCTCAAAGTTACTGTTTGGAAGTGAGGGAGGAGGAGAATGAGAACCAATGACCCAGTTTTAAGATCAATGGGGTGTAATGGACACATGGGATTCATCACAACTAACCAGGTTCAAAGAGAATGAGTGGGAATGCTTCCTCCCCTTGCATTTTACTTATTTTTAGCTATAGGAAACTTGACTGTTGTGACACTTGTGGGTACATGCCTTTACTTTCTATATCTCAGAGAATCTGGAGTGACAGTCCCATAGGTAATTTTGTGAAAGAGGGAATATTCAACTCTACATTGCAGTAATTCCCCCTTTGGGGCTCAAGTCTACATGTCCAGTGGTCCTTTAAGCTTTCTTACTTAGTTAGACCCTTTCCATATGAATAGGCCTGCTGCCCTGGTCCAGAGCTGCCTGGGACTGACTTGGTGTTCATTTGTCTATCTCTAGGTTAAAGTAATAGCAAGTTTATCTGGCTAACAGATCATCTGTTATACAGACTTCACGGTCACTGAAGAGCTGTTTACGCTTCCCTATGTATTCTTTGTTCTATTTCAGGTTGTTCAGAGTCCAGATTGGAAAATGGATGCTATACATAGCGTATTATCTAAGTGATAATGATGATGCCCGTTTAATAGTTTAAGACAAAAAGTGAAGGTTAAACTGAAAACATGCCAAACATCTTACACAGTAGCTATGAAAGACAACTCAAATAAAACTTGACCTCCCATTTCCAGGAAAATTTATACTGTTGGCCAGAAAAAGTCCCAAAGCTGTCCTGTCCTTTCTGGACAGAAATGTTCAGAATGATTGTTTTAGATGATTGCATGCATGACCCGTTCTTCCTTAAAACCATTTAATGGCTCTCCTAGATGAAGAAGACAAAGTTCAATGTCCCCGGCACAGCAAAGAGGACATTAAGCAATCTGACCATTCCTTTCATTTCCCTCATACCAGTCTTTTCCCCAGTTTAGGTCCTTCCAGGCCTGAGCTCACATTGAGCCTCCTGTCTGAAATGTTTTCATCTTTCCTTTTCCGATGGGTATTCTTACCTGGCTCACTTTTCAAGGCCAAACTCACATGCCTCTCTCTCTCTGCTAAAGAGTATTAATTGTTCTTACCTCTGTGTTTTCAGGACTTTTTATCCATATCTTTAATCACATTGTAACATCATTAATGTGTGTGTGTGTGTGTGTGTGTGTGTGTGTGTGTGTTTTCCTGGAAAAGCAAAGACTCCTAGAGGATAAAGATCATGAGTTTAACACTTCTGTGTCTACAGAGCCTGAAAAACACTGGGTAGTAAATAAACGTATAAGAATGAATATATAATACTCACAAAAGGTCTAATTTGGATTACAAAGTGTGAAAGAATTAAAATAAAACTCCATTATTTAAAAAGAAAAACACCACCTTTAAAACACAGATCATCAACCTCCCCCCCCTTTTTTCCTTGTTCTTCTTACATCCCTTTGCATTTATGGAGTTGTTAATTAGTTTCTTCTCCCTCTAGCTTTATAACTAGCTGTTGAGTATATGTGTTTATAAACCAAATGATGTTGGTTCTTATGTGATCAAATTATGTACAACTGATGACTGAGAGTGTTGCAGGGTATTTACGACAGCTTTGTGAAACTTGGGAACCATTTTTTAGGAGAATTTCAATCAAGAAAAAAAATGTTTTATCCCCACAGATACTGTCTGGCAAAAGCAATCGATTTTACAGAGAAATTGTATTCATAAATGCAAAATATTTTAACAAATATTAACAATGAAAAATAGCTAATTATTATTTAGTAATTAGTATGTGTCCAATACTTTTTAAGGCACTTTACAAATATTAAGTCATTTAATTCTCAAGATGATGCTTTTGAATATTTATAATTTCCCCAATTCACAGCTGAGAAAAATGAGGCTACAGGGCTAGGAAGTATCTCAGCCACTATCTGAACCTAATCAGCTGACTCTTGGTCCCACACTCTTAACAAATGTCACTATTGTGTAAAGCAAAATAAGGTCAAACAATTTCAAAATAGCTCATGCATTTTACTTGCAGTTCTGAAATGCTGTCAAAGGTCACAAGGTCTGAAGTAATGCTTTTCCGTTTTTTTTTTTTTTTTCTATTGCTCTCATACATCTCAGTGACTCCAGCATCATTCTCTCCAGTGCTCTGCATTTATTGCCTGCTCCGTAAACACTTCTCAGTCCTTGGCCTGTGCCACTTTCCTACTTTTCATTCTCCATTTCTGACTCTCAATCCTCATCAGCAATGTCGAATGGGACACCTAAGTAAGACAGTACCCTCCTCACCTCAAGAATCACCTCCTGAAGAAAGTTTTCCACAAGTAGCCAAACTGAAGCATCACCCGCTCATCCTTTATCCCATGCATTTTTTTAAACCAATGAGTCTCTGGATTTACTGTATTAATTTATGGGGCTCCCTCAATTCTGCTAGCACATGCATTTCTAGAAACCAAGAATATCATTTCAATCATCACTCAATCGCCTTGCTTATCCCCCCCCCCCCGCAAAACGAAACAAAAACAACAACAACAAAGTATAGTGGTCTCGCTGATTGGAGCTTATACAGAAGGAGAGAAAAGTCAGAGGCCTCATTACAATTGGTTTATGGGAAAAGCTTGAACACATTCACATTGTACTATTTTGGAGTAATATATCAACTTTTACATAATACTATATACTTAATGTATGTAACACTAATACACATAACTTCACCTGACATATATGTATATACATGTTTATTGTCAAGTCTTGAAACAATAAAAAAGATATCCCTAACATAGTTAAATATGTTAGAAATACATACATGAGGTCTGATTAAGACTCCAGACAAGATGTAGTCAAAAATTATGAGATTTTTTTCCTTCCATGTTCCAGTAACAAAGATCTGTAGTTATTGTCATAGACATAGCAATACCTGACTCTAGTAGTACTAGTGTATGCATCATTGATTATGTGTCAGCACTGAGTTTAACATTCTATGTGTTTTGTTCTTTTGCATTTTATGATTTATCGCAATGTTGTGAGAACAACACTTTCATTGCTTAATGAAATATGGGTAAAATGAGACTCAAAAATTTTTAATTATATTGCCCTGGGTCAGAAAGTCAGGATTCAGGCTGGGCGCAGTGGCTTACACCTGTAGTCACAGTACTTTGGGAGGCTGAGGCAGGTGGATCACCTGACATCAGTTGTTGGAGACAACCTGGTCAACACAGTGAAACCCTGTCTCTACTAAAAATACAAGACTTAGTCATGCATGGTGGTATGCGCCTGTAGTCCCAGCTATTTGGTAGGTGGAGGCAGGAGAATTGATTGAACCTGGGAGGTGGAGTTTGCAGTGAGCTGAGATTGTGCTACTGCACTCTAGCCTGGGAGACAGAGTAAAACTCTGTCTCAAAAACAAAACAAAACAATAGCAACAGCAAAAAGACAGGATTCAAACCTGAGTTTGACTGATTCTGGTCTATTGTCTTAACCACAATGCTGTAGGTTATTGAATATCACAAAGAGTCCAGTGCAAAACTGATCAAACAGATGGAGAAACATTCCATGTTCATGGTTAGGAAGAATTAATATCGTGAAAATGGCTATACTGCCCAAAGTAATTTACAGAATCAACGCTATCCCCATCAAGCTACCATTGACTTTCTTCACAGAACTGGAAAAAACCACCATGAACTTCATATGGAACCAAAAGAGAGCCCGCATAGCCAAGTCAATTCTAAGCAAAAAGAACACAGCGGGGGGCATCACACTACCGGATTTCAAACTATACTACAAGGCTACAGTAATCGAAACAGCATGGTACTGGTACCAAAACAGAGATATAGACCAATGGAACAAAACAGAGGCACCGGAGGCAACACAACATACATACAACTATACAATCTTTGATAAACCTGACAAAAACAAGCAATGGGGAAAGGATTCCATGTTTAACAAATGGTGTTGGGAAAACTGGCTAGCCATGTGCAGAAAGCAGAAACTGGACCCCTTCCTGACACCTTACACTAAAATTAACTCCAGATGGATTAAAGACTTAAACATAAGACCTGGCACCATAAAAACCCTAGAAGAAAATCTAGGCAAAACTATCCAGGACATAGGAGTAGGCAAGGACTTCATGAACAAAACACCAAAAGCATTGGCAACAAAAGCCAAAATAGACAAATGGGACCTAATGAAACTCCACAGCTTCTGCACGGCAAAAGAAACCGTCACTAGAGTGGATCGGCAACCAACAGAATGGGAAAAAATTTTTGCAGTTTACCCATCTGACAAAGGGCTGATATCCAGAATTTACAAAGAACTCAAACAGATTTACAGGAAAAAAACAAACAAGCCCATTCAAAAGTGGGCAAAGGATATGAACAGATACTTTACGAAAGAAGACATATATGAGGCCAACAATCATATGAAAAAATGCTCATCGTCACTGATCATCAGAGAGATGCAAATCAAAACCACATTGAGATACCATCTCACGCCAGTTAGAATGGCGATCATTAAAAAATCTGGAGACAACAGATGCTGGAGAGGATGTGGAGAAAAAGGAACACTTTTACACTGTTGGTGGGAGTGTAAATTAGTTCAACCATTGTGGAAGACGGTGTGGCGATTCCTCAAGGCCTTAGAAATAGAAATTCCATTTGACCCAGCAATCCCATTACTGGGTATATATCCAAAAGACTATAAATCATTCTACTATAAGGACACATGTACACGAATGTTCATTGCAGCACTGTTTACAATAGCAAAGACCTGGAATCAACCCAAATGCCCATTGATGATAGACTGGATTGGAAAAATGTGGCACATATACACCATGGAATATTATGCAGCAATCAGAAATGATGAGTTTGTGTCGTTTGTAGTGACATGGATGAATCTGGAGAACATCATCCTCAGCAAACTGACACAAGAACAGAAAATGAAACACCGCATATTCTCACTCATAGGTGGGTGATGAAAAATGAGAACACATGGACACAGAAAGGGGAGTACTAAACACTGGGGTCTATTGGGGGGAAAAGGGGAGGGCCAGTGGGAGGGGGAGGTGGGGAGGGATAGCCTGGGGAGAAAAGCCAAATGTGGGTGAAGGGGAGAAGAAAAGAAAGCACACTGCCATGTGTGTACCTACGCAACTGTCTTGCATGCTCTGCTCATGTACCCCAAAACCTATAATCCAATAAAAAATTAAAAAAAAAAAAGAAAGAAAATGGGAAAAAAAAAAATGTAGTAATTAACAACCCCCACTCCCTCCACTCCACCCCTACTGTCTCAGCTTTGTACAGAATAAAGAGTTAAAAGAAAGTATTTATTTCTTGTTAAAATTGTCACTGGGATGTAAAAGAAGTATGTTGTTGGCATTTATTTTTTCCAAATCTGACATTGCACATATTAAATGATTTTGCTATCCTCAGTCTTCTATGTTAAGGATAATTTTCATATCAACTAATAGTGCATCAAGAATATTTTGTTTACAATTCTATTTGTCTGCCAGAAACAGGGGCTGCTTTTTCTCTAAAGCATAATCTTGGGATCGGAGTGCTTTTATGACTTGGCAACTGTATTCCCAGGTTCTAGTCCATGGATTCTAAAGGAAATTTAACATGAGAACAACACACCTCTGGCAACAGTAGACAAGACAGCACACTGGTTTATTCCTGTAAACTTGTAAAGCTTTAGATGAAAGTCTTTCCTTATCATTAGCACTTTGCGGTCACTGAAAGTGGTTTATAAGAGACAAATCCTTGTGAAAAGTTGGAAGGGTAACAATTAGAGAAGAAATGTTATCCTTTCAACCATCCATTTTCTGCATGAGATTTTACTGTTTCTATATACTTGTTTGTAATAACTGTTTCTAGAACAAGAGTAAACTAAAGATGATACAAGTAATGTTGGAGTTATTTATTATGTGTAAGCTCTCCAGGGAATCAGATCATGTTCATATTTTACTTTGTTGTGTTCAAAATAGCAATCAGATTACAGTGTACATTCTAACCTTAAAATATTGCTGAATGATTGCTTAGTTCCTGTTTTATTATTTTTATCTATCTTACAAGTCACAGTATTACTCTTTTACTGATTAGAAAAAAAACTGAGGGAGATCTACCTAAATTAATATAGTATACTTTGATGATAGAAATTATTTTTCTATCCTGTTTCAGAATGACCCTCAGTCTTGGGATTTTCATGTATCAAAGGAATTTTTCTCCTTTGTTTTTTAAAATTATTGAATGGCTTGAGTGCGAGGAGACAATGGAAATGCCCCACAAACCTACAATAGCTCCATGCTGCTGTGCATGTTGCTCTGCCCCTTGAGCCATATGGTCCAGCAGAGTCAATTGTGCTTGAAGTATCAGCAGCAGATAGGGATGTTGTTTGGAGCCTTTGGCAGGCACCTATAGATGAATCACAGTACAAGCCTTTAGTTTTGGAGCAAGGCCCTGCCATCATTCATAGATAGCCATTCAACTTTCAACAAATAACTCTTAGCCTACTACTTGGCTTTGATGAAGACTGAATGCTTGGTCATAAACCATCAAATTGCCATGCAACCTGAGATGCCCATCATGAACTGAGTGTCACCTGGCCCACAAAGCCATAGGTGGGGTGTGCACAGCAACACTCCATGGAAGTGGTATATATGTGATATGATTGGGTCTTAGCAGTAGCAGTGTGTAAATTGTTTAAGGTTAAAGATAGATAGTGGGGTAATATATTCCTCCAGCTCCTTTCATATATAGTCATTCAATGCAGAACCACATGAATCAAGAAATGAAACAAAATCCTCATTTAGTTGGATTATTCCATCCAGTAAAAATTACTGTCCAAATGTCCTTTAATTATGAGATTTCATAAACTCAGTTTCATTATCTATAAATGTAGCTATCTAATACATAAGAGTAAGATATTAATACATAATATAAATTGCCCAGGATAAGGAAAACACAATACAAACTTGATATGTTAGTCTTTATGTTTATAGTTAAATGTACTGAGCTTTAAAAAGTTTTTCTAAAATATTGGCATAGTGGAGTAAGTATGAGTTTCTGCTTATGTTTTGCCTTTATACTTTTCTGTAGTTCCCAGTTTTTTTTAATGAGTATCTACTTGTTTTACCAAAATACATGTATTAGAATTTTTCCAAAAACCTGCATGTAGGATTAGTACCATTCTTTGTATATTACAAAATTTGCAAACCATTATTTACATGCTTCTTGGTATTTCATCAGGTGTACTTGCCTTAATATTTTGCTTTAGATAGTAATTTCAGGTTTCCTTTTTTTTTTTTCCTGGTTGTGTTTTACTTTTTACTTTCCTAAATGGCACTGGAATGAACATCTTATTTTGATTATAAGAAAATAGTAATTTAAAAAAATTTTACAGGCCAATATTGCTAGTAACTTCCTCTAAAGTCCTATTCTAAAGGAAGTTATTATTACTGTAATTGCTATTCTGCTTTAGAAGAAAACGCAAGGTCAATGTGAACAGGAAGACATTGTTCAACAGCTGATGACAGAGGAAGAGACCTTAATGTGTAGTATTTCATTTAGGAAAGGACTTAGGAAAGCTTCCTTATAATGACTAATTAATGCACTAATTTTATACTTAGGAAGAAATGGATATCAAAAACGAATTATGTGATCCCTGCTGACCACATATTAAAAAAAAATCATAATGAAAGCTAAGCTTTCAAATTAACTCATTGTTCTTTCAGTAATATAGTGTATATTTTTTTAAAAAAAGTAGATAAGCTAAAATTAATATCGATTGAAAACACCTGTGAAAATTTACAGCTGAAATTAGAAAAAAAATCACAAAGAAGTTTCTCAGTTTCTGTAGAAATGCTGTCATTTTAGTGTAGTTTCTGTATGACCAATACTAGATGCATTCAAGCCAGACTGCCATTAAAAGGTAAACTCAGCAAATATTTACTGTCTTTTAAAAGAAATGTACTATAACAATTAAAAAACATAGCAAACATAACACAATAGTTTTCTCTTGAAAACATTTAAAGCACTCACTTATAGGAATTCAGACTTGACTGGTCCAGTGGTTTCCAATCCCTGCATCTCTAAGAACAAAGGCAGTAATTGCCTAAGGACTACTCTATAGTTTTTAAGGATTTAACTCTTAAAACTTATTTGCAACAAGGCAGACACGGTAGCTCACGCCTGTAATCCTAACACTTTGGGAGGCCAAAGTGGGTGGATTATGAGATCAGGACTTTGAGACCAGCCTGGCCAATATGTTGAAACTCAGCCTCTACTAAAAATACAAAGTCAGCTGGGCATGGTGGCTCACAACTGTAGTCCCAGAAACTCCAGAGGCTGTGGCAGAAGAATCTCTTGAACCTGGGAGGCAGAGGTTGCAGTGAGCCAAGATTGTACCACTGCACTCCAGCCTAGGCAACAACAGCAAAACACCAACTCAAAAAAAATAAAAATTTGCAACATAAGCAGGCCAAACTAACAATTACGTTTTTCTTCTATTGGCTTACATTATACCAGTACACTGAGCTCTTCATGCTGATCAAGAGCTTTAATTGACAAATGCATATTGAAACATGTATAAATATAAATATATACTTCATATAGATATTACATACATCTATATCAGCATATATATGTATATTTTATATATATTATATATATATATAATATACACACATAAACTTATTTTATAACACTCATAGGAGTTCAAGGTATAATGTTGAACAAGATATAAACAGCAGTCCTGGCTCTCAGATTATGGGTACAAAGAAGTAAATGTTTACACCAAAAGGTACAAAGATGGACGGGGAAATAAAATGATTAGGACATGGTGCAATGGGGGCGCATTCATGATGCTTCTAACCAAGTCCTGGCTTTATAGAGGAAGCAATATCCAAGTGAAAACCAGAAATATAAGTAAAAGTTAGACAGGAAAAGGAGAACAGAGGTTTTTCAAGCATAAATAATAGCACAATACAGATCATAAATGCAGGAGAGAATGTTGAGAATGAAGGGAGCTGAAGCCTAATATAGTCCTAAGCAACATCTAATAGAGCACGATGCTTGGAATTCATGCCACTGTGAATGTCTGAAGGAATCTCATATGTTGAATGGAGCCCCAAAAGAAGGGATACAAGGTGGTGCTAATGAAAGCCTGTATTATAATCCTGCATTGGCCATGTGGTTTTTAGGCCAAGGATACCTGAATTGCCTAGGGCTATGTGTAATGGTCATCCCCGGAAAAGAGAAGCTCGGTGAAGTCTTCATGGTGTCAGAACCTTGGCTCAATTGTCAGGTTTCAGCAAAGAGTTCTATCTTCAGGGAGTCACAAAGCTTATCTGTAAACAGAATCAAGGAAACTCATCAAATTTATAGAGAACACATAGAACTGTGGCAGGGTGAACATGTGGGCTGATAGAGAGGGGTATGCCAGGGTACTAGATGTAGTCTTGGAGTACCATGGTAAACTCTAGAGACAGTCTGACTGGAAGAGTCACAGGATAGGATTCAGATGTGGCCTGCTCACAGAGATTATCTAATCTCTCTCATTTCCTAGGATTGTGTAGGAACTTCAGAGAACTAGTAGAGTAAAACTTGTTAGTTTTGATCATTTAGTGGGATTACTATCAATTGAAGAAGTATATGGAACATCAGCTATTACAGCAGGCATAAAAATAAGGATTTATAAATGTGTTTTGTTTACCACTGTTGCTGAATAATTTGAAGCATTCATTATTCTTAATGTTATATTCAATAATTATATTGACAATATGCTTATTAATAATTTAGGATACACTTGCTTTTTGTCTACTGCCCAGTATGCTGGAATTCGTTTTTTTTTTTTCTTTGTATTGTTACCTTCTTTGTACTTGCTTTTAATTCTATGAGTTATTCTGATTTGATCCAGTCACAAATTGTCACTCTCTATCCTATACTAAAAACAAGTAAGACTGGCACAATGTTTTTAATATGTGATTCTCCAACTTACGTGCCCAATCATGTACTGGTTCTAGTCATCCAGTACTAATTACCCAAACCTCGAAATCTTCTATCTGGGATTTAAGATCTTTTTGTCTTACTGTTTCCTTCTAGGTTTCCCCAGCTCTGCTTCCTGTTATTTCTCAGTGTTCATCTTTCCTTCATTCTTTCTTGCATTCGACAACACTTGTCTGGGCCAAAGTTTTCATCTGGTGATCAAAGTTTCCTTGAAACCTATCAGATGAACCGTTTGATGCCCAAGCCAGTGGGAATCTGATATTTATGAAATTTTTGAGACATATTAAATAAGTTGTCCTTTATCATTCACAGGGTATTGGTTTCATTGCCCCTCACACACACCAGAGAGAATCCAGAGAACTGAATTCTAGTCTCTGCTCTGTTACCATAGCCTTAAAATTTTCCTGTCAGTTTATCAAAAGGTTAACTTAACATATTAAGTACTTTCATAGCTCTTATTTCAGTGATTCCAGACAAATCTTTGTTGCTTTTAATCTGAAAAGTTTCAGAACATTTGCCCTCCTAGGATTGAGAATATTTATTAAAAAAAAAAAAGTGAGTGGTCTTTTCTGAGTCTAATATTACACAATTAAGTTAGAATCTATTTTTTAAGTGGTAAAATTATTCTATTGGTCCAAACTTTCATAGCACAGTTTTATTTTAAAGAATTATTTATATGTATACTATGGTTTTATGTTGCAAAACAGACAGCAAGAAGTTCAGAAATTTTGAAATTTATAAAAAGTCACCTGCAGTATCATTGCATTTATTTCATTTCCCATTCTCATTACTATCACTGTCAAAATAATAGGTTCAATTTGTGCTACATTCTCATTACAACCTTGAATGAGGCATTAGAATTTTAATGCCTAGTTTTTTCAAAGAATTGGAGATCATCCTGTATTACATTGACCTTTTCAATATTCCATATAAATGGATGGCTAGAAACCACCTTTGAGAAAATGTATTTATACCCCCTTTTCCCCTCACATTAACTTTTTTCCCCTCTTTAATCAGGGAGGGAAGCAGGAGAAACTGTCCAGTCAGACAGATACAAGTTCTGAAAAGGTCATGTCTGTGTGTGTTCATGTGTGTAAACACATTTATATATAAATACGTAAACATACACATAGAACAATGAACACATACACACAAAATATTGAAAAAATATATATCTTTTTATTATTTTAACATACTGGCATCCTAGTAATTACATCCTAAAGTTCATAACTCCCTCAAAATATACATATTAGGATGAGCTTTTCTTTTTTTAAATAGAGACAGGGTCTTGCTGTTTCCCAGGTTGGTTTCAAACTCCTGAGCTCAAGCACTCACCTCAGTTTCCTGAATCTCAAAATGCTGGGATTACAGCAGTGACCCATTGCATGTGGCCAGGGTAAGTTTCTTCTTATGCTGACTTATGAAATGCAGACTGAAGCTGGGCATCAGTACTTATAGGAGATTAATTATAATGTATTCACTACAATGTTGTGATTGTCTGATATTCCATGCTTATGATTTAGTGAAATAACATATGTGGGTATATGAGTATCATAAATAATAGCAAATATTATCTGAAATTTATTCAGAATTTATTAAGTGCCATGAATAGTGTAAGCAATGTACTTTTATTAAAATATTCTCATTGTAACCCAAGGTCTCACTGATATCTACAGCATCTGGGTGAAAAAACTGAGGCACAGAGATAGGTATTCACTGTCCAAGACCTTCTAGTCAATGTGATAAAGTCAGAAACAACGGAAATAACTTTACAAAGAAATAAGATAAAATATTTATAAAACATATTTAGTATATCAATGCTAAAAATTATACCCAAAGAATTCATTTTCTTGAAAAATCAATTTTGAGATGTGATTTTATCATACTAACAATTCTGATATAATTTTATTATACTATAATTTTAACACGCTATGTTTTATTATTGATTTTATTAAAATAAATGCTGTAATTTGCAAAAAGATAGATGGAAAGGAATCACATTTATAGACCTTTAGCCTCTCGATCACTGGGTTAATCATAAAATCCATACTTGGGCAAATCAGAAATGTCTGTTATAGGGTCATGTCTCACTGCAAAATCTAATTCAGAACCAAGGGTTATTTTATTATCATTTCTCCACTAGATCATAAGTAGTATTTTGGATAGATGTTACTACAAATTGTAGTAAATCCACAATAAAAAGAACCCTTAGCACCAATTTTTTTTAGTAAGACTAAGTATTTGTCATCATTAAATCCGATGTAATTTATTTATTTGCATACAGAATTTCTTTGTTCTTGATTATACCTTGAAAAACAGAAGTGGGGTGGGTGCTAGAGTGTGTCATTTCTATATGTTGGATTATTTTAAGTGCTTTAGTTCCATATTTAAGAATACCAACACATTTTTTGTGGTTAAAAATCATTCAAATCAAAACTGCACACTTCAAACAATGATTTGGTAGTGCCTGATTGTATGTTCTCTCATTAAAACTTTAAACTAAATTGAACTTTGTTCCCAGTTTAACTAATACACACATGAATATTCTACAGACAACTAAAACAAATTTCCAAGTTTTAATGTAGATTTTAAATACTATAATTTTCTGTATCTTCACTGTGGATTATGAGTGCTTAATTGCTATGTTATGGCTGCACTTATCAGAAAGCATTGGAAAGTGTTAATTACTTTGTACTTTAGTCAGTTATGAATGCATGTAAAATTTAACTTTTTCCTGAGAAGCATATAAAGTCCACATTTATTATGCTACAAAAACTTATGAAATGATTTAAAACAATTAACCCAAAGGTAGTTATACTCCATGTTTTAAACATTTGATGTTGCCTCAGATGAATCTTAGACAATTTGTTAAAAATATATATAGTAATTTTAATGAGACCAAATCATTGATGGGGAATGGAAAACAATGTGTGTATATATACATATGTGTGTGTACATATGCATGTATGTGTGTGTGTAGGTATATTTGGTCAACAGTTTGGAAAAAAAAAATAGGCGAGTAATAGAAAAAAGGCATAGAAATGTTTTTGAAGTAATCATCTGCTCCCATCATTTTCTTGGCACCCAGACACCAATACTACATCCTTGTTTTTCAGTCCAATAGAAAATCCTTTCTAAACTAAGGAACAGAAAACAAAGCACAGCGTGTCCTTACTTATAAGTGGGAGCTAAAAGAAAAGAACTCATGGATAGACAGAGGGGAGCAGATACTGGGAGGAGGGAGAGGATCAGGCAAAATAACTATTGGGTACTAAGATTATTCCCAGGGTGACAAAATAGTCTGCATAACAAATGCTTATAAGTTTACCTATGTAACAAACCTGCATATGTACCCCTGAACTTAAAAGCTAAACAAGTAATAAAATTCTTGCTAATATTTTCATGAGAAGATTTTTAGTGATTGAGAACTATTACCTGAGGTGGTTTTATACTACATTTAATTCAACTGCAATTATTTAAAAATGTTCTTTGTGCTTAACCGAAACATACTAAATTGTTGATTATATATGTTACAATCCATTAATAAATTTAAAAAACTATACGATGTTAAACAGTGATAAATAACAAGGACAAAACATTTAGCATAAAAAAGAATCTGTTCTGATTAAGACATAAACCTTGGCACTAAAGACTCTAGATGACTACCACATAATAGATTTGAGATCCTGGATTATCTCAGTCAAATGTTGTAAGAACCATGTGACTCAATACATAAACACAGTCTGACCTTACTTCTTGCCTCAGCATTCAACAGTCTTAATGATTCTGGTGATGTAATGTTGTTGGTGGTAATGGAAATGTTGGGAGCAGTGGTTTGCTAAGAGGAATGCAATCAGATTCATATCCTTATCAATATGGAGGCCTTTCAAACATTTGAGGACAAGGTTCAGTCCATTTAAGGCATCTCAGCATCAAAATTTCTTCCCTCTCATTCCTTAAATAGTTGTTGCTTTCTATTTTCTTCATTTTTTTTTTAGTGTCCTCCACAAAATTTCCATGTCTTAATTCATGTTCCCTAATTCAGTATGTGTGCATTTTTTATTGTTAAATTTGTAATTGACAGATAATTGTATAATTTATAATGTATAAAGTTTCAATATATATATACATTTTAGGAGTAAATTGAGCTAGTTAACATGTCCACTACCTTAACTGCTTATCACTTTTTTTTGTAGTAAAGGTGTTTAAAACATTAATTATGGTCACCATGATATGCAATAGATGTTTAAAACTTATTCCTATTGTTTAAATGAAACCTTGTACCCTTTGACCAATATATTCCTTTTCTGCTTCCCCCACACCCCAGCCTCTGGTAACTGTCATTTTAATTTCTGTTTCTACAAGATCAACTTTTTTGGAATCTACATGTAAGTAAAATAATACAGTTCATCCTTCTGTACCTGGCATGTTGAACTTATAAATTACATCCTTTCATGTAATTTCAGCACTATTCACAATAGTCAAGATATGGAAGCATCCTAAACTGTCCATCAACAGAAAAAGTAAATGTGGTATGCATATAAACACAATGGAATGCTATGCAGCCTTAAAAAAGGAAATTCTGTCATTAGCTTATATATATTATAAAATGACAAAAACAAAAGATGGATAAAAACTAAAAGTTGATCTAAGGAAAAAAACTCACCTGAAAATAAATAGCATTTTCAGGGCAGGTAAGAACATTTGATGGTCCCATCGCAGCAATGTGAAAACTTTAAGAATTATATTGAGAAGGCAAATATTCTGGCTACTTATTAGGTATCTATACATATTAGGTAGATATTTTTATTGAATTGTCATATTTTATATTTTAAGTTCTCTCACTTCCTCCCTTCTCCCTTATCTGTTTATCTTAACTGTCAGACTTCCATATGCTGTATTTCAGTGGTATGTATTTTAATTATTCCATCCTGTCAAATGCCATGGCTAAATTCCTTTTAAAAAATGAAAAAAAAAATCCTAAGGCTGATAGAGACAGAAAAGGATTTTTTTTCTTTATAAAGAAATAACCTCTTCTAGGTGTTTAAATGCCAAAGTAAGTCAATCAAACTATAATTGACTCTAATTGGGACACCCACAAGTTCTTAATCTTTTACAAAAGTACCTAAAGTTAAGAAGAGGTGAAAAATTCATCTGTGACACTAAGTATTAAAATCTGATCTAAGAGAATCTCTGATTCTGAATCAGAAAATAAAAATTCAAAGCATCACCCTCACTAAATTAGAAATAAGTCTACATCTTAATTCAAGAGATGGGCACCCTGTACCATTTTTAAACTATCAACCTGATTTTCCAAGAAATAACATGATAAATAAATGTTATGTTTAAGGAACACAAGAAATATAAAATTAGGATCTCAATTGTGATCTGAGGGAGAGAGTGTGATGTAATCAACTTTTGATGAAACATATCTTTCTGTTGGAGGAATGGTAGTTCCTGCCTATTTAACCTCTGAAATTAGTTTTTCTTTTTAATTAAAAACACACACAGCCTCATGGTTTGATAACAGTAAATACACAAACACATGGAAGGCAAAGTACCTGTTTCTACTCTGAACCTTGGAATTCCTCTAAACTTAAAACATGAATTCATTTGTAGAATGAAGTTTTTTGAGATTGCATAGAACTTGTAATATCCATGATTTGAAAATGCATGTTTGCTCAAATGGGTACTATCCATGAATATTCAGCTAATCGGATACTTTCTGTTCTCATTTGGATACTCATCTCTATAATATGACTTTGTAGTGGGAGAATACATCAGAGATTGAATGAAATTAACACAATACCAGGGAGAAACTTGCCAGAGGAAATGGTTGTGTGCCTTTGCTGAGACACGGATTTGGAAGGATATATGATGTCAATGCACATCTTGCTATTTTATTTTATTATTATTATTATTGAGATGGAGTTTCACTCTTGTTACCCAGGCTGGAGTGCAATGGAGTGATCTCGGCTCACCGCAACCTCTGCCTCCTGGGTTCAGGCAATTCTCCTGCCTCAGCCTCCTGAGTAGCTGGGATTACAGGCACGTGCCACCATGCCCAGCTAATTTTTTGTATTTTTAGTAGAGACGGGGTTTCACCATGTTGACCAGGATGGTCTCGATCTCTTGACCTCATGATCCACCTGCCTCGGCTTCCCAAAGTGCTGGGATTACAGGCATGAGCCACTGCACCCGGCCCGCTATTTTATTTTAAAAGCCAAATCTTTCCTCATGAGAAAACTTGGTTTTTGTTTATTTATTTAGTTTTTGAGATAGATTCTTGCTCTGTTGCTCAGGTTAGAGTGCAGTGTTGCAATCTTGGCTCACTGCAACCTCCACCTTCCAGGTTCAAGTGATTCTCCTGCCTTAGTCTCTGGAGAATCTGGGAGTACAGGTGCCTGCCACTGCACCAGATTTTTTTTTTTTTTTTTTCCAAGTAGAGAAAGGGTCTCACCTTGTTGGCCAGGCTGATATCAAACTACTGGCCTCTCAATTGATCCTCCTGCCTCAGCCTCCCAAAGGGCTGAGATTACAGGCATGAGCCACTGTGCTCAGACTTAGGTTTCTTACTTTCTGATAGACTCCAGCAAGAATGGTTTTAGACCTAGAGTTGACACTGTTCTTCATGGAAATAGATGTATTAAGAATGGCAAATATGAAAAGTGTCTTACAATGATTAAAATATTAGAAGAGTTATGATAAAAGGCAATAGAAATTAGGAATATTAAACTGGAAGCAATGAATGCTGCTGGATAGTTGAACAACTATCTACAAAGACATGTTGGTTTATAACATAGAATGAGGACAGTAATCCCTTTTTCAACATTCTTCACATGAGTAAACACCAAGTGCATTTAACTCACCAGAGAAAGGGGAGGGGACTGATCTGTCACACTACGTAAAAGAGACAGCCATAAACATTCAGGGTCTAACAGTGATCCATTATCTCTATGTCACACAGGTGTTTCTGGTATATCCATTTGCAAGAGATTAACACACTCACCATTGAATGTTTTTAATATGAACAAGATGATCATGGACAAGATCATCTTATATAATCTTGACTAAGAACTTAACTAATGCTAGTCATGAGATATTTTCGTTGCTGAACTTAAAAAAAGAAAAAGAAATCTCATTACAAATTCTTCTAGGCACTGCATTGGAATCGAAATCAGTAGAGATTGTATACAGGACATGAACTACCTGGAAACTGACATAAAGTTTATCCAAATATTATCTTAAACCTCAGTTTCAGGGAACTTGGAAACTGAGTTGGTCACTGCTGGATGCACAGTTGTAAATACCCCTTTTGCATAAGCACATTAATGATCAAATATTAGGTTACCCTTTTGTGACATTTTCTGAGCTTTAATTTTTATTTAATTGAAAGTATGTTAGAACTACTGTAACATTTAGAAGCATGACTCTGGGAAGGCCACGCATTCTGTCTTCTTAAATACATATTTATCCAGCAGGCTAACATTTTAAGAGACAACTATGCCAGCTGTTAACAAGATTTTATGGATTTAATGTTGACACATGAAAAGTATAATTTATGCTTTATCAATTGTTGACAAGGAAACCATTAACAAGAAATCAAGTCAATTGTGCTTTTTCAATTAAAAAGATGTACCTTTCGTAAAGTATCTGTTCATATCCTTTGCCCACTTTTGAATGGGCTTGTTTGTTTTTTTCCTGTAAATATGTTTGAGTTCTTTGTAAATTCTGGATATCAGCCCTTTGTCAGATGGGTAAACTGCAAAAATTTTTTCCCATTCTGTTGGTTGCCGATCCACTCTAGTGACTGTTTCTTTTGCCCTGCAGAAGCTGTGGAGTTTCATTAGGTCCCATTTGTCTATTTTGGCTTTTGTTGCCAATGCTTTTGGTGTTTTGTTCATGAAGTCCTTGCCTACTCCTATGTCCTGGATAGTTTTGCCTAGATAGAAATAGAAATTCCATTTGACCCAGCAATCCCATTACTGGGTATATATCCAAAAGACTATAAATCCTTCTACTATAAGGACACATGTACACGAATGTTCATTGCAGCACTGTTTACAATAGCAAAGACCTGGAATCAACCCAAATGCCCATTGATAATAGACTGGTTTGGAAAAATGTGGCACATATACACCATGGAATGTTATGCAGCAATCAGAAATGATGAGTTTGTGTCGTTTGTAGGGACATGGATGAATCTGGAAAACATCATCCTCAGCAAACTGACACAAGAACAGAAAATGAAACACCGCATATTCTCACTCATAGGTGGGTGATGAAAAATGAGAACACATGGACACAGAAAGGGGAGTACTAAACACTGGGGTCTATTGGGGGGAAAGGGGAGGGCCAGTGGGAGGGGGAGGTGGGGAGGGATAGCCTGGGGAGAAAAGCCAAATGTGGGTGAAGGGGAGAAGAAAAGAAAGCACACTGCCATGTGTGTACCTACGCAACTGTCTTGCATGCTCTGCTCATGTACCCCAAAACCTATAATCCAATAAAAAATTAAAAAAAAATAATAATAAATAAATAAATAACTTCAAAAAAAAAAAAAAAAGATGTACCACAGCATACAATTTAACCAGATATTTATTTCCTCCTAGCAACATGGGATTTACCTTTTAAAAATAAATAACAATAAACAAACAAAAAAAATTTGAAGTCCTCCAACATTTCTCCCTTCCTTCATACTGACTGATGAATAATCATGGAAAAATATTCAGCTCTAACTTGATGCTTCTGACACCTTTTTGTGTTCTAGTTGTGAAGTTAGGGATGTAATTCCTAACAGTTTTCTCATTACTGGCCATGATATTTTAAAAATTAGACTCAATAGCTGCACCGTAATTCCACTAACATTTACTTAGTTGCTTAAATTTGGGGAGAAGTTTCAAAGTAACTTAATTCTTTCACCTATACCTGAGATAGGTGTCAATATTCCTATTTGACAGAGGAGATTAACGCACTTGTAATATCACTAATACATCACGAGCAAATCAGGATTTGATCCTAGATTCTTTACCTTCAAGTCCAATGTTTTTCCATTGTACATAATCATGAACTTTTTAATGATAAGAAGAGGGTGGGGTGGGTGTGTGCTTGTGTGTATTTATCAGTTTTCAGGGAACTCTAGTGAACCAGCATGTCTTTCAACTATATACTTTGACATCTTGTGTAGTGGAAATACAATACTGCACATAGGTCTGTCTCTGTATATCTTAATTACATAGCTCACAGTATATCTTAATAGTTACATTGAATGGCCAGATACCTTAAGTGTGACTTTGTTGATTCTGTTGCTAGTCAGCTTAGTTGTTGAGAATAGTTTTTCCTAGAAACAAACATTGAAGGTCCAGTACAGTGGCTCATGCCTGTATTCCAGAACTTTGGAAGGCTGAGGCAGGCAGATCACTTGAGGTCAGGAGTTCAAGACCAGCCTGGCTAATATGGTGAATCCCCGTCTCCATTAAAAATATAAAAATTGGCTGGGTGTGGTGGTGCACACCTGTAATCCCAGCTACTTAGGAGTCCAAGGCAGGAGAATTGCTTGAACCCAGGAGGCACAGGTTGCAGTGAACTGAGATCATGCCATTGAATTCCAGCCTGGGTGACAGAGCAAGACCTCATCTCAAAAGAAACAAACACTGAACACTGGACAACATTTGTCTCACCATGTTCCAGATGCATAGTCCAGACATACGGGATTGTGTCTCTAGCCCCAGATGAGTATCTTATAAATACGTGTTATGTAAAAATGTGAGGAGAGAGAGAAAGATTAAGAGATCACTCCAAGAGCAAATTAGCTCAATATAAGAAAGGAACGCTCAGAGTTTAGGAGTTTCTGACAACCACAAGTCCAGAGTTGCAGGTTTCTAGAAGCGCTTTGTTGAAGGTTTTCTCTCAAACATGGAATCACCCCAGCATGTTTAAATTTATCTGCAATTTTAATAATTTTATTCACTTTTCATTTTAGTATCATATACTGTATGTTCTGACATAAACATTCTTTTTTTAAAAATTGCATGTTTTTCTATACAATATGACATACTGCATAATTTTGAAATTCTGTTCTCTACTGTTTCAAATTCAGAATCTAGAAAAGTGCCTGGAACACAGTAAACACTCCATAACTAGTTGTTAACTTGATTGTGGCAATGAAAAAGAGGACGAACAATGATTCTGGCATAGGGCAGTATTATAGACTGAAAAACTTTTACATCATCTTATTCTGAATTATGAACATTGTCACTGAAGTGTCTATAGTTCATCACCAATTTTTATTTCATAAATTTAATGCCATAGGTCAGAATTGCTTTTCTTTCATCTATTTTTGTTCTCAAATATGTTGAGAAAACTGTCAAAAGCAGTTCAAAAGGAAGGGGAAAATAGCCTGGTGAGGCTGCGAATAAAATTTTCCTTATTCATGTGATCTCTTTTATTAAAAAGGTCTCCCAAGCTTGGTTCCCTAAGCCAGGCTTAATTAAAGTTATTTGCTCTTAGCTTAGACTATGAATTGCCCCTACTCACTTCAAGGTGGAGTCTACCACTGACAGCAGAGTTGAAATCTAGGGGCTTTATTTTCCAAAGAATTTGTTCCTATGTCCTCAAATAAATTGCTTTAATTAAAATAACTTAGTGACCTTTTCTTTGCTCTCTTGGCTACAGAAATTTTCCACAACCCTCAGATTTGCCCTTGGATTGTTAAAAATACTGCACTGAAAAAGTGCCTTTTGTTCTCCTAGAAATATCTTTTTTGCAAATACCTCTTCTTTCTTTTTATGATGACTGTCTATGTTAGAGAAAATATTTGATTGATAAATGTTAACTCTACAGACGTAACATATTTCAAGCCGGGACAAAAGCCAAGTTCTTCTACATTTGAATCTTCTGGGTCTCACAAAATGATGTAGACTTAGTGGGTCTCAAAACATACATGATGAAATAAATAAGCAATTATATGATCACTTATTTACAAGACTTAGGATGATTTGAAATCACTGCAATATAGCAAAACTGCATTAACACATACAATTTTAAATGAACAGTTCTTTCAGTATAAGAGATATCATGACTACTCAAAATAACCAGGATGGCTAGATTTAGCAAGGACTTATGTGTTTCTACAATCGAAAGCATTTATCGAACTACATAATTGGCGAGCCGGTGTGCTTGGTGTGCAATGGAGCAGTGAACAAAACAGATAGTGTCTCCCTTTAGCACTTGCATGTTCTCATGGGATAAATCGATTTTAATTTGAATATCACATATAAACAAAATATATATAGCTGTGGTAAACTATGTGAAAGAAAGTTTTATAACCACAGAACTCAATTCAAACTAGAAGTACATGGAGGTAGAAGGGAAACAATATATACATACATATGTTATACATAAATAAATTTACATATATATTATAGTATATATGTATATAGTATATATGTATATATTTTATATAGTTATATATGTATATATTTATATATATATAATATAGTTATATATGTATATATTTTTATATATATTATAGTTATATAAATATATATGTATATATTTTTATATATATAATAGTTATATATTTATAGAATATATATGTGTGTGCGTGTACATATATATATAGCATATGTATGTGTGCACATATATATACACACACACACTACATATATATAGAAATAGTCACTCTGTTGCCCAGGCTGTAGCACAGTGGTGTGATCTGGGCTTGCTGCAACCTCAGTCTCCTGGATTCAACCAGTTCTCCTGCCTCGGCCTTCCAAGTACCTGGGACTGCAGGTGCCCACCACCATGCCAGGATAATTTTCGTATTTTTAGTAGAGATAGGGTTTTACCATGTTGGCCAGAGTGGTGTTGAACTCTTGACCTCAGGTGATCTGCTTGCCTGGGTCTCAGAAAGTGCTGAAATTACAGGCATAAGCCACCATAACCAGCCCTTCTCTTGAATTTCTTATGGCAGTTCTAAATGTCTTCTCTGGAATTTCTACTGTATTTGTCTAATTAGATACATTAAGGAGCTTTTGGGATAAGGAAATAGAGTCACACTGGAGGCACAAAAGAGTGGAATAATCAAGAATTATGACAAAATAGGTTTCTACAGAAAAATAAAAATGACATTTTCAGTTGGGGCCTCTTTGACTACCCTACATGAAAAAGCCACCTCTCTGCATGAATGTATCTCATTGTTCTGCCATTTTTCTTCATAAAATATATACACTTTTGTTTGTTTGCTGTCTTCCTGTTCACTAAGCCCAAGGAAGATTACAACTTTGTCATCCTGTTTACTCATTGATGGTATCTAGAAAAAAGCCTATGCTTACAGCCCACTCAATAAATAACTGTTGAATGATTAGATGATTATTGAAATAAACTTCAGAAGTGACCCAAGAGTTTTCTGTCCATTTGTACAAACCTCACAGGACTCGATCTTAATATAACTAGAGTTGCCATATTTTGTCAGATTAAAGTCTGTGTTTACCAATCTGGTACCTGGACAAAAGGATGAGAGAGGAGAAAATGCCACTGTTTCTTGAGTTACCTGATAGGGGTATCTAGCTGATGTACTGAATGTGGGTGTCTTGGACAACAGAGAAAACACTGGATGGCAAGTATATCAGTCCATTCTCACACTGTTATGAAGAAATACCAGGAACTGGGTAATTTATAAAGAAAAAGAGGTTTAATAGACTCACAGTTCCATAGAGCTTGGCAGAAGATGAAGTAGGAACAAAGGCAGGTCTTACATGGTGGCAGCCAAGAGAGCATGTGAAGGGGAACTGCTCTTTATAAAACTATCAGATCTTGTGAGACTTATTCACAATCACAAGAACAGCACCAGAAGAACCTGCCCCCATGATTTAATTACCCCCCACAGGGTCCCTTTCACAATACATGGGTATTATGGCAGCTACAATTCAAGTGAGATTTGAGTGGGGACAGCAAGTATAGGTAATAGTTGAAAAACAAATTAACTTTTTAATCTTCCTCTTCTAAATTAGAAAAGTTTAATTGGACTCATAGGACGTCACATTCTTGAAAATCTCTCATTCTTCCTTTTTTCTTCAGTCTCTACCTTTCTACAACAAATTAAAATAAATGGGTACATTTCAGAATATTCAGAATATTTTAGGTATGGTAGGCAACAGGCTCAAGTAGTACAGTTTAAAAGGCAATGATCAGTCACATACATTTGCATACACTTCAGACTAAACTTTTCCAAATATATGATTTTTAAAAAATATTTTAAAGACATGTTTCACAACTTCTAAATTTACCTGTTTAACACTCAATATGTATCTATGGATTGAGGGAGTGACTTTGAGATTCATTACGCAATCTTAGTAAATTCAAAATCATTTCTAATATAAGGAACATCTTTATTTTCCCATCTTTTAGCTGACATTTACTAAAATAGAGCACTTTGAGATTCAGCTAATATTTTTAATATATTTTTCAGGAAAAAAGAAAGTTTACATTATTTAATATGAAAAGAGATGTTATTTGCACATATAGTAGATGTTTTTTCTTTATATAAATTAATATTCCTAAAACATAGTATGATATATAGGATATGTGGTATTTATGTCTAAGTTTCATGGAGTAATAATTAAACCACTATTTCTAATTTTTATAGTTCCTCTAAAACACATATATACTCAGCCTGAACACTATTCACACTCTAGGTAAGATATTAGCCACATTGGAAGGCTCTCCTATAAATGATGAGATGTTTACCAGCACAACTGGCCTCTACCCATTAGATACAAGTTGGGTCTAACTCTTAAGTTGTGACAAACAGAAAGATATCCAGAGATTGCCAAATGTCCCTTGGCGGCGGGGGAAAAATTATCCCAGGTTGAACACCACTGCAATATAAAAATGTTTCTCACAGTTCCAGAGACAGAGAATTTAAATTTGAAGATCTCTGGTCCTTCTCAAAATTTATCAAATCAGAATCTCTAAGGATTCTGGGAATCTAAATTTTCACATGCATGCTTGATGTATACTGAGGAAATTGTAAGTTTAATACGCAAATACACCATGAGATAATCACAAAATGAAGCTCATTCCTGAGGAAGAGTGAAGACAGTGATCCTATGAGTTTAACATTATTTTTGTGATTTGCAGATGCACTGAGTAGTAATAAAAAACATACTTGCAACCAAAAGGAAGGTTTTATCAGATCTGTAGTAGGTAATTAATACCACACTGCATAAGAATTGGATTGCTAAGTGAAATGCCATTATTTCTATAGTTTTGGGCACATCTTGTGTCTAAACACTTAGTGAATAGTAGTAAACGTTAGTCTTTTCTTCCTTCCCTTTCTAAGCATTTCTATTTTGGAAAAAAAAAAAAATGGAAAGAGAAAACTCCCGTGCCTGTTTCATAAGAAAGCAATTAGAAGGAGCTTGTGATAATGCTTTGGAAAACACAAATGTTACTTATGCTAATAGGCCATTATTATTATCTATGGGATTTTTTTTAAGAAAATAGTCAAATTCCTGTTCTTCCTCTTTCCTTATGAGCTGCCTCCACACATAGTCCAGCTGTGGCATATGGTCAATTCTTGATTGTCTGTGAATGGATTAGTTGCCTTGTCAATTACCCGTGTGCACTGGGGGCTGACTCATTATCTAGCTGAACAGCTGCTAACACATCTGTCTTCTCCCACTCACATGGGATCCCCACAGAGGCATTCCCCTTTTACCAGCTCATACAACTATGCTCGTTTGCATTTTTCTCTGAAATAACCCAGCCTAACAGAGCTGCAGCCTAAGGGTTTGTGGGGGAAGGAAGTAGAAAGGAAAGAAGTCATCAAACACATTTCCAAATTTTATCTACTCTTTGTGAAGAGTCCCATAGATATTGGCCTCCTATCTACTACACAAGTAGATAATTTTTGTTTGACAAATGGTGTTTGCTCTATCAGCATATTTTTGTCTCCTGAAGTAGGATCAAGAGTTACATGGCAAAATAAAAGAAAGATAGTTATAAGAATTTCAGAAAAGTACAGGAAAGAGATTGATACTTTATATAATGTATGGTGGTAACTTTCAAACATATTCATAAACTCTTCAACCTTCCTCCCATTAAAAGTTGAGGGACATAAGCCTTCTCTTTGATTCCGGCTGATGTTAGTAAATAGTCTACTAGCTAAGTATGGCCACAGCATCATTACATGACTATCAAGTATAGATCATAAAGGTGATAGAGCTTCTGATTGATTTTTTAGAAAACTCAAACTAGAGAACTGAGCCACCATGGAATAAGTCTGACTGCCCTGAAGCCATGATACTATGAAGAAGCCTGAACTAGTTATGCTGAGACATCACATGGAGAATAACTGGGAAAACATGAAGAGACAGGGATCAGTCAGTCCCCATATGCTCCAGTCCCTTGCTGTTCCACCTTCAGCATCCATCTCACTGCAGCCCATAACCAGAACCACCAGCCTGAGCTGTCTCAAATTCCTGACCTACAGAAAATGTGAAAGATGCTACCATGATTATTGAAATCCTAAAGCATTAGGTTTGGGGGTAATTTGCAGTAGAGAGCTGATACGTCCTCTAATGTATCAACTTATACCCTGTTTGTTTGTTGTTGGTGGTGGGGTGTGTGTGTGTGTGTGTGTGTGTGTGTGTGTGTGTCTGTGTTTAAGAATTAGATTCTTCTCTGGCAGGAAAATGTAAAGGCCCAGTAATATAGGCATCTCTCTTTTATTTAACAAGCACATGTTATGTAAGACTCTTTTCCAGACAAAGCTAATTTGTAGTTAAGCACACTGTACATCCTGGACTGCTAGAATACATAAAGTACAGGATGGAGACAGGTGTTGGGGTGAATAACCAAGTAAGTAAATAAGGAGAATACAAATAGTGAAATGTGCTGATGCAGATAAAATATATAACAAGGTTTTATGCCAGGCAACTGTGACCTAATCGGAGAAGAGAGGCAAAAAGGCGAGTGGCTGGACTTTATTTCCCAACTCTCCAATGTAATATCTTGATATCTCTTGGGTATATACCATGTCAAAACTCAGCAACGTGACAGAACATGAAACACAGCTATAGGTAAAATCCATCATATAAATTGTGATGGCTTTAAGCTTCTTTGGGCTCTGGGGTCCTAGGTTTTTAAGCAAAAGTTTAACCAATTAGAAAACTGAAACCAACAACAAAAAATGAGAGAGTAAACTCATTATCAGATAAGATTTGGACCCCAGTTTCCAACCATTTGTTCATTGCTTTGCCTCAAGATTGAGACAAAAAGGGTCATTGACTTATTGGTGCTTTTGAGATATCTGCATTTGTGTTCCTTCTCATTAGTGTCTAGCAGCAAAAGCTTATTTTATTTTATACATAATAAATTCAATGAATCTCTACTATTCCAAACTGTGAGGGAAGGCAAAAAAAAAAAAAAAAAAAAAAAAAAAAAAAAAAAAAAAAGCTTTGCCCTTCAAACATTTATACTGTGTAAAAGCCTATTGTCCAAAAAACCTACTTATGTATTCTACAGGAGTTTATTAAACACCAATTTAGGGACTTATTACTAGGTGCTATAAGAGACAGCAAATAGTATCAGATAGTGTCACTAATGTCAGACTATATCTTTTCTTTCTTGTGGAAAGGATTAAGATAGTGTATCACATAATTTCATTCCAGATCACTTTCCCATCACATAAGCATTTGCAGTTGTAGTGTAACCATTTTCAAAGTTGTACTTTGAACTTGTACTCATATCTTTTCTGATTTTTTGAAACTTTTTTCTATTGCAATACTTTTTTTATTTTTGTTACTATTATTCCTATTAACAGTGTTAAAGATTTTTTTTTTTTTTTTTCTTTTGAGACGGAGTTTCGCTCGTTACCCAAGCTGGAGTGCAATGGCGCGATCTCAGCTCACTGCAACTTCCGCCTCCTGGGTTCAGGCAATTCTCCCGCCTCAGCCTCCTGAGTAGCTGGGACTACAGATACGCGCCACCATGCCCAGGTAATTTTTTGTATTTTTAGTAGAGACGGGGTTTCACCATGTTGACCAGGATGGTCTCGATCTCTTGACCTCGTGATCCACCCGCCTCGGCCTCCCAAAGTGCTGGGATTACAGGAGTGAGCCACCGCGCCTGGCAAAGATGATTTTTATCTATACACATCTGCAACCTTTATAGGACTTAAGAAGTGTTGTAGGTTATGGGTAATGTCATAGACTCTGGATGCAAAAATGCATGCTAAATGAATCTACGACTATTTGACCCTATGTACAGTTTTACACCCTATGCCTACGTTTTAGGGTCTGTAAAGTAGGACTAGTAATACTTCTTACCTTATGTTGCTCCTTTAAGAAGTAAACCAAAAGCGCTCAGCATGGTATATTGTATATATTTAACACTCAACAAAAATATTTTCATAAAATTACAACTTTATTTTATTTTGCTCAAAAAACCTCGTTTGGATAAATGTAGTTTTCTTATCCCATTCTGTCGAAGATGAAAGTTGAGACATTACATTGTTTGACTATGGTCACCTAGTAGTTGAATAGTTGGTATTCAAGTCTCAAACTTCTGAATTAATACCCAGATGTGATTCTATAGTTCTTAAGATTTTTCTAAAAAAATTTTCATCTTACTTAGTTCTATGATTAGAATTTAGGATCGATTGATTTTTCTTCTCTTTCACTCATTTCTCATATCAATGCAATAAGGCTTCTTAGTTCTTACTCCAAAATATATTATAAAACTATTCCCCATCTATGTTCCTGGATACCATTTGGTCCATGCCATTATCATGTCACAAGTGGATGGCAGCAAGAGTCAGCTTAATCATCCCATGTTGGCCTCCCATCCTCCTTTTCCAAGTATAGCACAGTACAAATCCCTTTTGGTGGTCTATCAGGGCTGACACAACATTGCTCTGCCTACTCCTCCTCTTCATCTCTCACGACCCCTTTCTCTGAGTCAGTAGCCTCAGATTCTTTGGCCTTCTGTCCAGTCATCTTAGGAGCTTCATCTGCCTATTCCCTGTCTGAAATGATCTTTGCTCCCAAAGCAATTCTTTTCATGACTAGATCCTACCTAAAACTCAGAAATAGACTTAAAATCATCTCTAGCATGGGGCTGTTCCTGTCCATGATTAGAAAATCCAAATGATTCTCTTCCCCCTGCAGCTTCATGCTTCTGTTTTACTTCATTTATAACACATTCTACTGTAGAAAATTACCTCTTTTGATCACTTGGCTAATTATTTATTATCCCTTTTCTTCTTCAACTAAAATATAAGTGCTAGAAAATTCATATACCTTGTTCATTACTGAATGCTCATTATGCAGAAAAATGTGAGGCACAGAATAGGCTTCCAATTAATACTTCCAGGATAATGAATTAACTACACTCTATGAAGTTTTGTTCAACTTAAGAGTTCACATAAAAGTACACATGTTCTAGCAAAGTTGGCATTTCCAAGGAATAGGATATCCATTTAAATATCTCTCACAATAAAGGCAGAAGGTAAATGGAGAGAAAAAGGCATTAGCAGAATATTAGTATATTAGTAATAACAATAGATTTAATGTTTAATAATTACTGAAATACGTTTAAGGAAAATTTACATATAGCCTATCATTTAATTGTTTCAACAAAGTTAGAGGCAGATGTTACTGTTCCCATTTTATAGACCAAAAAAAAAAAAAAGAAAGAAATTGAGGCCCAAAAAACTATGTCCCAAAGTCATCCTCTCCCCAAGTGATAGAGAAAATATTTGCAGCTAGATGAATCTGTCTCCAAAGACATTATTTGTAAAGACTCTTCCATAGAGCAGTCTGCTTTATTCTCACTGCCCGTTTTCAATGACAAAATAATCTTGCTAATTCCATCAAGAAAAAAACTGCTACCCCATTCATCGACAATACATCTGCTTTTGAAAACTGGCACTAATGGTTCTCAATCAAAACTTACTAAAGACCTTATTATCCTTACAGTTTTAAAGTCCAGCACAGTCACTGAAAAATTTAAGTTTTGTTTTTGATAAGGCCTCATCTGAGGGAATACAAAGACAAACTGAAAGCAAATGTCTCAACACTGATCACTCCACATTCAGAAACTCCAACGGGAACACAGGGACCTGCGTGTAAGCTCTGGTGTGTGGATCTTTTCAGCGCTTGCTGGTGAGCAGGACAAATGAAAGCGGCCTTGCGAGGCTGAACACCCATAATTGGGGTCAGAACACTGGATTTATTACGTTTTCCATTCACCAAAAGGCCTTTTCTTATGGTTCTATTTCATTTCCAGTTTCTTGTATTTTACACATTGAGTGAAATGCAAATGCGACATTTTAACTTCCAGAGGGACATTGAAACTGAACAGCTCTGTGCAGAGAGTATTTGGTATGGATTGGTGGGGTAGTGAGAAGAGAAAAGGTTATTACATCCAAAGGAAATTTAACTGAAGAGGAGGAAGGGAAATAAAAGATAGACTAAGTGACTCATATAAATGGGAAAACAGAATGACAGCAGAAGTGTACTGAAAATAAATCTGTTCCCTCGTTAAATTGTTTGAAAAAAATCTTTATTGGGAAAGTCTAAGAATTTTACATTAGCCAGGAAAATATAGATCATCTCTTCCTGGGTTGATTGATTAGAGGAAGAGGGTTTGTGGGGAAGAAATTCCAATCTCTTTTTATAAATAATATTTTAATTCTCTGCTACTTATTTACCAAGATCTTAAAAATATTATATTTTGGGGAGGTGGAGCTTGAATCTTATCACAGATTATAAATGGAAAATATATGCATTCATTTATATTTATGTTTATAGAAAATATCTGAGATTATATAACCCAAAATAGTAGGTAAGTAGTAGCAAAATACTACTGGGGCAGAAAAGAAATGGCAACAAAAAAAACCACAATAAATCTCTGATGAAGGTAAAGAATCCAGAAAGTCTAGTGAATTATTCAGTAACCATCGTGGAAGGTGACAGCTAAGGAACAGGTCAACAGAAGGGGAGGGTAGGACTCTCTGGTTGGGGGAGTTCCTATAGATGGAAATCTGGGTCAACAGTCAATGCAGCATGTCAATCTATATTTAATTGAGGAGATAAAAAGCCACTCACAAAGATGTCTCCTATTCTCTTTCTCAGAATTCCTAATGAAATACTCATATGTATCCATTGTCCAACTATGAACCTTAACGATATATTCACATTTTTGCACAGGCTTTGATTTTCTCTCTATCCCTCCTTCCCCATCCACCATCATCTCCCCACTAACTCCTGCTATTGGGGGTAGTAAGAAGAATCAGCTAGATTAAGGTTATGGGCATTCTTTTTCAAGAAGTAGTCTCTGCCTTTTTGTTCTTGGGCCCTATGCAGCTCTGAGACATGAGGACCATTAAAAAGACATAATGGAGAACATTTGTGAGGGTTTAAAGTTCAAAAGCAACATACTGACATTAGGACAGTCTCCCATGGTGTGGTGGTCTTCTTGCTTCCCTGTAAAAGAAAGTGCAGGAACAGCAAAAATCAAGAAAGCTCCAGCTATGTTCTTCTCCAACAGACTCTCAAAGGATGCTGCTAATAGTGTTCAGCAAACATCTGGACATGGTGCATCATAGCTGAAGCATGGCCCAGGTGTCTCTGCATAAATATCACTTGTGTCATGCACTGCTCAAGGGCCAGGCTCTTGTTCCCCTTGTTGTATATCCCAATAGAGAGTGTAATCTTGGGTCACAGAATATGTGACACTCTTCCTTGAAATACTTCCAGCTGCTGGTGTAATTGTTTTTGTTGGGATTATCAATTCAAAACGGCACAATCCAGCTTCAAAGTCATTGTTGTAGCCTTCTATACTATCTATCATTAACTCCTTATGTATATGATTTTCTTCTTCTAGGAAAAAGAAATCTAAGTCCATCATCTCATTCTCTTTCAACTGACATCTCAGAAGTTTCTAATGTTTTTCCTGGAGAAATAAAAAAGGAGTCAGGTAAAGGGCAGAGATCTTGTTAAATTTGATCCTTTACAAGAAGTTATGTTATCCTAATCACTTAAGTATATAACATATATAAGACCTTAGACCCCAGTGTGCTATAAGGAAATGAATTACAGCAATGGCTGGCAAGTGCCTAACACATATGACCATCTCGATGATTTTGTTAAAACTTTCTCAGGTCAAGCTGGCAGTAGTGGCTCATGTCTGTAATCCCAGCACTCTGGGAGGCCAAGGTGAGTGGAGCACTTGAGGTCAAGAGTTCAAGACCAGCATGGGCAACATGGTGAAATCCAATTTCTACTAAAAATACAAAAAAAAAATTAGCCAAGTGTGATGGCATGAACGCACCTGTAGTCCCAGGTACCTGGAAGGTTGAGGTACAAGAGAATTGCTTGAACCCAGGAGATGGAGCTTGCAGTGAGCTGAGATCTCACTACTGCACTTTAGCCTGGATGACAGAGTGAGACCCTGCCTCAAATAAATAAATAGGTCAGAGACCTGGCTTCACTCATTCACTGCGGGACATCAGGTGAGTCATTTCTCAGTTTGTTCTCTTATAAAATTAGACTAATAATTATTCTTTGTAATTCATAGGATGGTTTTGAAGATAAAAACTTAAAGAAACTTACAAACATAAATTACTATGAAAATTGGCATAGTCATTTTTGCAGGTCAAGTTGTCAGGTGTTATGAAGCTACCCTGGGTAAGTCGAAAATTCTCCTGTGCTGGAGCAGTGCTGTGGTTCTCAGTAGAATTTCACTACATTCTTTTGCTTTTATTATAATTTTAGGTTTCCACTGGTTCCTTCCACTTCTTTTAAACCTCTGAATCTGCTCAGACTCATTCACCTTTCATCCTCAAAAGTCAATAAAGTATAATTATTAACTCCAAATCTAAGCTAGCACCACTGATGAGCTGTCCACTCTTGCCATCATACAATAATACCTTTTACCTTCTGAGCTCAACATTTCTCTGTTGTCTCTAGATTTCTGTTGATATTTACTTTTAATCTCTTCAATGTGGTCATTTTATAGATTTCCCCTCAATTTTTAAGTTATTTTACTTTTCTTTCTTCTCTGCCTTCTGGTATCCTGGTTTGCTGTGATGAGAACTATTCTGTTCCAACCACAGACACTGAAGAAATCCATCCAGGCAAAAGTCAAACTATAGCCACTCAAAATGTGGGAGACAAAACAGCCCACTTTACTTCTCTGCTTCTAGCTTTTTCATTCACGCGTCCTTATGTACTAGTTGAATGAGCATGGGAAAGTTAATCTGAGTCTCAGTTTCCTCATGTCAAAAATAGGAATAATACTACCTGTCATCATGTGGATTACAGTAGAAAATGCATATGCGTAGCAGTTAGAATAGTATCTGACTTATAGCACATGAGCAATATATCTTAGCTATTTTTAACTCATTCTTAGGTTTAAATTTTTAAGTTAGCTGATTTCTATTTTATGAACTAGTCTGTTATTTGGCTGTTATTATGAATCAAAAAGACAAAAATAGCAAAAGGGCCGGTTTCTCTTGGTATGCCAGGGCTTGTGCTTATTCATTTTATATAGATTTGGAGAATTCTAATGACCTACCTCTGTGACCGGTACAAGACTGGTGGTAAAAGTGGTCACTGTCCAGGTGTTTTTTTCATGAGCAGTGAGCTCCAGTAATTTCACATTTCTGACCTCTTTATCTTCCTCATTCAATGTTTCCCAGGGGTGGAGGAACTACTTAGTTTGATTGATGTGTTTAGATGGAGAACTACAGGGCATACATTGCCTAGTCACTTTTGCTACCTGTCTCCTGAGAGCTACTCTCAGCCCTGCTCACATAGAATGTCTTCTGTTTTTCTGTGCCCTGCAAAATCTCTACAGGCTCAGGTACTCACATGGGAGGTTTGCAGTTTAGCAGCACTTATTCTTACTAAGTTGGTAAGTCTGACTACTTCTGGGTTTCAATATTAGAAAGTCCACATTCTGACGATGTGTAATACTGTGAGTTTTAGGATATAAAACTGATTTTTCAGTTCTCTATTACTGTGTTAGGACTACCAAAACAAAATGTCACAGATGGGGTGCTTTAAACAATAGAAATGTATTTTCTCACATTCTGGAGGCCAGAAGTTCAAGATCAATGTAAAAGGCATGTTTTCTTTCTCCTTGGGCCTCACTCCCTGACTCACAGATGACACTTTTCTCATTGTGTCCTCACGTGGCCTTTTCTCTGTGCATGGATATCCTTGGTGTCTCTTCCTCTTCTTACAAAACATACCAGCCATCCTGAATAAGGTCTCTACTCTTATAACTTCATTTGACCTTAATTATCTCTGTCCCCCTACCCGCAAACACAGTCACATTCTAAGGCACCCAGAGGGCTTTAACATAGGAATTTCGCAGGGACGGAATTCAGTTCATAACCAGTTGAGACTGGCCTTTCTCCCAGTTGTTTCCAAACCTTATGTTTAGGTAGGAGAATACAGGTAAGTCATTGTGGGAACCTCAATAGATTATAGCAGTGGTTTTAAACCTTATTTTATTAACTCCCTATGGAGCCTTTTTAGATATTGGCTTTCCCTAATCAAAACCCCTTCCCATCAAATCATAAGAGTGCACAGATACCTGTTTATGCACTGTGGCCCCTTGGAGGCTCATAAGCCATTCTAATCTCTGAGATGCTTTCACTCTGAGTACCAGTTATGCCCTTCTGGGGTGGTCTTGCATGCAATAAGGATTAAATGAAAGCAGAAACAGAAGTCAGCAAGTAAGCAATCTGAGCCATGGCAGAGCTCCTCAGCTTCTTCCAAAGCAGTACTGTGAGCCTTCAGCTCCAGGAACCTCAGAAAGGGAGGGTCCACACTCGATCTGTAGAACCCTCTTCTAAAAAGTAAGCATGTGTTTCTACCTCTTTATCCTTAATATATCACCATAGTTCAAGGGAATATTTGGGGTTGGTAGTCGGGCTTAAAATATAGACTAGGTGGCATATATAATATATGCATTTTATATAGTCTGGGTAAATGTGAGGTTCTTCAAAGTAACATGTCATTATCTTCTAGAATAGTTGAAACTAAGGCATGAAATACTCGTTTGATTCTCACTTGAGAGAGAGAGAGCCCATGTGAATTAGAATACTGTCAACAGAAAATGAAACAAAGGGGCTTTCAGATATGAGCACCCAATCAAAAGTTCCCGAGACAGGGATCCAAAATTGTAGATACTGATATGCTATTGGACTGCTTTTCATGTGGACAACCCTGAATATGTGCGGCACAGACTTATTTATTCAGTAAAAGCTAATGGATAACACTCCAGGCAATAACAGAAAAAGGTAATAAGATAACAGAAGATTAACAACAACAAACCTTTGAGAGCATTTCTATGCTAGGCTGGGGGCCAAACATAATCTCATTTAATAGTCACAACGACCCAAGGAGGCAGTTGCTATCATCACTCTCAGTCTGCAGATGAATCACAAGGAAGTTTAACAAGGTAAGAAGCTTGTTAGATGTCAAACTAAAGTCTATCTGATTACAGAGTCTGCATATTTTACCATTCACCATCCTGGCTGCTACCTGCTTCCAACTCCTGGGTAGAGATAATAAAACTAATCTTCACAATGCCAACACTACTCTTCTCAGAGTTTGCCTTTTTTATACGGTTAGAGGGCTCTCTCTGAGAGTTATCAGCTATTTATATTGTCATATGAAAGGAGAAGACATGGGCGATTTGTAGAGGAATTATTTACAGTGGCAGATCGGCAGCAGCGTAATCTGTATCACCAATAAAATCACAGTGCCCTCACAATGTCCACCCTGCTGAAGTAAGTATCACAGGCTGAAGTAAGTATTCCTACCTTACAAATGAGGACACCAAGGACTAGAGAATTCAGTGATTTATCTAAAGTTCTATATTCGGATAGAAGCATCAAAGAGAACTATACCTTCTGACTAAGTTTCCTGCCAGACCCACTACTTCACAGTTCCTCCCAAGCACGGCAGTTATCGTGACCTTCCCTCTGTCCCACTGTTTCCCTTCATACCCGTCTTCCCTTTCCCTTCCACACCACCACTGTGATTTTGAAGTTTTAGGTCATTTGGAGGAGGTCAACTTCTCCAGCAACCAGACAGTCTCTTGCTAAACAAGTCTGCAGTACATAAGGCATAGGAAGGATTTACATCTTTGACTCTCTTCCAGCAGATATTACTTATCTTGAACTGCCAGCAGAGCCTCGTCTCTATGATGTGTGTGACAGTGAAGAATAGCTTTTTGCTGCATTGCCAGGCTTGCTTGGGTAAAAGAAATTAGTAGTCATTGTTTGATGGAATGAATATTCAGGAACATCTCTGGGAAATCTGGGAAATCTTGGCAAGAATGGTAAGGTGTGAGACCTAGTCTTAGAGGCTAGGAAAATAATCCTCAATTCACTGAGCCCTTGCAATGATTTTGTAGAGACTTGGCAAGGAAGCAAAATATATATATATATGAGAGATAGATTATTCAACCTTCCTTAAGCCCCCTGTAGGCCATGTCTTTCCCAGTAAAACTGCTCTTGAATTACATATGTGAAAAAAGTTTGTTTATAACCTCATCCTTAAAAACCTAGCATCAATTGTGTCTCAACATAATCCTAAGCAGTGGTCATTATAGATAGTGGCTGGACATATATCCTAGTAGTGACTTGCATATATAAAAGAGTCAACAAATAATTTTTATTAATCGTATGCCCATTTCATTTATATTTATTTTTTCTAAAGCATAGTACCTCTTGAGTGATATGAGAGAAATCTGCATTTTATAGTATGCCTGCAGTACAATGACGTCTAGTTTTCAGACTTATCTTCACAGTCCTTAGCACAGAACAGAAAGATATTAATGAACCTATTTTCCAACTAATTCCTGAGAAATATCTGGAAATTTTCAGATTTTATAGTTAAAATTATTAAATTTGAGAGATATCTGGTTGATTCTGCAGAATTAGTTGAAATCAAGTCAAAATATACTTTTTCTCACAAATTTGATGTGTTTGAACTAGATTCTCTCAGTTTATTGCAGTATTTTCCTAACAGTAACAAAATATGTTTTAAACTTGTACTTATGTCAGTTTAATATTATTGGATCATGTGCAAAAGAGATTATTTTGTGCTTTTCCATTTTAACAGAGCAGTTGACCTCTGAATCCAGAATCTTATTTCAGCTTTAAAATTCCTCAGAATGAGATATAAGGTGGTGACAAACGTTAGTTCAAAATCCTACTTTGACATATAAAATAATGTGTTAAAAACTAAAACGCACTTGATAGGCACCAACATATTTTTTCAGCATAAGCATAGTGTCAAGCACTAACATAAACTATTTTGAAGGTTTTAATCACAGCACATATGTATTTTTTCCTCTATCTACTCCAATATCAAATGGTAGCAGTATAAGATCTACTTCTGAATAAATTAAGGGAATATGAGTATAACTCTCATTGCAAAATATATATTTTTTAAATGCTCAACGAATATATTTCATATATTATTTTCTATTTCAAATATACATGGGAAGCTCTATGCATTGTTTCATCTAAGGTGAACTCCTTATATGTGCCAGCCATTGATGAAAGAGTTACAGATCTCATAAAGGTAACTGCATACCATTCAAGGGACAAGAAGAGGTCACAGATAAAAAAAGAAAGCCATTTTCCAGCAGCATTAGCCAGCATTGGTCTAAATTAGGGTCCATCCATGTGTAGGTGTAGATGTAAGCATGAGATCAATTTCAGACAAGCTGCAGGACTGAAGGTATGGAGAGCCCCTTAAAAGAAGATACAGGTGGTGTTGGTTAAAGGAGGAGGAACCACTTGAACCCAGGAGGCGGAGGTTGCCGTGAGCCGAGATCGCGCCATTGCACTACAGCCTGGGTAACAAGAGGAAAACTCCGTCTTTAAAAAAAAAAAAAAAAAAAAAGGAGGAGGAATCAGATGATGGTGACCTAGCTAACATTTGCCCAATGCAGCACACATATCTGAATCTCTAGAAGTCTGACTAGTGGATTCGCATTTTTAACAAATTTCCTGTGTGATAAATAGTCATTACGGTTGAAGATCACTCTGTGTGTATAATTTCTGCATGTGCCTAAGGAAAAAAGGCAAAGGGGAATTCCTGAGAGTTGAGCAGGCACAATGAGTACAAAATTGACTGCTATAACTTCCCGGGGTGGTGGTAATGTGCAGTGCCATCATTAGGTAGGATTAGTATTGATTAATGTTTCCCATGCATGTGCATGAAGCACAGTAAGGGAGGATCCCCCGAACTTTGGTGAGAACTGGGCAAAGAAATAACTGAGGAAATAGAAGACAACAATGCAGAATGTCATGGGGATGTTTCCAGCAGGGTCAGCCCCCTGCTTTCCTGGAGTGTTTTTGTACTTTCCCAATAAAACTTTTATTTACAAAAAAAGAAAAAGAAAAGAAAAGAAATATCTGCATCTGCAAAAGTACCTTGCATAGTTTAAAAGAGGACACTACCATTTGATAATCTGCAGAATAATATTCTAGCGCACTGGAAAGAGAGGAGGGGAATAGCCACATGGGTTTTCCAGTGTGTTTGCCCCATTCTAATGTGTAGAGATATCTCTAACCTCCAGAGCATGTGACTGAGGAGGAAAAACCAGACAACTCCTTTTATAAGAGAAACACCACTTTTAGCTGAATGAAATTTTTAGTTTCCACATGAAATTGCATCTTCAGAAATTATTCTGTGTTTAGGCGGGGATGTACCTAAAAGGTCTAGATCATCTTTTTTTGTTTTCAATTGTACCTTGGGCTCTGGGGACATGTGCACATCCTGCATCCTGCAGGATTGTTGTATAGGTACATACATGCCATGGTGGTTTGCTGTCTCCATCCCCCTCAAGTCACCTACATCAGGCATTTCTCCCAGTGTTATTTCTCCCCACTCGACCCTTTTCCTCCCCTCCCCTCTATCCCCTCACCTACCCCCACACTGAGTGTTGTTCCCATCCCTGTGCCCAAGTGTTCTTATTGTTCGCCACCTGACTATAAGTGAAAACATGCAACATTTGGTTCTCTGTTCTTGTGTCAGTTTGCTGAGAATGATGGTTGCTACATTCATCCATGTCTCTACAAAAGACACAAACTCATCGTTTTTTATGACTGCACAGTATTCCATGGCTTATATGTGCCACATTTTTTTGTCCAGTCTATCACTGATGGGCATTTGGGTTGGTTCCAGGTCTTTGCCATTATAAACAGCACTGCAACAAACATATGTGTATATGTGTCTTTATAACAGAACAATTTATAATCCTTTGGGTATATACCCAGTAATGGGATTACTGGGTCAAATGGAATTTCTATGTCTAGATCAATGGTGACAAAAGCCAAAATAGACAAATGAGATCTAATTAAACTTAAGAGCTTCTGCATAGCAAAAGAAACAATCATTAGAGTGAACTGGCAACCAACAGAATGGGAAAAAAATGTTGCAATCTACCTATATGACAAAGGGCTAATATCCAGAATCTACAAAGAACTAAAGCAGATTTACTAGAAACAAGCAAACAAATCCATTCAAAAGTGGGTGAATGAGATGAACAGACACTTTATGCGGTCAACAAACATATGAAAAAATGCTCATCATCATTGGCCATTGGATCATCCATTCTGAACATACCAAAATTCAGCCACAGAGAAGCAAATCCAGTATCATATTATAAATTCAGATCCTCTCACTCTCAATTCAATGTTCCTTCAAGCTTGGATTCTAGAACCCTGAAGAGTATAAGGAATGGAATCTTAGCTTAGAGACTCTTTTGTCTTAGGTAGGTTGCCCCTTCCTGCTAACATGTACCACAAATGGGATTCTGCCTCCTGGTCATGAATCATCCCATATTTGCTAATACTCTGGTCTGTTTGCTTGCCCACTTAAAATGCAGCCCATCCATATGTGACTGGAAATCCTGATCAAACTGCAAGGGCAGTGGGAGACAGGAAGGGAAGAGTGGAGAACTTACCTCTCTTTGAGTACCATGGTCAAGGACAAACTAGTCAGATAAAACCACTAGGTCTGGGTATCTGCCTCGTTTGGGCTGCCTTGGTGGTTTCTTTCAAACTGACTTTTACCCAAACCTATAAAGAAATTGCTGAGATTGTCCAAGTAAACAGTCTATAAAAGGGTTTCTCAAACTTAGCCCTGCTGGGAAACTAAGCACTGTTCTCAAACTTATTTGGGGCCAGATGCTCCTTTGTTATAGGGTAGATCTGTGCATTGTAAGATGGTTAGCAGTGTCCCTGGCTTCTACCCACTAGATACTGGTAGTACCATAATTCTTCCCCAACCTCAGCTGTGACAACCCAAAATACCTTCAGAAGTTGTCAGATGTTGCCTAGGGTTGTTGCCAAATCACCTCCAGCTGAGAACCATTGATGTCTACAAACAACTAACTACACCTCACGTTCAATGATGTCTAGCTAGAGTCAGGATGGCTGCTGTTTGCTAAATAAGGTTTGTTTCTAAGTTACATTCTTAGTTCCCCTTGGGACAAGAATACTTTTTGATTATTGAGTTTTCATGAATTCATTTCTACAAAACTTTTTCTTGTTCCCAATACATTCTGCAAAATGCTGGTTGTAGCTGTGATATTCCACTCACTCTCTCCAATCTAAGGGTTCTGCCTCTGCATCTGTATTTGCTCACACAGAGGCTTCATCTGACAATTGACAGTACCTGCCATATTGTGCCTTATGAGTTGGCTATATTTGTTCATGGCTGAGTAGAAAGAGAAGTTTAAAATGACGTTGGACAAGAAAATTGCAAACTACTTAGAGAACATTCTGAGAAACTGATCCTCCAGTGAATGTAACTATAGGCCACATGCAACTTTTGGCAGTGCTTTTTAACACCAGCCAGCAAATGCAACACAAAACGAATTCAGGGCATTACTCTTGCCTTACAGTAAGTTCCACCATATGGATTCTCCTTACTCCTGGAAATTCTCTTTTCTACTTCTTCCCACTCTACTTCTTTCTAAAGTATGTATTTAGTACTTGAAACATTCTTGGCACAGACCAGGCCCTGGAGTTGAAGTTGAATTAGGCTGGATTCTCCCTCAGCATTTATCACAGTAGCCAGTACTGCGAATAGCAACAGATGAATCAACAGGTAACTCTTTCATGACAGAGGAGACACTGAATTGTTTCTGGGGACCTGGTAAATATTTTTTTTTCACAGACCAGAGAGATGTTTAAATGTAAAGATTTACCAAACATAAAATAATTGTGCAACAGTATATATTGAGGTAAAAAAAATTTGGAAATATATGCTATATATAATAAAGAACGTGTTTCTCAAATATTTGGTTAAAGGCAGGCAAGTGATATGGAGATATTTAGATGGAGAATATGAAAATAGGAAGGATTCTTTAATAGACATAAGCAAGTACCAAAAATATCCATGGGAAGTTATTAGGCAGGGAGTGACATCAGAGATGTAATTTTAGAGACATAATTATAGGTTAAAAACTTTTAACCTGACATATGACAGGTTAAAAGGGCTAAGACAGAAGGAAAGGAGAAACATTAAATGTAATAATTGCTTAACGATTTGAGATAATACTTGGTGGTACCTAAACAGAAGCCCTGGCAGTGGGGTTGTCATAAGAGTGTAAAGCTGTGTGGTAAAATGATTGGGGCTTTGCAGCTGATTGGTTGAAATGGTCAGGAGAGGAAAAGAAGTGGAGATGGCTCCCAGGCTTCAACCTAAGTGATCTGAGTCAAAGTAAAACCGACAAATTATATTTGGTCTTTTAGTGCCTTAGATGAGTCATGGGCTCTTCATGGTGGAAACATTTGATAATTTTTATTTTTTGAGACAAAGTTTCACTCTTGTTGGCCAGGCTGAAGTGCAATGGTGCAATCTTAGCTCACTGCAATCTCTGCCTCCCAGGTTCAGGGTTCAAGAGATTTTCCTGTCTCAGCCCCCTGAGTAGCTGGGATTACAGGTGCCCATCACCAAGCCTGACTAACTTTTTTGGCATTTTTAGTAGAGGTTTTCACCATGTTGGCCAGGCTGATATCAAACTCCTGAGCTCAAGTGATCCACTTGCCTCAGCCTCCCAAAGTGCTAGGATTACAGGTGTGAGCCATCGCACCTGGCCACGTTTTATAATTATAAATGGTACAGAGTCACAGGCTAATGCCCATCACAAAGACTCAGTTCCTTACCAAATTGCAGTTTTGAAAAACTCCTGTGATTCAACTGCTTTTCACTTTGACAATGGTTCTCTTAAGTGCATCACAGAAGTTCTTCTACCTCATGCACAGGTTTCTCAAGAGGCTCTTACTGAATTAATTGTCTGTGTCATCTCAATGATCCAAAGAATTCTATATTTAGTGACTGTAACTGCATACTTGCTAGACAGTATCTTCTGTGTAGGCATACATCAAAGGCCAAATAGACAACTGAGGCTTACTGTGCTTTGTATCAAGGAAATTCTATAGATTAACAGAGAAGGAAGTAGACTTGGCAGTACTAGATTTTGATGGATGGTTTTTTGATTGTTGGTTATGGAAATGTGGACATGTCTAATTTTGCCAGCCTCAGAATGACTTTTTGGAGACATTGTTTTGGGTTTAGATTTGATATTCACCCAGTAATGCACATCACATTTCATCCTTACTTTCCCAGCACCACGATTTGATGGACATGCAGAAACTTATGAGAACCACCATTTAAATTCCCTCCATTATAGGTAAGAGACAGTAAGACTCAGAGGGAAAGTGTTTTTCCCAAAGTCACACAGAGGAGAATATTAAATAAAGAGAATAATTGGCCAAATAAGTGTAAGGGCTTGGGTTTTGCCTTCTAAGGTTTCAAGCAAAACAAAACAAATGCAGTGCTATAATGAGTTAATGAGGTGTTTGATTCGGGGATGTTAAGCATTCACCAGAGGGTATTTATTGAATGCTCAGGGAAGGTTGGTGTTAAGGGCCAGGCAAGAAATTATCATCAGAATGACTCTTCCCCAGAAGGAAGTAATGTACATTTATACATAATGCTTACAAGTTAATTCTAGGTGGCCAGCTCATTCAACATACAGATATTATGTGTTAGCCAGCCTGAGAAAGTGATGTAGAAAAGACCTAATGACAAATGGAAGAATCCATACAGAGGAGAAAATATTCAGAAGAAAACGCAAAGCTTGTGGGATGCTCAATATCCCACCCCACCTATTTTTGGAGACATTCTACCAGAATATTGAGTTTCTGAATTTTGTGTTCCTATAATGGCAGGCAGACAGGTGAGAGCCACCTGCAATCACAAAGTTCACTGCTTGGTACTAGTGTACTGAGAAATTCCCCAAATCTTCCTTCCCTTCTAGATAATGGGGTAGGGTACAGGGAATGGAAAAAGGATGCGATTCAGGTGTGTATTGTCTTTTTCCTTTAATCTTCCTTCCCTTCTAGATAATGGGGTAGGGTGTAGGGAATGGAAAAAGGATCCGATTCAGGTGTGTGTTATTGTCTTCTTTTGCCTTTTCTTCTTTACCCACCTCCTGCAGTAATACCATGGAATTACTTTCCTTTTTTGCATCCAGTAATTTACATCAAAAATAATTCTCCAAGGAAAAGTATCTCAAAAAATCTGAAGGAAAGTTTTCAGGATTACTAAAATGCTCTGGAACCTCAACACTACTTCAGCAAATTGTGCATGTGTAACATTTATTTATTATGAACAAGTTCTTTGTGACTAGCTCGGAAGGTACACAAACCATACTGATAAAGCTGCTTGGTTCCTTAGTTTCCACATCTGTGGTGAGTAAGAGCAATTTGAGACTTTAAAGTATCAAATAAATGAGTTTCCATGTTGCTAACCCCTAGAAACTAATTGAAATCATGTGTTTTTCTACTTAAAGATTAGCTCTGACAGTGCTTCTGAAAATGAAAAGCAGAAAGTAGCACTCCACTTATTGTGATGTTCCACAGCCCTGCTACGGGCTCCAGAGTGGTCTCTAATGATTGCAGGTTTAGTGAGTGGCAAATCCTATAAATAAGAAAAAGTTTCAAATCACTTTCAGCTTGGCTGCCTCAAATTATGTAGAGTGTCTAAGATAATCTCCATTTCAGTTTGGTGTTGGGGTTTCAGATGAGATGACAGGGACCCCTCTGACTCAAAAGCAATATGAACACTTAACACTCACCCTGGAGTTCTCCTAGGTTCAGTGAGATTGCCAATTTACCCTTTGAGTGTGTTAACAAACAAAAGAAATGACAGAAAAAAAGCTTAAATTTGAAATAATGGCCCTGTAGTAGAATCTGCCAGTGTCTGCACCACCTACGTTGGCTATTTTTATGTGAAAGAGAGAATGTTACTCCCCCTTCCCAAGCCCCACATGCACTCATTCTGGCAGAATGTTTTTCTTAGTCATACAGGAATTAAGAAGCCCTTGGTAAGGTTTTCCTTTTAATAAAAAGCAGCCTGTAAAGTCGAGCTGCAGACATAGACAAGCACGCTGGGAGCTTGCACGGGTGAATGCCTACAGGAACTAGGGACTAGATATGTTCAAGATAGCAGCTCCATCTTCACTTCTCTGCCAGCCACCTTCACAATAAGGAGCAGACAAGATGGCGCCGCCCAAGGAGCATTCATTTGCATAATCAGATGAGGATGGAGTAACCAGCCTTTCCCGTATGCTATCTAAATATCATATCTGATTGAACCAATATGTAAGCCCTAGTAAATCAGACACTGCCTCATCAAGCTGGAATATAAAATCTGACACAACCACTGCCAGTGGGTCTTTCCCTCTTGGAGACTCCTATCTCTGCAGAGAGAGTTGTTTCTCTTTCTCATCTTCTTGTTAAACCACTGCTCCTAAACTCCTTATGTCCATGTCTTAATCTTTCCTGGCACGAGATGACAACCCTGAGTATATAACCCAGACAACATAGCTTCTTTATTAGCACACACTAAAATTAATCCAGAAAACACATCAATGTACAGTGATATTCTATCAAAATCACTTTTAGCCAGTTCACTAACTTTAAGAACAAATCACAATTTCAAAATGGTGGAAACACACAAACATGCTGTATTTCTTCTCACACTGCTGTGACAAAATACTCAAAACTGGGTAATTTATAAAGGAAAGAGGTTTAATTGACTCACAGTTCTGTATGGCTGGGGAGGTCTCAGGAAACTCACAATTACGGCAGAAGGCGAAGGAGAAGTACATACTCTCCTCACAAGGTGGCAGGAGCGAAAGAGAGATGGGAATAAGGAAGAGAGTCTTACAAATCCATCAGATCTCGTGAGAACTCACTCACCATCACGAGAACAAGAGGGGGAAACCACACCCATAATCCAATCACTTCCTTCCCTTGATTCATGGGGATTACAATTTGAGATGATATTTGGGTGGGAATGTGAAGCCAAACCCACACACACACACACAAAGCAGAACACTATAAGGCATATGAAAATACCCTTTGTTTTGTCTGCTTCTTTAAAAGGCACCCTAGTTAAGTATATCCTACTAACAATTTTAAGTCTTGCCTTTGCATTTAATTTCTTACTGAGCCCCATAATGCACCAAACTAAATGAGTAAGGCCCAAGTGTCTCCAATCTTAGCTTGTTCAATCTTAGCTAGAGATGGTTTACATTTCAGTTTAGAGCTCCTCTATAGGCCTCCGTTTTCCTATTTATAAAATAGCAGTTAAGACTCAGAGAGTCCTAAGGTCACTTTTTGCTATGATCTAAATGTGTTCCTTCAAATTTCATGTTGAAACTTAATCCCCAAGAAAACAATATTAAGAGATGGGACATTGAGGAGATAATTAGGTCATGAAGGTTTCACCCTTGTGAATGGGATCAGTGTCCTTATAAAAGAGGCTTTAACATGTGTGTATCTTCTGAACTATATTTACAAAGGGCTTGTTCATAACATACATGTTATGCACACACACACACACACACACACACAATTTGGTGAAGGAGTGTCGGGGTTCAAGGTCATCTTAGTAGCCCATCTGACTTTTTGGGCATGTGAAGATGCTTCCAGAAGATGCCATTCATGGAACTGGTCCTAACCAGACACTGAACCTTCTGGCAACATAATCTTTGATTTTCCAGCTTTCAAAACTATGGGAAATGCATTTCTATTATTTATAAATGGCTCAGTATATGGCGTTTTACTAAGGCAGCCTGAATGAACGAATACACTCCTTTTTAGTTCTAAATGTTCATCACGACATTCCATGAATTAACTTTAGTTCAAATCTAAACTTTAGAAAGTATATTAGCTAAAAATTATTCAGTAGTTTTAAAAAAATTTTGTAAAGAGGTGTCCATCAACTTAAACCATCTCCTTCCTCTTCTCACTAAATTCTCACCATTTAAGGTAGGCCAATGTCAGCCTCAAAACACATTCAGCTGACTCTAATCTCTGACTTCTCCAGCAGCTTAGTAGCTGCTTTATTTATCAGATGCACCTGAGTTTAGCTCCTGACTCAACCATTTTCCAGATCTGTGGTCTTTATTTAACCTCTTCATCCTGTTTTCTTATATACAAAACAGGGTTGTTTACATGCTTGCTCCTCTAACTATGATCTTCATTCCAGTATTTTCAGAATCACATAAGAGCCTGTTAGAAACACAGAATCTCAAGCTCAACCCCAGAACTTCTGAAACATAATCTGAATTTTAACAAGAATCACAAATGATTCTCATGCACATTAAAATTGGAGAAGCATTGGTTTATATAATAATGCAAAGAAAAGTGCTTTTAATTATTCCTAGCAGATACTAAGCACTCATTAAACACTGTTATGCTTATTACCTCAGTAAATATTAACTGGTCATAATTCTGAGAACATCAAGGAAGGGAGAATTGAAAAATTTGGATATTAACAACAATGTTTATAGCATTATAATTTCTTCTGTCAAAAATTTCACAACTGTTGCCAATAACTGATCTTTAATAAAGATGCTAAATGAAGTTGAAAAAAATTAGTATGCACTGTTTTAGAGAAAAACACACCAAGATCTAGTGATGTTACATATTCAAGAAAGTGGCAAAATGTACAAGGTCTTCCTATCTGTGTCTTACTTATTTTGGCCGCCAAATTCAGCTATTTCTGAAATAAAATTCCAAGTAGGTGTTGTCCCTATTAAATGTTGTTTAATGGTCCATTAAGTGCAACAGATAACCAAAATTTTGTGTTCTCCTATTGCTCTGGTTTGAATATTTGTGTCCCTTATGCCAAATTCATATGGTGAAATCCTAACCTCCAAGATGATATACTAGGTGAGGCCTTTGGAAGGTAATTAGATACTGAGGATGGAGAACACATGCATAGGATTAGTGCCTCATAAAAGAGACCCAAGAGATACCCCCACCACCAAGACTCCTGCCACTTCTTCCAAACGGGTTTTCAGGCTATTAGGAAGTGGGTCCTCATCAGGCATTGTTTTTTTCAGTGCTTTGGTCTTGGACTTCCGGCCTGCAGAATTGTCATAAATTTCCATGGTTTATCAGCAATCAGGTTGTGGTATTTTTGTTATGGTAGCCTGCGTGGACTAAGACAGCAATTTAGTCTCATCTTCCGATAACCTCCCCTACATTCTCCAATGTGCCTCCTACACTCTCCCAACAAGTCATCAAGATTCATGCTTTCGTCACTTTACACAGGAAATTTGCATCCTTTTAATGATTTACTTTTTGATCAACTGCAGATATCCTACTTCTTTAAGGCACTTCTTGCAAATTGCCTTCTCTGTGAAGAAATCTATGCTTCTTAGGAAGGCTTAGTTCTTCTGTGACTGTAATGGAGCATAATTTATGCTCTCTTTTTAGGTGCTGACTGCACTGTGTTGGAATTGTTTGCTGATCTATCAGTTCCTTCAGTAAATGGTGCACTCAATGAAGGAAAGTTCATTTCCATCACTCCCTTGGCTTAAATTCCTGGATTACTATTTGGCAAGAGCAGTGGATCTCAAACATCTATGTTAATAAGAAGCACACACAGGCTTATTAACACACAGATTGCTGAATCACAACTATAGAGTTTCTGATTTCATAGGTCTGAAATAGGGCCTGATAACTTGCATTTCTAATGAGAGGTGATGATGATACTGTTGGTGCAGACACTTTGAAAACCATTGACTTAAATTAGAAACTCAATGAACTTCATACTAAACATAAATTGATATGGAAGTGCTTAAAAACTCTGTACCTGATGTCAGATAGATCTGAGATCAAATTTTTGATCTTCCAATTACCAATTCTATGCATTTAAAAAAACAGATTCAGGGATACATGTGCAGATTTGTTACATGGATATATTGTGCCATGCTAAGGTTTGGGCTTCAACGGAACCTGTCACCTAAATAGTAAACATAGTATCCAACAGGTAGTTTTTCAAACTTGCCCCTCTCCCTCCACTTTTTCGAGTTTCTAATGTCTTAGTTTTCCATCTTTATGTCCAAATGTACAAAACATTTAGCTCCCACTTTAAGTACAAATGTGTTATTTGGTTTTCTGTTTCTGTATTAATTCACTTAGAGTAATGGCGTCCAGCTGCATCAAGGTTGCCACAAAGGCATGATTTCATGCTTTTTTTATGGCTGCATAGTATTTCATGGTATATATGTCTGCTTAATATTCCATGGTATATATGTGCCACATTTTATTCATTCAATCCACCCTTGATGTACACCTGTGTTGATTCAATGTCTCTGCTATTGTTAATAGGACTGTAATAAATATATATGTGTTTTTGTGTGTATATAGTGTTGGTCCTCAGAGCATTTGTTTTCTATCATTGCATAGCAAATTGCCACAAATGTAAGGGTTTAAAACATGTTTATTACAGTTTGAAAGTTCCTCAAAAAGGTAAAGATAATGTCATGGTTAATACTGAGTGTCAACTTAACTGGATTGAAGGATGCAAAGTATTGATCCTGGATGTGTCTGCGAAGTTGTTGCCAAAGGAGATTAACATTTGGGCTGGGAAATGCAGACACACCCTTAATCTGGGGGGACACCGTCTAATCAGCTGCCTGCATGGCTAGAATATAAAGCAGGCAAAAAAAGTGTGAAAAGACTAGACTGCTCTATCCTCCCAGCCTACATCTTTCTCCCGTGCTGGATGCTTCCTGCCCTCGAACATCAAACTCCAAGTTCTTTAGTTTTGGGACTCAGACTAGCTCTCCTTGCTCCTCAGCTTGCAGACAGCCTATTGTGGGACCTGTGAGCATGTGAGTTAATACTCACATATATATCCTATTAGTTCTGTCCCTCCAGAGAACCCTGAGTAATACACATAGAATATCCATACAATATGATAATTCTACTCCTAGTTAAATACTCAAAAGTATTGAAAGCAAGGACCTGTACACATATTCACACTATTCATTATAGCCAAAAGGAGGAAGCAGCTCAAAGGGCCATTGATGAACAAACAAATAAATAAAATGTTTTATACATGTACAATGCAATATTACTCAGCCACATAAAGAATGAAGTACTGATACATGCTACAATACCAGGAAGCCTCAAAAACATTAAGCCAAGCAAATGCAGTCAGACACTAAGGTTATGTAGTATATGATTCTATTTATATAATACATCCAGAACAACCTATAGGTATGGAAACAAATTGGTGGCTTTTAGGGGCTGGCAGGAGGCAAATAAAGAGTGACTGTTTCATGGGTACAGAGTTTCTTTTTGGGGTGATAAAATGTTTTAGAAATAGTGGTAATGGTGATACAACATGAGTATACTAAATGCCACAGAGTTATATGCTTCAAAATGGTTAACTTCGTGTGACTTTTACCTTGATTAAAAATGATTTAAAATACCCATTTATCTTCTTATAGTCTCCATGGGGTGGATTAGGAGCTTGGGCACATTTTAGCTGATTATTCTGCTCAAGAATTAAAAAAATCTTCAAATAAGCTTTAGTTAGGTTGAATTCTGATCAGAGACTTGATTGGGGAAGAATATTTTCCTAACCTCTCCTAAGTTGTTGACTGAATACATTTCTTTGTAGCTGTTGAATTCACAGCATTACATTTCTTCTTCTTTTTCTTTTTTTAGAAAAAAATAAAGGAAGAAAAAGAAAGAAAAGAAGAAAGAAAAAGAGAAAGGAAGAAAGAAAAGGAGAAAGAAAGAAAAAAAGAATGAAAGAGAGAAAGAAAGAGGAAGAGAAAGAGGGAGAGAGAACGAGAATCTTGCTCTATTGGCCAGGCTAGAATGCAGTCTAAAAATGGGTATTAAAAACCTCTTTTATGCCAATAAATGTCCTTACCAATGGAGACAGGAAGGAATAAGGGAGGAAAATAACAAACAAATAGCCAACCAATATTTCATTTAAACCTGTGAAATGTTATGCAATTGCTGAGGAGTGATTTACTTCCAATTTTGTGGTCACTTTTAGAATACGTGTGATGCGATACTGAGAAAAATGCATGTTTTGTGGATTTGGGGTGGAGAGTTCTGTAAATGTTTATTAAGTTTACTTATTCCAGGTCTAAGTTCAAGTCCTGGATATCCTTGTTAATTTTCTGTCTCATTGATCTGTCTAAGATTGACAATGTAGTGTTAAAGTCTCCCACTATTATTATGTGGGAGTCCAAGTCTCTTTGCAAGGCATTTCACTTCTTTAAGACTAGTAAGAAAGTAATTCTGACTTCTCTCCCCCCAATCTGAGCTACTGCATTGCAGTACCACTTTTGGGGCTCCAAAGCACTCCTTAAGCTCCTCTGTAGTATACCCACAAAATTGGTATTCATCCTTCAATACTGACATTCTCCATGTAGGCTATAGCTCATCTATCTGTGCTCCCAAGATGACCAATCACCACTTCTGCTTAAGTACTACACATCAAATTGAATTATAATTTTGTCTAGAGCTTTTCTACCTAAAATGCTAAGTTCTGGTAAAAAGTATATTGTATCTTCTTCATATACTGAATAGCTTGCACTATTTTTTCAGAAATCACTTGATAAGACACAGACAGGACAATATCCCCTTCGATTAAATCAAGCTCGAATGGTTTGAGACCTTAATTACAGCTGAAAAGTACCTTCACCTTTAGCAAATCACAGGATGTGCCTACACTCAAGGGGAGAGAGTAGATGGGGGTCACCTTAACACATAAATGCTACACAAACTTCCCAATGTTTAAAGTAAGAAGGTAATCGGTCTGTCTTAGGAGTTCAATGACACATAGTCACCCCAGGGCTAGTATACCGTGAATGCTTAATGAATATTAGTTATCATTATTATTATTTATCTCATTTATTATGCCAATTATCCTTCATTCTTCCTATAATCTATTCATCATAACTCTAATAAAGTAATTCATGCTGAAAAAGAAAACCTAATCATGATTATTAGATTTTACAGCTGAAGAGCACAGACCAAACACACCTGACTCCAGTGCTTCACAATATATTTTCAGGGAAAAAAAAATAGCATCTTAACCCCTGCAAGGAAGTGACAGGTGAGCTGCTAGGAAGAGGTGTCAGAGTTTTCTGTGGATGTCTGCCTGCAGTCAAAGTGCATCTTGGAGAGGGTTTAGAGGAGTGATTTTTCATCTGAATAATGGTGGCAATCAAATCAATGAGAGTTGATAGTGCTATTTGAGGCAGCTGCCTCAGGGTGCCTCCCTCTGAGGGCCTTGGTAAGCACTTCCAAGCTGTTGTTCCAGAGCCTTGTGCTATTACTTGTGTCTGATAATTGCAGCTTTTTCGCCGCCAGTATCGGCATATTCTGATTCTTCATGAAGCATAGGCAGCAGGCAGGTGAGGAGATGGATCTGGCCTATTTCTAAGCAGGAGGGAGTCCTATGATGAGGTTGGATATGCATGGACTCTAGGATCAAATAGACCTGGTTTCCATTTATGTTTGTTTTATCATGATCACACTATATTATTGGGAAATTACATGACTTAGGTAAACCTTAGCTTCTACATCTTTCAAATACAAATAATAATTTCTAAATTTTAGCATTGATTAAAACATTGTCTTCCACAAAACATGGCTGACTGCAGGGAGCTGTTTGGCTATTGTTGCTAATGTTGTTAATATCAGGGTTATTAAAATACTTAACACATGGCCAGCCACAGTGGCTCACTCCTGTAATTCCAGCACTTTGAGAAGCTGAGGTGGGCAGATCACCTGAGGTCAGGAGTTCAAGACCAGTCTGGCCAACATGATGAAACCCTGTCTCTACTAAAAATACAAAAATTAGCTGGGCATGGTGGCATGAGCCTGTAATCTCAGCTACTTGGGAGGCTGAGTCAGGAGAACTGCTTGACCCCAGGAGGCAGAGGTTGCAGTGAGCCATGATGGTACCACTGCACTCCAGTGTGCAGGGTGAGAGAGTAAGACTGTCTCACAAAAAATAAATAAAATAAAAACACCTAACACAGAACCTATTATGCTTCAGTGTCAGTGATGATCACCATTTATGCAAGGGCTCAAATGAAGAAAAGGGATTGCGTAATGTTAGACTTCCTGAAAGTCATGCTATATGAGTCAGAATCCCTGCTTAAGTTGTTAGCCCACCACAAATTATTTAAGTTATGCTAGTTATATCATCTATAAAATTGTGAGGTCACGGGGCCACTATAAGGATTGAAGAACTTGATCCAGTAGTTTTCTTCACAAATGCTTAGTATAAAGTGTGGGTGGGATTAAGATATTAAAGAGGGATTAAGAGGGGGAAAAAAGTAAGAATTCACAATTATTATTCTCCCTCCATAGTGTAAAATCTTATCTGTTCGGCTCTATCGTAGTACACGTTTGGTGCTCTGTACTATTAGTTAAGCTCCTCCTCTGTAGCTGATAGCAGTGGCAGCCCATGTGGAGGGGCCACAGCAAAGACACCAGCTATAGCAGGAGAGAAGTGGCTGGAGCTGAGTGCTCCATGGAGCAGGTGGGAGCCAGGAACATGCAGGAGCCCTGCCCACTTCTGAGTTGGCAGGGCAGGGGCCTTACCTTTCTGGGTGCAGCTGCAGCCATCTAGCCACAGCCATGGACCCAGGCATCCCTGCACTCCTGGGCGCCCAGGAAGACCTTCTCCCCCACAGGCCTGGCCTCTTCCCACTCCCATTGCCAGCTCCAATTTCAGAGCAAAGTTGTGGTCAAGCCCAGGTGCTGTTGTGACCTGGTCGTGTGTGTGCATGCTTGGGGTGGCACTGACATGCCAGCCCCCTACTGGCTTGGCCACCCCAGACTTTACATGTTGGGGGTGGCTGAAGGAAGCTCAGCACTGGTCTTCAGGAACCCTTAGACAGGAACAACCTGGGTGCTGTGGATGATACATAAATGGCAGCAGGAGAGAGACAGTCTCCTGAGCAGAAAGGGGTGGGTCTCCAGTGAAGCCCCACCTTCAAGCCAAGGACAACCTGAAGCGTGGGAGCCCAGCTTTCAGTTCTGGGTGGAGCCTCTGTCCTTGAGTGAGAACTTATGGTGCCTTTTCTGGGCCTACCCATGGCTGCTCATGGATCAATCAGCCTGCACTTCCTTCTGAAGCTGGTAAAAACCCTGGACTCAGCCAGACTCAGCCAGATTCAGCCAGACTCAGCCAGACTCAGGCAGACTGTGGGACAACCTGGCTGCAGATAAGAGCTACCCTCTCTGGGTCTCCCCTCTGCTGAGGACTACACACACTCCTTGGGACAACCTGCCTTGGAAAGGAGCTACCTACTTTGGGTGTCCTTGGAGCTGTACTGTTGCTCAGTAAAACACCTCTTTGCCTTGCTCACCCTCCAGTTGTCTGTGTATGTCATTCTTACTAACAAGAACTTAAGGCCCATTGAACGGTAAGACTGAAAGAGCTGTAACACAAACAGCTGAAACACACACACACACACCACCAGCCCCCAACTTACCACATTGTAGGCAACGAGAAGGAGAGAAGAGTTGGGGCTCCCTGAGCCAGGGCTGTGCCAACCTCTTTGGGGCTTTGCAGTTTCTGGCATCTCCCAGCTTCTGGGCACCACTTCATTCCCCTCATCCAGACATGGGTGCCCACAGCAGAAGGCACTTTGTTGCATTTGTTCCAGCCAAAGGCTTTCACAGAGCTGGCACCTGTGCTTGCACCTGGAGCTACCTGCTCCATCACAGCAGCTGCCATGCCTAGCTGTGACAGGGGCCAGACCCCACTCTCACTTGCTCATGCACCCCTTGCTACTCTGCACCTGGCTCCCATCTTCAGAGGTGTGGGATGCAGGCCAGTAACATGAGCTGAGTGTGGCCTGCCCAGCCAAGTGGGCAGAATGAGCCCAGTGGGCTCAAGCAAAACTCTGGCAAAGGTGTCACTGGCCACATAGGTTTTCAGCCAGAAAAGTGACACCCTAAAGATCCTGTAACATCCAGAGAATTTGTGTTCAACACTGACATTCTCCATGCAGGTTGTGACTTACGTTTCTGTGCTTCCAAGACAACCAACCACCACCTCTGCTTAAGTACTAAACACCACATTGAATTACAATTATTTGTTTAGAATTTGCCCCCCATCTAAAATGCTAAAATCTGGTAAAGATGATAACCTTTTTAATATGAGCAACAACTAGCACAAAACCCAACTAGTACTAGTTGTTTTATCTACGACTGAAAGTAAAGTGAGTGATTAAATAAATGAACAATGAACAATAAATGAATGTTCTCTGACATTATCCTGCAGATGTATCTTTGCCAAACAAGCATATCTGGTAAATGAGAGCTGTAATTCCCATTTGCACATAGGAATCCTTTTAAAATTCCTTGAGTGAGGGCTTTATGAAAACAATTCTCCCTCGAATCCCTTTTTAAAACACCATTCTGATAAAAAAAAAAAAAATTATCCCAAACAGTGTTACAACATTCTCTCCACAACTCTGTTTTCATTCAACACTAATAAATCCAACAACAAAATAAATAATGTAAAAAATGGAACAAAGTATTTTCTGTTATTTTTGAATGCTATTTATAAATATACTCTTTTCTTATTTACTGTTAATTGATTTTCAATAATTCTAATCCTTGTTCCAAGTTGCTCAGTACTTAAAAGTATGCAAGTTCCCTATTATTTTTCCAGCTTTACCAGAAGTTTTCTAATAGATAATCCTTTAAAGATATCTGTGATACCAAACTTTGCTTCCTGAGACCTGACTTAATTCATGCCTAAAGCAAAAAAAAAAAAAAAAAAAAAAAAAAGGCAGCTGGTATGACTTAGAGGATATAGAAATTCTATGGAAAATTTCTTGGTGAAAAATACAAAGGAAACTGGGTAAATGCTTTTGGTTCATTGATTGGGGTCCAAACTAATGGATGCCACTTCAAATGAGCAGACTCTGGTAACTGGTAGGGAATTAGGTGGGTCACAGAGAAGGACTAAGAAAGAAAGGAAGAAATAAACATAGAACACTGAGGGCCTCAGAAAGAAAATGGAGAAATGCCATTTCTTAAGTACTTACTCTGTGTAAGGCATCATTTTAGTCTGAGTATTTAACACACACAGATAACATCTAAATAGCATAAGGTCATCTACTCGCTGCCTCAAAATTTATATCCCACAACAGACAACTCTTTCTGAACTCTTGCTTGAAATATTCATAATGTATTTTTTCTATGGACTTTTATTATAATTTGCTTTCATTTTCCCTCTGCTCTGATATTTTCTGTTTTCATGGACTTTTTCCTTTTAGCTACATCTTCTCATACCTAAAACCTGAACTCAGGGGTCAAGGTTTCCAGAATATCTTACCTCTCCAATCATCTTATCTTTTTATTGACATAATAACCTGTGTGCATGTTCTGCTGCATATAATATTTTTCTATCTGCCTTTCCAGTCACTGATGAATAATAGCTGAATAATGAAGAAAAGGTGAATGAGGGCTCTCATTTTATCCTTCATAGAAAACCTATAGAAGAAGTGTTAGTTTCTGAATCTCACAGATGATGAATTAATTATCAGTATCATCATCAACTCAGGATTCAAAGCCTTCTCTATTGGAAATATGATTTCTCTTCTTGACACTCAGCAACATTATAATTCTTCAATTAGAATACAACCCTATAAAGAGAAAACAGTTATTGCTTGGGAAGAATAGTTATACCAAAAAACCAATATAGATCTTACAAGGAAAACCAGGATAATTTTTGCATTCTTAATGAGAAAAAGTGAAAGAAAGGAAGTAAACATTTCTGATGGATCAGAGAAGTGAAAATGCATTCTGTGTAATGAAATCTGTGTATGTCACACATGCCAGGAAGACACGTCAGAATAAAAGCTATAATCCATCTAAAGTGTTATAAACTTTCTCTTGTGCTCCTATTAATAGCACTGTTAGATGAAAGGAAAAGAGCAATGGCCTTGGATCTAGATGAAATGAATTCATTTGTCAGACCTGATGAACCCAGCACAGCTGGCATTTTAACAATGTGTCTGTGGACATGTTACCTAAACTCTTTAGCCTTAGTTTTCATTTCTGAAAACCAGATGTCACATTAACCTGGTAGAGCTGTTAAAGTATATCTATTAGATAATGGATATAAACCTCCCATCATAGTACTGGCACCTACTAAATACTCAATATTTAACAATGATAATGATGATGATGATGATGATGATGATGGTGATGATGATAACACCAAAAGTAATGCTATCTCACCTCCCTGAACTACAATGCTTCAAAGGATTTTAGAGAGTATCCTCAATGATGATGGATTCATTCTAAGTCAAGCTATGCACACACAGGATACTGACATTCTTCAGCACTCAAGTACTGTAGTGACTTTCTGCTATTGTTGAGAGAGTGGGCCCTGGGGACGAGGAGGGCTTGCTGTCTGTCTTGGTTTATCAATACCTTCTTACTATGAAGAGGGTGATGTAAGCACAAAGGAAACCTGGTCCATTTTATTATTATTAGATTATTAGCTTAGGCTTGATTTTTTTTAGATGGATCCTTGCACAAGCCCTCTGAAAGCAAGCGGTTGGTCTCACTGTAACTCTAGATAGAAAGGACTTCTCCTTCCTGCTGTGTCCAAGTCAGCAAATGGCCTCCTGAATGCTCAGAGAGCATCCTTGTTTATTTGAATGTAAGAAGAGAGGGAAAGTGGAGCTAAGTCTTTTTGACATTTCAAATCTATTTGTTTTACCTTCTTATTGACCTCCCTAACATATTATCCAAAGGTTATGCTCAGTGGGAAGCAGATCCTATGACAGTCTTAGAAGTACAAAAGGTTTAAAGGAGTCATTCTGTGAAAGGGCATGGGAGGAAGGATGAGTGGGCAGGGGAAGGCGTCAGATCACTATGGAGACCTGAAGAAAATCTCTGGCAACCTAAATAAGGAAGTCTGGATCAAAGATCATCCATGAGTTGAATCCTGTATTGAATAAAAATGGCTGGGCTCTGTACCATTGCATTCTTCAATAACTGGATGGAAGCCCCAGGATGGAGTATGATCTAGGCTAGAAAATTCCTGAAGCAGACCCTGAAAATGCAGTCAAGTGAAGACTGTTTACACACTCCACGAAGTTAGATGGAAAGTCTTTCCTTGAAAGAGAATATGAGTGGCACATCTCAGTATCTGCCACATAAATAATGATCCCCACATAGCACTCAACAATATAGTCAAAATTGATATTCCTTCTTCTGGAGGAAAAACTTTCCAACAAGGAACAGAAATTGTTTCTTTTCTTCACCTTGTAAAATGAAGAACATGATGATGGTGACAGTCTAAAGTAACTTTATTTGCTCTAAATTGTGTGCTTCTGCCGAAGGATATTTCTTATACTTTCAAAGTACTTACAGGATAAAATTAATTAAAAAAATTAAAATCCCCAATGTTGAGTATCTGGAAATTAATAAGAAAAAATAATAGAAAAGAACACAGCATTAATTTTGCTCTGACACCATTTTTGAATCATTCTTGGGATAGTAGTTTTCTCCAGGGGTTAAGTAAGTAGGAGAGAATGAATGAAAAGCTGTAGTATACTAGATAATTTGGAATAATAAATTTAAATTTTCAGTGAACATGAACTATTCCAATTAAGTTGTACATTTAATCATCTGTATCCTTTCTTAAAATAAAATACTTAAGCCTCTTTCCTCCAAAAAAGTCAATTTTCCTCAGAAACCTACTGAAGCCTGAACACTGAAATATGAGGAGCCACTCAGTCATGCATTCTACCAGACAGAGAGACAAATAATCCCACAGAGTTTCATTTAATCAACTAAACCCATTTTAGAAATGTTGGGTTGGGGTACTAAGTCAAGTTGGAGATTACACATGTCAGCAGAGTTAATGGCCTTTCTCTTTTGAGAAATTGTCATGGGGACAGAATTATATTTAAACTTGTGGTTGGGTTAAGTAAGAAAGTATTTAATTTAGCATATACCATATTGCCCAAGTGCACATTGAAATTAATCAATTAATCAATCAACCTTTTATTGAGTACCTATTAAATGTCAGAAGGAATGCTAGGCTTAGAGCCCCACAGGGAAGCATCAGTAAATTAAAAGAATTAAATGCTAGGATATGATGCACATGACTCACTGACTGGTTAGCAAAGGCTGAATCACTCCCATTGACTAAAAGCTTTCCAAAAATTGCCCATGAAATAAAAAGTGACTCTTTCAAATTTACAACAACACTGATAGGTATGCAAATTGTTCAAATATCTTTGAGGAAGAAATTGCCATGAGTTACACTGCAGAGAGGCTCAACTGAGAAGAAACCAGAGGTTGACTTTGTACACATCCATGGTCCATCAACTAGAGAGTCAATCAATAAACTAGTCCCAACATACACACTCTCCTCTCTTGTTTCATTATGAAAATTACTTACCTAAGTGCTAAGTGAAGGGGCCGAAAGTTGGAGGCTAAATTCTGCAATATAAAGTCATATAGATTTGCAGACAGAAAGGGAGCAAAAGGTAATGGAAAAGATGTAAGAAATTCTGGGAACTGTATTTCCTCATGCATTCTTTTAGATAGAGAACAACTAAGAACGGCTTTAAATTATTTTTAAAAAGTCACGTTTGTTCACTTGTGAGTTCTATCAGGCAGAAATAACAGCTATCTCACCTACACATCATCAGTTAGAAAAAACAGAGTAGATTTTTGCTAAAGTCCAACAGAGCCTCACCTGGCTTTGCCTAGGAAAACTACATGACAAGATACCCTTTAACTGAGCATCTGAGAAATACATTATAAAGACCTAGATGTTTATAAGGGAGGACATAAGGGAGAAACACTCCTGTAAGTCAAACAGGGAACAAACAACTTTGCAAGTTAAGCACATATACATGTTTGCTCAATACATGAAAAAAGAACTAACACCTAAGATTTAGCTTGAAAAGTCACATTTTCAAGTAACAAAAGCTTGAACATTTTTAGAAATGGGGGATTGCAAAATAAGACATGTTTCTCCAAGCTCATAGGCAAGTACATATATTTTAAAGACAATGCTTCCGTTGTTCTTTTAAAAGACATTGCTCTCATAGAACATAAGTTTTGGGTCTTGAAGGATGATGATATGATTTGGCTCTGTGTCCCCACCCAAATCCCATCTCAAATTGTAATCCCCATGTGTTGAGGGAAGGACCCAGTGGGAGGTGACTGGATCACAGGGGCAGATTTCCCCCTTGTTGTTCTTCTGATATGAGTGAGTTCTCATGAGATCTGATGGTTGTAAAGTGTGGCACTCCCCCCCTCACTCTCTCTGCCTCCTGCTTTCTAAGATGTGGTTGCTTCCCCTTGGCTTTCCATCATGCTCGTAAGTTTCCTGAGGGTTCCTCAGCCCTGCAGAACTGGGAGTCAATTAGACCTTTTTCCTTTATAAATTACCCAGTCTCAGGTAGTATCTTTATGAGTGTGGAAAATGGACTAATATAAATGAGTAGCACTCTGTTCAGAGAAAAAGATGTGAAAATACAAATCAAGATGATAAACCAGCATCTAAAAAAAATTGATTCTTGAACCAAAATGGCATTAAATAAACAAGCAAACAAACAACAATGAAACTCAGAATGCCTGGAGTTAGATCTGTGTGGTGGGAGGTAGTAAGAAATACAGTGACCATTTCTTTCAGGCCAGTGGGAACCACTGATGCTCTGGGTATTGCTTTTTTGGAGTTCTGAACAAAGGGATTTCTTCTGAATCTTGCCACATGATAAACAAAACTAAAAGTTGGGTAGACTGTGGTCAAGAGAAGTGATGAGATGTACTCAAGGCCATACAAAGAGTTACTGATTTTATTGCCAGGGGAAAATCCATGCTACACATTCCTGCAATGTGCTTAATCATTCTTGAAAAGAACTATTTCTGCCTACGAAAGCATCTGAAACAGTGAAAACGTCTGTGTGATTCTTTTTGTATTTTATGCAAATATACATATATTTTTATAAAATCTGTTCCCATCTGTCCTTTTAAAAAATGTGCTGCTAAAAAGAAAAAAATGTTTGGATAAGCACCTGGTTGTTTGTATCAATTATTGAGCACTTGGATATTTTCCATGGATAACCCTCGAAATAGATTATTCTTTAAAGGTTTTTCAATTATATCATTTATCAATACAGAGTTTCTCACACATACTCTCTGTGAAAAGACAAGGATTAAAGCTGTGCATTAGGCTACACCCTGAGACCTAGAGGAGCTGTAGACAAGTGGCATAGGTTTAACCATGACTTGAGTTTGCATTTGGTCCTTGCCACTAATTGTTTATGAGAACTTGGGGTATAATAAATGTCAGCCTTTCACCTAAACACCCTGCTCAGGCAGACTCCCCAGTTTCTTTGCTGGTATTTATAGATATGCATATAATAAAATCTATGCACTTATAGAAAGTTGGGTTAGAATTAGAACATTTCCATAGAGATGACCTAAGTATGATATGACATAATATATGTAAAATGCCTTATCCAGCACCTGAAACAGGTGTGTGGTTATAAATATTTATTCCCATCTTTTGCCATTACTCCTCAACCCCAGTCTCTGGCAAAACTAAGAGCTACCTGTGGACAGGGCATTCATCTTTCTATAATGCACATATCATATAGCATGTTATCGTGTGAACTGGAATTGTTCAATAAGTGGTTATATATTTAACAGCCCTTTCAGCCTCAGTTCTCTTGTGTGTACAGTCAGCATGAAAAGCATTCTCTCTTTTTTTTTTGAGACAGAGTTCTTGCTCTGTGGCCCAGTGGCGTAATTCTCCTGCCTCAGCCACTACCCCCTACACGGCCAAGTAGCTGGAACTGCAAGCATGCACCAACACACCTGGCTATTTTATTTTTTTGTATTTTAGGTAAGGATGAAGTTTTGCCATGTTGTCCAGACTGGTCTTAAAATCCTGGCCTCAAGTGATCTGCCTGCCTCAGCCTCCCAAAGTGCTGGGATTACAAGCGTGTGTCACCATGACCAGTCAGCATGAAAAGAAAACACTCTTTCAAAACTTCAACTGGGAATTTTTACCATATGAAACACTCATGTTAAACATTCAATAAATGTTAACCTTAATATCATAATATAGAAGCACTGTAGGCTGTGGTTAAAAACTTAGCAGCTGTAATGTCAAACACTAGATGTATGGCTTTGAACAAATCCTTTGAGTGATTTGTCCTTCCATTTCTTATCTGAAAATAGGCGATGATAACAGTATCTATATGACAAGATTGTTAGATTTGTTATTAAATTAATTAACATAAGCAAAGAACTTAGAATAATGTCTGATGTACAGTAGACACTATTTAATATTCCCAATTTTATTACAGTTAAATCTCCCATCAAAGATGTGTAAATGAGATATCAAAACACAATCCATTCTTGTTTTGCCTATTGTTTCATACTCTGCAATGAAGGGAGAGAGACAGAGAGAGGTATTTCTTTAGGGCTGGCTGCTTCGATCACAGATGTTACTCTGTTAGAAAAATCTCTGGTGCCACTTGCTATGAGCACCTGATAACCCCAGAAGATGTTTGCCTTCTGCTGCCTTGGGCTTTTTCAACTGTTCAAATCTCACCTCTCCCTTCCCTTCCGCTCTTCCTTGTCGGTTGTCGCCTTTGGATTCCAAACTGCAGCCAACGTCAGTCACTTTAGCAAACTCGAGTGCTGCTGTGGGCTGTTCTTTGAACCCCTTCCAGCAAGCTCATGGTGTTCATCTGTGCAGAGAGAAGAAGTCTGTGCAAAGAATTCTCCCCACTTGAGAGCTTCCAAGCATTTCCCTCGTGTCTTTGTACATCTCTATTCCAAATTCCTATGTCAGAAAGTTGACATTGTCTGAATTTTGAGTAAAATGTAACTTTTGGTGTATGGTGTTTCTTTAAGGATAAAATATTTCAAATCTTAGAGCAGGATATTTTTTCTCAGTGATACCAAAGTGGGCTTAATCTTGTGTTTTATTTTGGCAGGATTCTTCAGTCATCTCATGCTGTTTGAGATATGTTTCAGGTTTTTTCTATCTTTTCACAGACACCTACTTTACAGCTAGTTCTAGCCTCCACTACTTCCTAGCTATGGGCTGGTTTTTTAGGACTAATTGATTCATAAATTCAACAAATAGTTTTTCGATGCCAAATATGGCTCAGAATACTTTGATTTTGTGCCCTATTGCGTCTTCATTACTTCAATATATTTCCTATGCTTTCATTTCAGTGAGAATACACAGATACCAATCAGTATGCATACAAACAAATGCGTAAGCATAAATTAAGATAAGATCATCAAGAATATGAACATGGGCTCTGAAAGCAGAGAACAAGCCTGCCTACACATTAGAATGGTAGGGAAGACAGCCTGATGAAATTATATTCCAGGAGAAATCTAAAAGTTGAGTATGAAATCTAAAAGCTGAGTATGAATTTAATATGAGAGTGAAAATTCTTCAGGCTGAGGAGATGTGGAAATTTTCCAAAAGCACACTTGCTGGAAGGAATATGGCCTGTCACAGGATTTGGAAGGTCAGTGGAAAAAGACCAGTGATATATCAATGAAATGGAACATTATGAAGGTCAAGCTTGAAGGACGGAGCCTGTCTCACCAACTCAAATTGAGACTTATAAAAATGACTCTTTAATTCCTGTTAGGTTGGTCAATTCCTATTGCAAATTTTTTAAGCATTAGAACCTTGGTGGGAGAATTGTTTCTTAAGACCACTCAAATTCTCCAGCATTGTTTATTTCTGTACCCTCAACTCTCCCCACCTGGGATCCCCTCTAAGATAAGCTGCTCCTGGTTCAGAATTTGTAAAACATGTTTTATACTATTTCCTGGTTCAATGGATGTTGTTTATATTGTTGTAGATATTATAAACTGTTTCTAGTCTGCCCCCAATTAAACCTTATTTTTCTCTTGAGTTGATATTTGAGGGCACTTTGCTTGAAATAGCTGCCTTATTTTCCCTAAAATATTCCATTCCATCAACAGAGTGGAGACAATCTATCAAATGGGAGAAAATATTTGCAAACTAGGTACATGGCAAGAGACTAATATTGAGAATATACAAAGAACTCATACAATTCAACAGTTAACAAAAGAACTTAAAATATGGGCAAACCAAATAACCAAAGCAATCCTAAGCAAAAAGAAAACAAATCCAGAGGTATAATATTATGACTTTAAATATACTATAAGGGGCTATGGTAACCAAAACAGCATGGTAGAGGTATAGAAACAGACACGTAGACCAATGGAACAGAGCAGAGAACCCAGAAATAAAGAAATAAAGTCACACACCTACAACTATCTGATCTTCAACAAAGTCAGCAAAAGAAATCAATCGGGAAAGGACTCTCTATTCAACAGAGAGCCAGCTCGAATAGCTGGCTAGTCCTATGCAGAAGAATGAAACTGGGCCCATACTTTTCACTATATGCAAAAATTAACTCAAGATGGATTAAAGATTTAAATGTAAGACTTCAAACTATAAGAATCGGTGAAGAAAAAAAAAAAAAAACCTAGGAAACACCATTCTGAACATTGGCCTTGGGAAACTATTTATAAATAAGTCCCCAAAAGCAACTGCAATGAAAACAAAATTTGACAAGTGGGACTTAATTAAAGTAAAAGAAACTATGCACAGCACAGCAAAATAAACTATCAACAGAGTAAATAGATAACCTACAGAATGGGAAAAAAAAATTCCCAAACTGCATTCAACAATGGTCTCATGTCCAGAATTTATAAGGAATTGAAACAATTCAACAAGTGAAAAACAACTCCATTGAAAAATGTGCAAAAGAACATGAACTGACATGTCTCAAAACAAAACCCACAAACAGCCAACAAACATATGAAAAAAATGATTCACGTCACTAATAATCAGAGAAACGCAAATCAAAACGATGACATATTATCTCACACTACTTGGAGTGGCTACTATTGAAAAGTCAAAAAACAAAAGATGATGGCAAGGTTGTGGACACCAGGGAACACTTCTACACTGTTGGTGGGAATGTAAATTAGTCAAACCGCAGTGGAAGTTTGAAGATGTCTCAAATAACTTAGAACTACTATGCGACCCGGCAATCCTATTATTGGGTATATACTCAAAGGAATATAAATTGCCCTACCAAAAAGACATATGCATTCCTATGTTCATCACAGCATTATTTACAATAACAAAGACATGGAATCAACCTTGGTGCCCATCAACAGTGGATTGTATATAGCAAATGTGGTACCCATGCCCCATGAAATACTATGCAGCCAGAAAAACAAAATCATTGTCTTTGTAGCAACATGAATAGAGCCGGAAGCTCTTAACTTAAGTAAATTAATAAAAGAAACAGAAAACTTAATACTGCTTGTTCTCACTTATAAGTGGGAGCTAAACATTGAGTACACATGGACATAAAGATGACAACAATTCATACTCTGGACTCTGAAAGTGTGGATGGAGGAAAGGGGGCAAATATTGAATAACTGTTGGTTACTATGCTCAGTATCTGGGTAAAGGGATCATTTGTACCTCAAACCTCAGCATCATACAATACACCCATAATAAACCTTCATATGTCCCCCTAATTTAACATAAAGTTTCATATTATTTTAAAAAATGTGGGCAAAAGACATACTTAGACATTACTTAAAAGAAGATGTACAAATGGCCATTAAATCTATGAAATAATGCTCTCAGCACCACTAATTCTCAGTTCAATGCTAATCAAAGCCACAGTGAGATATTATTTCACGCCAGGTAGAATGACTATTATTAAAAAGACAAAAATTAATAGATGCTGGTGAGGATGTGGAGAAATCCTCACCAGCATCTGTTACATTGTGGAAATATAAATCCTCACCAGCATCTGTGATACGTTGTGGAAATATAAATTGATACAGCAACTGTGGAAAACAGTGTGGAGATTTCTCATAAAACTAAATATAGACCTACTATATGATCCAGCAATTTCACTACTGGGTATTTATCCAAAGGAAAACAAATCAACATATCAAAGGGATATCTGCACTCTTAAGCTTACCGCAGCACTATTTAGACGAGCAAAGATAGGAGACCGACTTAAGCATCCATCAACAGACAAATGCGTAATGACAAGGTGATAAATATTCACAACGGAATGCTATTTAGTTATGAAAAGAATAAAATCATTTCATTTGTAGCAATATAATGGATGGAACTTGGGGTCAAGATGTTAATTAAAATCACCCTGGCACAGAAAGACAATATTGTCTGTTCTCACTTATAGGTGTGAGCTAAAAAAGTTGGTCTGATAGGGATAGTGAGTAGAATGATGAAAACCAGAGGCTGGAAAGGGTGTGTGGTGGGGAGAGGCAGGGATAAAGAAAGGCTGATTAATAGGTACAAAAATAGGGTTAGATAGAAAGAATAAGTTCTAGTGTTCCATAGAGTTGTTGACTATATTAACAATAATGTATATTTCAAAAGTTAGAAAAAAATTTTTGAAATTTTTGAAATGTTTTTGGCACATTGAAATGACAAATGCCTGAATTTGTGAACCCCCAAATGCCTCAATGTAATCATTACATAGTTTATGAACATAATAAAATAGCATACCTACCACATAAATATATTAACATACTTATATCTATAATATAAAATATTATAAAAGAAATAAATTTTAAAATAAAATATATTTAAAATTTGATTATAATTTAATAGATATTAAAATACTTGTATTTATAAATTACTATGAAAGAAATAAATTTTAAGAAGATTTAGTCCCAACCCAGTTACCAAACCTCCTATACTAAAATCCAGACTCTTTGGGGTTTATGAGTTTTTCCAGCAATTATGGAGTTTAGGTCTTGGTCAGGCTTGGTCAAGCCTCACTGCTTCCTTAAGTATCTAACAGTGGGTTTAGCACAAGTCTTTAGAGATACCAGAGAAGGGAATAAATGTCGCAAATGTAAGAACTATTTATCTTAATCATTTTAAGTAAACCAAACAGGCCATTTGAATTAAGTACTGACACCAATAACAATATGTACAAACAATTTATACTTGAACTTTAATGATGAAACCAGAAAACAAGGCATAGTATCCAATTTCTTTCACCAGGTCTCTGTTATAAAGCAGGATATTTCCTACAACCAACAATATCCTTGGATTACCGGTTTTCTAAAGCCTAAAATGTCACCCGTATTGGGAAAAGCTTCTCTAAAGTAATCCTGATTACAGTCCCCCACCATCTTATTGAAGACCCCCCTCCATTAAATTTAATCTTTAGCCCTTCAGAGGAAATAGGCACCGAGAGCAAAAATATTTACCACTGGACTTGAATCCCCCTGTCCACTGCTCTACTGTCATTAAACAAGGAGACAGGGAAATGGAGCTTCTTAGCAGCTTGAGCTTCCATAACAAAATGCCATACATTGTGTGGTTTAAGCAACAGAAATTTATTTTCTCACAGTTCTAGGACAAATTCTAGATCAAGGTGCTAGCATTGTTGGTTTCTGAAATGGCTCTCTTCCTGATTTGTAAATGGCCACTTACTTTCTTTCTGTGTCCTCGCAAGCCATTCAGAGAGAGAGAGAGAGAGAGAGAGAGAGAGAGAGAGAGAGAGAGAGAGAGAGAGGAGAGAGAGAGAGACAGAGAGAGAGAGACAGAGAGAGAGAGAGTGAGAGAGAGAGAGAGAGAGAGAGGAGAGAGAGACAGAGAGACAGAGAGAGACAGAGAGAGAGAGAGAGAGAGAGGAGAGAGGCAAGCACTTTGGCGTTTCTTCTTATAAGGGCATTAATCTCATCACGAGGACCTCACCTTCACGAATTCATCTAAAATTAATTATCTCCCAAAGACCCTATCTCCAAATATCATCACAATCGGGTTTGGGGCTTCAACACAGAAACCTGGGGTGGAGGGGTCATTATATAGCACCTAGGAATTGGGATAATTTCCATTTTTAGTAGTTTCAATAATAACAGTTATTGAACAGTTACTGTATTATTTCTAACTCCATGGAAATGGATCCCAATAATGCTTTTATGTGTATTCAGAAACTCTTTCTGACTTCATGTTGACCCATAGAGGACTGGATCTTCAGCCTGTAGCATTTGGTTAGCCCCGAAGATTTGGATAACTTCTTCCTTTTTCCTTAATTTCAACAGATATGTGATCTCTGGCTTTTATTATATTTACCCTTATAGTGTATGTGATTACATTTCCCTGAGATAATTTGCATTGCCTGAAACAGGTATATACTTACATGTAAACCACCTTAATAATTTTAATTAGTTTAAAAAATACCAAATATCTAGTACACAAAATATCAGAAGTAAGACATATTCAGATAGGTGAGAATTTTTCAAGATATGTATGTATTTTTTACCTCATGACACTTGTCCTCAGCAGGAGCCTGGTGCATGTTTGCTGATGGATATATATCATGTGACAACACCACAGCTGATGGAAAATTGGCTCATTCTAAAAACAGCAGGGGACAAGGGCAGGGAGCAGGGTAGAGGAAGGCTGAGTTCACTTTCAATATGATACACTTTAAAGTGATTTTCCCCCCTCACTGAAATGCTTGGTTCTTCAGATGAGTTTGCTAATCTCCTAGATGGTGTTGTGTAGACCATATCTTAGCACAGCCCTGAAGTACTTAGTAAATTATCAGTAGAATAAATGCATAGATAAACCCCCAGTGCTGTCCCCCACTCATACCCTCACTCACATACACACAAAAAGCAGTAAAGATGAAAATTCTATTCACGTTTTTTTCTATTTTACTCTTCTCAGAAACACACACAGAATATGTTTTCCCCAGCTATAACATAGTATCAGACACTCGTGTCTATAAAAGAGAAGAATTAAATGCACATTTTAAATTAAAATTCCTTTTAAATATTTATTCAAAAGTCAAGCCATTAACTAGTTAAAATAATAGTCTGTGATTCCAGATGTTGATGTGAATTAACAAGTCAGCATGTTCGTGCTTTTTTTCACTAATATTTAATGAGCTTCTATTCTGTGTTGGGCCCTCTGTGTGGCTCTGAGGTTTTAAAAATGAAAAAGGTAGAGGCTGGGCCTTCATGATGCTCATAATCTAGCTGGAGAGATAAATATACAAATATATATATCATAGCACATGTTTTTATAATCAATTATATCCATATTAAAGATACAGTCTGTGACTCCAAAAATAAATACTTAAATAAGAGGAAACTGGGGTGATCAGGCATGGAGGCCGCAGAGACACTTAATAAATTCAATGGTGGAAATTCAAATGATGGTAAAAATTGCCAAGCAAAGCCTTTCACAAATATGTTCACCTTACAGTGCTCATTTTCATGTAAACTACTAATTTCAAGTAAAATTTCAAAAAAATATTTTAAAATGATTTTAGACTTATGGAAGAGTTTTTCCACTGTACTTAGACATCCTACATAACTTCCATCTGGATTTCTCAAATGTAAGTACCTTACCTAGTCAGAGTATAATTATCAAAAACAAGGTTAACATTGACAGAATGATATTGACTAATACATAGATCTCGCTACAATTAATAGGATCCAGGGTGGGTTTCTCATTCTAATCCTTCCCTTTGGCTACAGCAATTAGTTTTGGGATGGCTGAATGCCTTGTCATTGGCCAGTGATAAATAAATCAGGTGTTTTGATTGAATTTATTGGGAAATAAAAGATTCTTTTGTGCTAGAATTTCTAGATATAGAATGACTTAATCTTGGAGCTACTAGGGGAGAAGTATTTCAATATCAGGGATGGCCAGAGAAATACAGAGAGATGATTAATTCCAGGGTCATGTTAAAGGTACAACTGAAGATAGATATCTATTCCTGAATATTTAGTTACATGACTAAACAGATCACTTTTCTATTTAGACCACCTTGAGTCTGGTTTTTGTTACATGCTAAATAAAAATACAGATGTTTATGACTAATATGTGCACAAGCAATTTCTTTTAATTAAGAGCACTTTAAGTTGCATGTATATATAATTGTATAATTTCTACTGGAAACAAAGCTCTAAACAAATTGTAGAAAATGAAACTGTATCCTAAATGTGCTAACTTGTCGAAGGCAAATTTTTTTTAATTGAAAAAATATTCTTGGTCTCTTCGGGAGCTACTTTCTTATAGGAAGAAAATCTAATCGATTTCATTGATTAATGAGACAGTATACACATAGCAACTGGTACAGTGGTCTAGATTTTGTGCTAGACATTATGCCAGACAGTTAATGAATGTCAACACTCCTTTCTTTTCCAGAATTCACAGGACATTCTCACCGTTGTTACCAAAGATTGTTCATTGAGAATGGGAGCTTAGGGAGGTGGAAGAAATTACACTGTGACTCTTGGTGAATTCCTCAACTGTCCCTCTCACTTCCTCCTTTGGTGAAACTGGTGACTTGCTACGTGCTGGGAGATTGAAATTATCCTATTACATTCAGAATTTAAACAAAATTTGATATAAAAACTGCTGTGATTATTTTTCTGTTCTCATCTTTGAATGTTGCAGCCAGGATGATAGCCTGTGTGCCAAGTTTTCTGCCTGGAGGAAAATTGTGTGGCTGAGTTATAAATACATTGATGGATCCAGCTGGAACTGTCTCTTGTAATTTAATATGCAAAGAAATAATCTGAGTCATAGATGAAGACAAGCAGTTCCTTTTAGATAAGAGTGCTCTCTAAGTTTGGTTATGCAGATGACTTACAAGAGACTTCTTCCCAAGAAGAACAAGAAATAGTCTCAGGACCAGTGGGGCAAAGCCTTGACCTTGAATCTAGCATTCACTTGCCTGTCTTGTCATCCTTCCAAACATCAGCAAAGGGGCTTATACTACCTAAATTCTGCCTTAGTAAGTTTTACATTACAAAAAAAAAAAAGCTGTTTTCCAATGTTGAAAACAAAATGGATTTTAATTTCTATAAAGTATACATTTTTAATATTCCTTTGAATTAAATAATATGTATGGGTAACCACTATGAATGAGATAACAGGTTAAGCCATGGAGGAGCAGGATGACTAAAAAAAAATTGAAATTGGAGCCTGCTTCTGGAAATATAATGTTGAAGTCATAATTTAGTACAGAGCCAGTTTAAATACTTCTTAAGATACGACACCTTTAATTATTTTTAAAAGTTGATAAGGTGATAATGTTATTGTGTCAATAATAACATTAATAATTATGTAGTTAACAATTAATAATTATACTACTAGTGTTTTCTCAATAACCAGTGATATCATTTGATAACCTATGGGGCCCATTTCAGTTAACTATTGTTATCTAACAAGCTACTCCACAACTTAGTGGCTACAAATAGCAATTCAGTATTTATCATTAGCATGTGGAGTGATTAAGAGATTCTCCACTATTTTTACCTGAATTCCTTCTTGCATTGCATTATCAGAAGGATTGGCTGTCCTAGAAGGTGCCAGATGCTCTCATTTGCATTTCTGCTAGTTATAGCTGACTGTCTGCTGAGGCACTTCCATTGTCCTCCATGTGACCTCTCATTCTCCAGTACACTAGATTGGTTTCCTCAAATGGCAAGCCCAGAGCAATATTCCAAGAGGAATAAAACTTGCAAAACCTTTTAAGGCTCATCCTCAGAAGCTGCACAATTTCTCCTCCATTTTCTATCTGACAATAGATTATATAGCTAATATATTGTTGTGGGCCAATGATAATGACTCAGACCGGGGTACAGAAATGGGGAGGAGTGGATTAGTCTGATAACATTTTAAGATAAAACTATGTGAGAGAGACTTTCCAAAGCAAGTAACAAGTTCAGTCCAGATTCAAAAAGTAGAAAGCTTCTTATAAATTCTGGTTAGTAATCCCTTGTTGGTTGGATAGTTTGCAAATTTTTTCTCCCATTCTGTAGATGGTCTCTTCACTTTGTTAATTGTATTCTTTGTTGTGCATGATTTTATCTTGCTGTAATCTCATTTGTCTACTTTTTGCTTTTGTTGCCTGTGCTTTACCCTCACAAAATTTTGCCCACACCAATGTACTGGAGCATTTTCCCAAGGTTTCCTTCTAGTAAGATCAGAGTTTCATGCTTTAGATTTCAGTCATTGATACATTTTTATTTAATTTTTGTATATGGTAAGATGAAAGAAAAATAGAAAGAAAGAAAAGAAAGAAAGAGAGAGAAAGAAAGAAAGAGAAGGAAGGAAGGAAGGAAGGAAGGAAGGAAGGAAGGAAGGAAGGAAGGAAGGAAGGAAGAAAGGAATTCATTCTTCTGCATATGGATATTCAGTTTTCCCAGCACCAGTTATTAAAGAGACTTTCTTTTCTTCATTGTATGTTCTTAGTGCCTTTGCACATATGAGGTGGTTATAAATACATGTATTTATATCTAGGTTCTCTATTCCATTCTATTGGTCTGTGTGTTTGTTTTTACCCCAGTATCATGCTGATTTGAGTCTTATAACTTTGCAGTGTGTTTTGATGTCAGAAAGTGTGATGTCCCCTAGCTTTCTTGTTTTTGCTCAGAATTATTTTGGCTATTTGGAGTATTTGGTGTTTCCAGAAATATTGTAGAACTATTTTTTTTTCTAATTCTGTGAAAAACGTCATTTGTAATTTGACAGGGATTTCATTGAATCTGTAAATTGTTTAAGAAAAATTGTCCATTTTAACATTAATTCTATTAATCATGGTCATGGAATCTTTTCATTGTTCTGTGCTCTCTTCAAATTCTTTCATCAGTGTTTTATACCTTTTCTTGTACAGATCTTTCACTTTTCTGGTTAAATTAATTCCTAAATATTTTATATTATTTGCATCCTATTTTAAATGGCATTGCTCTTTTATTTCTTCTTCAGATTATTTACTGTTGGCATGTACAAATGCAACTGGCTTTTGTGTATTGATTTTGTATCCTGCAACTTTACTGGTTTTCCCAGTTCTAACAATTTTTGGTGAAGTGTTTTAAGTTTTTCTAAATATAAGAGTATACCATCTGAAAACAGGGATAATTTATCTTCTTTCTTTTCTATTTGGATGCTCTTTTTTTTTTTTTCTCTTGCCTAATTGCGCTGGCTAAAAATTCCAGCATTATGCTGAACAAAAGTAAAATTGGGCATCCTTGTCTTGTTCCAGATCTTAGAATAATGGCTTTTATTTATTTATTTTTTCTGGTTCAGTAAGCTGTTAGTTGTGGGTTGTCATATGTGGCCCCCTTTTACTTCTTAAGTATGTTCCTCCGTCCCAGGCTGTGGAAGAATTATTATTGTTATTATTTTATCATGAAGGGATGTGTAACTTTATTAAATGCTTTTTTAGCATATACTGAAGATAGAGAATAGATTGTCAGTTACCAGAAGTTAGGAAGGGTTGGGGTGTGAGATAAAGAGGTTGATGAATGAGCATAAATACACAGATAGATAGAGCAAATAAGACCTAGTGCCTGATAGAGCAGTAGAGTGACTACAGTTAACAATAATTTATTGCTCCTTTCAAAATAGGTAGAAGAGAATAATTTGAGTATTTCTAGCATAAAGAAAAGATGAATATTTAAGGTGATGGATCTTTCCAATTACACTGCTTTGATAGTTACACATTATGTGAATGTATCAAAATATCACATATTCCCCCAAAATATGTATATGTATAGTATATCAACTTAAAATAAAAAATCTGAAAAAACGTAGAGAAATACAAATGGGTAAACATGAGAAAGTTGAGGCTCAGACAATTAAGCGATAGAATAAATAGTAAATTGTAGAGTGAAGAGTCAAACATAGATAACCATGAGACAAATGATTTTGACTTTCCCACAGTATCCTGAGGTTTTTAGTGTAAGCAATTTCACCTCTAAGAGATTGTGTTATCTTTTATCATTCCTGATAGAGAGTGGTTGTATCTTATTAGTAAATAATAGAGGTTCAGAGAGTTGTGATTGTGCTACAAATTGGTAAATCTGGAGTATTATACAGAGTATTGATATTAAAATTCACTCCCCCCATCTGTCCACCATATCCACTAACATTTCAGTGATGTCATTAATTGATTGATTGGTTCATTCATTCATTCCCTCTAAATGCTCTGTGGATTGCATTGTCAGTGCATCAGAATAAACCAACCAGGGCAGCTAAAAGATTGTTGTGGGCGAGTGATGACTCAGAAGGCAGTATACAAATGAAGAGAAGTGAGTTAACCTTGATATCATTTTGAGATAAAACTATACAAGAGATCAATACTTGTCTTCAGCTTCATCCTGAAATCTTCCCCTGCTCTACTTTTTATTGCAAGGATTGAGCTGTGACTATCTCCAGCAGGCTTAATTTTTAAGGCTTTCTGGTCATAGAGATTCTCAATCAATGGAGTTACAGGTAAGAGTTGGGATGAAAAGAAATAAGGAGCACAGGAGTGTTTCACTTACTCTCTCTATGCTTCCTACCTCCATCCTCATACATCTGTGTATCCTACATGGCTTCAGTCTCTGGAGACTCTATTGAAAATCCCACCTCTGTTTCACCAGCCAAAGTGTGGTAGAAATTTCCTGTGTTCCTAGGTGGCTGCATATTGTTTTCTTGGCTTTAAGTTTATTTTACCAACAATGTTAGCAATTCCTGTTACCTGTTTCTTATTCTAAGTCCAATAACCCCTGGGAATCTACAGGGGATTGAGTCTAAGACATCATGGATACTGAAATCCATAGTATAAAATACTATGCTATTTTATACTATGCTATATAAAAATAGCATGGTATATGCATATAACCTGCACATGTCTTCCTATATACTTTAAATCATTTCTAGATTACTTATAGTACCTAACAAGGTAAATGTTATGTGAATAGTTGTTATGCTGTATTTTATTTGTATTATTTTTTATTGTCATAGTATTATTATTTTTAAACATATCTTTGATGTGTAGTTTGTTAAATCCCTGGAGGATGTGGAAACTGTTGGTATAGAACCTACCAATTCAGAGGACCAACTGTACTCACAGTGGTTTTTATTTTCCTGATTAGGCACTGGACTGATACTGATGGGCGATGAATGTCATGGAGAGTAATAGAGGAACCACAGTTTCAGGTTTGAGCAGCAAGGTAGTTGTAGGTTTCTCTTATTAATACTTGGAAGTCTTGCATGTGTTTGGAGTTACTCATTCACATCCTTTAAGACTTGGTTAAAATACCAATCCTCAGACAACTTTGCTTTGAACTTCGTAGGTAGAATTCATTAAGTTTGAATCCCAGATTTTTATTTTTCTATCATTTATCATGAATTGTATTTTTATTTCTTGCTTTCTTCATAAAAACATAAAGTCTACAGCAATAACGTCCTCTTTTTCCTTATTATGTTCCCAGTATACATACAGTGAGTGTTAAATTTGTATCTGTGGAGAGAAGATTGAAAAAAGAAAGAAAGGCAAATAGGAAGGAAAGAAGAAAGAAGGGAAGGGAAGGGAAGGGAAGGGAAGGGAAGGGAAGGGAAGGGAAGGGAAGGGAAGGGAAGGGAAGGGAAGGGAAGGGAAGGGAAGGGAAGGGAAGGGAAGGGAAGGGAAGGGAAGGGAAGGGAAGGGAAGGGAAGGGAAGGGAAGGGAAGGGAAGGGAAGGGAAGGGAAGGGAAGGGAAGGGAAGGGAAGGGAAGGGAAGGGAAGGGAAGTGGAGGGAAGGGGAGGGAAGTGGAAGGAAGGGAAGGGGAGGGGAGGGGAGAGGAGGGGAGGGGAGGGGAGGGGAGGGGAGAGGAGGGGAGGGGAGGGGAAGGGAGGGGAGGGACAAACCTTGGACTGCTTCCAAAATCTTCCATCACCCACCAGCACACACAAACCCATGTTAACAAGAACTTCTTTGCATCATGATGGACACAGGTTGACTCAGTCTACTTGCTTAAAATATCACTCATGTCAAGAACCAGCCTACATTTCTGGTCACACCTGTCCTGTCCCAATATGTTCGGATTATTTTATCCACCTACCAGGAACCACCTTTACCACTTTGTTAGGCCTCAGATGACAACAGATGTCTATGAATGAGTCTTTTCCTATGTCTGTCCACATAATATCTGGATATCTTATGGTCTTTCTGCCTAACTAGATATACCTTAAAAGCCTGACACTGCTGTTCTTCTTTACATGGAATAATACAGTAAGAAAGTAAGCCCCATCATAAATAACCTACCTCCACTTAAATGCAATTAATCAGTTCATTAATCAGATTAACCTATCTCCATTCAAATGCATTAATCAGATTTGATCCTCAGAGTAATAACTTCAAAGAAAGTGATTCAGAAAAAAAAAATAAGTAAATAAAAGGTGTGTAGATGGGAATTAGCTAGAGCCAGGTTCGTCCCTCCTCCACCAATTCTAAGTCTGATAAATTTCTTTCTGAACATACATCTTCACATTTGAAAGCAAAAAAACATTTATTCAGTGATAATTACAGTAAGTGAAATAAGGAATACATTAAGTAAACATTTGTTGGAAGAAGCAGAGAATTCAGCCTGTGTCTGAGTTACTATAAGACACATGTGCTTTTACAAGGGTGCAAAATAACAGCAGAGTGCCTGCTCCACTGAGAGGCTCATTAAATATGATCTCAACAAACCTCCAAATCCTGATTGATTTTGGATTACTAAATGTCAAAAGATGCCTATTCTACCCAGACACTATAATGTTTAATGCCACTGGAAATCCCACAAGACTCTGTCTTAGCCAGCCTTATTTGGCTGTGGTAATTGTTACTGTCCACCCAGTTTTTTCCTGTGTATTTGTGTCCACTTCATCTTCTACAAAACCCTCAATCTCAGCACTACTAACCCTCATGTAGTCATCTCCCATTGCCAAGCACCTTGTTTCTTTCTGAATTTTTGTACTTTTAGGTTATAAAGAAGTCATATTATAGACTTGGATTCATCAGCCTTTGCCCACACCCAATGATTCTTTCATAGAAACCATCCTAAATGCATTCTTTCTTCCCTTTCTCTACTACTTCTTCTTTAGATTTTGTCTACATTTTCTAACTGCGTAGTTTTTTTTCAATAGACTGCTAATGTGCTCACTGGAAGATCCTCAGTTCCTGTATATTTTACTATTTGTGTTGTTAATAGAGTAACTTTCCTTTTCAAATGCCACAAAAATAGATGAAAAATGACAATTCTATGCAGCCATTGTCTTTCCCAGTGTGATAACCTGGGTCCTCGGGGAGCAAGCGCAAACTTCATCCATAATATAGCACGCTCCTCACACTGCAGACCCTGTCTACTTTCCTGGCCTTGTCATTAAGGTGACAATACACTTTTTAAAATGCAACCGAACACTTACATTCACAATTATCTAAGACAAGACGTATTAACTGGGACTTCCCTTAGCAATCAGAGATGTGTATTCATTTTACTTATCTCTAATTTTAGGTACCTGAAGTGCTTATCTTTCCCATGAAAGCCCTGTGCTGTCACACCCTTCAGCCTTCGATCATGTTGTAACCTCTGCTCATAAAACTCCTCCCTCTTTTGCTTTCTAAGCACCTACACAATCTTGAAATGCTTGTGTTACTAATTTACCTGTGTGGTGAAGTATGCGGCAGAAGTACTGTTCATTTTGCAACGTTAACATGAGGCTGTATTGTAAGTAATACTATGTACTACTGTACACAGTATAAAATCATACCTCCCTCTCTCTGATCTTTCATTGTCAATTTGGAGGACTCAGCAGTCCTGCCTTACTCACTTTTGCATTTCCTGTGCCTAATACAAATGTTGGTCAGATAGTATATATACAATAAGTATGTTTTAGTAGTGGAAGAAGTCTCATTTGGCTTGACCAATGCTGCCTGAGCAATCATCATTACTGCATAGGACTGTATTTGAAATTCAGTCTAAGAGCCTCATGTCTTTTTTGAGGGTCCTTTGTATGTTTAAGATCACAAAAATGCATTTTGTGACTTGAATAATCCCAAGTGAAAGCAAAGAAATATAAAGTGAATACAAAGAAATATGAAGATATTCAGGTCTAATATGCCTCACTGGAATTCAACTGTGAGGCAGAAAGGTCTAGACAGAAAAAAGAAAACAATGGCATTTATAAATATAAAAACAACAGATAGTGATAAGTGTGAGTTGAAGAACTGGAGCATGTTAATACGCTGGCACCAAAGATGTGTGTATGATACGTGGGGTGGTCAGAAATTGCCTCTTTCTAAGGTGGTACCATTTCAGTTGAGATCTGTAGCACAAGAAACAAGTGGGGGAAGATGGGGAAGTGAGCATTACAAGGAAGAAAAGGAATACTACTTGTAGTTTTCCTGTTTTCAGCAAGTTTTCCCAGTTCTGGACATGTTTCTTTGGACTTCTTATCACCACATTCCTGCAGAATCTTCGAAAGTGGGATTGTATGACATAGAATATATATAAAAAGAATAACCACTAAAAAAAAAAAGAAAAAATAGCCACTGTGTTTTAATGCCTTCTCTCCATTTTTAATAGACTTTACTTTATAGACTCATTATATTTTAGTAGTTTTAGATTCACAGAAGAGTGAAAAGTACTTTCAAAAAGTAAGCAACCAATGCTTACTTTACTATCTCCATAGTTTTGGCTTTTCCAGAATATCACATACATGAATTATACTGTAGGTAGTCTGGCTTTTAGGCGGACTTCTTTTACTTAGTAACATACCTTTAACTTTCCTCCACATCTTTCTGTGGTTTGATAGCTCATTTAGTTTCACGATTCTTTTATTTTATTTTATGTTTTGCTATGTAATTCTTTAGGCATGTTGCATGCTATGCATTCTGGGCGTCACAACTTAAATTCTTTTGAACATGATGATGAAGATTTTTGAAAGTATAAAGCTAACTCTTCATAGATAAAAAACTAAAATTAAAAACAATCTCAAAATTAAAATATTTCCTTTCAAAGAAAAGGCACAATTGAGAACATGACTTTTGAAAATGAGTAACAAAAATAAGACTTAGCAGAGGAAGAAAAATGTAATATACCACCAAACACATGCACTCAGCAATCCTATCAACAGTATCACTGTCCTTGGCATTTTGCTTACCCACCAGCAGCCTCTAAGAATAAACAATACGAAGGAACAGCTTGTTCATCTCCTCATATGCTCCCAAACATATGTTATCAAAACTTTCCCTTTTAAAAATATCATTAAAAGCATTAAAGATAAATCAGGACTTTGTGGGTTTAATTCTTCAGAATATTGCATTTTAATTATTTAATAATATTCTGTATTTGACAAACATTTCTGAAGAATTGAGGAGTTTATAAAAAAAGGTTAATTCACTTCATTAATATTCTGGAATAGCCTAATATGTGTATGAACTGGGCAAAGAACATGCACCTTCTCTCAGGAGAACCCAAGACTAGTGTGCAACCTTGGGAAAACTGCATGAGTTCTTTAGGCCTTCATTTTCTCATCAGTAAAATATGGAGAGCAATAATATCTTTAGCTTGGAATTCTTATAAGGATTAATGAAGCATGGCATATTACAAGTAGAACATTGCTTGGCACATAATAAAGTGGTTAATACATACTTACCCTTAATCAATATGGGAAATATTTAACACCGTTTTCTGTGCATACTACATACTCATATAAACTCTGTATCTTTGGCATTGCTGTCATCATTATCCTTATTGTCAGGTTATAATTACTCGCTTCTTCATACACCCCTGATTTTTTTTTTTTTTGATCAGAAAAAAGATAATCAGTAGAGAGACTGACAGCAGGTCAATCAGACAGTCACCACTTAGAGAGGTCAAGTGTACATTTATAAAATTTTTATTAAGTGGACAGAACCTGTTTCTGATTAAGCCAAGGAAAATTTTTAATAGGTAAGATAGTTAAAGAGTTAGAGAGAGGAAGAGAAAAATAATAATACTGATTTAAAAATAAAGACAAATAAAGACAGAGAAAAGATGATAGTTTTGGCTAGAGATTCTTTCTTTTTAGATTCTTTAGATTATATTAATTACTTGAGAATCATAGCTTCAGAGAAATGGACACACTGTCTACAATTCAACTTTCTTGTATAATTTATTATTTGCTTTTTAACCCTTTAGTCTAATCATAACTTGACTTTTTTCTCTCTTTTCTTCAAATTGAAGGAGGAAGACTTAGAAATTTTAAGTGATGCTATCCTTTCGAAAGCTTTAGCTTTGCCAGAAAAATGGGAAAGCAGAAATTAGCAAGACATTTGTACACATGGTTTCATTGGTTTGGTACTTATTGGAATGCTTTCCTAAGACAATTTGTCAGTGGTTTTTAAAGATTTTAGTTAGCCATGAAACAGCCTGTTTAGAACTGTTCTTGTGTCAAAAAGAAGGGGAGGAGGGGAAATGATCCATTCTTAAGTAGAAAGAGATTTTTTGCTAATGCAACTCCCTAGAAGAATTAATACCATATCATAACTTTTCCCCCCTGTTGAAATAGTATGGTTTAAAATATAAAGATTCTATTCTTCCTTGGGAAAAAGCAATGTTTAAATTTTCCACCTGACATGTTAGAGTGTTACATTTCATGTCAGGTTGTTTCAGCCATGACAAATGATAGGAAGCCTCAGTGATACTAGGATACAAATTCTGAAGCTCGCATTGAGTTATCGTTGTGAGACATATCAGCCTGAAAACATACATGGGAAAGACGTACCATTCTGAAAAACAGAGATAATGCCCATGGTCCTAGAGATAGTGATGTTCATCATTTATCTGTGGTGCAGGTTGAAGGTAACAAAGCAAGAGAGTAACACTATTTATTCAGCTCAATAAAGTTAAGACAATAGAAAGATTTGTTGCAACTCAGTGGATAAACAAAAAAACAGCCAAGTATAACCAGTTGAGTTTAAATAAATAGTTCTGAGAATGACATGAAAGAGCTCTAAAATTTATCTCATATCTACTGTGTGCCAGGTGTATTTCAGTATATCACTTGATTTAATGATCACAATTTTTATGAAGGCAATTATTATTTTCAATCTTCATTTCTCCCTGAAAACAAATAATAAAGCAAGCAAAAACTACTTCATTTAACTAAATTGCTCACCATCTTATTCTTCAAGTTCTCTAAATACTGTAGAATTTCTTCCAAGTTATTTATTTTCTTTTGAGTCAAGAGCCCAATAGTGAGTTTTTCTGTTGTCACAAATAAGACCCTATTTCAGGCCTTCATTACCTCTGGCTTGAAGTTTTACAGTCACTTTCTTAACTGACTTTTTTCAAATTCAGTTCTCCCTTAAAGCTTTTCATCCACTGTAACTTAGTTTTTTATTATTTTTAAGTATAACACCAGTCATTCAGTTTTTTCCTCAGAAATTGCCCATTGGAATTATTTCCAGTTTTGGAATAGCTTCTAAGTAACCAAGAATTGCTGGCTTGGCCTCGGCTAATTTCCTATGGAAATAATTAGAAACCCACAGAAACACTCAACCCCCTTTTTCCTAGACAGTTTGGGAGGCCAAGATGGGCAGATTACCTGACATCAGGAGTTCAAGACCAGCCTAACCAACATGGTGAAACCCCATCTCTGCTAAAAAAAATACAAAAATTAGCCAGGTGGGGTGGTGGGTGCCTGCAGTCCCAGCTGCTCGGGAGGCTGAGGCAGGAGGATTGTTTGAACCCAGAGATGAAGGTTGCAGTGAGCTGACAGGGTGCCACTATACCCTAACCTGGGCGACAGAGTGAGACTCTGTCTCAAACAAACAAACAAAAAACAAAGACATTCTCTCCTAAAACATCAATGTTAAAGTATCTTAAATAGGCTGGAAGACCAACAAGGAAAAAAAAAAAAGTGGGGCCATTAAGCCAGTTCCTGAAATATTAGGAAAGAACAGGTAGAAAAATAGGAAGGTTGAGATGAGAAAGCATCCTTGAGCTGTTCATATGTAAAGGTTAGACGAATTAAAGATACTCATAGGTATATATTATAAATTCTTAGTCAAATGTACAGGTAGAAGAAAAAAATGTGGTTCACATATTGCCCCAAAATGTCAGGACTTTCCAAGAACTGGAGCCAAATTGGGAAACTGGCAGCCAATATTTGCTATGCAGCAAATCATAACAATCCAACCGTCAGGTATTTTGAGAGTCCCTTTGCCTCTTTTTCTTTCTTCTTCTTCTTCTTTTTTTTAGACAGAGTGTTACTCCATCACCAGGCACCAGGATGGAGTGCAGTGGCTGATCTCAGCTCACTGCAACCTCCGCCTCCCGGGTTCAAGCAATTCTCCTGCCTCAGCCTCCCGAGTAGCTGGGACTACAGGCATGCGCCACCACGCCCAACTAATTTTTGTATTGTTAGTAGAGACGGGGTTTCACCATGTTGGCCAGGATGGTCTCGATCTCTTGACCTCGTGATCCATCCGCCTCAGCCTCTCAAAATGCTGGGATTACAGGCGTAAGTCACCGCACGCGTCCCCCTTGACCTCTGATGATATTTCTTATCTTGGTTGAGAAAAGATTTATCTATCAACTCTGCAACCATTCTTCTACCACTGCATATGATATTCAGCTGGGACAAGTCTGGAGGCTCTTCCTTTTTTCCACAACCAGGATCTCAATTCCTACTTCTCTCAGACTAGGACATCTAAAAAACATTTGGCTAGGATGTAGTAGCTACAGGAATTGGCTGCAGATGGAGAAGGCGGTAGGATGGCTAGCGGTGGGCATGCATGAAAGAGATCGTCGTTGTCAGGTATTCCATCTGGCAGCTGATTTGAAAGCCTGATATTTTGGGATAAAACTGTATCTCTTCAGTCTATCAATCTATAGTAGATTAAAGCAGATACTATACTTGCAACTGGGCTCACAGCTATTTACAACAGCCTACTTCCACCTGCGGAATGCCACAGGCTTTCCTTATAAAGGCATGATTAAGCCAACTTCAACTGGTAGGCCTCTTCTATTCAGGCAACCAAAATGAAATAAAAATAAAATAAATCTGTTTAATCTTTATATTTCCTTAGAAATACATTATAGAGCAATGGAAAGATATATTTCACTGCTGTAAATTTTATAATTTAACATTGTAAAGGAAAGTCTGTTTTGATAGACTCGTTAATAGAAGGAGGTATAAGTCAGTTTAAAAAAGTATAAAAAGTTACATGCAGTATAAATCTACCTCTATCAATGTCAACATGTGTGTGGGTTTGGGAGGATTATATGTTCATGCTTAACTGGAAGCCAATATGTAAAATACATAATTATCACTTCTGAGTAATGGCTTTTGCATAACTTTCATCCTCTTATATGCTTTTCCATATTTTCAAATTTTCTATAGTGCTACATTTTCTCTTTATAGTAAAAATTTAATATGAATGAAACAATAAATCAATAGAGCAAGCATCCAGTAGCTCCTCATGTGCCGCGCCACTTAGGAATGCTGTGCTACTTCTCTTCCAAGGCCTTCTGCATTGTGATTCTAATTATCACTGCAGTGTTATTACCATTTTTCTTACAAACACACCAAACAGAACTTCTCACTTTCAAGAAGAGGAACCCTCTAGCCAAGGCACTTTAAACCTATATTAAGAAACACATACCAAAAAAAAAAAAAAAACCATATTGACAACATATTACTTTTATAGTCAGACAACTGATACTCACTGTTCAACACAAAAGGAAACTTCTGGTCCCTGGAATGCTGATCTCATTAACAAAAGGTTTAAGTGCTTTATGTTAAGGGAAAATATTATCCTGGAATTCATTATTTTGTCTATTCATTCACATATGCACACAATTTCCTTTTTCTTATCGTATATTCCAGATCATGTGACCCATTAACCACAACCCATATATTATGTATATGTCACCTGTGGCTGTCTTCATATCTTGCTTTTACTTGTTCTCTCCATCTGGTATCACTTTTGCAAAGCAATATTTCAAAGCCCAAATAAAATACCCCAACAGTTAGAGATAATATCCCTCCTTTGGCATCCTAAAGAGCTTACCCTAACATTGTGCAAGTACTTTTCCCCAATACATTCCTGAGTAAGGTCCAATATTTGAAGGGCAAGAGGCTCCCATTATCTGAGTTCCCAGTAAAAACATAACTGGGCACACAGTTAATAAATATGCATGGAAAAAGGGACTATCCAGGTTTTTCAATAGGTACCACAATCACTGGGAATTGTTCCAAGGAGCAGAGAGGAAGCCAGCCTCTGACTGCCCAGAAATGGGACTGTAGGGACCAAGGAAGGAAAGAGGAAAGGAGAGCACCAAAACTCTTTTAGTATTGTCACAGTGTTTACTCCCACAATTTTTACCTTCTTCACTATTTTTGCCTCAAGCTCTACCCAATATAATATGAATGGTAGAGACGGGGACCTGAAATTGGGATCGATCTCCACCACACTAACTGGAAATTATTCATGGCAAACAGTAAGATAGAATTGCCAGAGCCAAAGCAATGTTAATTACTTCCTTTTCCTAAAAATAAAGTTGCCAAGAGTTATAATAGGAACACAAAGAGAATGAGAAAAAAAAAATTTAATGCACAGGCTTTTCAAGTCCAAATACATTCTTCTCTTTACTTTAAAAGGGAAAAAATGATGGGGGCTTGTTGAAAGCTATGTAAAAAATACATGTGATATCTTTCATAGACATGTATATGTATGCATGCATTATAGATGTATATATTATTTTTTAAAATGATATATAATGTATACATCTATAATACACACATCTATTTGTATGTATAGATACATGTGTATGTGTATACACACACACACACATATATATGTATATATGTATTCCCTTTTATTTATAGTGTATCTGTGCATCAACTCAATAGTAGTATCTTGGAATTTTAAAAACAGGAGAAGCCTGAGATGTCATCAGGTCTGACTTTTCTTCTGTGCAGCAGATGCAGCTACACCGGAGCATATGGCCATCCTTTCACTGCTATGTTATGTGAATGTTTAATATTATTCCATTTCAACTTGACTTCAAGTTTCTTCAGGGAAGTCTGTCTGTGTGTTGCATAAAAGAATACCTGAGACTGAGTAATTTTTTTTTTTTTTTTTTTTTTTGAGATGGAGTTTTGCTCTTGTTACCCAGGCTGGAGTGCAATGGCACGATCTCGGCTCACCGCAACCTCTGCCTCCTGGGTTCAGGCAATTCTCCTGCCTCAGCCTCCTGAGTAGCTGAGATTACAGGCATGCGCCACCATGCCCTGCTTATTTTTTGTATTTTTAGTAGAGATGGGGTTTCACTATGTTGACCAGGATGGTCTCGATCTCTTGGCCTTGTGATCCAGAGACTGGGTAATTTTTAAAGAAAATACGTTTATTTAGCTGACAGTTCTACAGGCTCTATAAGCATGGTGCCAGAATATGCCTAGTTTCAGGCAAAGGCTGAGAAAGCTTTTAATCATGGTGGTAGGTTTATGGTGAGCATGTTTGTGACATGATGAGAGAGGGAACGAGAGAGGCCAGACCCTTTTGAACAAAAAGCTCTGAGTGAACTAATAGAGTGAGAATTTACTCATTACTATGGGGAAAGCACCAAGCCATTCATGAGGGATCCACTCCTGTGACCTAAATACCTCCCACTAGACCCCATCTCCAACACTGGGGATCACATTTCAACATGAGATTGGGAAGGGACAAACATCCAAACTCTATCAGTCTGCTTTATCTCTGTAACTTAAATTCCTACCTTAAGAAATGGTAAAAATTCACAAAATGGGGGAACAAATATATACATGACTTTTCTTTTAAGTAAGTAAAGGTATTAGACACTCTAATAATTTAAAAGTTCTGTTTTGCTTATATTTTACTAAAACTTTTCTTTTTCTATCCTTCACTGAGAATCTTGCTTTACTCTGAAAGCACAAAGCAAGAGTCTGTTCCCTCTTTTAATTATCAATTGCAGCTGCCAAGACCTCCCTTGTGCTTCTAATACCCTTGAGGTTCATTAATGGCAAATTTTCATGACCTCTTGGAACCCTTTCAATATTGGTTCAAGATGTCAATATTTCTTGGTCATTGCTGAACCCTAGGGCCATAGATTCTAAGCTATTGAATTTAGATTGGTTGCCGAAGTTTGAACTAGTGTATCACTTGACATTAACTGCTTTTAAAAACAAAGATTTCGCTGGGCGCGGTGGCTCACGCCTGTAATCCCAACACTTTGGGAGGCCGAGGCGGGTGGATCACGAGGTCAAGAGATCGAGACCATCCTGGTCAACATGGTGAAACCCCGTCTCTACTAAAAAATACAAAAAATTAGCCGGGCACAGTGGTGCGTGCCTGTAATCCCAGCTACTCGGGAGGCTGAGGCAGGAGAATTGCCTGAACCCAGGAGGCGGAGGTTGCGATGAGCCGAGATCGCGCCATTGCACTCTAGCCTGGGTAACGGGAGCAAAACTCCGTCTCAAAAAAAAAAAAAAAAAAAAAAAAAAGATTTCTAGATTTTTACTCCAGAGATTTTCCCATTTTACGGAAAAGTTTAAATGGTGACTTGTAAAGTTTCTCAGGTGATTCTGATATACTAATGTCAGATCTGAGGAAGTCAGTTGTTCATAACAGGATGCTGTTTGCTCCAAGAAGCACTTCCAGGAAGAAAATCCATGTGAGGAAGGGAGGGCTGAGACCAGAAGTAGAATGGCCCAAAGGTATAATTTACCACAAAGATGAAAATCCTTAATAATAATGTTCATCAAAATGCAGTACACATATGTATTACTAGAGGTAATTAGGGGTAAATTATAGTAATTTAGGGGTATAATAGAAAATATACCTCTTTAACACTAATTGACATATTAAGAAGTTTTTTCTTTGAATCATCTTTCAGTTATGCTGATTGCATCAAGGAGAAAGTCTTCATTTGGTGTCATCTCTTAATGCCTCTCTAACACTGGGTAATTTTCATAGGAAACAAAGACAAAGTTGCCCTTAGGTTCAGAGCCTTGGAGAAAATAAACTCTTATTAGAATTTAATAACATTCTTTTATTTTTCTTAGATTTATTTTGACCTTGTCTTTATGGCAAGTGATATCATTTTTCCATGTAAAACACTAATATATTCAAATCTCTTCAACACACATGCTTAAGGAAAAATAGTGTGTTTATTAAAATATAAAATGAATAATGCAGATTACATCTAGTTGAGAAAAATACCTTGAATATGGCAAGAAATGGCTACTGCGTAGAAAATTGATCATTAGTAATAGATTAAAAAATAGAAACACAGTTGAACCTGGAGAATGGTATGTTAAGTGAAATAAGCCAGAGAGAAATATAAATACTACATAATCTCATTTATATATAAAATGCAAAAAAAAAAAAAAGTAAAATGCCAAATACATACAAATGGAGAACAGAATGCTTGTTAGCAGTGGTAGGGAGAAGGAGAAAATGGAGGGATATAAGTCAAAGGGCACAAACATGCAGTTACATAGACTAAGCCTAAAGATGTAATGTACAGCAATAGGACTTCAATTAACAATATTGTATTATATGTTGGAAATTTGCTATGAGTGAATATTATGTGCTCTGATCCAAAAAAGAAAAATAAGAGGTAACTATAAAAGGTGATAGAGATGTAAAATTGCTTACCTACAGTAATAATTTCAATATGGATAAATAAAACATTATGTTATTGTATATCTTAAGTTTATACAATTAAAGGAAATAGCAAGTTATCAGAAGACTGCCAGAAACATGCTTCTGAGTGATTAGGAATAGGGAGAGAATAAGTAAGGAGTGAAATTTTAACTAGCTTCAGATTTCCTAAGAAAAATGTTCCTTTTGACATTTCTATGTTTCTGTTAGAAAGTTCTAGGGCCCACATTGTTTGAGAAAATTGTGGAAAAAATTAATTAGAAAATTGATTATCTCTTGCCCTTTGAGATCCTATCCACAGCACATCAATACAGGTATATTAGTCAAGGTACTCCAGACAAAGAGAACCAAACAACAACATCAATAACCATATATATATATATATATATATATATATATAGAGAGAGAGAGAGAGAGAGAGAGAGAGAGACACTTATTACATGGAAAATGGTTTACATGACAATAAAAGTTGACAAGTTCCAAGATATGCAGTCAGCAAACTGGAGACCCAGGGGAACTTATTGTGTAGTTCCAGCCTGAAAGCTGGCAGGTTTGAGACCCAGGCAGAGCCAATGCTTCACTTGGCATCCAAAAGCACAAAAATACCAGTATCCTAAAGAGATAATTCTAGGATGGGCTAGGAAGCACCACATGATTTGTCTCCCCACCCAAATAACAATTAAACTAGTAGAATCTGGCTGATGTAACTATATTGAAACTCTGAAGTTAACATTGACACCTTGTGACTTCAAGGGGAAGAATTAGATAGTAAATTGTGGTTAGTTTCAGTTTATTTTAGCACTAAGCACAGAAACAGCTACTCATCTGCCCATGGTAGGCAGCTGTGCATATATTTCTGGAGCAGACTGCACATGGTGTAAGTAAAAAGAACTCTGTCCTTCAAAAATCAGGAATCTGTGTTTTGATGACTGATCACTGCTTCTGATCACAGAGGTACAGACAAAAGAGGTGGGTGGTCACTGCTTTTACATCTGCCTTGATTGTGGCAATCCCCTCCTACTTCAGTTGAAGTCACTTCTAGGTAAGTGAAAGGGCTGATGCCCTTCTCCATCCCATTTCACTTTTCCTTTTTCCTTGTAAGAGTCACATAATGAAGACAAAGACACTGGAGAGTAACCGCATATGCTGGCAAAATTAGAAAGTGACAACAGAGCCCAGAAAAAGGCACAGGCTCAGAAAAAACCTAAAAAAACCATAAATTCATACCTCTGGTTAATCTTTGCACAGACAGCTTTCAACAATAAAACAAACAAACAAAATAACAAATAACAGATAATCTCAAGGAAAGAGAAGACTTATGTCCAGAGATACCACATTATTAGATTCAAAATGTCCAGTTTTCAACAAAAACTCACAAGGCACATAAGCAGCAGGAAATTATGAAAGAAAAATCTAAAATCATAGAAACATTGCTTAATAAAAACCTGATGGCAGATATATGAGACAAAGACTTTAAACAGTTGTCTTAAAAATGCTTAAAAATCTAAAGGAAGTTCTGAAGAATGTCAAGAAAATGATATATGAACAAAACTGGGAATGTTAACAAAGAGAACACATGAAAAGGAACAAAAAATTCTGGAGCTGAAAAATTTAATAACTAAAACTTAAAAATTTCTACAGGGATTCAAAAGCAAATATAAACAGGCACATAAAAAAAATACGTGCCTTGAAGAGAAAACAATGGAAATAATTAAGTCTGAGGAACAGAGAAAAAAAGCAAAATTAAAGTTTACAGAGCCTATGAGACCTGTAAGACACCATCAAGAACCAAGTTATGCTTTGTGGGAGTCCTAGAGGGAGAATAGAGAGAAAAAAGGGCAAAGACAATATTTTTAAAAATAATGATGAAAATATTCCCAAACTTGATGAAAGACATGAATATAAACAACCAATAAGTGGAACAAAGTTAAAGTGAGATGAATTCAAAGAGACCTACACCAAGACACATTATAAACAAACCTTTGAAAGAAAACATCAAAGAGGGAATCTTGAAAGCAGCAAGAAAGAAGCAGGTTGTCATGTATAGGGATTTTCAATAAGATTATCAGCATATTTCTCAACAGAAACTCTTGAGGCTAGAATGTAGTGAACCCATATTTTTAAAGTGGTGAAAGAAAAAAAAATCAACCAAGAATGTGGCAAAATAGTCCTACAAAAGTGAGGGAAAAATTAAGACATTCACAGATAAACAAATGCTGAGGGAGTTAGTTAACACTGGACATGCTCTGCAAGAAACACTCAAAAATATCCTGCAGAGAAAAATGAAAAGACACTAGAAATTAATCTATTTAAAAAATAAATATTTCAACAAAAGTAAGTGGGCAACTATAAAATCTAGTATTATGGGCAATTGCAAAATCTGGTGTTTTTTAAATGGTTTGCAACTTCGTTTTTTTCAATAAGATTTAAGAGACTAAAAAAAAAAACTAGCTTAAAACCTAGTATTATTGTAACTTTGGTTTAAAACTTTACATTTTATCTGCCATATAATTTAAGAGATAAATATATTTAAAATAATGGTAAGTTTATGCTTTTTGCACACAATGTATAAGTATATAATTTTGTGAATTCGGTACATCTGAAAATGGTGGTAATTGAGCTATAAAGAAGAAGAGTTTTGTTTCTTATTTGAGTTAAGCTGATATAGATTCAAGTTTTATAATTTTAGGATGTTAAATTTAATCTCCATGGTAACCACAAAGAAAATAGCTGTAAAATATATACCAAAAAAGTGAAAGGAATTTATGTTGCACTGCAAAAAAAGCAAACACACAGGAAAACAACAACAAAAAAAAAAGGAATGCAGGAAATAAAGGACCAAAAAAGCCATAAAGCATATAGAAAGCAGATAGTACAGTGACAGGAATAAGTCCCTTTTTATTAGTAATTACTTTTAATGTAAATGGTTAAAAGAGATTGGCAGGATTTTTCTCTAATGATTCAACTATACTCTCTCTACAAGAGACTCATCTTAGATATAAAAACACAAATAGATTGAAAGTGTTGACATATGCTGCACCCTGAATGAACCTTGAGGGCATTATGCTAAGTGAAATGAACTAGTCACAAAAAGAAGAAATACTTTATGATACCACTTACATAAGATACTTCGATCAATCACATTCATAGAGACAGACAGTAGAACAGTGAGTGCCAGAGGGGAGCTGGAAGGGGATAGAGAAAATAAGGAGTTATTGTGTAATGAGTATAAATTTTATTTTTAGAAGAACAAAAATGTTATGGAGGTGGATGATGCTGATGTATGCACAACATTATGATTGCATTTAATACCATTGAACTATACACTTTATATGGCTAAGATGGTAAATTTTGTTACCTGTATTTTACTACAGTAAATTTAAATTGGGGGAATAAAAAGAGAAAGAGAGAAAAAACCAATGACATTCTAACTTCAAGGCATCTGACAGGCTTCTTAATTATGAGAAGGTTAGCTTTTTTTGTCCTATTCAGACCTTCAACTGATGGGATGAAGTCCCTCCACAACAATCAGAGAGAACCATCTGCTTTACTCAAAGGTGCCCAATTTAAATGTTAATCTCATTCAGAAACATCTCCGAAGACACACCCAGAATAATGTTTGAGCAAATCTGGGCATGATGTAGCCATAAAATTAACCATCACTGTGGAAGGAAGGATGGATAGATAGAGAGAGAGATAGAATGTAAGGTTTAGATAGGCTTTATGTAGTGCAACATAATTTTTAGTTGTGGGCTTGAATATTTTTCTTGCAGTGACCTTGACCTATATTCTCCTGGCTTTCGTCCCTGTTCTTTCTACCTTCAGATGTGCTACTGCAGGAAACCTTCCTCTGCAGCTCAACTCCTGGCAGTGTCTTATAGAAGTTCCAGAAAGAAATCAGTGTCCTTAGGGGAGCAGGTTTGAATAGGATACATTTATTTAGGTCAACTTTTAAATCATTGTGAATATCCTCCACAGGCAGGATTCAACCAGCAAGGTCATGGGCATGTATTTCTGAGGTCTGCCTGTAACTGAAAAGTTTTATGTTACATTGAAAAAAAAAGAAGGGGAGAGTAATAATAAGCGTCAGTTGAAAGAGGTTATTTTGCTTGCTTGTTTGTTTGTTTTTTTTTTACAAAGTCAGATGAATATCCCTAAAACAACTCAAAGAGGCTTTAAATTTGAACTTTCAAAAAAAAACAGAAGAGACTAAGAGGCTCAGGACATCTGTGATAAAGTCACAATGGACAGCTGTCTGGCTTTTAAAATAATCAGTACTGTGGCAAGCAAATAAATCCAAATTCACAACTTAATTATTATATAACCAGTGATTTCCCTTAATCTTTTAAGCTTTAGTCACCTTGAGTATAAAATGAGCATGATAATATTCAGTGAAATTTTTCTGAGGATGAAATAATATCAGTGCATGAAATGATATTTCACAGTGACTAGCACATAGTAATGCTATTTGGCCCTCTTTTGCTTAAAATAAATTGAGGCTGTAGTAATATCATAAATAACAGAAGATACATTGATTTGTTTTGATAGCCATGCAAAGTCATCAAATAAGTGACTACATTCACGGATCTATAGAGACCATTCTTTCATCTCTAGAACACTGGGTAGAATGGCGAATTAATTCATGAATTAACTCCAACCAAAGTTGAAAAGAGGTTGTTAATGAATACATCCATAATAGATTAAATAGCCAGTAACACTCAGTGCTTTTATCCCTATTTCTTAACCTTAACATAAATTTTATAGCAAAAAATAGAAAATATGTGAACACATAAGTGATTATTGTTCTTAGTATTGAGAAATCTATGATCTAAGTGAGAATAATATTATATTCTGTCAATTAACTCATTCGAGCATTATTCTAAAAAAGTTTTCTCCTGAATTCTTACGTATAACCTTCACAATGTGCATTTTATGTAAACTATGTTTAATATTTATTTGAATATCAAATGCATTCAAAAGACATTTGGAATGGAAAAACAATATTTATCCCATAAAAGCATGAGGGGATACAGTCTCATAAGAAAACCATTTTCTGCATAATATTTCCTTAGGTAAGACTTAGAGCTTATATATTTCTTTCTTGATACATATTATTAAGTGTTCTTCTAAAAGGAAACAGATTTGAGAGGAAACAGATTAAAGTCCAGAGAATAATATATTTAAAATAGGTTATTTTTTGGAATCATTAAATTTGAATAGGGCATATTTAGTAAGAGAGGAAAAGTTAACATAAGTATATAGTTTCGTGCACTTTCAAAGAAGTATTTTAAGAAGTTTTCTTAGTTATATTTTAGTATTTGACTGTTCAGTGTCATAAAATTAATAAATATCAGAGCAGATATTTCTGCACTATTTTCAATGTTTATGTACTCCATATCTTGAGGTTTTTATGTCTCTGAATATGTATAATTCAATAAAAATATTTTAAAATACAAAATTAAATATATGCAATTGTAAAATTTCGGAAATTCACATAGGGTTAGTTTATATTAGGCAGAAAAAAAGGAGAAAGGTAATAATGAGTGTCAGAAAATGCTAAAATTTATATTTGTTCTGTAATAAATCATGGTTTTGTTTTTAAGAAACTTTTATAATAATAGAGCGAGACTTATTCTTTTAATGAGTAAGTTGTTTTGGAGACTACTGTAGTTTGGGATCATAACTCTTCACTTATTTCTATTCCTGACATAAATTTAAATAACAAAAATGGTTTATTAGTTCTAAATGAATAGTTAGGAAACTCAAACATCACTGAACAAATGCAGCTTTATATTATCTCTATCAGCTGACATAACTTCTAAAACTTGAATGGCAAAATTATTCCTCACTGAGAGAAAAAAAAAGAACCTTAAATCCCATTAGTCAATTTAGTTAATAAATACATGCAAACATAATTTCAGGTATAAAAGTTTAATAGCTATTATAAAACTTGTGAAACAGGATCATAGATAAAACAAAATCATGCATCATACTGAATAGGCAATAGTTGAAAGCATTTCCCCTAAGAACTTGAAGGAGAAAAGAATGCCCAGTTTTACTATTTCTATTTAATATATTATTGGAAGTCCAAGTCAGAGTGATCAGGCAAGAGAAAGAAATAAAAGGCATCAAAATTGGAAAAGAGAAAGTCAAATTATCTCTGTTTGCAAATCATATGTGATCTTATATCAAGAAAAACCTAAAGATTCTACAAAAATCTTTTAGATTTAATCAAGAAATTTAGTAAGGTTTTAGAAGACAAAATCAATAAACCAAACTTACTAGTGTTTTTATCCATCAACAATGATCTAGCTGGGAACCAGTTCAAGAAGGCACTACCATTTACAATAGCAACAAAAAATACCTAGGAATATATATCTAATCAAGGAGGTCAACAATCCCTACAAGAATAACTACAAAACCTGAATGAAAAAAAAATTATAGGTGATATAAACGATTGAAAAGACATCCCATGCTCATGAATTAGGAAAAATAATATCATTAAAATGACCATATTGCCCCAAACAATCTACAGATTTAGTGCGAATAAATCTATCAAAATGCTAATCTCATATTTACAGAATTAGAAAAAAAGAATCTAAAATTCATATGGAACCAAAAAACAGCCCAAATAGCAAAAGTAGTCCTTAGCCAAAAAAAAAAAAAAAAAAAAAAAAAAGCTGATGATATCACATTATCTGACCTCGGATACTACTAAAAGGCTATTGTGATCAAAACATCATGGTACTGGTATAAAAATATACAGATAGATTAATGGACCACAGCAGATAACCGACAAATAAAATCACATACCTATATCCAACTGATCTTTGATGAAATAAACAAGAACATACACTGGGGAAAGGACACCCTTTCAATAAATGGTGCAGGGAAAATTGGGTCACCAGATGCAGAAAAATTAATTCGGACCCCTATCTCTCACCATATACAAAAATCAACTCAAGATAGATTGAAGACTTAAATATAAGATCTGAAACTATAAAAATACTAGGATAAAACCTGGGAAAATAACTCTTCTGGACATTGGTTTAGGCAAAGAATGCATGACTAGGACATCAAATATAGACATGAGACTCAATTAAACTTAAAATATTTTCTGCATATCAAAAAAAAATCAACAGATTGAACAGACAACCTGCAGAATAAGAGAACATATTCACAAACCATGCATCTGATAGAGGATTAATATCCAGAATTTATAAGGAACTCATACAACTCAACAACAACACAATAATAATCCCATTAAAAAATGGACCAAAGAACATGAAAAGACATTTCACAAATAAGACATAAAATGACCAATAAGCACATAAAAAATGTTCATCATCACTAATCATCAGAGAAATTAAAATCAAAACCATAATAAGTATTATCTTATATCAGTCAGACTGGTTATTATTAAAAAGACAAAAATGACAGATGTTTATGGGGATAGAAAGAAAAGGGAACTCTTATACACTGTTGATGAAAATGTAAATCAGTACAACCTCTGTTAAAATAGTATGGACATTTCTCAATGAACTAACATAGAACTACCATTTGATCCAGCAATCCCACAGCTGGGTAGCTACACAAAGAAATAAAAACCATTGTATCTAAAATATATTGCATTTGTATGTTTATTACAACACTATTGGCAATACTAAAGATATTCATCAACCAAAGTGTATTTCCCCATTTCTCCTATTATAAGCACAAACCTCTCCAAGTACTGTAGTTACGAGATGTTCAAATAGTGTTCCCTGACTTGCATGGGACTCTCTTTTCTGTCAGTTATGTACCCTTCTTTTTTCTTTCTTTCTTTCTTTTTAAAAAACCTTTAACATGAGATGTACTCTTTTAATGAATTTTTAAGTGTACAATACAGTATTGTTAATTGTAGCCTCAGTATTGTTTAGCACATCACTAGACTTTATTCATCTTGCAGAACTAAAGCTTCATATCACATGAATAGCAACTACCCATACCGCTTCCCCCACAGACTCTAGCAACCTTTATTCTATTCTTTGCTTCAATGAATTTGACTACTCTATGTATCCTATACAGGTGAAATCATGGTATTTGTCTTTCTGCATCTGTCTTACTTCACTGAGAATAATGTCCTAAGGTTCATTCTTATTGTCACACATGGCAGAATTTTCTTCTTTTTAAAGGCTGAATAATATTCCATTGTATGTCTTTACCAAATCTGTTTATCTCTTCATCTGTCACTAAACATTCAGTCTGTTTCCAAATTTTGCCTATTGTGTATAAAGCTTCAATGAACAGATGAGTGTAAAGAAGATGTAATAACGGCCAATAGGTATTTGGAAAGGTGTTCAACATTATAATCATTAAGGAAATGAAAATTAAAACACAATGAGATATCACCTAACATATTAGAAAAGGGAACTCTATACACTGTTAATAGAGTGTATTATTACACTCCCCTTCTGACCAAGGCTTGGAGGACCCACATGGGTCCCCCGCACGACTCCTGAGACCGGCACAGCAGCTGTGACAGCACCTCAGCGTGGCAGCTCTCAGCGCAGAGTAAATGAGACTGGTTCCCCTTCTGACCGAGCTTTGGAGCCCGGGGAAGGCAGAGTCGCCCATTACAGACACAAGAAGGAAGCCAGACAGGAGAATCCTGGGCAGAAAAGCATCATCAGTCTAAACGCCGCCGTTCTGGCCCTGGGAACTAACAACTTGGACGTTCAATCAAGAGACCTATTCTGAAAGTTGGTAATTTCAGAGACGACAGGAGGAAAAATTTACAATGATGGGAAGAAACCAGCGTAAAAAGTCTGAGAATACACAAAATCAGAATGCTTCTCCCTCTAAAGATGATCACAGTTCCACATCAACAATGGAACAAGGCTTGACAGAGAACGAGCTCATTCCAGAATCACTCTTAAAGGAATGGATAATAAGAAACTTCTGTGAGTTAAAAGAACATGTTGTAGCCCAACGTAAAGAAACTAGGAACTTTGAAAAAAGGTTTGACGAAATCCTATTGAGAATAGACAACTTAGAGAGGAATAAAAGTGAATTAATGAAACTGAAGAATACAATACAGGAACTCTGAGAAGTATGCACAGGTTTAAACACTCAAATTGTTCAAGCAGAAGAAAGGATAGCAGAAGTCAAAGTCCAACTTAATGCAAGAAAACAAGAAGACAAGATTAGAGATAAAAGAATAAAAAGAAATGAGCAAAGTCTCCAAGAAATGTGGGACTATGTGAAAAGACCAAATTTACGTTTGATAGGTGTACCTGAATGCGACGGAGAGAATGAATCCAAGATGGAAAATATTCTTCAGGATATTATTCAGGAAAATTTTCCTGAACTAGCAAAGCAGGTCAACATTCAACCCCAGGTAATACAGAGAACACCACAAAGCTATTCCTCAAGAAGAGCAACCCCAAGGCACATAATCGTTAGACTCACCAGGGTTGAAACAAAGGAGAAAATACTAAGGGCAGCCAGAGAGAAAGGTCAGGTTACCCACAAAGGCAAGCCTATCAGACTTACAGCAGATCTCTCAGCAGAAACTCTACAAGCCAGAAGAGAGTGGGGGCCAATATTCAACATCCTCAAAGAACAGAACCTTCAGCCCAGAATTTCATATCCAGCCAAACTAAGCTTCACAACTGAAGGAAAAATAAAATCTTTTATGAACAAGCAAGAACTCAGAGATTTTATTACCACCAGGCCTGCTTTACAAGAGCTTCTGAAAGAAGCATTACACACAGAAAGAAACAACCAGTATTAGCCTTACTAAAAATATAACAAAAAGTAAAGAGCACCAACATAAAGAAGAATTTTCATCTACGAATGGATCAAACAGCCAGTTAACATCAAATGGCAGTAACCCTAAATTTAAATCGACTAAACCCCCCAATCAAAAGACACAGCCAAAACCCAACGGCATGTTACATCCGGACCTGTTTCACATGCAAGGATACACAAAGACTCAAAACAAAGGAATGGAGAAAGATTTACCAACCAAATGGAGAGCAAAAATAAATAAATAAATAAATAAAAAGCAGGAGTTGCAATTCTCATAGCGGATAAAATAGATTTTAAAGCAACAAAGATATAGTGGTAAAAGGATCAATGCAACAACAAGAGCTAACGATCCTAACACCCAGATACATAGAGACTTAGATTCAATGAGACAGAAAATTAATAAGGATATCAAGAACTCAAGTAAACTTAATAAATATTTATAGAGCTCTCCACTTCAAATACATAAAATATACATTCTTGTCAATACCACATCACAGCTACTCATAGGTTTAAATGAAACATTGATTGGCCATTATTAATACCCTTTTTTTTCAGAATAAAGCAATATTTCTGTTTGCCCTCCCTCTCTCTCTTCCTCTTTCTTTCTCTTTACTCATTTTTTTCTTTCCTTCTCTCAAAAAAAGAAATCAACTTGTAAACCTCTAGATCCAAGTCGACAATGTTTCTCTCATTGCTTGAATTCCTTCCTTCCCTTCCTTCCCTCCCTCCCTCCCTCCGCCTTCCTCCCTTCCTTCCTTCATCTTTTCCTTCCTCCCTCCCTTCCTCCTTCCTTCCCTTCCTGCCTTCCTACCTTCCTCCTTCCCTCCCAAAAAAAAAGGAAAAAAAAAAGAATTCCTATACGCCAACATTTTCTAGAAAATCTCATCATTGAATAACCATTTAACTATGTGTAATTTAGCATTTTTCAAACTTTTGTTTTTAAACATAAGTGTCCTTAGTAGCGTATCTAGCAACACAGACAACAATTATGACAATTGTTATATTAGGCTTTCAATTAATTTTAAAAAGCACTTTTATATAATTGTTTTTATTAAAATGCATTATTTCAAGCATATTGTTAAGCTAATTAAAGTGAATACCAAGGATGAAAAAATATTCAGTGTATGAAATTAAGTAAATATAGCGAGTGAGAAGCAATGAAAACTTTTTCCTTTTCTTCTTTCTGTGAAAAAATAGCCTGCTGAATTTAAACTAGTGAGTAAACAGCATATTTTTATCTTCATACTTTATCATCTTCAAATATATTTTAGTCTGACCTTAGAATATTTAAAAGTGGGGTATTTTTGGTCAAATTTGATAGTCTAAATAATGATGTTTTGAAGAATTTCTTTAAGTATATTGGCAGTTGTGATGGGGGCAGAGAATTATGTATCCAACAATAAATTTCTATTTTAGTAAATGCTACTTTGTTGCTATTGATGAAAAATAATTAAGACATGAGGGAAAAATCAAAAATACAAAGTATATATAGTGGAGTATGTCATCTAGCAACAGATATACCCAAAGAAGAGAAGATGTCTGTGAAAAATGATTAGAAGTAATTATTATGCAAAGCATGACATACATATTCATAGTACAAGAAATAAAGTAGACGCTCGAGAAAGTAAGGAAAAATCCTGGTGAATACAGGCTACCACCAAACTCTATGACTATATGCCCATGTCTGCCTCAAATATCATATCCAGTCATTAGACCTCTCTGGATCCTTTTCTGTTTATGTCCTTCACAAACCAAGGACTTCCTCTCACATACAGAACTTTCTTCTAAGTTCTCTTATACTGTGTCAGTTCCAAATATTTCTTGAGACCCTTTTCAATGTGGGTGCATTATTAAGTGGAGAACTGGAAGAGAAAATGCTCTCAATTGTACCACTCTCATTTCTGCTTTTATTCTCAAAGTGACATATATTCCTCTGCATTAGATTCTAATCTCTTAAAATGGATACTTGACTACATATAGTCTTCCATGTCACTTGTCTTCACTACCTTAGCTTGTTAACATAGTTATGTATTTATTTAAAATACATTATGGGTACTTTTCTCCACTGCAGGCCCACTGCTACCTCAGATGTTGAAAGGAGAGTACAAAACAGCAGAAATCACTGATTATGAGACCATGCATCAAATGTGATCAAAGTTAAGCCTGAAATAATGGATACACATAGAAGTAATGAATAAGAGTTTATGTGAGAGGATGACAGAAAAATGTCTTCCTTGAAATGATAATAATGTAGATCTTATAGCATTAGTAAGGACTACATTGGTAGAATTTTCAAGAAAGAGGCTGGGGTCTACCCTATAGGTTTGTTTTACTGGGGGAGTGGGCAGAGGTTTATATATATTAATCAAATTGATATTACTTTTACAGAAGCAGAAAATGTAGGTGGCCCTGTTCCAGCCCAGTCTAATGCAATTATTATCTCAAACTGCATCAAAGTGTATTTGTTTTACATGTCACAACATTTATTAAAACTATATTTCCACATCTCTTCTATTCTATTACAACCACAAACCACTCCAAGCACTCTATTTGCAAGATGTGCAAACAGTTTGCCCTGACTTGCATGGGACTTTTTTCTATTGGTTATGTACCCATCCTTTTTCTTTCTTTCTTTCTCTTTAAATTGTAGTAAGAACCTTTAACATGAGATGTACTCTTTTAATTAATTTTTAAGTGTACAATACAGTATTGTTAATTGTGGCCTCCAGATTGTACAGCATATCACTAGACTTTATTCATCCTGCATAACTAAAACTTCATATCTCATGAATAGCAACTACACATACCACTTTCCACACAGACCCTAGGAACCCTTATTCTATTCTCTGCTTCTATAAATTTGACTACTCTAGGTATCCTATGTAAGTGGAATCACAGCATTTGTGTTTCTGCATCTGCCTTACGTCATTGAGAATAACGTCCTTAAGGTTCATCCATATTGTCACACATGACATAATTTTCTTCTTTTTAAAGGCTTAATGATATTCCACTGTATGTCTATACCAGATTAATTTATCCATTCATGAGTCACTGAACATTTAGTCTATTTCCACATTTTGACTATTGTCTATAAAGCTTCAATGAACACAGGAGTATGAAGAAGACATAATAGTGGCCAAAGGTATATGGAAAGGTGCTCAACGTTATAATCATCAAAGAAATGCAAATCAAATGTCACCTAATATATTAGAACAACTATGACTAAAAGGATGGAGAGAACAAATGTCAGTGAGTGTGTGGAAAAATTAGGAAACTTTGTGCACCGTTGGTAGGAATGTAAAACGGTGCAGCCACTATGAAAAACAGATGGAAATTCCTTAAAAAATTGATCTAGCAATCCCAATTCTGGTATGTGCCCAAAAGAATTGAAATCAGGATTTCAAAGAGAAAAGTCTCCTTTTGCCGAGCAGCTCATTATTGGATTGGTATCTTTTCTCTTTAGAGATTATTAATGACACAAGGAACAAAGAATTAATATTTTTCCTTCTCTCCTTCTAATTTTTTCTCTTCATAAAATTTTCTGTTCTTGAAAGGATAAAAAGCAGGAAATTGGCTGTGCAGAAAAATAAAGAAATTGAGCAATTTAAGGTAAAAATCAGGTTCCAATTTTCTCAAAATTTATTTCAGGTAATATATATTATCTTTCCTGGGACAGAATTCAGTCAACTGGAACCTATGCAGTCAGTCAGATAACTTAGGTAAGAGGATCCATTCCCTGTGCTGTTAAACAAGAGCAAATATTTTACCAACAACTCAAGTGCCTTTCGCTTTACTTGTGGTTTCTGGTTCCATATGCCTTACATTGTTGAAACTTTTGTATCACATTTGCTCTGAAATATTTTTTCATGTAAAGTAGGTTTTTTTATATGGTACCAGTAAACTCAAAAAGTAAATTAGTTCAGAAATCAAGGCAAGATTTGCCATTGTTAGATCTGACAGAAAGAGAGGGTTTGCTGTTGTTGGTGTTTTTTGCTTTTGTTTTTGTTTTTTTAAGTCTCTGAATTCTCACCAGACTTATTGCAACTGTCAGATTTTCTTAAGACCAATTGACCCTCATGGAAACAGTTACTCACCTTTGAAATGTTAACACACAACAGAAAAATAAACCTCAAAGGCTATAAAAAGAGATGTTGCCCTAAGTTAAGGACAGTTGTTTCCCATTATAAACATAAAAGCATGATTAGATGTGGAGTACCTCCTTACTCATTCCGTGTGCAGATGAAATTAGAATTAACACTGAAAACCCTGAATATACAAAGTCCTTAGAAGCACCAGGTTTGGATGTTTTCACACTCTGCTTCTTAGATTCCTTGAGAGTCTATAGAGAAGCTCTAGAATCCACGTAGTGATTCCAAGTTTCTAAGAGTTACCTTTGGAATTTGATAATGGGAGATCAGAATTCCCAGGAATAGTCAGCAGTTTCTGAAATAATATATTCTATATTTTCATAGTATTTAAAAATATGTTTTAAAATATCACAATGAGAAGTTTTAAAAACAGTAAATCTTCTTGTGACAGGATTGTATTAAATATCTCAGGGGAGACTTTGTCAAAAAATACATAGAATATACACATGCTTTTTATTATATACAAATATATTATAAGATTATTTAAATAGTATGCAAAATGAATGCTGCATAATATAAATGTTTAATAATAGAAGATATGAAAGAAGGGAACCTTATCACTCAATGAATGCAAAATAAATTAAACTTAAAATATAATAGCAGAGGTATTTAATATTTAAAAGTTATTATTTTTGAAACGAAAGTTCAAAATGCACAAAGACCATCTTATAGTCTTAGTATTTTTCTACAACAAAATTTCCAGACAGAAAAATTTCTTTCATTTTGCATTGATGCTGGCTGAATTAGTACGGATTCACTTATAATCATGTTCACCTTTCATGATATGATATTTGTTGTTTCAATAAGTATTTCTTTTCTTAATGAAAAATCTTTTTGTCAACTTGTCTTAATTTTAATTTTTCCATAAAAATCTGAACTGCTTTTTCTACTTCAAATTTTAGATCAGTTTCTAACTTAATGTTAGAGTGTTCCACAGCAGCATTCACATATTCTTTTTGCATTTATTCTCTAAAAGATTTACATAGTGAGTATTCAAACACAAGGAAATCCCAGTGAACATTATTGAGTTGTATTTGAATAAAATAACATGTAGGCCTCCTAGAAAGGCTAACAGTACTACTCATACATTTGTGTTTACATTATCACTTTAAAAATTCATTTTGCCTCTAAAAGTTGTTACCTTTGGAACACCACTCAAAGATTTGTTTAAAGCATACTATAAGTCTAAAGTAATTAATATTTAACTGATTTGCAAGCATATCTCATCTTTGGCAGCAATAGACAGTGCCATAAACATTCATTTATAGCATGCAACAACTCTGAGGAAGATTAAATTACCAAATTGTTATTGCTTATCGCCTAGGTACTTCTATCCTGGCTCCCAGAAATGTCCACTTCATTCTTTAATTCCACATGCCGATATTACAGCTCTTGCTTTCTACTTGTTACTGATGGAATCCTTTTATCCAGTGATGTTTCCATACTGACCGTGAAGCTGTTATTTTCAAAGTGTAATTATAATAAATATATATTTTATTTTTTCTAAACTTCCCCTCAGAAATCAGTGGCACAATAATACAAAATACAATATTCATGTCATCAGAGTCCCAGAAAAAGAGAGGAAACTGTTTGATGTTTAAAAAGAAAAAAGAAGAGAGATAAACAAACAGATTCAAGGAGTTCAGTTAAATTTAAGTCCTCTGAAAATGGATGCCTTGAAATACATACAAACTGCTGAAAACTGAAGACACAAAATAAACTTTTTATATGGCCACAGGAAAATAAACTCTAAAGGAAGAACAGTCCCAATCACTAAAGACAAACATAAGAAGCTTAAAAAAGTGACTACACTTTTATGGTGGTCAAAGAAAAACAAGAAACAACAACAACAAAAACCTGTTAACAGAAAAACCCGTTAACCCAGAATGTTCTGTCCAGTAAAATTGTATTTTATAAATGAAGATGAATAAAGGCATTTTCAGTTTAAGAAAAACTGACAGAACCTGTTACCATCAGTCTTGCTCTCAAATTATCAGCAATGGATGTACTCTCAACAGAAAGAAATATCAAAAGGAAACTGAGAATTTTGGAAACAAAGAAAGAACAATGAAATGATAAATATATTGGGTAAATATAATAAACTATTCTTCTCCTTTGAGTTCTTCAAAATGTTTGACAGTTGAAAGCAAAAATGAGCTAGGCCCAGTGGCTCATGTCTGTAACACCAGAACTTTGGGAGGCTGAGGTGGTTGGATGACGTCAGCCATATGAGTTTGAGAACAACCTTGGTAACATAGTGAGATCTCATCTTCATTTTTTTAAAATAAAAAATTTTTAAAAACCAAAAATGATAACATTTGATAACATTTCATTTATATATAAATACACACACACACACACACACACACATAGCTGGAATACATATAAAAAACTATAACTAAGAGGAAAGTAAAGGCCTCTGTATGGTGGTGAGGTTTTTACTTCTCAATTGAAGTGATAACATGTTAATACTAACTATACTGTAAAAATATTAAGAATCTATATTATAATCTTTAGAGTAATTTAAAAATAACATTAGAAAGTTATAAGGAATAGATAATTTATTTGGACATACTAAAAATATTAAAATATTCCAAAAATGTAGGAAAATAGAAATAAAGAGATAACACAGAAAACCAGTAATAAAAATCATAGACTTGATCCAAACATATCAAAAATATAAAGTATCTAAATATACAAATTAAAAGCAAGAGATTGTGAGAATAAATTTTATTTTATTTTTTATTTTTATTTTATTTTTCTTATTTATTTATTTTTGAGACAGAATCTCACTTTGTTACCCAGACTGGAATGCAGCTGCACCATCTTGGGTCACTGCAACCTCCACCTCCCGGGTTCAAGCAATTCTTCTGTCTCAGCCTTCTGAGCAGCTGGGACTGTAGGCACCTGCCACTATGCCCAGCTAATTTTTGTATTTTGGGTAGAGATTGGGTTTCATCTTGTTGGTCAGGCTGGTCTTGAACTCCTGACCTCAGGTGATCCACCAGCCTCAGCCTTCCAAAGTGTTGGAAATATAGGCGTAAACCACCACACCCGGCCTTATTTTTATTTGTTTTGAAAGGTAGTCTCACTCTGTCACCCAGTCTGGAGTGTAGTAATAGAATAATTACAATGCAGCCTTGAACTCCTGGGCTCAAGTGACCCTCCTATTGTAGCCTCCCAAGTAGGCGGGATTACAGGCATGTATCACCACACCTGTCTAATTAAAATAAAAATAATAATAATCTGTAGAGATGCAATCTCTCTGTGTTTCCCAGGTTGTTAAAAAATTACTGGCATCAAGCAAACCTCCCACCTGGGCAACCCGAAGTGTTGGGATCACAGGCATAATAAATCACTGTGTCCTGCCCAAGAATGGATGTTAAAATAAAGATATGAACCAACTAAGTACTATCTATAAGAAATTCACTTCAGGTCAGACACAATGGCTCCTATCTATAATCCCAGCACTTTGGGAGGTCGAGGAATCACTTGAGTCCAGGAGTTCAAGACCAGCTTGGGCAACATGGTGAAATCCCATCTCTACAAAAAATTAACCAGGCATGGTACCATGCCCGGTAGCATGGAAGCATGTGCCTGTAGTCTGAGCTACTCAGAAAGCTGAGGTGGGAGGGTCACCTGAGCCCAGGAGTTTGAGGCTAAAGCAAGCCATGATTACACCACTGCAATCTAGCCTGGGTGACAGAATAAGACTCTGTCTTAAAAAAAAAAAAAGAGAGGGAGAGAGAGAAAAGAAAAAATAAATTCACTTTAAATATAATGATATAGGTCAAATAAAAGTAAAGACTAATAAAAAATAAATAAAGATATACTATGCAATGCTAATCCAGAGAAAAATGGAGTACTTATCTTAATATCAGAGAAAGAAGACTTCTAGTCAAAGAAAAATATTAGAAATAAAAAAGGCATTGCAAATAATAAAAGAATCAATTCACTAAAAATTGAAAAAAAAATAAATGTATATTTACCTCTCTACAGAGCTTTATATTATACAAGGGTAATCTGACCAAAATGAAAAAAGAAATAGATTAATCCACAATAATTAGGGATTTAAACCCTTTCACTTAGTAAAAAGAAAAATTAATATTAACAAAATCAACACTAGCATAGAAAAACTGAGCAATACCATTGATCAGCTGGATCTAATTGACATTTATACAGCATTCCGCTGAGCAACAAAACAATATGCATGCAACTGTGCATGGAACAGACACAAAGAAAGATTATATCTTGCATATTAAAATTGATCTGAATATTTTTAAATAATAGAAATTACATAAATTATGTTCTTGGATTCCAATAAAATTTAACAAGAAATCAGTCACAATCCTTTACCTTATTAAAGCCTTGCTTTTTAAATTTTTTTTTTAAGGAAGTTTTGCTCTGTCACCCAGGCTGGTGTGCAGTGGTGCAATCTCAGCTCACTGTAACTTCTGCCACCTGGGTTCAAGCAATTATTTGACCTCAGCCTGCTGAGTAGCTCAGATTACAGGTATAGGCCACCACACCCAGCTAATTTTTCTATTTTTAGTATAGACGGGGTTTCACCATGTTGGCTAGGCTGGTCTTGAACTCCTGATCTCGGGTGATCCACCCACCTCAGCCTCCCAAAGTTCCGGGATTACAGGCATGAACAACCACGCACAGCTGACATTTGCTTTTAAAATCTCATTTATGTAAAGCAGGTTTCCGTGCAGTACATAAAATCTCAAAAATCTCCTACAAAATATTACTGAATAAGTAATATTTGGTAACATAAATAATATAAATAAAGCAGAGTCCTATATATATATAGGACTATATATATATATATATATATATATATATGAATATATATATTTCTATATATATAAGAATTTCTATATATATAAGAATATATATATATATATATTCCTATATATATATATATATATATATATATATATACAGGATTATACCTATATAGGATTAAGTATATATATATTTAAATAAACCCATAACCAACTGTGGTTTTTCATGAGAATGAAAGGCTTGTTTAATATGTGAAAAATAATCTCACTATATAAGCAGTCTAATGAAGAAAATCTGCATGATCATACAAATTCATGCAGAAAAAGTAAATGACAAAATTCAGCATCTATCCTAATAAAAATTCACAGGAACCTATAAATAGAACTTCCTTAAGTTGATACAAGCCTATTTTGAGAGCTGCAAGCTAAAATGGGATTCTAGCGTCAGAGAGATTAGCAACCTTGCTTTAACAAAAAATGAATAAAAGCTGAGCATGTGTGTTTACAGTGTGTCTTTCATGTAATACTTCTTTTACCTAGCTGGTGGCCTAGCTGTCCTGTCGATGACCAGGGATCCCTCACACAGAGACCTTGATTATGCTGGCTGATGCCCTTGGGGCGCTTGTCTGATATGTGTCCAGTTATGCCTGCCTAACTGTTTCTTTAGTGTCGGGACCCTGCCTTGTGTTCTCCCTGAGATGCCAGGGTAAACCTAACTTGGGATAGTCCCTGGTTCTTCAGATGGAAAGTGAAAATTCAGTACACTACCACAGTAGGGAAAACATTCAAATATTTTTGCCAGAGATTCTGAGCAGACAGGGCTCAATGTGTTGGGAGAGCAATCCTCAGGGTTAACAGATTACATGAGGCAGGAATGAAGAGTCAAGCAGGGGAAGAGAGAGACAGAGACAGCATGGCAACTAGCAAAATATATACATAGGAAACAGGGTGTGGGTCATTTCAAATTTGAGGGCAAATGCTTAACTGGTCCCTTTGTAGGAAGCAGCAGAAAGGCAAAGAGCCCAGTCTGGTAGGTGGGAAAGACATCTCTAAGTTCTTATCTCTGGCCAAAGATTTGAGCCATTTTTGTGTGGTGCTCTATTTCTAATATCTAGGCAGTAGACTTTGCTGTGGCATACTTATTACAAGGGCATCTATAAGAAAAACTATAGCTAACCTTATACTTAATTGTGAAAGACAAAATTAATTCCCCCTAAGTTCAAGAACAAGGTAAGAATGTCTAGTCCTATTAAATATGCCATTCCTATTAAACAGGAAACTCTAGCTAGTGCAGTAAGACAAAATATACTTTTAAAAAGCATACAGATTTGAAATGAAGTACTAAAACTGCCGCACGTTGCAGGTGACATGATGGCCTAAGTAGAAAATTCCAAGGAGCAAAAAAACAAAATAAAACAGTAAAAGAATAAAACCTTTCAGGATTATTAAGAGACTTTAGCAAAGCGGAAGATGAATGACTAACACAAAAATCTACATTTCAATGTTCTACCAATGCAATTTATCAATATAGATGCACGTTTAAAAATGTTGTAAATATTTAAAATACTTCTGTAAGAAGATTTAAATTAGCTCCAAAAGAAAATGCTCATTAATAAATTTATAAAACACATCTAACAACTATCTTCTGAAAAGTTCAAGACACATGAAAGAAATCAAAGAAGACCTTAATAAATAAAGATGCATAGCATTTTCATGGATTGGAAGACTCAAATGAGTAAAAATGTCATCTCTCTCCACCTTTTTTTTTGCAGAGTTAATTTCAATAGAATCTCAGCAAGAAATTTATATTGATGTAGAGAAGCTCATTACAAAATTTATTTCAGAAAGCAATGGAACTAGAAGAAGCAAAACAACTTTAAAAAGAAAACATACTACCCAACTTTTAAAAATGTTTTAAGAAAAAAATATATATACTTTTAAAAAGATACTGTTAAAAATTAAATGATAAGCTTTGGAATGACAAAATACATATTTAAATCACGTATCTTACTTAAAGACTTATATCCAGAATAGATAACTAAGTCTCACAACTAAATAAATAGGAAGAAAACAAATGAACCATTAGTAAATGGCCAAAAAACTTGAATAGCTAATTCACCAAAGAGGGTTATTGTTGTCAAAAAAGCATATTTAAAAGATGTTCAATCTGCTAATCATTAGGAATATGCAAATTAAAAGCATGACATACCACTGTACGTCTATTAAAAAGCCATGAAAAATACTACTAGCATCAACTGTAGACAAGGATGTGGAGTAAGTGAAACTCTTGTATGTCATGTATGGGATGGCAAAATGGTACAAACCCTATTCTGGAAAACATCCTGGTGGGCTTTTATAAAATTGGACATATATTTATATGACCCAGAAACCCCATTCCTGGGTATTTTCACTAGAGAAATGAAAATGTATGTACACATAACAACCTAGTGTATGAAAGTTTTAGCAACTCTATTTGTAACTGACAAAATATGAAACAAACTTATCACCCTTCAAAGGGTAAATGGATAAACAAACTGTGGTGTATCCACAGTATGGCATATTCCTCAGAAAGACAACGGAATTGACTTTTGATATATAAGACAAATCGAATGAATCTCGGATTATTCCAGTTGGAAAAAAAGCCTGTCTCAAACGATTTTTTAAAATATATTTTATTGTACTTTAGGTTCTGGGGTACATGTGCAGAACATGCAGGACTGTTGCATAGGTACATACATGGAATTGTGGTTTGCTGCCTCCATCCCCCATCATCTATATCTGGCATTTCTCCCCATGTTAAACCTCCCCAGCTCCCTACCCCCCACTGTCCCCCACAATAGACCCCAGTGTGTGATGCTCCCCTCTCTGTGTCCATATGTTCTAATTGTGCAACACCTACCTATTATTGAGAATATGAGGTGTTTGATTTTCTGTTCTTGTGTCAATTTGCTGAGAATGATGGTTTCCAGTTTCATCCATGTCCTTACAAAGAACACAAACTCATCGTTTTTTATGGCTACATAGTATTCTATGGTGTATATGTGCCACATTTTCCTTGTCCAGTCTATCATGGATGGGCATTTGGGTTGATTCCAGGTCTTTGCTATTGTAAACAGTGCCATAATGAACATACATGTGCATGTGTCTTTATAATAGAATGATTTATAACCTTTTGGAAATATACCCAGTAATGGATTGCTGGGTCAAATGGCATTTCTACTTCTAGATCCTCTTCAAATGATATTTTATGATTTCACTGGCCTTCTCAAAAGATAAAACTACAGAGTACAGAACATATATTTTCAAGTGACAGTGTTGGGGAATGGGTAAAATTATAAAGGGATAACTTGGAGTGTGGGGTGCCAATGAAACTGTTTTGGATCCCATTTGTGGAATACATGGATCTATACCTGTGCTAAAATTTATAAAATGCTACAAGAAATAAAGTCTATTTTACTCTATGATAAATCAAATGATAAAATCACTCGTAGAAGCATGCTATTTTACTTAAATGATCACCAATATTTAACACTCTTATGTATAGTTGGCTGTTACTACAAAAAAATGAGACGTATTATTTGGGGGTAAATGAGAGAAACATTAAGGAAAGTTTTAAAACTATATTGCCAATATCATGGCAATGAGGAAGAGGGATGTCCTAAAATCATGAGGTCAGACGAGCATTTTAAAAGAACATATTTACCAAAACCAGATTGTTAATGAATAACTGAACTGGGTCTTAAATATTATTAATTGATTAGGAGAAACTATCGTTCCAGGTGTGGACACAGACATAGACCTTGGCCTATATATGGGCACTGGGATATCCTGGCATTTTCCCAAGAAAAATACAAATATTAAAATATGTCTAAGTCTGAGATTTGTAGAAGGATATAGATTCATATGGAAATTCAGTGGGAAAGGAACTCAAATTCAAAGAGCTAACTCTAGGAAAAGTAACATTCCATTTTATCTTGAGAGTAGTAGCGAACTACTGAACATTCTTAAGTGATAGCAGATGCCCCATCTATTGTCTTAATAGCTTTAAAAACAATAAAATTTTAAAACACTGCTAATGTAATGAATCTTAAAATATTGCTGGATCCTTTCAAATATTTACATGTTACTTCATTTGATTTATTTACTTTATATCTAAGAAAATGGATGTGGTCTTTGAATTTGTTAGCTTGTATATGTTTATTTGTTCTGCTTGTTGTCTTGGAGAAATGGAAAGATAGAAACATCAATAATACATTAAAAGAGAATACATAAAAATAATTTATTTTATATTTTAATTTATTTATTCCAAAAACACTTACTGGCACATACCCTATGCCCAGCAAGATATTAATCACTAGGAATTAAGACAACAAACAAATAACCAGTTAAAATGTCTGCCTTCAAAGGGCTCTTTGTCTCATAAAAGACACCAAAAGGTCGGTCTATGATTATACTGTGGTTTGGGTTACAGCAGAATTACCCACAAAATTTTGCAGATACACAGAAAAGAGACCCAAAATATAGCCTGAAGGTATTTTTGAGACTTGGAAGATAAGTGGGAATGAGCTAACAGACCACAGGAAGGATACATATGGCAAGCCCAGGAAATGGGCTTGGGTTTTTGCAATTGGGGCACATTCAAGAAAATGCAATTAATTTCACATGGTGAATGCATGGAGAAGTGGGAAGAGAGAGAAACCTGAACAAGACAGCTGGAGTCAGTTGATAATGGAACTTGTGTTTCATGTCAGGAAGAGTAAATCTAATACTTTGGTTCTGCCTTTCATTAGCTCTAAAACCCAATCAACATCTTTGGAAATTCAGTGTGCAAAACCAGATAATATAGCTTTCTAGTTATGTGTATGGGGAGGATTGGCAAAACAGTAAAACCAACAATGTTTCTAGCTGGTATGCCCTGAGTATCTCTCCTAGCCAAAGCTTGGGAAATATTGCAGTAATAATTGGGTAGTAACTATGGGACTTCCAGAAGAGAAATGATTATATCAGATTTACGATCTGGAGAGAATAGTATACATAAACAAGGGCAGTATTCACAGAGAGGAAAATCTCTGAAAAACACAAAAATGAAAAAATACCCTTTGACTTTAAGTGATCACCAATATATTCCATTGTAACATATAGTGGCATGTGGGTACCACAATATGAGACATGTTACATTTTCAGGTAAAGTATGCTTAAAGGAAGTTTTCCAACTTCATGTCAGTACAGAAGAGAACTGGTCTAAAATTATTAACCCACACTGGGAAAAATGTATCATTTTTTACTACAGCACACTTCTGTGACTCTTGGTCACCAAAATATGTGAAGATTCATCCCCACAACCAATCAATCAAATTCTGCAGCAGATTCTTCAGAGGACACAAGTTGGGTGTCCTCTAATTCAATTCAATGATCACACTACCTGCCAAGAGATAGCATCAGATCCAATAAGTTGAGGGTTCAGTCCCACATGATTGCCCTTCAATTTTTGTCTGTGCTTCTGACTGACTGGCTATAAATTGAGGCTCCCACCAACCCCTCCTTTGGTTCAATTAATTTGCTGGTAAGGCTCACAGAAATCAGGGAAACACTTATTTCTATTTCTGGTTTATTACAAAGAATATTATAAAGAATACAGATGAACAATCATTGCACAGAGCTAGGTATGTGGGAAGGGGCACAGAATTTCCCCATCCTGCCACTCTTCAGAAACATCCATGTGTTCAACTATCCAGAAGCCTATTCAAACTCAGTCCTTTGCGTGATATATCCTAGGTATGAATGATAATTCATTGGCCACTGGTGATCAGTTCAACCTTCAGTCCCTTTCCCCTTCCCAGAGTTTGAGGTGTGGGGCTGAAAGTCCCAAATCTCCAGTCATGCCTTGGTTTTTTGGGTAAACAAGCCTCATCTTGAAGCTATCTAGGGATCCCCAGCCACCAGTCAACTCATTAGCATGCAAAAACACTCATCACCCTAGAGACGCCTAGGATTTTAAAAGAGGTATGATAGAAAACTGGGAGGAAGACCAAATATATCTTTCACAATATTACACACATTCGTTATCAGAACACATTGAAAATAATAAGTTGTTTAATGAATAATATACTTCAGATTTTTATTTAGAAGGAAAAAAATCAGCTATTTCAACAATCCCTAATCAGAGTTTCTCTGTGTTCTGCAGGAATATTCATGTATCACAAGTTCCCCAGGGATATGTATGCACATTTGAATTTAATGAACCCTAAGTCTAGACTGTCACCTGATTGAGAGCTCAGTGTCTGCCTTATACATTCAAACATTGCACATGCCTCTTACAGTATTAAATAGAAACACAGACTTGGGGGTAATGTTTGTAGTTTTAACTTTTACAAATAATGGAAATGAGATTGAGAGAGGTTATGAGGCTTGTCTAAAGTCACACAGTCCTGCAAAGTTCTCCTGAAATTCAAACTAGATTACTTTACCTGACACAATGAGCAAGGAATCCACTAATGAAACTGTCTTTGCAAAATTATTATAATAAGAGAAATCTGACATGACTCACTGTCTCTTGCTTCTAGCCTCAAAGGCTGGCTGTCCACTCATGCATGGGCATGGGCCAAGCTAATTTGGGGGAAATTTTGGTTTATAGTTTAAATGATAATAACACTTTCCAAAAACTAAACTGCCCTTGTAAAACTAAGAAAGGCCACCAAGTCAAGAGAATGAGAGAGGCGTAAATTTTAGTAAGAAGGAGGTGTAGTCAAATAATTACTAGCAATACAAATAATTTATTATAGAGTCACAAGATTGACAACTTCCCTAATTACTCCTGCAGATAACATCACTATTGTAGAACCTAATATTGGCTTTATGAGATACCTTTTCATAGTTTTGCATTTATAAAAACCAGATGGCCCTACCTGAACTCACCGATCAGTCATGTGGCCCCCACCCAGGAACCAACTCAGTGCAAGAAGACAGCTTTGACTCCCTGTGATTTCATCTCCAACTCAACCAATCGGCACTCCCCACTCACTGGACTCCTACCCACCAAACTATCTGAAAAATTCCTAACTTCTGAGCCTTTGGGGGGATTTATTTGAGTAATAACTGTCTTCTGCTTGGCGTGGCTGGCCTCATGTCAATTACACTGTCTTTCCTGCAATACCATGGTCTCTATGAATTGAACTTGTTTGTGCAGTGGACAGAAAGAACTCTTCAGGTGGTTACACTAATATACTTATTTACACACACCCCAAACCAGAGACCCTGTCCTGTATTCCCCTGTGGACATTTCAAGTCTTTCATGGGGACAATTTATACTGAGATGGAATTATTACTTTTAAGAATTAATTCATAACAAATAATGTTGTTTGAGTTTTTGTTGTTATATGAAAAGCACTCAGGGGTGGTAAGGTTTATGTGTGTATATGATAGAGGTAGGATATCAAGACAAGGGCAATGACCTGCTTTCAAATTGTCATTTGCCTATAGTTTCAAGTTCTGATTATATCTAATCTAATTGCTTACTGCAGCTGAAGCTCAGAACAATAATTCCAGTTTTGCATTATGCTTTCCCTGTAGTCTCTTGAGGAGGTGCAAAGGATTTCTGAGAGCTGGAATAACCAGATGTCCGAAAGAAGCAGGAGATATAGCAAAGGGGTGAACCCAAAGGATTTGAAGCATCTAATCAAGAGATGACTCTTTTTAGTGAGTTGACTTTTTTATGTGCAAATGTGGATTAGTAAATCTCATTTATATCCTGATTGAGGTGTGAAGCTCCCTGGAGCTCCCATCAGTTCTTGGCCATTTGTTCTCCTCTAACAGAGAGTAAGTGCTGAGTTTTTTGTTTTTTATTTTTTTTAATTATTCAAGTCAGATTGACAAAGTATCTCCAAAAATTCCCCTGACCTGCCTAGAGTTAGGTGATAAGTAATTAAGATGTTGAGAGAGAGATAAAGACTCTTACCTTGCCTGATCCCTTCAGATGGCAGTGGGTTTTTAGATTGTAAGGCTCTATGAGAATGTTCTAATGTTCTTTTCTGATGACTTAGACCTAGGAGAGAATCAGTAGGAAGTAAAGCAATTATACTCATTGTGCAACTTAATGACACAATGTAATGTGTCTGCTAAATGGATGTGAATATATGTGGGTTATTAAAGCAAGGTTATGGATCTGAAGAAAGCAATAACCAAACTTTAAAACATTTATGACAATATTTAACAAGCTAATATTAAACAGACTTTTAAGGAGTTTCAAGCAACTTCATGTAATAAATGGAATTAACCAAAAAGAAACAGCAGCTCCAAGGAGTATCAATCCAATCAATCTTTTTCTCATTTTGTAATAATTTATTTGTATTATTCTCCCAGACACTGTGAACATATGTGTTTATTTCTTCTTTGATGTATTGGAACTCATTACCAAGGGGCTTTTTTTCTAACTATCCTCTGAAATATTAATATAAATTACAGACTCAAAACAATACTGCTTATAAATTAACTTCTATTTTATTTTATTTTTTTCCTGTACTTAAGTTCAAGTAAATTCCAATCCCAGCATCTAATTGTGCTTCTGTTAATGGGGATAGGAAGAAGATCTCAAGGTTTAGACCTTCCCATATGTGCTGTAAATTTGACATTTGTTTCAAAATACTGTTTTTGACACATAGGCAGCATATAAGCAATTTGTAGGATAGTGTGACTTCCTTACATATTGATACATTCACTATTGCTGATATTATTATAAAGTGCTGATACCATACACTTGCATTGGGACAAACTGAGATTTTTACTTGTAGTGTAAATCACAGGTAGAAAAAGTACTACAAAATTGTGCATTCTTAAAATTTGTTTTAATGGTGAAAAAGATACACAACATAAAATTTACCATTTTATTCATTTTAAGTTTATAGGTTGGGGGCTTTAAGTATATGCATATTGCTGTGTAGCCATTTCCATCATCTACCTTCAGAATATTTTTATCTTTTAAAACTAAAACTCTATATCCATAAAACAGTAACTCCTCATTCTACTTTCTCTCTGTCTCCCAACAACCCCATTCTAGTTTCAATCTTTATGATTTTGACTACCCTAGGTAACTCAGGTAAGTGGAATTATAGAGTATTTGATTTTTGGGACTGGCCTATTTCAAATAGCACAAGCTCTCAGGGTTTACCCATGTTGCATATGTCACAGTCTCATATCTTTTTAAGGCTGAATAATACATTACTGTCTGCATATACCACATTTTGTTCATCCATTCGTCTGTTGATGACGAACATTTGTGCTGTTTTCATATTTTGACTAATACAAATAATGCTGCTATGGACAAGAGTGCACAACATATGTGTTGGAGTTCTTATTATTTGTATTTGGTTATATATCCAGAAGTGGGATCCCTGCAACATATTGTAATTCTACATATAATTGAGGAATGGCCATATCATTTTTTTTGCAGTTACTGCCCCATTTTAGATTCCTGCCAACAATGCACAGCATTCCAATTTCTCCATATCCTTGGCAACACCTATTAGGCTTTATATTGTTTTAAATAAATCCATGCTAACAATGTGAAGTGATACCTCACTATGGTTTTTGATTCCCTTTTCCCTTATGATTAGTGGTGTTGAGCAACCGTCTTTTCCTGTATTTATTGACTATTTGTCTATCTTTAGAGAAATGACTATTCAAATTCCTTGACAATTTTAAAAAATAACCTTGGAGTTTTTGCTGTTATTGAGTAAAATTATGATCTTAATTGGATTTTCCATTTTAGTGTTTGTAAATTCATGGCTTTGAATTTTATTCAAGTGTCTTTACAACAATAAATGAGGTTGCTCTACATAAATTTTCATGGGTTGCCTCTTTGCATCTTTCAGCATGGATTTATACAATTTGCTAAATGTACTGGCCCATAACATAATTTAAGCTGAGCTGAACTCTTGTGTACAGATTCAAAAAATAAATAAATAAAATAACATCAAAAGTGCCAATCCAGGTACTTCTTATAGTCCACAATTTACTCCAAGGAGCTAAAAGAAAGCTACTAATTAGGCTCGGCGCGGGTGGCTCACGCCTATAATCCCAGCACTTTGGGAGGCTGAGGCTGGTGGATCACGAGGTCAAGAGATCGAGACCATACAGGTTAAAAATACAAAAAAGTTAGCTGGGCATAGTGGCGTGTGCCTGTAATCCCAGCTACTCAGGAGGCTGAGGCAGGAGAATTGCCTGAGCCCAGGAGACAGAGGTTGCCGTGAGCCGAGATCGTGCCATTGCACTCCAGCCTGGGTAACAGGAGCGAAACTCCATCTCAAAAAAAAAAAAAAAAAAAATTAGCTGGGCATGGTGGTGCACACCTGTAGTCCCAGCTACTTGGGAGGATGAGGCAGGAGAATTGCTTGAATCCAGGAGGTGGAGGTTGTGGTGAGCCGAGATAGCGCCATTGTACTCCAGCCTGCCTAACAAGAGCTAAGCTCCATCTCGAATCAAAAAAAAAAAAAAAAAAGGAAGTTACTAATTATTAGTTGTGTCTTACAAAAATAAGGAGTTGATGTTGTCAGAGGCATCAGAACCAGAAAAACTTCATTTTGAATAGGGGCTGCGTAAAATAAGGCTGAGATATACTAGCCTATATTCCCAGTTGATAAGACATCCTAAGTCTTAGGATGAGATAAGAAGTCAGCAGAAGATACAGATCATAAAGACCTTGATGATAAAACAGGCTGTGGTAAAGAAGATGATTAAAACACACCGAAATCAAGATGGTGAAGAGAGTGACATCTGGTCGTCCTCACTGCTGCACTCCCACCAGCGCCATGACAGTTTGCAAAAGCTATGGCAATGTCATATAGCAAAGTTACCCAATACGGTCTAAAAAGGGAGGCATACATAATCCACCCCTTGCTTAGCATATCATCAAGAAATAACCATAAAAACGGGCAACCAGCAGGCCATAGGGCTGCTCTGTCTATGGAGTAGCCATTCTTTTATTCCTTTACTTTTTTATAAATTTGCTTTCACTCTACTGTGTGGACTTGTCCTGAATTCTTTCTTGCAGGAGATCCAAGAACTCTCTCTTGAAGTCTAGATCAGGACCCTTATGGTAACAATGTGATATAAGATGCATTTTACCTTAGAAATAATAGAGTTGAATTTGGTTTAAGAATATACATTAACAGTAAAACACAAATTAACAAGTAGCAGAAACCAGATGCATAGAGCCTATTGCTTCTTTGACATCTCCAATTAGATGTCCATATGAAAAGCAGGACTAAAAGCATACTAACCTCACTGCTTTCCCTCCAAATCCTGATGTTCATTTAGTTCTCTCCTCCAGGCAATACTGCTCCTAGCCACTCATGTACTGGAGGCCAAAGCTCCGCAGGCATCATCTCATACTCCTCTGCACGCCCTCTCATCCCTCCCCATTCAATCCAGATACAAATTCAACCCCATAAATAACTCAAAAATGTATCGATTTCTTTCCATGCCTTTTGATATTTCCAAGTCCCAGGCCATCTTGACTGGAATACTGGAACAACTATAAGACTGGAGATTCTGATTTCATTTTTACCTCTTTCCAGCCTATTTTCTATATCATAAATCTTCATGAAACACAAACTTGCTAATGTCTTCTTCTTATCTCATACATTTTTATAAGGTTCTTGTTACCCTCAGGGTAAAGTATAAAGTTCTGATTTAGCTTGAAAGGCCCATTAGGATTGTGTCATGCACATTTATCTCCGCATACTCTTCTTTCCTCTTTTTCTCCTTTTCTTTGCCCCACCCTGTAGTCTTAAGTAAATCCCCCAAATGCATATTCTCAGCTTTAGAGCTTTGCTTACTTCACCATTTAGGTCTGGAACACACTTTACCTCCTCGAGCTTTGTAAGACTGACTCCTACTTCTGTTAGAGTAGGCAGACAGCTGGGAACCCCCAAGAAAAGGGAGGTCTGAAAAGTCTCACACCCCTAGACCACTGAAAACCTGCATTCTAGTTATAAAAAAGAGGAGGCTAAGTACCCAAGCAGAAGGATTGCCCCGTTAGATTCCCAGTAATTGCTCACTTTGTAGTTACCCTATCTGAATGTAGGTTATATGCTCCTATGGAGGGCAAAGGAGAAACTCCTAAGACACACTCAGGGGTAATAAATGCAGATTTAACTGCTATGCGCCCTTTCTAGGATGGCAGTAATGAGCAACGCAGTCAATAGGATTTCTGTCTAGCCCCAGCCTGCACATGCGCACCAACTAAGACTAACGGTGGGGTCCCAAAGACCTGTGGCAGGAACTAGGAGGGGACAAGGCAGAGACCTAAGGCAGGAGCAGAAAAACTAGACAAAGGAAAGGCAGAAACTTAAGACAGAGGTGGGAACTTCAAGAAGGAGTCTGACATAATGAAAACCCAGTGCAGAACTCTCAAAGCTGCTGCTGGCTCGATCCCTTCAGCCAGCTCTCTGCTTCATTTTTGAGCAGTTTACTCTCCCCTCAAATAACTCTCTGCTTTTTTCCTTCAGCAAATTCTCTACTTGGCTAAATCAGTCGCTTGGCAGAACACTTTCTCCAAGAGGACAAAGAAATGAGGATTACTGCCCTTCTGGTGACACTTCTATACCAATTGTAAATTTAGAAGAAATGCTTTCGTTATCTTTTCTTGACTCTTATATTTGGATAAAATGCCCCAACTTTCTGCTTTCACTCACCCAGTAATTTAGCTAAAGTAACTCATCACATTGTTGTCTTTTTTCCTTTTAGTTCATATGCTCCTCTGCCAGATTGAAATTCCTTGAGGGCCGACAACTCATCTGTTTTTCACATAGTTTTATTCAGTTCTCTAACGTAATGCCCAAGCATTAAGTTGGGGAATACCAATTCTTTATTTCACTGTCTCATCCCCCACAAAGTTAATATGTTGAAGTCCTAACTCCTTGTAACTCAGAATACAACTGTACTTTCACATAGGACCTTTAAAGAGGTAGTCAGGTTAAATGAGGTCATACGAATGGGCCCTAATTTAATATGACTGGTGTCCTTATAGGAAGAAAAGAAATCAGGGAAGCAAGGGCACAGAGGAAAGATCATGTGAAGACGCAGCTAGAAACAGCTGTACGCAAGCCAAGGAGAGAGGTTTCAGCAAACTAAACCTGCTAACACCTTCATCTTGGACTTTCAGCCTCCAGGGTTGTGAGAAATAAATTTACGTTACTGAAGGCACTTGCTCTGTGGTATTTTGTTACGACAACCCTAGCCAAATAATATACTGGCAAATGTAGACAGTTAATAAAAATGTGTTGAATAAGTGAAACTTAGAAAGACATTATCAAGAAAGATTTTCATAGATTTTTAATCAAACTTCGAAGTGATTATTTTAACAACACAAGTTTTACATATACTTTAAGTAATTTACTCTGCATGTTTTTCCTCTGTTCTAACAATCTTGTAAGTTGGTCATAATTCCCTCCAGTTTTCAGATGAAGAAACTGAAGTTCAAGGAGTTTAACTGCATTATCTGAGGATATTCAATTAGCAATAAGGTGAAATTTCAAAGCTCTGGTTTTGAATTCTATGTTCAGCATATTGTTATAATACTAACACCTCCAAAATCACCTCTTCTAACCATGTTGACTTTATTGTGGTTTCCATATAAACAATACAGTGGCATCGTTTTCTATATGTATCTATTTATATTATCAGTGAAAATTTGACTTTAAATATGATTTTGGGATATATAATACTTTGGGAAAATGAATAAATTTTCCTTGAGAAATAGGATTTCCTCAATGTTTGTGCTAAAATTCACTTGAGTCTACAAGGCACTAATTATTTGATGAATTTAGAGAGTTCACATTAAAAGGACATTTTAAAAAGTATATTTTGATGTGTTAAATGTCATATAGTTAATACCTGAGAGTTCATGTTAAATAACTATTCTTACAGCGCACATTTAAACTCATCTCTTGGCAGTATGATAGCAATGAAAGCCTATTAAACTCGGAGTTAGAGGCAACTGGCTTCACATCCTACAAGGAAGACTTTCAAGTGACATGTTCTTGATATTTAGGTCGTTTCTCTGGATGCCACTTTCATTTAAAATATAATGTGCACCTGAAAGAATGGTTTCGAGAATGAAAAGAATGAACAAATATAAAACCTCCTCACAATGGCTATTGCTGTTAACTTTGTCATGAAGGAAGAAAGATTTCCTTTAAGATTTTACAGCCAAATATCTCTTTAAAACCTAGAATAACAAAACCATATTTGAAGGCTATTAAAAAAGAAGAATTAAAAATAACAAGTTTGCATGTTTTATCTAGATCAGTGTCCTCCAAGTCTAAAACTCTGAAGCCATCTGAGGCTCTTCACCTAGACTGACACTACTCTTTTTTCTTGCAGAACTGACAAACGTCTGTGTATTTGTAATCTTTGGAAAGCTGTTGTTTCCATCTTTGGGCTTTATGGTGACAACAGAGCTTGAAGGAAAAAAAAAATGGCTAATTCTTGGGTCAAACCTCCAGAATTTTGTGTCCAATTATAAAGGAGTGGAACTTGAAGCAGCCGGTAAGCTATCCTTTAGCCTGCTTCAGCATAGTTCTCTTATTAGGTCTATAATTACCTCCTTTATTACTTAACAGAAGTTTGACTCTTTTCCCATCTTAAGGAAATTTTTGAAATCACTAAACTATACAGATAACCAGAGGAAGGGAATGTTTGACTGCTTCCAAAAACTTACTCATGATCTCTGCTATAGAATAGAGAATGAATAATGGCCTTCTGCAAATCTGGCAGGCTCTGGTTGTATTCAGTTTGTTGTCAAGTATGTCATGAGTTGATGAGCTTTGCCAAGTTCACAGTGGAAGAAAGTGTTCTGCCTCTTTCTTTCTTTCTCTTTCTTTCTTTCTTTCTTTCTTTCTTTCTTTCTTTCTTTTTCTTTCTTTCTTTCTTCTTTCTTTCTTTCTTTCTTTCTTTCTTCTCTTTCTTTCTTTCTTTCTTTCTTTCTTTCTTTCTTTCTTTCTTTCTTTCTCTCTCTCTCTCTTTCTTTCTTTCTTTCTCTCTCCCTCTTTCCTTTTCTCTTCTTTTCTTTTTTGAGACAGAGTTTTGCTCTTTGTTGCCCAGGCTGAAGTGCAATGGCATGATCTAGGCTCACTGCAATCTTCACCTCCCGGGTTCAAGTGACTCTCCTGCCTCAGTCTCTGGAGCAGCTTGGACTACAGGTGAGCATCATCACACCCAGCTAATTTTGTGTTTTAGTAGAGATGGGGTTTCGCCATGTTGGTCAGGTTGGTCTCCAACTCCTACCCTCAAGTGATCTGCCCACCTTGGCCTCCCAAAGTGCTGGGATTACAGGCGTGAGCCATTGTGTCTGGCCCTCTTCTTCTCTCTTAATAGGTGGAGAAGCTTCAGTTGTTTCTTTATTGCTTCTGTCATTTAAACAATAACAACAAGAAAAACTGGCCTAAATGGTGCTTATATTTGATTTGAGGAGTGCTTGAAAATAATACAATTTGCACATTTCCAAAATAGTCCCACATTTATCTAACCACTACTGTGAATGCTGTCTTCTCTTGTGTTTTGGCCACAAATTTTTTTTCTATATTTCTATAAAAATGATAATGTCTTCCTAGCTGTTTGTTCAACTACAATATACATGGTGACATGGGTGGGTATTGTTAAAAATAGTGAGAGGTGAGGCTGGGTGCAGTGGCTTATGCCTGTAATCCCAGTGCTTTGGGAGGCCAAGGCTGGCAGATCACCTGAGGTCAGGAGTTTGAGACCAGCCTGACCAATATTAAGGAACCCTGTCTCTACTAAAAATACAAAATATGGCAGGCACCTGTAATCCCAGCTACTAGGGAGACTGAGGCAGGAGAATCACTTGAACTCAGGAGAAGGAGGTTGCAGTGAGCAAAGGTCGTGCCATTGCACATCAGCCTGGGCAACAAGAACAAAACTCTGTCTCAAAAGAAGAATAATGAAAGGTGACATATACTATTGAGAAGGCAGAATAGTTTATTTGTAGAATAGGTGTTTGTTTTTTCAGAAAATGAATGCATAATTATTTTAGGAATTTCAGAAAACTTAAAGAGTAACAAAAAATTATTAATTTACTCTTCACACAGAAAACCCTTGTTAATAATTCTATATAATTTCTCTCAGGCATAATTTTTGTGCATATGTTTTATGTATAACAATCTATTATATATGTATGTGTATATATATATGCACACACACATATATGTAATTCCATTTTTATAATTTTAACTTAATTCATAAAAATTCACATTATTATAAAAAATGCATAAATATCATTAATTACTACATACTTTTTCATCTTATAGACATAGCTCAATTTATTTTTATTTGTTGTACATAAGTTCATTCATATTTGTAAGTAAAAAAGCAATGGATAAATGGAGAGATTTTGGTCAATCTCTAATACTTCAAGGAAAATAGTTTCAAAAATGACTAATCTAGATTATAGATTATTAGGATGTCAGGAGTTTGTCTTATCACTATGATGCCAAGCCATAGAACAACACCTGCCACATGGCATATCAGCTCCAATATTTGTAAGCGAATGAAAGAATAAATGAGTGATATCTATAAATATATATTATGGCATTGCTTTCTTTCTTGTGGCCAGTCTAGACAAGAACCTGGCTAGACATAATAAGCTATAAAAAGTAAGAAGGAAATATTTATTTAAAATACTAGTATGCAATGAACTCCCTGAAACAGTCTTAGTTGCTTTCAATAACATACACCCTCTTGTGTGGAGGCCAAGCCTTTGGGAATAGAGCTTCTGGATATTGACAATTATGAGGTAGCTAAAAATCTGAGGTCTTTGCTCTGGAGTTGGCTTGATTTAGGCTGAAAATGCTATTCAAAGTCACTTGCATATATAGGCATCGGCTGGCATCAATTGTCTTCAAACAGTAGCAATCTACAAGGCCTCCACTGTAAAGAATGGCGGAATAAAACATTTGGGTATCAGACCCTCAACAGTCACTCGTCTTCTTGTTAAATTCTTATGTCAGTTTTATTTTTCTTTGCTTTCATACACATTCACCCTTCCAATTTTGGCCTTTAAAGGTAAGTTACAGGATTCTTTCCTAAAACTCAATTTCCTTCTCCATATTTCAGGATTACTGGGAAGATTCTGTGAGATAATCTTGTGATATATCTGGCACAGTTTCAAAGAGTGACCAGGTACGTAATAAGTGATAGTTTCCCAACACCCCTTATTTTAGAGTTGATGACATTTGTGCTTCAATAATTTAAAGAGATTGACTTTCATTTAAAACAAAGGAAATCGGCAAATTATCAAAAGAAACTGAATCCCTGAAAGTTGACATAGGAGAGGCATTAAAATTTGAGGGGTGTGAAATTTTGTGTTAAAAATAATACTCTAGGAGATATATTTTGTCAGCAATACAAAAAGGCAGACTAGGAATTGAACATGAAGATATAACAGCTGTAGGAGTATTTATAAAAACACTTTATCAAAATAATACAAGGCCATGAAGATAAAAACCTCAGTATCAGGGTAGCTTTGGAATTTCTTACTTTCCAAAATAAGAAGAAAAACATCATAAAGTTGTATATATTTATTACTAAAAGTAACTATCTTTATTAGTATTTATTCTAAGAAAGTACTTTGTTCTTAAATCAAATAAAAAAACAAAAAGATAAAATAAAAAATTGGTTTCTGCTGAAAAAACTAAATATAGTATTTCCTGCATTAAGAATAAGAAGGGATGTAAGTGAAACCCAAGTGAATAAGTGACTTCTAACGGATTAAGTCTTACTACTTAAACGACACTTGAAAGACCCAAAAGACTAACGCATTCCACTTTTACAGCACTCTACTTAATCTCCCTTTATGACTATGCCATGAAAATAGCCAAATCCAAAATTCATCCAGGAAATGTTATATGAAAGTAAATAATTATGTTTATTTAATCACACGTATTACACCTTTGTTATTTATGAGGCACACCCTCTAAGACTTTTAGTAATAAGTAACTTAATTAATATGACAATAAAATTCACCCTCTTATGAGGTGATGTTGTTGGGGGGGATTGCTTTTGTTTCTTGTTGGGATGCCATTACTTATAAAGGTGTCAGTCATTATTTTCTCCTGACTTACGTGACTGGCATTAACAGTGGATACTCATTCTCTCTAAGAAAAAAAAAGAAAGAAAAAAAAAAAAAAGAAAACCCACTATTTCCATTGCTTTCCAAAATTTATTTTGTGTACAGCGAATAGTTAGCTGCTATATAGTTAAATTGGGAGGCATATGCTATCTACACCTATACTAAGTAATTGACTCTCACTTGCCAGCATCTTCAACCAAGATTCAAATTCCTGCAAAGTCATAAATCAATTTAGGCCATGGAGTTCTTGATTTCTCACAAAAGGGGATGTTTCATCTATAATCCCCAGGGTTTGTAGATGTCCTTAAATGGAATACTTGAATTGTACATAGAACGGGATAAGAGAATTCAAATGTAATTGGAATGCCTTTGTAAATGTTTGAAATTGGACCACATAGCACAATGGCATTATGATGGCAAAGCATAATTGTGTATCAATAGTACTAACTGGATTTTGTTTGGGAAATAAAATTAATTGCCCTGCACTCATTTGGTCTGGAAACACCAAATAAGTAACTTTGCTTTGATTGCTTCTTAGAAGGTGATTAAAAGTAGATAATCATTTTGTCACAAAGGCCAGTACACAAGAACAGTTGAATAAGCTGTGAGTGGTGAATGTGAACTCCATTCTGATTGGGGGCTTCAACTATGAAATCCATTAGATTCACTGCTTTTGTTTGAGCAGCTGTTGATCTGCAAACTTATTCAGTGTCAATGTTTATATTAAACATTTAGACACAGTATCAGTTTGCATTGTTTTAATCCAACAAAGTATGTATAGCCACTCAGTTTTGCATCTATTTATTTTGCAATGCATCCAAAAAAAAGTTGTAATGAAATTTACTTTCTGTTTTGTTTTTGCTTTTCTTTTCCCAAATGAGCCTTGCATAGACACATAAAGGAGGAACTGACTGAAATATTTTGGTGAACTTTTGGCAACTTATCTTTCTGAAATAAAATTTAACCTTAGAAATCCTCTCTTAGGCATAAATTCCAGGACCTGGTCACTCTTTCCAAAGGTGCCTCCAAAGATACTGAGAAAGAAAGTGTCTGGAATTTTCTCCGAGGAGAAATGCTGTGACTGGTAGCTCCCCAAACAATCTGCTTTTTGATAGTAAAACGATTTCCATAGTTTAAGTGTATTTTTGGCTGTTTTTTGTCACCAGAATATGATATGCTTGCTCTGTCTTGGGAACTTCCTTAAAATATGACATATATGTGGCCATTGGCCAGGAAAGAAATACATTGCCAAAAATTATATCAATCACTTGTTTCTTTTGAAAGTCCTGTTATCCCTTTAAATATTTATAATCTTTTTCAGAATTTGTTCAACCAGCAAAATTCATCAGAACTTCCTTTGGACTCTCCAGTATGTCCCACTTGAACTTGGGAATGAGACAGAAGCTGTGTAAACCTTGGGTTATTGTATAACCTCTGTGAAGCTCACTTTAAACACTCATGAAATTAGAGGAATTCTTACCATACAGGCTGACTGGGAGATTTGAAGGAAATGTAATTGTCATCACCAACAGTAATGTCTGCATGCAGCTTGTGCATGAGACATGCCAGTATCCTTCTTCAGGGGTTCAAGCATACTCTGGGAACCTCTTTGAGGTCCTGTAATTTTCTATAGCCACTGTATAAAGAGGAGATTTGAAGGTTAGGCAGAACCAATAGACTGAAATTAAAAAACTATTAAAAAATAAGCCTGCAGTCACTTGCTTACGGGACAAAAATACCGAATGCTTCATTTTGTTTTTGCAATCTTTTAATGCACCTTCTGACAGGTGGGACAGAAATAGCCAGGGCAGGGACCAAAGGAATTTTTGGACATGAACAGGTCTTTTGAGTCTACACAAGAACAACATGATATGGTAGACTGCTTAAGAATAACCCTGACCTCATATGTTGCTGCTGGTGTGGGGACATGGACAGCATGCAGTGAGGGAGGGCTGATAGAGAAACAGGGAAAGGGATAGAGAATCTACCCCTGTAGACTTACTCATCTGTTTTCAACCTATTCCTTTCCAGACCCTTCCTATAAGACTCTATTGTTTGCTTTCGTTTCTAAATTGTATGTATCATAGGCTAAATGAATGACTTTTTAGATAAAATAAAGTGTTTTTGCAAAGCTATTTGAATGGTATCACTGGTGTAATAAACCTTTAAGTTTGTCTTCAATAAACACATGTTTCTTTTCATTTCTCTTTAGGAGCCTCTATAAATAATGGTGATAGGTTTAATAGAAGTCAAATGAATAAAAATTAGAATTTTTAACTTATTATTGAGTGAATGGTGTATCCCCAATACTGCCATTGGGGAAAACTAAGTTCATTCTGTACTCGCCCAAAGTAATCTGATGAGTGGAATGAAGAGATGATAATAGCAATGCCTGTCATTTGTATTCTACCTTATACCTTGACAGAGCATGTTGGAGGCACATTATGTCATTTGATTATTGTTTTATTTCAGTGTGTCAAACATTGTGCCCTGGTCCCCATGATTCATTTGCCTGGTACAGGAGAAATCTGCATAGCTCTTTGCAATTTGGCTGCAGCCTACCTTTGGAGTTTTCCCAAGAGAGGATCCTAAAAAGAAATTGAATCACTGAAGGACTATGAGAGAGAATAATAAAAATTGAATTAATTTAGTGTAGGGTATCAGGAGAGGCAGCTGGGAGGGGGCACACTTTGAGATGTACAGGATAATCAACAGTTAACTGAGCAGGAGGCAGGATGTGAAGGGCTCTGCTTTAGGAGACAACGGGGGAGGGAACAATACAAGGAAACAGGGAGGCTTGCAGGACTCCAAGAAATGGAGCCTGTGCTGAGGAGAGCAAGCTGGAGAGGAAGGGAGAGTGACTGGGAGAGAGATGGAGGGAAAGGTGGAGAGAGAAATGGCAGAGAGAGAGAGGACAAGTGGAAGAGGGAGGGAGAGAGGGGAAAAGGAAGGAGAGATGGAGAGGAAGAGAGAGGGAGAATGGAGAGAGGAAGAAGGAGAGGAAAAAGAGAGGGTGCTATGGTTAGGATGCTCCCTACTACCCCCCACCCCAAACCTGATGTTGAAATTTGGTCTTCGGTGTTGGAAATGGGGCCTATTAGGATGTGTTTGGGTTATGGGGGTGGATCCCTCCTGAATGGCTTGGTGCTACCGCGGTAATGATAGAGACTTCCCACTACTGGTTCCTGGGAGAGCTGGTTGTTCAGTGCAGCCTTATGCCTTCCCCGCTTTCCATTTTCCTCTCTCACCATGTGACCTATGCACAAGCTTCCTTCCCTTCACCTTCTGCCATGAATGGAAGCAGCCTGTGGCCCTTACCGCATGCTAGTCCCCAGTTCGGAACTTTTCCAAGTGTCATAATTGTGAGCCAAATAACCTTTTTTTGTTTATAAATTACCCAGCCTCAGGTGTTGCTTTGCAGAAACACGATGGAGGGAGAGGGGGTGGGTGGGAGATGGACAGAATGGGAAGATGGGCAGAATGGGAAGAAAGAGAGGGAGGAGAGGGAAGAGGGAGGGAGAAAAAGGAGTGAGAAAAAGAGAGGAAAAGTGGGAGGAAGGGAGGAAAAGGAGAGAAGGTAAGGGAGAGAGGTAGAGGGAGGCAGAGGGGAAGAGAGGAGAGAGGGAGATAAAGGGGAGGGAGAGAATGGGACAGAGGGGCAGAAAAGGGTGGGAGAAAGAGAGGAAAAGAGAAAGAGAATGAGGAAGGGAAAAGAGAAAGGTAGAGACAGTGAGAGAGGGAGGGAGAGAAGGTAGAAAAAGAAAAGAAAGATGGGGAGAGAGGGACGTTAAAGGAGAAAAAGCCAGAGAGAAAAAGGGAGAGGCCAAGAGAAGGAAGAACAGGGAAAGAAAGGATGCTGGGAAAGGGAAAGGATGTGGAAAGAAAGAGCAGCAGAGAGAGAGGAAAAAGAGGGACCAAGGCAGGGAGATAGAAAGCCATTGAGTTAGCTAACAGTGAGAGATGAGATGAAAGAAAGGATAAGGTATGAAAAGTAATAGGAGAAAGGGGAGGACAGGACAAGAGAGGGAGATAGAAAAAGAAAATTGAAATAGAGGACAGGTGGGAAAGGGTAAGGGGTTTCAAGCCTGGACTATTCAGACCATTTTAAACCATGTTCAGATGTTGCACATTCTGTAAGAATTGCATAAAACATGGAGTGTTAAACGTGACAGTGCCATGATGAGATGTGTGGCTACATAAAAGAGAAACAATGACATTTTCCTTTAAAAGTTTAAAATCTAATATGGAGAGAAAGAAGTAAAGAAATATGTAAGGAAAGCAAAGTTAAGCAGTGTAAATCGGGGTGGGGAGGTCCCCTGGGCCATGGCTTGTACTGCGCTGTGTCTCGTTAGAAACTGGACGAGACAGTAGGAGGTGAGCAGAGGGCAGCAGGCATTACCTCCTATCAGACCTGGGCAGTATTAGATTCTTAGGAAGCTCAAACTCTGTTGTGAATTGTGTATATGAGGGACCTAGATTGGTGCTCCTATGAGAATCTACTAACACCTCATGATCTAAAATCCAAAATTACCTATCCCAGTCCATAGAAGAACTGTCTTTCATGAAACGAGTCAAAAACTTTGGGGACTTCTGGGTAAATAGCATGGTATAATTAAGTAGAGTGTGATATCCTAAATTATAGAAAGAAAACAAATACAAACTTGAGGGGGACCTGTAATAAAGATTGATGTCTGAGGTAAGTCTTAGAGGATTCACAGCTGCCAGGAGGCAAACAGGCAGGTGTAATTCAGGCAGAGGAAACAATGTGCACAGGTAGGCAGCTGAGAGAACCACAACTAGACAGGGATGTAAAACCCTGTGCACAGCCTGGGGGAAGGACGAGAGGTGGGCAGGGGAAGACCCTGAAGACCTTGTGATGAAAATGAGAAGTTTGATGAGAAGATGTTCAACCTCGTTAGTCATTAGGGAAATGCAAACCAAAGCCACGAGGGATACCATTTCATAGACACTAAGAGGAATATACTTGAAAGGAATTTTTAAAAAGACAGAAAGTAACAAGTGTTGAGCTGGGCATAGTGGCTCATGCCTGTAGTCTCAGCACTTGGGAAGGCTGAGGTGGGTGGATCACCTGAGGTCTGGAATTTGAGACTAGTCTAACCAATATGGTGAAATCTTGTCTCTACCAAAAATACAAAAATCGGTCTTGCATAGTGGCAGGTGCCTGTAATCCCAGCTACTCAGGAGTCTGAGACAGGAGAATTCCTTGAACTAGTCAGGGTTTGCAGTGAAGTGAGATCCCATCACTGCACTCCAGCTTGGGCAACAGAGGAAGACACTGACTCAAAGAAACTAAACAAAACAAACAAAAATAAAGCAGAAAGAAAGAAAATAACAAGTGTTGAGAAACCATATCATAGCATATTTGTACCTTGCTGTTGGGAATGTAAAATGGTTCAACTACCGTGGCAAACATATAAACCTAAAATTATCCTATAATCCAGAAATGTCAAGCCTAGGTGCCTACCAAAAGAAAAACTGAAACCAGGTACTCAGGCAAATACGTATTCAGACATGTCCATAGCCGTACTATTCACAATAGCCAAACGGGAGGACAACTCAAATGTTCGTGGACAGATAAATGGGTAAGTTGTGGTATACACATACACTGGAATATTTCTCAGCTATAAAAAAGGATCATATACCATTACATGCTGCAGTGTAACTAAACCTCAAAAACAGCTACATGAAAGAAGACAGACACAGAAGGTTACTTATAGTGTGATTTCACTTACAGGAAATATCCAAAATAGGTAAATCCATAGAGACAGAAAGCCAGTTGCTGTTAGCTAGGAGTAGGGAGAAGGGGAGGAATGGGGAACAATTGCTTAGTGGGTATGGAGTTTTCTTCTGTATGATTAAAATATTTTGGACCTAGAAGTGGTGATTGCACAATGCTGTGAATACATTATTTGTCACTACATTTTTACTTTACAATGTTTGATTGTAGGTCATGTCAATTTACCTCAGTAACAATGAAAATGAGAAGTTTCATGTTGGAAAATGAGAAGTTTCATTATATAAATCTCTGAAAGGAAGAAAGAATGAAGAAAGAGAAGAAGGAAGGAAGGAAAAGAAAGAAGAAATGAAAGAAGGGAGGGAGGTAAGAGAAGTGAGGAGAGGAAGGAAGGAGAGAAAAATGACAGATTCCGAGGTATGTTTCTGAAAGAAAACCGCCAAGAAAAAGAAACTCCTTGAAGACAAAGAGCCTACCTGGGGGACTTTGTAGCAATAAACCAAAATAAATAAGGAACTAAACTAGAACAAGATTTCAAAAAGTAAGGGAAAGGCTTGATTTTAGTAATAGTGAAGAGAGTAGAACCAGCATTACTTGATGTGCCAGCCAGGAGTGAGGAAAAGAGAGAGGGAAAGAGAGTGGCTTAACCTGGTGCATGGCTTTGCTCAAGGTACAGAGCTTTGGAGCAAAGATGATATATTTTCTACAGTCAGGTTTAGAGTTCCTGGAGCCAGGTATAGAAAGATGTCTGGATCTGAAATGTCTATTTGGTATTCATCCATTTACAGTTAGCTGTTTAAATCTTGCAATCAAAAGAGCTGATCTTTTAACATGATTTCATGAAGAGTAGTTCAAGTCCACATTTTCTGACTAGCTATCAGGTCTTATAATTATTTTTAGGCAGAAAACTTTTAGATAAAATATAAGAGCAAAACTCAGAGAAATATCCTCAGGGAAGTCAAATTGTATAAAGCATCTCTGCTGAGAGGCTGGTTTCATGGAGTTAGGACACAGCAGAGCCAATTATCCAAAGATTTATGAACAAAGTAGTCTGACTGATAAAGAGAAGACATAACCCAATAACAAAATTTTATTTTTTATTCTAATACAGTGTGTATGTGTGTGTGTGTGCGCCTGTGTGTGTGACTAAATGTGTACCTTTTCCTTAAAGCCAAATTGATTCTAAGGCTGACCAAGACCTGTTAATTATATATTATAATGCTGCAATCTATCATTACTTGATTTCCTAGGGAAAAATGATGAAAATTTTTCCAACATTAGGGGTATGGGCCATGTGGGCTGACAGAATCAGTTCACAGTGAGAAACTGACATGACAAGATGGGATGGTTTTAGCATTCCCATTGGCCAAATTCGGTCCAGATCATGCTAGGACTAAAGAGATTAGGAAAGGTTATTTCAGCTAAATATCTTTTTCTTGGGTTTCAGTCTCTTCTTAATTTGTGTGATAAGTGTGTTGAACAAGACAAGAAATTCTCTAATTTATTTTGCATACAGAATTACTGAGGAAGAATGTTAAAATGTACTATTAGGCATCATACAGATATACTTTAATCCAGTAGTACGTGATCCTGATACTGTTAGCACAAGAAATACTCGATAAGTCAAAGTTTAAGGCAGAATTCTTTGGTTCAATAATTTTATTTCCCTTCCTATGGCAATGATAAATCCTAACCATGGAACTTTTTGAGTAAGACCAATTACACACATAGTCATGTTGATTTCTTCTTCAAATAAAATGCACTTTCAGAGACTTTTCTTTATTCACACTATGAAAAACATAAACAATCTAGAGGAGAGTAGTGGATTGGATTAAAACCCTAAGACTTGGGGTTTTAAAGATTGTTATAGCTAGGTTTGTTTCAACTCTGGTAAATTAAACTATTATTTATTTTCCATCTAGGATAAACAGACACTGACATGGGCAATTCAGAGATAATACAGCATAGCTCAGGATCTCAAATACCAACAGGGTTAATGAACCTTGTAAAAGGTATAGCTGCATTAAAATGCTATACATACATATAAATCATGAAAAACAACAATTCATGCAATAGCAGAGCAGTACCTGAGAGAATGAATTAGCCTGCCAAAGAAACTGAGCAGTGTTAATAACAGTCTTTTGGGCCAGGCGTGGTGGCTCACGCCTGTAATCCCAGAATTTTGGGAGGCAGAGGTGGGCAGATCACGAGGTCAGGAGTTCGAGACCAGCCTGACCAACATGGTGAAACCCCATCTCTACTAAAAATACAATAACAACAACAAAAATTAACCGGGTGTGGTGGCGCATGCCTGTAATCCTAGCTACTCGGGAGAATTGCTTGAACTTGGGAGGTGAAGCTCGCAGTGATCAAGATCACTCCACTGTACTACAGCCTGGGTGACAGAGTGAGACTCTGTCTAAAAAAAAAAAAAAAAAAAAAAACACCAGTTTTTTGGCTTATGAAAGATTTTACTGAATTAAGAAAAGACATTCATATGATGGCACAGTGAATGTCGATTGAATTTGGATAGATCAGAAGTGATGTGTTTGGAGAGACCTATGTTTTGCATTAAATGATATGTACTAAGGATTTGTGTATATGAATAAATGCCTCTGCAAAATCTGCAGGCTGGACCAGCACATAACCAAGTATTTAGCATCAGGTATGACTCTGGCTGTAAGCAGTAAATTCCTGACTCAGCTAGGAGCAGCTAGCTGCCTGGGATACAGGAAATATGATTTCTGTTGCTAAATGCGAGTAGCTATTTTGAAGGATGTCTATACAGCCAAAGATCTGATGTCCTCCCATAATTCACCTGAAGAGAATAATGACATCCACAGAAAAATATAAAAAGGATAGCTAGTATTAATTAAGGGACACTCTGTGGCAGGCACTATTCTGAATGCTGTATACCTATTAACTAACTTGATTTTCAAAACTATATTGTGAGGCAAGTGCCATAATTGCTTCGGATTTGTTGCACAAAAGCTGGGTTTAAAGAGGCTAAGTGCTTTGCCCAAGGCCACACAGCAAGGTCACACAGCCAGCTGCAGAACGAGATGTGACATATGTTTATTTCATGCCAAATTCTTTGTCCTTTGCCTTGGCCATCCTATAATACTGCCTTATAAAAAACAATGGAGCCTTACACACTAAGCCTAGATACAGATGTTGAGTCTGTTTACCTTTTTAAGCTTTTCATCAGTTCAGGAAAGAAATCATGATTTAAAGAAAAAGAGAGAGAACAAGCTAAATAATAGTTTTCTCAGACAAAGGCAGGACCATTAGAGTCTTCCACTAGTTCTCAGAATCACAGGACCCCTCTGAATGTTCCATCTATCATTTGACAGCATGAAAACAATCAAATTATAGTCATCAAAGGGAAGGTAAATCCAGCCAAGAGACTGATGTTTTTTAAATGAGTGGAATTTGCTGAGCTAGCCTAGAGGAAGCTTCACGCTATTAGAGAGTTGTAGCTGCAAAGAAGAAAAGGGTAGCAGCCACACAAAGTGTCCTAGAGAGAAGATGTCTTTAAACTAGGGGCAAACTGTTAAGCTCCAAGACTGAATGGCTTGAGTGGCTCAAAAACTCACTCAGCCCCTCCAAAGACCTGAAGGCTTTCAGGTAATGCAGCACACAAAATGATATGCTGTTTTCCCAGATGTATTTGTTTAGAGATCACTCACATAGCTTGATCCATTGCTAATGTGATAGAAAAAAAAGAAAAGAAAAAAGCATTCTTCAAGTTGTATGTTTCATGCCCTTTGTGTTAGCATGAATGTTAAAGCTATATTTGCTTATTTTTATTTTTTTATTATGGTAAGAACACTTAACATGAGATCTATCCTCTTAACAAATTTTTGAGTGCACGGTATAGGCAGAAGATTGTACAGGAGATCTCTAAAACTGATTTATCTTGTAAAACTGAAACTTCGTACCTGTTTACTGTTTAACAGCAACTCCCCATTTCCTTCCCCTCCCAGTCCCTGGCAACTACAATTCTGCTCTCTGTTCCTATGAGTTTGACTATTCCATTTCATTTTATTTTGTTTTATTTTATTTTAAGACAGGGCCTCACTTTGTTTCCCAAGCCTGAGTACAGTGGCAATAACATGGCTCACTGCAGCCTTGACCTCCTGGGCTCAGGCGTAATCCTCCTGCCTCAGCCTCCTGTGTAGCTGGGACCACAGATGTACATCACCATGCCTGGCTAATTTTTTGATTTGTTTTTTGGAGAGAAGGAAGTACTTTTAATTCTTTGAAGAATTTACATACTGTTTTCCACAGTGGTTGTGCATTTTACATTCTTATTAACAGCATACAAGAGTTTCAACTTCTCTATATTATCACCAAGATTTTGCGTGATGCTCATTCTAACAAGTGTGAGTTGGAATCTCTTCACTGTTTTGATTTCCACTTTTTAATTATTAGTGATATTGAACATCTTTCCATATAATGGTTGGTTATTTATATGCCTTCTTTATAGAAATGTCTACTGAAGTCTTTTGCCCACTTTTAAAAAAATCAGAATGTTACTAATGTAAATAAAACAAACAAAAAAAAACTTTACAAAGATATAGAGAGATCAAGGCAAATCTGTGAATGGCAGGTTGATTATGTCATATTCAATATAATTGACACATTCCAGGAATCCTTTATGGATTAAAAGAAATGAAAAGAACATCTGGTCAGATGCCTCTATTTTACAGTTGGAGAGAGATCACAGAAAATATTTAACTTGGTCAAATCATTGAGAAAATTAATGACTCTCTCCAATAAAATCTGTATTTCCTAAATCTCATTCAATGATATTTCCAACAGGGCAGAAGCCAGTTCAGTTCTTTTTCCAAGTTATATTTAGAAAATTTCTATAAGTAATGTCTAATAAATAATTCAAATATTAGTTTAGGCCAGTCTTTTGATTTTCAGATAAAATAGAATCATCTTGCCATCTTACATTCAGAGGGAGATTCAAGTTCCTGTCTCCCAGCTCTGACCTTTTATGAATTTGATTGAACTTTTCCCTCACAATTTGTTTCTTCAACTGAATTAGAGAAGTTCCCACTTTTTCTGTACCTGCTATCACAGTTCCAACACTGCTTTAGCCCTAAGAAAAGCAACTCTATTTATTACTCCAAATAATTCTGCTGTTGATCTATCTGTGTATACAGACTATAAAAAAGGAGTTTCACCTGGCTGGGGTGGCTCACGCCTGTAATCCCAGCACTTTGGGAGGCCGAGGTGGGAGGATCACAAGGTCAGGAGATCAAGACCATACTAGCCAACATGGTGAAACCTCATCTCTAATAAAAATACAAAAATTAGCTGGGCATGGTGGCATGCACCTGTAATTCCAACTACTCGGGAGGCTGAGGCAGGAGAATCACTTGAACCCGGGAGGTGGAGGTTGTAGAGAGCCCGAGATTTCACCACTGTGCTCCAGCCTGGCGACAGAGCAAGAGTGTTTCAAAAGAAAAAACACGTTTCTACTTAAATCATGAGACAAAAAATATAAGAAACAAAATATTAGACATTTCTATTTCAAATTTCTGTTTTGAGACCACTTTTCCCTGGGCAGTTTTCACTGGCCGCTTAGACTTACTGCCTCCAAACTTGAACATGCCAATTTGCTTCCTCTTTTCTAAATTTCTCTTCTCCTCTCTTTCCCCTGTCCATACAAAGTACTGAAACCCACTATTTTCTCATGCACAGTATTTTCTTTTGTTTTGTTTCTACAATTTTTATACCATTTTGTAGCCATGCCCTGGGTACTCCATGTTCAATGGTAAATTGCTCCAACAAGGTAGTTTTCTTAAACTGAGGAACTCTAATGTCACGTTTGTCAATGCAATACCACAGTGTTTTCCTATTTGTGATGTACCAGTCAAGTTTTGGCTACAGTAATCCTATTTTTTTTTTCTTTTTCATAGAATGTAGATTTCCAAGAAATGTTTACATCCATCATGCTGCTCTAACTTCTCTGTTTCCATAAATCATAAATCATATGTTTACTTATGTTTACTCACCCCCCCCAACCAGCATGAGCCTTATGAAAGATGGAAGCCAGAAAGATGGAATATAATAGTTGTGCCCAAGAAAAGACAATTGATGTGATCAGAGGAACTGAAAATAAAGGTGAGCTTGGTGCCACTGAAATGGAGGAAGAAAGCCATTGGATGCTATATGTCTTGATTTGCCTCTTTGTAGACATGCCTCAGATGTCATGGCCCAGTAAAAGGTGTGAATGAAGCATCACTGAAAACACTCAATTAAAAAAAATCTCTTTTATCTAAGAAATTGAATAAAGAAACTCTTTAAGTACTCTTTCTCATAGTACACTTAATTGATACATGCCAGTGCTAGATACAAAGATAATCCCTGAAAGAGATGATGTCTAAAACTAGTGTTTCCTTTTTTTGTGCCTATCACCAGGACATAGAGGCTGATTCAGACCATTTTCCTTATGAAACAGAACACATAGGAATAAATGCATAAAATCGATATCCATCGATATACCCTACACCATCTTGTCCAGTGATTTATTTGTATCTCCTAAGTGCAAAGTGTCCACCATCAAGAGATTGGCGCCAGCCTGTTATAGTTCAAAGGCCAGACCTGGAATAACATGATCTGATAGTGCACTTTATTTTCTACCTCCAGCTTTCTAAAGTTCTTCAAAAGCAGAAAATAAAAATCCAGAATACCAAATACAAATAGGGCAACATGAGAAAAGTGTACAAGTTGCAAAGTCAAGACTGTATGGAACATGAAATTCTGAGGAAGAAAAAATAGGAATCTGACTGAGTATGCTATTGGCTTCTGCCACAATATTAAATTTGGGATTTGGGGACATAGGCCCTGTGTTGGATGTCATGGAAGATGAACAAAGTATTTAACATTACTATCTTTAGAAATTTGTATTCTGCTTAGAATGAATGCCTTTTTCTTTTATTTCAAGAAAACATTATTTACCATGTTTTATAAGAAATAATTCTTGTGACCCAGATCCTCAATAGATTATATAAACTACTATTTTCTTCTCTCTGTTCTTTATTTCCATTTAAAGCAGAATAATTTGAACAGTATTACAAATATTTATGTTTATGTAACCTTTTGATTAATATAAAAAAGAAAAATGAAAGCACGAGAGAGCACTAAATACTTGGATCCAGAAATTACTTGATCAATATTTTTATGATAACATTGTAAGTTAGTCATTAAACAGACCTTTGTCTGTGTGTGTGTGTGTGTGTGTGTATGTATTCCATGGTGCCTTTACTACATATTCTTGTACAATCCACCATTAATGGGCACTTAGGTTGATTCTGTCTTGGCTATTGTGAATAGTACAGCAATGAACACACAAGTGCATTTGTCATATGTATATATATATATATATATATATATATATATATATATAGAGAGAGAGAGAGAGAGAGAGAGAGAGAGAGAGAGAGATTAATGGAAGGAAGAATAAATGGATTGATGGATGGATACATGGAAATATATATAATAAATAGATAATCAGAAGGAAAACTAGAAGAAAGAAGAAGATGCTTGATAGTGACAAACATGACTAGGTAATATTTGTAAACAATCTATTTCTATTAGCACTGATATGTTAAATAAATGTACTTTATTTCTTTTATTTAAATTTAGGATAAAAAGAATCTTAAGAAAAACTAAAATAATTGCTAAATTTAAAAATGTTTCAGTCAAGCTCAGTGTCTTTTGCCTGTAAAATCAACAAGTTGGGAAACCAAGCCAGGAAAATCACTCGAAGCCGGAAGTTTGAGACAAACCTGGGCAGCATATCAGTACCTTGTCTTTACAAATTAAAAAACTATCTGGGTGTGGTGACACATCCTTGAAGCTCTAGCTACTCAGGAGGCTGAGGAGGAATAATTGCTTAAGCCCAGGAGTTGGGGGTTACAGTGAGCTATGATCATGCCACGGCACTCCAGCCTTTAAGGGGTTATGGTGGGTAGAGGGAGAGATTGTTCCAGAAAAACAAAAGGATTTTTTTCACATCAGGGAGTATAATTTATTAAAACATCCAATTTAAATTAAGAAAATACATTATTAAAATCATTAAGAGGTTAGTCATTGTTTTACCCACATATTTAAGGCAGTATGGATTGACTTCCTTTTATGCAAATAGTATAATTAGCACTCTGAAACATTTTACCCACATCCCATTTTTTATTGCTAATTATATTAGTGTTACTTTGTTAAGGATTACAGAGAGTACATTCTGTTCTGAATCGATAATTTCCTGTTGTTGGGACTTAGTTTTACAAATGGACTAAGTGAATGTCAGTTTTATTGTGAAATAATTTAGAAAAGGCACAAAAGACAAGAGGATAGTACAGGAAACCCAGGATTAATTTGAAACAAAACCAGTATACCAGGCTGTATTTAATATATGCTTGATATATTAATGTAGGCTACTTTGGAATTAGAGAGTAGTTACAAAATCATAGAGTCTGTAAATTGGTAGGCACAGGGAGCAGTTTTGCCCCGTAGGGGGAAACTGGACAATGAGTTGTCACAACTGGAGGTGCTGTGCCATTGGCACCTAGAAGGTAGAGGTGGAGTTTATGCTAAACATCCTAAAATGTGATGATTAGTACCCCACATGGAAAAATTTTCTGGCCCTTAATGTCAGTGATGCCTAGCCAAAAACCCTGTTGTAATTTGATTCACTGCTCAAAGCATAGATTTCCATGACACTTTCTGACTCCAGCGTTTTCCACTCTACTTGAGCACCTCTGTCTTTTCCTCTTGGTTTCTAAGGCTCCTCACCATCCTCATTATCTTGTTTCATGTCTTTTGAATGCCTAACAAGTTTGCTTCAAACTTCCAGAGTGGACCATTTTTGTCCTGTTAAATAGAATTTTTTTTCCAAATTAATTTCTGGAAAGCTATATTTAGAGTTCCTGGCTGGGTACAGTTGCTCATACTGGAAATCCCAGCACTTTGGTAGGCCAAGGCGGGTGAATCATGGGGTCAGGAGATCAAGACCATCCTGGCCAACATGGTGAAATCCCTTCTCTACTGAAAATACAAAAAAAAAAATTAGACAGGCATAGCAGTGCATGCCTGTAGTCCTGCTTACTCAGGAGGCTGAGGCAGGAGTATTGCTTGAACCTGGGAGGCGGAAGTTGCAGTGAGCAAAGATCGCACCACTGCACTCCAGCCTGAGCAGCAGAGCAAGACTCTGTCTCAAATACTACATACATACGTACGTACATACATACATACATACATACATATACATACATAAAAGTTCCTGAGCCAGAGCTAGACACCTAGGTAAGAATTATCCTTCTGGAAGACTTTTAATCAAGACTCCAGTTTCTGCTTCTGCTTGTGTTACTATTAAATACCACAAACCAGGCCGGGCGTGGTGGCTCACGACTATAATCCCGGCACTTTGGGAAGCCGAGGTGGGTAGGTCACGAGGTCAAGAGACTGAGACCATCCTGGTCAACATGGTGAAACCCCGTCTCCACTAAAAATACAAAATATTAGCTGGACATGGTGGCTCGTGCCTGTAATCCCAGCTACTCAGGAGGCTAAGGCAGGAGAATTGCCTGAACCCGGGAGGCGGAGGTTGCGGTGAGCCGAGATCGCACCATTGCACTCCAACCTGGGTAACAAGAGCGAAACTCCGTCTCAAAAAATAAATAAACAAATAAATAAATACCACGAACCTAGCTGCCTGCACTTCCCTGATGGCAAATTATTGTCTTTTGTATAATGTATAACCCTTGAAAATGTTCAAAACCTTTATAAACATATTTGTGCATTATATTGACAAAAATAACCTGAGTTAATATATTTACATCACTTCTCTATTCAATTAATATATTTATCAATAGTTTCTTCTTGTTGCTAAAAATAGATGGTAGCACATTTATAAACATATCAAGAAAGAATGTGATAGCTTTGCTGTGAGTGTCCTCAAATGAGCACTTCTCAATGGTAAGTCTAAGAAATCAGTAGTTACTTATGGGCATTTAGGAAGATTCATACGGATGCCTTATTTGAAAAATAAGAACAAGTTAAAAATCAATACAGAAAGAATGAAAAGTATGATATTTATGCAGATAGTGATTCAAAATAATTGAACAAGATTGTTTTCAGACACAGAATATATGATGTTTCCAGAGTGGCCTCAATAGTTAGAATTTCTTAGCACAAATTCCACACTATCACTTACTTTAATGGTTTTATCTGTAAAATGGGTGTGCTAAAACAGCAGCTGAATCAAAGTGTTATGCTGAGAATTATTTTAGGTAATTATGTAAAGCACATAGTACAGATTTTACTATGTAGTAATCATCCAATAAATATTAACAACTGTTACTATCATTAATCATTTTATAATCTAATCTTATCATACACATTCTTTTATTTTCAGATGAGCTTCATGGGTTTTAGGGGGATAAAGTGACTTTTAATAAGAAGTTAGCAAACTCAACATGCCAGAACTAAATCGTTTGTCTCCAAGTTTCTATACAACTTCCTATGCTCTGACCTCTTTTTTTTTTTTTTTTTTTTTTTTGTCTCTTTTCCCTTTTATGAATTAAGTTCAAAGGTCTGCACTACTGGCTGGTAGCAGCATCCCAAGAAGCACTTCATGAAAACAAAACAAAACAAAAACCTTGACTTCAAACCTTAAAACCTCAGCAGTCCTTTCCTCTTTTTTTTAAATAGATCTAGATGGACAATGTGAGGATATATTGACGACTCTCTCTGTGCATCTCCACTATTTATTTTCATTATTTTAATTTTAACTTTTTGTTTCTGAGCAATTAAAATTTTACTGGGAAGATCTCTTTCTCTCTCTCTATCTCTCTCTATTTCTCTCTCTCTCTCTTATTTTGAGATGGAGTTCCACTCTTATTGCCAAGGCTGGAGTGCAGTGGCATGATCTTAGCTCACTGCAACCTCACTTCCTGGGTTCAAGGTTTCTCCTGTCTCAGCCTCCTGAGTAGCTGGGATTACAGGCACATGTAGCCACACCCGGCTAATTTTGTATTTTTAGTAAAAATGGGATTTCATCATATTGGTCAAGCTGGTCTCGAACTCCCGATCTCAGGTGATCCTCCTGCCTCAGCCTCCCAAAGCGCTAGGATTATAGGCATGAGCCACCATGCCCGGCCAGGTGAGATCTCTTTTTCCCCCAAATTCCTCTCTTCATATATATCAACTATTTATATTTATTTATGCTAAGCTCCTCTTCTCCTGTTTATAGAACTCAAATAGAAGAAATCATTTTTATTCATTCTTCATCAATTCATTAATCTTATTTGCATTTGGTAATCCTTTCTAGAATTTATTTATTGTATGCACCAACTACTACATGGTAGGAATTTACGCTAGGCTCCCCAGGTACAAAGGTGAAAAGTATAACATTTAAATTCTCAAGGAGCAAATAAGCAACTAAGACAATTACTGTCTTGAAGCAATAGAGACATAGTAGAAGGTACTGTAATATGTCTTTTTAAAAATTTCCATAAGTTATTGGGGGTACAGGTGGTATTTGGTTACATGAGTATTATTTAGTGGTGATCTGTCAAATTTTGGTGCACCCATTATTTCAGCAATATGCACTGCACCATATTTGTAGTCTTTTATCCCTCCCAAACACTCTTCCCTCTGAGTCCCCCAAATCCATTGTATCATTCTTATGCCTTTGCAACCTCATAGATTAGCTTCCACATTCAGTGAGAACATACAATGTTTGGTTTTCCATTACTGAGTTGCTTCACTTAGAATAGTAGTCTTCAATCTCATCCAGGTGGCTGCAAATGCTATTAATTCATTCCTTTTTATGGCTGGATAGTATTCCATCATGTATCACAGTTTCTTTAGCCACTTGTTGATTGATGAGCATTTGTGTTGGTTCCACAATTTTGCAATTGTGAATTTTGCTGCTGTAAACATGCACATGTAAGTGTCTTTTTCAAATAATGACTTCTTTTTCTCTGGGTAGATACCCAGTAGTGGGATTGCTGGATCAAACAGTAGTTCTACTTTTACTTCTTTAGGGAATCTCTACACTGTTTTCCATAGAGACTGTACTAACGTATTTTTGTGGGGGAGTGAATGGAGGCTTTAAAATGAGAGTAGTAATCCAATTGATGCTCAGTGTCTTACTGAGGTTGTACTAGTGAACCAATCAAAAGTGGCTAAACAGGTGAAGTAGCACATAGTCCGTTGAGATGACATGGGGAATTCCGAAGATCACCTGACATTCCTGAAAGTCCTGTTTCAAATCTGTCTCTCACAAAGTCTGTTCATATATGCTTGACATCTGTTATTCTAAATATCTCCACGACACCTACACCCTGGTTTTACAACAAAGAAAATGCTTGTTCTCAGTCTAAATAGAAAATGGGACCCTCTCAGTTAACTCTAAAGAACAGAAAAATCATGTATCTATATATACCAAAACATAATAAAACAAAATGACTTTTAGGGATCATGTCTCCATGCCTATTTCTATTGCTACTTGTAATGCCAAACAATGGAGCAAAAGGCAGCAAGAAATTGCAGGAAGGAAATTCCTACTTCCTCCAGCCAATAGTTGACATCTCCACTCCACCCATATGGGATAGTAATTGAATCATTATGGTATCTCATGCTTGGAATATCAGTAAATGTGTGTCCAATAGTAATTTTCTAGTTTTTAAAAATAACATAAATGTTTTAGATCTGCAGAAATTATTAATCAGATCTTAACAATGAAATTATCAGAATCACTATGCTCAAAATTAAAGCAACCATGTCCTCACTCTCTGTTTGCCTGTATTTCAAGGCTTGGATATCAGCCCTGTTAACAACTATTCAGTATGGCAAGAAGACGGTGACATTAGCTAAGTTGCTAATAGTAGGAGGGTAATCCAAGCTAAATCTATCTTGCTTTGATGCATGGAGTTTGTCTATAAAAGGTATCCTTTTGTTGAAGTGTTAGAAGTATTTTCTCAATTAAGTGAATAACTGGTAATTTTAATTTTGTTCACAGCAAAACTTAAGAGATCAATATATATTATAATATATATGTATATATGTATGCATTATTATAATACATACATATATATGTATGCATTATTATAATACATACATATATATGTATTATATATATCGATCTCTTATAATATATAATACATATATGTATATTAGTCTTTAGAGGAGAGAGTTCATTAGATACTTATATTGAAATACAATTCCTTTAGGATCTTTCTAGACCAGAAAAATATTAGACACATTCAGGGAACTGGGAATATTCCAGAATTTCTGGAGTATAAAGCATGAAAGAGGAAATTCAAAAGGATTGGAATGGAGGGAGAAATAAGAACCATATTATGAAGTCTCTGGCACAGTTATCCGAGGAGTTGAGGTTCTTTCCTTTAGTCAACAGGCAGCCTCAGAATAATCTTGAGCAAGATAATTATTTGATTGATTGTATTATTATAGTTTTTTTTTGGGGGGGGGTGGATTTTAGTGGATGAGACTGAAACCAAAGGATTGTTTGTAAAACCTTTTTCCATAGTTTACATGTGGCAGCTTGAACAAAGGCACCGAAGGGTGAGTCAGAAAGTGGGCACAGGACATACAGAAAAGGTAAGATGAAGATAAATGTATGACTGCGTAGAGATGGGGTTTAAAATAGAAAATACTGTGAGGGGCATTCCTGTAGATGAAAAAACTAAACAGTTCTCTGCATCCAAATGCTCTCCCTACTATTACAGAAAATATTCAGTGATTGCTCACAATGCCTATTTCCCCTTTACACCCACAGGCAGACAGCACCTGCATGATTATTTATAAGCCTCCACATCTGGAGAACTAATTTGTTTGTGGACAGTTCCAGTTCCGCAGAGCAGTTAGCTATCACTCAGCTGCACCAAGTTCATTCAACCCTGATAATTAAATTAAATATCTACCAACATGAAAGAGACAGCAGAAACTTACCAACAATACCAAAAAGTTTTCCTGGACCCTCAAGAAAGTTGCACTGCATTATAATGGACACTGATAACATATTCTGTAGTGGAGTGATGGTCAATTTAATATTCCACTCATTTTAATGTGTCTGTGGTGTAGTCTAGCAGAATATGGTCTCACAAGTGAAGTAACACTTTGGCGGCTCAATATAATAGTACCGACATTACTATGGAGTTCAATATTACGTGGGCATAACCTTACTGAAGGAGATTTAATTACTTAAAATATCAGAAGGCCGACACTAGAACAATATCACTGCAAAGGTCTTTAGAAAGAGGTGCTTGAGTGTCGTGGATGCTGATTTCCACAAGTTCATTTGTTTTACTGATTTTATTTCTGCATTCATTTTCTCTGTTAAAGACATCATTGTCATTTTTTGCACATTCGACAAGTCTTAGAATCACCACTCCTCTTAAATATTTTTCTTTCTATTTCACTAAAAATAATGCATATACATTTTAAAATAATAAACAATCACAAGTAATCCCTTTCCCATCCCTAGGTCATGAGATATGTCTCTTTCTCTCTCTACAAGTGAACACTATCCCAATCCATTGTCTATCATTCCTGTGATAAGATAATCCTAAGAGCATGTGTATTTGTGTGTGTGTGTGCATTTGTCTGTCAAATTCTATGTCTTTTTACCACATTAGTGTATTTAAATTATATTAATACACTTTCTTATTTAATGCATCTTGGAAAGCATTTCATGTGAGCCAGAATGGATTGATTATGCAACACATCTCTATGGATTTTATTATAGAGATGCACCGTGACTTATTTAATGAATACTCCATTGATGGCTACTCAGGTTGTTTACAGTCTGTTCTAGACTGAATCATGTATTCTCAAAGTTTGTATTCTGAATATCTAACCCCCTCAAAATTCAGTGCCTCGGAATGTGACTATATTTGGGAGATAGAGCCGTTAAAGTGTTGATTAAGTTAAAATGAGGCCATTAGTGTGCCTAGAATCCAATCTATCTAGACTCCTTCTTGAAGGAGGAGATTTGAACACAAAGAGCCACTAGGGATTCCTGTGTACAGAGGCAGGACCATGGGAAGACACAGAGAAAAGACACTGTCTGCAAGTCAAAGATAGCCTTAGAAGAAAGCAGACCTATAAACACCTTGGTATTGGCCTTCCAGACTCTAGAAATATGAGAAAATAATTTCTGTTGCCACTAGTTGGTGATTTTGTTGTTGTTGTTATGAAAGCCTTTTTGCTATGTGTGTCAGCTTATTGATACACAGTCTCTTATCTTTACGACAAAACAGAAATTGGCCAGGCACAGTGGCTCATGCCAGTGATCTCGGCCCTTTGGGAGGCCGCGGCAAGTGAATCACTTGAGGTCAGGAGTTGGAGACTGCCTGGCCCACATGGTAAAACCCCGTCTCTATTAAAAATACAAAAATTAGCCCAGCGTGGTTGTGCAGGCCTGTAGTTCTAGCTACTCAGGATCAGGAGGCTGAGGCTGGAGAACTGCTTGAATACAGAGGCAGAGGTTGCAATGAGCTGATATCGTGACATTGCACTCTAGCCCAGGGAACAAGAGCGAGGTTCCATCTAAAACAAAACAAAACAAAACAAAACCACCAAAAACAAACAAAAAAAAAAATAGAAAGTAGTAATCTAGATGAGGTTACTACTTTTATTTCTATAGAATATAGTCTGTCAAAATGAATGTTGATGCTTATCACACTTTCACTGAATAGGATTACTTTTGTACAAAAGGTATCTTCTTTGGTTGAAATTTTATTTTTTAAATTTTGACTTAGTCTAAATATCTTTTCATCTGTTTACAACAACAACAAAAGTGGACATGCTCTTCCCAACTTCCTATTGAATCTTTATTTTTCTGCAGGGTTGTCTTTCAAAAACAAATTTTGAATTCTGTTGTAGTCATATCAGTCTTTATTTAGTGACTTTAGAAATTTGTTTCATTTTTTTCTTATTTAGAAATGTCTTTTCTGTCTATAATTTTGGAGCATTGTTTACAATTATCTTACTACTATTTTTATCTCTATTTAAAATAAATTCATGTACAATCTGATTATATTTGATAGAAAAATTGAAATACACATAAATATATGTATTATTCACATATATACGTACATTACATATGCACATTTACATATGATATCTATTATTCATGTTATCTCAGGATATGAGTTTTTCCCTCATTATTTTTCCCAATCATTCTCTTTATTCCTGTTTGCTTATGATTTAGAATCAATTAGAGTCTATTTCGAAGTATGAAGTTCTACTTACAACTTACTCTAGAATTATATATAATTATTAGATTAACTTAAGGATAACTGACTTATTTAACACATTAAGTTTTACCCCAAAATAATGATTAATTTTTTATAGACCTAAGTGTTCTTTTCATCATCATATAGAGCTCACACATTTTAAAAGATTACTCATAGGTATATTACATATTCTTTTTTTTTTTAGTTGGTTCTCTTGGATTTATTAAATATGCCACTAAAAGTTAACTTTCTTCAACCTTGTCTCATTCTCTCTCTTTTTTCCCATTTCTTTTCAATTCATTCTAGGTTCTGTATCATCTACTTCGTCTCACCTTAAATTTTGTAGCATCAATTTCTGTAACATCCAATATTGTGGGACCCTTGTGTTTTTGTTCTTTCTAGAAAAGTTGCTTGCTGTCATTTAATAATCCCAAATCTCATCATCCAACAACAATCCTGAATAAAAGCACCAGCAGATTTCTATTTTCTCCCCACATTGTACATGGGTGCAGAAGACATTGGGGGCCTATCACTTCTACCAAATCCACAGGCAGATAAAAATGGGAAGAGGGCAGTGTTTTCACTGGGGCAGGGTTGTTTAAACAGGGTTTAAAGAAATTCTCTTTGATCATTCCCTTGCAACTAAAATGGATTCCTGGGAAATTCAAAGGGCTCCGTTAGTGGGATAGTCTATTTCACTGGTAAGCCAAATTCTTAGCCAATGGTCTTTCTTGATCAAGCCCAACTGAAAACTCCAAAAGGAAACATTAGGCAGTAAACAACCTTGATTTTGTCTCCTTTCTCAACCTTTAAACGACTGTCATTCCTCAGCTCTAAGAGGTTGTATGATCCAATTAGGCAAATTGAAAAAGACTGCTTTTATGCAAAAGCGTGAGAAAGTTAATTGAAATTAAGCCAGGTTCAGTGAAAATGCTACAGACATCACTGATAATTTAGAGCAATTAAAAGATGTTGTCCTGAAGCAAGGCAGAAACATTAAGTTTAAAAGCCTGTTAAAAGAAAATTACTGAAAATATTTAAATGATATTATTCACCTAAGAAGGACTAGGGACATCTAAACCAATTAGAAATCATAAGGTATTTCATTAGTCAGAAGCTGTGTTCTTAAATCTATTGAGATGAGAATTTTTCACCTTGTATTCTTTGTTAATGCAAAGTAATCTGTTAAAAACAAAGCATTAACCCCAGTTTTGAGAACATTCTTCATGAAAATAGCTGTTGCAGCTCCATGATTAGATACGTTTCGCCATCTATAAAATAAGAGTGTTTTAATTAGAACAGTGGTTTGCAAGCTTTATTATTCAAAGATCTAAATGTTCTAGAAGATGGCTGGGCATGGTGCTCATCCCAGCACTTTGGGAATTTTGCATGATACTACTATACCAGCAATGCTGTTGAAAGCGGGCACTTTGGGAGGTTGCGGCAGGAGGATTTCTTGAGGCCAGGAGTTCAATTTCACCCTGGGAAGAGAAGGGAGTCCCCATCTCTACAAAAATAAAATAAAATAAAAATTAGCCAGGCATGGAGGTGCATGCCTGTTGTCCTAGCTACTCAGGAGGCTAAGAGAGGAGGATTGCTTGAGGCTAGGAAGTTGAGGCTGCAGTGAGCTATGACTGTGACAATAAACTACAAAACAAATAAATAAATAAATGCTCTAGGAGATAACTGGCCAGTATATTGGGCAGGATGAAGATGATGCAAAGAGCAAAGGAATGACCTGTTAGAATTCTCGAATACTCATGACTAAAACAAGAACGTCTCTGTTTCATTCTATTGAATGTACATGGAAAACAGAGACACCGTATTTCTGGTTCATCTTGGTACTATTTACCTTGGCCATAACATACATCATCATTCATTCAAGTTTTTTTTTTCCCCTGGAAGCTAGATACAGCCTTTGAATCTTTCTTAACAAAGTGATACAAGAAACTTGTCCAGAATGATCAGATGTGGCATGACAGATGAAACATTGGCAAATCTCTTACATAAGATTCTGCTTAGAAAATAATCCCTTTGTAGAATAAATACATAAGAAAATATAAAGATTTTGTATTAAAAATAAATAAAAGTGCTATACTAATCACTTAAAATCTTTCTACAGCCTTGATTCTTGTTTATATTTTTAAGCCCCAGGAATACTAGCCTCTTTATTTGTTTATAGACCCACCATTGCTCCTCCATACTCTCACTAAGTCATTGTCTAATGTGTTACTTGATCATATAATTTTGCTGAAATGGTCCTCATTTCTGGTCACAGAATATAAAAACCACCATTGCAGAATTGTGACTGAGACAGTGGCGGAGATCTGACCTGGCCAACTTCATCTTCTTTCTGATTACTAAAAAAGTTTGCCTTTTCCCAAAGCAAACCCCTTCTTGTCTGGGGACTAGACTGCCTTTGTAGGACTAACAAATTAGACAAAAGAATAGAAATTATGGTTTGGGAATCATGTAGCTAAAGGCTACAAGATTCTTACCCTCCCCAGATTGCTCCTGGGGATAACATCACTATTGTAAAACCAAAGATCAGTGAATGAGATGTTTTGCAGAACCTACCTTGATGGATCAGCTTCCACCACCCAGATTGATAAACTGGCTCTTCTGATCTTGTGACCCGCTTTGAGGAACTGACTCACCACAAGAGGACAGCTTGGACTCCCTGTAATTTCATCTCCAATCCAACCAATTGACACTCCTCCACTCATTCTCCCCACTCCCCACCAAATTGACCTTAAAAACTCATCCCCCAGTGCTCAGGGAGACTGAGATTTGAGTCATAATAAAACTCCAGTCTCCCCAACAACTGGCACTGCATGAATTACTCTTTCTCTACGGCAATTTCCCTGTCTTGGTAATTTGATTGTTTACTAAGAGGGCAAGGTGAACTCGTTGGGTAGTTTCAAATATAGGTGGCCAACTTAGAGGGGTTTTGGAAATTCTCCTTGTTCTGAACACAAAACAACAGCTCCCTATCAATGCTAAGCCTTGGGTTCTTTAAAACACACATATTTCCCTTAATGTTAAATGCCTCATGGAATCTCTCTTGCCACCTTTACATTTACATGCTAGAAAATTTCTGTCTGAAGTCTCTGTGCCCTCCATCCCTCCCCAAAAAAAATCGTATACCTTCCTAATCATTTTCTTTTTAAACCTAAATAATGGTTTTATCTCTGAAATATCTTGCTTTGACACTCCAGTCCAGTGCTTTTTGGACCATCCTCTCTTTTGTTAAGAACATGCCACCCAGGGAGCACTCACGTTGGATCCCCTTATTATAGGTGTGTGGTTTCATTCGTTTTGGTTTATGTTTCATTGCTTTGTTTTATTTTTCCATCTACTTCTTTCACTGATCAGTAGAACTATTGATAGGAAAGGCAGTTACAGATCTATACATTTTCCCCCAGGTTTCTGCCTATTAAAAAGAAAATAATAAATACATGTATGCATGCAAGCATGTAACGATGAACTGTGTAGTGCAAAAAATAGAATGAAAAACCCATGGATCCAAAGTCTTCACTGAACTATTTATAAACAAGCCAAAGAGAAACTTCTAAATTTTGGATTACTCCTTCAATAGGTCACCAGGATAATGCTTATCCCTGTTGGTTTTGTGGAACAGAAAATGCATGGCTGTTGGATGTGATCACTTTTTCTAGCTCTTGATAGAATCTGAGTGACTGAGTAGAGACTAACCTTCTTAGGTAATACATGCTGCTTAGATTTCAATTTGCACTGTCACCAGCTGACATTTATTAAAAGCCTAACATGTGCTAGGAACTGAAATATGTCCACCTCTAACTTATTCAGTATTTTATTGTTAATACACCAATTTTATGTCCATTGCCTTAAATCAGTTTTTATAAGCCTCAAAGCTGTCAGGAGGAAAGAACATGAGGTTCTTTTCAGGTAAGGAGAGCAAGTTCAAGAGAGGGGAAGAGATTTGCCTTAGACCTCTAAAATGAACAAAAGTTAAGCTGTGCCCTCAAGGAACATCAACTCTACCAGAAGATGCAGATACAAACTGAAAATACAAATTTAGTGTGATAAATGGTAGTAAATGCCAGGAAAATTGTGATGAATAGGAGGAAATTAACCCATTCTAGAGTTAAGAAAATGTTTCTTAGAATTGAAAATGGCCTTCTGAGTGGGCTCTCAGGAACCATTAAAAGTTAGCCAGGGGAGCATTTGTATCAGGAATATAGAAGACTGAAGAGCAATGCTTCAATTGTTGGAAGTAAAAGAAAACTGTTCTACTTAAGCAAATTACCTTAGGTCAATGGACCTAACACCTAAGCTGAGATTGCCGCTCAGTAGTAGGTGCAATAAGATAAATAACTTTTTTTTTTTTTTTGCCAAGCTCTACTTAGACTTTGTCTTGTGTGAAAATACCATTAGCAATATGAAGAGCACACAGGAGCAGGATAAATAATTGTAAGACCACCAAGTGCAATGATCTCAGCAAGAAATTATAGTTATCTAGTTTAGTCTCATGAAAATGAAAATAAATTTGTTTAGCTGTTTATGTAGAGGGAATTTGTCCTTAATTGAAAAGGGACCATCAGATAAAATTTCCTTAAGAAAAAATAAAAAGTTCAAAATGAATGGGAGGAGGGAATATACATATATACTGCACAGGGAAAGGCTGAGACTTGGAGGCAAATATAACAGAAGATATATCAGATATATAGAAAATATATTAGTACACATATATAGGAAGTTTGTTTTATATAGAAGAGTTAAATTCATGCTTATCCATGCTAACACAATAATTTTGGCAGCATACTGCTGAAAAATTCCATCATTTAATTCAGGACTTTACCTTGTTAAAGGTATTCCTCTTGTTCACATACTCGGTGCATGTGTGGAGTGGGGAATGGTGGTGTGAATTCAAAGCATGCAGAGGAGTAATCGAGTCATGGATTGGGGAGAAACTTTACACAGTGTTAAATCCTCAACTTTAACTAATATGAAACTGAACATTCAGAGAGGTAATGTGGTCCCAGTGCCATCACAAAACTTTTGATTCTTTAACAAGAATTTTCATATAGCTTCTTCGTATGACAATGAGTGAAGTATGTATCATTGAGAAACCTATTTTAGGGTTCCCAAAGCCTCAGGACCTCTTTGAAATACCTCCATATTTATCGGTTTAAACTAAGTCATGCAATAGTAGAAGAGAGTAAAACATCAGTGATGGAAAACAGAAACGGCTATTCCTTGTTCATATTATGATATGTGGGTAGGAGGCTCAGCTCCTCATTATGTTTGATCTGCCTTTGAGTGGGAGCCCTCTCTTAAATACCTTCACCTGAAGGAGGCCCATATGATATCCACTCATGTTTTGTTGATAAGAGGATGTCCATGATCATGTCTGAATTAGAGATGTATAGTCTTCTCCTGGGGCTGGAAACAGGAGAACTGGAAACAGAGTGAATGCATCTGAGTAGCATAAACTCAGCATGACTTCTTTGGAAATTGTCTGCAAATCTTATATCACATCAGAATAAGATTGTGGTACCCAGAGTTGGCAAAACTAAGTGAATAATTTATCCTATAGAATTCCTTAATAGGTATTTTTATTTGTGTGCATTCTCTTGAACCATAGAAGTATTATTCATGAAAAGAGAGTTGTAGAATAACAGAAAGAGAACTGTGACTAACTTATATTCCCAAGAACCATGCCATAGTTACCTGAGATCCAGATTACGCTGGAAGTGATGAGGAGAGGTTGAATAGAGGATATAAGTTAAAATGCCTGGGGTCCTTTTAATATTTCCTGACAAAGATGGAAGTGAAGACTGAGTGTCTGTCCTGGGCTTCCCACAAGGAGGACACCAAAACAGTACTTCACACACACAGTTCCTTGATGTATTTGACTGGTGAGAGCAAATAAAAAATGACAAGAGCTCTTGACATATTTTTTGAGGACTGAAGCAGGTGGAGAACATGATATGGAAGATGGCAGGTATGTACTCCAGGTAGTTGTCACTGAAAGAGCCTGAGGGCTCAAGGCATTATGGGAAGAAGGAGATGACCATCAGGACAGATATTTACTCTAAAGAAAGGAAGGGCAATATGAGAAGAGCAGACAGTTGCCACAGAAGGCACATTAGTAATTGCCCAGAGCGGCCTCATTCATGCTACCAGCCTCTGGATATTTTTTATTACTTTGTGCTCTCTAATTTTGCCATTTGGATCTCATTTGCATCCCTAATTATTCTCTTAATTTTTCCACCAAATTGTGCAAGCTTGGTTCAAACTTTAAAAAGAATAAACTCTTTCTCTATTACCATAGCCAAAGGCCAAAGCATTCTGACAAGTGAAATAACACAGGTGTCTAGGTGTCGATTTGTAACTACAACTAATCTGTCCATTTCATATCCATTCAATCTAATTTGGACTGTGGGCTGAGCATTGCGTTAAAATTAAAAGAGAGAGAGAGAAAAAGAGAGAGAGAGAGAGAGAGAAACACAGGTAGATGTTCCACCAATTAGCCGGCCCAGATATTCTGGGAGCCTCTGTCAACTCTTTTCTTCCCCAGAGAGAAGCAAGTAGCTTTCCTGTTTTCATTGTTCATTTACATCATGCTGAGCAGGAGGACCAATGGTATTTGCCAGCCCAAGCACTACCTTCATTCTTCCCAATGATACCAGACTCTACCATATCCATCACAGCACCAACTGGAAAAACAAAGGCCAGTTTTCAGGAGAGCTGTCTCAGAAAATGTGGGATGACAGATGTAGAAACCAGCCCCTTCCCTGGCCTGGGTGAAGCTGGGACCTGGAGGTCAAAATATGTCAATATGATGCTTACCGGGGTCAGAATTTCTGGGTGTGAAAAATCTCACTTCCTCCCTTGATGAGTTTGGTTTTATTTTCCTAGGGTGCAAGAACCTTTCAACTTGTTTCTTATTTCTCATAGAAGGAATTTGTCATGAATTTTTGCTGAATTGGTGTGCTGTTGGTGGTAAGAGAGGTTCTAGGGCTTCTGACTCTATCTTGCTGACATTACAACCGATGACACAGAAATGAAAAGGACTTATATTATGAACAATTACACAACAATAAACTGGATAACACAGATGTAATGGACAAGTTTCTGAAACTATACACATTACCAGGACTAAATCATGACAAAATAGAAAGTTTGAACAAATCTATAAATAGTATGGAGATTGACCCAGTAATCAAAAACATCCCAACAAAGAAAATCTAAGGATCAGATAGCTTCACTGATGAATGCTACCAAATATTAAAAAATAAAATAAAATTAATGCCAGTACTTCTCAATCTTTTTTGAAATATTTGAAGAGGAAGGGCACACCTAAACTCATTAAACTGATACCAAAGCCAGATAAAAACACCAAGAGAAAAGAAAGCTACAAGCCAGTATCCCTGATGAATATGCAAAAATATTCAATAAAATATTAGCAAACTGAATCTAAGAATCATACAACATAACCAAGTGGGATTTATTTCTGAGATGCAAGGATGATGAAAGTATGGAAATCAATTAATGTAATACATCACATTAATGGCATAGAGGATAAAAATTACATCATTTCGATAGATGCAGGAAAGAGTTTGACAAAATCAAACATGCTTTAATTATAAAAACTCTCAACAAACTAGAAATAGAAAGACGTGATCTCAAAATAGCAAAGACCACATATAAAAATCTTACAGCTAACACCATAATCAACTGCAAAAAACTGAAACCTTTTTTTTTTTTTTTTTGCCTAAAGTCAGAAAGAAGGCAAGGAAGCCCAATCTCATCACTTCTAGTCAATGTAGTATTTATTATCAGTCTTCACTAAAGCGAAACAATTAGGAAGGAAAAGAAACAAATGATGCAAATCAAAAAGGAAGGAATAAAATTGTTCATCTTTGCAGATAACATGATTTTTATAAGGAAAATACTTAAGACTCCTTTTAAGAAATAATGAGCAATTTTGGTAAAGTTGCAAGACACAAAATCAACATACAAAAATCAGCTGTTTCCGTACAGTAACAATGAACTGTCTAGAATCCAACCATCTCCCACCAAGTCCCTCCCTGGACGCATGGGGATTATGGGGATGACAATTTGAGATGAGATTTGAAAGGGGACACAGAGCCAAATCATATCAGAGGTAAAAGAAAGATGTGTACCTGGAAAACTACAAAATATTAATGAACAAAAATTAAAAAGCCCACACCAAATAAAAGCCTTTCCATGTTGATGGATCGGAAGGTATAATATTGTTAACATGCTATGGAAAATAATCTACAAATTCAATGCAGTCTCTCTCAAAACTACAATGTAATTTTTCACAGAAATAGAAAATAAAATTTTAAAATCCCTATGAAATCATGAAAGATCAAAATAGCCAAATCATTTTTGAAAAAGAAGAACAAAGCTAGGAGCATCAAATTTCCTGATTTCTAACTATATTACAAAGTTGCATTAATAAAAAGAAAATGGTAGTAGCATAAAGACAAACAAACAGACTAGTGGAAAAGAGTGTGGATTCCAGAAATAAGTTCATGTATTTACAGTCAACTGTTCTCTGATTGTTGTACTGGAGTGAGCATAGAAAGTCAACAGCAAGACAAAAGTATGCCACATTGCAGGGGCTTTATTGCCGGTGGCAATGAAGGACTAGCATCTCTCCAACCCGTGGCCCCAAAAGGAGGGTGTCAAGACCTTTTATACCCATAAATCACCTCGTGGGTGAGGGGCTTCAGACATTTCGAGGGCCAGTGGATTCTGTAAATTACCTCCTGGGCGAGATGAGGGTGAGGGGCTCCAGACATTCCAAGGACCAGGGGACTTTGGACATTCCGATTGTTACTTAAATCGTTCACAGAAGTCAAGATAAGCATTAGTTTATACATCGTCTGGGTAGGGTGGAAATTGCAGACCTTAATTACTTGTTACAAGTCAAAGGGGTCAAGATGGCGTGGGTTTGGACTGCTTGCCTGTCACATTAGGGCCTACAGAGAACGGTTTCAACAGAAAGCCAAGGTATGGTTGAGGGATGCGGTTTTATGGGGCTTTTAACACGTCACATTCCCCCATTGTTTTATTTACAGGAATTAAATCATTAATTCCTCCAGTAGGTTAGTATTGTTTGTTTGTTCTAAGCGAGTTTGTTATAGGGATTTACAGTATGGATTACGGTGGTGAGAGTGGTGACCATGAAGAGTGCACAAGACTTAGCTTTAGTGAATCAGGGGATGAGTGTTTGATGCTCTATTGTCCTTCTGGTGGGGCAGTCTTGATGTGGGTGTGATGAATCCAGGCCATTAGTCCATCCACCTTGAGTGCAGTGGGTGTGGTCAGGATAACCGTGTAGGGTCCCTTCTTACCGGGGTGAGGCCAGAGGTGGCAAATCTTTTAACAAGGACAGAGTCTCCGGGTTGGAAGGGGTGTGTCGGCTGGTCTGTAAGGTCTAATGGGGTGGGACGGGTGTCCTTAATGAGCTGGTGTACCTGGGATTGAACAGACTGGAGCACCTGTAAGGACTTAAGGAGTGTATAGTTATGGACTTCGGCATGCACAGTATCTGCAGGTCTGGGGAGTAAAGGAGGGGGCCTGCCAAACATAATTTTAAAAGGGGAGAAGCCTTTCTGGTAGGGGGTGCATTGGACATGGAGGAGGACAAAAGGAAGCAGGCTGACCCAGTTTTCACTGGTTTCTAAGATAAACTTTGTCAGGGTTTCTTTTAGGGTCCAGTTCATTCATTCAATTTGCCCAAACTCTGGGGATGATAGGCACAGTGTAATTTCCAAGATATACCCAGGGCCTTGGCTAAGCCCTGAGAAATTTGTGCAGTAAAGGGGGGCCCACTGTCTGACCGCAGCATTAGAGGGAGACCGAACCGAGGAACAAGGTCCTGTAATAGTTTTTTTGTGACCACCAAAGCAGTCTCAGACCTACTGGGGAAGACTTTTGACCCATCCAGAGAACGTATCTATAAACACCAGGAGGTATTTATAGCCACTTGCTGGGGGTTTTATTCCAGTGAAATTCATTTTCCAGTGCTCTCCAGGGCTAGCCCCTCTGAGTCTTACTCTTACCTGACTAGACCTGTTCCCTCCCGGATTTACTCAGGCACATACATCACACCGAGTAGTAATTTCCTTGACAAGTTCATGTAAGTGGGGAACGTAGTATTTGGCTTTTAGCAGCTCAGTTAGTTTGGTCTGTCCTAAGTGAGTGGCCTGGTGTGTGTCCTTAACTAGGACCTGTCCTAAAGCCTCGGAGACCACATTCCTTGTGTCTGACAGAATTCACCATTTTGTGGAATCTTGTGTACCCCCTTGTTCTTTAGCAAAGTTTTCTTCATCAGGTGAGTATGTAGGGGTGGGGGCAGGGTTGGGGCTGGCAGAGTTATAAGAAGAGTCAGAGGTTTTACTGGTCCCAAGGCTGCCTGTCTGGCTTGTAGGTCAGCTGCCCTATTTCCCCTCACTTCTGGTGAATCTCCCTTCTGGTGTCCTTTGCAGTGTATTAATGCCACTGCCTTGGGCTTCCATATAGCCTCTAGTAGGGCTAGGATTTCTTCTTTATTTTTGATGGCTTTTCCCTCTGAGGTAAGTAGTCCTCTTTCTTTATAAATGGCTCCATGTACATGAGCCGTACCAAAGACATACCGGCTATCCATGTAGATGTTAACAATTTTTCCCTCTACCCAGTCTAAGGCCCTTGTCAGAACTATGAGTTCTGCCTTCTGGGCTGAGGTTCCCAGAGGAAGGGCCTGGGCCCAAATAACCCTTTTGAGAATGACCATGGCTGGCCCAGCATACCTGACTCCATTGACCATGAAGCTGCTGCCATCCATATACAGTACTTCCTCTGGGTTCTGTAGAGGGATGTCAGTGAGGTCCGGTCGAGCAGCGTAGAGGACATCCGTTGTCTGTTGGCAATCATGTATGGGCTTCTCTGACTCCCTATTAGGTAGCAGCGTGGCGGGGTTTAAAACTGTAGCCTTTAAAAACCTTATAAGGGGCTAGTCCAAAAGTAAGCCCTGATATTTAACTATGAGAGCATTTGACATCCATTTTCCCAGAGCTCCAAGGAGTAGTGACTCCACTGCGTGGGGTGTCACTAAGTTTAACTCCTGCCCCAAGGTTAGATTGTCCGCCTCCTTGACTAACAGGGCTGTAGCTGCCACCGACTTCAGACAAGCTGGCCACCCAGAGACTACCGGATCAAGTCTTTTTGAAAAGTAGGCGACTGGCTGGGACCATGGTCCCAATGTCTGGGTTAGTACTCCCTTAGTGACTCCCCGTTTTTTTATGCACAAACAAGGGTTTAGAGATGTCTGGCAAGGCCAAGGCTGGGGGCATAGTCAGGGCAGTCTTGAGCTTGTCAAAAGCTCGTTGCTGTATCTCTGTCCAAGTCAAGGGCTGATTTCCTCCAGTGCAGGCATACAGGGGCTTGGTTATCTCAGCGAATCCCAAAATCCATAGCCTGCAGTACCCTACTGCCCCAAGGAATTCTCGAACTTGGCATTTCGTGGTTGGGGTGGGTATTTGCAGCGCTGCTTGGACTTGGCTTGGTGTCAGTGCCCGGTTGCCCTTTCATATGATATAACCCAGGTAAGTAACTTTCGGTTGGCAGAGTTGGGCCTTTTTAGCTGAGATCTAGTAACCCAAAGTCTGTAGGGTCTTTAATAATGACTGAGTGGTCTCTTTACAGGCCTCTTGGGTTTTCATAGTCAAAAGTAAGTCATCTACTTATTGGAGTAGGGTAAACTCAGGGAACTCAGCTCGAAAGGTGGTAAGATCTTGGCTAAGTGCCTCATTAAACAGAGTGGGGGAGTTTTTGAACCTCTGAGGCAGTCTTGTCCAAGTGAGTTGCCCCAAGACCCTAGTATCAGGGTGAGTCTATTTAAAAGCAAGTATGGGCTGGCTAACAGGGGCAAGTGGGATGTAAAAGAATGTATCCTTGAGATTCAAGACAGTGTAATGGTGGTGTTCTCGGCCCAAGAGACTTAGGAGGGTATACGGATTTGGAACCATAGGGTGGAGAGTTTCCACTCCTTGGTTTACCTCCCTTAAGTCCTGTACAGGCCCATAGTCCTTTGTGCCTGGTTTTAAGATAGGGAGCAAGGGGGTATTCCAGGGGGACTTACAGGTAGTAAGGATCTCTCCTTTTAGGAGTCTGGTTATATGTGGAGCAATTCCCCGTCTGGCTTCCTGGCTCATGGGTTATTGTCATACCTGGACTGGAGTTGCCATTGCCAATAGCTGGACCATGACTGGGGTACAGTGACTTGCCAAGTCTGGGGAATTTGTCTCAGCCCACACTCGGGGTTCATTCTATTGGAACTGGCAGAGGAGGTCTGGTGTTGGTGGTTGATCTGCCTCTGAGGATAAAGCTTCCTGCAAGAGATACGCCTCTGAGAGAGCACAGGTGATGAGGATTTGCTGAGATGGCCCTGATGCCAAGGGAGGAGGAATTGAGAGGCAAGCCTGACTCTCACAGAAAGAAGTATTTGCTTGAAGTTTGTGAAGTAAGTCCCATCCTAGGAGTGGGTACAGACACTCTGGAATGGCTAAGGAGTGGGTGTCGGTGCCGTTAGGCTTGTTATGGTGTTTCCTGTGGTCCCCTGGATAATTGTTTTTTACTGGATAGTGGTCCCAGAGGCTAAGGACCGAGTGGGCCACCTCGATGTCGACTAAAAAGCTGACAGATTTGTCCCCAACTCTTAAAGTGACCCTGGGCTTCTGGGGGCTTTAGTAAATAAGAGCCCCGGCCCAGTCAATCCTGACCTTCTAAATTGAGGATAGTCTTCAGTGGCTTTTCCTGAGCGGTTACTCTTCCTTTTCTCTTGGGGCGCTTATTCTTTCTAATTATTTCTCTTCTTTACAGTACGCACATTGGTTTCTTCCTAATGGGGGCTGGGGCCCCTGGGGCCCCTTTATAAGGCCCCCTGCCCTCGTGGACTGACTCCTGTCTCCTGAAGGGCTATTACTGCCTTAGTAACCTTTTTTGTCTTGTATGGCTCCAGGAGCATCCCTCTTATTGAAAACTTTCTGGGCAATTTCCAGTAATTGGTCAAATTCATTCCCTGGAATTCATCTAGTTTTTGTAACTTTTTCCTGATATCAGGGGCTGACTGGGAGACAAAGGCTAAGTTAATGGCCCCTTGGTTTTCCAGGGCCCCAGGGTCTATAGGAGTACAGGTCCGGTAAGCCTCTTGTAGGCGTTCCAGGAAAGCAGCTGGCGACTCCTGTGGACCCTGAGTCACTGTTCCTACCTTGGAGAGGTTGATAGGCCTCCTAGTCACCCCCTCAACCCCTGCTAAAAGAACCTGGTGAAAAGTGTTCAGAGCCTGGTGACCCCCCGCCCCAAGGCGTTGGGGTCCCATTGCGGTCAGGTAGAGGAAAAAATCTTTTCAATTCAGTCCCAGTTTTGTTTTGTTTTTCTACTGTTCCTCTCCCTGGACCTATGATGGCTTTCGGGACTTCCTGTCTAATTTTTCCTCTTTCCTCTGTGGTGAACAGAATCAGTAATAATTGTTGGCAGTCGTCCCAAGTGGGTTGATGAGTCTGGAGTACAGATTTTAAGAGCCCTGTCAAAGCCTGGGGCTTCTCAAAGAACAGGGGATGTTGAGCCTTCTGACAGAACTTACTCCATTGTAAAACCCCTCTGCCGCCTTAAGTTCCCCAGCCTCCTAGCACGACCCCCTCCCGGGGAACTTTCCATCTCAGCAAGTTTCTAACCCTCCCCCTCTCACTATTTTAGCAGTTCCGCAGCAGGACCACCTCCCAGGAACTCTCTTAGCAGTTTCCTAGCATGACCCCTTCCCTGGAACTATTGAACTCAGCAGTTCCCCAGCCCCTCTTCTCCTGCACAGCCCCTCACACTGGATGTGTCTGCCGGCTTGCAGGCCATAAAAATCCCATTGGCCACCCCACGGGTGCTGCGTGCCAATTTTGGGTGCAGCCCGGCAGCTTTTCCCTTGCTCTTACTAAAGTGTGTTCCAGAACTTGGTGTTTCGGCCCTCTCTTTAATTTCTTTTCTTTTTTTTTTTTAATTTTTTATTGCATTTTAGGTTTTGGGGTACATGTGCAGAACATGCAAGACAGTTGCATAGGTACACACATGGCAGTGTGTTTTGCTTCCTTTCTCCCCTTCACCCACATTTGGCATTTCTCCCCAGGCTATCCCACCCCAGATCCCCCCCCACCGCTGGCCCTCCCCTTTTCCCCCCAATAGACCCCAGTGTTTAGTACTCCCCTCCCTGTGTTCATGTGTTCTCATTTTTCATCACCCGCCTATAAGTGAGAATATGTGGACCTTCCAGTTATATAAGTCACTTGATGAGAAGGGGATGTGAACAAAGAATGGGTGACCCCGATTGTCTTCTCCTGTTGGGGGCACCTCTCAGAGAAGAAGGACCACCGGTGGGTGTGGAGCCCCACAGCCGGTGTGCAGGGGGGACAAGGTTTGGTTAATGGTACTATCCAGGGGGGTGCTGAGGCCCTGGTTCAGAGGGCCTTGAGTAGGGTGGAAATAATTCCTGATCCTCCACTGGGGTGGGGAGAATGGCTGGCCCAGAAGGGGCTTCCTTTGGGTCAGCTAACATGACCCAAAGTCTAGCCTGTTTTATGCAGCATTTTAGTCATGGAGGGGGTTGTTGACTAAATCCAACAATTGGTTAATGTATAGAAACTGGTCAGGGTGTCCAGGAGTTCCTGCAACCATTTTCTATACAGTCTGGGAAATTTTTTGAGTCATAGGTCCCAGTGTCAGGCCATCCAATTCCAAAATACAGCAATTCTAGCTTACATAAAGAGTGGAGTTTTCCAGGGGTTAATTTTACCCCATACTGGCCTGAAAACCCAACCTTGAAGTTGGCCGTCATGCATTAGAGGGGGGTACAAGGCCGAGAGCTAGAAGACCTCATTTGGTTTTTCCTTTAGCTTTTGAATTTCCCCCCAAGATATTTCACTAATTTAAGACTGGCTTCACTAAGGATTTGAACCAACAACCTTGCAGTTGCAGGCCCTATACCTTAGCTACTGTGCTAACAGGTCACTTGCATTACAAAGGGTCAGAAAGCTGTCTGCCCTATTTTTGGATGCAAATACTGCACCGTGAGGCAGTGTGGCCTGCCTGAAAGCCAGGCGGGGCTGGCGGCTGCAGAGCAAATGAAAAAAAATGTTTTTCACTTCAGTTTAAAACTGAGCTTGGAGCCCAGCCGCTTGGCCAGCTGCGAGTTCCCCACCCCTGCAGCTTTTGGCAGCCTTGACACAGGGAACCTAAAAAGCATTAAATTCCTTTCTCCCTATCTCTCTTTTTGCTCTCTCTCTCTTTTTTTCTTTGTCTCTGCCTCCTCTCTCCTCTTTCCCTCCCCTACTTTCTTACCTCTCGTCCTCTGTCTCTCTCCTTTCTCTCTCATACTTTCTGTCTCCTCTCTCCTCTTCCCCTCTCCTACTTTCTTTTCTCTCTTTCTCTTCTCTGTCTCTTTTTCTTTTGACAGAAGAGACAATTACTCCTTTTTTACCCTAAACAGGCAAAGAGGGCTAGTAGTTTCTTATTTAAAGTTTGATTCCCTACGACAGAGAAAAAAAACTACACTCAAGTCATTGCAGGTAGAATTTTCTCTCGGACATTAAAAAAAGGAAGAATGAGGCCTCAATGATAGAATAAGAAGAAGAAAAGAAAAGAGAACAGAATTATTTCCAGGGATGTGAACTCATCAGAGTTCCTTGAAGTCAATGGTCACTTAGCCAGTGGAGAATATTAGCCACCTCAAGAGTAACAGGTCTAAGCCACTGTATATCAGCTAACAGGAGTCTAACAAAACTGGTGAATCTACAATAAAGACAGAACCACGTATAGAATTGACAGACAAAGGATGGGGCCCCCCAGATGGGAGACCAGTCTGATGTCTGCCCAGCCATGTCCCCAGAGGGATGTTCCAGAGGGTCTTGGCTAAGGTGTACCCATATAAACCCCGGCCTGGTCACCTCAGAATTTTCAGTCCTGAGATGAATCACTGTAATGCCTTATGATGTCCCCATGGAACTGCGGGTGAAGGCCCACACAAGCCCTGTAGCCTTCCAGCCATGGGGCTACATATATACACACTCACTCTCTCACTCACACCAAGGTTATGGAAAACAAGCGAAAGCTAAATTACCCGAGCCTCCAGTGAGGTAACCCCAGCCTCCTGTGAGGTAACCAGAGCCTCCCGTGGGGTAACCCGAGCCTCCAGTGACATAGGCTTGCCTGGTCAGAGTTGCAATGACCGTGTCCGGTACCCTGACTCAGGCCCCCTGATAAACCGATCCCCTGATTTTCAGACCTGACTTACCTCTGGGGGTTCCTGGGACCCTGAGGAGTTTCAGGTGAATGTCGGCTGGGTAGTCACCCATCCTCCACGGGGCCAGAACTCTGGGGCCCTGAAACGTCTCAGGGGGTACCTCCCCTAAATGTCCCTGAGGTGGGAACAGCCACCCGGGTGAAACTCAGATGGCTTTTGTCTGGTGATGGACAAAGATAAATCTCGGTGGGACCTCCAAAATGTTGTACTGGAGCAAGCATAGGAAGTCAACACCAAGACAAAAGTATGCCAAACTGCAGGGTCTTTATTGCTGGCGGCCACGGAGGACTCACGTCTCTCCAACCCGTGGCCCTGATAGAAGGCTGTCAAGGCCTTTTTTATCCATAAACTACCTCAGGGGTGAGGGTGAGGGGCAGGGGTGGGGGTGAGGGGCTTCAGACATTCCGAGGGCTAGTGGATTCTGTAAATCACCTCCTGGGCAGAGATGAGGGTGAGGGGCTCCAGACATTCGAGGGCCAGGGGACTTTGGACATTCTGATTGTTACTTAAGTGGTTCACAGAAGTCAAGATAAGTGTTAGTTTACACATGGTTTGGGTAGTGGTGGGAATTACAGACCTTAATTACTTATTACAAGTCACAGGAGCCAAGATGGCATGGGTTTGAACTCCTCGCCTGTCACATTAGGGGTTACAGAGAGCAATTTCAACAGAAAGCCGAGATATGGTTGAGGGATGTAGTTTTATGCGGTTTTTACCATGTCACATGATAAAGGTTCCAAGAACACCCAATGAAGAAATAATAGTCTTTTCAATATAATGCTGTTGGGAAAACTGGATATCCACATGTAAAGGAATGGAATTAGACCCTTATCTTGTACCACAAACAAAAATCAACGCAAATGAATTAAAGATTTAAATATAAGAACCGAAACTGTAAAACCTCTAGAAGAAAACATGAGGAAAAACTTTGTGATGTTTGTTTTAGCAATGATTTTGTAAATAAGGCACCAAGAACACATACAATAAAAACAAAAATAAGTAAAATGACACCAAACTGAAAAGTTCTGGACAGCAAAAGAAACAAACAATAATAGAGTGAAAGACAACCTACAGAATGGGAGAAAATATTTGTAAATTACTCATCTGATAAGGGGTTTTTCTCTGCAATATATAAGGGACTCCTACAACTCAATAGTAAAAAAAAAATCTAATAATTTAAATGAAAGTGAAATAGGCACTTTGAATAGAAAGTTCTTCAAAGAAGGCATAGATGTATTTATATATCACCCTGAAGGCTATAAACTCCATGAAGAATGAGACCAAAAACCACTATCTAAAACACTCAATATGACTGGGACTTAGCATTCAATGAACACTTTATGAATGAATGAGTGATTAAATTAATAAGAGTATTACAATGGGCAAATATAAAACAGTTCCCCAGGAAAACCAGTGCATTGCTCCACACTGGGATTTCAAGCCAGACTGCACAGACTTGGCTTTGCAATCCCCGGAAATACTTTCTGCCTGTGCCTGGCAGCACCCCCAATGCCAGACTCTTCATGACCCCCAGTATTCTGATCTGGCATCCTGACAGCCTCAGATTTAAATCAACAATATTTTTCCAGCTATACTAACAGTTGAAGATTGAAGAAAAGTCAATTTTACTGCTGAAAATATAAGCTTCATCATGAGGTAAAAACCTGATGTTGTGGATGATGTGTTCACTTAACCTCTGCTAAGGGCAAAAATATGTGATTTATTGATTTTGATTTTCTAATAAAAAATTATGTCACCTTTCCATAGGCAACTTATTATAAGATGCTGGAGTCTTGGGCCCCATAAACAAAGATTGGTTAAAATATATCAAAAAGAGAATTTCAATATAAAAATCAATAAAATCATAGAAAAAGTATAATGAATCAAGATCAAAAGCAATTTCTTCTTGGGACATTATAATAACATTTATTAAAAAAATAAAAACAAAAACAAAACCTCAACTCATTTTCTGATCCTGAACAAAGTAGTAGATAATAGTGTTAGAAAAATTAACAAAACAAAAGTAATAGTAAGTAATGACAGTAGTAATAATAGCAGCTTCCCCTTACTGAGTACTCATTGCACAGCAGGTGCTGGGATGGAAGCTCAGAATAAATTACACTTAGATTCTAACACATTCTAAGAAGGAAACTTGACTTTTTTCACATAAATGATCATATTTAATACTCACAGCAATCCTTGGGAGGGTCTGCATTTTAATGTCCGTATTTTAGACTAAGAAAGTAGAGGCTCAGGGATATCAACTCACTGATGTCAAATCACAGTTAATATATGATGGAATCTAGATGATATCTGAACTCCAAATTTAAGGATCATGCCCATAAACCTCACCGCTCCACAGAAACACAGGAAAACACCAAACAAAATTCCATTAACCACCCTGCCAACTGGTAAAGATTTAATTATTTTTTAGGAGACTTGTAGGTCTTCTTTATTTTCATTTTTTAAAGTGGATCATCCCCAGGGTGATCCTCAGCTATTGCTCAGGCATTTACATTTTTGCTTATGATAGTGGGGAGTGTGCCACTGAAAGCCAGGGATTACTCTTTGGGAGCTACATTTAATCAAAAGTGATCCATAATTTCAAGCTCCAGTGCCTTCCACCACTTTATTAACTAGACAGTTGTTCACTGTGAAGCCTCCTCGCTCAGGTTTAAAATATGGCGTGTGATATGAAAACGACTCTTCTCTTTGCCACCTTCTGACTGCCCTTTTTAAAAGCTCAAGAAACAATTTTATCCTTTGGTTTCTTACTCTTCCCTAAATATTACAAATGAGTTGAAAAATATTAGACTTGCTAGTGAGGATATTCTTAGACAAAGTAGTTTATAATGTGTTTGTGAACATACATGATTGTGTGTCTATATGTGTGTTTGGGGAAGGAGCATTATTGTTAAAACATAAGGTTTCCCCCCACCTACATCTGAGGACCCATCCTGTCCAGCCTATTGCTCCAAACAGAAACCTAACTCCCAGCAAAGGGAGATATTGTAACTAACAGACTAGAATAGATCAAGGAGTACTATTAAATCCATCATGTCAATTATGAGATAAAAGGTACATAGTCTGTTTTCTCCCCTATGGCAATATAAGCATCAGAAATTATGTTTTATTAAGAAAAAAATAGAACAACAGATAAATTCTAAAGCCATAAAATGGCTCAAATAATTTTTAGATTATACAGCCACCTCTAAGCTCAGTCTCTTTCTTCCTTTCTCTTGTCCTCTCTCTTTCTTTCTTCCTTCCTTTCTTCATTTATTTTCTTGCTCTTTCCCACCACTTTATTTACATATAAAACTTTTTATGTCTTAGGTTTACTTTTCTCCAGGGCCAAAGAGAGTGGTTTTTATCACAGAATGGAAAATAAAACAACCAAAGCACTAGCCACAAGGGAAGCAGGACTACTGAATGGCATCTGGCAAAATGGTTGGCTCCTATTTTGAAGATGAGCTGGGAATCAATGGGGCAAGAAAAGAAAAAATTAAGCATAAACGGGGTAACTGGTAGAGACCATCAGCATTGCCTTTGTCTTCCCTCATCCCCAATTGGAGCATTGCATGTTATTGCATATTACATTTTTGAGTAAATTTGGTGGGCTTATACAACCAGGAGCAAGTAAGTGGCCCATTGAAATGCTATAATGAAAATAATGATGGGAAATTGGAGCCTAGTACTTCTTTCAAGGGCAGTGTTTGGATGTAGATAGCAATGGGGTTTGAACACTGTTTTTACAGAAGAAAGCTTGGAGAAATTCCTGTTTCTGTTTGCCACCTGCAAGACATTTTGTGAAAAAAATAAATACTGCATAGGTAAAATTGATTAATTAGATGGTGAGAAATTGGCAATGCCAAGTGATGGTTAACCTTTTGACTTATCAAAATATTTTAAAATCATTTGAGCCAACGAAAAATACCTTTATTTTCCCTATGCATCACTCATCTGGGCATTTAGAGATACTGAATTAATCCAGTTCACTGTATTATGATACTTCAGTTCAGTCTGGCAATATGAGGATGGACATATTGGTTGTAGTTTGTCACCAGCAAGACATTTCATTAAAAAAAAAAAACACTGTATAGGTAGAAGTGATTACATAGAAAGGTATCTTTTGATTCACTTTATTTGTCAGCTCCTGATGGTTTCCTGCAGAATCTTCAGGCAGCCAAGTATAGTAAAATTGTAGTAGTTTATAGTGTTTTTAAAAATAAAATATGCTTTTAGATTGTCAGCCCAGGGTCAATCTTGAAATCAAATTGTTGAATTAAATTACTCCTGAATAATGACATTCCCTTAGGATGGACAGAGACGGTCTTTTGCCAGAGAAGAAGCTTTTGAAGTTAGAAAGTTCTTGTCTGTTGCATTCTAGTTTGAGACTGGAACACTTTCATTGATTCTGGCTATATTCCTCTTCCATAAAATTTCTTTATGGCCACAAATATACTCAGTCTTGATTTCTAACTCTGTCTCCAGTCCATCCTTCTTATTGACTGTTTACTGACTATATACATTTGTCTGTATTTATATAATTGTTATACGTGGGCGCGTGCGTGCACACACACACACACACACAATGTATTATCGTGCTGATGAGCAGTATTAATTGCAAGATATGTAATATCAAGACAGAAACAATGTAAAGGTGGCAGAAGACATGAAAACTCAGCACTAGTCAGTCTCAGCCAGGAAAATTTACAGAACTCTTTCCCTGTGGTTACTTTTTCAGTTGCCTCATTATACTACTATTAATTTCTACTGTTCTTTGAGAGAAATCACATCCCAATGACAAGTAACATTGAAAGACCTTGGGCGCATCCAAGCTCAAAGATAAACTTTCTGGTATTGATATTGGATTAGCAGCTTAGACTATGTATGGTGTTTGAGGGATATGGAGGCTGATCAAGAAAAGCTATAGGACTACAAGAGGCAGTTGTGTACAAAGAGCTTCATTTAGCAATTCTCAGGCATGCTTGCATGAGAGGGATGTTCCTTTAGGGCAGGGTGTCATCCAGAGGCTTATGGTTACAGGGCCAGAAGGAGGGATTGGTAAGGAAATTCCAGTAAGACAGGAGGATGAAAGATAGGCTTCCTAGTATCAGTGATGATCCTCAGAAGCATAATAGGGAGTTTGTCAGAGAACTCTAAAGGGTAACGGTGACTTAGAGCAAGGGTCCCCAATACCCAGGCCACGGACTAGTGGTAGTCCGTGGCCTGTTAGGAACCAGGCTGCACAGTACAGGGTTGAGCAGCAGATGAGGGAAACTTTATCTGTATTATCCGCTGCTTCCCATGGCTGTGTCACTCCCAAGCGTCACCTCCTGTCAGATCAGCAGCAGAGGGATATAGATTGTGTGCTCCTAGTGAGAATTTAATGCCTGATGATCTTTCACTGTCTTCCATTACTCCCAGATGGGACCATCTAGTTTCAGGAAAACAAGCTCAGGGCCCCCACTGACTCTATATTAGGTGAGTTATATAATTATTTCATGATATATTATAACATAATAATAATATAAATAAAGTGTGCAACAAATTTAATTTGCTTAAATCATCCTGAAGCCATCCCCCTCCCCCACTCATGGAAAAATTGTCTTCCATGAAACAGGTCCCTGGTGACAAAAAGACTGGGGGACTGCTGGTTTAGATTATTAAAACCACAGCCTCTCCCTTACTAATGGCCAACAGATGCAGTAAAAGACTTTGGGGGTACACAAAGCAGATAGTCTCTAAATGACTAAAAGTCTACTTATTTGGATAATTTATTTTAATAATTTCAACTTTTAGATTCAGGGTGTATATGTGCAAGGTTGTTACAAGGGTATATAGCATGAGCTGAGATTTGGGGCACAAGTGATCTCATCACACAGCTACTGAGCATAGTGCCAATAGTTAGCTTTTATTTTATTTTATTTTATTTTTATTTTTATTTTTTTTTCAGATGGAGTCTCACTCACGTAGGCTGGAGTGCAGTGGCAAGTCCCAGCTCACTGCAGTCTCTGCCTCCAGGGTTCAAGTAATTCTCCTGCCTCAGCCTCCTTTGTAGCTGATAGTAAGAGTGTATGCCACCACACCTGGCTAATTTTTGTACTTTTAGTAGAGACACAGTTTCACCATGTTGCCCTGGCTGGTCTTGAGCTCATGACCTCAAGTGATCCGCCCTCCTTGGCCTCCTAAAGTGCTGGGATTATAGGCATGAGCCACTGCTCCCCTACCCAATAGTTACCTTTTCAATTCTTTCCTTCTCCTTCTCTTCCAGTAGTCCCCAGTGTCTAATGTAGCCATTATTATGTCCATGAGTACCTAATTACCTTTCACTTATAAATTAGTAATGTTTCTGCATTAATTTGTCTAGGATAATTGCCTCCAGCTGCATCCATGTTACTGGAAGGGACAAGATTCTGGTCTTTTTTATGACTGTGTAGTATTCCATGCTATATATTTACAATTCATTATCCAGTTGTTTGGATTATCTTTAAAACAATTGGGAGCATAAAATTTTCAGTTTGGTCACTACAGGTATTAATTTGCAGGGAAGAAATAACCTAGGGAGTAATACCAAGAGATTATTGTTTGGCTCATTTTTGAGCAGATTGCCACAAAGAACTGAGAGTATAAAAAACTAGGAGTATTTTCTGGACAAAGCACATGAAAAGGTCTTCTGTTTCTTTTGTTGTATGAATTTTTAAGAAAAAAAGAGGAGGATGTGGATTTGGAGAAAGCTGGGTTGACATACTTATTAACTCTTTGTTAAATAAGCCTTATCTGAATAATCTTTGGGCAGAACAAGGGACAAATCTTATGATATTGCTAATACTGGACCATGAATAACCCTGCCTAAAATTTTCCTAATAAAATAATAATGCCAATTATCTCAGATTCCAAAAGGCTTTGGCTACTAAAAGCATCTATGGAGCAGTAACACTCAGTACTCAAATGACCTTAACAACTTAGTTCCACCTACATTTCTGTTAAGGTTTCTATCACTGTGCATGAAACAACCTGATCTCCTGTCTTGCAAAAGAACCCAGAGGATTTGTTATTGTTTTATTCCATTTTGTTGTTGGTTTTGCTTTAAATAATTTTTGTTTTCTTTGAGACAGAGTTTTACTCTCGTTGCCCAGGCTAGAGTGCAATGATGCCATCTTGGTTCACTGTAACATCCGCCTCCCGGGTTCAAGCAATTCTCCTGCCTCAGCATCTCCAGTAGCTGGGATTACATGCAAGCAACACCATGCACAGCTAATTTTGTATTTCTAGTAGAGACAGGGTTTCACCATGTTGGACAGGTTGGTCTGGAACTCCTGACCTCAGGTGATACACCCGCCTTGGCCTCCTAAACTGCTGGGATTACAGGTGTGAGCCACTGCACCTAGCCTAAACAGTCTTTAAGCTAACCAATCTATTTATGCTGTCTAGAGATGCCCCAATCCATCCTAATTGGTCCATGGTGAATAGTGATAGATTTCTCCTTCCTTCCTTCCCTCCTTTCTTTCTTCCTCCCTTCCTTCCTTCCTTCCTCTCTCCCTCCCTCCCTCCCTCCCTCCCTCCCTCCCTCCCTCCCTCCCTCCCTTCCTTCCTTCCTTCCTTCCTTTCTTCCTTCCCTTCTTCCTTCTTTCCTTCCTTCCTTCCTCTTTCTTCCTTTTTGACAGTCTCACTTTGTCACCCAGCAGGGAGTACAGTGACCTTAACCTCCTGGGTTCAAGTAATCCTCTCACCTCAGCCTCCCGAGTATCTGGGGCTTCAGGTGTTCACCACCAGGCCCAGCTAATTTTATTTTATTTTATTTTTGTAGAGATGGAGTTTTGCCACGTTGTCCAGGCTGATCATGAACCCCTGGCCTCAAGCCATCTTTCAACCCTGGCCTCACAAAGTGCTGGCATGAGCCAACATACTTGGCCAGATTTCTGATTAATTATCCAGAAAAAATTATTAGTTACCTCCTTTGTAAAGTTATCTCTGAAGTTCCCAGGCAAAATGAATAAATGTGCCTTCTATGTTTCCATAGCATTTTACCTGTGATATTATTAAGGAAATTTTATGCTTCATATTATAATATTTTTTCTATAGTATAGGCTCCCCTCATCCTATCCCTTTAAGAGAATCCCTCTCATAATGTTAATTCTCTATGAGTTAGAGCAAGGTCTGACACACAAAGGTGCCAGATAACGGTTTGCTGTTTTTAGTAACTTTGCTAAATGTTTATCTGTCTGAATGAAATATGAATGTAATAACTTGTGCTAAAGGAGAATGTCAAAAGTGATTAATAATAATTATTTTATTATAAGAATATATATTAAAATTAGCAAAAAGTTAAAACAGATTTTTACAAAAGGCAGGAATGAATTTCAAAATATACAAAAAGTCTGATAGTATTTCAGAGTTCTATTATTTTTGATTATCTGAGGAAGGTAGAACCAGTTTTCCAGAATATTCTGTCCCATAGTTCAGTGAGGAAGCTTCTTTTGGGTGGCATACAACATTCTTCATGTCATAATGTCACATGTTCTCTCCATAGATGGGAGCCAAGAAAGTTGATGCCCTGAAGGTAAAGAGTAGATTAATGGTTACGAGAGGCCAAGAAGAGTAAAGGTGATAGGGGATGAAAACGAGCTGGTTAATAAGTACAAAACTACAGCCAGATAGGAGGAATAAGTTCTATATAGACTGACAATAGTTAACAATGATTTAATGTGTGTTTTAAAATAGCTAGAAGAGAATGTTTGGAATGTCCTCAGCACAAAGAAATTGAGGTTATTAATGTCCTAATTACCTTGATTTGATTATTATATGCATGTATCAAAATATCACATGTACCTCATACATATGGACAATTATTATTTAGCAATAAAAAATAAAATAAAATTTCACATACGTAAGACAAATTATCCAGGTTATGAAAAACCAGTGTCATTGGAATTTGCCCCTAAGAGAAATTTGATAATTATTAGAATAACAAGAAAAGTCACTCAGGGGCATGTCTATTTTAGCTATAATAGGGTGAATAAATTCTCCCTTGTTCACGCTACTTCTAGATTTTCTTTTACTTTACACCATCTGTTGGTCTGCATCCTGTGTTGCTTTGCGCATCATTTTGTAAGGCATAAGCAGAACACCTGCCTCACAGATGTTCCAAGGCTCAATCAGACACCCAGATGCAAAACTGATGAAAGGAGAATTGGTCAAATTTGAGGTGAGTAAAAATATATTGAATGCAATTAACAAATTTTCATGCATACAGAGAATAATGAGGAAAACTTATTAAGGATCTGCAGCTTAATTATGTTTTAGGCTCTGTACAATGAACTGTCTCTCTTTTCGTGGTTATATAGACTAAATTTCTGGATTACCTCACTTGATCACAAACATCGAAAATAAATCGTGGAGCAGAGCTGGCAATGTATCTATGACGGCAGTGGTGGCCCCTCTGGAGTGGGCTGCAGCCCACTGGCTGCCGCAGGGGAGGTGTGGTCAGGATTAGGTGTTTCAGGTGGGATCCCCACACCCCTGGGCACAGTTGTAGCTGCCCAGCTGCAGCTCCAGACCCAGACATGCCTGTGCTCTTGGAGGCTGAGGAAGTCCCTTGACCATGCAGGCTCGAAAGTGCTTCTTCTAGCTGCCTGGCCTCTCCCTGTTGCTTGTGCCCACTCAGGGGAGAGCAAAGCTGTGGCTGAGCCCAGCTACTGTCACAGTCTAGCAGGACATGTGCATGTTTAGGGGCAGTGCTGACCCAGTTTCCTGCCATCTCGGTTCCCTCGGGACTTTGGGTGCTATTGAGCATGGAAGAGAGGCTGAGCAGGGGCTTCATGACAGCTCTTCCAGGGCCCACAGGGGCCTGTTGGCATAAAGAGCCTGAGCGTCATGAACAACATGTTGATGGCAGAGGGAGACGGGTTCCTGGGCAGAAAGGGGTGGTTCACTGGAGAAATCTCAACTTCAGGCCAGGGGCAACTTGAAGCCTGAAGGCCAAGCTGTCAGTTCCAGGTGGAGTCCACAACCTGGAGTAAGAATTTATGGAGCTTTTTCTGGGCCTTCCCATGGCTGCCCATGGACTAATCAGCATACCCTTCCTCCCTTCTGAGCCCATAAAATCTCCCAGACTCAGCCAGACTCACACAGACTTTGCGATGACTTGTCTACAGAAAGGAGCTAAACACAGCAAGTCTCTTCTCAAGAGAGAGCTGGACACTCGTCAAGAGGACCTGCCTGCAGAAAGGAGTTCCTACTTCAAGTCTCCTGAGAACTGCTCTGTCGTTCAGTAATGCTCTTCTCAGCCTTGCTTACCCTCCAGTTGTCTATGTGCCTCATTTTTATGGACACAAGACAAGAACTCGGGACCTGTTGAATGGGAGTATTGAAAGAACTGTAACACAAACAGGATTGAAACACACCCACTCTTTTCCCTGTTGCAAACAATGAGAAGGAGAGAAGAGCCGTAGCCCTTTGGGGACCCCAGACCTAAGGGCTCCCTGAGCCAGGGCTGTGATTATCCTCTTGGGGCTCTGTGGTTTTTGGCATCTTCAAGCTTCTGGGTGTCACTTTTTTCCCCTTGTCCAGACATGGGTGCCTGCAACAGAAGCTGTGTGCAGTGCATCTGATCCAGCTGCAGCCTCACATGGAGCCAGCACCTGTGTCAGCACCTGGAGCTGCCCGCCCCACTGCAGCAGCTGGCATGCCTGGCTGTGTGCAGTGGTTGGACCCTGCACTTGCTTGCCCACACACCGCTCACCTCTTTGTGCCTGGCCTGCCCTTGGCAGATGTGGGATCCAGGCTGGTAGCATGAGCCAAGTGCAGCCTGCCAGGACAAGTGGGCAGAATGAGCTCAACAGGGAGCAAGCAATACTCAGGTAGAAGGTATCACTGACACAGAGGTTTCCAGCTGATGAAGTGACACCCCAAGGACCCTGTGACATTGACTACTAAATAAATAGTATTGCATAGTTTCTTCATTTGATATGTGTGATTGTAGATCTTCCAGGACAAATACATGGTACAGTCTGCATTATTGATGTTTTATAGACCCTGGTGGACATCACTAATCAATGACTGCCCTCTGGACAGCCACTACCAATCAATCAGAATGTGTATTTACATTAAAAGCTGTTTATCTTCATGTAGTTATTTTTATACACATGTCATATATTTCTTTATCTACATCTGTCTATCTCAAACAAGTTGGGAAAATACTGACACTCATTTTTCTCATCTTCCTTCAAATGTGTCTTATAAAGGTTTTCTTTGGTGAAACTATAATGAAGTCCCACTCTCCAGGAATTATCAAATACGCCACCTGTTCACATGTAATTTATCATTTGAAATTGTTATGGTTACATTTGTGTCCTTGCTTTATTTTTTTGATATCTCAAATGAAAATGTAAGCGGGGATGGATGCAGCAAACCACCATGGCACATATATACCCATGTAACAAACCTGCACGTTTTGCACATGTACTGTAAAACTTAAAGTATAATTTAAAAAATGGGGGGAGAAATGTAAGTTCTAAGAAAGTCAGAAGTGATCTGCCTAAACTTTTCTGTATCCCCAATATAGACAAAAGTGTTTAATAACTAGTGGTCACTCAATAAATGTTTGTTCAATGCAAGCAGTAAACTTTATAAGAGAAAGTCCAAGAGCAGGAACAAAAACGAGAGGTGTCTAATTCATACATATTACTTCTTTTTATCTGGAGAAAATGCTGTCCAAAATAAATATAATGTGAACCACATATGCAAATTTTAAATTTCTAGTAGACCCACCCAAAAATGGAAAAGAAGCAGGTAAAATGGATTTTAAGAATATATCTAGCTTAATACAATATATTCAAAGTAGTATCATTTTCTTATGGTTTTGATAATAAAATAATTAATGAGATATTTTCTTATTTTTTGAACTAAGCTACTGAAATCTGGTGTGTATGTTATACTCACAGCTCATTTTAATGTGAACTAGTCACATTTCAAATGCTTTGTAGCCATAGATGGCTAGTGTCTGCTGCATTGGACACTGTGCATCTAGAATATAGTTTGTGTGGGAGTTTCATGAAAAATGAGCCCAAATGGTATGGCTATAATTCAGTAAGCATGGCATGGTGAGATATGTAAAACAAATTAACAAAAAGAAGGAGATGATTATCAGTGTGTTCAAGGAAAAGTAACATAATGTATGTTGAAGTTAGAAGATGGCAAGAAAAATTTGGAATTTGGTTGCCACGAAAAAAGTAAGAAATAGCAAATATTTAAATTTAAGCAGTGACATAGACTGGGAAGGGTGGGGTAGATAAATCAGATTCAGTAAATATTTGCACGTAGACATTTATTCAATGCAACTTCACAAAAATCTTCTTATTTTACACCAATAAATATTTCCAGGTTTCCTTTAGAGTGATTTGCTGTGATAATAACAGTTAAGAATTATGAATCTTTTCACTCATAAAAGAAATCTTTTTACACCTTTACATTACACTCAGCTGACAGCAAACCTGTCAAAAAGCAAATTGATGGATGAAATATGAACATAACATTTAAAAACACTGAACCTCTTTATATAAAACTTGGTTGGAAGCTTAAAGTAGAAGTATCTTTTGAGGCTACCTTTTTGTATTCCATGAAAGATAGAAGAGGCTTCATGTAAGGGGTGTGCCATCCAAATACTGCCCCATCATTTCTGCTCATACAAAGGCAACAGTCCTTAAAGCCTGACTCAGACCTTGTTTCATCCATGAATATATAAGACTTTTGGGGCCTATAATGTACCAGGCATTGAGTTAGTTCCCACAAGTGAAATATCTCACTTGACCTATGATCTCTTGGAGCGCCCAACTATTCTCTAGCTCATTGCATTATCTAAAGAATGTGGGAGTGTTTACTCTCTTCTTTTACTCTATTCCTTTTTGCTAAAGCAAAATACATTAGTTCAAGTTTGCCAATGGATTAATAGACACCAGTGTACATCTAAAATACTTAGTACGTATTATTTTATTCTTTGTTGTTGTCCTTTGTTTGTTTCCTTTGAGACAGGGTCTTGCTCTGTCACCCAGACTGGAGTGCAATGGTACAAGCTCCACTTACTGCAGCCTCCTCCTCTTGGGTTCAAGTGATTATGGACCTCAGCCTCCTGAGTAGCTGGGACTACAGGTATGCACCACCACGCCCAGCTAATTTTTAGTTTTAGTAAAGACAGGATTTCACCATGTTGGCCAGGCTGGTCTTGAACTCCTAACCTCAGGTGATCTGCTCACCTTGGCCTCCCAAATTGCTGGGGTTACAGGTGTGATCTACTGGGCCCAGCTGTTTGTAACAACTCTATAATGTAAGCACTATTATTACCCAAATTTTCCAAATAGAAAACTCAGACTTAGAGATGTTAAGAAGCTTTCCAAATCATAAAGTGAAGAATAGATACGAACAACATTGTTCTAAAATTTAAAAACAACCATATCAAATATTTTTTTACCTCAAAAACATTTATTCTATTATTAAACCAACTTAAGGGCAACAGCAATGAGAGTTGCAAAAAGGAGACTGTCCACATGTTAGATAGTCCTGAAAAATTAAAGAAAATGAGAACTGAGATGATTTGTTTCAGTTGCATTTCCGGGGAGATCAACTTTGGTAACTTTTGAAGCAACATTTCAGATGAGAAAAGGGGAAGTCATTGTTATGCAGATTGCGATTGAGTAAGGAGTTCTGTAGGTAATACATTCTCCACTGGGAAATCCTAAAACCTCTTCCTCCACCTCATTTCAGTTCTGTAATCTGACTTCTCTGGGAAGTCACTGAAGGAGATGTGAGTAATATAATTGTTATAATTACTATCCAAGGTGAGCCTGATCTACTAACCAGTCATAGACCCTCAGAGTTAACAGTGACTTTATAAGCATGTAATTCAGCATCCTACCATAAACCTTTCCTTTTCTCTGGTATCTTTGGACAAAGCATACAATTTGATGACCTGAGATTAAATGTTAGTCCCTTTAGTTTATTTTAATTGTTAAATGAATGCAAAAATATAATTGTGAAAATAAATGCAATCTGTTAGTGCTACTCTGAAATTAAAGACACGATACATATGTGTATTTATATAGAGAAAGAGTTATATATTTTATTTTTCATATAATATGCAGTGACTTGACGATATGGTACATGATTTTTTTTTCTTCTTCTTCACCCTAAGGAGTCCTAATAATGATCTGTCTACTCATAAAACAACTCTTTGCCTTTCAGACATCATGACTGTTAATGCCTAACTCTCAGACTTGCTAAAAATAGTTTGAAATTCTTACGAGAAAGGGCTACTCAAAAACTTCATCCACTGATATGTTTCTTCTGTGAAACAGAGAGACTCTCAAATCTTATGGCACCACTGAAGTGTTAAAAGTATAATTCCTCATGTCCTTAATTCACCCCCAACTCAAAGTATGTTTTCTCTCTCAAACCATTCAGAGTAATTTTTGTTACCAATTCAGAAGAGTCTCTCAATTTCAGATTCGTTTTTTCCATCTAATTGTTTCTCTTTTTGTTTAACAGCTTTATTGAGGCATAATTGATAAAGAATAAAAACATATTTAATACGTACAATTTGATGAGTTTGGACATATACAAGTACCCATGATACTATTACAACAATCAAGGTAATAGACATACTTCCCAAAGTTTTCTCATGTCTTTATGTGTGTGTGTGTGTGTGTGTGTGTATTGTCTGTACATGTATGTGTGTTGTGTGTGTGCGTGTGTAGTTGGAGCACCTAACATGAGACTTGTCCTTTTAATCCTTTCTTATTGGCCATTTGTTTTCTGTTTAGCAGTGTATTGAGTGGTAATTGAGCAGGCCTGTTCTTAGTAAGAACCATCATCTTCCTCACTGAAGGTACTGAGCTTCAATTAAAACAAAGAAAATGCAGTGCAGTATGTAAGGGGCAATCAGAAATGTGTCGTCCAGGCTAACAAGCAATTTTTATTGCTGAGGTCGCAATGGTCCGAATTCATATGTTGAAATCCTAACCCCAAGACAATAGTATTAGAAAATGGGGCCTTTAAGAGGTGAATAGGGCAAAAGTCCTCATGAACGAGATTAGTGCCTTACAAAAGGAATCCTGGAGAGTTCTCTTCCCACTTTCCCAAAGTGATGACACAGTGAAAATTTATTAATCTATAAACCAGTAGAGACACTTTCATCAGACAGAATTGGCTGGTGCCTTGATCTTTTACTTCCCAGTTTCCAGAGCAATGAGAAATTTTCTTTGTTTATTAGATACTAATGTATGCTTTTTTTTGGTTGTAACAACTTGAACAAACTAACATAGAAATTTTGCACTGAGAAATGAGGATGCTGTCATCATAAATACCTAAAAACGTGGAAGCAGCTTTACAACCGGGGAATGGGCAGAGACTGGAAGAGCTTTGAGGTGCTTGCTGGAAAAAGCCTACACTGCCATAAATGAACCTGCAAAAGTATTTCTGGTGAGAGACAAGAAAAAAAAGAGGAGCACTGTCGACAGAGCCTCAGTCTCCTTAGAGAGTACTTAAGTAGTCCTGAACAGAATGTTGGTAGAAATATAGATGGCTAAGGCCAATCTGATGAGGTCTAAGACAGAAAAAAAGACAATGGAAGAAACACAATCCTTATTATAAAATGACAAAAATGTGGCTGAATTGTGATTGTATTCTGGTGTTTAGTGAAAGGTAGAACTTGCAAGCGACAAACATTAGATATTTGATTGAGTCAATTTTAAGCAAAGTGTTGAAGGAGTGTCCTGTTTTTACTTTACTGCTCCTCATAAAATCTGGGAAGAGAGAAATGACTTAAAGACAGAATCATTTATTAATCATTTTAAAGGGGCTGGGTGTGGTGGCTCATGCCTATACTAATCCCAGCACTCTGGTAGGCTGAGGTGGGTGGATCACCTGAAGTCAGGAGTTCAAGACCAGCTGGCCAACATGGCAAAACTCCATCTCTACTAAAAAATACAAAAAGTAGCTTGGCGTGGTGGCACACACTTATAATACTAATGATTCAGGAGGCTGAGGCTGGAGAATCACTTGAACCCAAGAGGCGGAGGTTACATTGAGCCGAGATGGAGATAGTGCCACTGTACTCCAGCGTAGGTGAGGGACAGTCTCTGGGGGGCTTCATATTGCTGCCCCATCATTAACTGGTTTCCTAAATGTCTGCTATCTCCAGTTACTTTATGTGCACGAAATGCTAACTATGATACCCACTTCTCAGGCTTATTGTGAGATTCAAAAGGAATACACATATAACCTTTTAAAACTGCAATTTGGCATATCATCCTAAATATTATTTGCTATCATTTTCATAGCTTTCTGAATTAGATAAAAATATTTGATATACATAGGTTCAGATGATATTCCATGGCATAAAATTTAAGGGATATGGTATAAGAAAGAATAGTCATCCTGAATGTAGCAGATCCTGTTATGCCAATTCCATGTCACTTAAAATATGCATTCAAATTTTTTTTTGCATGTCTAAATAAAATTGACATTTAGAAAAGCCACAGTGACTTGACACATTGATTTAGATCAACTCTAAGTAAATTTTGGTATTGGCAGAGGCATTTTAACCATTAGCAATAGTTTGGCCATATAAAAAGGACTCATTTTTATGACTAAGAATTTACTTATATGAAGCTCAGATAGGGATCAAATAGAAGCTAATATGTGAAGCAAAGGCAAGAAAATTAGCAAATGCAGATATAACTCCTCTTATTCTTTCATAGCCAAAGCTAATATGTGTGTATTCATATAAATTGACCAGAGCTATTATTACATGCTGGATGGTTATCGTATATGAATTGCGATACGTATGGAATTCGAAAACACTAATCATGATTGTTAGCAAAACAGTTTCATAAAAATTAATTAGCCTTTGCACTGTAAGACATTACAAACTAGCACATTACTTTTGCCTTGCGATCCATTTATTTCCCAAGCCTATATAAAATAATTACAATATACAGCGAAAGAAACCATATTCCTTAGGAAAAAATCTACAATTGTCTCCGGAAACTTTCCAAGGACAGGATTATGAGATAGCAAATTCATGATTCTCTGAATCATTACTTGAGTGTTTTTCTAACTTGAACTTACTCAGATTTATGCTCATTTTACCATTAAAATTAAAAAAGACAAGACTATATGCACTCTGATTTATAGGACTTGCATTTTTACCCAGTATGAACACATATCCTTACATATGAAACCTGAAAAATTAGCAATACTTCTTAAAGTATGCTAAAAAGTATAAAAGATTATTTTTCAAGGTTGTATTTGAGTTACTCTTCTCTAGCACAAGGGAACTATTTTAAACCAACTTATGAAGACTCCTTATATTTTCTCTGTGTTTTAGTTTTCCTAAAATGCCTTTATCAATTCTGCAATGAAACTGACGATATATAGAATCTCTCTCTTTCTCTTTTTCTCTCCCGCCCTTTCTCTCTCTCTCATAGACAATGACTATTCTTTCTCGGGGCAATTTCTATTTGGCAATAAATTCAGAGACATTTCCAAAGTCAAGAAAGAATGAGAGGAGCTGGGGATTACAAAGTTATAAAATGAAAGTTGCCTTGTTAAAGCATAAAATGATTGCAGGAAATGTCACTCCAGGGGAACAGTGTCTTGCCACTGATTTTCGCTAATGGAAACATTTGATCGACTCCAAGGAGAATGTTGCTTCATGATTACTAGGGCAGTGCCATTATTCAAAATTTCAGTCTGATTTTAGCACTAAGGATGAAGTTTTAATGCCCAATGATACTGAGTTCTTTTCAGAAATGAATGGCTCTTAAGATTCAGGAGTATTGGTTAGAAAGAACTCTACCCTTAAAGTTTAGAAGGCAGAATATGAATTGTAAATTTTTTGTGAACTTGAAACAGTGACTTAACTTTTCTGAGCTTTTCAAGATTGTGTAGTTCTTTCCCATTGACCCAGATAGATTTTCTAGATGTTATCTGTCCAACAATTATTCATTGTTGGTTTATTGATTGATTCATTCAGCAAGTATGTGTGTAGTGCTTTCCTTTACATAAATGAAAGCACAGCAGCTGTACAAAAGTTTTACTACTGACTTTGAGATTTAGTTTAACTGATGGATCATAAAATTAGCTTCAACATGCTGCCAAATAACTCTTCATTTTAACCCTAAAGTAGATGCTTCAGAGCTCAAGTAGAAAGATATCTTGTTCTTTGCTAAGATTATAGATTTACAGTTCATTACAATACGAGCTTCCTTCTAATAGTTTATAGATATTTTTCCTTATCAAAAGTATATTTTATATTACCAATTCTATGGTATTTGTTAGCACTTTAATAAAAACCGTGTCCCACTTTTGATTGAAAGCATCTTACCTTATTTCTTCGGCATACTGATACTCATTCATTTCCCAGCATTTTCTCTAATTCACCAAGAAAAAAGTGCTGTGTCAAGTGCTCAGGAGCAGCATGATATATCTGACCTAATCTCTTATTTTCTTTTATTCTATAAGCAAGTGCTGAGCATCTAGTACATTTTATTCTGACCCTTGAGAGACACAGGCTACATGAGATAAAGTCTACATATTTAGAATCTAACAGTATTAAAAGAGGAGCTAAGATGTTAAGGCCAATTACCATTAATACAAGGAAGATTGTGCTTATAGCCATTTATAACAGGGGAGCACAAGAAGTAAAGGCAATTATTTCAAAAAATTTTTTAAAAAAATTTATCATAAAATTACTTGTGTATTTATTTGACATACCTCACACATTTTAGTCAAATGTAACTAGTCTAAATAGTTGAACATTTATGCAATGAAAACAGAATCTTCTGTGTTTCCAAATTTGGGCCTGTCCTGTAATAGTCTAATAAGAATATGCTCTAATATAATCATATTATATTAGGATATATAATATATTCTAAATAATAATATTCTAAACTAAATATCAGTGCTAATTTATGAATTTTAAAAATGGGCATATTTACTGTCAGTTTAGAAAAATATATATACATCTTTGTTGCTCATTTACTGCGGGAAAACAACCTCAGAATTATTTTATGTCTTTGTATTTTATTTGGGTTATAATAAACTACATAGTGACTTAAAGGAATGGAATAGAGGATGTCTTCATTTGTTTTCATATACTGGATGTTAAAGAAATTTGCAAAAACAGCCCCAGTGCATCCGGCATGTATTTGCAGAGTTCAAGCTCTTACTCATTTATTTTAAAATGTTGCTTTGAAATCATCATTAACATTTTTTGAACACTCGTCCTATACAGAGCTCCCTTTTAAGTGTCTTTTAGGTTCCATCTCATTTAATCCTGACAATCATCACATGAGTCTTTTTTTTTTTCTTCAGATGAGAAATCTGAGTTATGAGAAGGTTAAGCAAATTCCACAAACCAAAATTTCGCTGAATTTCACAATCTGAGACATTTCTTCCCTGGCAGAGGAGTCGCAAGATAGTAAGTTGTAGAGTAATTACAAACCTAAGTTTTTAACCAGCTGAAGCTATTGTACATGTGAAAATTGAACCAACTACTTTGTAGCCAGATCAGCATATTTCACAGTTACCTCTTTTTTGCTTTCTCTGCAGAATTCCACACATGGTTTTACTTAATGTTAAGCTACGCATGAAAACCTGGTTTAATTGTAACTGAAGTGGCACTTTTCCCCCCGTTACTGCTACTACAGGACGAAGCGACTTTATGTTAACTCAACTGCACTGCTTATATTAGTGTATTATACCTGAATGTTACAAAGTTCTTAAGAAATTAACAGTGTAAGTGCTGTTCTTTGACTAATACTGGAATAGGGTAGGAGGTGGATTGTACTACAATTAAGCTAGTGAAAAAATGAGATTCAGAACAAAATATGCCTAACCATTTTCTCCTTAATTGAACTATATCATCTAGTATTGTTTATTTTATTGTATCATTCTAACTAAAATCAAAGATGCTACTACTACCACACACAGTCCTTTTAGGTAAGTTTTATAATATAGTTAGCATGTCATTATATTTAATATTTCTTAGAAATGTGCTTGGCAGAAAATGGCCACATTTGTGGAAATCATTTTATTTTTCTTTGTTCTAATTTGCTGTCAGATAATTTTCCATCAGCAGTTAATACTGTTCTAAGCTTGAGAGAAGGCATTAAAACCATTATTTGGAATCTTACTTGAAGATCTGAGTGCTAAAAACACTTTTGGGCAGGTGTCATCCATTTAAGAAAACACAATATCAGGTATTTCTCTGAAGCTATTTTTTAAAATTATTGAAAATATTTAAAAGTTGGATGTTGACTAAGAATATTTCCTGCAGGAGAATAACCTTGGTACTCTAAAGTAAAACTAAGTGAATCCAAGTAACTTAGTGAATATTTGGATTTCATGTACTCATTTTCTGCTTTTAAAATGTCCATATTGAAATTATCCAAAGCTGAAAAGAGGACAACTGCATGAGCTGAGTTATCCGCCTATCTACCTACATGCACATGTGACTTCATATATGGAAAATCTATTACTAAAAGTATATAGCCAGCTTTATCATCTCTATCATTCTACTATTACACATTGCTAGTTGAGACATTAAGGAGGTTTGATAATCATATTCCTCAGTTTTCTTTCTTTCTTTCTTTCTTTCTTTCTTTCTTTCTTTCTTTCTTTCTTTCTTTCTTTCTTTCTTTCTTTTCTTTTGTTGTTGAGGGGAGACCGAGTCTCACTCTGTCACCTAGGCTGGAGTACAGTGGCACAGTCACAGCTCACTGCGGCCTGGAACTCCCAGGCTTAAATGATGCTCTTGCCTCAGCCTTCTGAGGAGCTGGAACTACAGGTCCCTGTCACCACATTTAGCTTTTTGTTTGTTTGTTTGTTTTTTTGTTTGCTTGCTTTGTTTTGTTTTAGTTATTTGTAGAGAATGGTTCTCCATGTGTTCCCCAAGCTGGACTCAAACTCCTGGGCTCAAGTGATCCTCCCACCTTGGCCTCCCAAAGTGCTGGGATTACAGGCATGAGCCATCATGCCCAGCTATAGTCTTCAGTTGTCACCAGGCTAAAGGTTGTTGTTTCAAAAAACAAAATAATCTATAAATAGGAAACTAAATAATTTGTCTGATACTAAGCTAAGTTCCTCTATACAAAGGTGAGACCCTCCATCCCTAACTCCTATAGTTAGGGAAGGAAAGAAGGGATTGTAAACTTTGAGTAGATACCAATATCAAGCACATGATAACACATATTATATCAATGAATCCTGTATGCTGGACAATGCTGCCTCCTCTCGGAGACGTCTTCCCACGCCGCACCATGTATTCTGCTTTTCTTCTCCTACATCGTGGCAGTCTCTGAGATATTTTCCTGAGATCTCCCCTCGCTTACTTTGTCCAATCTTATCATTTTATCTCCCATGTTCAGATCTGGCTTTTTGTTAGCTCTGGCTACCACTGATTTGCTTGACAGATGAGAATGTACTGATTATCTGCACGTTCTTTAAGAAGGCAATACATGAAGAAGATTTATATCTATGATTGATTATTGGCAATGGCAATAATTGATTATTGCTGGCAGCCAACTGAGCTATAGATTTTTGTATTTCCCTCTTGTAATGTGTGTATATCAGTGTAACATGTATACACAATATTTGCACTAACATAATCTATGATAAATATCTCCTAGTTTTCAGGAAATATTTTTGAGAGTGGGATACGGTTATAATAGGATGAGTTAATCATGCTCAGTAGTTCTCAGCACATTCTTCATTAAACGGTCCTGTCTTCCTCCCTGCTTGACTGATTTCCTTTACCACTCCTTTTTCACAGATATCCTTCTCATCCTCTCATGAACAATGATTCCAAAATGCTGGTGTATCTATTTTTCTTTTTATGTATAAATACTAAACTTTTTATTTGTGTACATGCCTTTTTATTTATATAAGTTGTATTATACAATAGATTTCACCTGATTTTTAAGAATTTTCTTGCACTATGGTTTTAAGATCTATTCATATTTGATGTGAACCTCTATTATATTTTTCCCAGAAAACTTTTTAATAATAACCATCCAAGTATTAATCCTGTTGCCCAGCAAAATATCTTATAAAAATCTTTGCTTATTTGCTTTCATTCTCTAGTAAGACATATATACCAGAGGCCCATCCCAGAAAACTCTCATTTGGAGATCTAGAGTACCAGCAAGTTCTAAGCCTTTGTAATACTGGGGTTCAATCAAGATTAAGAACCAAAAGTAGGTTCCAGCTCTACACAATTCCTTATATTTCAACTCATACCCTTTATGTTATAAATCCCAACAATTCAATTACACCTGCTTTCTTGAAGAGTATCAGTGTCCAATTAATGCTAATGTTTTAAAATAATAGGTTCACCAAAACCCTCTGCAGGATCTGATATTAATTTGTGATTCCTCCCACTTAAAAGGTTATCTTAGTTTGCCTCTTTGCTTTCTCCAGTGCCTGTGACATAGACTTGGACACAAGCAGTAATTTTTGTTGCCGTTTTTTGTTTTTAAAATTTTATCTCAGGTTGGCTGGGCGCAGTGGCTCACGCCTATAATCCCAGCGCTTTGGGAGGCCAAGGTGGGCGGATCACTTGATGTCAGTAGTTTGAGGCCAGCCTGGACAACATGGTGAAACTCTGTCTCTACTAAACATATGAAAATTAGCCAGGAGTGGTGGTGGGTACCTTTCATTCCAGCTACTCGGGAAGCTAAGGCAGCTACTTGGGAGTGGAGGTTACAGTGAGCCAAGATCACATCACTGCATTCCAGCCTGGGCAACAGAGCAAAACTCCGTCACAAAAACAAAAAACAAAAACAACACTAAGAAAATAGAGTGAAGAAACAGAAAGTGATCAATGGAAGGAAGAAAGCCAGTAAGGTTTACATTATTGAAGTCTTTACCATCATGGACAACTGTGACTCAATCCTGTTGTTGACCTATGGAACCATGTAAAGCATTCCACAAAAATGTTCTAGCAAATGATCAGATGTGGGCATTTATCCAGTAAGTTCTGCAGCTCTTTGGTTGAGGATTAACCCCCTACCCTCCACCACGGGTGTTAAATGAGCTCCCCTTCCCCTGCTGTCAGGCTGTGCCTATGTTACCAGATGAGCAATTGCTTGATATTGGAAAAAGCCTAAAAGCTGCCACAGGGTTCCTTGAGATGAAATGCTGGAAGTTTGCAAAGTGCTGTCCCCAACAGCTATGCTGAAGCTAGAGGGGCCAAGGTAATGTGTTCTGGACCTCAAGTAGTGTCTGCTTGCAACGACTTTCTCTTACTATCCTTTGTTTTTGTTTTTGTTTTTTTTCCTTCCTGCCTGAAAATAAAAGTATGTTTGCATACTGTGTAAAAATCTAACACTAGGTAAGACAAAATCCTTTCCCATTCATAACCCCTTGACTTAATGGGAAAGACTGATCACTCAATCCAAAATGGTAGTGGAGAAGATATGCAATTGGAACAATTGAGACTGTTTTTACCAAATCACCTTGGGAAAGTCAGAGAATGCTAAGTGGGAAGGGCTAATCCCTGAGATTCATCTTAAATAATGTTTACAAGAAAGTCCATGACAGAAAACAACCTGTCTCATAACCATGCACTCTGATTATTTTTCTTCCATCTGCTTGCAGAAATAAATTATTCTGTTCTTGGCTTTCTCTCTTTATACATACTTTCGTTGTCATTGTGTATAATTTACCCTCTTTATTTGCCTGATTATTTGATTAATGTTTGCCTCCACAACTGACCAGAGGCCATTAGAACAGATACATCTGTTTCCATTTATCTTCCTTGAATCCCAAGCCCTAACACAGTGCCTGACATACAGGTAAATAAATAAAGAGATGAAATTATAGAGTCCCAAGATTGAGATTTAAGAGTCCAATGCTTGAGCAATCCCTTTACTATAAACTTAATGTATAACTTGAGGAAGGTAATTTTTCCTTCACGGGCCTCAGTTTTCACAGTTGGTTATTTTATTTAGAGTCCTAAAGTGGATCTTCTGTTGAATCTTTTATGACTCTAAATACCATGAAGGTAACTTGGCATTTTTGTTTTTTAATAAGTCTATAATGGCCATTCTTTGTCGAGGCTTTTGCCTTGGAAATGAATCAACCATCTTTACATAGCCATAGCAGTTACTTCCACAGACTGTAGCTCACGTCTACACAGTTCCAAAACCTTACCCCTTTTACTCTCCACATATACTGCATTTCTATATAGTCTTACTCTAGAAAGAGAAGGGTTTATTATTTAAATATCAAGCAACATAGACACAAGGGTGCTTCCCTTTGAAAAATCTTTGGTCCTCCGGTCTCAAATATTCACCAAGTAGATCTGTAACCAGGGAATATTTAAAGCCAGTATATATTTTGTTCTCTATTTTTAAAAAGAGACTTTTGTTTTTGTTTTTTTCCCAAATGAAGCATGTGGAATTGCTATGTTAATATAAATCAGGTAATGCCAGAGTTGAGATGTAGTGTCTGGTCAGCCCCCATTATGTGGAAGATCCATCTAGTCTCAGATGTTTCACTAAGTCACAAAATCTTTGGAGAGTTGGGGCAAAAACAGATCTGGTAAATTCACTGTGAAACATGGTTCCATAGACAATCATAACATGTTTCTAAAAGCAGAATAAATCCTCATTGGTAGAAAGTCACAAGATGATGGCCCAAATAGTCTTATTTCATGCATCCAAGCCTCTTGTTATCCTCTTGTGTACCCAGTTACAAAGTCAGAAGAGAGGTCACACATTCATAATGAACATGCATCCTCATATATAGAAGGGAACACATGACCCTGCTGGATATGCATCTGCAACTGCACAGAATACACTCTGAGAAAGACTATCTGGTGAGCTAAACATTTCCTTCAAACTTTCTGAGTTGTCAGCAGAACACAACGTCCCGTGCTGAAAATTATGCCAGACTTCCCCCCCAGAAATCACTCCATAAAAATTTAACTCTGTACCATTTCAAATTCATCTGAGAAAAAGAGAGATAAAATATCCTTAAATCAAAGAGATTTATGTATTCCAATAAAGCTGCAAGATTTTGTTTTGATGGCAATAATGCAAAAGCCCACAAATTAAATGCTCTTGAGGAATGATTATGGCTCCAGGAGTTATTTTGTTTTGATCAGGATTGAATAGCTGTGTAACTTGTCTGTTACAGTTGTACAGATTGCAGTTGTATTGATAAGTGGCTTATGAGAAATGGTGTTGAATGAGAAGGAAAGTATAATTTACTTTTAATTTGATTTCACTTGGTAAACCTGACTTTACAGCTTGTGCTGTACTTCTTTATTATTTGCCAGCCATGATACAAAGTAACCTGCCACCGGGGACATCAATTATGACCCCCCACCTCCCCACCCAATGAAGATTGCTGTCATCGGAAGGAATGCCATGCTCTCTGCCCGTATGTCAGTGATGAGTAAATTTAAAATTGCCTCTGACCTCGAAGGTAGTTTCCGCTTTTTCTCACTCCCTTTTGCCAGAGGGTCCTTCACTTTACTTGCTATTCACTAAAGAGCCACAGAGGCAGAATAGACTGAACAAGCAATCCGGAGGCCAGTCAAGATAAATTAGATGCTTAATTTATATTCCAGGCTTTGAGAAAGACTAATTACACAAAGACAGTTTGATAAAGTAATATAAGACTCTGCACATATTAGCCAGAGCCTGCTTCCGTGAAATTATTGCTGATATATGTGCTATGGGCTTAGATTTTGTGTGTGCAATTGTGCAGCGGGCACTATGAAACACATTCTCTGAAGGTATTAAAATTGGGTGCTATCTGCTAATCTTTTCTAATTTTATGCTGCCACTAAAAGACTATTCTTCCTTTGCTTTGTGACTTTATAGTACTCATTGAGATGAATATGAAACAGTTAAACAGGAAAGCTGAAGATATCATGGCCAAGAAAGACACTGAAAATGAAGCACAGACAATTTTCGTGGACCCAGTCACTAAAATATTGGTGAAAATAGGCCTTTTGAAGAATCATGCCGAATCTAAAGCTCTTGTCTTATCTCTTGAGAATTCAGTCTGTATGAGTGACCAGAGACACAGAATGCAAGATAGGAGCTGAAACACACTGATGGAACAGGAGAAGGCTTTGGCTGCAAATGTTACATTGTAAGATCACAGGATCAACAGCAGACTTTATATTCCAGATCTTTGTGTTTGTGGACAGTGGTTAATTGGGGTGGCCAAGAGCTCATGTTCTTGGGATAGCTTTAAACACTATAATTGAAATGTAAGCTTCACCTAATTGCATAAGAGAGGCTAAGAATTGGCTGCATTTAGTATAAATACTGATGGAAAGAAAAAGACATTTTAAAGTGAAGGGTGTGAGAAATAAGATAATTGGGAGAAGAAAAGAGGTGTTAGGTAATTAAAGGAGAAGTTTGAGGATATTCATGGAGTCAGAAGAGAAACAGCTCTCAAATTACAGGAAGGTAAAATTTTTGTAAGTTCCCAGTTAGGAGAAGATAGCATCAGAATCAAACACACACATGCACACACATACACACACACACTCACAAGAAAAGTCTTCATTTATTCCCAGAAAAGAATATTTAAAGCAAATATACATATAAAACAAACAAAAAATGTATTCAAAAAGTAATTGCAGCAAGGTACTAGAACACAGAATTTCTAGATAGGACAAGCACTGCCTATAGCAAAGTCAGACCTGAATAAATTTCTTGATTGTTCTACATGTTACATTTCCAGCACAGTGGCTGCTCCCAGGTGAATGATGGTGCAGAGGTCATGGATATCTGGGCCATAATATACATTCTTTCCTTTTCCTAGTTTTTAAGAGACACTTTCTTCCCTACCTGAACTTTGGTTCAGAAACCTCATAGGGTCAGAACCTTGTTTGCTGACTTTGAGTCAAGGGCTACCTTGGGGCTTCATAGAAGTTTTGACATTAAAAGGCCTCAATGCAGCTTCTCTAGAATTTCCCAAGAAAGTTTCAATTAATGATTTATAATTTCTCAAGGAGATGTGTTAAGTTCCTGAACATCTAAAATCCGCTTCGAAAAAATTCCTGTTCAGCCGGGCGTAGTGACTCACGCCTGTAATCCAAGCACTTTGGAGGCCAAGGCGGATGGATCACCTGAGGTTGGGAGTTCAAGACCAGCCTGACCAACACGGTGCAACCCCATCTTAAAAATAAATAAATAAATAAAATGAAAAGAAAAAATTCCTGTTCAACCCATGATTTAGCTTTTCTGGAATGTTACAGTACCCAATATCTCTTCTTTGATCTATAGAATGATCAGGAAATAATTATGGCTACAGACAAGTGCCTTTATATTCCTAAACTCCATGATAACTTGATTTGCAAACAGGGTTTCCTCGGCAACATGCCTTAGTTATGTGTTACACTCTCTAATTCCTCCCCTGACTCCAGCCATATCAGCATGAACTTGCTTTAACAACAATAACAACAACAACAACAACAACAACACAATCCTATATTTAAATTCTTTTCTGAGTCATAAACTGCTGATTACAAGTGCATGCTGGGAGACAACATAGCATCCTCCCTAAATACAAAAGGTCTGTAAGTTCTGAAGGTAGACTTCCTTGGTTCTGTATTTTGTCACAATGTAATCTTAGACATGTTATTTTTACAGCTCCAAATTATAGTTTTTTGTTTGTTTATTTAGTAATATACCAATGATAATGATAATGCCACTGGACTGCAAAGGGAATTAAATAGCATAATGTGTACAAAAAGCTTAGCGGCACGCTTGGCACACAATTAGTATTTAACAAAATTTCAGCTGCTACAGACTTCTCACCAGACTAGAACACATTTTTTTTTCCCAGAAACACATATGGATAATAATTCAAATGAAATAGAGAGTGGATTCTTTGCAATCTCAAAAGTACAGTGCTCTCAGTTACACACAAAAAAATTCTACTTCTGTTTAACAGATACAAAGATGAAGATGACATCTATGGAATCTTTTTCTTGCAACTGATGCATTCTTTAGTCCAGTAATATCACCCCACTTTGTATCCAAGACACTGACTCTGTTCATGTAGAATTCAGGTAAGTCCCCTAAAGTTCTTGGATCTTTTCCATCTGTAAAAAGGTGGTGGGAACATTTGTACACCAATGCTACTATTTTATGGCTTTCAGTTACCAGACTTATAAAACCTCAGTTTTATCTAAAAAGTTAACTTTAATATAATGTTTCATCAGTTACTAAAATATCTTCATTCTTGGTGTATTTCCAAGTTTAATTTCTAGCCTAATGACATAGAAATGACTACTTCCTCTGGCATAAGAAAGTAATCAGTAAATTAAATATTCTTATGTCTGTATTTCAAACTTAAAATTGCTTGTTGGAAGAATTCAAAGAAGTATTCTATTATAATCTTGAGCAAATGTATTAATATATTCAAAGCTCATTTGAATGTCTATTATGTGCTAGATATGCTACCTTCTAAAGAAAATATATATATGTTTATATATATACTTTATGATTTTGAGTGACATTATCTATTTTAACATTTACAATAATCTGATAAAAAAGGTGAATGATCTCCCATTTTAAGATAAGAAGTTTGATAGTGGGAGACACCAAGTGACTTTTACCTCATTCTGTAATTAAGTACTGGACAGCATGTAGACACAATCTATTAAAATTGTATGTCATTTCCAATCAAACTGCACTCATTCAGAAGTTTTGTATTTCTTTCATCACAAAGTCAGGAAACATCCAGTTCAATACATATCTTTATCAAAACTTTAACCTTATGATAAATAAAATCTTCTTTCTTAGCCTGAGTCAGTTTTAGGATATACTGTATTTCTGAATGATGAACTGACACAGTGAAAAGTAACGCATTATGCAGAGTTGGAGGGCCTGGAAAAATCAGCTGCTGTTGTTTTAGCTAATATATAACAATTTCAGGTTTTCTGACTAATGAAGCAGGGAATGGCATGTTTCTCTCTAAATGGTGCAGTTTCAGCTCTCAGCCGGGAACTTTATCAGAAATGCAGATTTAAAAAACAGAGTGGTCTATGCATCTGCTCAATAGAATGGGCTATGTGAATGCTTGTGAATTCTTTATTTTGGTAAACCTGATGATTTGAAAGCAGAGAGAATGGTTAAGTTCCCATGATTAGTAAATAAAGGGTTTGCGACTGAAATCCATTTCTTTCTGGCTTCTAAACCACAGCTCCTGTCCCTTTCTAATGGGAATCATCTTTTCATTATGGGGATTGAGGAGCTTATTCTTCTCTGTAGCCTCAGTGCCAAGCACATTTTGGGTGCTCAGTAAACAGGTGTTGACTTGTCTGTGTGGATGAACTTTTCATTGTAGCACCAAATACCTGCCTAAGCACTTCATTTCATGGGGCTGAGGGATAGAACTGGACCAGCCATGGACAATTACATTGTCATGTTATTTAAATTACTTATGAAGGCTGTTTATAACAACCTCATACAGAAAGTGATTATTTCATGCTTAACACCTTCTCAGTGAACTCACAGCATCTGAAGTGGTCTATTCCATTTTCGCAGGTGCACCTGAACCCACATGCATGCAGCATGGCATCATGTTGTTATTACCGGTTTTTTAAAATATGTTTACTTGTGGTTAGCTTATTATAAGCTAAAATCTGGTCCCCAAATTTCCATCATCTTTTCTGTCCTTTATTGGGGGACAAGCATGTAGTTTAATTGAACATATATATAATCTCACTATTTATATACAGTGTTTTCCAGCTTTTGCCAATTAAATACAAGGCCACAAAGGTTATTTTTCTTCTAAAAATACTTTTCTTCGACCATCATAAGCACAACTAATACCATGACCAAGGACACTTTCTGTACAATATCACCATGAAATTTCAATGTCAGTGAAAAAAAAAATATGTAGAAAAGAGAATTACCTTAAGGGCAAATTAAATATTGAGACAACACATTCCTTGATGTGTATAATAATTGCAAAAAACAATTTGATGAACATTTAAAGTTCAAACTGCCTAGATTTTTTTTCCCGGTGAAAAGAATACTGCGATTCATTTTCTGTATTTAAACAATGTGCTGCAATTAAATATTATTCAATATAAAACAGTCTATTTCAAAATATATGCTGTTATACCCAAATATATGTGTTTATATATGTAATATATTTATTTAACCCTCTATCTCCCAAAAGATTTACCACAAGTAAATTTCAAGAGAGCAATGACAAGTTTATCTTTTGCTCACTACTATATCTTCAATACATCAAACATTGCCTGCCATACAGTCAGTAATCAATAAATGTTTGTTGACTTAATTACCAATGAATCTAATCCTAAGAATTTCTAATGGTAAGAGCTTTGTGCTAGGCATTAGCTTACCACAGGTAATTCAAAGATGAATTTCATCTGTTCACTGTCTTTCAGGACCTAATAGTGTGTTGATTTTTATAAAAATGTATAGGGTAGGCATCACTTTAAATTAGTCCCATGTCCCAAAGCTGGCAGCGAAGGCTCAGTGAGACTGAGAGACTCGCTCAAGTTCACCTATCTAACAGTGGCAGAGCCAAGACTAGAACAAATCTGGTCCATCAGAAATTTCTTTCAGAAACTGTTCTGCATGCCAACAATTAAACTGCAAATGTTTAGAGTCAGGAATCTGAATGAGTCAACCTGAAGCAGCCCTTTAATGGACTCAGCCTCTGACTTGATTCTCAGTAAAAAAGCTAAAAGATACTTGGAGTGGTCCCAAGGAACTCAAACCTTTCACAGGATTCATGAGAATTAGAAGAGCTTTGGAGAAGGTTTTTTCCCAGAGTACCTAGAATTCCTAGTTGTAGAGGGAGATAGAAGGGAAGTACTGAGCCAGGGTTTTTAGCTGTGAATGGCACTGGTCTTGAAGCCTAAAAGACAGTTATACGGTTTTACTAATTTCTAGTGATTTTTGCAAAAATAGTTATTATGAGCATTGCACATTGAGTTGTCACTTTGAACACCTGGCTTATACAACAGGCTTTGTGCCCCAAAGGAAGACATATCAATACACTACCAAAGATTGGAACAACTAGCACCACACAATTTTTCCAAAAGTAAATACGTTAACATATGTTAAGTGCCTTGCAAATGGACGTCTTTAAATCATTTATTTCTAATTTTAGGACCATGTTTTCTAGAAGCAATCTCAAATAAGGACAGACTTTTTTGAAGAAATAGTATATGTATTTTTTTCAAATAATGGAAAAAAAATATTCAATATACAATGGCTTTAGGGTTGTATGATTTTTGTATGTGTGTGTGTGTGTGTCTGTGTATGTGTGTTCATTTTGTGACTATCGAACTACTACCTAAAATAGTTAATAGTTGTAAATGCAAAGCATTTTTTCATGGTGATAATTTTTAGTGGAAATTATTTTGCCTGATAGGATTTAACTTTCTCAAGGCACTGTTTCTCAAACAGCCTATTCCTAGGCTACAAAGGACATATTTGTAGCAGTCTGAGAAAATTTTATTTTTCTCTTTGGAAAAGAGATGATTCATTACTTAAATTTAAGAAACACTGTTTATTATAAAGTGTAAAGCCAAGTATATGACATATGCATGTGTTAACATATACAAACTTACACAAAATCCTAAAAGAAAATAAAAATGTTAAATGTTATTTTCTTTTCCAAATATTTTCATTTTAATGAATGTATATTTTCCTTACATCATAAACAAGCCAAAAACACAGTAAAAATACAGTAAAGCCATGTTAAAGTTACCCGTTATTAAATAGTGAAGTTCAAGTACATCTTATTTAGTTTTACTGTGTTTTACTTTGGATCACTTTTAACTCAAAATTGTATACATCAGCTCTACAGCTATCAGGTCATTTTGCATTTTACTAATTAGACAAGATCTGTTGAGAACATTTTAACATTTTTTAAATCTTTAAATGTATGTTCAGTAAAATTGCAATAATGCTACCTTTCTGATCAATTCTGGATTGTTTTAACACAGAAAAAGACATTTCCTATAGTTTCAGTAAAAGTATATTATAAAATATAAATTGCCAACTATATTACTCTTAAGATTAATAATAACTATAATTACAACCTGAGTAATGAATGCGTCTGATTCTCCACAGGGGAAAAAATTGATAAGAAAGAAGTGTATTTCAATCATTTAATTTGTTAGGGCATTTTGCTGGTGAAATTGGTATTATTACCTCTGTTTTTCAATATGAAAGTTAACACAGATATGTTAGCAACTTTAATAAGTTACATACGTTGTATACAGGTGAGAATGCCAGAATTTGAATTTGAACTTTTGGTCTTTACAAATGCTTTTTCACCATTACTATGCATTCCTGCCTCTGAAGTCCCCTTAAATATGAAGCCAAGAATCTTCCCTTGTCCCATGCAGCCCTTTTTCTCTGCATGTCACATGTCACCCTCCCTTTATCGGCGGTTCCACTGAAACCAGCTTCCTCATGCTCAATCTAGAGACCAAAACTTACCTGATATTTTTCTTTTCTTTTTCAGCTCAGTTAAAAAATATTTCTCTGTTTTCTTCTTTAGGTGTACTACTATGGACTACATACATCAGATACTGAGAAATATGCAGGTAAGATACAGACATTCTTCAGAGTCATTTTCATCATCTGCTATTCTTCAAGTTATCATTTAAAATATGCTCTGAAGATGTTTTTAAAGTACAATCTAAAACTTGAAAGAGGAGGTTCTCAATTCTGAATTGCTATTAGAGAACACACACACATGCACGCGTGCACACACCCACACATCCGTTATATCTATTTCTATCTGTCCATGCTTGTATGTCTGTACTTTGCCATCAGACTCATGGAGTTCAAAAGCAACACTGGCTTTCAGTGAATGCTCCTATAGCAATATTAGCTATTGCTGCTGACTCAGTGCTTATTTAAATGGAATAGCAGGGCCATTTCTTCCCATGTTATGGGCTTCAGTGCACAGCAGAGTGCAGCTAAGGCTTTGTTGGCACACATCTGAGTGACTCTCTACAGAGGTCACCTAAGGACACAAGAAATTGGAGGCCAGATAAATATCTCTTTTGCATCTTCAAAGACTGACCTTTCCAGGTCTACTTTAAAGAAGGAGATTTTTCTTCACTGCCAAGGACAAGAATCTGGCCTAAGCCCAAAGGTTAACAAAAGAATAAATAAATAATTACAAGATACCACTTCCTCATCAGAGCTTTCTAAGGTGGGAGCATTCACTGTTAGTGTCAATTCTGTACCAGGAAGAAAATCACTGGAACAAGGGTACTAAATTTGAACCAGGGCACCGTAGGAAGTGTGGTTGTAGGTATGGGCTTTGTACACAGATGAACCCAAATTTATACCTAAACATCCGAGTTCTACCTTCTAGTAGCGGTCTTTTGTGATCTGATAGACCCAAGGCAAGGGTTTAAGAAAAGAGATCCCAGGGAGTCCCTTCTTACTTAGTAAGAAGGAGTGCTTAGTAGTGAGTCAGAGACTGGGAAGGATTAATAGTTAACAAAGGATCTTTTAATAAGCAGGTTACAGTTATGCATAACTGAGGCTCAATCCCACTGGGAAACTCTAAGAGACAATATAAACATGTCTCAGAGTCGACCCAACAGGTAGGTCAAGAAGCTAGGTGTTTTTCTTCCACCTTCCTTTAGTCGTTGCCTGAAGTTACTTCTGAGACCATTAATATCCTGGCACACTAGGATATGTCTGTACATTGAGTAGAATCATCAGTATTTCACAAAGTCTTATTGAACATTAGCTGGAATTACATAAATAAAATGTCTAACAGTGTCCATTCCCAATGACTACAGAAAGAAAAGCCTAGCTATATTTCACTTTTAAGGGGTGGTTGACAAAGGTTACCTTTAAATATTCTCAGGAAATTCTTAAGTTTTAAGGCAGTCAACTCTATGGGCCACATGATGAAGGTCCTTGTAAAATAATATTTGATGTGCTTTTATCTAGGGATAGAGGTGCTTTATTTGAAGGTTAGGATAGGGGTAAGAATGAATTGTGAGTCCACTTACTAAGTAGCAAATGTGTATTAACTCCAGGGAAAGGAAAGGTCATAGAGAAGGAGGGAGGAAGTGAATTAATTACAAAGCATCTTGTTAAATAATTATAAGAACCTGAGAAAAGGTTAAAAGAATTATGGTACCACACACTAACTGCAGCCATGTCTATACTGCGCAAAGAGGTCAATTTATTGAACCAGGAGAAGAAAGAAAATATGCAAAGAAGAGGAGACAGCCTGAAATCGTAAAATTTTCAGGTTCCCTTTTGGTACATGGACGTCTAAATATATCCATTTACCTAGAAGAGTTATTTATGCATTGCGTTCAGTACTGTCTGTGACTATCTGTGCATGCGATGTCTGTTTATCAATGTGTTAAAATAGGATCTTTCCTTGAATTTTGTAGGAAAGGTATAATTACCTTTTCATGTATAACAAACACAACAAAATATACTATACAAAATAGAACCAATGCAAAATAATTTAAAGACCATGTAAGGGTATTTTATTTGATATAATTAGGTAACTTAATTGCTCTCTTAGGACTAATTCAGATTGAAAGCTTAGTTTGAGCCTTATCTGAGAGCTGAAATTTAACAGCATGCAGTTCTATGTGAAACATGTGAAAGAAGAAAGAGATCTGGTTTCAAGTTATGACTGTGTCCTGTATAGACGGAAGACAATGACATAATCTCTGCAACCTTCAGTCTGCTGGGCTACATGGTGAGAGTAAAAAGTCTTACCTTGGATGAAACGTATTTGCCAGTCTACAGTACTTCCTGGTGCTTACAGCACTATAACTCAGATATAATTAATTTAATCAATGTTCCTATGGAATGTTTTTATAGTTCAATGCTTGGCTCATGGTTTCCACATATGAGCCAGGATAAACAAATTGCTGTGTGACATGAGTCCACAGAGTATATGTGCTAGACATGCCACATATATTCATTACTAGAGGTACCACATATATTCATTTATTCACAATATGTGTCAATGACTATCAAATATGGGATCATTTAAGAACCATAGGGCAAAAAAAAAAAAAAAAAAATAGACAATCTAGCCATAGTTCACAAGTTGTTTGTTTTAATAGGGGATCTATTTATAATTAGCTACATAATTAACTATATAATTAATTACAATAAAGTCTCTCTAGGGATGTTTGGAAAAAATCAAGAATTAGTAATTACAAGTAATATCTGAGCTGATACTAGATCAGGCAGCAAGGCATATGGAGGTAAGAACAAGAATCTGAAGACTGTATGTTTAGGCTACAGCCCTACTTCTGGTACTGTTAGAATGATTTTGAGCAAGACATTTAACCCCTATATACTTTACGTTTCATTATCTTTAATATGGAGTCCTTGTAGGCCATACATTTTTTTGAGGGTGGCGGACACAGGGTGAGTAATGAGAATGGTGTCTGATATGTGGCAAAGGCTAATTAAGTGTTGGCTTTTATTATTATGTCCCAGATTTTAGATGAAGGGCTTTATGAACACCATTAGCTCATAGTACTATGAACTAAGGCTAGTGCCATCCTCATTTTATAGATGGGGAAATTTGGCTTCAAGACATTATTTTAACTTACACAGTTTTACATAGATAATCTATAACTGAGACAGGTTTTCTTCTATATGATGCAATGCAGGCTCTTACCCATTCAACATATATGCTCTTTGAAAAATTAGATAAAGCAAGGAGAAAAGTCAGGATAATGTCTTTGTTGAAAATGCAGACTTGAACAATTAAAGGATGTTGGCCTTTAAAAAGAGAGGGCTTAGAGGGCTTAGAGGCCAGGCACAGTGGCTCATGCCTGTAATCCTAGAATTTTGCTAGGCCAAGGTAGGAGGAGAGCTTGAGGCCAGGAGTTTGAGACCAGCCTGGGCAACACAGAAAGACCCTGTCTCTACAGGAAAAACAAAAACAAAAACACAACACTAAAAAACTTAACTTGGCCTGGTGATGCACACCTGTTGTTGTGGCTTGACTTTAGGAGCTAGAGGTTAGAGTGAACTATGATCACACCACTGCACTCCAGCCTGGGCAAAACAGCAAGACCCTTCTCCCTCCTGCACAAAAAAAATGAGGGCTTCTGATGTTATAATTGTGCCTGAAAAACAGTAGATGGGCTTGCTAATCTATATCTAATGTCCCTCTGTGTTTGGGATTCAATCATGATTGAAGCCAAGTTCTACTTGATATTGAAGAGACTTGATAAGAAAATAACCCCTCTTTCTAACAGGGCATATTGCCTTCTCTATGAAAGATTGTAATATATACTTAAAAGGGGCATAACCCAAATATATATATTTTTTCCACTCAAGAATCTAAATTAGCCTAGGTTCCTGAGACCAAGGGAAAACCCAAAAGAAACTGGTAAGTCTATGTGGGTGTTTTAAGAAGTCTGCTGGGGGTGGACTCAAGATGGTGCAGTGAGAACAACCGAGGATTGAAGCTCTCGGTGAATGCGTGGAGAGGGTGAGTCAGGGCCGCATTTCCACACGGATCTTCGTTGCCCACAGACCGGGGAAATTCCCAGGTATAAAAGAGACATGGGATGCCAGGCAGAGGTTTTGCCTGGTGCAGCTGGGAGCCGGTGCGGCCGGTGGCCAGCGCTGTACCGCAGTGGTGCTACATAGCACTCTGCACAAAGCGCACTGGTCCGGGTGCCCTGTTGAACCGGAAATCTGAGACTTGAGAGGGCTGAACTTGAAACTGAATGGGACTTGGACAGTGAGCCAGCCAAGGAGATTCCAGGAAAACAGCGTTTGGGGTAGCGCAGTGGGACAAACAAAATGGAGATTCCAAATGCTCCCAGTGGAAAGGTTTCCTTAGGGCACAGCTGAACCCAGTACGGTGCAGCTCCGTGGGGGAGGGTTGTCCACCATTACCGAAGCAATGGTACCGTGTACCCTACTGAGGTACACGCCCATTGCTGATGCAGCCTGACATTGCTGAGGCAACCCGCTACAACAGAGAGACTCCGCCGCAGGGCGTAGCTTGTGGCAGCAGGGCAGAGACCGCAGCAGAAGGGCAGAGCCTGCAGCAACAGGGCGAACCTCACACCAGCAGGGCGGAGCCTCGGCAGGCAAATAGTGACTAGACCGCCTCCTCGCTGGGCAGGACAGCACAACGGACACTCACAAAGAAAGCCCCAACCCCCCCGCCACGAGACAGAGCATCTGAAAAAAAAAGGTTTTTCTTTATGAGTTCTGTTGCAGCAGAATTAAACGTAGCAGCCTAACAGCCCTGAATGAACAACAGAGCCCACAGCTTAGCACTTGAGCTCCTATAAAGCACAGACTGTCTCCTCAAGCAGCTCCCTGACCCCTCTATATCCAGAAGACTGAGATTTGGCAGGCATCATTCTGGGACAAAGATAGCAGAAAAAGAAACTGGTAGTATCCCTCACTGTTTTGCAGCTGCTATAGGTGCACCCCAGACAAACAGGGCCTGGAGTGGTCCTCAGCAGTCGTACAGTTAGGGGCTAGACTGGTAGAAGGAAAACCAAGTAACAGAAATACTTCATCATCAACAATCTGGGCGTCCACTCAGAGACCCAATCAAAAAGTCAGCAACTACACAAATGACAGGTGGTTAAATCCACAAAGATGGAAAGAAACCAGCGCAAAAACGAGGAAAACACCCAAAACCAGAACACCTCATCTCCTAGAAAGGACCAAAACTCCTCACCAGCAAGGGAACAAAGCTGGACAGAGAATGACTGTGATGAAATGACAGAATTAGGCTTCAGAAGGTGGATAATGAGAAACTTTTGTGAGCTAAAAGAACATGTTTCAAATCAATGCAAAGAAACTAAGAACCTTGAAAAAAGATTCGAGGAAATGATAACAAGAATGGATAACTTAGAGAGGATTATGAATGAATTAAAGGAGATGAAAAACACAATACGAGAACTTCGCAAAGCATGCACAAGTTTCAATAGCTGAATTGACCAAGCAGAAGAAAGAATTTCAGAAGTCGAAGATCAACTCAATGAAATAAAACGAGAAACCAAGATCAGAAAAAAAAGCGCAAAAAGGAATGAACAAAGTCTCCAAGAAATGTGGGACTATGTGAAGAGACCTAACCTACGTTTGATAGGGGTACCAGAAGGGGACGAAGAGAATGAATCCAAGTTGTAAAATATTCTTCAGGACATTATCCAGGAAAATTTCCCCCACCTAGCAAGACAGGCCAACATTCAATTGCAGGAAATACGGAGAACACCACAAAGATATTCCGCAAGAAGAGCAACCCCAAGGCACATAATCGTAACATTCAACAAGGTTGAAATAAAGGAGAAAATACTAAGGGCAACCAGAGAGAAAGGTCGGGTCACCCACAAAGGGAAGCCCATCAGACTCACAGCAGATCTCTCGGCAGAAACTCTGCAAGCCAGAAGAGAGTGGGGGCCAATATTCAACATCCTCAAAGAAAAGAATTTTCAACCCAGAATTTCATATCCAGCCAAACTGAGCTTCAGAAGTGAAGGAAAAATAACATCCTTTGTGAACAAGCAAGTACTCAGAGATTTTGTCACCACCAGGCCTGCTTTACAAGAGCTCCTGAAAGAGGCACTACACATAGAAAGGATCAACCAGTACCAGCCATTCCAAAATCATACTAAATGCTAAAGAGCATCAACATAATGAAGAATCTACAACAACTAATGGGCAAAACAGCCAGCTAGCATCAAAAAGGCAGTATCAAATTCACACATAACAATATTAACCCTAAATGTAAATGGACTAAATGCACCAATCAAAAGACACAGACTGGCAAATTGGATAAAAAACCAAAACCCCTCGGTTTGCTTTATCCAGGAAACCCATCTCACATGCAAGGATACACAAAGGCTCAATATAAAGGGATGGAGGAAGATTTACCAAGCAAATGGAGAGCAAAAAAAAAGCAGGAGTTGCAATTCTCGTTTCTGATAAAATAGACTTTAAAGCAACAAAGATTAAAAGAGACAAAAAAGGCCATTACATAATGGTAAAAGGATCGATAAAACAAGAAGAGCTAACGATCCTAAACATATATGGACCCAATACAGGAGCACCCAGATACATACGGCAAGTTCTTAATGACCTACAAAGAGATTTAGACTCCCACACAATAATATTGGGAGACTTTAACACTCCACTGTCAACATTAGACAGATCAACCAGACAGAAAATCAACAAGGATATCCAGGGCTTGAACTCAGACCTGGAGCAAGCAAACCTGATAGACATTTACAGAACTCTCCACCCCAAATCCACAGAATATACATTCTTCTCAGCACCACATCACACCTACTCTAAAATTGACCACATAATTGGAAGTAAATCACTCCTCAGCAAATGCAAAACAACTGAAATCATAACAAACAGCCTCTCAGACCATAATGCAATCAAGTTAGAACTCAGAATTCAGAAACCAACCCAGAACCGCAGAGCTTCATGGAAACGGAACAACTGGCTCTTGAATGTTTACTGGATAAACAATGAAATGAAGGCAGAAATAAAGAAGTTCTTTGAAACCAACGAGAAGAAAGACACAACATGCCAGAATCTCTGGGACACATTTAAAGCAGTCTCTAGAGGAAAATATATAGCAATAAGTGCCCATATGAGGAGAATGGAGAGATCCAAAATTCAAACCCTATCATCAAAATTGAAAGAGCTAGAGAAGGAAGATCAAAAAAACTCAAAACCCAGCAGAAGACAAGAAATAACTAAGATCAGAGCTGAGCTGAAGGAGATTGAGACACAAAAAACCCTTCAAAAAATCAAATCCAAGAGCTGGTTTTTTGAAAAGATCAACAAAATAGACAGACCACTAGCCAGATGGATTAAAAAGAAAAGAGAGAACAACCAAATAGACGCAATAAAAAGTGATAAAGGGGAAATCACCACAGATTCCACAGAAATTCAAACCATAATCAGAGAATATTACAAACAACTCTATGCACATAAACTAGTAAACCTGGAAGAAATGGATAAATTCCTGGACTCCTGTGTCCTCCCAAGCCTAAACCAGGAGGAAGCTGAAACTATGAATAGACCAATAACAAGGTCAGAAGTCAAGGCAGCAATTAAGAGCCTACCACACAAAAAAAGCCCAGGTCCAGATGGGTTCACAGCCGAATTCTACCAGACACACAAAGAGGAGCTGGTACCATTTCTTCTGAAACTATTCCAAATAATCCAAAAAGAGGGAATCCTTCCCAAATCATTTTATGAGAGCAATATCATCCTGATACCAAAACCTGGTAGAGACCCAAAAAGAAAAGAAAGCTTCAGGCCAATATCCATGATGAACATAGACGCAAAAATCTTCAATAAAATATTGGCAAGATGATTGCAACAGCAAATCAAAAAACTTATCCATCATGATCAAGTAGGATTCATCCCGGGGATGCAAGGCTGGTTCAACATACGCAAGTCTATGAACGTAATTCACCACTTAAATAGAACCAAAAACAAAAACCACATGATTATCTCAATTGACACAGAGAAGGCGTTCAACAAAATTCAGCAGCCCTTTATGCTAAAAAGCCTCAATAAACTCGGTATCAATGGAACGTATCTCAAAGCAATAAAAGCTATTTATGACAAACCAACAGCCAATATCATACTGAATGGGCAAAAACTGGAAGCATTCCCTATGAAATCCGGCACTAGACAAGGATGCCCTCTTTCACCACTCTTATTCAATATAGTACTGAAAGTTCTAGCCAGAGCAATCAGGCAAGAAAAAGAAATAAAGGGTATTCAAATAGGAAAGGTGGAAGCCAAATTGTCTCTATTTATAGAGGACATGATAGTATATCTAGAAGATCCCATCACCTCAGCCCAAAAACTCCTGAAACTGATAAGCAACTTCAGCAAAGTCTCAGGATATAAAATCAATGTGCAAAAATCACAAGCATTCGTCTACACCAATAACAGACTTAAAGAAAGCCAAATCAAGAACGAACTGCCATTCACAATTGCTACAAAGACAATAAAATACCAGGAATACAACTCACAAGGAATGTAAGGGACCTCGTCAAGGAGAACTATAAACCACTGCTCAACGAAATCAGAGGACACAAACAGATGGAGAAATATTCCATGTTCATGGTTAGGAAGAATTAGTATCGTGAAAATGGCTATACTGCCCAAAGTAATTTACAGAATCAACGCTATCCCCATCAAGCTACCATTGACTTTCTTCACAGAACTGGAAAAAACCACCATGAACTTCATATGGAACCAAAAGAGAGCCTGCATAGCCAAGTCAATTCTAAGCAAAAAGAACACAGCGGGGGGCATCACACTACCAGATTTCAAACTATACTACAAGGCTACAGTAATCAAAACAGCATGGTACTGGTACCAAAACAGAGACATAGACCAATGGAACAAAACAGAGGCACCGGAGGCAACACAACATATCTACAACCATATAATATTTGATAAACATGACAAAAACAAGCAATGGGAAAGGATTCCCTATTTAACAAATGGTGTTGGGAAAACTGGCTAGCCATGTGCAGAAAGCAGAAACTGGACCCCTTCCTGACACCTTACACTAAAATTAACTCCAGATGGATTAAAGAATTAAACATAAGACCTCGCACCATAAAAACCCTAGAAGGAAATCTAGGCAAAACCATCCAGGACATAGGAGTAGGCAAGGACTTCATGACCAAAACACCAAAGCATTGGCAACAAAAGCCAAAATAGACAAATGGGACCCAAGGAAACTCCACAGCTTCTGCACGGCAAAAGAAACAGTCACTAGAGTGAATCGGCAAAAAACAGAATGGGAAAAAATTTTTGCAGTTTACCCATCTGACAAAGGGCTGATATCCAGAATTTACAAAAACTCAAACAGATTTACAGGAAAAAAACAAACAAGCCCATTCAAAAATGGCAAAGGATATGAACAGGCACTTTACAAAAGAAGACATATATGAGGCCAACAATCATATGAAAAAATGCTCATCATCACTGGTCATCAGAGAGCTGCAAATCAAAACCACATTGAGATACCATCTCACGCCAGTTAGAATGGCGATCATTAAAAAATCTGGAGACAACAGATGCTGGAAAGGATGTGGAGAAATAGAAACACTTTTACACTGTTGGTGGGAGTGTAAATTAGTTCAACCATTGTGGAAGACAGTGTGGCAATTTCTCAAGGCCTTAGAAATAGAAATTCTATTTGACCCAGCAATCCCATTACTGGGTATATATCCAAAGGACTATAAATCGTTCTACTATAAGGACACATGCACACGAATGTTCATTGCAGCAATGTTTACAATAGCAAAGACCTGGAATCAACCCAAATGCCCATTGACGATAGACTGGATTGGGAAAATGTGGCACATATACACCATGGAATATTATGCAGCAATCAGAAATGATGAGTTTGTGTCGTTTGTAGGGACATGGATGAATCTGGAGAACATCATTCTCAGCAAACTGACACAAGAACAGAAAATGAAATACCGCATATTCTCACTCATAGGCAGGTGATGAAAAATGAGAACACATGGACACAGGGAGGGGAGTACTAAACACTGGGGTCTATTGGGGGGAAAAGGGGAGGGCCAGTGGGAGGGGGAGCTGGGGAGGGATAGCCTGGGGAGAAATGCCAAATGTGGGTGAAGGGGAGAAAGGAAGCAAAACACACTGCCCTGTGTGTACCTATGCAACTGTATTGCATGCTCTGCACATGTACCCCAAAACTTAAAATGCAGTAAAAAATTAAAAAAAAAAAAAAAAGAAGTCTGCTGTGAAAGTTCAGAAAACCAAATGGCTAATTCAGACTGGGTACAGCTGAAAAGATGTTCATGGAAAATGAGTCTCACCTTGCGGCTGTAAAAAAGATGTGCAAGCTATTATTCTGCCATAATGAGCGTTTTATTGATAGTAGATTTTAACCCCCTTTGCTCAATTACCTTTTATTGTATTTCCTCCAAACCCTCCATTCCTAGGTGGGCATCTATTCAGTTATCTGCTCCAAAATCAAGTCATTAAACATATCCAGTAGTAAACAGAAAATACACTGAAAGTAGCTTATCTTACAAGGAGTACATATTCAGCTGGTAAAAATGAGTTAATGGGTTTTCTTTTTATGTCTTTATTTTTTTTTAATTTTTTATTGGATTATAGGTTTTGGGGTACATGAGCAGAGCATGCAAGACAGTTGCGTAGGTACACAGATGGCAGTGTGCTTTCTTTTCTTCTCCCCTTCATCCACATTTGGCATTTCTCCCCAGGCTATCCCTCCCCACCTCCCCCTCCCACTGGCCCTCCCCTTTTCCCCCAATAGACCCCAGTGTTTAGTACTCCCCTTTCTGTGTCCATGTGTTCTCATTTTTCATCACCCACCTATGAGTGAGAATATGCGATGTTTCATTTTCTGTTCTTGTGTCAGTTTGCTGAGGATGATGTTCTCCAGATTCATCCATGTCCCTACAAACGACACAAACTCATCATTTCTGATTGCTGCATAATATTCCATGGTGTATATGTGCCACATTTTTCCAATCCAGTCTATTATCAATGGGCATTTGGGTTGATTCCAGGTCTTTGCTATTGTAAACAGTGCTGCAATGAACATTCGTGTACATGTGTCCTTATAGTAGAACGATTTATAGTCTTTTGGATATATACCCAGTAATGGGATTGCTGGGTCAAATGGAATTTCTATTTCTAAGGCCTTGAGGAATCGCCACACCGTCTTCCACAATGGTTGAACTAATTTACACTCCCACCAACAGTGTAAAAGTGTTCCTTTTTCTCCACATCCTCTCCAGCATCTGTTGTCTCCAGATTTTTTAATGATCGCCATTCTAACTGGTGTGAGATGGTATCTCAATGTGGTTTTGATTTGCATCTCTCTGATGATCAGTGACGATGAGCATTTTTTCATATGATTGTTGGCCACATATATGTCTTCTTTCGTAAAGTGTCTGTTTATATCCTTTGCCCACTTTTGAATGGGCTTGTTTGTTTTTTTCCTGTAAATCTGTTTGAGTTCTTTGTAAATTCTGGATATCAGCCCTTTGTCAGATGGGTAGACTGCAAAAATTTTTTCCCATTCTGTTGGTTGGCGATCCACTCTAGTGACTGTTTCTTTTGCCGTGCAGAAGCTGTGGAGTTTCATTAGGTCCCATTTGTCTATTTTGGCTTTTGTTGCCAATGCTTTTGGTGTTTTGTTCATGAAGTCCTTGCCTACTCCTATGTCCTGGATAGTTTTGCCTAGATTTTCTTCTAGGGTTTTTATGGTGCCAGGTCTTATGTTTAAGTCTTTAATCCATCTGGAGTTAATTTTAGTGTAAGGTGTCAGGAAGGGGTCCAGTTTCTGCTTTCTGCACATGGCTAGCCAGTTTTCCCAACACCATTTGTTAAACATGGAATCCTTTCCCCATTGCTTGTTTTTGTCAGGTTTATCAAAGATTGTATAGTTGTATGTATGTTGTGTTGCCTCCGGTGCCTCTGTTTTGTTCCATTGGTCTATATCTCTGTTTTGGTACCAGTACCATGCTGTTTTGATTACTGTAGCCTTGTAGTATAGTTTGAAATCTGGTAGTGTGATGCCCCCGCTGTGTTCTTTTTGCTTAGAATTGACTTGGCTATGCGGGCTCTCTTTTGGTTCCATATGAAGTTCATGGTGGTTTTCTCCAGCTCTGTGAAGAAAGTCGATGGTAGCTTGATGGGGATAGCGTTGATTCTGTAAATTACTTTGGGAAGTATAGCCATTTTCACGATATTAATTCTTCCTAACCATGAACATGGAATGTTTCTCCATCTGTTTGTGTCCTCTCTGATTTCGTTGAGCAGTGGTTTGTAGTTCTCCTTGAAGAGGTCCCTTACGTTCCTTGTGAGTTGTATTCCAAGGTATTTTATTCTTTTTGTAGCAATTGCGAATGGCAGTTCGCTCTTGATTTGGCTTTCTTTAAGTCTGTTATTGGTGTAGACGAATGCTTGTGATTTTTGCACATTGATTTTATATCCTGAGACTTTGCTGAAGTTGTTTATCAGTTTCAGGAGTTTTTGGGCTGAGGCGATGGGGTCTTCTAGGTATACTATCATGTCGTCTGCAAATAGAGACAATTTGGCTTCCACCTTTCCTATTTGAATACCCTTTATTTCTTTTTCTTGCCTGATTGCTCTGGCTAGAACTTCCAGTACTATATTGAATAGGAGTGGTGACAGAGGGCATCCTTGTCTAGTGCCAGATTTCAAAGGGAATGCTTCCAGTTTTTGCCCATTCAATATGATATTGGCTGTTGGTTTGTCATAAATAGCTTTTATTACTTTGAGATACGTTCCATCGATACCGAGTTTATTGAGGGTTTTTAGCATAAAGGGCTGTTGAATTTTGTCAAATGCCTTCTCTGCGTCAATGGAGATAATCATGTGGTTTTTGTTTTTGGTTCTGTTTCTGTGGTGAATTACATTGATAGACTTGCGTATGTTGAACCAGCCTTGCATTCCTGGGATGAATCCTACTTGATCATGATGAATAAGTTTTTTGATTTGCTCTTGAAATCGGCTTGCCAATATTTTATTGAACATTTTTGCATCTATGTTCATCATGGATATTGGCCTGAAATTTTCTTTTCTCGTTGGGTCTCTGCCGGGTTTTGGTATCAGGATGATGTTGGTCTCATAAAATAATTTGGGAAGGATTCCCTCTTTTTGGATTGTTTGAAATAGTTTTAGAAGAAATGGTGCCAGCTCTTCCTTGTGTGTCTGGTAGAATTCGGCTGTGAACCCGTCTGGACATGGGCTTTTTTTTTGTGGTAGGCTCTTAATTGCTGCCTCAACTTCAGACCTTGTTATTGGTCTATTCATAGTTTCAGCTTCCTCCTGGTTTAGGCTTGGGAGGACACAGGAATCCAGGAAATTGTCCATTTCTTCCAGGTTTACTAGTTTATGCACATAGAGTTGTTTGTAATATTCTCTGATGATGGTTTGAATTTTTGTGGAATCTGTGGTGATTTCCCCTTTATCATTTTTTATTGCATCTATTTGGTTGTTCTCTCTTTTCTTTTTAATCCATCTGGCTAGTGGTCTGTCTATTTTGTTGATCTTTTCAAAAAACCAGCTCTTGGATTTATTGATTTTTTGAAGGGTTTTTCGTGTCTCAATCTCCTTCAACTCAGCTCTGATCTTAGTTATTTCTTGTCTTCTGCTGGGTTTTGAGTTTTTTTGATCTTGCTCCTCTAGCTCTTTCAATTTTGATGATAGGGTGTCAATTTTGGATCTCTCCATTCTCCTCATATGGGCACTTATTGCTATATACTTTCCTCTAGAGACTGCTTTAAATGTGTCCCAGAGGTTCTGGCACATTGTGTCTTCGTTCTCATTGGTTTCGAAGAACTTCTTTATTTCTGCCTTCATTTCATTGTTTGCCCAGTCAACATTCAAGAGCCAGTTGTTCAGTTTCCATGAAGCTGTGCGGTTCTGGGTCTGTTTCTGAATTCTGAGTTCTAACTTGATTGCACTATGGTCTGAGAGGCTGTTTGTTATGATTTCAGTTGTTTTGCATTTGTTGAGCAGTGCTTTACTTCCAATTATGTGGTCAATTTTAGAGTAGGTGTGATGTGGTGCTGAGAAGAATGTGTATTCTGTGGATTTGGGGTGGAGAGTTCTGTAAATGTCTATCAGGTTTGCTTGCTCCAGGTCTGAGTTCAAGCCCTGGATATCCTTGTGGATTTTTTGTCTGGTTGATCTGTCTAGTATTGACAGTGGAGTGTTAAAGTCTCCCACTATTATTGTGTGGGAGTCTAAGTCCTCTTGTAAGTCCTTAAGAACTTGCCTTATGTATCTGGGTGCTCCTGCATTGGGTCCATATATGTTTAGGATCGTTAGCTCTTCTTGTTGTATCGATTCTTTTACCATTATGTAATGGCCTTCTTTGTCTCTTTTGATCTTTGTTGCTTTAAAGTCTATTTTATCGGAGATGAGAATTGCAACTCCTGCTTTTTTTTGCTCTCCATTTGCTTGGTAAATCTTCCTCCATCCCTTTATTTTGAGCCTTTGTGTATCCTTGCATGTGAGATGGGTTTCCTGGATACAGCACACTGATGGGTTTTGGATTTTTATCCAATTTGCCAGTCTGTGTCTTTTGATTGGTGCATTTAGTCCATTTACATTTAGGGTTAATATTGTTATGTGTGAATTTGATACTGCCATTTTGATGCTAAGTGGCTGTTTTGCCTGTTAGTTGTTGTAGATTCTTCATTATGTTGAAGCTCTTTAGCATTCAGTGTGATTTTGGAATGGCTGGTACTGGTTGATTTTTTCTATGTGTAGTGCCTCTTTTAGGAGCTCTTGTAAAGCAGGCATGGTGGTGTCAAAATCTCTGAGTACTTGCTTGTTCGCAAAGGATTTTATTTTTCCTTCACTTCTGAAGCTCAGTTTGGCTGGATATGAAATTCTGGGTTGAAAGTTCTTTTCTTTAAGAATGTTGAATATTGGCCCCCACTCTCTTCTGGCTTGTAGTGTTTCTGCTGAGAGATCTGCTGTGAGTCTGATGGGCTTCCCTTTGTGGGTGACCCTACCTTTCTCTCTGGCTGCCCTTAGTATTCTCTCCTTTATTTCAACCCTATTGAATCTGACGATTATGTGCCTTGTGGTTGCTGTTCTTGCGGAATATCTTTGTGGTGTTCTCCGAATTTCCTGCAAGTGAGTGTTGGCCTGTCTTGCTAGGTGGGGGAAATTTTCCTGGATGATGTCCTGAAGAGTATTTTCCAACTTGGATTCATTCTCTTCGTCCCCTTCTGGTACACCTATCAAACGTAGGTTAGGTCTTTTCACATAGTCCCACGTTTCTTGGAGACTTTGTTCGTTCCTTTTTGCGTTTTTTTCTCTAATCTTGGTTTCTCGTTTTATTTCATTGAGTTGGTCTTCGACTTCAGATATTCTTTCTTCTGCTTGGTCAATTTGGCTATTGAAACTTGTGCATCCTTCGCGAAGTTCTCGTATTGTGTTTTTCAGCTCCTTTAATTCATTCATATTCCTCTCTAAGTTATCCATTCTTGTTATCATTACTCAAATCTTTTTTCAAATCTTTTCTCAAGGTTCTTAGTTTCTTTGCATTGATTTAATACATGATCTTTTAGCTCACCAAAGTTTCTCATTATCCATCTTCTGAAGTCTAATTCCGTCATTTCGTCACAGTCATTCTCCGTCCAGCTTTGTTCCCTTGCTGGTGAGGAGTTTTGGTCCTTTCTAGGAGGCGAGGTGTTCTGGTTTCGGGTGTTTTCCTCCTTTTTGCGCTGGTTTCTTTCCATCTTTGTGGATTTGTCTGCTGGTCGTCTGCGTAGTTGCTGACTTTTCGATTGGGTCTCTGAGTGGACACCCTCTCCGCCGACACAACGAGAACTCCAATCCTGGGTTGTTCTCACAGCGCCATCTTGAGTCCTCCACCGGTTCTTTTCTCTAACAAGGTTTTCTGTTAATATAACTCAACTCTACTACCTTGTGGCCTCTGTATCTTCCATTGTAAATTGTAATTACCTTTATAGGACAGGACTAAAAATTCTCTTTTTTAAGACAGAATCTTGCTCTGTTCCCGAGACTGGAGTGCAGTGGCATGATCTCGGCTCACTACAACTTCTGCCTCTCAGGTTGAAGTCCTTTTTTTTTTTTTTTTTTTTTTTTGAGATGCAGTTTCACTTTTGTTGCCCAGGCTAAAGTGCAACAGTTTAATCTTGGCTCATAGCAACCTCCACCTCCTGTGATCGAGGGATTCTCCTGCTTTAGCCTCATGAGTAGCTGTGATTACAGGCGACTGCCACCACGCCCAGCTGATTTTTTTTTTGTGTGTGTGTGTGTATTTTTAGTAGAGAAGGGGTTTAATCACGATGGGCAGGCTGGTGTCAAACTCCTGACCTCAGGTGATCAACTGCCTTGGCCTCCCAAAGTGCTGGGATGACAGGCGTGAGCCATCGTGCCCAGGCATGATTTCTTAAAATTTAAGATGGAGTTTTCTCCAGCTGCAGTAATTAACATGTTTGAAAACTAGAATGAATAAATAATCATAGCAAGTTCAACTTCAATTATCATTACAAATGTTTGTATTTATTTTTGCAAAACAATTGACATCTAATTAGCATGTTAAAAGTACTTGTTTTTAGATATTAATAGGATATCTCCTAAAAATCTTATAGTTATTTATTAAGGATATACCAGACATAGGCATAACCATAACTAACTCATAGCACTACATGATTTACTTCTCAAGTAATTGTTAGAATTATGACCATAGATTTACCTGTTTATTCATTCAATGATATGATACAGCAGAAGCCAATTGTTTCCTAAAATACACTAAGATTACTACAGCTAAATGATATGTATCCCCTCTATATTACTCCAGAATGCTAAAAGTTATAGATATCAGAGAATATATATATATATATATATATATATATATAACCTCTTAAACAAAACTATCCTTGCTTATAGAGCTTCTTCTAACTTTTAGTGCTCTTATAATGCTTTGATCGTGTTTTATTAGTTCTTATTACATTGATGATAATATTTGTTTACAAGTTAGACATTCCCATGGATTCATGAACTTCCAAAAAATGATATTGAAGTCTTTATTTCAGTTTATATTCCCAGTTCACGACATAATTGTTTAGAAAGTAACAGACATCCACAAAGTCTATGAAAAAGGATGGACTATCTACTGGTGTGTGATCTGTTGTTAAACTGTGCACTTTAAGTCTTTTTAAAGAGAGTTAACTCATGGAAAATTTTGGGCTTTGACATTAGACAGACTCAAAATGAGAAGCATGCCTCAGCCCTGCTCTGCTTAACATGAGCTAATCATGTAACCTCTGAACCTCAGATACCTCATCTGTAAAGGAGGAATTATATGCCATACCTCACAGAGTGATAGTAAGTATTTCGTGAGATAAATATAAATTTTGCCTGCTATGAGCATTAAAAGACCTCTTTTCTCCAACTCATACATCAACTGTAAAAGGTTTTCCTTTCAGCTTCAGCCCAGTTTGTGGCATAAAATAAACCCTTGGAATGTATAGTTTTTCTTCATGTTTTTTAAACGTAGAGATATGGAAATGTAATTAACTTCAAAAATGAAATTGCATTTGCAGAAAATTCACGTTGATCTCAATAACTCATTCCATGGCACGACCCTTGTTCTGCCTGTGATAGAAGGAAATGGAAAGGTATAGCCATTGTTAGCTTCACCTGGAAGTTTCCAATTGAGTGGCTCTGGAGAGCAGTCTCACTGACGCAATGAATGTTGCTTGGCCCAGTGTGCATGTGGCTTTGAGATGTCCCTTGGATTTCAGTATATCTGTCCTGCTCCCTCTGTCCCATAAAAAAGTGTATGAAGTGTTTTCCCTAACTCAAAACCTTTCATGTTTGGAAGGCAGTAAAATAGTCTGAAAAGCAGTATTTTTCTTTAATCTAAAGGAAGAGAGTGGAGCAGAGCCAGCTCTTAAAACGAAATAAAAATGCAAGCCAAGTGCAAATGCTAATATTTCAATTGCTGTCCTGGGTACAGAAACTCAGAAGTGTAACAAAGAAATCCGAATTCATATCTAAATGAGTCCTTACTTCAATATAGCTTAGAATAGACACTGCCTTTGATAGCATTTCGAGAGAGGTCAGTCTACCTAGTTAGGTCATCTCTTGTGACTGGGACCTCAGTTTCTCATTTTCCAGTGCCTCTATCATTGATTCGTTTGTTTGTTTGTGCTCTGTTTGTGTGTTCAGCAGCAGCTTATAAAATGTCTACTGATACCGCATTTCAGGTATCCCGGCCCTTTATAATTCCCTCCTTTAGAGTCTAGGCTGGAACTAATAATTTGCTTCTAAAGAACAAAAATTAGCAAAAGGAATGGGATATGACTTATGAGATTAGGCTATAAAAAGAGTCTTGTTTCTGTCTTGTTCAGCATCTCTTGCTTTCCCATTTGTTCGTTTTGGGGGAAGGCAGCTGCCATTTTGTGAGCTCTTCTATGGACAGGCCCACATGGTTAGGAAACGGAGGATGCATCCAGCCAGCAACCAGAGAGAAACGTCAGTCATCTGTTCAGTCACCCCAAAGAAACTAAATCTGAGCAACAGAAAATACTTTGAAATAAAAAAAAAATAAAATCAATCATACCAAAACACATCAGATTTTCTGGGATGTAACAAAACAGTGATCAGAGAAAAACCCCTTAATATTGAATTCTTGTTTTGTAAAAAGGAAAGATTTCTACTCAATAATCTAGGCTTCCAACTTAAAAAAAATAAAGAAAGAAATAAGAGACCAAAAAAAAAAAAAAAGAATGTGAGAAGAAAACAAGTAAAAACTAATAGCAGAAATCAATGAAATAGAAACAGAAATGAACATAGGAAAAAATCACTAAAACCAAAAGCTGATTCTTTGAAAAACTAAACTGATAAGCATCTAGCAAGACCGACAAAAAAGAATAAACAAATCATCAATATTAGTAATGAAAGGAAGTTTATCACTACAGACCACATAGACACTATAAAAATTTAAGAGAATATTACAAACAACTCTACACTCACGAATTTAACAATTTCCAGGAAATGAATGGTTCCTGAGAAGCCATAAATTTAAAAAAACTCACTAAGAATAAAAGAAAATTTCATAGTCCTATAATTACTAAGTAAGTTGAATTAATATTTAAGAAGTCAGTTTCGTTTTCAGAAGTAATCAGAACTGTTTCCTGTGTGTACTGCCCTATTGCCGTCTGGGAACTTCAGAGTGGTCTATCCTGCCGGTCATTGCTTCAAGCATAATGAATACTGCTTATGGTCAAATTCATGCAGGAATGGCTCATGGGTGATCCCAGAAGTTCAGAAACAAACCTATGATGTCCCTTTTTTTGAATTCCTCTCTCTTCATTTCTCTCATACTTTATGGCTCCCTGAGATTCCTTTTGGGAATTTTCATCCAGAAATCTGGGGCTTTATTTACACTGTTCTGCCATCCATTGCCTATAAATGCACCTGCATCTGGGGCCAAGTGGTAGAAGAAAAGAGAAAGAAAAAATAATCAGGAAGTTAATTTTATCCTTTGAGACTCATGGTTTTCCCTCCAGTGTTCAGTGCCTATGGGATATCCTGGGCTGAGGAACAACAGAATGAAGAAAAGAAAAATAATAGAAAATAGGAGGTTTTTCCTACTACCTAGGAATGTTAAGGGACCTCTTTCCATCTCCTGTATGAACTATAAGCTTATCTTTCAGCCCTCTCTGCTTGGGCTACAACCCAATTTCTGTTTTGGCCTTGCCTTAAGTGTAGGCTGGGAAACACTAAAAGGGGAGAAAAAAGATAATTTCAATGGTACTTAAATTCTTGTTTTCTTCCTCAGTGTGGCTGTTGCTTTCTATTTAGAGTCCTCAAACACCTGCTACATTTATTCTGTTCAGGTTTTACAACACATTCAGTGAGGAAAGAAAAACATTTTTTTCTCTAAAATTTAAATATCTCTCAAAATTCAAGTATTTCCTAATATTTTTGTAGGTTTTATTTTGTGTAAAAATAAAGAAATACCTACTATACTACCACTCAGAAAACACTTTTAGCTATTTAAGTGTGTACATTTGAAAAAAATGAATGTATGTTTTACCTCTAGGGGAAATGTATTCTAAAAATGCATGATTTGCACTATTGTGGAACGTCTTAAGAGTAGTGTAAATATTCTCACAATGTAAAAGTGCATTGTGCTGTCTGACAAATACAATGATAGGTTTTGCTGGCCTATGTATTTGGAAGATCTCACTAGAACATTTGGAACTAAAAACGGAAAAAAATGTGCCACAAAACTTTTGACGAATGTTTGTTATTTTGAGATTTATGATCTAGGATTTTTGACTCATAAGAGGTCTAGCTCACCCACTGAACTGCAGTTACTGTCAGTTTGAGGCACCAAGCTTTAACTCAACAACAATATTCACCAGATGCTCGGGGTATAAAAAAGAAAAGTCATCAAAATCAATATGAGCCTATTTTTACAGAAAACTGTACTTCATAAATAGCACTCCCTTCATCTTACAAGTTCAGAGCACAGAAGTTTCTTCTTTTTGGAGTTTATCAAAATTTTTTCTTGCTTTCCCTTTCTATCTCACTTTCTTTCTCCCCTATCTCTTTTTCTTTCCATTCCTCAAATTTGAAATTCAGTTTCTTAAAAGTTTATGCAAATTGATACAATTATTTAAGAACCATGGACCAAAAATCATGATGTGAAATCTCAATATATCAAGAAATAAGATATGTTTCTAATATATTTCATCCAAGGAAAGAATTAAATTTGAGAAAGAGTTCAGGGTAAAGTAGAGTGTAGAGAATGAAGTGATCAGCTTTCACTTGTAAAGTCAGAGAAATTGCCTTTGCCAAATCTAGTAAGTTTCAGATATCCTATCACTTGCAATCTTTGGGTTTCCATTTATACATAAATCTTCATGGAGAAAGTAATCTGACCTGGATCCTGGGGGAATTGTAGGAGACATCTACATTTGGGGCATTGGCTGGAGTGAAAACAGTATGTGCAAAGGCAATAAAGCACTTTTCAGAAAGTACCATATATTATACACACACTATATATATATACATATATATATGTATATATGTATGTGCATATATATGCATATATAAACATGTTAGTTCAAATACTAGCAATGATGAGCAGTAGTGGAATGCAAGATAGATACCTAATTTAACCAAAAGGGACTCATTTTAGAATTTTGCTACAAAAGGCAGCGACAGTTGCCTAGAAAGAGAAAATGACCCCAAATGAATAAGATCATCAGTTGAATTAAAAAAAATTATTTAAATTTAAATTTTAAATTTTCTGTAATATAGTTTATTTAATATTTTGTTTCACATATTATTTCTATTTTACAATATACAACATAACTTTAGATGTATAGATTATAATGATTAAAGTTTTTCTGCATTTATGCTCACCTTGAGGAATTTTTAGGTGGATTTTTATATAAAAATATCAGAAAAGCTGTATGGAGCAAGTGGCTTTAACCCACTGAGTTTCTGTTACTGTGTTCTCCAGTAGAGATAATAATATCTACCCATCTGGACACTGGAAGTGATGTCAGTGTTGTTTAGTTGGGATTGGAGCTTATTTATTTCTGGGATTTGCTTACAAGAGATCAGAGCAAGAAATGGAAACAAAAACTACAAGATTCATAGTCTTAAAGAGATTCAAGATTGATCCATAGAAACAACATGAGGACCACGTCCAAAGGGAAAAAGTACAAACAATAAATGAAATCAGGACTAGCTGTTTAGTTAAATGAAGTAGGAACAAGGGCTAAAATTAGAAAGGTATTGCCCTGGAAATTGCTGTTGACTTTTGATTGTATTCTTAGGGTATCAAAATGTAAGACTTGTCTATTATATGTATCAGGAGACCAGTGAAGACACACATGTTTTAGGTTGACTTAGAAGTATAGATAATAAGAACAAAGCATTAATTATTTATAAGCACTTGGAAATAGATTAAAATTATCTTTTGTTTTGATGGTGAATTTACTATTTACCTAGAGAATTTAAAACAATATATTAGAATTAATACAGTATTTAGTAAGGTTAATGCAGAAAAGATACATTTAAGCAATAGTCTTCCAGTGTTTCAACAACCTACTTCTAGAAATCATAACTGATTCTTTAATGTATCAGGGAATTACTAGTCATTAACCTGTGTTTGGCCCTCTTGTTGGTGGATATGTATAAATAAATATATAAAAGGAACAAAACCCTTGACCTTATTGAGTGCAATTCTAGATGGGATAAGTAAAATATATTCAGTAAACTCAAGAGATAAATACAATTGTATGGTGTGCGGGGGAGGTGCCACTGGGGTTGTGTACTTTGTCAGGCTTCTGGGAGCTGGGAACAGGCAGAAACCTCTCTCCCCAGGTTGTCAGGGAGCCCCACCCTCCCAGGCACAGCTGCAGTTGCCCAGCCACGGCTACAGACCTGGGCATCTCTGTGCTCTTGGGGGGGCAGGAAGCCCCTATCCCCACAGGTTCAGAAGTGCCTGTTTCCACTCCATGGCCTCTCCCTGCTGCTGGCACCTGCTCTGATTTTGGAGCAAAGCTGAGGCCAGGCCCAGGTGCTATAGTGAGCTGACCGGGACTGTGGACACTCAGGGAAGTGCTGACATGCTAGTTCCCCAGTTGCCTTGGCCTCCTCCAGATTTTGGGCACTGAGGAGTGAAGGAGGGAGGCCAAGGGTAGACTGAGGGCAGCTCAGTGTGGGCCTGCAAGCGCCCCTCAGTGTGAACAGCCTGGGTGCTGTAGACGGCATATTGAAGATAGGCTCCTGGGCAGAAAGGAGTAAGGTCTCAGGTAAAATCCCACCTTCAAGCCAGGACTGAAGACTGGGACCAGCCTGCCAGCTCTAGGTGTAGTTCTTGGCCCAGAGTGAGAACTTATAGTACTTTTTCCAGGCCCACCCATGGCTATCCTTGAACCCATCAGCATGCATGTCCTTTGTTCTGAGCCCATAAAAACCCTGGACTCAGCCAGACTTGTACAGATGTAAGGACTACCAGTTGTGGAAAAGAGCTACCCATTGAAGTTCTCCTCTCTACTGAGAGCTGGACACTGCTGCGAGCTGCACAACTTGTTGGGACAACCTGCCTACAGAAGTGAGTTATCCATTTTGGCTCTCCTGAGATCTATGCTGTCACTCAATGAAGCTTCTCTCCACCTTGCTCACCATCCAGTTGTCTGCCTACCTCATTCTTCCTGGATGTAGGACAAGAACTCAAGAGCTGCTGAATGGCTGGACTGAAGGCGCTGTAACACAAACAGGGCTGAAATACACCTTCTGCTCACTATGTTGCCTGTGATGAGAAGGAGAGAAGAACTGCTACCCTTAAGGGAGCCCAGACCCAAGGTCTCCCTGAGCCAGGGTTGTGACACCTCTTTGGCGCTTTGCAGTTCCTGGCATCTCCAGGCTTCTGGGCATCACTGTATTCCCCTCTCCAGATGTGGGTGTCCACAGTGGAACCCATTTGTGGTACATGTGGTCCAGCTGTAGCCTTGCACAAAGCCCACACCTGTGCCAGTGCCTGGAGCTGCCTGCCCTGCTGCACAGTCAGCATGTCTGGCCATGGGCAGTGGCCAGACCCCCCATGCTCGCTCACTCACACACCCCTCTCTGTTCTGCACCTGGCTTGCCCTTGGTAGGTGTGGGGTCCAGGCTGGTAGAGTGAGCCAAGTGCAACCTGCCAGGCTAAGTGGGGAGAATGAGCCCAGCTCTGAGTATGAGCAATATTCAGGCAGAAGGCGCCACCAGCCACAGAGGTTTTAGCTGATGAAGTGACATCCCAAGGATCCTGTGACACTACAAATTGAAAAATGTATTTGAGTACAAAAATTAACCAAGGGAGCAGAAAATTGGGTGTGAAAGGGATACTGTTCTAAATCGAGAGAGTATATTCTCAAGTTACATAATCAAATTGATATGACTTTGGTATGGAAATGGACAAAATATTCAGGGAAAATAAAAAGCAGAATGTTTCTAGAACTAGATCCCAGTATGCCATAATTTAATGTGTAGTAGAGATGTTACTTTAATTCAGTGGAATGAGACATGTCCTGTTTATTAAATTGAGCTGGAACAACCTTTATTCATTTGGAAGTAAATAAATAAAAGTGGACCACTCTTTCATACTAAGCAGAAAAATAAAACTCATTTAGAAGAAAACCTAGATACAAACATAATGGTAATAAAAAATGATATCAAAATTCTCTGGTGAAAACATAGAAAGTAAATACATCTTTCATTCATAAAATGTATATTTATTGAATCCTATTAGGTGTAATTCTAGGTGCTTGAGGCATACAATTAAATGAAACATGAACCTCCATGTTGAATAAATAGGAGAAAATAAGTAGCAAGCAAAATAAATAATTATACAATCTATTTTGCCAGGAGATAACAAGGGCTGTGAAGTATAGCGTGAAACTGGGAAAGAGATTGTGAATGCTGGGGCCAGAGACGGTGGGTAAGAGTAGGCCAGATTATGATTCTTTGTAATACCATAAAGTAGGACTCATTGAAAATATACTATTTGGCCAGTGCATTGATTCACACGTGTAATCCCAGTGCTTTGAGATACTGAGGCAAGAGGATCACTCCAAGTCATGAGTTCAAGGCCAACCTGGGTAACACAGTGATACCCCCATCTCCACAAAAAAGGAAAACACATTAGCTGGGCATGGTGGCATGTTCTTGCCTTCCTAGCTACTCGGAAGGCTGAGTCTGGAGAACTGTTTGAGCCCAGGGGGTTGAGGCAGCAGTAGGCTATGGTTACACCACTTCCCTCCAGTCCTGCTGGCAAAATGAGGCCCTGTCTGAAAGAGAGAGAGAGAGAGAGAGAGAGAGAGAGAGAGAGAGAGAGAGAGAGAGAGAGAGAGAGAGAGAAGGAAAGAAAGAAAAAAAAAGAAAGAAAGAAAAAGAAAGAGAGAAAGAAAGAAAGAAAGAAAGAAAGAAAGAAAGAAAGAATATTGCATTTGAGCCAAGACTTGATAAAACTGACTAGTAATTGAGGAAGATGCCTTAGATCACAGAGCTCTAAGCAGAGTCAGGAGCTGGTGCAAAGGTTCTAAGGTGTGTGTGTGTACACAGGAGAGCAAAGTCAGTATATGGCTTCAAGAACTGAGAAATATTGAGAGGTAAAATGGAATAAGGTCATATAGAGCATTGTAGGCTGTTTTAAGAACTTCTTAAATAACCATTCTTTATATGTGAATACTCAAAGTTAAGACCCAGTTGACAATATAGAAGTTAGAAATCTTTTCTGAGTTATAATACTATAAAAACAAAACATGCAAATCATAGATTTGAAAAATTGTAATTGCCATACCTGAGATGCACTACATTTTTAATGTACACAAAACAGAAAAATGAGTTAAATGCATTGAAGGCAATTTGCAAAGAACAAATCTAACAATTCAACAGACATATGAGAGTTTATCTGCCTTTATGGTAGTGAAGTGAATGAAACTTAAAATAACAGTGGCTTTTGAAATACCTATGAGACTAGCATAAGTTAAGAAAATAACTAAAATTTGAATTGCTGGATAAAATGCAAGAATATACTTTGCTAATGGAAATATCAATTAGTCTATTTTTAAACCAACTTGTAAGTATCTAGTAACATTAGTGACATTTATTGAAAGTATGGTTTTAAGTGGCTCCTTTTATAACTTTGTAACCTTTTTATAAAAATCATTTTAACTATTGATTTAGAAATATTTGAACAAAAAATCTTGATGGCCTATACAACCCTGATTGTGTGCATGCAAAAGACTACAGATGTGCACATAAACTGACACAGTGTTTTTTGGACGGACTTGAAATTTGAAGAAAGATACTCAGTAATTCTGGCTTTGAAATCCCCACCGTTTCAATTATAAATTTGTAATTTTTGTTTTATATATTATTATGTACATATACTTATTTATATGTACATATATATTCCAAACAGGTATTTTATTTTGTGTAACAATTCAAGCTTACAAAAATAGGCTTAATAATCTTTGTTTTATGCCGATATTCTTATGGCCTAGTGTGGAAACTGAGGCCCCAAGAAATATACAAATTTATATAGTGAATAACAAAGCCAGATGTAACTAACATTCTCTCCCTCACCCACCCTCTCTCACTTTCTTTCTCTCTCTTAACCATGCCAGTGTTCTCTGGAAAAAAGGGCGTGAGAACCTTGAATTACATGTTTCCACATATAAAGCTTGATTGTCTTCTTTGAGTCCACTCAGGATTTTTGCTATTATTTTCCAGCATCTCCCAAACGTTTTGAAGTTTATGTTTGAAATCAAGTAGCATGCAAAAGTTCCCTGGACTGGTGACAAATTTGTTCTTTGATTATTGTGCCATATTCCCCATTATAGAAATGTCAGAAGGAAACATCTGTCCAGCAAATTGCCGTGGAATAGAATTGAAGAATTGCTGGGAAATTCATACCATTCCATGGACAAGTGACAAACTATTCTGAAGGCATTGATACCAAAGCATTAACAACAGAAAAGAGAAAATAAAGAGCATTTTGTCTTAAGAATGAAAAAGAAAAGACAAATATAAATGTCAACCAAGGACCATAGATATTCTAAATTGTATTCCAAGTGGAAAACAGCAAGTCTTCCAACTTTGTGAAACACTTTCTTTAGGCAATAAAGATTACATTTGTTTACATCTGGCATCTTTAATCATCCTGATTTAGATTGTCTAGATTTATATAAATTAAACAGCCAAGACCAAGAAAACAAAGTAACTTGCCCAAGGTCACACAGTTAATTATCAGCAATGTCAAAACTAGATGTGTATTTTTTGACATGATCATTCCCCATCCTTTCCCTCATAGAATAACTCAGGATGACATATTGAATGAATGTAGAAAACAGATAATTCACAATTAGAGGAACAAAAAGGAAAATTAATCTTCAAAAACATATACCTAATATAACTGCACAGAAGACATTCTCTGCAATACTGATATTACTTTTTATATAAGTTTTTGGACATAAATAAAGGGTATGTGCTACGACCACAACTGGAAATAGTTTCTTGAGGGTGATACATGATTCAGCTCATAGCATCTTCTTTTTTGTGTCTTTTTGACCCAGAACTATAATTTTCACTTAATTTTGAGCACCTTGAATTCATGAAGTTTTTAATCATTATTATGTTAGGTCCTTGGGCCACTTAACATGATCACAAAGCAGGTATGAAAAAATGTTGAATGAATGAATTGATGGATGGACGAATATATTCCTGGCTTTTAAGTCAAAAATACTTCCACTTATTGACATGGGGCTTTAGGAAGTTGTTAGTTATTCCCAAGCTCTTAATCATGAAAATCCTTTGTGTATTAGTTAATTTTCATGCTGCTGATAAAGACATATCTGAGACTGGGCAGTTTACAAAAGAAAGAGGTTTATTGGAATTAAAGTTCTATGTGGCTGGGGAAGCCTCCCAATCATGGCAGAAGGTAAAAGGCACATCTTACATGGCAGCAGACAAAAGAAGATAGCTTGTGTAGGGAAATTCCCCTTTTAAAACCATGAAATATTAATAGACTTATTCACAATCAAGAAAAGAGCAAGGGAAAGATCTGCCCCCATGATTCAATTACCTGCAGCCGGGTTCCTCCCACGACACATGGGAATTCAAAATGAGGTTTGGGTAGGGACACAGCCAAACCATGTAACCTTGTTATTATACTGTATGTGTGTATGTGTGTGTGTGTCGATGCTACTTCCTGACTGTTGTCACTCAGAATCATGCCTTGTCTATGACACTTTAGTGTTCATGTGATATCAGAATGAGTTTGTTTTCTTGAACCATCTGACGACCTTTGATTGAAAATAGAACTTTGGGTCACTTATTGTTCCAACCATTAGAAGCAAAATAGGCAAAGACAACTTTTCTACTTCTGCAGAAAACTCACAAATGAGTTTAAGACAGATGCATAAATAACTAGAGAGCATTAAAAAGAGCTTCTGAGCTTTTTGGAGGTGAGACCTGAAGGATGAATATAAACTGTGCAGAGAAAGAATGTGGGTTTAGTGATAGGCAACAGAGTATTTGAAGAGGGCTTGCTTTTTTTTCCTGATGAATGGATCTGCATGTGGGAAGGTAAATGAGAAGGTCTGAGAGACTGTACACATTCACACATGTGAAATTTCTATGATTATTTGGAATAACAGAAGAAAGAAATTAAACCTGAAAGTAAAAAGAAGATAACATCTGGGAGGTGGAAGAAGAAAAGGATAAATCCCGAGATTAAGCAGAGCCACCCTTAGCAAAGCTTTGCAAACTGTATAACTGATACTCTATCAAGGATTTTTAAAATTTATTGAGCAGTTTTAAGAAGGGGGGATTATATTCAAGTTGCTTTTTTTTTTTTTTTGATGGAGTCTCGCTCCGTCACCAGGCTGGAGTGCAGCTGTGTGATCTCGCCTCACAGCAACCTCCACCTCCCAGGTTCAAGAGAGTCTCCTCCCTCAGCCTCCAGAGTAGCTGGGACTATAGACATGCACTAACACACTCAACTAATTTTTATATTTTTAGTAGATGGGGTTTCATCATGTTGGCTAGGATGGTCTTGATCTCTTGACCTCATGATCCGCCTGACTCAGCTGGGATTACAGGTGTGAGCCACTGCACTGGGCCTCAAGTCGCTTTTAAAATTACTTGATCTGCTCTGTGAAAGAAAATGGCTAGATCAGCAATGTTAAAAGGATATATGTTTCTTAATCTAAAAAGTAATGGTAATTGTAAACTGAATAGGCTTATTGGAAATGGGTTTTATACCCCTTGGTATAATGAGGCGGGTTGAATTTGAAATGGAGCCAAACACAGAGCCTGACACGAAGAATTCATTTAATATTCCTTAGCTTCTCTCTAGCCCTTTCTAATTTCCTTCTTTTCTCTTGCCTCGTCAAATATATTTTTTTTAAGCGGAACTGCACGTTGCTTCTCTTGTGTCTGTATTATGCATGCCTGTGAATAGTGGGGAATAAGCATTGGTCTAACTAGAGCCAAATTGCCAGGCAGCGCTGCCTTTTTTTTTTTTGAGAGGAGTTTCGCTCGTTACCCAGGCTGGAGTGCCATGGTGCGATCTGGGCTCACAGCAACCTCCGCCTCCTGGGTTCAGGCAATTCTCCTGCCTCAGCCTCCTGAGTAGCTGGAATTACAAGCATGCGCCACCATACCCAGCTAATTTTTTTTTTTTGTATTATTAGTAGAGACGGGGTTTCACCATGTTGACCAGGATGGTCTCGATCCTCGTGATCCACCCGCCTAGGCCTCCCAAAGTTCTGGGATTACAGGCTTGAGCCACCGCGCTCGGCCCAGCGCTGCCTTTAAAGACTCACATGGGGCAGGCACAGTGGCTCATCAACTGTAATCCCAGCACCTTGGGAAGCCAAGGTGGAAGGATGGCTTGAGTCCAGGAGTTTGAGACTAGCTTGGGCAATATGGTGGGACCCAATCTCTACAAAACAAAACAACAACAACAAAAAAACAATTAGATTGTCATGGTGGCACATGCCTGTAATCCCAGCCACTCAGGAAGCTGAGGCAGGATAGCTTGAGCCTGGGAGGTTGAGGCTGCAGTGAGCTATAATTGTGCCACTTAACTCCAGCCTAGGTGACAGGATGAAACTGTGTTTCAACTTAAAAAAAAAATCACACCTCATCCTTTCCATTGTCCTCTTTATTTCCTTTTAAGTTATATTTACATAGTCATCTGTCTACAGATGCTCTTTATCATGAGAGAGAAAAAAAAATAGCAGACTTTGAGCTCTTGTCCGGTCTTTGAGTGTGACATTGTTCCATGCTGATAGAATCTCTTCAGTCTTCAGGTATACATGGAACCGATTAAGCGAGGCATTTTTGTCATCCTCTACCATATGTTTACTTGATATCTGTGATCTTCTGAATGAGAACCTGGGGTAAAGTCATAAGATCATAAGGTCCATCTAAACTTGATACCAGCACCAGCATCCATTAATCCATTTGCTGTTTTAGAAGAAGGAGGCTTATTGTGCCGTATTTTGCCAAATAGCAAACTAGGAAAACTGTCAAAAGGGCATTATAGAAGAAACAAATCTTTCAATAAAATATGTCTCATTTTCATCATTTCAATTGCTTTGTAATTATGACCTATTTCTCCAGAAACAGCAGCTTTTCAGCAAGTGGTTGAGTCTCTAAAAATGTACTGATCATTTTCCTAAATAAACTGGGGGAAATTTTCTACAATAAGATAAAATGCTTCCTTCTTGTTCAAAGGAATGCCACAGTCACTGTCCACTGACAATTCAGTCTTGAAGGTCAAAGAAAACATCACACTTTTATTAATTTTTAAAAATCTTCCAGAAAGAGAATGTTCACAATTTCCACTGTGCTCACAAAAAACTTTGTAGCCACCTTGCACACCACTGCATAGTTTAATTTTGGCTTTGTCTGTCCATTGGTCCCACTAGTATCTTGTGATTACATTGTGTTCTCATCATGCCTTATCTCTGTGTATCTAAAATCTTCACATAAAAATAGGTGGTTAGAAAAAAATATGCTTTTAAAGGAATGGATGTATAGGCTCTCAGAAATGTATCCCAGGATTTTTTAAAATTACATTTAGAAACAATTATACAGTCACTGGAAATTGCAAAGTTAGTACAGAAAGTTCCCCTTTGACATTTAAATAACTCTTGCATGTCTTTAAAACAAGGAAATTGGTATCGTCACGATACAATTAACTAGAGTCTACTTGGATTTCACTAGGTTTTGCATGCACTGTTTTTTCTTTCTGTGTTAATTTTTGTACTTTTGTATGTAGCGTTATATGAGATTTTCTCACCTGTGTAGATTTATACAATCGCGATACAGAAATGCTCTGCCACTCAAAGGAACTACTTTTCTAGCCACACCCTCTTCCTCTGCACTAACTACAGGCAACCATTGATCTGTTGTCCCATTGCTGGAGTTGTGTTGTTTAGAAAATGTGATATAAATGGAATCATCTAGCACTTAACTTTCAAAGACTGACATTTTTCACTCAGTGTGATGCCCTTGAAATCCATCCAACTTGTTGCATTACCTGCCGTTTCATTTTTTTTAGTGCTTTCTATTATGGGATGGTACCACAGTGTGTTTCACCAGACTCCTCAGACGTTTAATATAATTTTCAAATTGTTTTATCATTACCCTCTCGTTCTTACACTTCTCTTAGGTAATAGTTAAAAAATTCTTTTTCCAAGATCCTTCTTGTGAATGTTTCTCATTAAATTCTCTATAAGCCATGTCCCCTATGAATGTGCCAGAGAGGAATAGCTGGATATCTAACTTGGCCTTCCAGCATTCTTCAACCTGGAACCAAGTTGAAGAACACAACTTCCCTGGTAGTTAGGACAAAATGGTTATAGGATCTTGGCAAGAATTTGGAACTGTACAGGTTACAGAAAGTGCTTTTGGTCAGCGTTCCTAATTCACTCTGTCCTGGTACACATTAACCTTTTACTCCAGGGTTCTTTAGCAATGCACTTCTAAGTGCTATCAGAGGGAATTTATTTGTTCTCAACCATGCGTAACTCAGTAAATCTGAGAGCTTGATCTTTGGGAGGAACGTTTTCTAAACAAAGATCATTTTGTATTTGATATAGCTCTTGCAAGAACTCAATGTAACAAAGTGATATATATTTATGGTTTCGCCAAAGTCTTTGGGTGGATAAGGAGGTGGTGGTGTGAGTTGGAAAGGCATCGTCGGCTTCTTCTTACTCTAGTAGTGGAGCTGGCATTTTTTTTTTTTCAGTACAATAATGATTCAAACACACAAAAGGAATCCCCATGATGCTAAATAAAAAAATACTTTGTGTTTTCTTTTTCTGCTTTTTTTTTCAATCTCACCCTGAGATCATGGCAAAGAATGGAAAGAAAAAAATAATAATAATGAGAGTCTGACTTAGTAAAAGTGAAGTTCTTTCTCTTTTGGTATCACAAAAACAGAGAAGTCCCCAGGCCTTTCATGTGTATTCTGGAAGGAATGCCTGCTTCCAAACATGGTAAGTTTAACCTTCTTAAAGTTACATTTTCCTGAATTATCAAGGCTCGATCTTGTTCTTTTGTTACTGAATACATCTCTCATAAAACTCAGATGCCTTTTTTGGGCTGACCCTGGAGCTGAGGGTGGAGGCAGCAAGGAGGTGGGTGAGGAGGAAGCCCATGTATTTCATGTTTCTTATAATCAGTTTCTTTCAGGGACTTCTTCAGGGACTGCCTGATCCCTGCACAATGCTCCTGCTCCTGATCAAAGAAAAGACATGTGATTTTGCAGTCTCCTTTAGCTCTCCTTCATGGAAATGATTCTCTTGATACCGAAACTAAAACATCGTCTAGGCATGGCTGAAAAGTAAGTGTTCTGGGCCTCTTTTCAACTTCTCCAAGCCCCAGACGCGACTGGAAATTGTTAAGCAGCATTTCTTATAGTTTCTTTCTGTTTTTACTATCTTGGTTTCCTTTATATGAATCATTTTTCACTGCAGCAAGAAAAGTGAGGGAGTGAAAGGTAACAGAGTGCTGCGGAATAGAATAATATTTGCTCTCTGCTGAGTCATCGGACACAGATCATTAGTTGGGGGCTTTCTAGGCTGAATTTCTAGCTGGACAGGGGTTTTAAAAATGAGAAAAACTGAAATTAACCCTCATGCTGATGGTCAGGATTTAACTAAGAATAGAAGTTTGCCTCTAAGAATGTTCAGGGAAATTTCTGAGACGATCTTGCCTAAGAACTTCCCACTTCTGGATTCCAATTTTTAACTCTAGTTTTATATTGAAATAGATGTGTCATGTTCTCCCAAAATCTGTGAAATATTTTATGTTCTATGATAGGATAAGTTAGGAACAAAAGCAGGGAATTTTCCAAATCTTGGGCCATGTTGTGAGTGGATATTTGGTGTAACAGAGAGAATTAGGTATTGAAGTCAGACAGGCCTGACTGTATTTTCCCAATATATCATCTACCAACTGATGATTTTTTGAGAAGCCCTGTTACCTTTTTGATCTGGAACATTGTAATGCTACCTTTCTTTCAAGTTTGTTGCTGAGATTATAATGTGAAAAATAAATCATAATTTATTATTAGTAAAATAGTATTTTATTATTAGAAATCTAAACTAGAAAAATGTAGATGTTGCACAGGCCTTCAAAATAGTTTACACAAGCACCCTGCATTTAAAAATAGTAAATCAAAACCTAATGACATGAACTTATAAATACAGGAAGCTAGTATTAGAGAACTTCTGACTCTTAGGTTATTATATGTAGAATAGTTTTAACATATTTATAACTTCTGTGTGTATACTTGTAAATATTTATAGTATATGGATACTCACTATTTACAATACTGGGTAAATCATCTTAGAGTAAATCTGGCATATATCTCATAAGAAAAATATTGTAAATGAAGGTAAAAGATTTGCAATCAATGACAACTCAAATGAAAATTAAAGTGATTCTGCTAGATTCAAACCAAAGATTAATTTCTACGTGAGGATACAACATGAGTTCACTTATTTTTATCATATCCAGCCTACATCTGACTTTGTTACCCAATAAATGTTATGCTGGGACTGTTATATAATATCCCACATTCAGCTGTTGTTCCAGCAGATGACATTAAAACTCCTTCATCCACTGTTAAGATAACAAGTAAGTTCCACTTCCTTGGAATTTCTGGCAATAATTGAGAACTTATTTAACATACGCCTAGAAAGACCAGCTGAAGAAGATAGAAAAATTATTATTCAACTTGTTCAGAGTCTGCCTAAAATGACCCTAGACTGATTGCACTGATGATTCGCATTGGATAGGAGGCCTGTGGCCCTTATGGTCGTAAAAAGACGCATCATCTGTGACCTTTACAATAGAAGATGGGGAAGACCAAGCCGGGCGAACAAATGTACAGATGTTGAAGGAGATAAAAATGTTCTTTCATACTTAGGGATTAAAGATACAATTTAATCTTTGAAAATGCATAAATTACATGATACATAAACAACCTTATATCTCCTCTAATCATATTACTCAAACAAAACACAGATTTATCCTAAGAGAAAGCTTTTACAATAGCTTAAGTGGACTGACACTCTTTTTCTTTTAAACTAATTAATAAACATGTAAGTGTAGAATACCGTCTTGTTAATTATGTCCATTGTACATAGCATAACCCCAGAACTTTTTCATCTTGCATAACTGGAACTCTACAGCCAGTGAACTCCTTATTTCCCGCTCTCCACAGCCCCTGGCAATCACCATTCAACCTTTTGCTACTAAGAGTTTGAGTACTTCAGATACCTCAGATAATTGGAATCATACAGTATTCAAAAGAATTGAAAGCAAGATCTCAAAGAGATATTATTTATACTCTGAAGTTTATTCTGTCATTATTCACAAATGCCAATATATGAAATAACCCCAAAGTCCATGTATGGATGAATGGATAATGAAAAGGTGATAATGATCTACCTATCTGTAGATATCTATCTATATATCACCTCTATCTATCTATCTATCTATCTATATCTACCTATTTATCACCTATCTGTTGATAGATAGATAGCTATAGATAAAGAGAGATATATAGATATCTACATCTCTATATTTATATATAAATATATAATTATAGATATAATCTACTCTATAAATATATAGGTATCTACATAGCGGTAGTGATATCTTTATATTTCTGTATCTATATAATTTTTGTTTTAGTAAATAAATTATATTCATATTATTTTATATTCATGAATTATATTTACATTATTCACATTACATAAATATGTAGATATATATATTTATTTATAGAGATATCTATATCTGTCTATCATCTATCTATCTATCTATCTATCTAATACACAGCCATAGTCTCTTAACGATGGGATTTTTTTTAGAAATGAATCCTTAAGTTGTTTTGCCATGTGTTGACAGAGTGTACATAGACGAATCTAAACATTACAGCCTACTACATGTCTAGGCTGATTATGTAAACATTTCTTATGAAGAGTTTGAGGCCAACCCATTATATATAAAATGTAAATATTACCTAGGGAAAAAAAACATGTTATATGTTTTATTAGTTTTATATAATATAAACAAGAACTTCTGCTCTTTGGGCCTCAGTATTTCTTACCGGTTTGAAAAAAGAAAGGAAGAGAAGAAAGAAAAAAACTGAAGCTCGTTATTTTCTAAAGGATGCTTGATAGTTAAAAGTTTTTGATAGTTAAGCTGAAGGAGTGTAGAGAGTTTCCAAGGGATTTGGATTCTAAAGGCTTTGATCTAAGTTTTCAGTCTGCCATTAAATAACTTTGTGTTCTGTTTTGTATCCTTGGTATCTTCATCTATAAAATTATGCTGTGATTTTAGGTAAATCACATAAAGCTGTAAATATGAAAATAATTTTTGTTTACTAAAAATATGAATGTTTTCTGATGATTTTATTAGTAGTGTTAGTCAATAGGATATACAAAGCCCAAGGACTGAAATGTTAACATTTATATATAAATATGTCAATATATAGATATAACATTTCTTTGTCACTTAACATCTGCTTACATTTTATCTGTCAAGGTCATGCATGTACTGGATTTATTTTTGCCAGTGACTTTAAGTGAATCTGAAATTGTTTAGGAGAATCCCAGAATTTGAGAATTGGGTAATAGGACCTGGAATCCAGGATCTAAAGATGCTAAGATAATTAACAAAGGCTAAGCTAAAGGCAAATAATGATTCCAGATAATTAATTAAGAAACAGTTTATGTTTGCCAGAAGTTGATTCTGGGATAAAAAAGCAATTCTAAATACTTATTTACATTTTGAAATATATTCTTATGCAGATACTCAGTGATAATGTTGATTTCAAGAACCGATCAAGAAGGATTGATAAGTGTTTCTCAAATACCAGTGAAGTGCTTGCCTGTCGCCCGGGCAAATTGCATGTATTATTTTGTGTAATCCTCCTGATAACTCTGTCAGATTTTAAAATGGAAACTCCTATTTCCATTTTAGGGATGTGGGGCTGAGTTGCAATGAATATCTAAAGTTCCCAGAGCTATGACACAGAGGTAAGATCTTACACCAGATATTCTATCTGTCTAGATATCTATCTATTATCTAAATCTACATAATACATTTGTATCTATTTGTATTAGTCCATTCTCTCATTACTATAAAGAAATACCCAAGACTGGGCAATTTATAAAGAAATGAGGTTTACTTGGCTCACAGTACAGCAGGCTTATACGAGAAGCATAACACTGGCATCTGCTTGGTTTCTGGGGAGATCTCAAGAAAATTATAATCATGAGAAAGGCAAAGTGGGAGCAGCACATCACATGGATGGAGGAGGAGCAAGAGAGCAAGGGTGAAAAGCTACACACTTTTAAATGACGAGATCACATGAGAACTCACTACTGTGATAACAGAACCAATGGGGATGGTGCTAAACCATTCATGAGAAATCTGCCCTCATGAGTGAGTCATCCCTCACCAGCCTCCATCTCCAACATTGGGGATTACAGTTCAGAGATTTGGGTGAGGACAGTTCCAAAACATATCATTATCAATGTATCTTTGTGTGCATGTATGTATCTTTCTGTCTGCCGATCTCTCTATTTCTGTACCTATAAAATACCTTGAGAAAGTAAGTCTGTATCTTATTTTCACATCTTGCTCAAGTAATATAAAGTGCCAACCACAAGTGAAAATCAACCTCAGGATCATGTCCACTGTATAGAATAAAGACAAAAGAAGAAGGATGGGTATAAGAAATCTGAAATAATTTATGAGTATAGGATGGGGTAGTATTTCTAGGAACAACATTTTAAATAACAGTAGGAATCCTGTTATAACCTTGTATAACTTCATGGAAGAAATGGAGAAAACAGGGAAAAGTAAAATAATTGTACAATTCAGTTATATTTTAACACTTGATTCACACCTTATTCAGATTAATCAGTTCTTAGTATTTCCTCAGAAGAAGAAGGAGTCTTAGGAAAACTTGAGATGCCCCAGAATCAACTTATTTGAATTATAGTTTACTTAATGGCTTTTGGCAGAAAAAAAAAGCCTGATCATATCAATAAATGTGTTATAGTTTTTGTGGCCTTTTTTTTTTTTTTTTTTTTTTTGGTTACCTGAAAAAGCTTGTATCTGCCTGGGAAAATAGAAAAAAAGGTAGGTATGTAAAAATATGTATGGGGAATAGTCAGAGAACCTGAGTGATTTAGCATAAAGTCATGTATGTTGCAAATTTAAACTCATTTATGAATCCCACCAATGATCCGAGTTCTTTCACCTCCCTCCTGAATTTTGCTTCTCAGAACTCATTGTGTATCTCTAGCAGGCTGGATCTGTCTTCTGGCATTACCAAAGACCTCAAGAAATGCTTGTGAATTTCTTAACTCTGTACTGATTCTTAATAAGCTAGTTCACCTGATTTATTTTATAATCCTACTTAGTTTTTCCAAACCCCATTCAAACTCTTCCATTCATTTAAATTAATTTTTGGTAGGGGCCTAATTATTTTATTTCCTCTGCACAGTATAGTGCTTTGAACATCATAGCTTCTCAGTAATATCTAAATAATTATGTTTTCTTGACTGCTAGGGATCCACTACTAGAGGCACCTGCATGCTGCTCTTCATCTCTGCACTCCTTAATATAGGTACCTTACTGTGCCTTTGCCAATAGCAAAGATAAAAATTTATGTTTAGAGAGATTGCACAAAGTGACATGATTAACTAGTGGGTATGAACATGAATTAAGCTCCATGCTTGTCGCATTACCCCAGTGCCTTAAAAGTTCTCAGGCAATGAATAAGGCATATTAGGGTCTTTATCCATACAAAAGGAAGAGTGCAGTAAAAGCTTTGAGAGTCTGTTCTTGCAATGACATTTGCACACTTCCACACAAGTGAACACTTAATTGACCCATTCCTCCTCTCCTGTAATGCAGGAGCTACCATTTGAAAAGGGATTGGAATATCTGCAAAAATGTTCTGAAAATATTCATGGGTTTCATGATTTTCTTAAAATATTGTTTCCAGATTTATATAGCCTTTCCCAGTACAAGGAATGTACTGGGAAAAGGCTATATATTGTTTCCTCTTATAATAAAACTAAAACACATTGTTTCCTCTTATAATAAAACTAAAAAAAAAAATTTCTTCCAAATGCTTCACAGCTTACCCTGTACACTCTGCTCTTTGATGTTGGATCTATTTTAGAGCTCATGGTAGGTAAGGCAGATGGAACCTTGTCTCATCTGCTTCCTGTCTCCATCAAGTTTCTTTCTGTAGGCTACAGAATGAACTAAAGGAAGATGACTACTTTATTTCTCACACCTAATGTGATCTGTGATTCATGATATATGCTATTACCTTGGAAGAACGAAAATAGGTTGTTTTATCCATTATAAGAGTTGACAAAACCAATATTCATGGAAAATAATTATAGTTTTAAAGTATGTTGTATGTTACAGGTCCTTTTATAGGTTGTTCACAAGCCTATGGTTGATATTAGTATTAACATTTTACAATAAGACCACTGAAGATTAAAGTGATAAGTACCACAGAGCTCGCCAATGGATTCAATTCAAATTGATCAGTATAAAATTAAGTTCTCCATAATGACATTTCACTGAGCAATTTTTGTGGATGCCTTTAAACTCTTGTGGCAACATGATAAAGCTGAGAAAGGAATATCTTCTGAGGCATGCTATCTAGCATAGTATAGGGAAAGGAGTAGACTTTGAAGACAGATCACGTGGGTTAAAATCCTGGCTCCATTATTTACAGCTATGTCACTGTGTTTAAGTCAGTAAAGTGCTCTTTGCCTCAATTTTCTCATTTGTAAAATAGAAGCAGTGATAATATGTATTATGAGAATTAAAAGAACAGTGGTGAGCACAGTATAGGAGGTACTATATGTATTTGTTTGCTCTCACACCTTACCCCAGGCACTCCCTAGGCAAGAAACTATCTTACCATTGAGTTTTATGAATAATATAACATCTTGAATAAAGAAACAAGATTCAACACCCTAGATCCTGCCACATACACATATGCATTCAGTTTAACAAGAAGCAGTGGAACATGTCTATTCTGTCTTTTTTTTTGGATTTCCTGTCTAGTGGTTTAATTACAAGGATAGAGGATAAATTTAGAGATGAGAATATATATGTATATATATATATATGCACAAATATGTTTGGTCTGCGATTTTTGAGTAGGTATATGGTTTTCAATCATCACTGTCTGCACATAAAATAACACAGAATTTAAGCATTATGTAACCTTAATTGTGAATTGGGAAAGGAGTGGATTCTTTTTTCCTTTTCAAAATACTTTCTTTATGTCTCTGAGTTTCTGAAAATCTTAGGTAATTTTCCCCCCTTTGGCATCTTGTCATATCTTGAAGGTCAGGCTGACAGCAATGGACAAGCTCAATTTCTTTCTGATTTCCCAAGGAGACTCATTGATATCCTTTTTTTCTGTAGTGTGTCATTGGGTCCCTCATATTAATAACAGAATACAGATCATCTGCAATTCTGATTATTAGTCAATCTTAAAAAATGAGGGATTCATTTAACTAGTATTGAAGAACTCATTTAAAATTCACTAGCAATTTATTTCTCCCGGGTTATAAGATAGATTAAGAAGCACTGAATGTGAAATAAGCCTGGATTCTTAATGCATAGGGGAACATATTTAGAAACTACCTAAAGGTAGCTTAAAACATAAAAAGATAAATTTTAAAATTATACTTAAGTAGATATTACGTCTTGAGATTCTATCAACTGAATTACTATTGTCTTAATGTTGTCATATTTTTTGGAGAATATTTCAACAGATATACGTCTGTACATATTGATGGGCATATAGAATAATGAATCATGCTTCTTAAATCAGGCCAAAATCAGTTCAAATCCTCTCATTGACATTTATTAACAGCCGGATCATGGGAGAATTGTTTATTTAACCTCTTTTATTATCAGTTTCTTCATTTATAACAGCAAGGAAAATAATTTTAGGCTTAGAGAAACCTTTTTAAATATCTATCATTTATTTCTTAGTCCACCTTAATCACTGAAACTATCCCTTGATGTGTGTATATGTATATTCAGCTATTCTGTAAGAATGAAGGAGTTATAATGTCTCATACATAGGTTTAATATTTGGAGCTTGGGCTCCAATCAAATATGTTTTCAGCTTTATATAAAAAATAAAGCGTTGGGGTGAAATAAAAGAAAAATATTCACCCAAACAAAAAGGGATGATGCTTCTAACATCTTTTTGTTTAACTGATTTTTGTCTTTTAGGGTTAATTATCTATCAAGTGCCTTTTACCTCCTTGCTGGGACCATCACATTCTATTTACTTTAAAGTCCTTCCAGAAATACTTAAGGAGATAACAAATCCCACCTGATCACTGGAATTTAGAAGAGGTTGGATACACAAAGCCGACATCCAGCATGATCGATGCATCTCTCTCCGACTTGTCCAAAACTCCAATTTGCTTTTTGCACATAATTTTACTAAAAAATAAGAATTGAAGTTAGACCTGTTTCTATGTTCATATCTATTAGCGTGCCAGTAGTTCCTCTTGAAAAATCCTGCATTTTCACTCATTCCTGGAGGCTCTGCTATCCAAGAGAAAATTTTTGTAGAATATGATCATTTCTAAACCAAAATGTTGATTCCCAATTGCTACTGTTTATTTAGTTTTCAGTTAGAACTGAGGCCATCTGGTAGAAACAATCAGTTAACATATTCATTAATCTGGATTAACTACTGAAAACGCTAGCTTATTTCATGGATCTCCCTTGTGTATAAAGGGACATTTAGTGATGACCATTGGGTTATGATGAATTTGAACTCCTGCAATTAGGTGTAACACCATTTATTTAAATAAAATTATGGGCCACATCTATTTGAGATATTCACTATCTTTCAGCTTCTCTAAAATCTGGCAATTTTCTTGTAATAATAAATTACAGAGTAAGAAAAAATAAGATTAGTAACTGACAAAAGAAGGCATAACAAAAAAAAATGAGTGACACTAATACTAATAACATGCAGCAGTTGCAAAGCATCTCCTATATGATAAACACTGGGTTCCACACTCTATGTCAGATACTTCATTTAATCTTCACAAATAGCATATAAATTTGAAATAGAAATTGTATTTCCATGTTACTAATGAAAAAACTGAGGTCAGAGGGGTTACGGGATAACCTACTCAAGACTGTAATTGCAATACCAGACGGATGTGTGTGATGTATCAAAGTGGGCAGAGCTGGGCCTCAAGGAATCTGTTTTGTGTCATGTCGTAACACATGCTTCTAACCTTTAGTATGGATTTGGCACAGTCTCTGTATCTTAGTATCACTCATTGACTATTTTAGTCCTCGGCAGAAGCACCCACTTGACAGGTGCTGTGGGGAATTTCTTCCCATGGCACACTTAGGGCTCATCATAAAAAAGTGGGGTCTCATAAATGTGATATTGTGTTATAGTTAGTTCCTAGAGGAATTGCATTTGTCCACATAACGTCATCTTTGTTCAAATATTTAATTATGTTTTTTATTTGATCAAAAGGTGTGAGTTTTGCATACATACACACACACACATAGATACACACACACATACACACTGGCTAGATTTAAATAAGCATTGATTTTTAGCACAGTATTGGTCTAGAATCACTGATTGTTTTTATTATGAAAGAAAAATTTACAGAAAAGTTTTATGTTCATAGCTGTTGATGTGAATCATGTTTTGATTATAATATCAAAATTTAGGTAGCTAATGTCTACAATCAATTTGTAATAGATTTTTACAAGATATTTATAGTCTGTCATCTTGAACTGCATAACTGAGAATAAATTTATATCATGTAATGCTTTTATAAAATATTCTTTCTTTTTTGGGGGATTTTAAAAAAATGTTTTATTGCATTTTAGGTTTTGGGGTACATGTGCAGAACGTGCAAGACAGTTGCATAGGTACACACATGGCAGTGTGTTTTGTTTCCTTTCTCCCCTTCACTCACATTTGTCATTTTTCCCCAGGCTATCCCTCCCCAGCTCCGCCCCCCCCCGCCCTCCCCTTTTCCCTCAAATAGACCCCAGTGTTTTGTGGCGATTACTCAAGGCCTTAGAAATAGAAATTCCATTTGACCCAGCAATCCCATTACTGGGGATATATCCAAAGGACTATAAATCGTTCTACTATAAGGACACATGCACACGAATGTTCATTGCAGCACTGTTTACAATAGCAAAGATCTGGAACCAACCCAAATGCCCATCTATGATAGATTGGATTGGGAAAATATTCTTTCATTTTTTTAATGAAGAGCAATCATTGTCATGTTTTTTTTACATATCATTTCACATTGTACCATACACATTAGAAATTTGGCCCATACTGTGGTAACATCAAAAAATAATGAATAAATTAATCTCAGCCAGTTTGTGTGTGTGTGTCTGTGTGTGTGTGTGCGTGTGTGTGTGTTAAACAATAATTGTTTAGGTCAAAAAAAAATTCTAGAAGTCAAGGACAAGAACTGTGTCTTAATCATTTTTGTTCCAGCAAAACATTGAAATGTATATCCTCCCAAATAGAAAGATTTAGCAGCATATACTGCTATTTTGCCTCTTCTTTTAATGCTAAAATATTTGTATTAAGTTTTTGTTTGCAAACAATGAGAAACCATCAGTTAACTCAAAAAGAAAAAAGTTCAATAGAAGGATATCAGCAAATGCACAGGGAGGCGAGTGTACCAGAGGAGGCTGGCCAAGAGCAAATAAGGATCCCATCCTGGCTTCTAGCTCTGCCTTTCATCTTAAGAAAGAGACACTGCTGCCTCCACTTCAAAATAAATGGTGAAATATCTACACCTTTCTCATTACTCACAGAAGGTTACAAGACCTGAGCAAAAACATTGATTGGCCACGGAGAAGCCAGGTCATGTGACCACGTTTTAGTTACCAGAAAAAGTAGGAGGAGTGACTACTGGACATTTTTATTTCTGGGTTTGGAGCAGCAGAAACAAAAAAGGTGACAAATGTCTCTTGGGAAATAATTAAATGGGGTTGATCATCTATTGATTTCAGTGAAGAGTTATTTTCACTACTAGAATAGGCTCATTTTGGAGGGGGAAAACAAAAATAAATTAGGCCAGAAAAACTACTCAGACTGTGTGTGTGTGTGTGTGTGTGTGTGTGTGTGTGTGTGTATTTTTTTGGGGGGGGGTTACTGTAACTTTGAGATCAAAACCATAACCATTCCCCAGTGAAAATGAGAATGTTCAAACTATTTAGCACTTTTCAGGTAGGAGAACTTGTCTGTCCAAGTGCAGTTAGTGAGCTAAATGAATGGAACAGGTTTATCATAATAACTTATAAGCTTCTTCTCACTTTTGTATTCCTGGGACTTACAAGACAAATAGAAATCAAAATCACACTTTTAAATTATCTGTGGGTCTCTTTTCAAGTTTGAAAGATGATTTCTTACAAAACGTTTCAATAAAAACTGAAGTCATAACCAAGTTTTCCAGCATAGCTGTTGCAGTCATTTCTGCCCAGCCACACTCTTCCAAAAGAAAAAAAAACCCAGTGAATCTGATAAAATCTTATAGGTGTGACCACATAAACAATACACGATTTTAAAAACATAGGAAATTCTTACACAAATGGTCAATTGAACTGAATGTCTGGAGTGATGAGATTAAATGTACCAGGGCTTTACACCTATGCATGAAGTTTTAACACGTCAACTTGACATCAATTTGACTTGTGTATTTTACTAACACTTTGGTTGTTTAAGCATTTTCAATTTTCAAAAACTGCCTTTTTCTCTCAGTATCATAAAATAATAATGATTGTACCCATCATCAACATTAACATAGCTTTGTGAAATCAGATACTTTAAACCAATGATTTATTTTGTCTTTATAATGACATGATATCAGCTTTTTAAAATGTTCTTTTTATTTTATCTGCTGGACTCTCACTATATTATTTAATCATAATGGGGATAGTGAATATCCCTGCCCAAACAGTCTCTAAGCTGGTGCCTGTCATCTGATTAGTAACACATAAATCTCTGTTGAATTTGATGAAAAAATCAAAAATTTCAAATTCAGATGAAATCTCTGAAATTTGATGAAGAAACTATTTATTATGTAATGCTAGATTAAAAGCAAGATGTAACAAAATGTTATATAGAAGAAGTCAGTCAAGAATGAATACATCCTATATAATTCAATTTTATGAACTTCGAGAACAAGAAAAATTTATACAGGTGACAGATATCAGTTTATCTCTGGAAAGAGTTTTGACTGGAAAGGCCAAGAAGAAGCCTTTAGGGGTACTGCAAGTGTTCTTATCTTGTGCTATATGCATATTAAATTCTACCTAAAACCAAATCATAAAATGATATGCATGTAGAATTCCTGAAAATTTTAAATATATGTGTGGGAGTATTTAATTATTTTGGAAAACATTCAAATATATTAAAGATCTTTTTTTCTTAAGATGCTGTAGTTATGTCTTTATGTCATATTTGTTATAATTTTGTTATGATTATGTATATATTTAATTAGTGAAGCCAAATATTTTATCATTGTATTACAATACCTATGAAGTCTGATACAGAGTTTATGCTCTAGAAAAATAAGTACAATTATTTGACCAGGAATAGAGCTGTTAATCTGAGTCAAAGGTTTTGAGCAGAAATAGATATTTAAGCTCACTTCATATATTTGTGTTTTAGATGAATGTCTACTTTCTTCTCCATAGTACCCTTAGTGCCTAGAATACTTCTTAACACAGAGTGGGACCTATTAAATATTTGTTAAATGAGTGAATGAATCTGATACACACTAAACTCTTACAATGGGCTTAAGCATCACTTGAAGCAGAACTCAAGTGTTCTCTACCTGTGATGAAATTGTGTTTCTCTCTTCCCAGATCGGTCGTGAATAAGCAATGAGGCATACTCTTAAGGAAAAGCCCTCCTAGTTTAAATAGCAAGTCATGTAGTGCAGCAGGAAAAGGGATGGGATTTAATGTCTGGCAGATTCATTTGAAACCCTGATTTTGTCACATTGTCTTTTTGTGAAGTTTGCCTGACTACCCAAATATTCAAGCCCAATTTTCTTCATCTGAAAAACAGAAATGTTCCTGAAATTGAAGTAGATAATGAAAGTCAGCCTCTACTAAGCATTCACTATGTACACTCTCTGTGCTAAAAACATTGCATATGTTACCATATTGCTTATATGCAAAGTATATGAATTACTTAGCACAAAGCTCAATATAAATATATTTCTTTTCTATGGCAATTCAATTCTTAAAATCATTCCAATTACTTTCTATATGTTTTCTCTAATTTCTTTTCTTTGAGTTTTAGATATTATTTTAGATCGTACTTTGTTAGCATTTATCTAAAGACTTTAAATTTCTTAACGAAATGAACCATTTGCTGTCTGAATTGTATAAAGTTCATTGAATTACCGAATCTTAGCATGGCCATTGATGACATGTAATCTTTCTTACAATAAACGTAGTATTTCTCTAATGAAGAGTCATTTGATGGATTTAGGATACAGATTATTTTTTGAGACAGGGTCTTGCTGTGTTGTCCAGGCTGGTCTTGAAATACTGGGCTCAAGCTACCCACCTGCCTCAGTCTCCTGAATATCTGGGACCACAGGCACACCCCACCATGTCTGTGGCTCTACGATACTTTAAATGACGTGGAGTTATTCTCTTCTGATATGCCCACAACTCTGTGCCTTCCACTCTTAGATCGTTCTTTTCTCTGAAATGGCATGGTTCTCTGACAAGCTGGAGATGGTTGCATATAAAAATCCCCATAAATTGATCATAAAAATAACAAGTAAGGTAGTGATAGCTCTATTCTATAAATTAAAACTTTGTAGGGAGTGGCATATTCAATTTAAGAGTTTTGACTCAGAGAAGGGTAAAGGTAGCAGAATCTGGAATACGTTCTGATAGGAAATAGGAGTGGTTGATTAAAAGAAGGTAAAATAATTTCTTAACTTCCAGGGATGTGTGCCAACATAGAAAATGTCTTGGCTAAGAAAGCGGAGAAGTGACATTTGCAGAGAAGATGCCATGGAAGAGAAAGGCAAACACAGACAGAGGCTCCTCCTTGAAAGTAGGTTTGAGAAAGGCGGCGGGTTGAGTGGATGGATTCAGGGACTCTAATCACATTAACAGTGCCAAAACAAATAGGAACTAATGTCACTTGAGTTTCTCTATAGTGAGGGAACTATGTCAGTTCCTCGTAGAGTGTCTGCTGTGTGTCAGGTTCTCTGCTAGGCATTTGGAGGAGTTATTTCATTCAGTATTCAGAGCAGCCTCCGTGTTAGGAATCATCCCAGATGAAGAAGCAGAGGCTGAGGGAGATGAGGTGGAGGAAAGAAGAGAAAAAGACATAAAAACTTTCCTCCTTTGGAAGACAAATGAGAATGAAGCATGAGCTTTTAAAAAGTACTGAGATTTCTCTCTACACCCCCTCCCAGCTTTTTTTAATGTCCTCAAAAGGCTGGGATTAGGAATCCTCCCACAGCCCATGTCTCCTGAGAACTAACATAGCACTGCTTCTGATTAAACTAACAGATTAGACCCAGTGGCATAAGGCACAGCTTCTCTCCTTTGAGAAAGAGCAAGAAAGAATGAAGTGTTAGATTGCAAAGCTAATTATACATTCTCTTCAAGTGTCAACCATCTGTTGCAATTGTTTAAAAAGCAGATATAAGTCAACTGTTGGGGCGGGATGTTTACTGTTGTGAACACACAGGAAGCTTCAACACCCGTGGAGAACCCTTGATCTGTCACGTGCCCGTAGGCTGCAGTGAGATTCTGCTGATGTCTTGGGAAACCCACCTTTTCAAGAGAGGTAAGTGATAGCTTCAGGTGCTGAAGGTTAAGGACCAGTCACAGAGACTCCTTCAGCACTGGAAAAAACCTTGAACATTATATGATCCACACTCAGCGTAAAGATGGGAAAACAGAGATAGAGTGAAGATAAGGTACTACCTATTACTTATAATCTTACAATTTTCTGCAGAAATTTTGTGTTTGCACATAGAGAGGTCTAAAGGGAGGGGTGGAACATTATTTTTTGTTTCTCTGTACTCCATATATAGTATAATAATGCAAAAAAAAATAAATGGAAAGTTCTTCTCAACATTGGAAAGTCAACAAAAAGAAGGAATTTGTCCAAGGGTGTGCTGCTAGTGATGGCCAGGGTCAATTGTAAAATGTTATAAAAATATAATCAATTGTAGTGTGGATGAAGGTCAGGATGCACAGAGAAAGTAGCACACTCTCTCCTACACCAGAGCCATGCTGTTTTTTTCCTTATCAACTTACTTATTGAATAAACTGAAAGTTCTACCAAACTGAGGCTGCCCATAATTCTCTTTGTTAAAAACAACTGGAATGAGACTGAAAGTTATTTTCACTTACATAATGGCAGTCAATTGACACCCAGCAATAAAGAACACTAACTCAAACCAGAAAAAAAACATTTTCTTCTGGTTCATTCTATTTCTGTGTGAATAGTGACATCTTTCTAATACAAGCAAATTTTGACTTTTCATATGAATGAATAAATTTAGTCTGAGACAAACAAGTGGAGATTATTATAGACATCATGGGCAGAACTGCCTCCAGCCCAGTTGCACTGGAGTCCACAATCACCCTGTGGAGGTGGGACGCATTCTCTTGCCTCCCTGACCTCACTCACCAGAGATGTGCATTTCACTATCAGCATGTCACAGTGCATCCAGTTAGTTATCTTTCATTGATTTGAATGAAAGGTAACTTTCATGTTTCTTTGTATAATTCTGTAATTTTTTTCTAGTTTTGCCATCACTAGCAGCATGGCCCTGGACAGCTTTCTTCTCTTTTTGTTGATGTTCCAATGCTGAGAAGAACTTCCTCTTCTCTTTTCTATGAAAAATCATAAAATCCCTTCACTTGTTCCTCATGAGATTTATTATCCAGACCCTGGGACTGCTTTCTGTGGAAGCATTCCAGGTGTCAGTGACTTGCAAAAAAAACATACTCAGGTTTAGCCAATGGAATTTGTGAAAAATAAATAGTGGTTCTAATAACACCTTGCCACTGAGTTCCCATTTAATTGAATCATACTCAGGGATCCAGGTAAGAATAATAAGTGGTTTCAGATTAATTACTTTTCCTCGAAACTGAACACAATTTTAACTCAGGACTTCAGTTGGCTGCTGAGTCTGTCCTTTATAATTTCCCTCTATTTTCATCTTTAAGTCGTGAACATTAGGCCCTGGGTCAACTTGACTACAATTTTTCAGCCACCTGCTTAGTCATTTGCAGCCATTTCCACCACTTTTTCAAAGAGTGAAATGGATCCTACTTTTTAATCTCAGATGTGGCTGATGAAGCACAGTAGAAGTTACATTCTTATCTGCCTTTGAAATTAGATAGGTGATTTTTCTTGTCAAGAGGAGAGGTCACTGAGATTCATACAAGGACGACTTTAAGGTGTTTAAATAATACTGCTTCCTTTTGCGGTTTGGGGCTGAAGATCTTTCAATGGGACTTAACTAGAAATTAGGTATCTTCTTACAGCTTGGAGAGAAATAAACGAGAAAACAAATTATTGCAGGAAAAATCACTGATTTTCTTCAGTTGATTGTTTTCACGTTTAGTGCTAATATCAGAGCTGCTGTGGCTATGTTAACCTCACGACTATTTTTACCGTGGGGACCACATCGTTTCTTCATACAAATGCTACTCAAATGACCACCTCACTCCCTCACTCAAGGAAGGCTACCATCAGTCACTATCCTTTTAATATCAAGGAAAATAAAACTATCAATGTATCTTATTTATTTAGTATTCATTTATTTGTAAACTACCCCCTAAAGATTTAAAGTGCATTTTAACAACAAAAAGCATATAATAAAATAATAAAAACAAAATGAGAGTAAGAAAACAGGGCTAAGGGGAAATATTATTGAGGATAGAAATTCAAAATCATGGGGGAAAACGTAATTAAATGTTCTCTCACATTATGGCCCCTTTCTCACCTCCCAGTTGGCCCCAATTTTCTTGAAAGCTAAGCATAATAATTTATTTAGTTTTTTTCATAAACAGGAACAAGATAATTGCATTATCTTGAGCGTTTTTATCCAGATCTTTATTATAGTTGCTGTGTAATGTCCTTGTTTTATTTTGCACTCTCTTTATTAGAGGGAAGATATATTACAGTTAATGTTAAGAGTAGTTTGTGTTTTGGTAAAAATACATAATATGAGAAATACAAGACACAAGGAGTGAATAGGAATGAGAGAATGCCTGAAGCTCAAATCCATGTAACTAAATTTCTCCAGATACTCTCAACAGTAGCGTTTGTTCTTAGCAATGTGATGCAATACAAAAGGAAGGACTCACAAAATAATGTCACCACAAAGTTCAGATGAGTATGACAGTCTAATTGCCCCATCTAGGGCAACGCAACCTTCACATACTGAGTTAGTCCTGCTGCAGACTAGAAACTCAAAGAGCTACAAGTAAGGAGTGTCTACCCTCCTTTTGATCTTGTTCCTCGGTTTGAGTAACTGGGATTTGGTCTTTTCTGATATTCTGGCCAAAAACTGGATCACTGCCTTAAAACAATGTCTAGTTATCCCTTCTTCTAACTGGAAGATATGCTTTGCTTTTGTCATACTTCTTAGGTATTGTATTTCTTGCCTTAAATCCTGTTCCTGTGGTTTGTCATCTGCCTTGACCTTTGCCATGAGTGTTCTTGGTATAATACCAGCCAGATCAATTCATCTGCTTAGTAGCTACAGTACTGACTTCTCTTTTTGGCTTCCTCCTAGGATATTTGAGGAATCATTTGGTCTGCAGGTCTCTACTCCTAACCATCTGAATTATGCAAACGTCAACCCAGTTAAATTCCAGTAATAAATGTTCATCTCTGGATAATTTTCCTTTAATCAATCATTAGAATCATTGCTTTAAAAAATGGTTCTGACTATATATAGGTGTTTTTCCCAGAGCTCTCCCTCAGGAAGCTAGGATGTATGGCAGTTCTTTCTTTTCTTTCTTTCCTTATAAAATTGCTATTACTAGGATCTCTGTTTTACAAGTGATAACAATGAGAAACAGAAAGCTTATGCTATTTGCCCAGGGTCACAGAATTAGTCAATGGCAGACATGTATTGACATTTCTCTCTTAAGGGCCAATGTTATGCAAATATTTTAATATAGTGTGTCTGTTTAAAAGTATGATTGTTTGTTATGAATTCAAACTGATATATTTCAAACTAGTAAGTAGCTTTATATTTCAAAGGTAAAATCTAAAATCATCTGGCTCAAATACGTTGTATCTTAATGGTCAAAGCCTTTGTGCTGAAAATGTTAAATTTTGTGTTCAGTTATAAGGAAGATCCTAGAGAAGGATCCAATGGGATACTTTTTCCACAAGTTTTATTTGAAGGCCTGATGTTGCATTTTATTTCTTTTTAGGTTATTTTATTTTATTTTATTATTTATTTATTTATTTTTTTAAAAGATGGGGTTTCACCATGATGGCCAGGCTGGTCTTGGATCACCTCAGTGATCCACCCACCTCGGCCTCCCAAAGTGCTAGGATTACAGGCGTGAGCCACTGCCCCCGGCAAGTTTTTTATTTTTTTTAATTAATCGATTTAGGTGTACAAGTGGTTTTCAGTGATATGAATAAACTGTATGGTGATGAAGTCTGGGCTTTTAATGTAGCCATCACCTGAATGGTGTAAATTGTACCCAAAAGGTGGTTTTTTTAATCTTAAAACCTCCTCCGCCCCCCTTGATTCTGAGTCTCTAATGGCAATTACACCACTCCATATGCCTCTGTCTACCCAGTGCTTAGCTCCCACTAATCAGTGAGATCATGTGGTAATTTGTTTTTCATTCCTGAGTTACTTCACATAGGATAATAACCTCCAGCTCCATCCAAGTTGCTACAAAAGACATTATTTTGGTTCCAATGAATGAGTAATGTTGGACACACAGTAGCTCACACCTGTAATCCCAGCATTTTGGGAAGCCAAGGTGAGACAACTGCTTGAGCCCAGGAGTTCAAGAGCAGGCTGGGCAACATAGTGAGACCCCGTATCAAAAAAAAAAAATAGTAGCCAGTCATGGTGGTGCACCTATACTCCCAGTTACTGGAGAGACTGAGGCAGAAGGATTGGTTGAGCCTGGGAGGCAAAAGTTGCAATGAGCCGAGCCTGTGGCACTACACGCCAGCCTGAGTGACAAAGGAAGACTTTGTCTAAAAAGAATAAAAATTAAAAAGAATGAATGGTCTTCTGTGGTATACATATACCACATTTTCTTTATTGGCTCCTTCGCTGAAGTTAGATTGGTTCTAAGACTTTGCAATTGCTAATTCTGCTGCTATAAACTTACAGATGCAGATGTCTTATTGCTATAGTGACTTTTCTTTTGGGTAGATGTCCAGTAGCAAGAATCTCTGGATTGAATGGTAGAGTTTTAGTGCTTTGAAACTCCATCCTGATTTCCACAGAGATTGTACTAATTTACCTTCCCACCCACAGTGTTCCCTTTTCGCTGCAGCCGCATCAACATTTGTTGTTTTTTGATTTTACTATTCTGAATGGAGTAAGGTGATATCTCATTATGGTTTTAAATTACATTTCTTTCCTGATTAGTGATCTTGAACATTTTGTCATATCTTTGTTGGACATTTGTAAATCTTCTTTTAAAAAATGTCTTTTCATGTCATTTACCCATTTTTTAAATGGATAACATTTTTTCTTACTGATGTGAGTTCCTTGTAGATTCACGGTACTAGTCCTTTTTCAGATGTATAGTTTGCAAATATTTTCTTCCCTTCTGTAGGTTGGCTATTTACTCTGTTGATTATTTATTTTGCTGCACAGAAGGCTTTTTGCTTGACTAAGTCTTATTTATTTTTATTTTTGTTGGATTTGCTTTCAGAGTCTTAGCCATAAATTATTTCATATGCCAATGTCCAGAGAAGTTTTTATTATTTTTTTTAATAAATTTTCTTCTAGAATGTTTATTGTTTTGGTCTTATACTTAAGTGTTTAATCCATCTTGAGTTAATTTTTGTATATGGTGAGACACAGGGATCCAGTTTCATTCTTCTGCATGTAGCTATGCAATTTTCCAGCACCATTTATTGAATAGAGTGTTTTCTCTCTCGCAGATATTTTTGTCTGCTTTGCCAAAGATTAGTTAGTTGTGTGCATTTTGCTTTAGTTTTGGTTTCTCTATGCTGTTCCATTGGCCAGTGTGTCTAATTTTACACAAGCGGCATGCTGTCTTGCTTACTATAGACTTGTTAGGTTATATGACGTTAGGTAAAGTGACATACCTCTAGATGTGGTCTTTTTGCTAAAGATTGCTTTGCCTATTTTGGCTCTTTTTGGTTCCCATACAAATCTTAGATTGTTTTCTCTAGTTCTGTGTATAATAACATTGGTGGTTTGACAGGAATTACATTGAGTCTGTAGATTGTTTTGGGCAGTGTGGTCACTGGCCAGCTCTGTAGTGGGAGTGTGTATCACTAAGACTGTCTCTCCTCTATTTAGGCTCTGGAGACTTAGAGCATTCTGTCTGACTCACAGTGCAAGTTGCTGCCCACTGCTGCTTTCAAAGTGTCTTTCACTATGTCTGTTGAGTTCCTGTCTTCTTCTTTGATAAAATACTGCCATGTGATTCTCTACACGTTATCTTTCTCTTTCCAAGTGATGAGGCAGGTTAACCAAGCCTCCAATCTGACATCATAAAAAATGCATTTTATTTCTAACTCTAGTTTCTTCTTGTCTGCTCTGTACCCTGCCCAGGGTTAGGCCCACATCAGAAAGATGTCTTTGGCCCTCTCCCTCCAACAGTGAACAGCTAAACGGCCAAGGTTTTTAAAGTGTGAAGACCCATCTCTGACAAGTCTGTTTCATTCCTGAGGTCTGGGATTCTGCTTTTGTCTCCATGACCAAGATGCTAATTCATCTTTTACAGGAGAGCTCTATTCTGAAAACCTTGCAGTTAAATTTTTGTGGGACCAGTTATTTTGCCTAACTATAAAAACAATTCCATTTCAGAAATAGAGGTTTCCTGCCATGGTTGAAATCCTGCTCTGAAGATAGTTCTATTTAGAAACATGGGATTTCACCATTTGACCTACTTTGTGTATTACTCCATGTTAGGGACGGTTCACTAATCGTGCAAGGCCCTAGAGGCTGGCAGAAGCTAGGAGAGGGAGGAGGGAGTGTTTTCTATCCTCAGCAACGTTCTGCCTCTCTCAGTAACTGGGATATGCCAGATCCAAAGTGAAGTCATCCAAGAAACCATCAACTCCCCATTTTCTTTATCACCTTAAGTATCCATTGTTCATTCTTTTATATCTTCATCCACTCTCTTCATTTTTCCTTTCTCTGACCTAGAGCTTATTTTCTTTTTCCACTTTAATACAAGCAAAAATCCCCAAAACAAGTATATTTTTTTTTAAACCTGAATCCTAGTAATTTTGCTGCATCTCTTCCCTTGGTTTACGGCCAACTTCTTGAAAGCATAGTGGAAAACTTTTCTGCATTCCTTCATGCCAACCACTCTGTTTAGCTGTGTCTTTCATTACCTTCTTAGAACCCCTCTGAATCTATTCCTCAGTGCAGAGTCCTAAATACTATTTGTCCTTAGAACAGAAATGTTAATACTGTTAAGCCCTCTTAAAATGCCCTCTTGTTTGAAAATCTTACCAACTATGGCTTCCTTGACATGAATGTTTTTTCTTGTCTATTCTTGAAAATAAAGAGTGGGTCTTCTGAACTCAGTAAGTGAAGTCTTGGGTTTGAATTTCTATTTATCAATTTAGCAGCCACATAATCATGGACAATTTCTTTATATCCCTAAGCTTCATTATATTCATTAAGTAAGCTTTCTATTAGCATCTATCACCATTATTTTTATAAAATATAAATGATATAATGCTTATAAAATGCTTAGCATAGGATGTGCTAAATATGTATCATATGCTACCTGTTATCAATACAATTTTATTGCTATTATTGTTGCTACCATTATCATTCTTCTTTACATTTCCTCAAATTCTTCTTCTTTACTTAAATTTAGCTACCTCTTTTGTTGAATCTTGACTCTTCATCTTGTATATATACCCTGGGTTATCTTAAACAAGTATGTATATTCTGGTAACTCTCAGTCTGTAACTTTGGTTTCATTTTATTCTATAAATTCTAAACTTTTTTTTTTTTTTTTTTTTGAGATGGAGTTTCGCTCTTGTCACCCAGGCTGGAGTGCAATGGCGCGATCTCAGCTCACCGCAACCTCCGCCTCCTGGGTTCAGGCGATTCTGCCTCAGCCTCCTGAGTAGCTGGGATTACAGGCACACGCCACCATGCCCAGCTAATTTTTTGTATTTTTAGTAGAGACGGGGGTTCACCATGTTGACCAGTATGGTCTCGGTCTGTTGACCTCATGACCCACCCACCTCGGCCTCCCAAAGTGCTGGGATTACAGGCTTGAGCCACCGCGCCCGGCCCAATTCTAAACTTTTATATGTGACAACCTAGTAGACAGCTCCTACTGCTCCTTGCACATGCAGCAGCAAAATGAATGTATATTTAAAAAAATAAACAAACAAGAAACAAAGAACATACATATAATAATAAGAGAATCATCATGCATTTACTCTGCCAGCTGTGTTAAAATCTGGGAAGCATCTTAGACTCATTCCCATGTCTGTATCTTACTCACCTGTAGATTTTAACAATAGAATTATGTAGATTTTAATAAACTAGACTATTTTTCCATTTTCATTCCTGGAGCATGGGTTCTTATCTCAACTGGATTAGCACAAAGAGTTTATCAACTATTCAGACCCTTTTGCATCCTCTATCCTACTTACAAGAGTAATTTTTTCCAAACTATAGTAAAAAAAAAACAAAAAATACATGAAGAAATAATACCATGTGTCTCCCCCAAGTTAAAACTCCTTTAGGGTCTATATTGCTCATAGGACCTATTCCAGGCTGCTTAGCCTGGCTTAGAGTATCATGCTCTGAGTACTACCCCCTCTTACTTAGAGGTTGCATGATACAATTGTTAAGAATAGGGCTCTAAAGTCATCTTGCCTGATTTAAAAATGTGCCTTCACCTCTTCTTGCCCATCATCTTGGGGATGTGTGATAGGCACCTTCTGTTTTCCCCTCTGAATCTGTACATCACCCTTCACCTGCTCTGCCAAGTAGCTCCCCTGCACTCTGAAGCCACCTAGCTCCCCAGCTCAGCAGTGCCACTTGGATTTGGCTGTTGAAAGCCACCTGCAGGACCTCCTCAGGACACCAAGAGAGTACTCCCTCCCTGCTGGGCTGCAAGGGTTGATAGTGCCTGTCTACTGATGGCCACAGCTCCAATTAGACAGACCTCTCCTATTCTGGGTTCTGGGTTCTGATAATTGCCTTCTCTTCTTTATGGCCTAAGGATCATAGCATCTTTTTTCACATTACCAGCCCCACGGTACTGTACAATCCATGATGACTTCCCTAAACCCATGGTTTTCAAACTTCAGAGTGCATCAGAATCACCTAGAGAGATTTTTAGTAAAGAAACTGCTGGACCTTATTCCCAGAAATTAAGATTATGTAATTCTAGGATAAGGCCTGAGAATTTGTGTTTCTTACAAATTCTTATATGATGCTGGTAGTCTGGTCTAGGGAACCACACTTTGAGGACCATTGGCTTAAACTATGTTCACAGCTTGATAAATAATCCCTCTATTACACAGTCCAGAATTATCCAATTTGAATGTTCTGTGGGTTCACCAACTGAGTTAATATGCCACTAACCTCTCTGGGACCCAGCTTCCTAATCTGCTTAATAAGGTAAATAGTAAAATTGTTCCAGTCTTATAATTCAATGGAAAGATGAAATGAGAGAATGGGTGAACAGTATGTGGCATGAAACAAAGGCTGAAGATGTACTAGCTAATGTTACCAAGTAGCAAAGTCTCATTCTTGCCTGCTTTCCAAGGCATATTCTGTATTTCAGCCAAATACAAGTAATTAAAATTGCTCAAAAATAAACTCCCACATTTCTATGGATACCATAGTTAATGTAGGTACTTTAGCCTGAAGTGCTCTCTGGCAGCTTTCCTGCCTCTTATATTTGTAATTTAATGCTTCAGAACTCAATTCAAGACTCCGGTGCATTCTTAGGATGAATGCTTTCACTTTCACTTCCTGAGGCCATCATACTTTTATCCCAACTTGGTTTTAAACTTGTCATAGGACACTCTTTTCATGCTTCTCTTCCTCACTGCACTATTGTGGGTAGCCATAGTGTTTTATACATCTTGGTAACCATAGTTCCTTGTCTATTACCTGAAGCAGAGTAAATATTCAATAAAGTTGAATCAAATTAATGCATGAATTATTTCTAGGCTTTGTTTCCTAAGAGTGACCATGTAATTTAGTTTTGCCTACAACACTGAGAAAAATAGAAACCCAAACCCAAAATGTCAGAAACCATTAGCACTGTAGTGGCAATGTGCACCTTTACTGTCACTGTTTCTCATTATCTGAATAAGACAGCACAAGGAAACAGATGGTTTGGGAAGGCATAAAATAAACACCAGTAACACAAAACCTGCCATTCAATAACACTAATCACACCACAGATTTTGGACAGTGACGTCTTCTCCACTTGCTAATAAAACTATTGTGAAACATATGTTCTGGGAAAAGTGAAAATAGATAAAGGAAAGTAAGAAAAATTTCAATCCTGCCACTTGCTTTAAAATACTTGTCTTTCTGGGATGCTTTGCTACAAATTTACTGAGTATACATAAAACGTTCTCCTTTTCAGAAGGCTCTTGTAGCATATAACCCTTCTCTTATTTACTTTGAAAACCAACCTGTGCTTTCTCTGAAATCCTGTCATTTTTGTTTGTAAAAGTATTTTATATTCTAAAGCTGAGATGATTTGCATAGGTCCAGGGTTCTTATTTCGTACAGATCTGACAGCTTTTCAGCAAAAATATTTCAAAGCCATTATGTAGAATTATTATTTTATGGCTTTTCTAAAGGATCATTTTGACTTTTAAAAGTTTTATGCTTTTGCGTGTTTAGAATTTAAATCTTCAAGTAGATACATCAAGAGAATCAGTGGAATTTTTGGCTCTATGCAGAAAATTTTATAATATAATGTATTTGAAATAAAAGTAGCATGACCCATTTCTGTACCAGAGGACATGGCACCAGGTCAGTTTCACTATTGGAAAGCATCATATATAATTTTTTCCTTATTAAATTTTCACCTTGGTCAAGTCTCCACTTGTTGCTCCAGTTAAAACCCTGGCTTTAGAATGCCATATTATTTTTTAAAATGTATAAAAGATAGTGTCTGAAACCATTTAGTATTTGAAGATTTTTAACTGAAAGATATTTGACTCTTAGAAAAAGATACTTGATAATAATCCAAACACAGAAATTTTTTATTGGATTCAAGTTAAATTCTTCCAAATTCAACCCACAAATACTTGGCACTACTTAACTCTCTGGGTAAAATGTAAAAACTGGCTCATCCTTCAAATATTTATTTGGTACTTTCTGTACTCCAGGCATTGAACTTGACGCTGATGGTACAAAGAAGAATGTCAGACTTGTATCACTTATTTCCTTGGGTTTACCAAAAATCATTGTGAAATGAGGGAGGCAGGTCCTTAGAGAAGTTGCTATGACTCAATGAGAAGTCAAAAGGAGCTGAGTGTTACAGGAATATAGAGAATGGAGGGATGAACTGAGAGTCAGAGGGATTATTCAGTTAAGTTGAGATACACCAGTGGGAAATTACTAATGGAATCTGAGAGCAGAGACTTACAGACACAGGACATCATGCTGAACAGATGCAAAACACAGAGAAGTGAACTCCCAAGTACTCTGAGACAACATCAGACTTTAAACTCCACAAGTAAGTGGCTGTGTCTAGCTCATGGGCCATTTTAGCCTAGTGTCTAGCACAGTGTGTAGCCTATTTTTTATTGGACATAAAATACTAATACTAAATGAAAGAATAAGTGCATGACTAAGCTACAGCTTTTGAGCTTTTGTCTTGTGATAGGAAAAGAGACAATGAGTCCTGAAAGTAAAAGTTTTGTCCAGGCATAGTGGCTCAGACCTGCAATCCCAGAACTTTGTGAGGCCAAGGCAGGAGGACTGCTTGAGGCCAGGAGTTAAAGACCAGCCTGGGCAGCATAGTGAGACCCAGCCTCTACAAAAATAATAAACTAGCTTGGTGTGGTGCTGTGTACCTGTTGTCCTAGCTACTCAGGAGGCTGAGGCAGGAGAATTCCTGGAGCCCAGGAAGTTGAGGTTGCAGTGAGCCATGATTTTACCACTGTACAGTCTGAGTGACAGATTGACACCATGCCTTAAAGTGCTCACACACACACACACACACACTCACACCTCACTAGGTTGGGAGTTGGTTGAAGTATGTGTTGTGATAATTACCTAGGACTTTATTCTGCAGCATATGAAAGATCATTATGGCTAAATATTAAACCAAAATTCCTCTGAACTAATACATTCTCCTTTAAATAAATATTTATTGAGCATCTACTGTGTACAATTGCAATATAATGCAGTGCAACTACATTCTGCCTCCTGTCCTCCTGAAGTTGTTATTCTAATGAGTATTATGACAATAAACAGGTATAACATAACGTAAATGTTCCAACCTTGATTTGTAATAAGTCTTGTGTACCAGAAAGTCCCCCAATTGCCTCTGCTTGCAGAATCCTACCAGTTTCCTGTTTTGTGGATAAAATGATGCTGTTACACAGCCATGGACTTTGTTTACGTATTGTCTGTGGCTGCTTTTCGTTTATGGCAATAGAGTTGAATGAGTGCGGTAGACACCTTAGGGCCTGTGAGCCCTAAACTATTCCTACCTGGTTTTTGCAGAAAGAATTTGCCAACCCTTGCCATAAATGAAGCAAATGAGGAACAGAGATGAAAACGAACAAAGAGTAGACCCTGCCAGATAGGATTCCAGAAATTACTTTGGTAAACAGTTGGCATTTAGTCAAAGGTGTGAATGATGAACAGAAGTCAGCCACATGGAGATAGGGAGGGGGCCCTTGAACAGGCAATAATGTGAGCAAAGGCCAAAGGCTGGAATGGCCTTGGTATGTTTGGTGTCCTCAGAGATGAGCAATGTAACTTGGAGGCATGATCAAACAGAGAAAGGGGTTGCTATGAGTTGATGTTAGAGATAAACCGCCTTGATCTCTCTATCAATCTGTCCATCTTTTTATCTGTGCAGATAAACCTTTGATGGGATAAAAAAAATCAGTTTAAAAACAACTCATGCAGACTTTAGCCTTTCAGTAAACACCTCTTGGATTTTCACTGTGAATTATTTTCATAGACATAGCAGGTATATTGATGACAAACATAGGCTCTTCTCCAACTGTGGCAATAAAGCTGGCATGAAGAAGGTTATTTGGGAGGCAAAACCAATTAAATCTGCATTTACGCTGATTTTGCAGTGATTCTAGAGTGATCCTTTTTTTCTTCTGGATGGCAGAGCTGGCAAAATGCTAACATATTCAATGTACCATGCACCACATGAAGCCCAGAGAGTATTTCTAGAAAATGATGATGGTTTTCTAAACTAGTCGAAAAGGGGAGGGTTATTTTAGCCCTAATGCACTCCACTATATCAAGTTGTTTGCTTGAATTATTTATGTGTGTATTGCGATTTTTAAACGGGAGCATCAGAGACACTTAAGCCACTGATAAGTTAAAGACGTTGTAGGTCATTCAAGGAGAATGTTAACTAGGGCAAGCGGCAGTGGCTGGAGAAATATGTCCAATCCACTTCACAAGTCACAGGGGCCTGGCTATCAGAGAGACGTGCATATGAAGATGGGATTCAGCTATTTTTCAACTCCATGAACTGAGGCACTTACTACCTTATGCCTAGCCTCAGTTTCCAAATCTCTAACCTTGAGATCATACATTCTGGACTAGAGTTTACTATAAGATTTAGTAATATGCCAAAAGAATAAAATATATAGTAAACATTATGAATTATGTCTATTTCTATGGTTATTATTATTATTTTACTCCAGAAAAATCTCAGTAAGCATAAGCATGCAAACTCACCACTAGGGATTTCACTGGGTACAGAACACCTTGGTTCTTGTGGTGTTGAAGAAAACATAAATCTCACAGAACTTAAAATCTGTGGGGAATAGGCCAGTGTTTTATGAATATCCTTGAGTGCTTGTTAAAATCCTGTGTCCTAAGCCCCATTCTAAAAATCACTGTATGAGAAGCTCCTAGGGAACAGCTAGAAAGCTACTTGTTCAACAGATAACCACGTAATACAAATTGTTTGATATTATTCAGTGATCATCCATGCAGACAAACACATATATGAATTTCTGCCTTAAAGGAAGCATGAACAAAATGCATTAGGGAATCCAAGGTGGGAAAAATACCTCTACATAAGGTCCGAATTTTCTGACTCTGAGAACATATTTAGGAAAAAGACAATTGTTATATACAACTAAAAATAAAATGAGTGAGAGTAAATGACAAAATATTTCTGAATCAAAAACAGTGGTGAATCTGAATAAAGTACTTATTTGCAGGTAAACTTCTTCTAGGATTTGCAGTTGAAAAATCATTTCTCATCAGCTAAAATATCATGAAATTTCAGTCACAGATGCTCCGTGAGAAGAGGGAGTATGTTTTGTTCAAATCTAATTAGTAAAATACAACAAGCAAACAAGGACCTGGCCTTAACATGTATCATACCAGGTTGCCCCACTTTCCAGGAAGGAATATGCTACGAGAAGTCAGATGTTAACAAGTCCAGGTCTCACAGTGTTCTGACAGTGCTGAGGTCAACATAGCCACTGGGAATAAGAATACCTAGCCCTGATTTTTTTTTAACTTCTATTTTAGGTTCAGGAGTACATGTGCAGATTTGTTATATAGGTAAATTACATGTGATGGGGGGCTAATATGCATATTATTTTGTCACCCAGGTAATAAACATAGTAGCTGATAGGTAGTTTTCCAGTCCTCTCCCTTCTCCCACCCTACACCTTCAAGTAGACCCTGGTGTCTGTTATTTTCTTTGTGTCCAGGTTTTCTCATCATCTCATCGCTTATGATGATGTTGTCGTCATAAGTAAGAACATGTGATGCTTGGTTTTCTGTTCCTGCATTAGTTTGCTTAGAATAATGGCCTCCAGTTCCAGCCATACTGTTGAAAAGGACATAATCTCATTCTTTCTTATGACAACATAGTAATTCATGGTATATATGATTTTCTCTATCCAATCTATCATTGATGAGCATCTACATTGATTCCATGTCTTTGCTCTTGTAAATAGTGCTGCAGTGAACATACATGTGCATATATCTTTATGTTGAATGACTCATATTCCTTTGAGTATATACCTAGTGAAGCAGACTTGCTGTCTGGGTAATATCAGAGGTTCATTGTCTCAGCGCCAAGGAGATCAAGGATGCAGACACACAAAGGGTGAGGTTTAGAGTAGAAATTTTATAGGTGTGAGAAAGAGAATAGCTCTCTCTCACAGACTGGGGTTCCAGAAAATGAGTTTTTGTTTCACAGTTTGGATACAGAGGCTTTTATAAGAAGCCCATAGGGGGTTGGTCATCTTATTTGCATAAGGCATACATTTCTGGTACTTCTACCCCATCTTCCTAGTGCTCATGTGGGCTCTTAGCTTGAGATACTCCATGTTGCTTTGTTCCCCTTACTGTGCATGCATCAGGGGACAACATTTTCTATTGTGGGCATATGTGGGTAAATCTCCTGTGTAGCCCTTCTTATCTATGTGCTTGTGGGGATGTCTTGGGCAAGCTCCCTAAGGAAGTTCCCTTATCTGTGCCTACAGCTTGATTTTTCAGGCTATTCTTTTGTTTGAAAGAATTTAACCAAGGACCTACTCTAAAACTGAGGACCCAACCTGGCTTCCTGATCAGTTTCTTCCTTTTTCCTCTCTTACTAGTAATAGGATTGTCAATACAGATCTTAAAACCCATCTGAACAATCCAAAGTCAGATATGGGGGCAAATACACAGGAAAAAAAAAGGCAGATTTTCAATTTTATTCTATAAAGAAAAGTTAGATAAAATAGCAGTGGTAAGAGGTAGTTGTAGCCAAAACAGTAGCGGTAGAAAGGCAATGGTGAGGCAACGATGGGCTATACACTTACTATAATCCAGTAGCAAAGCTTGAGTGCAACATCTCCGTTAATCTTCTGCCATCTTATGCATGGATAGTAAGGTTGACTCCATTTGACAGAGGAAGAAAGTCAGCTGTGATGCAGTCAAGTGCATTTCATTAGGTCAAAATCTTATAAATGGTTAAGCTGAGATTTTAACCCATGCTCTCTGACCTCTGACTTTATTTCAATTTAAAATTGCATCTAAGGAAGTAGGAATGAGAAGTCTGATTCTATTTTTTGTTGTTGGACTATGGACAGCTTTTAGACTCACCTCCTCATGCTCCACATCTGAAAAAACATAAGCAAGCTTTCCTCATTTGGCCCCCACAGGAAATTAAAACTGTGCAAATCCCTGCCCACCTGGACCTCTCACTGTGGGACGCTAACCTTTAATAATAAAAACCCAAACTGTTACCTACACAAAGGGTCAATTCAATTGCTTGCTTTCTGTGACAATCCAATGACCACAACCAAGGAGGATTTAACAAGGAAATTGCGTTACTTGCAAAGAGTAAAATGGACACCCACCAGGAATGGTTCCTTAAAGCAGTGCTACCTTTATATACAATACAGCAGAGCTTTCACTAGGCTGGTTAGTTGAGTCATTGTATATAGAGGTGTAGTAATGGCAGAGCAGATACAATCACCAATCATGCCCCTACATACGTCATGTGTATAGGATAGACAAGCTCCTCCCAGAGAGGTGCTTTTAGTATGGTAGTGAGGAAACTTCACCATGATTCATCTCCAACTCAGGCATCTCTGGATCTAACAAGTTTTGGTTTTCTCAGGCTGAGTTTCTTCCACGCACTTTTTGAAACAACAAGAATTCAAAGTTCAAACATTACAAGTGAAAACTTTTTCATAGTACACACCCCCAAAACCCAGGAGCCCTGGGTTACAAAAACCAGTTTTCTTTCCTTGCTATCTCAAGCCATATTTTGACCTTCCTGAAAGTCCTGCCCATTCTTCCCAGAGATTTAAATTATGTAAGTAATAAACCTTTTAAACCCTCTTGGGTTTAAATTTTGGGTGGGAGTTCATTTGCCTCTACAGGTGACCATAAAAATGTATCATTTAACTTGTCTCCAACTTTTATTTTTTCCCCCATATGCATTATTTTGATATTCTGCACAAAACACCCTCATCTCCATCCTCCTCCCTGCCACACTCAGGAACATTTTTTCAATAGTAAACGTGGAACATAACAGGTCTTTCTCTCTGAATATTGGAAATTATCACTAACCAAATATAGCCTCATGCCCTCCTGAGATCTGTGGCTGCTCTGGCATTCTTCTTCCTCTTCTTCTTATTTTTTCCAGACAGACAGAGTAGATTAATGTTGAGAAAATAGATGAAACATTTTTACCACCCTAGAACTATGTGTTTGTGTTAGTTATATGACTACAGGGAACTGTGGATATTCTTCAACTGTAGTCATATAAGATGCCTGAGATACAGTAGTTGTTGGAAATACTAAGCAATAGGAAAGGGACACTCTGTCTCAAAAGTCCTTCAAAGAGGCAGGAAAAGTAAGTAATGTCAGAAATATACCTGAGATATAATAGTGATATCAGGGCTTTGCTTTATATAGTTGGGACCTGTAGTTATCTAATAAATATTTTTCTCAGATTTGATTAAAAAACAAATAATGAAGCAACGGAAAAACTTATTTTCCTTAGCACCAACTGAGTAGCACCCATTAGAGAGACCCCTGTAGGTACCTTTACATTCTTGAGAAAATATCATGATATTAAAGTCAGGGCGTGACACAGTTGGCAGAATATCCCTTGAAAATATTTTGCCTTTCAGCTGCGAAAGTTTCTCTAACAAAGTGGATGTTAGAAGAAGCTCCCAGGCACCCCTGGCTATGTCTAGAGCTCATTATCTCCTCATTACAGGGAACCTGAGGGGGATGAGAAAAATGCATTCGGAAAGATGCATTCATGTTTTATTGATTGCCAACAGAGCTCAATTCTCTGAATTCTCACACTCTGGGATATTTTGTTAGGAAAATAAGCACAGTAGGCTCTTGTTTACATGCCCTCTTCCTTCTGGTACTATTGATTCCAGCACAGCACAAAACTGAACATCTTTCCCAATTAGGTTCTCATGAGCCACCTCCACACACGAACTAAAGCAAAGCTTTCAGTAAGCACATTGCTTATTGTCTCAGAGGATCTGAAACATATCCTATTGATTCAACCCCCTCTTTTGATGAATAAGAAAACTTGGGATTGGAGAAGTTAATTGGCTTGTCCCTGGTCACATAGCCAGTGGTGACAGAGACTAGGTTAGAATTCAGCATTCCTGATGTCTTCAATCACACCTTTTTGGTTATTCTAACAAGTCTGCAAATATTTTCCCATTTCTAGAGAAAAAAAGTAATAAAGAGGTAATTTTAAACTCTCCTCTGTAATTAAAACACGTATTACAGAGCCCATCTTGTCATGCTATGATAACTCAGTTTGTGGAGAATTCAGATTGTACTGGGAGGTAGCAAACTGGTGAGGGGGATGGGCAGTTGTGCTGAGGCTATGACAGATAATAGATCTGTGAAGAAACTTAGGAGATTTCATCCTGACATAAAGATACAACATAGTGAAAGCATTATTGCTGTCTTGAGGAAAAAGGAATTGATTGACTCTTAAGGGCAGAGGCAGGTGGAACCAATGAGAAAATTGTTATCAGCATGGACTTTGGAATCAGAGTGACTAGGATAACTTTGGGCAAAATATTACACTTTTTGAGTTTCAGTTTCTGTGCCTGTAAAATAGCGATAATACTCAATTTATGGAGATAATACTTAGAACAACTTTATAGGGTAGGTGTGAAAAGTATATTAGACCATATTAAGAATGGCTTTTCATGACACATTGATTGTGACAGGCAGTATTCTAAGCATTTTCTATGTGTACATTTATTTTTGTCCTCCCACAACCCTATGAAGCAAGTGCTATTATCTCTTTTTGAATTACAGAAAAACTGATGCACAGAAGAAAGAACTTATGGTTGGAAGAGCAAAGTTTTTGGGGTTTCGGTTTTTATCCGCTAAGTCAAATTAGCTCCAAAATTCATGATCTTCACCATTATGTCAGAATTAACATACTTTCTGAGCCCTTTACTGACCACGTAATAGCTGCTTGGTAACTTCTATAAAATAGTAATTTTTATAACAATAATAATCATTATTATTGTTAAAAATTAATGATAAATAAGGAAAAAAAGAAGAGGAGGTAGAGGGGCAGAGGAAGATGGTAATTAAGGAACTTGTCTAAGTTCATATAGGTGGTACCTCAGCCAGAAAAGGCTCGTTTTGCTAACAACTATGCACAAAATCTGAGTGGATTGATACAAATCACTTCTACTTACATTGAATTTTTCAAGGTAAGCCAGTAATCACACTTAATATCAGAGTATGTAGGGAAGTTCCATGATATGCATGCTTAGAAGAAATCAAATAGTTATTAACAGTCTTAATTACTTCTATTGTTAGTAAGTAGGAGAGCCAGAAATAGAAACTGGGTTTTAGCTTTTAAGAAAAAAATATCTGTATTCATTTTTTATGGCCACATTCCAAATTATATCTATTTGTCAGATTAAAGCAACTCACACTTTTCTCACATTTCTCAGGTCAGAAGTCCATGTGAGCTCAACTGGGTTCTCTAATGAAGGTCTCAGGAGGCTGAGATCAAGGGATGCGCAGGGCTGGACTCTTATACTTGAAGAAAAAGTTCATTTTCATGTTCATTCAGGTTGTTTACAGAATATTTTGTTGTAGTTGGAAGGTCCCCATTTCCTTGGGCGATTTCAAGCCGTGGCCTCTCATTGATTCTAGAGGCTATCTCCAGGTCTTTTCACATGGCCTATTTCATCTGCCAATCAGGAACAGTGTGTCATCTAAAACTTAATTTCTCTGGTTTCTCCTTCTGTCACTATCCAGATAAAATGTCCTATTTTTAACAGCCTATGCAATTATTAGGTTGGTGCAAAAGTAATTGCAATTTTCGACACTACTTTTAATAGTTCAGGCCTACCCAGATAATCTCTCTAACTGAATCACTTGTGCTATGTGACATACACAGTCATGGAAGTGGTAGTTCATCATATTTCTGAGTTCTGAGGTGTCTTAGTCAGTTTGTGCTGCTCTAAGAAAATATCAAAGTCTGGCTGTTGTGTTGTGAAGGCTGGGAAGTCAAAGATCAAGGCACCAGTAGATTCAGTGTTTTTGCAGATATGGTACCTTCTTATCCTCTTCACATCTGGAAGGGGCTAACTAGCTCCTTTTCATTTGTTTTATAGAACAGTAATTCCAATTATAAGGGTGCTGCCCTCATCAACTAATCAGTTCTCCAAAAGCCCCACCTCCTAATATCTAAAATAATTTCAACATATACACTTTCAGGGATTCAAACATTCAGACAATAGCATGAGGTTAAAGTGGAACATCTCTGATGGACTGTTTTAAAACAGTCTGCGGCACCATAGTATTCACCAAGGGTGACACAGCTTGTTTTCCAGGGCAAGTATTTCCTCCATTGCAAGCAAAAGTCACAGCCCAGGATGGAAGATCTTCTTTCAATTAAGTTTCAGAGAGGATATTTTGGCTTTCTGGAGCCTAAATCAAATACTTAACTACTGACTCTTATTCATTTTTATTTTTACATAGCAGAAGTAAATGTAATTTAACTGTATTATCTTGTAACAAATTACCACTAATAAAGTTGCTTAAGCTATCCTAATTTATTATCCTACAAGTCTTTAGGTGGAAAATGTGACACAGGCCTCACTAGGCTGAAATGAAAGTGTCTTCAGAGATGTATCCTATCCTTTCTCAGGTTTTAGAAAGACTCATTTCCTACCTTTTGTGGACTTTAGAAGCTGCCCACATTCCTTGATTCATGGTCTCCTTTTTCCATCTTCAAAGTCTACAATGCCAGATCAAGTACCCACATAGCATCTCTGCACCTTCATTCGTAATTGCAGCTCTCTTTAACCAAGTGTCCTTTAAAGGTTCTAAATAGGCTGGGTGCATTGGCTCACTCCTGTAATTGCAGCACTTTGGGGAGCCAAGGTGGGCAGATCACAAGGTCAGGAGATTGACACCATCCTGGCCAACATGGTAAAACTGCGTCTCTACTAAAATACAGAAAATTAGCCAGGCATGGTGGTGTGTTCCTGTAATCCCAGCTACTTGAGGGGCTGAGGCAGGGGAATGGCTTGAACCCAGGAGGCAGAGATTGCAGTGAGCTGAGATTAAGCCGTTGCACTCCAGCCTGGTGACAGAGCCAGACTCCATCTCAAAAACAAAAAAAAGTTCCAAATTATTATTTGTTTTTAAGGACTCATTTATTTAGATTTGTGTAGTCCAATATTCCAGGGTAATCTCCCCATTTCAAGATCATTATCCTTGATCACATCCACAAAATTCCTTTTGTGATATAAGGTAATACATTCACAGGTTTCAGGATTAGGTGACAGACAATTCTGTGGGTCATTTTTTCTGCCTATCACGCTGACTTAACCAAAAAATAGTGGAAATCAATTCTGAGGATTTTGCATTTCTCAGGCAAATTTAGGATTTCCAAAAGAGTTTGGAATTATAAACTGGAAGAACAGCTTCAATCTCTACCCATGTGTTTTCTCTGCTCCTTCTGAAAATCTGCTTAATTTTTTTTTTCTCATAGAAACCACCTTTTCTGTTTATCCAGTCCACATAATACAAAATGACTGTTCCACATCATCTCTTGATTTCATGATATTGGTCTAGCCACTGGCAGAGATTGTCTTGGCTATTTATCTGACCATATTTTCAAAAAACCTAATAGTGAAGCCTTGGTCTAATAAGCAACACCCACTGGTGTAGGATTATGAGACCAAATAACAGCTGCTAAAGATCAACCACAGGGTTCAAGGGTGATTACTCATAGACGGGAAATGTTGGCTTGTTCCCAAGGAAGAGGTGTCCATTTCATGTCAATCTGACCATGATTTTTATTGTATTCCTGCTGTAATTATGGTCTTTTCCACTAGAACAGTAAGACTACACATTGCCAGAAGAAATGTCTTCAGTTACCATGCAGCTAACATGTTGCACATGTGTGAAGCGGCTTTACATGTGCAGCTCATTGACGCATTAAAACTAATCTTGTGAATTTCAAAACATGAAAGAAACCAGACAAAATGCCATGGAAGAGATGACAGAAAGTTTTATATGCATGAAGAAATGGAAAATCCAGACACACATGGGATTTTGTTTCTATACACATGGACGCAGATGGTCAGGGCAGCAGTGCTTGCCAGGCAAAAATCATCAAGTAGCTTTCTAATGTTTCCTTTATTTTATATTGAATTCAGCTGATCAATAAAATTAAAAACTGACAAAGATACCATCTAAAAACTCAGCATAAGATAGGTAGAAATGTGGTCTTATGATTGGACAAAATATCAGACACAGTCTTATATCTGGTCTACTTGGGGAATATATATTGTCAAGATATATAATAAAGATGCATTGTAGTATTTGTGAAAAAAGGTCTGATTCAGAAGTAATAACAACTGAAAAATAGATACATATAATTATGCATTTGCTCAATTTAAATTTAAAACACTTATTTTTAAGTAAGTGTTTATTAGGTGTTAGAATGTGCTAAGTCAGTGGTTCTCAAATAAGGATGATTTCCAACTTAGGAAATTTGCCTAAGTCTGGAGACATTTTTGGTTGTCGGATCTGGGACAGTACTACTGGCATTCAGTGGATAGAGGCCAAGAACGCTGCTTGGAACTTCCTACAGTACACAGATTAGCCCCACTTACCCCATAAACAAAGAATTATCTGGCCCAGAAAGTTTGCAGTAGTAAGCTTGAGAAACCCCATGCTAGGCTTTGTGCCAGTCACCTGGGAAAATGGGAGCAGTTGTGAGTAAAGCATACGTCTCTATCCTTTTGCAGTACATATTAGATTTTTCCATGTTTCATCTAATGTCTGAGAGAACCCTGAAGCATGATTAAGGTCAGTGAAGTTGGTGAACACTAAAGTATAAGAAATTAGATTTCTGCTCACCATTTAGGGAGATTCTTCCTGGGAATGAGGCATTAAATCGAATAAAGCATGACTTTCTTTAAGTATATCTGGAATGGACTGTCCCTGTTGCATGAGACAGTTACAACTGTACAACTGAGGTGTGACTGGAAATAACATACACAGTATTCTTATTACTAAGATTTACTCCAAACCATTCAACTTTAAAATAATTGTTCAACTAACTTTATGCTGATGTTGTTGGTTAATCTGGCAGCAACACTCACTGATTATTCAAATCCAACATACAACTAAAAGTAAACTATCATTTTGAATCCTGCATGTGCAACTTCTGGGCTACATCTTGACTGTTCTGCATGGAATTGGCTAAAAAGACTTTATTCTCTCTTGTGGAATTTATGCTATTTTGCGTAAGGCCAATGAGGTAAATTTGAGTTGCATTCCCAAATATTTAATAATAAGGACTACTTTGTCTGGAAAATATTGCAAAGCATAGAAAAGTATAAAGGAAAAGAAAAACACCTGTAACCACATCACTGTATATATGATTCACTGTATACATAAGATATGCAGTGATTCACTGTATACGTAAGAATGTGTGTGATTATATGCCACATATATATAGCATATGTACTTATATTCATAAAAAACACATGGAGAGTCAAATGTATATGTTAAACAGTTGACCATGGGCTTCACATACACTGATTCAACCAACTGAGAACTTAAAATATTAAAAATGAAAATTATAGAACAGTAAAAAGTAATATAAATAAAAATACAATATGACAAATATTTACATGGCATTTATATTTTATTAGGCATTATAAATAATCTAGAGGCAATTTAAAATATACCGAAGGATATATGTAGGTTATATGCAAATGCTACTTCATTTTATAAAAGGGACTTGAACATCTGCTGATTGTATATTCCATAGGGATCCTGGAACAAATCCCTGGAACAAATTGATCCCAAGGGACAACTGTATACATACATGCATTTATAAGTATATTTACACATAAAATAGCATCATTCTGTGCAGACCTGCCATTTGATGAAAAATACGAACATCAGTTGCTATGTAAAGCTTGTTCTTTTATTTGGCTATACCATAAGCCCATTAGTCCAAAGCCTCTTGCTGAAATTTTGTCCATTTACAGTTCTTCACTATTATGTACAAAATTGCAATTTCTTTGTTTATTTCAGGATTAAATTTCTAGAAATTATTTTTCTGTTAATAGAATGAGGCTATTGATGCAGCTTTAAAAACTACCATTTATTAAGGTTGAATTAAAGAGTTGTCTTACTGCTTTGGTTATCACTTTTTCCTAATGTAAATGTCGAATGAATTTTCCCCAAATTATATACAGGCATTATTTTTCTCTCTCAAAAAACACTAATGCTAAATATAATCATTAAATTAAAAAGAAACAAATATCAAGTTTACAATTTTTGAATACTGAATAATATGACTTTATTTTACAAAAGGAAATAGAATATTGTGGAGGTGAACCTAGGTAGAGCATAGCAGAGGATAATAGGTAGAGGATACTTCACAAGGTTTTGGACACCTATTGTCAAACGATCTGAGTAGATATTTCTTCAAAGACAGAATACAAAAGACCAATGAGGGCATTAAAAAGTATGGTCCATACTGTAAGAAGTACTTTTTAAGTGGTCCATTTTCAGAAAACGGGCCCAGGCAAGATGGGGCAGCTCCCTTGCGGATGTGACAAGCCACATGGTACAGACATCTGGGAAGAGTGATAAGAGTCATAGAAGTCAGAGGGGAGGGCGTAAAGGGGAGGGGTTCTAATCCACAAAAGGAATGGAAGTTTTGCCATTGGGAAATTGAAACTTCAAGTGGGGAAGGGGACAAGATGTAATTTTATAAGGAGATAATGGAACCTAGGCGTCCTCTGGGAGGATTGCAACCCTGTAGTACTCAGCCTGTGAGGAACTGGGGGAGGGACTTGCGCACTAGGGGATAAATTGCTTGTTGAAAACGAGCTGGGTGTGCCTGCTTGCTAGACACCTGATCTTGCAAGACCACCATTAAAGTCTCACTCTCACTCTTCTTAGTGTCAGGAAGTCCATTCTTTGGGTTTGGACAGGTGGGTGTGTCTCTCACCAACAACATTAGCTATCAGGGAAATTTAAAAAAACAAAACAAAAATAAAAATAAGACACTACTCACATTAAGACTGCTATAACCAAAAAGAAAAGTATTAGTATTGACAAGAATGTGGAGACATTGAAACCCTCAAACACTGTTGTGCAAATATAAAATGGTACATCGACTTTGGAAAACCATCTGGCAGTTCCTGAAAAGTTTTATACCCATGGTTATCTTGTGACCCAACAGTTCCACTCCTAGGTAAATACCCAAGAGAAGTGAAAATATATGTTTATGCAAAAATATATATTCAAATACTTACAGCAGTGTTATTCATAATTGTCAAAAAGTAGAAACTTCCCCAATGCTCTTTAATCAGTGAATGGATAAACAAAACTTGGTATATCCATACAACAGAATGTTGACAATTAAAAGGAATAAATTAATGATATATGCCACAACGTGGAGATATTGTTAAATGAAAGAAGATAGTCACACACACCTCACTTATTTTATGATTTAATTTATATAAAATGTTTGGACTAGACAAATCTATAGAAACAAAAGTTGCCTGGGGCTGAGGGTTTCTAAGGTAAATTGACACTGGCTGATAATGGGTATAGATTGTTTTAGGGGTAATGAAATATCAGAAAACTGATTGTGGTGATATTTGTACAAGGCTGTGAATATACTAAAACAAACAAACAAAAAACACTCCATTGATTGTATGATGTAAATTTGTGAATTTTATATTATATGAATTATATCTCATAAAGATATTATGTTTTAAAAGATATGTATAACAGCTTTTCAGAGACATATTTATCTAAAAATTATGAAGATGAAAAAATCATGGGCACTTAATACTAAGGCAAAGGCCTATATTGATTAAGGCTTATTAAGCTTATACATTACATGACTTTCTAGCCATTATGTTATTTTATTTTCTCTGATTCTTTAACTTAAGTGGATTGACTGGTTTTCTTTCAAAAGGAATATTAGAAACATTAAATTAGAAGCAAGAGACTATGACGTTAAGGAAAGAAATGAAAGTTCTGCAAATAACAGTAAGGATGTAACTACAAAAAACTATATAAATAAATAGTATAATTAGGGGTCATTTTTCTACAGAGCAAGTAACTGGCCACTCTTCAGCAATGGATATCTATGAAGATGGTCACAATACTCAAGGTGGTTTTAACTTAAATTAACAATTTGTATTTAGTAAATCAGCAAGTACATAAATGTTTCAAAACAATTTAAAGCCAAAATGATTGATTTAAGCAAATTTAGATTTCAAAGTTGGATATATCAGCTATCTGTGGTATGTATGTGGTATGTATTTTATAAAATAATAAATTTCTAATTATTTCCAAGAAGATATTATAGTTTAATATTTCCTTATGTTTAACACATATAGAGACCGATTAGAAATGTCCCTCTTATACCATGAATATGTTTCCAATAAAGATGTAAACTGTGTGTTTATGTTCTTGTGTGTGTGATCATATGTTATTTACAAATTTGATAAGTGAAGAAGAACCCTATTAGAGAACCAAATACTCATCTCCTATGGCTTCATAATTTAAATCCAATGTCAACACAGGATCTATGACTCCTCCAAGTGTGGTTTTTATCACATGTGTATACAAGGGACATCCAGCACCTGTAAATGCTCTTCATAACAATTCTAGATTTTCTGTCCAGTTCAGCTTTCCCCTAAGCAATCTCTCCCAGTTAGTAATTAATGGTTTATTCATGTACAAAGTTTATTGTTTGTTTCTGAATGTGTCCTACTAACATTTCGGGCAATAGCAACAAATTAAAGTAATAATGGAGGAGAAAGCAAATAGGGTCCTGGAAATGCCAATGCTAGAAGATTGTAACTATACAGTCACATTCTGGTTTAGGGTTTCCATGTATTTGATTGGAAACAGTTGGGTTCAGTATTTCTGGGAAGGAGATTGAGAAATACACTTTTAAGTGTCCAGTATTTTCGAATTAAGTTTCATTATTTCCATTTTAGACTGTGATGTGCACTGAAGAATTCCTTTTCGCTTTCTCAATTTGGATTATATGTCACTATGTGGTTTATGACTCAGACACACTCATCTGTAACATTACTGACCTAGCAACAAGGGAACCTCAAAAACAGTGCTGGACACAGGCCTGTTGGCATGGTTATCAGTCCATATTAACATTGTCTGCCTTACAGTCTGCATGCAAACTGGTCAGCAGAACCAAATATATATATATTTTTTTACAGCTCTGTGAGTTGTGAACATGTTTTTCCTGGTTTTAAATACCTTGTATCTAACAATACAATGATTTAAAGATAATTACTTTCTTGTGTTTTTAAATAAAAAAGCTTATTGCCAAAAATTAAAGCCACCCAGAAAACACAAAGAGGAAAGCAAAAAATGTATAAATATCATACCTCCCACCTAAGCCAAATCATCATTATTTTCATTAGGGGAACAGCATTCCTCAAATACATCATATTTTAGGGTAAAATTGCATGTCAGCTGCATCTACAAACAGTAATTTTAAAAAATAATGCTGAGATTTTTTTTTGAAAGAAAGAACAAATGCTTTATTTTCCTATAGGGAAATTGAATTTTCCATAAAAGAAATATACAGTGCTTGTACTCCATGTAATTGGTAAGCATGCTTGAATCAGAGAGTCTGAGCCGAAGTGTACATCAGCACTGGGAGAACATAGCGTCTTTAAGAATTCACCACATTATTTTTTGAATGTTTCAACTTTTGCCAGAACTGAATATATATGTGTATGTATATAAATTCATATTTTGAAGTGGCAATTAAAATTATACTTGTGCCATATGAGAAATAGAACTTCCTCTAAACGTCTACATTAGCAAATAGGTACTCTGAACATGTTGTTAACTTATTTGAAGAAAATCATATCTATTAACAAATATTAGGTTAAGAATAAATTCCATCTCACATTTTTTCTAAGAGCTGCATATATTTCTGTTCATTTCTGTTAAGGGCAGACCCTGAAAGAATTTCCAGTTATTCCTGACTTTTGATATTCATAGTAGAAGGGACTGTGTTGTCTCCTCCCATGGAGTTGTGATAGGACTTGTTCCAAAGCCATAGGATATTGCAAAGGCGATGGAATGTCACTCCCTCCATTATGTTACATTATATAGCAAACGTCTTGGGATCTCACTTCATGATTACCTTATATTATAGGAGACACAATCTTCTTTGAAGACCTACATTAGATTTTTTTACTGTCTTAAGGGCATTGTAGAAGCAAGCTGCAATATTATGAGCTGTCTTTAAAGAGAATCTTTAGCAGGGAACTGTAGAAGCCCTCTAAAGACAGAGAGTGATCTATAAGAAAGATAATTAAGACCTGGGTACCTCAGTCCTATTTTCATAAATGATAAAATCTATCAAAACCTAAGGGAGTTTGGGAATGGGTCCATCCCCAGTTAAGCCTTCAGAAGAGCACTGCCAATGCCATGACTTCAGTCACACAGAGGAAGCAGCCAATCCATACCAAAATTCCTGCTCCACACTGTGAGCCAATCAATGTGCATTATTTGAAGCTACTAAGTGTGCACAATTTATTATATGTTAATTGGTAACTAATATATTTTTCTAAATTAATTGCAAGTGTGGACAAAAAAATGGTATGGGGCCGGCCGCAGTGGCTCAAGCCTGTAATCCCAGCACTTTGGGAGGCCAAGAAGGGTGGATCACGAGATCAAGAGATTGAGACCATCCTGGTCAACATGGTGAAACCCCGTCTCTACTAAAAATACAAAAAAAAATTAGCTGGGTGTGGTGGCATGTGCCTGTAATCCCAGCTACTCAGGAGGCTGAGGCAGGAGAATTGCCTGAACCCAGGAGGCAGACGTTGCGGTGAGCAGAGATCACACCATTGCACTCCAGCCTGGGTAACAAGAGTGAAACTCTGTCTAAAAAAAAAAAAAATGGTATGGATTCAACATATGGATGCAACAAATTGGCAGTGCAGATAGTTGAGAATAAATTATTTTAAATATATATTTATTATATATAGATTATTTTACATATGTATATGTACATATATTCATACATATATACACACATATATATTTTTTGGTTTGAAAATACAATGTGCATCTGACAAAATGGTGCATGGATATCAAAGCACTATTCTATGGGAAGCCTGAACTGTGATTTCTATTGCCATGGGAAACTTTGTGTAGTGTTTCTATGTGTGCATTTGTGTTACAGAATGTTTATGACATGCCTATTGTCCCCAGAGCAGGGAAACATGAGAGTTAAGACGCTCTTTATAGATGGTGTTACTCAGGCTATAAATCTTCCTATGTCATCGTTTATTCTTTCACATTTATTATCTTTTATGATATGTAGATGTGGCAAAGATTATCCCCACTTTACAGATGAAGGAGCATTTATTTGAAAGGATGCAGAACAAAAACAGATATAATTCATATACTAAAAGACACTTCATAGACAGTGTCACAATTAATCTCCAAACAGCCCTACATTGTATGATTTCTTATCTTCTTTGTGTTAATGATTAAACAGTTTAAGTGATTTACCCAGTTTCTTTTAGGAAGCGGCAGAACAGAAAGCTGCAATGGTTAATTTTATGCATCAGCTTGACTGAGCCATGGGGTGCCCAACATTTAGTCAAACATTATTCTGTGTGTATCTGTGGGGATCCTTCTGGATGAAATCAACATTTGAATTGCTAGACTGAATAAAGCAGATTGCTCTCCCCAATGTAGACAGGCTCATCCTTTCAGTTAAAGGTCTGAATAGAAAAAAAGAAAAAATGTTGACTTTCTGTCTTACTCCTTTCTATGTTGCTGTAAAGAAGGACCTCTTCAATGAGAACTACAAGCCACTGCTCAAGGAAATAAGAGAGGACACAAACAGATGGAAAAACATTCCATGCTCATGGTTAGGAAGAATCAATATTGTGAAAATGGCCTTACTGCCCAAAGCAATTGATAGATTCAACGCTATCCCCATCAAGCTACCAATGACCCTCTTCAAATAACTGGAAAAAACCACCTTAAACTTCATATGGAACCAAAAGAGAGCCCACATAGCCAAGACAATTCTAAGCAAAAAGAACAAAGCTGGAGGTACCATGCTACCTGACTTCAAACTATACTACAAGGGCAGTAATCAAAACAGCATAGTACTGGTACCAAAACAGAGATATAGACCAATGGAACAGAACAGAGGCCTCAGAGGCAATGCCGCACATCTATAATTATCTGATCTTTGACAAACCTGAGAAAAACAAGCAATGGGGAAAGGATTCCCTGTTTAATAAATGGTGTTGGGAAAACTGGCTAGCCATGTGCAGAAAGCAGAAACTGGACCTCTTTCTGACACCTTACACTAAAATTAACTCCAGATGGATTAAAGACTTAAACATAAGACCTAACACCATAAAAACCCTAGAAGAAAATCTAGGCAAAACCATGCAGGACATAGGCATAGGCAAGAACTTCATTACTAAAACACCAAAAGCATGGGCAACAAAAGCCAAAATAGACAAATGGGATCTAATTAAACTCCAGAGCTTCTGCACAGCAAAAGAAACAATCATTAGCGTGAACTGGCAACTAGTAGAATGGGAAAAAAAATTCTGCAATCTACCCATCTGACAAAAGGCTAATATCCAGAATCTACAAAGAACTAAAACAGATTTGCAAGAAAAAAACAAACCCATTCAAAATTGGGCAAAGGATATAAACAGACACTTTTCAAAATATGATACCAACAAATGTGAAAAAATGCTCATCATCCCTGGTCATTAGAGAAATGAAAATCAAAACCACATTGAGATACCATCTCATACCAGTTAGAATGGTGATTAAAAAATCTGGAGACAACAGATGCTGAAGAGGATAGGGAGAAATGGGAACACTTTTACACTGTTGGTTGGAGTATAAATTAGTTCAAGCATTGTGGAAGACAGTGTGGGGATTCCTCAAGAACCTAGAAATAGAAATTCCATTTGACCCAGCAATCCCATTACTGGGTATATATCCAAAGGATTATAACTCTTTCTATTATAAAGATACATGCACACATATGTTAATTGTGGCACTGTTTGCAATAGCAAAGACCTGGAACCAACCCAAATGCCCATAGATGATAGACTGGACAAGGAAAATGTGTCACATATATACCATGGAATACTATGGAGCCATAAAAAATGATGAGTCTGTGTGCTTTGTTGGGAATGGATGAATCTGGAAACCATCATTCTCAGCAAACTGACACAAGAACAGAAAATCAAACACCACTTGTTCTCACTCATAGGCAGGTGCTGAACAACAAGAACATATGGACAAAGAGGGGGAGCATCACACACTGGAACCTGTTGGGGGGGACTAGGGGAGGGACGGTAGGGGGGAGGGAGGTAGGGGAAGGAAAACATGGGGAGAAATGCCAGATATAGGTTATGGGGGGATGGAGGCAGCAAACTACCTTGCCACGTAGGTACCCATGCAACAATCCTGCATGTTCTGCACATGTACCCCAGAACCTAAAGTGCAAGTACACACACACACACACACACACACACGTAATTGCTAGTTTATAATTTGCTTATACAGGGCTTTCCTGAGGTGAATACGAATAGCAATTTATTTATTTATATAGATAAATCCAATATGTGGTGCTGAGAAGAAAAAAAGAAGTATGTGAGACTGGGTAATGAATTTATAAGGGAAGGAGGTTTATTTGGCTCTTCTGCAGGGTGTGCAAGAAGCATGGCACAAGCATCTGCTTCTGGAAAGGTACCTCAGGAAGCTTCCAATCACGGCAGCAGAGGACACAGAGAAGGGGAAGGTATGTCACATGGTGAGAGAGGCAGAAGGAAGGAGAGAAGAGGAAGGTGCTAGGCTCTTTTTAACCACCAGTTACCATAGGAACTAATAGAGTGAGAACTCAACACAGAGCCATGCATGAAGGATCTACCTGTGATGCAAACAACTTCCACTAGGCCCCACTTCCAATGCTGGGGATCAAAGTTCAACCTGAGATTCAAAGAGGACCAATATCCAAATTATATCACCCTCCCGTAAGTAAGAGGGCTCCCTGGAGCCCAGTGTATTTTAGTTCAAGCTACTGGGGAGGGTGAGACAGGAGGATTACTTGTGGAGCCCAGGGGTTCAAGTCCTGCCTGGGCAACATAGCAAGATCCCATCTCTAAAAAAATGGAAATCCTCTTGTCAGAGTACATCAGTTATTTCCTGTCTTCTAACTTGAACTGAAACATCCATATTTTTTAAGTCTCAAGCCTATAGATCTTGGGACTTTTTTAGCCTCCCTAATCACATCAGCCAATTTCTTATAATAATAATGATGATGATATAATATATAAGACATATATTCATTCTGTTTCACAGAAGCCTAGCAGCATTCTCCCTTGTATCAAAATCAGTGCTTTTTCTATGACGTTAATGCTTCTCTACAAATGAAAACCTGAAGCACATTTTATGCTAACACTTAGGAGTAAAAAAGAGTACCATTGCTTATTGTACACCATAAAGCATGTTTTCACAAGCACCATCTCAATTGTTTTGAAGATTATTTTTTAGCTCTCAGACCCCTTCTGCAATTCCAGAGCCCCAAAGAACACATCTTGAAGAAACAGTAAATAGTTCAACTGGTCTTTCACACTTCTGAAGATATGAATGACAGGGATTATTTTCTGTATTTGATATAGGAAGAAAAATCTGTGGGTTTAAGTGAATGTCTCATGGCAAAGCATGTTTTCAGCAAAGCCTAAAGAGCAGTGTCCTGATCTGGGGTAGTAGAATTCTGGCTTTATCATTTCCTCAATGATTATTTCTAAGAAGTTGGTTATTTCCAGTTAGCACACTCATGGAAACCACTAATGAGCATCCTCAAACTCTTTAACATCTTAGATAGCCTAACAAGTCCATACCAATTCTGTTGACTCTATCTGACTGAAACACAAAAGATAAAGAAGTACTTTATGTTTCATATGGAGAGCGAGACCATTATGAGAAAGCTAAAGTAGTCCAGTGGTTAGAGGAATTTTAGCTGTGTGAGTTAGGCAAATGTTTTCCCTCCCCTGCTTAGATTAATTCTCTGAAAATGAGGATGAGTATGCTATCTCATGGATTATTTTTGTGACAATTGAAGGACCATACAGAATAGCACCCATACTAGGATTAGAGATGATTACATTAGCTATCAGTAGATATGTAAATTATTCATAAGGTAAATATTATTTTAATTTTCAGATCATGAATTGGATATATTGAAAACATAGTTAGAAAATCAATGGCAGGTTGCCTCAATGAAGAGCAGCATGTTTTGTATAACATGGAAAAATAGAATTTCAATTTATTTTCAATAAGACCAAGTTCTACTAGCACACTGAAGTACTGAATGCCAAATTATCTCATTCAGACAAAAGTGAAATGTCCCAAGCTTAATAAAATAAGATAATTGGTTTTGGCTTTTATATTAAATTACTATTTGGCCACACACTGTAGTTTCAGAGCAGATGCCTTGCAGGTGAATGGAGCTATAGATGGGGTTACACATAAACCATATGTCCTCTTTATAAGTCTCCTTGTACTGTCTGTGGTTCATTGCTTTCCAGAACATAATGAAGACCAAGAGCTTATAATGCAGAAAGGGGTCAATCAGAAAGCACAGAAGCTAGAATGGGGTCTCCTCGTGGCCCAGGTAATGACTCATATCCTTATGTTGTGGCATGCAGTGTAAAGCAGGAAGAAGCACCTATCTGACCCTAGAGGGGTTCTTGGCCTTAAAACCTGCAAAATCTCATGTCGGGATCTGAAGATTGATAGGTCACTGGCAGGCTCCATGTGCTTTTCCAAAAAAAAAAGAAAAAGGAAAAAAAAGCACTAACAAAGAGGATCCCCATTGAGTTTTTAGTTAACTCCTTAACTAGTTTAAGCACCTAAGCTAACCACCTACAGATAATTGATATGTTATCTATACCGGGTCTTATGTTCACACAGTTAGAAAATACTTGCTTTTTACTTAAGTACTAAAGATACTTCTAACGTGGCTCTCAAATAACAGACACTATGCTAAAAAGAAAATGAAATTATAAGTCAAAATGACTAGGTTTTAATTATTCTTCTGCCATTAAACTCTGTGAGTCCCTATTGCTAAGTTATTTAGGTATTTAGGGTCTTAGTAAAGTCACCGTGAGGTTGAAACCATTGAAATCCCCATTTAAACAAATCAGGAAACTGAAGGTCAAAGAGTTGAGATATTTTATGGAAGACCACACAGCTGGTACGCAGCAGAGTCGAGTTTAAACCAGGTCCTTAACACCACTGCCCACAGTCTTGGACCTGCCTTTCTATCTCCTACTGTACTGAGTGCGTATCAGATCATTCTGAACAAGCGTCAAAGTGAATTGCTGGTTTTCACAGGACACAATCTTCTCTTTTATTGACTCTGTGATCATAAGTCAATTATTCCAACTTTTCTGAGCCTCTGTTTCCTTATCTGTAAAATGTAAATGAGATGATAAGAGTAGTTAAGTCAGCTTATTTTAAGGACTAAATAAATTATTACTTTTAAAGTGCTTAGAACAGGACATCAATAAACATTGTCTATAATTATTATTATTTATTATTTCTTGAGGCTACCTAGTGACTTAAAGCAGCAATTAGTATAGAGCCAGTATCAGCTGACAGGCGCAAGTGTCATTCACATTGAAGCAAACCGTGTAATAAAGGTAAATATCACCTCTAAATGCTACATTAAAAACACTGCTATTTACGGTACGAGCAAAAGACAGAGTTGAGCTGAGGCTGCGGCATAATCTCTCAATATTGGAAAAGCATTAGAATCACCTAGGAGCTTTAAAAAATGTGCATGGCCAAGTCCCATTTGATACCAACTAAAATAGAATCTCTGGGTGTGGATCCGCATAGCCTTACCTTTTTAAATCACACCCACGTCAATTGACTTGGAGTTAAGAAGGGGCCAGTTTATGAAGGATTTTGAATTCCATGACGAATTAGTATTTAGGTAGGGGAGTGGGGCTAGAAAATATTAGAGATTCTGCACAGGGCTACTATATACTTATTTATAAATCTTTTCACCTTTTAGGGATGGCTTCTGTTGTCGTCCTTTGGTTCAGAATAAAGAAGCTTTTAGTTTCCTGTTTCTTGAAATTCATCTAAACACACTTTCTCTGACTTGATTGTTCCATAATCAAATTGCCACCTCACTGGAAGCCAACCCTAATCCTATTCAGAGAATAACCATTTTCCTCCTGACCTGAAGTCTCACTTTTTATCTTGTTGGCTAGGTATTCAAGAAGTGCATTCAAACTGTTTAAAATCCTGGGAGTTAAGATCACCCTGACATTGTCAGGTAAAAATAAAAAGGAGAAGAAAGCAGAATATAATTTGCTTATCTTCAACATAGCTTTATTTCGTCCAGTTTTAAGCATGGCTTTGAAGTGTGTGTGTGTGTTAGTAGTAAGGACTAGGACTGTGTGGGAGCTCAGAGATGGGAAATGACAACTTTCTAGTCATGGAGCCATAACACATCCCCTCTCTGAGCAGTAACTCCTAACAAAAAATCACCTTTTGGGTGTTTAAGCATTTTTTTTTTTGCAAGAGAGTGACCCATGTCCAACCTGGTGAGTGAGTTGGCCCAGTAGAGTGGGACTGTTAATCAACTGGAAACCTATTTTAAGATCCAAGGATTTACAGTCTACAGCCATTAAAGTCTGCTCTATGTATTTAGTCTTTGTCCCTCCCCAACTGCTAAGATGCGTTAGTTTTAAGTTGTTTCTTAACGCAGGCTTTTGTTCTATCAGGAATGATATAGGAAAAGAGGAACATGAGATGAAGAGACAGTGCCCACCCTCAGAGTCATAATCCATTTGTGCATGTCTGGGAAGAAGACAGAGAAAGAAAGTTCCAAACGCATTACTGTATGGTAAGTAGCAGGCGTGGAGAGGGTGAAACACACTGGGACAGCCCCTACCTGACCCTCAGTCAGTAAAGAAAGACTTACTCAAAGAGGTGATCTGAATTGAGTTTTGTAGGGCTTCTCTATGAGAAAAGGGAAAAACACAGCCTGTGGAAAGCCAGAAGCAGCAAGAAAACAAGGCTCTTCTGCAGAGGTGCAATGTCAAGGGGTGCTATGAGTGAGTCAGACAAGAGATTGGCACATATAACATCATGGGCATTAAATGTGACAGGCAAGATTTCATCCTTTATTCTGAAGGTGACTCAAAAGTAATTTTGGCTTTTAAGTGGGAGAGCAACATAGTTTGGTTATTACTTTAGGTGAGAAGGAAGGCATTCCTGATTGCTACGTTTAAAATCACATGGGAATATCAGAGGAAAATGTCAGGTTATTGAAGGAATTCACGTTATATCATATAAGGAACAGATGATAGAACTGGTGCAGATTTTAGTCTGGGGGGGGGGATAAGACCAGTGTAGAATACCTGATGCCAGGTGAAAGAGGAAGAGACATTTTTATTTGAAATTTTTGGAAATCGAAGGCCTATTAATTACCGGTGCCGTATTTCAGTTCAACATAAATATACTCCCTCTTGATGTTCAGAATTGTTTCAAGATAGGTTGCTTTGCCTTTTGCATTTGATTGATCTTTGGTTGATGCTGTAAATGCACATATCCAATGGATACTGGGTTGGGTCTACTTACGTTCTTTGCAAAGACTGTATGCCCACGTGGATAGCTTTGGTCTCCTTATGCAGTCACTAGAAAGTGTGCCAAGGAAACAAACCAGTTAAAGGTCACTAGTGGAGCCAACTTCCTCAAGGGCTGAGATGGAAGTTCAGATAATGAGAATTCTTTGTACTCGTTGTAGGCACATTCTTTCAATTAGAAGCAAATAACAAAGTTAAGGTCCTTAGAAATCTGTGGCCTTCACCTTATAAGCAGAAGGACATGATCCGAAGAGTTCTTGATTGGGTCCTCCCTGCAAGGGATCTTATATCACTTTTTTTCATAAGCTATCATGATTTATAGGGCCCAGGCTCCTCTTTACAATTATATTACTGAACATCTTTTTTTTTTTTTAATTTCCAAAAACCTGGAAGTAAAATGTAGCTCATAAAATGCTACATGTTAATAAAAAGGATATTTTGAACTGGAACAAAGCGTAGAATAGTTATGTGTGCTTTACATGTGTAAATAGGTGTATAACATGTTATCACACATAATATGACTTTAACATATTATCTTTTAAACTACAATATTGTAGAGATGACAATCTATGAGTAATGAGAGTATTCATTGACACTCATAAAAATAAGAGAAAGGAAGGTTTGTAAATATCTATTCTTTCAGTTTAATATGCATTTCAGTGACAAATATGAACCAGTTTCCTGAGCAGCTGAACTGAGATCTAGAACCATTTTACTTGATATTTCATTTGACATTTTGAACTAATTTGCCTTTGAAATCATGGAACCAGAATAAAATTACATGTTGATTGATAATCTTAGAGCACTGTACTTGGAATCTATCAGGTTGAACCATACAGTGTTACCAATATTTAAACATTTTAACCTAACAATTGGCAATTTCTGTGGTTTACACTAAGGGAAGCCTTTGTTTCCGTCTTTGTTGTACCACAGAGACTTGAAAATTAAATAAGTTATTCAACCTCAGAACCTAAATTTTTCTCATCCTGTTAAATGTGGACAATAGCAGCAATCTTTTAGAGGTGTGTGGATTAAATGAGACACTGGGTGGGAAAACATATTGAAAATTGTAAAGTAATTTGAATTGCATTTAGAATCCTCAAAAACCCCAGTGAGATTGTTGGGTTTATAAACTTTCACTCCCTGCTGGTTAAGTGATTGCTTGGTTATAATACACAGGGGTTTATGTGTTTATATTTCTTTCTGAATATGATCTGACTTTCCTCTCATTTAGTGTTTATTCTCAAAGCTGTTTTTTTCCATCCTTGGATTTACAGTACAAATTTCTTCTGAATGGGTAGAATATTTATGCATTTCATTAACAATATGTACTCAGGCTTTCTGGTTCGTTCATCCAGTGAAATGCTCAGCAGAAAATGTGCTTGAGGATTTTCCCCTACCGTTAGGGAGCTGAAATTAATTCTATTATAATTTCCAGGAGCTTTAAGCATTTGTTTTGTTTAGGAGTCAAACAGCTGTGTTGGCAAAGCTTTTCTTATTGTTAATGTGTTTTGGCCATTTATATCTGGATGATACATTTTACAAGCATTGATCAGACAGCACTTTCAACAACTCTTTTATGGACTATGGTTCCAACCTCCAGTGAGCCCTTTTCAACCTTCAGTTTCTGTCCCTTTCAAATCTATTGTCCAACTTACCAGCAGAGTTTTACTTCCAATCATAAATGGGATTGTAATATCCTCTATTTAAAAAGAAGCTTTCATGACTCCCCTGTGTGTAAAGAATACAATTCCCAATACATTGTCTACTGTACAAGGACTCCTTAAAATATTACTTGGCAATAAATTGTCTGTAGCTTTCACTCTCCCTTCTCCTAAATCCAACTTACTAGACTCTTCACCATTTTCTAAATATTCTATCATAATGTTACTTTTTCTCTGCCTATTCACAACCTGGTCCTCTACCTGGAATGGCTTCTGTCTTCTTTGACTAGCAAAATCACCCTTATATGACAGCTCAAATGCCATTTCTCTATGAAGCCTCTTTCTCCTCCCCTAGGCAATTCATCATTTATTCCCCTTAGAACTGTGCACAATCTTTTTATGGTGATAATCTTCTTACTTATCTGTTTCTCTTTCTCCAGTTTGTGACCTCCCATAAGCAAGACCTCTTACTTACTCATGCTTGCTTCCCTAGGACCTAGATGCTCAGCTAACATTATTTAAAGGACATATGAAAGGTAGATCTTTCCTACATTTATGAATCCTGCTAGTCCTGCCTAAATGACTCACAATGAAAATTTGTAATTACTCAGTGAATGTCTAAATGTCTGAAGCTCTCAGAGGAGAAAATTACTGGAGTTTTCAAGAAAGACTGACTTTCAGATACATGATTTCCTACACCCTGGCAAAATGTGAAGGGGTATGTATAGGGTCTTCTTCCCCAAATCTGGCCATAAATAGAGATAACATGGAGATGATTTGTTTTCGTGTCTGGGAATAGCATCTGGCATTTGAGCTGATTGCTGGCTTAATGAGATGCTGTAGATGTTGGTGTTACATTCACATCACAGAAAGTGATTGTTTAACTGTATTTGCCCTCAGGGAGAACACATCTGCATTAGTTGGTTCATTGCATAGGATTTTTTTTTTTTTTAAGAGGGACAATGTTGAGTTACAATTGGCCCATAAATGAGGAACCACAAAGATGAGGGCTACACATGACATCATTAAAATAAAAGAAATTGAGGTAATTAGATGAACATGAAGAATAAAAGAGCTTCTATGTATTCACATTTGGGCCCACATAGGTGAAGATTTGACACAGGAAAGAGCTGTGAAATGCATGTCCCATTGTGCCAAAAGAAAAGTATACTCACTATAGGGAGGGCATCTTGTTTCTGCTACAGGGAGACAGGCTTCCTTAGCAAGTTAGCAAGTGAAACAAACTGCCACATAAAATAATTTTCTTTCTCTCTAAGCAGGAGGCAAACAATAATTTGTATTGCATTTATAGTAGTAGGGAGTAGACTAAACCAATGTTTCATAAACGTTATTATGCATATGAACAACCCAGGATCTGGGTTAAATCCAGATTTTTTCCAGAAGATCTGGGGTGGAACCTTGGATTCTTCAGTTCTAACATATTCCTAGCTAATGCTGCTACTGCTGCTCAGTGGTTCACACTCTGAGTAATGCTGCACTGGGTAATAGGGAAATGTCGTATCTCATAACTGTTAGGAACATACATTTAAAAATCAGAAAGCCCTGATTTGAGTTTCAATCAGATGTAACTCTGGGAAAGGTATTTACCTTTCCGAACTTTAATTTCCTCATCTATTAAATAGAAATTTCTATTGCCTCTCATATTGTCTTGGACCAGCTTAATGAGATGCTTGTATGCAGAACATTTAATGTCATGCTCAGTACATAGTAAGCTCCTCAATAATGTTAGTGATTATATTTTAGCTTTAACAATATAGTGTCTTTCATTTCATTTCTATAATTAAATTATTCTGATTTATTTCCAAATGTATCAGAATAGTAAGAAGACAAAAACTGCCCATAAAAATTAATTAAAGTGAATTTCATTATTCTGATCATATAATATTTAATAAAACTACAGCCAAGATCAGCCCAGTGCAATTTTTTTTTAACTATACTGATTGGAAGATTTAACTGAAATATTACCTATTTCTAAAATTTTATACCTTACTGATAACAACCAGGGGATTATCACTCATCTTTTGGGCTCCTCTTGTGTACCTGTTGCAGGCATCTCTTAAAGCATTCCCCATAGAACCATGCAAACAACTGCTTGAGTGCAAGTCTATCTCCTCCTCTGAAATGGGAATGTATTACACTCATGGACTACATCCTATACACATTGTGTCCCTACATGTATATCTAACATGTAGTATGGTCAATAATGGGTCCTCTACTATAATCAATGAACAAAAAGCACAGATGAATAGCTTAATGGAATAATGACTTGGGAAAACTCCATTGTTGGTGCTCACATTTTTCTTTTAAAAACTTCTTACTCTGTCATAAATTTTTCTGCCTCATTGAGATGGGGTTTTGCCCCAAGATACTGTGATGGTGATTTCCATCAAGATATCTTCAACAGAAAATATAATACTTGTCTTCTCTTTGAGGAAATTATATTTTAACCAGGGTTATTAGGAGATATATAGACACAGGTGAAGATATATCATTATATAAAAACAAACCAGAAACTGAGATATGATATAGATATTCGAAGTGAATTATAGGCCATTTCAAATTCTTTTCAAATGATAAATATGCATCTCTGTTTGTTCATGAGGTCAGTTTTGCATCATATCAAAGAGTGAAAATTAGGAATAAGGAAATTGTTCTGTTTGTGCTTTTGCTCTGACTTTATGGAAAGACACTTTCTTTTTTGGCACTAACTGGAGACACTCCATCCACTCAGCCAGGAGCATCATGCAGAGTATGCATCATTTGAGGAAATTCAAATGGCTGGGAAGTTAAGACCTCTAGCATCTAAAGAATCTTGCAGATCATCTTGTCTGTTCTTTTGTTTCTAGAGAGAACAGCTATGTTGAAATGCAGGCAGCCCCTTGTTTATATCATCCTTGTGGACTAAACATGATTGATTTATAACTCTTTTTTGCAAATACTTTCAAATACTGCAAAGGAAAGTGAGGCCAGGCATGGTACGACCCTTGCCCTGCTGACAATGGCAGCTACTAGAATTGAAAGTGGAGTAGATAGATAAATCTCTGTAATTCCTCATGAAACAAACTAACAACAGCAGAAAACAATATTGTTTATTTTATAACATTGATAATTGTTATTCTATTAATAGTAGCTGCTATTTATTTAGTGCTTCCAATGTTTTAGACATTGTACTAACACCTAAATGCATTTTCATTTTGGTTTGCTTTTTAATCTCTAGCAAACATCTGAGAAGGAGGTGCTATTATCCAATTTTAGACAATAGGAAAGTCATATTAGAGATTAATGATGTGGACAATATCAGATCTCTGTACATGCAAAGTCATGCCCATCACAGAGCTCTGTGCCTTGCTATCCACAGAAGCACCGTGATATCCATTTCAAAAATGGCAGCATCGCTTGTTCAAAATCCTTAGGATTGGTGAAAGATATACAAGAATTGGATTTCCCAGATAGAATGTTTATCTTTTTGAATCATAAAGATTAAGAGCACTAGTGTTTTTAAAAGCTTCTAAAGCAAATGCCTTAGAGGTATAATATGCACAATTCCTTGAATTTCTCTCTGAAGCTGCTCATGGAGTTTCACTCTCTATGTTGGCCACTAAAATCTTTAGCCCTATCTGTGCTTTGTGGCTTTCATTACAATGTTCCTCCTAGTGTCTGTAGTCAGAGGCTATAGGACACATGTGGCTGGATACAAAGTTAACCCTAGCATGAGGCACTCAGAACCAGCGGAGACCAGTATTAGGGCATGCAATAATCACTCTTCAGCAGGCTTAAGATCTTTAGGTTTTCCCCTATCTTTGAATTGAGGAGCTTCCAATTTGTGAGTTTTCCTTTTTGTTTTTTATGTTCAGTACAGCTGAGCCCACCTAGAGGGTCTGGCAGACCCATTGCTCAAGTCTGTAACTGAAATTGGATGGCCTGACTTCATATTCAATTGGAACATTTTTCTTATTTCTCTTTTTAAAAATCAATAAATGGTTTATGATGCCTTTCAAAGGGATTGAATGTGTGGAAATTAGGTTTTTCCATAGTATTATGGCAACTAAATACTCTGGAATAGATCCAGTTTTCAAATATCCATTCTTGTCCCCCATTTGTACATTAGGTCAATATTTGCTGACTTTTTATTAGAGAGATATGCTTTCCTCAGAGAGCAGAAAAGAAAAGGAAACCTTTTTGATCATCAGCATTTTTGGTCAGGAATTAGACTTGGAGATACACACACACACACACACACACATGCACACATACACATATACATATACACATATGTATATACTTGTGTAAATATGTATAGATGTGTGTGTGTGTATTTTGTCCTTATCATGCTCGCATTATAAAAGTGGAAAAATGTAAGCTTACAAATTTCTCATGGCTATACTGCTTTTGAGTAGCTGAGATAGAGTTCCAACGCGATAGTCTGTCTTTCAAGCCTATGGTCATTTTTCTCAATCTTCCTATATCCTCAAACTTATTTCTTAAAGGCAAATTTTTCCTTCTTCTTCCAAACCTTTTCTACTGAGAACACACCCCAGGCACCTGGTCATCTGGCAACAGATGCCAGGTAAAGGGGTAAATCTGTTCATCCTGAGCCTTCTATCTATTCTACCCCACTTCCTGCCTGTCCTGTCTTTTCCTAACTCCTTAATTCTTGCTCCTGGGAGATGTGAATCAAACACCATACACCAGAACTGGTGCTTGCCTGAAGAGCCGTGATTGATTGCCATGTACTAATTACTTGGAAGGATTGGGAGTGGGTACAAGAATAAAGATGATCATAGGACAGACAGTTAAAAAGAGATTTGTTTCTCTTTTTGCTGCTCCCCTGTCATTTGCAAATGTCTGTTGGTTTTCTTTCAGCATATTTGTGATTAAGAATCCTGCTGAGATGACACTCGGTGGTTAGAAAAGCCAAGTGTTTCTGCATTTCTGCCGGTAATTTAGCGGTGCATCCACGGGAAGCTCATCTGCACATTGCAAGAGCAAGGCTCTCCATAACCTTCTGAAAAGTCTGTTACCATTGATGTAAAAATACTAAGGTGAAATTTTCTAGGGAGAACATAACTGATGAAATATTATGAAGATTTTCATTAAGTTCTTTGACTATCAGGGTTTCACTGTATCTTGCTGCTTCTCTTAAACACCATTCTGATGATGATTAATAACCAAAAAAGTAAACAAAGCTTTTAGGTACTTTAGGTGACAGACGCACCCATCAGGTATCGTTACTGGAATATTTCTATGTATGAGTCAGGGCCAGGAGAGCGTTGAAATTAAATCTTTCTAAGGAAAATAACCTACACAGGTTTGCAGTATTCAAAATTATAAGAGTGACCCCTAGTGACTATGAAAGTGCTTAAATCTTTCCCGAATCTCAGTATAGTGTTCAATGTGAACGTCTGAAGAAAGAGGATATCCTTTTTTAAGGCACAAATTATTTATTTTGAATTTGGTGGTTATGTTTTAAAAATAATAGGAATGGGCTATCCCTCAAAACACTATTTTTTCACCCCTAGTAAAATGCATATGTGCTTTACTATTCCTCCTTCAGTTTACATCAAATATCCTGCATTTTGAACCTACTGCATGCAAAGTGCCCTGAACCTCTTAAAGATAGAAATATTAAGATATCCCAAAGTGCTGGGATTACAGGCTTGAGCCACTGTGCCCGGCCCAGGCGGGTGGATCACGAGGTCAAGAGATCGGGACCATCCTTGTCACCATGGTGAAACCCCGTCTCTACTAAAAATACAAAAAAAAAAAAAAAAAAAAAAAATTAGCTGGGCATGGTGGCACATGCCTGTAATCCCAGCTACTCAGGAGGCTGAGTCAGGAGAATTGCCTGAACCCAGGAGGCGGAGGTTGTGGTGAGCCGAGATCGCGCCACTGCACTCCAGCCTGGGTAACAAGAGCGAAACTCCAACTTAAAAAAAAAAAAAAAAAAAAAAAGGAATATTAAGGTCTCTTCATGGTTTCTATGGTGCCAGAAGAGTCAGGAGGAAAAAGACAAGCAAACAGAAGCCTTGCAGGGCAGTAGGGGGATGAAGGGATAAGTGAGACCACAAAGTGTCATAACAGGGGGCTCTAAGAGCAGAACCATTTGTGTAATGGTTGCAGGACAGATCAGATTAAGAGTTTACCCAAAGGGAAATGAGAGTGCTCTACCTAGGCACAAATAAATGAAACAACATGTGTTTGTGTAAGAATCACAAGTAGGCCAGGAGCTGTGGCTCATGGCTATAATCGCAGCACTTTGGGAGGCCGAGGTGGGCAGATCACTTGAGGTCAGGAGTTTGAGACCAGCCTGGCCAACATGGTGAGACTTCATCTCAACTAAAATACAAAAAATTAGCTGGGTGTGGTGGCATGTACCTGTAGTCCCATCTACCTGGGAGGCTGAGGCAGGAGAATGGTTCAAATCCAGAAGGCAGATGTTACAGTGAGCTGAGATCATGCCATTCTACTCCAGCCTAGAAGACAGAGCAAGACTCTATCTCAACAACAACAACAACAAAATAACAATAATTAAAAAAGAATCACAAGTATTTCAGCAGGGATAGAGACTTGAGTTATCAAGATGTACAAGATGGAGCTTGAGACAGAAGCATGAGATAGCTCAGGACAGTCTTTGTACATCGCGGTTGGCCATCCTGCTGAAGGCAATAGGACTAAGTTTAAGCAAGAAACTAAGGTGCACTGATTAGTATTTTGGAAGAATTGTCTGGCTTCTAGGCAGAAGGTAGTCTCAGAGCAACCAAGACTAGTTGCATAGAGACCAGATAGGAGGACTCCAGCATTCTCACTGTTGGAAATTTAAGGATTCTCTTTTTTCAGCTAAATCATAGACATCTGAGCCTGGTGCTTTATACTTTATTCAAATTCATATTATCAGTAGACATAATATGTTTTAAAAATGCATATTAAATAAAAATTAGCATTAATTTTGCTCTGAGCTAAATTACAATGCCATATCTCTGTGTGCATGTATAAATATGTTATATATATATACTTACATATGAATATGTCTGCAAATTATAAACACATGTATACTTTGATAATATATGTTAATGAAAAAGTATATATTTTGGTTGTGAAGTAGAAACATTAATTTAGATATAGTAACTATATAAACCACATCATGTTTTATTTTAGAATCAAACCTTAAATCTTCATTACATAAAGACTTTCAGTCAGTCACTGTGGTGTGCACTTATGGTTCCAGCTATTTTGGAGGAGGCTTGAACCCAGGAGTTTGAATCTGCAGTGGGCTATGATCATGCCCGTGAATAGCCAATGCATTCCAGCCTGAGCAGCATAACAAGACACTATCTCAAATGTGTATGTGTGTGTATATATATATATAACCAGAATGAACCTGAAGGTTTTGTATCCCTAATTTTTCCAGATATGATGTTAGAAATCCAAACATGGAACTATAAACGTTGTGTTGATGATTGAATGCTCACCTTTCTGATACATAAAAACACTTACTTCGACATCTTGCTAACTTGGTTTACTAGGGCTGCCATAGAGAATGCCACACACTGAATAGCTTAAGCAACAGAACTTTATTTTCTCACATTTCTGGAGGCTGGAAGTCCAAGATCAAAGTGTTGGCAGTTTTGCTTTTTCCTGAGGCCTTGCCCCTTGTAGACAGTATGGCCACCTTCTTGCAATGTTCACACATAGTCTTTTCTCTGTGCTTCCCTGATGCCTTTTCCTCTTCCTATGAGGACACCTGACATATTAGCTTAGGGTCTTAACTAACCTGACCTCTGACCTCAACTTCCAAGTATACAGTCACATTGGGAATTAGAGTTTTGATATACGAATTTTGGGGGAACATGATTCATTCCATAATGGCCGTAAATTTCCCCAATCAGGAAATGATGAAGAAGAGAACTCTTCTTCTAGAGTTATACTAAGGAAACATCAGGCATAATCAGAAGTGAGACTTTTGGCAACAGGAAAGGCAATAGGAGGCTGTGGAGTGTTACCCTATTGTCCCCTTCAAAACTAGGGCATTCATTCCTCCGGCTGCTGCAAGAGTTGCCTGCAGAGACAGCTCAAGGTTGGGTCGCTTTCCAGAATTTCCCAAAGCTGAAATCAGTTTCCTTGTTCAACGTTAGGTAGCAATATGAATTCAAAGTTGGACCAATATAGGCTCCCAAAGCCTAGGCCCTAAGCTTCTGCATGAATGGGACAACTCAGAAGTGACATCCGAAGTCCAGACTTTCCTGTGCTGATGGCTAAATCCTTCATTAAGCTTGCAGTGCAGCCCATCTTCTACCTCTGCCCAATTCTGTTTTCCACCTTCTCTTTCACAGAGTAGAACAGAGAGCACTGAACACAAATCTGTCTTATTATTCTCAAGAAATCTAATTTTATGTATGCCAAACATTGAGTGATGACCAACACTAAAATAATTCATTTTAATGATACCAATCTTCAGAAATAGATGACATAATTTATATCCACATTGTTTTTAAATTATTGATTATTCCTTAGTAATTTGTTTGGTATTACATTACACCATTATATAAGCACCATGAAGACAGGAATCTTACGAAATTCGTTCTTGGAAGCATTCATAGCATCAAATAATATACCTGAAATACTGGGCAAACACAAAAAGTATGTAAAATTATAGCTCGTTGCATCTTCTCTAGAAAGCAGATAAAAATCTTAGTGTAGGGCCGGGCGCAGTAGCTCACGCCTGTAATCCCAGCACTTTGGGAGGCCGAGGCGGATGGATCACGAGGGAGGTCAAGAGATCGAGACCATCCTGGTTAACATGGCAAAACCCCGTCTCTACTAAAAATACAAAAAATTAGCTGGGCATGGTGGCGCATGCCTGTAATCCCAGCTACTCAGGAGGCTGAGGCAGGAGAATTGCCTGAACCCAGGAGGTGGAGGTTGCGGTGAGCCGAGATGGCGCCATTGCACTCCAGCCTGGGTAACAAGAACGAAACTCCGACTCAAAAAAAAAAAAAAAAAAAAAAAAAAAATCTTGGTGTACTTTTGCATGTATAATTATTGCCTATCCATCAAAAACTGGGTCAAAAGCTACTCCTTCATAATGTTTGCATTGATTTATTCCAGGTAAAAGAATTATTCCTCACTGAGTTCTCTGCTGCTCCTTTACAATGTCTATTACTTCCTACCATTTATTACAGTTATTTAGCATTCTTTGCTACATTTTTTTTTATTAGACAGCAAACCAAGAAGTTGAATGAAGGACATTGCATCCATTCTTCATGATGGCTGGAGAAGGTATGGAAGAGGCAAGCCACATGTGTATGGAATGGTTTTTGAAGCATAAGCATTTGGATACATCTAAGATTTGGAACAATCTTCACCGTGATCGGGCAATGGCTTATATTGCAGTATCCCCTACTTTGCCTAACAATGTAATGTATTCACTTTGTTTTACAATTAATTTCTAATGAGTTCAAACTTATATATCTTCCTTGTGTCTTAAAGTAAATTTCAAATAATGGGATGTCAAGCTTCAGAATAGAGGGGTAGAGGTATACATATATATTCTGTTATATATTGCAATGATCTCCCTGATATTGATTTAAGTAATCACTACCTACCTCAATTCTGACATTGCTATAAATCACAAACCCTGACAAATTTTATAGCTGCCACCTTTGTTTGCTCCTATACTCTTAAATCTATCCAGTCCACCTATGCATGAAGTGGGAGGAAGAAAACCACCACAAACTAAACTTACATCTCCAGCTTGACATCAGGAAGTTCCAGACCCCCTCAATATCTACTGAATAGGTTCGTGCTCTCATCAAGTTCTGCTACATAACAAATTCTTGAACTCTGAGAGTTCTCTCTCACTTCTAGAACTCATCTTGCTGCGGAGTGGCATGGAGAATTTAACCCCTGCATCTTAAACATGCTACTTTTCATAGGACATAGTTGGAGCTCACACTCTTTCTCTTCTTTTAGATATTTTAGTCAATGAACTGTCTTAAACAAATATGAATAATGGCTGTTTTTCAGATAGCATCTGCTTAATTTAGGTTCCCAGAAATAAATACTGAGATGGAGATTGGTGTGTAAGCCTTTTTCTTTTCTTTCTTCTTCTTCCTTTTTTTTTCTTTTTCTTTTTTTTTTTTTTTTTTTTTTTTTTTGGTGAGTGCTGTCTTCAACATTGTCTTACACTAGGATGAAGTGCTTTTTAATACTCCTCCATGAAAAAGTTATTTGAGGCAGGCTACCTCCAGGGGAGAGGATGTGATCTTGGCAAGACAACTGTCTTTATCTGAGGCAATTCTCCAAGATGCTTGACAACTGAGGTCTGTCTGTTGGCAGCGTTTCCAGCAGCTGAGGCATAAGCCCCATCTTAAAACAAGATCTGGACAGTGTTGCATAGGTTCCTGTATTTGATAAGGTCCAAGAACCTTCCAATAGGTGAAAATGACTTAATAATCTAATTTTTAGAAATATAAGAAAAATTTCAGTGTGATGATCTTCCTGTGAGAATAATATATTGTTTCTCAAAGTGTGATTCTGGAACACCACTATTATTAGGAATACATTGGATACTGAATAAGAGTCTCTGGAAACAGATTCAAGGTTATTATATTAATTAATACCCCCCTAAAACCAGATGCAACAGACTATATATAGAATCAGTGGAAAAGACAGTTATGTAAAGGGGAGGATTTTCCTGGTCTTAAGGCAAAGCCATCTTTACTGGTGTGTGTTTGGCGGGGGAGAGGTAGGTGTATCTGTGTTGAATGAATAAGTAATCATGTTGATAACGTGACACACACATAGTAATTTAAGTGCAAATGGTATATGAAGGCCTATTTTAATAAAAACAATATTTTGAGGATTTAAGAGATTTTGTTAAGGTAGACTTTGAATGAGTGTTGAAAAATCTTTGAAAGAGGAGTAAATTCATTGATATGCAAGACATTTAACCATTTCAAGTATCCATAAGCAACCTCAGATATCCAAAGTCATTTTGAATCCTTATAGAAATGATAATTTGGTTAAAGTATTTTGTTAGATGGTGGCCAGGAATGAATCACTAGCTAGTGAAATTCATCTAGTAATAACCTGGGATCTACCAAAAAATACAGTTTTGTGCACAGAAACTGCAAGACATGATATAAATGTTGGCCTTCAAGATAGCCATAATTTTTTTATTATCACAATGAATCATATTCATTGTCATTAAAATCTCAGCTCTGTCAGCCCCTTGCCTTCCAGCTCAATGATGATGACTCAACATTTACATCTCCATCTGCAATATCTTGGCTAATCTCCAGATTTATTAATTCAAATGCCTGCTTGAAATCTCTACTTAGATTTCATATAATTCCACCTGAGCATTAACAGAGCCAAAGGAAAGCGTTCATTCTGTATCCCAATCCTCCCAAATCGGTCTCTGTCCTCCCCTATATCATTAAGTAATGCCACAATATTAAAATTGTTCAACTGAAAACTTGGAAAACAACCTCAATCTGTGATTCCTTCAGCACCTTCCTAAACCTTAATGCAGTATAATTGTCTTCAATTTGCCTCCTTCTCACTCTTCTCCCAACTCCAAGCCTATATTTTCTCCCTACAGCAGCCAGAGCCATCTTTTCATGTTATCATTAGGAAGCATTATTACCCTTTTGAAATATCACCAAAATCTTTTCATAATACATTTTATGACACCTACCCTATACTACACTTCCCTACTTGGTATGACCCCTGCTCATTTTCCCGAATCTTTCATCATTCTTTTCCTTGATTATTCTTCAAAGCACAGTGACATTCATATTGATTCTGGGAAAATAAAAGTGAATGCTTATCTTGGAAATTTTTTCTTACTGCATTATTTTTCCAGAATGATCTGCCTCCAGATCTTCTCCAGGAGGGAATCTGAATATTCCCACATGTACCCAAATATTATATTTCAGCCAGGCTTTTTCTTACAATCCAATATAAGCTACCACCTTGCCCATCTTCCCCTAACACATCACCTCTTACTTATTTCTTACGTTTGTCACTATACTATTTATTAGTGCTTATTAATTTATTAATATTCTTAAGATAATTGAAACTCTACAGATAAAGTATCTTGCTTGGCTTATTGGCTACCATGTTTTTAGCTTCAGTAACAATGCTTTGCATATTGCAAGCACTCAACAAATATTTCTGAATTAATTAATTGATATCAATCATAACAGCAATTGCTAACTTTATTTAGCACTTAATATGCACCAGTTTAAAGCAATTTAAAGGTGCTATTTTATTCCATACTTACGTTGGCTTTATGAGACACCAGTATACTAAAGAAAATTATAATTATTAAAAATTATAGTTTTATCCTGTAGAATTTACATTAGTAAACTTATGAGTGGCTTTATTTATCTGTTTATTATATAAGTATGGATATGAAAGTGTTCATGAATTTTTAATCAATTTCTACATAACTTCAAGGTAAAAAAGAATATACTAAAAGTAGTATATGTGAACTGCGGTATTTTTAAAACACTGTCTTGGTCCACTTTATGTTGCTATAAATACACCGGAGACTTGATAATTTAAACAAAAAAGAAACTGCAAGTAGCTCATGGTTCTTCAGGCTAAGAAGTTCAAAGACCTAACCCTGACTCCCAGCAAGGGCTTTCTTACTGTATTACAAGTGGAGATGGTGGAGAAGGACAAAAAGGAAGTGGACTCATGTAAAAATGGGAAAACGTAAGTGGTGCCCTGGCTTTATGACAAACTCACTCTGGTGGAAACGAATCCATTTCCCCAAGAACAATCCAGCTTCACAGGAAGGAGAACTGATTAATTCCTGTTAGAACAGAATCACGTCCTTCAGAGGCATCTGTACCCCTAACCAATTACCTCCTAATAGGTCTCCCCTCTCAACGTCACTGCATAAGGATGACACTTCAATATGAGTTTTGATGGAGGCAAACAAATTATACCCAAACCATAGTAAACTCACATATTTTCCTTGGCAATATTAAAAATCTTCTTACTTAAAGCAGATGAACTAGTGTCTAGAAGTAGAATATCTTTTAGTTATACAGAGATATTATGCTAATGGGGCTTATTCTTTCATTACTATAACGTATTTGAAAGTGTTCTCAAACTCTTTTGGAAAATAATCCATAGAAAAAATAACAATTCCTCATAGAACTTCAGAAAGCAATACTGCTGGAAAACAAAATAAAATATGTGATGGTGTTTTACTGATGGTAACAATATCATCTAATACTTGCTTGGCAAGATTAATATGCATCTAGGACTTGGAGCTATTAAAACTCATCAAAAGTATCTCATTAGAAGTTAAAGTATTAAGGAAATAGAATTGTAATTATCTAAATCATCAAAACAAATCTGCTTAAAATTTTATTCTCAGAGGTTTAGTAAAGAAGATATCATATGGCATTTTAAAATAAATATTCCTCATGACTATTCAAAGTAATCATGAGATTCTTCATCTTGGCCACATAGAGAAGTATGAGTTACTGCCTCTGAATTGTCCTGAGATGGCAAGACTTTCAAGGTGAGGATATCTAATAAACTCCCTGAGTGTTAGCTAATTAGCATCATGCTATCCTTCCAAATAAGTTGAATATGATGTACAAGTTATGGATTTGGGAAAATGGGAAGGATAACTTAAAAATATTTTGGAATCATCAGACTTAAAAACTATAATTTAAGATTTTTTTGTCATTTTTGTTGTTGTTTTTCAAGTAGAGGCAATAAATTTAGCTTCATAACCAATAGAGTCTGAGATTATGGTCAGGGAGATTATTACCAAATTCTGATGTGGACACCTTCTAACTTTATTTCTTTTTCTTTATGGCATTTACTATTGAACAATACGTGTAACATAAATTAGCTTGGCATGTTGGCATGTGCCTATAGTCCCAGCTACTCATGGAGGCTGAGGCAGGAGCGTCTCTTGAACCCGAGAGGCAGTGGTTGCTGTGAGATGAGATTGAGCCACTGCCCTCCGAACTGGGATACAGAGTGATACTCCATCTTGGAGAAAAAAGTGCCTATTAATTATAAAGAAAACTAAATGCTTAAGTACATACCTCATTCTCTCAGTTACTCTGTTTGATAAATGTTATGATTAATAATCTTTCATATATAAAATAGAGACTCAGATAATCAAGTAATTTCTCAAATAGGTTAAAAAAAACCTGAAGTTCAAATTCAGGTGCAGTGTTGATTAGAAAACACTGGGCCCCAATCTGTGATCCTTAGCCTGTTCTCGACCCCTTTTCTTCCATTTTCTTTTATAAAAGTTCAATGCAAGAGTATACAGTGATCAGAACCACGCCAGAGCCCATGGGAGACAGCAAAGAAAAAAGAATACATACCTGGATCTAATTCATACTTTTGTGCTGATAATTAAATGTGATTTTTTAAAAAAATGCTAAGCACATTGACTGGGTTATGGTAATGTACACCAAATTATTTAGTTTAGTTTTTCTCCTTCTCCTCCTATTCGATGATGATGGTGATGATAATGATAAATGATGACTCTATTTCTGTCTTCAGAAATTTAAATCTAATGAAAGCAACAAATATAAAGACAAATAAAATATTAAAAGAAAGAAATTTGGTAGATGATAGACATCTTGTGAGTAAAGGAGATGAATCTTAGAGTATTTGGTTTAAGAGATATCTTACATTTTGAGTATGATTTAGCTTAGTAGAGAAGAAGGAAGTCTCAACATTAAAACTTTCTTGAACAGAGATGTGAAAGAAACTCTCTCAGTCCCAAATTAACTTAAGGCTGAGTAGACAGTGGTAGAAGACCCTCTTCAGGAGATTCTGACTCCTTCTCTTCAATGCAGACCATCAAAGCTCCTGAGGTTTATAAAACTCCCTGCCGAATCCCACTCCATTTCAGAAGTGTCAAATTTCCCTACAAGAGAGGAATAAAAAGGAACACCTCTGTGGTGTCACATATATTCATCTCTCTCAACATACGCTTTAGAGCTATAATGTTCTGCCTCGAATCCAACGGAGAGGACTGTTCTAGGGCTTTCTAGAAGCAATGGCTCTGTGAATACCTGTTCTGGCTCTGATAACTTCCTCTATGAAACTTTCTGGCATTAAATTGACTGATTTTAGTCATTCCTATCCCTGCCCTGCTAAACCATGGTGGTTTGCAATGATTTTTAAAAAAAATTTTTCTAGTCACTGATTAGTTCAGCCAGGATGAATCTGATTTTTGCTTAGTACTGTGCAGATTTCCTCCTGTGAACTGCTGTTGGTCTGCTGGGTCCCTGCCAAGGACACTTCCTCACCTGGAATCTTGTTTAGCATTTCAGGCAGCAAGTTGGCAGCTGAGATGTTTGTAGTCATAGTAACTCCAGGGGAAGATTAGGGATGCACCCACGTGAAGATGTTTAGCCGTGTGAATGTGAAGCTGCCTTTCTCAATTCTTTCTTCTATCCATTCATTCACTGATTCATGCTCCACACACCTTCACTGAGAATCTCCTACATTTCCTACCTTGCATTTGATATAGGAAATGCAGACTTGAACATTACCTAGAATCTGCCTTTAAAAGGAACATTTATCATTTGATACGTGAAAAAAAATTTTGGGACTTATATATGCCAACCCTTCTCTGAATTATTGAAATGTAGGAAGGAGATGAATAGGACACAGTGCTTATCTGTATAGTATGTGTCATCTAGAAAAATCCAGAGGAAAAAAAGAGCAACCACTATACATAGGGCTCAGTACCATATACTTTATTTTAATCTAGTAAAATACACAGACATAAAAGCAAACTTCACTGCAGTGAGGGAAGTGTCACATAACTCTATAGCAGTGGATCTCAACCAGGTACTGTTTGGCTCTACCTGGGTACATTTAGTAGTGTCTAGATACACGTTTTAATGTCAGACCTGAGGCGTCTTACCAGCACTGAATAGGTTAAAGACAGCAGTGCTTCTAAAGGCCCTATAGTCTACAGGACAGTCCTCCACAACAGAGAGTTATCCAGCCCCATGTGTGAATAGTGCCCGAACTGAGCTTCACTCTACAGACATATGCAGATGACTATGAGTGAAAAGGAAGGTTTGAGTCACCATCTTGAGGATCAAAAAAAAAGGCTTTTCAAAAAGACATTTCAATTGGCTATTGTGGGCTTCACTATAAATTAGTATTAAATTAGTATGATTTCTTATGACCCTGAAACCTTACAGATTAAACACTGAGTGACAGGAACTCCTTTTTGGTTTCTTTTCACCGAAATTACTGGGGAATACTTTTTTCATGAAATTGTGTTAGATATTCCCAACTACTCTGTCATGGATATGAAACAAATAGCAAATACTATGTTCCTGTGAAAATTAAAACCCACAGGGATTGTGTTTTGTTTTATATATCCCTCTTAGTGCTAAGTTACCACTGTTCGTAAATGACATTGTTCATCAAGTCTGATAATTGCCAAAAATAAACCAGCCTACTCCAGCAATGAAGAAACAGGAAAAATAACAGAAATTCTCCGCAAGGTATAATAATAACGTCTTGTTGGACCAAAAGTTGTACTTTTGGGTAATTAAGTATCAGTTGCCTTTGATTTTTTTTAAGCTAATTAGAGACCTTCTATAATTTTACAATACCCTAGTTAAATAATCTGACAATAACATGTTCTTTTGGCTACTGTAGCTTTGTAGTATAGTTTGAAGTCAGGTAGCATGATGCCTCCAGCTTTGTTCTTTTGCTTAGGACTGTCTTGCCTCTACGGGCTCAATTTTGGTTTCAGATAAAATTTAAACTAGTTCTTTTTTTTCTAATTTGGTATTTTATTCTCTTTGTATAAATTGTAAATGGAAGATCACTCATGATTTGGCTCTGTTTGTCTATTATTGGTGTATAGGTATGTTTATTATTTTTGCACATTGATTTTGTATCCTTAGACTTTGCTGGAGTTGCTTATCAACTTTAGGAGATTTTGGGCTGAGAGGATGGGGTTTTCTAAATATACAATCCCAAACCAATATATAGATCAATGGAATAGAACAGAGGCCTCAGAAATAATGCCACCCATCTACGACCATCTGATCTTGGACAAACCTGACAAAAACAAGCAATGGGGAAAGGATTCCCTGTTTGATAAATAGTGTTTGAAAAACTGGCTAGCCATGTGCAGAAAACTGAAACTGGACCCCTTCCTTACACCTCATACAAAAATTAACTCAATATGGATTAAAGACATAAATGTAAGACATAAAACCATAAAAACCCTAAAAAAAATCTATGCAATACCATTTAGGATATAGGCATGGGCAAAGACTTCATGACTATAACACCAAAAACAATGGCAACAGAAGCCAAAATAGACAAATGGGATCTAATTAAACGTAAGAGCTTCTGCACAGCAAGAGAAACTATCAGCGGAGTGAACAGGCAACCTACAAAGGGAAGAAAATTCTTGCTATCCATTCATCTGACAAAGGGCTAATATCCAGAATCTACTTAGAATGTAAACAAATTTATAAAAAGGAAACAAACAATATCATCAAATAGTGGGCAAAGGATATGAACAGACACTTCTCAAAAGAAGACATTTATGGGGCCAACAAACATATGGAAAAAAGCTCATCATCACCGGTCATTAGAGAAATGCAAATCAAAACCACAATGAGATACTATCTCAGGCCACTTAGAATGGCGATCATTAAAATGTCAGGAAACGACAGATGCTGGAGAGGATGTGGAGAAATAGGAACACTTTTACACTGTTGGTGGGAGTGTAAGTTAATTGAACCATTGTGGAAGACAGTGTGGTGATTCCTCAATAATCTAGAACCAGAAATACCATTTGACCCAGAAATCCCATTACTGGGTATATACCCAAAAGATTATAAATCATTCTAGTGTAAAGACAAATGCACACTTATGTTTATTGCAGCACTATTCCCAATAGCAAAGACTTGGAACCAACTCAAATGCCCATCAGTGATAGACTGGATAAAGAAAATGTGACACATATACATGATGGAATACCATGCAGCCATAAAAAGATGGGTTCATGTCCTTTGCAGGGACATGCATGAAACTGGAAATCATCATTCTCAACAAACTGACATAGGAACAGAAAACCAAACAAGATGTGTTTTTACTCATAAGTGAGAGTTGAACAATGAGAACACATGGGCACAGGGAGGAGAATATCACATACTGGGGCCTATGGGTGGGTGGGAGACAAGGAGAGGGATAGCATTAAGAGAAATATCTAATGTAGATGATGGGTTGATAGGTGCAGCAGACCACCATGACACATGTATACTTACGTAACAAACTTGCATGTTCTGCACATGTATCTTAGAACTTAAAGTAAAATGAAATAATAATCTGACAACATTATTTTGAATAAGGACCATTAATGATGACTATTCAAACCCTTTAGAAGAGCATTGATTTGAGGAACTCCCCAAAAAAACTGCCAAGAAAACATAGAATTGTGCAGGGATCACATTTGGCAAGAAACAGAATAAGGAATGTAGTTGAGCTTCATTAGTTATTCCTCTAATGGACTTCCAACCTGCAGGCAGTGCCAGAGTTAATCAGGTAGATAACTCTCCAGATACCTGCATCACCTATTGGCTTATATCATTTGCCTACTTGACCATCTATAGCTATTTCCTTTCAAAACGAGTCACCAATGTCTGCTTATTCTACTATCTAAACATTTCTCTAAGCTATTTCTAATCTCCGCTGTCCAGTGCACAGCTGGTTTAGGATACTGACTACCATATTTTTTATAGTCTTTTCCCATGTTACATCTAAATTATTCAGCTAACATATTTATCTAAAATCACAAACATTTCAAATGCCTTTTTAAATGCATTTATTTTGAAAGAAATAATCAGGAATAAAAAACTACCTCAGGACAGAAATAGAAGATAACCTTAGAGCAATTACAATAAAAAACAAAAGGAGTTGCTTAATGCTACCTGAAAGCCATTATCTGGAGGTCACCTCTAACTGCTGAAAAGGGGATTAGCAAATTTTAGAGAGGTGTTAACAGCCATGATCAAACTGTGACCCTCTCTTCCATGTAATCAGGACAGAAATAGAACTGATAAAAGAACCTCATCATGTGAACAGTGCTAATTTTAATTTACTTTGCACCCTATAACTCATTTCATGCCTCACCAGTGGTATGGATCCCTCACTTTGAGAAACACTGATTCAGGCTTGTCATCTTAGCTTGGACCATGACAAAGCATTTAAATTGGCCTCTGTCTCATGCCCTCCCAGAGTGTCCACCACAATAGGCTCCCATGTAACTTGAAAAAGTAGTTTTTATTTTTTTCTTTTTAAACTTTCTGGCTTAAACCCATATAGTGGTTTCATTGCATGGTATGTGTCTCCAATAACAGTTACTACAATATTACAAAAAACAGAACTTTAAAAAATTTTTTTAAAGTTCTGAAAGTTGTGATTTGAGTTACCAAAAGACAATCATGAGAATATTGAAAGGCATAGATGTAGTTTATTTATTTCATCTTAGTCAATAATAATAACTAATATTTATAATATCAAATTACTCAACATACTTAAAAGACCAACAGTGTCAGGAACTATTCTAAGTAGTTGTATATATTAACAAATGAAACAGATCAGAAAACTGGAGTACAGTGAAGTGTCCCGTCCGACATTTCAAACCCTATTAGTGGCAGAAACAAAGCATCACTCAAACTGAATACAGGTGGTCTGGCTTCCGAGTCAATGTTTTCGGCCATCTTTTGTGTTGTATCTCATTAGAACTTTTGGTTACATTCACATTTAATAGGTTTGCATCCTTTCAGCTTGTTTAGATAAAATGAGGGACACTGATATGAAAAACCAATTTTATGCAAACTACAAGCACCCAGTTTTCTTCAGTTTGGTTATCAGTGGGCCTGAATTCCTGTGTGTGTGTGTGTGTGTGTGTGTGTGTGTTTGTGTGTGTGTCTTTGCCAAGACAAGAAGGGAAGATAAGAAGGGAAGAACAGAGGGTAGCTTTGCTAAATTGTATCAAAATAGCATATTAAGAGGTGGATTGTAAGATCATTTTTACACATTGGACATTAATTCTATTGAATACCATTGGATTTTGAAACTCTTTTTGTAGATTCTTTAAAAGGATCTTTTGCAGCTTGTGCTAAGCATAAAAAAGGATTATGCATTTTTAGTCCTGTCTTGCAAAGAGTTTATGATATCAACAGTTCCTATTTCCCATTTTCAGGGCAGAAGTAAATCTAGATTCTTTTTGCAAGGCACAGCTTGTCACAAATGCTAGACTAAACATTCAGAAATAAAGGTGAGCTCCAGAGAGAGCACAGAGCTTCCAAAGGCCAATTTGTACACCCTATCTTGAGAGCTATTTTCTGACAGACAACAAAAGATGCTGTTCTCGAAAGAAGAAGAGTTTATTTATTTGGGTTGTCTGCAGTAAGCTTGTTTGATGTTTCTTTGATTCTTGATCTTTGTTGGAGGAAAAGTAGAAGAGAAAGAGACAGAGGGAAAAACGTCTATTAAACTGGTAAAGTTCTGGTTCTAATTTTGGAATAAAGAATTCTTTAACCCAGCTGGAAATACAGATCTACCTTGGTTTTCCTTTCTCTGGCTTCCACACTTCTTTGCTGTGGGCTGTACTCCAGCTTTCCCTGCTGGCTCAGAACCACTTGGTCCTTGGGAGGATGCTGGCAAGGGGAGGAAGATATTCAATACTTTCAACTTACTCTCACCCCTTTTGTGAATATACAGGGAATTAAGATTAAGTTGCTACCTCCTATGTGGAATCTGGAGAGTCAGCTTTGATTATTAGACGCTGGCTCATCAGAATGGACTGTTGAGTACAGGGTCATTTTGAGTCTCTAAACTTTCTTATTCCATAGCCTTGGCCTAGTTAGTAGCACTCTTCTCAATTCTTTACCCCCTTCTTTCCTTCTCTCTCTCTTTCCCCCTTTCTGATTCTCTCTCTTGTGCATTCATTTAACAAACATTTCTTACAGGTTTTCTACTATTATCTATGGGAGTTATAAAGAAATTTCACAGGTATATTAAATGACAATTCTCTTATAAAGATGGCATAATATATAAGAAACTATATGTAATACTAGTTATTGGTTGGCTATTGGGATATCTTTGGGAGATATCTAGGACCTCTGCAGAACTGGAATTAGAAAAGTCACAGAAAGCCCAGACAATCCTATATCTTCATTCTTCTCTTCTATGCTTATCTCTAAATCTGTGCTATGTTTCCCTTTATACAAACTGCTTTTCTTGGTTGCTTCATGTTCATGGCACATATTTTCTAGGTTAAATTTCCTCGATTATACAAGTAAAACCAAACTAATTTATAGGCTCCCAGTCATAATTCCAAATTTCCCAGAAAGACAGTCTGATTGGCTCAGCTTACTTGAGATGTAATGCCAATGTTTAAGGGATTTCTTGAAGAAGAGCTTCTCTGTCTTTGCAGCCATAATCACTTGCTCTGTCTGTTAGGGAAGACCTCTCCTCTACTTTTGTAGTTTTGTTTTGAAGCCCCACATCACATCATCATTATCATCATCATCATCATCATCATCGTCACCCTGATTATCTAATAGAGTCATATTATGGCACCCTCTGGACTTGATTTCTCTCTCTGGGTGCCAACAGAGTACTTTAACATATAATAAATTTTCAATAAAAGTTAGTGACAGTATAGTAGTGATGATGATGGTGATCAGCAAGAAAAGAAAAAAAAATAATTCCAGACCAAATTGAAGTTAATTGAGTCAAATTTATCTCAATTAATTAATTGGATTAATAAGTCTGCTTAGGCCAAATTTATGTCCCCATACGGTAGCTATATAGATAAATAAGTAGACAGAGATAGTCTTAGAACAATGCATGATATGTAAGCAATCAGTAAATGACAGTTAATACTATTTATTCTTTCATATAAAGTAGCTTGAGGGGTGGAAAAAAACCTGTGTGTGCTTCTCTGTGTGTGTGTTTGTGTAAATGTATCTTTTCCCAAAATCCTTTCATTAAAAAAAATTTCTATGTCATTTTCCACAATCTTAATTATCCATTTTGGAATATTTCTTACTTTTTATGAATTGGTGTTTTGGGGGTACACACAGTTCAACATGGATTTTTGAAAATCATTTAATATTGTTAGTTTGTGCTGCTGGATGGGATAAGGACGAATGATGTCTTTATGGAAAATGTTTTTTAGTGTAAGAAAAAAAAGTTCTGGAAGTCCTAGCCTAGCCAGAGCAATTACACACATGCAGGAACACACACACACACACACACACACACACACACACACAGAGAGAGAGAGAGAGAGAGAGAGGAAAAAAAAATGAGGGCATCTTAATTGGAAAGGAAAGTGAAACTATCCTTGGTGGCAGTTAATATAATTTTATATTTAAAAAAACCTAAAGAGTCTACCAAAAAAACCTATTAGAACTGATAAACAAATTCAGTAAAATTGTGGATATAAAATTGAAGTACAAAAATCAGTAGCATTTTTATATGCCAAGAGCAAACAATCCGAAAAAGAAACTAGGAAGGCAATCCCATCTACAATCTCTACAAATAAAATAAAATTCCTAGAATTAAATTTACCCAAAGATGTTAAACATCTCTACATTTAAAACTGCAAATGTTAATGAAAGAAATTGGAGGGGGCACAAGAAATTGAAAAATGTCCCATATTTATGGATAGGAAGAATTAGTATTGTTAAAATGTCAATATTACACTCCCCCCAAAATTTACAGAATCAATGCAATACCTATCAAAATAACGCAGATATTTGAATCACAAAGGACCCAGAAAAGCTCAAGCAATTCTGAGCAAAAAGGACAAAGCTGAAGATATTACATTACCTGATTTCAAATTATAGTACAAAGCTATAATTAACAAGACAACAAGATATTGACATTATAACCATACATATAGGCTAATGGAAGAGAATAGAAAACCCTGAAATAAATCTAGGTTATTTGCAGTGAATTCATTTTCAACAAGGGTGCTAAGAACATACACTGAGAAAAGGGCAGTCTCTTCAAAAAATGGTGCTCAGAAAACTATATATCCATTTGCAAAAAATGAAACTATATTTCTATCTCTCACCATATAAGAAATCAAACTGAAATGGATTAAAGACATGATGTAAATCTAAGATCTGAAACTATAAAACTTCTAGAAGAAAACACTGGAGAAACACTTGAGGTTTATCTGGGCAAAGATTTCTTAAGTAAGACTTCAAAAGCACAGGCAACCAAAGTAAAAATGGACAAATAGAAGCACATCAAGCTAAAAAGCTTCCATATAGCAGAGGAAACAATCACCAAAGTAAAGAAGTAACCCACAAAATGGGAGAAAATATTTGCAAACCACTGGCAAGGGATTAATAACCAGAATATATAAGGAGCTCAAACACTGCAATAGGAAAAAAATAATCAGATTAAAAATGGGCAAAAGATCTGAAGAGACATTTCTCAAAAAAAAAAAAAGAAACAAATGACCAGTAAATATATGAAAAAATGACCAACATTAGTAATCATCAGGAAAATGCAAATCAAATAACAGTGAGATACCATTCCAGCTGAGTTATAATGGCTTTTATTGAAAAGGTAGACAATAATAGATGCTGGTGAGGATGTGGAGAAAGGGGAACCCCATACACTGTTGGTGGCAATGTAAATTATTACAGCTACTATGGAGAAGAGTATGAAGGCTCTTCAAAAAACTAAAAATAGAACTACTATGTGATCCAGCAATCCCTCAGCTGGGCATATTTCCGAAAGAAAGGAAATCAGTATATTGAAGAGATACCTGCACTACCATGTTTGTTGCAGCACTATTTATAATAACCAAAGATATAGAACCAACCTAAGTCCATTAGCAGATTAATGGATAAAACAAATGTGTCATATATAAACAGTAAAATATTATTTTACCACAAAAGAATTAAATTCTATCATTTGCAACCACATAGATGAACTAAAAGACCTTATGTTAAGTGAAATAAGCCAGGCACAGAAAGAAAAGAATATTACCTGAAAGAATTTGATTAATGAGTACAAAAATAGTTTGATGGAATAAATAAGATGTAGTGTTTGATGGCAGAATAGGGTGATTAGTTTACAATAATTTGTTGTCTATTTTAAAATAATTGAAACAGTGTAATTGAAGTGTTTCTATCACAAGAAATAATAAATTTTTGAGGTGATGGGTATCTCAAATACCCTGATTTGATTATTACAATTTGTATGCTTCTATTGAAACATCACAGCTGCTCCAGAAATATGTACAAGTACTATGTATTCTTAATAATAAAAAATAAAAATAAACAAAAAGAAATGAGAAAACAAAACAAAAATCTTAAGCAATTACTTAGATGTGCCTTTTCTCTCTTACCCAAACATATTGTGTATTTTTCTGTACCACTACTTTACAAGAGCTGTTTTCTATCCTAATATATCTGGGTGGGCATCAAATTCTCTTATAATATTTAAAACTTAGAATATTCACTATAGCCTTTGTGAAGATGTCCCCAGTTCTCACCTACTTGACCCTCAATATGTCTTCTTTAGGTATGCACAACAAAAGATAATCTTTGCCTTGTGAAAGGCCTGAGCAATATATATTTGATCTGCTGTTCAGTATTTGAGTTTCTGCCTTTGTGTATTAAGAAGTCCGCTATGTACCTGTATGTACCATGCTAGGCACACGGGAAACAGTGGTGAACAAAACAGACATCCAGATGCTTCTAGAACATATAGGTTAAGGGTCAATATGAACCATAAACTATAAATCAAAAGAAAAATACAAATCATTAACTGATTTTTTAAGAGTAAATGCCAGGAAGGTAAAGCTCAAGAAAAGTAATATCATACACTAGGGTGCAAAACTTAGCTTTGCCACTCAAAAAAAAAAAAAGGTGTCCCTGTGGAAACGGTGTTTAAGCTGAGACCTCAAGGATGAGTACAAGTTATCCAGTTATTGAAAAAGCAGACAATCAATTTGAGAAGGGTGGAAAGAAAAAGCAGATATGCTAACTCTCCTTCATACATGCATTTATCTATTCAACAAACATTAATTGAGTGCCCACTTGATGCTGAGTGCTCTTGGAGATTGAGGAAACACAGAAGAGAACAAGTTGGGAAATTTTAACTTGTTTGAACTGAAATTCTGGTGATGAAGGAAGAGAGCACAAGTTCTTTTGGAACTTAAATTCTAGTGGGGAAGACAAACACATGAGAAAGTGATGCTGTTTCAAGCTCTGACCTGTGTAATGAATGAAATCTATGGTCAGGCATGGTGGCTCATGCCTGTAATCCCAGCACTTCGGGAGGCCGAAGCAAGCGGATCACTTGAGGTCAGGAGCTTGAAATTAGCCTGGCCAACATGGTGAAACCTGGTTCTACTAAAAACACAAAAAGTAGCCGCGAGTGGTACCAGTAATTCCAGCCACTTGGGAGGCTGAGACAGGAGAATTGCTTGAACCCCGGAAGCAGAGGTTGCAGTGACTGAGATTGCACCACTGCATTCCAGCCTGGGCGACAGCAAGACTCCATCTCAAAAAAAAAAAAAATTATACACACACACACACACACCTCATATATATATATATATATATATATATATATATATATATATATATATATATTAGGGCTATGTGATAAGTAATGTTGGGAGAGAAGGAGCCAGCCATATGTAATAGGTGGGTCTGGGAAAACCTTTCAGAGGAGTTAAGTTTCAGTGGGTGAAAATGCAGTATCCATGGGGTTTGGTATAGTCGAAGTGAAGAAAGTCAGGGGCAGAGATGTGCATAATTCATCTGGAAAAGTATGTGAGACCAGATTCTGCAGGAATCTGTGAATTTTGAGTATTTTCCCAAGGGTAATGTGCAGCTATCAAAAGGTATTAAACAGAGGTGTCACATGGTCTTATTTGCATTTTGTAAAATGAGTAAAAACATCCTCTTGTGGAGCATGGATGGCTGTTAAAATCTCTCCTGAGATGCTAATAGGCATATAAACACTTGACACTGACTGTCTGTACTACTAAAGCTGACATGCGTGCAACCAGGTGACTCATTTATCCCCCTCCTAGGTACATTACCCAACATAAATGCATGAATATTTGCGCCAAAACAGATGTGCAGCATTTGATATTTGAAACATTTGAAATTGAAGCAACACTGTTTGTAGTACCTCCAACCTAAAACCAAACCAAATGTTCATCAAAAGTAGATTAAATAAATAATAATGTCATATTCATATAATGGAATACTTTGTAGGAATAAGAATAAACAAATTATTGCTACACACAACACTGAGGACCAGGACAAGCAAGACATTGAAAAAAGGAGCTACATGTCCAAGAGTATTGTGTGATTTCATTTATATAAATATTCAACTCTGGCCTTTAGTGTTTGAATTTAGAATCTGGTTGTCTTTGAGGAGGAGAATGGGAATACCTTTGAGGTGGCTTTGGGGTACTGGTGATGTTCCATTTCTTGACCCAGGGAGAAGTGGGCTACATGGGAATTTACATTACTATGAGTCATTGAGTTGCACAATTGTGATTTTTGCTCTTTTATTGTGTATTCTATAATTCAAATAAAATTATAATAAAACCAAGATCCCCCCCCCAAAAAATGTTAAGAACAATGGCCATCGGCCAAGCAAGACTTGATCATATCCCAGACCAGAAGGTATAAGAATTAATAAGTAGATTAAAGTGATACTATATGGACATTAAGATGCTCAATGATTGATCACTGAGGCATCAGGAGGAATCCGATAATTCTTAGAATTTTGTGCAAACTTACTCTCTCCCTCTCTTTTGTAAGCTTTTTAAAGGTGTGTCTGTTTCTCATTCCTATTATCCCCACAGCCAAGCACTACAATGGATGTGAAATAAATGTTCAACAAATGTTGAATTGATAAATAAACACCACACTTGCTGATGAAGCTGGAGGCTCTCATTTGATAGCAGAGGATAAAGAGCAGAAGAAAAGCAGGTCAGTAAGCTGTAGTGCTCTCAACTGTTACTTCATAGAAAAGGAAACAAATTTAGAGTTGTTTGGAACAGTGGTGTTGATGTTTTCTTAGGTCTCATGGACACGGCAATGAGTCCTGACATGGGGTGGGAGACCATCTATTTACAATCGGCACTCAACATAAGCCTTTTAAAGTTTTCTGCGGAAGCCGAGATGAAGTAAAAATAGCACCGTATTATTCTAAGTCTGACTGATGGGAACAGTTGCATAAAGGTTTCTTGTTAAGCGCATCAAACGTTACCCTTTGTGTGACTTTGGTTTAGCTTGCTAGTCTGATTAAATTCCATTCACCAGCAAAGGAAGCGATTGGTATTTATATGTCTGAAGCTGATCTGAGTCTGGCTGTCCTAGACAATGTGGATATTTCTGGAGAGAGAGGAAGAGAAAAGCCAGGGTTTATCCACTTGGTTTATTAATGGTCACCAAGAACAAACAGATACTGTGTAAGGTTTAGTAGATCTGCCTGTATCTGAGCTGTTTTACATCAGCTTTTTTTTCTTTCCTGGATTTATAAAGATTTGCACAGTCATATGCCAAAGCATTTTTTTTTTTCTTTAAGGTAAGTGGATTTTTTTCTACATTATATTAGATACTTAACCACTTTCTTAGAATGGGCATATTTAGAAAAAACTGTTTCTTTAAAAAAAAAAGTTTGTGACTATAAACAACAACTTCACAGTCTGGAACCAGGGCTGGGCCAAGGGATTTCGAGTGAGGCTGGCTAAGTTTTCACATCTCTGCACTTACTCTTGTAACAGACATGTAACACTAGTGAAGGTATTTGGACTATGGGCCCGGTTTTCCTTAACTGTAAAATCATAAGCATACTATATACCTAACCACTTTATCAGTATTTCAACCTTGAAATAATGTATATTTAATGCCTAAAATGATTCCTGGCATACCGAGACATGAACATATATACTACTGACATTCTCTTTGTCTCTATTCTGATGCTGAATTACAGTTCGTCTTTATGAACAGTTTTGTTTTATCTTATACCAAGAGCCCTAATTTATTTAACCCTGAGATAATTATATTTCAATTTAAATTTTGGCTTCCATTTACTTTCTCACCATCAACCATCAGTATTATTACTGTGTGTCAGTGGATGTTGGTATTCCCATTTATTCCTTTATCTGCTGTGAAATCAAGTATCTGCATTCACAGAAAGGAAGAGCAGAGTCTGAGTTCAGGCCTAAGGGGGCCTTCATGGGTGAGTCCTTGGGCTCTTAATATAGCCCTTGTACATCTTTCCTGGCTGCTCAGGAAACTCTTTATCCTTGAGGATTCTTGTTGGATAAGTGAGGTCTTACTGATAAGTGTTGGAAACTCCTCAAAAACTCATACTTATGTGCATGAAAGATAGAAGCCCTTTGTAAAAGTGAATAGAAATGAAGCTCAAATATCCTCAAAATATGACTATAATGCATTTTGTGAGGACAGACATTCTGCTAGGCTCATTTGCAAAAGGCACCAATATTTGGCTGGGCAAGGTGGCTCATGCCTGTAATCCCAGCATTTTGGGAGGCTGAGGCAGGCGGATCATGATTGTTGGTCAGGAGTTTGAGACCAGCCTAACCAACATGGTGAAACCCCGTCTCTATTAAAAATGCAAAAATCAGGTGGGCGTGGCACACACCTATAATCCCAGCTACTCAGGAGACTGAGGCACGAGAATCACTTCAACCCGGGAGACGAAAGTTGCAGTGAGCCAAGAATGCGCCACTGCACTCCAGCCTGGGTGACAGAGTGAGACTCCGTCTCAAAAAGAAAAAAGAAAAAGGCACCAATGTTAAGAATAACTACATATTCCTGCTTTAATAAAAAGACAAGTAGCTGAAACCAGTTTTACCAATAAGAAAAAATTAATATACTTTGAAAGGATCAGAGCAGAGCAAGGGGAGAAAAAGAGCAGATTTATAAGTTGGGAATGGTGACAAGTGTCTGTAATCCCAGCTACTCCGGAGGCTGCAAAGGGAGAATTGCTTGAGCCCAGGAGTTCAAAATCAGACTGGGAAACATAGTGAGACTGTGTCTCAAACACAATACACGCACACACACACACACACACACACACGACTGGGAAACATAGTGAGATTCTGTCTCACAACACACACAGACACAAACACACACACACACACACACACACACACGCACACATCAAACCCAGTTCACCAGGTTTCACCCTGTATCTGAGGTAGTAGGTCTGGAAGGAACTGGAATGATAATCTGAAATGCAGATGATCACACCAGGTAATGCCAGTTTTTCTGGTTGTGGGGCTCCGCTTTGAGAACTGGTTTGGATACTGGCTATTCAGAGTGGTCAGGCATGGTGCACAGACCAGTAGCACTGATGACCGCTGCGAGCAGTGTTGTGCATGCAGCCTCAGACTCCCTCTCAGACCTACTGGATCAGAACTTGTGGGCACAGTAAAACCTAAGACTTACTAGTTTTTGTTTGTTTGTTTTAAAGCAGATCTGAAAGCAAATAGGCAAATGGTCAGCCCACTGGTGGAAGAAAATCAACTGCAACCAAGGGTTAATATTTGAGCAGATTCATACTAAAATGGAGTATAAATAATTCTACATGTCAGGGAATTAAAATGGCACAGGGTAAGGGGATTTGTCACAATAATATCTCACAAATGGAGAAATATAGTTGTCTAGGATGTCTGACTGCGTACAAGTTACTTTTCACCCTCTGGGTGTGGACAGAGCTCAAAGAGTATACCATGACCTTCCTTTCTTCTATAAATTACTGACGCTAGTACCTCCCTGTCTGTGGATGCATTGAGAGATAACAATGCACCCTGATCTATGGCCTCTTTACTTCAGATTCTCAATCTTCAGTGCATGGATGAAGCCACCAATCTGGCAAAGCACCCAGGAGAAGCTATTACTTCATTTATGACACATTTAAATTTGTTGAATAAACAATTTTGTGTCTTCTATGAGGCCTATTACACTTGACCCTGAGAAGTACTTACTAATAATTTTTCAGTTAGTATTTATTGGAAGAACTCTAAATCAGCATTTCTAAATGAAGCTGAGTCCAGAGGGCAGAGGGCTGGTAGACAGATGATGGGGAAAGCTTACTCTCAACATTCCTTTAGAAAGTTGAGGTTTATAGAGGGTTGGTTTTGGCAACTCCACTGGAAACTTATGTTTGGATAGCCATCTAATTCTAAACCAGTTCTGACTTTGACCAGAATTTGGGTATGAGACAATAAATTAGCCTGATATTGTTGGAAAGAAATCTACTCAGGTTAAGAGTCAGAAAACAAACTTGCTTTTATTAGCTCTGTGACCTTGAATATAGCATTTAACATTGCTGAGGCTTAGAAGGTAGGACAGTATGGGTGGGAGGTGAGGGGACATTTACTGAGAGCAAAGACAAAAATCTCCTACAACAACAGATATGAGCCCTGCTTACTGTGTCTCCGTGCACTCAAAGACACATGCAAGAGGCACAGGGATGTGCATTAAAATGCAGAGTTTGCTGCAAGCAGTTATCAAATGAACTTGGTCACATCAGCCATGTTTCTAAACTTACCTGTCTTGATTCTTCTTCAGGAACAACTGTAGGCTGGTAATCAGATCTTACAGTATAGTAGTTAAGCTTATCATATTTGGTGTCTGACAGATACAGGCACAAATCTCAGGTCCACAACTATGTGAACATAGGCAAATTGCAAAACATTGTTAAGCCATTGTTTCCACATCTATAAAATGGAAAAAAATAATGGCTTCTGCCTCAATGCTGTATATGCTGAATGAGAGGGAAAATGTACAAAATCTCTTAGCATAACAGAGTACAGAACCTAATACAAACTTAGCCTCAATCAAGTCTAAATATTTTCACCACTGTGAATTGTGGATTATTTACTTACATTTTAATCCAAGTGGTTATTTCCATCTATTTCATGATCTTTGTCCTTCTAGGTATCTCCCATGTGATACTTTCACCTGGACTGCATTTCTGGCTAGTTAATGATTCCGAGGTCCTATGAATGAAATATGACCAGTCCTTTATCCCACCCTCTCTTAAGTTCAATTCCCATTCAGGTCCTAAACACATTAATCTTTTTTCCAGGTGTATTAAGTCGAGTTCCTTAGTAGTAGGTACCAGGAAAAGGATCCATGTAATACAAATAAATCAAGAATCATTTTCTTAAAAACGGTAAGAGATAGGGAATGGGGGAAGAAACAAAGGCCACACAAGAGTGTGTTATCAAACAAAGTGTCAGGAAGGTAAATGTTGGCTCAGTCCCACAGTGATCTCTGGAGACGGCACAGACGATACACAGGTTTGCAGGTAAACTAGCTCCCTGAAAATAATGGAATTATCCCAACCAGATGGCAACAATAAGTGATACCTATCACTTATTGTTTGAGAGCTGCCACAGAAATTTGAAGGTCTCCGTGTATTAAGGCAAGTTAGCTACTGATAGCCTGAGGGAAGGCTGCCTACTAAGAAGCACACGTGCCAGCTGTTGTGAGTAAAGGCATACATGGAACAGACACACGAAAACAGTGTAAAAGGAATCATGGGAACATAGGCAGAGCCTGACAGCATCTGCCATCACAATAATGCTAATATTAATGTAACCAGAAAAGGAGCCCTGATGCAGCCTCCAGGAGCATGTTCTTGCAGAAAGGAATTCAAGGTGAGTCGTAGAAAGAAGAGAGAGCTCATAGAAACCTACCCTATTACAGAGTAAAGCGTACTCAGAAAGCAAGAAGAGGAATGCTTCACAGTGAAAAGAGATAGTTTCTTGAAACCTACTCCATTACCAGGTAGTGTCCTCAGAAAGCAAGTGGAGGAACTCACTGTCTTTGTTTGAAGTTTTTCTTATATAGGAGTCTTATCTATGTAAAGAATAAACTAAGCTGTACCTACATGTGGGTGGGCCGAGAGCATGACAGAATTTATTATTTTATTGAGTTAAAGAAAACCATCTGTGACATGTTAGTGTATAAGTACATTAAATTATAGCTATAATTACCTTGAAAGCATATATTGTTATGGGTATTGGAACATTTGGGCTTCTGCTTTTGTCAGAGTTTATCCTTACAGACATTACCAAGCTGATTCCTTAGGTAAAAACGTTTTAGGACTATGGGTTATGATTAGCAAAGACTGTGCCTTGCCAGTTTTAAGATGATTTGATTTTAAAATGGTGTCACTCTGGCCTTCCTAGGCTCCTGCTTTCCTAACATTAATATCCCGGCAAAAAGTTTCTATGAACATAATAGTATGCCCTTTATACTTTCATCTTCGTTTCAATTAGCTGGGTAAGGATTATTAGTCCCATTGATGGATTGTTTAGGTTAATATCATTTGACACACACTCATATGTACACATACATAGACAGAAATACCTTCAAATTTCAGTTTAATAATTTATTCCATGATATTTGGCTTTACCATTAAAGTAGGTCATTTAGTTAATGAATTAATGATAGTTATACAAATTTGTGCTATATTGATTTACATAAAAAGGGGAGCAGTCTTTGACAGAATGTATTTTTATTTTAAGTATTTAAATCCCTTTTGAATTAAGGCAGTTTCAGTCATCAAAAGTTTGCATGTATAAATTGCACGGAAAAAATCCCAAAAGAGTGCAAAGAGAATACTTGTCTCTCAACTGGGCTACAAGAGACACACTTTTCTGAGATTGACTCATGATAGTTGTTATAATGGTGCATGTTAAAATTTTTTCTCAATAATATCAGAGCCAATATTAATTTTCAATTGCACATGTAAATAGCTGAATAAAGAATACCTGGATTTCTGCCATGTATTCCTCACTCCAGTTCCTGCTGATCAGTTGAACCCGTCATAACAAGATATGGATCAAAGTTGGACCTCAGAATTCCCCACCTATCAGTTCCTAGAATGAGAAAAGAGTTAAGAAACATCTAAATTCCTGATGTCTATTGATTCTGACATACACATAAAGCAAACTGCAGTAATTAGGGTCATACAAAGTTCCTATAGCCATCAGTGCATCACCTTTCCTCCTGGGAAAAAAGAACCAGGCAGTGGATCTTCTCCTTGACTCCTGGAACTCCAGGCTGCCTTTCTTTTTATATGAGTTAAGATGTGTTGGTTGCCTGGATACGGCTGAGCTTGTGAAAAAAATGTCACTGAGCTGCTGTCATGATGGCCATTTTATTACCATGATTTATAAATGGATTATCTGTGAAAATGGCTCTGGTTTTAATCATGCCCCCTGCAGGAAATGGCCTGTTCTTATTGGTTTGTTTCAATGACAGGTCCAGATATCCTGATATTTTATAACAGTTGGCAGATGCTTTACTGCAAATGATATCCATCCTACAGAAAGACTTAGTTAACTTCTAATAGCATTAACCTCAGGAAGTGTATCCTGCCCACCCCCTCAATCTTATTTCAGATTCCTTCATCTGGGGCATCAAGCTCTCCTTAGCTTTCAATCCAGCTTTCTTGTAACTCTGTTCTAAGGAGGAAGCAATCAACAACAACAAATTGCTTCCACAATGTTCCACATATGGGAACCAGTCTTTGATGTTTTACAACAAATGGATTTCAAATAGTGAATGGGAGAAGATGCACAGTTTCCTCTGCTTTGTGCTTCCACAGGAGGAAGCCAGTGCTTCCCGGGAGTGCCTGGAATCAATCCTATCATCATCATCATTATCATCATCATCAATTTATTGAGTGTTTATCCCAATCTGATAGCTTTACCTGTATTGTTCCTCACTTTCAAAAACAAAGCAGATAGTATTCAAAACAAGAATGATTCTTGTCACTCCCAGTCACATAAGGTTAATTTAAGTGACATAGTTAAGTTGGTAGGATTGAGATTCCACCCTGGTGTCTAGGATACAAATCTTCACTGCATTGCTTCCTCAAGTTTGGTCCAAGGAACATTAGTCCTCGAAAGTTTCCAAACCTCCATTCCCTATATGCAAAAAGATTCAAAAATAAAGAAGCAAAAATAAACATCTGGGGAATAATCTTGAAGATTCATTGTACATGCTAATATTCTGAAAGCTCTGAGGGTTTCTCCTTTCTGTTGATAGTTTTGTTTAACTGATCTTTTCTTAAAACTTAGCCAAACATGAAACAAGGTTTTGCTAAAAGTTTCACTAGAGTATGTTTCAGTGCCTATACTTACAGATTTTTTCTTTGTTATTTTTTATCTACTTAAATTTTAGGAGTTTGATATAATTTTATAATATTTGTAAAATCCATACACTCTGGCATTTCTTCCTTTGAAACACTCTTCTTTTCCCTCTTCACCATTTCCTTGTCTTGCTGATTTCCTTTCTTCTTACGTCTTGGTCCATCATTATCTTTTCTTTTTCTCATCACTGCAATAACCTTTATTTCACCAAGAACGCAGTGTGAGTACCATGGTTTTCCTCACTTCATCACAACTACAAAGATAAAGAGATTATGGATTTTGTCTAAAATTACAGAGCTAGAAAATGGCTGAACAGAGAGAGTCAACCCCCAAAGTTACTTTTGAATTTTGAACATAGAATCACAAGAAAGTGTGCCTAGACATAGTCTAATCCTATTGCATTTTTTTTTTTTGCTCTTGGAAATTTGAGTTTTTGAAGATTTAAGAGATGATACTGAAGCTTCACAGTGAAAAGGCAGTGGAGCAAGTATTAGAATTCAAATCTTCTCATCCTCAGGCTAAATCTGTCTCCAGAAGGATGTGAGTGTCACTTCTGGCAACACATCAAAAAGATTTTCTACCACTCCTTCTCATTTTAGGAGTTCAAATATGTGAATCAGGTCATCTAGCATGCAATATGCTCAACACCCTAACGCGTTTTGTAACTAAATGGAAACTCCACTTTTAATTAACTAACATTGATTAGCATATCAGTTACTCTAACTCATTACAAACAAATTGGACCAAAAATCTGACCATATGAGCATGAAATAAACACTATTAAATTTCTATTTAGATACAGATTCAACTAAACTGTTGCTTCTGGTATCAAAAACAAAATTATCCTTTACTGAGATTTAGCTTGGAATCAATATTAAAAGCCGTCTCTAGTTTTCATTTTGTATATTCCTCTCAGTGGAATTTCCTGATCACCTGAATGGTAATTAAATCACACCAAATGCAACTTACGTTCAGCTATAAGATTTTGTCAGACATAAAAAAAAATTAATAGATCTTAACATCTGAACGTTTGCAAGGTTTAAAATTTCCTTTAGGAATAGAAAAGAGACTATAGTTGTGTTCTTTTTGTAAGAAGCATATAAATAGGATATACACAAATCTGACCTAAATTGAGGCATGGTTATTTTCATTTATTAATATTCCAATTTTTAGAGCCAATTAAATGTGCTTCTTCTAAACAGTAATTCCCTCTAGCATTGCAAGATGATTTGTGTATTATTAGTTGTGTCTGCCACTAAAGGACAGCAAAAAAGGGAAAAGTGCCAACCTGCTCAAGTAACTCAGATGATGACCAGGTAAAAAACAACCAAAAAAGAGATAATATAAATTCGAAACCATAGCACTATGACAATCAATATGGGACATATCTGGCTTACTAAAACATGTCTAAGAATACAGTCAAGAAAATGGAATACGTCTGATTCAAAGTCAAGATACTTACATTTAAATCTTATTTCTCCACTAATTTTTCATCCTTTGATAAGAATGTTAATCTCTGTGAGCCCTAAATATTTTCATCTGGAATTTACAGAGAAACTGCATTTCCCCCCTTACTGTTATTTACTGTGAGTTAAAGGTAATTGATGTAAGTTTGTAATACATGTCTCACAGAGTAGGAGCTCAACACAAGGGTATTACATTACCTTGTGATTGACATTTGCATGAAAATGATGCTATATAGCCAGGTCTGGTTCCAAGTGGGTTATGAATTGAGTACAGTTCTACTTATAGGTACAGGGACTTTGTTTATGTCAGCTTCTTAAAGTTGAGATAGACAATTGATACATAAGAAAGTGTAAGCATATTTACTTTATTCACAGGCTGTAATCTCATTGGTGCTAATCAAATTGGAAACACTGCATTACTTTTTAAGCTATTACAATTACAGCTGAATGAATCTCTGATTTATTCAACAATGCCTATTGGAGACAACTGTCATAGAATAAACTGAGCTGAAAATGAATGGCAGTCAGCAGGTTATCATCTTTTAAAGAGAGCCAAAGCAGAACAGTGTATGAAAATATTATGAGATAGTTTGGTTGTATGATCTTTGCCAATACACTGATGTTCTGAGATTTCCAGCTTCTTTACATGTCAAGTGGCACTAACAATAATATATGGAGATCTATGTCTGAACCTATGACATAGATATGTGTGTATTATTTTATATGCATATTGGGTTTTTTTATTAGTGTGGCTTGTATATACACACATATGTACATACATAATCACTTTTCGGAAAATATTTATTACTATTAGAGAGTTATTAGGCACTAAGGTGAGCATGATGTTTATTTGTGTTATCAAAATAATAACATTGAAACAGAATATCAGGCTCATATTCCCCATATTTTGTTTGTCAAGATGACATCAAATATACATTAAAGAAGTCATCTTTAAAATTAATTTTTTAAAAAAGAGAAATAGGGAATGATTTAGAGATTTGTACTAGAGCAACCATCATGAAATCTGTTTGGTTCAACACACTATTGGACAGGTAGTTGTATTTAAATGTGGTCTGGCACTTGGCTCAGAAGTTGACTACCATCTTGAGCCTCTGACCTGAATTGCGCGCCTGCATGAAGATTCTCTCTCTCTCTCTCTCTCTCTCTCTCTCTCTCTCTCTCTCTCTCTCTCTCTCTGTCTCTCTCTCTCTCTCTCTCATTCAATTCTTATGAAGAATATTATAAACTTCTACTTTAAAGCAATAATCTGATTTCTTACTGAGTTTTCAAATATAAGGTATAATTTCAATGCTTTTAGAAAGAACTTCAGTCTCGCCAAAAATCATTGTTCTGATACATTGGCATAATCCTCATGTTTTGATTTTCTTTTTTCCTATCTCTATATAAATTATTTTACAGCTTTAAAAATTAAAATTAAGATATTTCAGTATTTTGTTTTCCATTTTTCTGTATCATTTATTTTCTTCCTTAAATTCATAGAAAGTAAATCTAGAGAAAAGGAGGAGGGTGACATTTAGAGAGAATCATGTTGTACCAGACATAGAACAGAACACATTACAGTGATGGTTTTGTCCAATCAGCACAGCCATCCTGTGAGATGGGTATAATTTCCAGATCTCACAAGTGAGTAAACCGAGGTACAGAGTGACTCTCCAGGGAGAGCTGAGCCTTGAACATGAGTTCTGGTGATTACAAACTACAGTTTTTCCACGCACTTATTCCTTTGAATGTCAGGGATCACACTCCTGTTCTATATAACTTGTCAGTCAAACAGAATGCTAAGCTTAGTTTTATCGTTCAGAGCCTCCAAGAAGTGACAGTTAGTGGTGAAAAAATAGGAGTAGATCATGCAATGAAATCGTCATTAAAGATTGGCTTTGTTTTATTGATGAAGTTAATAGGAAACTAACGCAAAATATTCAATATATTAGCTCTTCTCTAAATGAGAAACTTATGTGGAGACTTGGCAGTAATACAGAGGAGATTTTTGTATACTGGTCAAATGTGGTAGTGGTGCCCCTTCCAGCCTTCTCTTTCATTTCCTTCATCAATAGCGCGAAGCCTATCCTGATATCATCACCAACGTAAGTTAACGATGCTGATTCCTTCATCATGAATAGGAACACTCTACTGAAGATCACTGGATATGCCCCTTTGACCTGGGGAATCCAGTCAATCTATCCAACCTTAAAGTGGCTTCTTGGGAAGTTGTCTCTCATATTTTAATGGTCTGCAGGTCTTTGTCATTGGAAACTGAATTTCCCATTATAGTGGCAGAATTTGCTTATTGTCAAAACAATTACCACATTAAATGTCTCTGCTTGCAATTTATTTGGAAAGATGAGCCAATATTTTAGAAAGTACTACACATACCACACAAATGATACATGGGACACAAATAAACACACACGCACACGTGCAGGAAAAAAATGCTTGCTTCTTTACCGATGTCACTTGAAAAATCCTAGGTTCAATCATGTTGAAAATATTTTAAGCAGTAAACTTTTTTTTCAGACTCATTAAAATTGCCATATGAATGCCTGGCAAATGTATCTTTGCACATAGGGTTTTCTTCTATTCCTGGATTAAGTCTGAATTCTCGCTAAGTCAGTATAATTATACAGAAGGCATATATGAATGTATGGGACTATGATTATCCACAAACTTTGAAGATTTCTAAACAACATGTGCACAGAGCTTTATGTGGCAACACAGATTGGGGAAATGATGTCTTTCAATGAGATGGGAAGATGAGGACAAGATCATCATCAAAAGGAACAGAGAATAAATGAAACAGCTTAGCTCCCTTTGAAAAGACTCAGACACTTTTGTCATATGTGTTTTTAAAATTTCAGTAATGTCTAAATTGCACTGGATTCACTGGCTAGTTAAGCACCATGCACCTCCCAATAACTCCATCACGTAGGCCCTAAAGCCATTTATCTTTTCTCTGTTTTTTGTACTTTTGAGTAATCTGGAATTATAGAAAGAAGTAACTATAATGGCTACAGGCTCTGTGGCACTCAGACTTTGAAGTCAGATAAAACTTCATCACATCTTTGAGTTAATTGCCAGTATTTTAAAACCTTACTTTCAATAATATCCCCTTTTCAGCAAAATTTGCCCAAAACATTTCCCCTGCCAAATGACTATGGGTGAAGTTACAAACTCATTTTACACGTGAATCATAGTTTTGTCTATTTTCTGTTTTATAATAAAAGTGAATACTACTTATCTAAAAAATTTGATATACTAAATAAAAACATGAATATGAAGCCCTTAATATAAAGCTGGCATTGGTCAAAGGTTCCTTAATTATAAATGGTATCAGCAGTAGAAGTAGTAATAGAGACCCAGTAGTAATATCCACATCACTTATTTGTACACGATATTATTAATTCCGTTTATGAACAACCCTATGTCTACAGGTAGTTTCCAAGAGAAAAAAGAAACTAATTATTTTATAAATGGTTCTGGATCCCCATCATAAACCAGCACAATGGTTCACAACAAGTGAGCATTGAATCTAGAAAAGCCTTGTGTTAAGCAAAGAGCTAGGTGCCTCCATGTTGTTCAATGCCCGCCCTCACAGTAGACCCTTCTGCTACATGAGTCCCATGTTTGCTACAGATGGCTTTCTTCAGTTCTCAACAAACATTGTGAAAATGTTCCTGGAGACTAGGATCATTTAATTGTTCGAATTGTTCTTTTGAGAAAGCAAGTGGGCCAAGCACAATGTCTCATGTCTGTAATCTCAGCAGTTTAGGAGGCTGAGGTGTGCGGATCACTTGAGGTCAGGAGTTCGAGACCAGCCTGGCCAACATGGTAAAACCCCGTCTCTACTAAAAATACAAAGAATTAGCCAGGAGTGGTGGCGGGTGCCTGTAATCCCAGCTACTCGGGTAGGGGGGTGGGGGCTGAGGCATGAGAATTGCTTGAACCTGGGAGGTGAAGGTTTCAATGAACCGAAATCATGCCACTGCACTCCAGGCTTGGCAATGGAGCAAGACTTTGTCTCAAACAAACAAACCAAAAGAAACCAAGTGGACAACACAGCAGTTCTCACCCAAATCAGTCCATGTTATGATGAGACAAAAAAAAAGAAACAAGGTCTTTACCAAGTATAGACAAGAGGGACTATGAGCTTTAGATGACATAATCAACACATTAAATAGTATTCAAAGTAGGGCAACTAAAATAGTGGGGAATTAAAAGGAAATACTTGTACCATTAGAATAACATGTAAAGGCCAGTGAGTGGTTAATTTGATGATGAGACATCAGTGTGAACAAAGATCTGGCTACAACTATGTGTAACTTAGTAAATTCAACCCTAATTTATATTAATCTGGAAGGTCTATTAAGGAGTAATAGTTGAGTGTTGGGCAAGTTTTTCTGCAATCACAGTACATTCTTGTGCTTTAGTTTCCTAAAAAGATCAACTGAAACTGCATTTTCAAGTCCTGATTATAATCTTAGACTCAGAACTTTGAAGCAGGAAGGGACCTCAATAATAATGTAGACCAGCTTCTACAGACAGGTTTCACCATCCTGGCTGTCTAGGACAGAAAGTAAAATAAGGGCCTGTGGCTTTGTCCTGGCTCTGCAGGAGTGAGTGCCTGATTCTTTTATAAGGACTGCAATGGGCCAGGGCATAAGGTGAGTGGGAGGAGCAACATATTTGTGTGCATGTAACATGTTTGCCCAATCTATGCTGCTTCCTTGCTTCATAAGCGGACTCGGAAAGTTTCAGTTTCCCAGTGGACGTGCTTAGGTTATGGAAGAGGACGTGAATGGTTATCAGTGATGCGCAGTGAATAACTTGACTATATGCAAGATTTCTACGGACCTTTTGTTAGCCCGTGCTTTAGTTTGTATCTACCACATAGACAGAACTTGACTTAATGTGTTAATGACATGTTCGAATGATCCTTTAATAATGTCACTTATATGGAATTTACAATGTGTCAGGCGCTGTTCTAAGCACTTTCCTACCTATACTTTACTCATCCAATTCTCACTTATAACACATATATGAAGTATGTTCTATTTTGATAACTCCTATTTTACAGATTAGAAAACTAGACCCAGAGAGGTTAAAGATTTGGCTAAAGGACTGTGTAAGCAGCAGACCTAGAATTTGAACCCAGAAAACAGAACCAGAGTCTGTGGTCTGACCTACTTTGTTGCTTTCCTCTGTGGGATGTCTGTTAGGCTCCTGCATAAATAATAGTGGCAGAGCCTCTTTACAATAGCCTACGTGTGTCCCTGGATGTTCCAGGAGGACTTCTCTGGATATTCCAGTATTGCACTACCTGCTAGCACCTTAACTATCAGAGAAAGAGATGAGTACAGACCACTTGGAAGAGGCTACTGATTGTTATCATAATAGCTTTAAGAAGAACAGAAAAATAAAATTCCCATTCTCTCAAGCCAAATAAAGACTTCTTTCATGAGGAAATAAGACACATGAGGCCAAAACCAATCCTAGGACTCCTTTTAAATTAATGAATGGAGACATTGGGAGAGTGGTGTGTACACTCTCTCCTTTTAGTAGTCATTAATTTTCTTAAGAACTTGTTTTTTTTTTTTTTGACCCACTGGGCTATAAAAATTACATTTTGAAGTACTGAAAAGAAATTAGCAAAATTAGCAGTTAACAACAAAAAATATCTCTTTATAAAAGATGCATGCCCTAACCACAGTGTTCCTCTGAATTGTGTGCAACATGCTAATTACAAAGGACCCCAGGTTTTGTTAAGTATAGGCTTTTAATGAAAGAAACATAATCATAAGGCTAACTGCAGCTGTTGAGGAAAACAAAAAGGTTGAAATAACAGGGTGGACTGGGAAAGAATGAGAGAAATAAATACGCTTGCAATAAGATTTGTGGACCAGCGCCAGCAAAGTCAAAGGGAGGAGGGCTCCCAATCCAGTATTTCCCCATGGCTTGAGGACAGTATATGGGCATGTGTGCTTACAGGACATACAATTCCCAACTTACCCATTGGCAAGTCAAACTCACAGGCAGCTTTGGCCTGGGATAAGGGCTTAATCAAAGAACAATGGATTCAAGGCTATAAAAAGTTTAGGGTACTGTACTATAATAAAAATTGTGAAAGAATTTTTTAAGTACCTTCTGAGATAAATGTGTAAGTGGCATCAAGAACAACGAAAGGACTCAAATGCCGTCAGATGAAAGGGAATCGAGTAAATTTTTCTGAGAGGTACAGAAAAAGGATAATTTTTTAAATTTTTTTTTACATTTTAGGTTTTGGGGTACATGTGAAGAACATGCAAGATTGTTGCATAGGTACACACATGGCAGTGTGATTTGTTGCCTTCCTCCCCATCACTTATATCTGGCATTTCTCCCCATGCTATCTCTCCCCAGCTCCCCTCCCCTATTTCCCCCCGATAGACCCCAGTATGTGATGCTCCCCTCCCTGTGTCTATGTGTTCTCATTGTTCAACACCTGCCTATGAGTGAGAACATGCGGTGCTTGATTTTCTGTTCCTGTGTCAGTTTGCTGAGAATGATGGTTTCCAGGTTCATCCATGTCCCTACAAAGGACACAAACTCATCATTTTTGATAGCTGCATAATATTCCATGGTGTATATGCAGAAAAAGGATCTTTTTATGACAGATACAGATTATAATTAATTTTACAATTTAATTGTAAAATTAATACAAGGGCAGAGATGTTTACTCTCAATGACCACCTAGGCTTAGATACACAACTAAGGAGAGTCTTTTCTTTCTCTCCTGTGATTCCAACTATTTTAGAGCTTTCTACACCCTCTTCAATGTACCTTTCACTCTTTCTCTTATATCGTCCAGTTTTTTTTTTTTTCTCGGTGCTTACATTAACAGAAATGTCTTGTTCGTGTATGTCATTATTTGACATTCTTTCTTTCCAATTAGAAAGTCCACTTTGTGAGTGCTAGCACCTTGTCTATCGTATTGATTACATCTTCCCAGTACCATAAATGAAGTCTGATGTAGTGAGTTTGGATAAAATTTTAAATGATTGACTGACACTCATAGGAATGGTCTTCATTGGGAATTTGACCAGTATAGGAATTTGGATTCTAAGAAGATCAGAATTATATGTCAAGAACTTGAAAGCCTTGACAGAACAGGAGACAACAAGCAGCTCAGAGTCTCAGAGACAAGGAAAAGTCTCAGATATCAGGCAAAAGAAAAAAGATCCAGATGGGACTCACAGGCAAGCTGACCTGCTGCTTCACCCTCTTCTGTCTGTTATTCATCGAACACTTACTGTTCAACCACTGCACTCTACACATTAGACACTTGCGAAACAGTGACAAACAATGCCTAGCCACTCTACTGGAGGATCTTGGGTCTAGTAAGAAAGATAAATGTGTGATAGAGCAATTACAGCATAGAGGGAGAATTGGGACAGATTCTCCCAATTCTGTCTGAGATCTGACCTGTGGCAGGGACAGATGCCAGGGAGCATACCTGGGCTACATAAATAAAACTTAGATCTGAGTCAGATTATTAGGGAAGGTTGTAAGGCATGGACTAAAAAGACCTGGTAATGAACAGAGTAATTAGTTATCTGAATTGTGGGGAATTCGGAAATGGAGAGCTATGAAACAGGACCATTTTCCTTTCTACAAGTTTTTTGGAATGGGTATGGAAAGAAGACACAGTGAGTTGCCAGACTTTCCCAATGCAATACAATATTTTATTCCCAATACAATAGTCATTATTCACATGTAGCAATTTTAAGTTAAATTTTAATCAATTAAATGGAATTAAATTAAATTTTTGCTGCTTATATTAAGTGCTTGAGAGCCATATTGGACAGCACAAATATAAACCATCCCTAACATTACAGAATGTTCTATTAGACACTGCTGGTCTAAGGAGTATTAGCTATACTCTGCATTTTTTTTTTTTTTTTGCCTAAAGTCAAATAAACCAATTTTCTATGGCTCACAGTACTCAAAATTCTCTAATGTCATTCATTCATTGATTCATTCATTGATTCAAACAACAGTTAAGTGGCCATTATGTACTAGTTTCTGTTTGATGATGTGGGGACACAAAATTAGATGTGGCCAATCTGTCAGCGTATCTTATGGAGTATAGACCCTGTAGAAATAAAAGACAGTAAATAAATAAACACATCTAGACATCATATAACTTTAGGTAGTGATATACAGTTCAAAATGTCTAAAATGTTGTGAGTTTAAATTAGTTTGAATGGAGCCATTCTATATCTGAGTGCCCCTTCCTAGAGTTGAAATCAGTAACACCAGAAGTAAAATTTTTATCTGTTGTTTTACTTCTAAAGTAAATGCCATTCCTTTCAAATGCCTGCATATTGTACATTTTTCTCAATTATATTTTCTAGTTCAAATTCAGGGCAAGTGATCACATAAGCGCATTTTTTTTCATTTTTTAGGTTTGTGACTATATGGACAGAATGTATGACAAAAGAAAAATTAACTGAAATTTTGTTAATGGTTTGCACAATCATTACTGAAAAGCATATCCAGATAATCATGGAAAATCTGGTGATACTGTATCACTATCTGGGATCTGTGGCATTTTTCTACTTAATGGGAAAGACAGCATCTCTATATTTCAATATTTAAAGGCAGATCAGTTTTAGAAAATGCACAACTTTGTCAATCCTGTAATCATCTTATCAACTAAGTAAGAGAGAGAGAAGAGAGGGTTAAACACCACCCTCTGATTAAATAGCATCACCTTGCTTTAATGCAAACTTTTTGTTTAGATAAAGCATTATTATGTAATACTCTTAGCTTAAAAATCCTAAAAATTTACTAAACTTTAAAATTTTAGGAAGACTTTTGCCTTAAACATTGTCATAAATGGCTCTTTGAGGTTTAATGATTACTTACTATCATTGTATCATTTTGTTAAACTGTAACATTATTGCAGAAAAATGTCAAGGCAATTATTTAAAATTTGCCATTTGGTTTAGTGAAAATAAACATGGACTGTGCAATCAGGTCCCAAATGAGGCTTGTTCTGAGCCTCATTTGTTCCACACAGTAGAGACTTCATGAGTAAAGCCACATGAGTTTCCTTTTTTGTCCATCCAGAGGTAAGCACAGTTTATGTATGTTTGCTTAAGCAAGATTAAAGTTGGTAACAATTGAGATTTAATCTTGGTATTTAAAGCAGCTCACTTTTTTTTAATGCAGAAAATCTCTCAGCACTTAAATTTAAAGTTACAGCTGGAAGTAAAACGAATAATTGCTCATTAACTCTATCTCTCTATAGAGTAGTGACCAGGCCCAGTGAAATTCAGTAACTTACCTAATGCACAGCTGATGTTTTAACACTTTGTCATGAGGCTGGGTAATTCATCCAGTGCGCTTTTCTTGATGACCTAAGACGGGATAAATTCCTCTCAGGTGTCAGGAATGTTGTTTCTTTGATGTATTCAAAATCTAGCCATCTGCTTGAGTGAAATTCTGTCATCATTATCTGTCAGGGTGGAACGAAAGCAAACCCTTAAGCCTAGTGATAGAGTTTTTGGATGTTTGGCCCCTTCATATGTCATGTGATTCCCAGTGTGGGAGGTGAAGCCTGGTAGGAGGTGTTTGGGTCATGGGAAAGCCTTCCTCATGAACGGCTGGGTGTCCTCCCAGTGGTAATGAGTTACTTCAGGATCTGGTTGTGAAACAGACTCTTGGACCAGCTCTCTCTCTCTCTCTCTCTTTCTCTCTCTCTCTCTCTCTCTCTCTCTTTCCCCGCCTTTCTCCAGCCATATGACACACCAGCTCCCCCTTTGCCTTCTGCCATGAGGAAAAGCTTCATGAGGCCTTACCAGAAGCCAAGCAGACACTGGCACCATGCTTCTATAACCTGCAGAACAGCGAGTCAAGTACAGACGTCTTTATAAATTACCCAGCCTCAGGTATTCTTCTATAGCAATGCAAAGTGGACTCATACACTAATACACCTAAATAACTATTTCTAGTTGGAGGTATGGGAAAGCTTCAATGTTTATTCTTTGGTTTGGTTTGACTGTGCCTGTTTCTCCATCAAGAAATAGGCAAGCATTCGTCTTACTCAGTCAGTGTAACAACTTGGCTCATTTGGCCATAGTTAGAACCATGTCTGTAGAGGGTGAACAGATTAGTGCTAGTTCCATGAGGTAGAAAAAATTCTCACCACTTCTCAGTCTATTTTTCTAAGTTACTTCCTAAGCTGAATCTTGCAGGGAAATTTCTGAGAAATAGGGGTACAGACTGGGAATCTAACTGCTTCATCTTATCACACGCTTTGAGGTTAAAGAAATTATGGTACAGAGGCAATTTCAATAGTAACTGAATGATGATGATGATGATGTGTGTGTGTGTGTGTGTCTAAATGATGTCTATAAATTATAGTGGCAGTGTTTATAATAAATGTAATAGGCAAACAAAGTAAACCTAGGCCCTTGCCCTTACAAAGGTGACTTAAAGACCCTACTATGTGCCAGCCTTTTTCCAAATAGCACATATTGAAGAGTACATGGCTTTGCTCAGGGTGTGTCCCTGAAGATGAAATCCATTCCGAGGCATGGATTTAAGGAGTTTAAAGAAAAGAGACTGCCAGGATTTTTTTTGAAAAATGGAGATGTTTGAATAATTTAGGAGATTGTCAGTGATGAGACCACATAGAGGTTGTGAAACAGGCTATAGTATAAGACACGGTTTATCTCACCGAGGTTGGTTTTAAGAGCTTCTCTCCTTGGGAAGGAGTGAGGGACCTTTAAATGTGCAGTTGTTTACTTCCTGTTGCTAAGCATCTCATTCTCCACAGAATGTATGCTGGCTTTATTGGCATTTTGAAGAATAAGCTTCAGTAATCATAAATTATTCTCTCTTGTTTACTTACGAGGAAAAATCAAATTCCTGGAGATTGCGTTTGCTAACGTCTTTTAATAGAGCACTTTGGAGATGTTTTGGTAAATGGAAATGATGACCCACAGCTAACCTACAGTGTAATGTCATTGGTGTTTGTCTATAAAGTGATGCTCTGCTGTCTACAGTTTGAATCACTAAATTATGTCTCCCTTAAGCTGAATATATTACAATAGAAGAATTTTTAATATTATATTTTACAAAGAACACTATTGTAGCTTTTGGTTTTCATTCTTTTTTTTCTTTCTGTTCAGCTGGAAAGACATTGAAGTTTCAATTAAATAAGAGATCACATGACATTATATGTCAAAGCCAGAAGTAAGAAATTTACCATACAACTGACTAGGTACTTGGCTATGGGTGCTTTGAGCAGCACTCTTTCTACGTGGTATTTATGTTAATATAAATTGTATAAAATTATTTTAATGATATATACATTATATAAGTACATAAATAGTACATTATTTGAATATGTAAAAGTAATAGTATGAAATAGCACAATAATATATAAGTATGTAAATAGTTCACATGTAAATATAATAGTATATAAACAGTATACTAGTATAGTAATACATTATATAAATATGTAAATGGTATATTATATAAGTATGTAAATGCAACAGTATGTAAATAGTATAATAATGCATTCCATAAATATGTAAATAGTATATCATATAAGTGTGTAAATATATATAAATAATAAAATTGTATTATAATACATTACATAAATATGCAGAGGTAATAGTATGTAAATAATGCAACAGTAGAATACATTATATAAGTATGTAAATAGTACATTTTGTAAGTATGGAAAGGTAACATTATGGTAATAATACAACAGTAGAGTACAATATATAAGTATGTAAATACTATGTATTATATATGTATCTAACAGCATTTATTATACTGTAAATGCATTTTATATTATTTATTACATAATAAATGTATGTAATTACAAATACTAATTAACTCTAACAACTGCCACTAGTAGGGTTGTTAGAATAAGCCCAAAAAATCCACCCAGGCCCTGCAGTTAAATTTGAATTTAAGTCAATAAACAGAAATCTTTTTAGTATAAATATGTTTCTTGCAATATTTGGGACATAGTTATCTTAAAATAATTTATTGTTTTGCTGAAATTGAAATTTAACTTGGTGTCCTTTAACTGGTAATCTTAGTCATGAGAGTAATATAAGAGAACTCTCAAAGTAACTCATGTTGGTTTTATTTATTTCTCCTTGGATTTTTAGTATACACTTGCAGAATAGTGTAACATTTGTAAATACAATCTCTGCAGGCAAATATTGTGGGTTCAAATCTTCACACTGTGTTTTTTCAGCCATGTGAATTTAGACAATTTATTTAGTCTCTCATTGTTCCAATCTTCTGAGAATTAAAATGGAAATAATAATAATACAGACTTCATATAGTTTTTATATAAATGAAATGTTAATATAAGTAAATTTTTTACATGAACTTATTAGCATACCTAATACCCTCTCCAGTTTGTGCAACAGAGTATACATCCAATAAATACATTGAATAAGAATAGAATCAATATATATGTTGAATGAAAAAAGATAGATAGAGGGGAGAGAGAGCATGTGAGCAGCTGGGGCAGAAGAGAGAAAAGAGTCATCTGGAGTACTGAAAAGTACTATAGAAAACAGATTTGTATTTAATTAGGAAGAATAACCACACTTTCTCATAAGCAAGTAAGTTTCGCTCTAAAAATGATTGACAAATTTTGCTTTATTTCAAGGAGAAGTAGCATCAAAGTTAATAAAAAAATAAGCTGCCAAAATCTTACCCAAATAAATGCATTTGGAAAAGAATCCATCTCTCAGCTACTGTGAAAATAATAAAAAGATGTGTAGTAATGACACATTTCAGGAATAAATTTACAGATCATTGTTGAATACAATTCCACAAAGAGACCTCAGGGAAGGAGAGTCTATACAGTAATTAAATCACTCGTTGCCCTCACACATTGGCAGATCTACCGAGATGTCACTTAAGGGAATTTGAAGACTGCTGTCCCGTGGGAGCACTTCACTTTGGGGAACCTGAAGCTTTATTTAAACAGGTCATTTGCTCAATAGATTCTAAGAGTGATTATAGCAGTGACAGGTTTTCTTGTTATAGTAAGACATCTAACAAACCTTTCATTTATTCACCTATTAAGCCAAGTTGGATTTGTTCAATGGATGTAGTTATACTTTAAATGTTTCAGAATAAGAATTTTGGATACTTGTTTAAAAATCTAAAATTAATGGAATGGAAACTAGTGCTATTTTTATATTCTCTGTATCCAGCCATCAGTCTTACATATTATTAACATTGTGTAGAGGACAAAATTTGGGACCTGTCTGGTCTGTAAAGGCATCTATTTAAGAAATGCTGCAAGATTATTTTACTGGAGAATATGAGACTATGTATCAGAGTGTCAAAATTATCTGGTCAGTCATTTGAGGATGAAGCATGGAGGTGAATAACAAGAAGATATAGCATCAAATAGGGATTGATGAAGCAGGAAAAGAAAGAAAGAGACAGTAGACTGAGCAGGAGCCTGAGAGGTCAGATTTCCTTTGCTGAAGTTGGGGATGTGCTACAGAAACATCTTCGATTTGGTTTTGCAGATAGCCAAGAGGCCCAAGAGTAGGCAGGCCAGGTGAACTGTGCAAGACAATTTTTTTTAACTTCTCATATCTCATCCATTTTACTGGGAAGGGAAATACTTGATAGGAGTGGTATTGCAGGTGTATTGTAACAACAGGCCATGGAATCACACAGACCAGAAATCAATGCAGCCTCCGAAATTTAGCACCTTGGAAAATGTACTTAGCCACTCTCTACCTTGGTTTCCTTATTTGTACAGAGAAGGTTAAAAATTGTAGTTACTTTAAAAGGTTATAGTGATTAATAATTATTGAACTTCAGTACTGACTTAATAGGTATGGTAAAACAGCTGATAATAAGTCAGCAGACTCTCAAGCGTTTCTGTACCTTGATTATTGACAAACTCATTGTTTTACATCTTACTGAAGTACATGTGTGTGGGGAGGGGAATTCGTTCACAATACAATCTAAAGGAGATCAAACATCTGTAGGGACAGGTACCCAACGATAATAATATATATGAAAACATAAGCCATTTTTATTCTTTATCCCAAGTAATTTGAGGTACTCTAATGATGAAGCACTGGATTACACTGTGACCTCCTTAAGCGATGTGCAGCTTGGCTCCTCTCTCACGTTTTTGTTTCTTTTTAATATGCAAATGTGAGTGTGTGATCTTAGGTGTGTCTGCATGAGCTAACTTAAAATGAATTTAAGTACAGTTTTCTGAAATATTTATATTGAAATAAATTACTTAAAATTTTAAAAGGTTATTGTGAAAATAAACCATTAATATTTTCTATGTGCTTAACACTGAGTCTGGCTCAAAATAAGCTACAATAATGTAAGTTGCTATGATCACCAGATGTGTTATTTAAGTTCCTACCACTTTTCATAGCATCTTTCTCACCTGGACTCATAGTGGCTATTAAACAAATACGTGTATTTACATGTAGTTTTTTCTATAAAGGTCATTGGCTACATGTCCGAGAACTTGCAATTTATGTAAAACACATTCATCAAAACATTGCAAAAAGTTCATCAGAACAAATGAAATACACTAGATTTTTATAAGTATAAATATTAATAATTCAAAATTGTATTATGAGTGAAAAACCTCTCAGTATTTACTGAGAGGCCCATGAAAGGAATAAGTGAGAAATGGAAAAAGATTCAGTAGCTGAAGACTTGTTCGTAAGTGAAGATTACTTTAATCTACCATAATCAGAAAGTGCTGTTTTCCATTTATAAAATGTATGTATTCAGATGTGCACACTTGAGTTCAACCAGTCACATAGTACCCTGTGTGTACAGTCACTCTGTAAAACAACTAGTTTATGCTAAAGAGGAAGTCTAGGACCAAGGAACAATGCAAAGGACATGGGTATGTGACAAGTTCAAAAATTTTACAAAGAACCTTGCAGCTCAGATGTTGCAAACAAATTTTATCTCAATATGACATGCTAAATAGTAGCTTATCACCACCTTCACTGTCACGCCCATATTTAAAACACCTCCTCTAGGGTAATTAAGTTATGTAATCAGGTTATTTACTGTGCATAGTAAACCCTGGAAAAATATTTGTGCCATGAAGATAATCAGTCATCAACATTCTGAATTGTGTTGATCGCAACAAGCAACAAAGAAAGGAAATCTGTATTAATGACTATTTCGTAGACAAAGGGGTGGGGGTAGATTATTTGTAAACATGTCAGAAAATGTTATGTAGATTTCCATCATTTTGAAAGAAGATAAATATAAATAAACTACAATCTGCAAAAGACATCCACTGGTGGGCAGAGAAGAAACTATATGTGTATCAAAAAATTTTCCTGAATTAGTTAGCTTTACTTTGTGTTATTAGAGTTTAAATTTGCAGGTGATCTTGTATTCAGCATCAACTCTTTTGTAATAATATTAAATAACTTAGTGTTTTGGGTTGAGGTTGAAAACAAATGATATATATTTGTGTTTTTGCTTATCCTAAAATGACATCATAAATCCGAGAATTTATAAGATTATCAGTCTAGATTTTGTAGATTTTGAATTAATAATTAAAGCATAATTTTGCGTATCAGACCAGCATGTACCTTCTTATAATATCTTTAAGGCACAAAGGAAACCCTAATTTTCATTTACTTGTAGAGTACAAAAAGTACAGCTATATTCTAACACTTTCCTACTCAGGAAATGAAAACAATAAACTTACATTATTTTTATTTCTGTCAAAGGGAAAACATGAACAAACAATACATTTATATCAAAGAACTGATTATATAACTTTAGATACTTTTAGATTGCCTTCATTATCATTTTATTATCAATTATCTTAAATTTGATTATATTAAAAATGTAAGCTAAAGTCTCATTATTTAGGAAACAGGACTTTATCAATAATAAAAAAATATATCTGCAAATTTTTTTCCATTCAGAATGAACTGCAATATTTTTCTTACCAAGAATATAAACAATACACGTTGCAATATATATTTAAAATACTATTACCTTACAATTTTTTGCTCTGTTTCATTTTTATTTTTATTTAAACTCTTTGGCACTCTAATATCATGTTATAAAATTACAAACGGTAGGTTCAAATCTTTACTATATTAAATAATCCTAAAGGCCCAATTGAAAAAGAAAAATTATATTATAAGTACTTCCAGGCATAGCACAGTGCCTCATATCTGTAATCCCAGGACTTTGTGAGGCCAAGGCAGGTGGATAGCTAGAGTTCGTAATATGGCACCTTGCTTAGCTTCTCAGGACTTGGGAGGGTATGTGGGACCCAGTGTGACCTCTCTGTCTGGGGCAATACCTTTGCATGGTCTTCAGGTAGCTTCCTGTGTTAGTCTCAATGCCTGAGCTCTTCTGTGGCTAGTGCTGCTGGAGCCCACAGTGTGAATGTGGAACACTGGGGGTCTCTCATTTACAACTTTCTCCCAATGGGAAACATCTCTGGGCTCCCAGCTGATCCCAGATGAGCGAGCTGCCTCTGTTTCATCTTCTTTCCTTTAGATGTTACCTGTCACTTCTCTGTTCCTGTCATTATTCTCTCTTAAAAGATCTATTCAAAGTATAATCATATACTCACTATTTTTGTGTTTCTTTTTTTTCGAGACAGAGTTTCGCTCTTGTTACCTAGGCTGGAGTGCAATGGAGCGATCTCGGCTCACCGCAACCTCCGCCTCCTGGGTTCAAGCAATTCTCCTGCTTCAGCCTCCCGAATAGCTGGGATTACAGGCTGCGCCACCATGCTCAGCTAATTTTTGTATTTTTTAGTAGAGACGGGGTTTCGCCGTGTTGACCAGGATGGTCTCGATCTCTTGACCTCGTGATTCACCCGCCTCGGCCTCCCAAAATGCTGGGATTATACGCGTGAGCCACCGCGCCCGGCCCTATTTTGGTTTTTCTTTATGGAGGAGGTGGTTACCAGATGCCTCTAGTCAGCTGCTGAGTGTCTTACTTTTTTCAATGAATTTTGTATGTTTTGCTGTATCTTCTCTTTGCTTGCCATTTATCTCTTTGTAAGTTTTAAAATAAACATTTTGTTTTTATTATTCGTCTTTATATATTATAATATGTAGTAGTCAAAATTTATTTAATTTTCAAACTTAATATTTGATTTTATATTTGTCTTCTTTCTTTGCAAATTGAGTAATTTACTAGATAAAGGGGGCAGTGCAAATTTAGCCTTAACCAAGCGGGCTTTGAAATCAGACATGTGTTGTTATTCAACCTCTGCTAATTCCACCTTGGATGAATTACTTATCTTTTCCAAACGTTTTTACTTAAATGATGTTAATAAACACACCAATCTTTCAAGGCTGCTGAAAGTATTAAATGGAATGTTACATATGAATTTCTTAATGCACGAAGTAGCACATCCAAATAAATAAATAATGTGTATTGTTATTGTATTATTTAAAATCATCACTCTATTTAACATCATCACATTTTGTTTTATTCTTCTTATCTTCAATTTAGTTTAGATTTAAAAAATATTATCAGGGACTTAAAATCAGTTTCATGCTTTTGTTTCATTGATCACCTTGAAAACCTTATTTTTCAATATTATTATTTCTCTATTTTTAAAGTATTAACATTTTATGTTTTCACCATACTTCAAAGTTCTTTTTTTCCTCAGAATACACAAAAATTAAAATGGTGTAATGTAAATTCTTTGGGAATATGAGTATAATTAAATTTCTTTTAAAATTTTTCATTATCAAATACCAGGCACTAAACTTATACCGCTATATGCCCATGTCAGTCAAATAGTCAACATTATGCTAAGATGTGTAAATTTTTTTTTTAATGTTATCCATTTGTATTTTGGGTTTTTTGTTTTTGTTTTTGTTTTTGAGATGGAGTCTTGCTCTATTGCCCAGACTGAAGTCTAGTGGCACAATCTTGGCTATCTGCAACCTCTGCCTCCCGGATTCAAGCAATTCTCCTGACTAGGCCTCCTGAGTAGCTGGGATTACAGTTACGCACCACCATGCCCAGCTAATTTTTGTAGTTTTAGTAGATACAGGATTTCACCATGTTGGCCATGCTGATCAGGAACTCTCGACCTCAGGTAGACTGGCCACCTTGGCCTCCCAAAGTGCTGGAATTATAGCCGTGAGCCACTGCACCTGATCTTTTTTTTTTTTTTAATCTGATCATTGTAATCGAGCAGGTAAACTTTAAAATACTATATTGTTTTCTCATAACTTACTTAAAAGAAAATTCTTCACTTAAAGCAAAAAGCTTAACAATGTGAGTTAGCATTTGATATGCAACTAATGATGAGCAACTATTGCATAGAGGAGAAGGGAGTATTGAATGGGTAAATTAAATTATACTGTTGTAAAAGTATTACATTTGTGATGTGGGAAGAAACAAGATAAAGTCTGAAGCATCAGAAAGTAAAATAGAGTCTAAAGACTTAAAACTGCATTATTGCTGGGCATAGCTAAGAAATCAATAGAGGAAATAAAATGATCACTAAAACATTTTTAATGAATCAAAGCAATTCATTAAGGAAGCAACAGAAGAACAAAGAAGAAGGGACAATTTGAAAGCTTTTGGTTGGGTTAAAACCAGGTATAGCAATGATTTTATTAAAAGTAAGTGTACTAAATGCCTTAAATAAAAGCAAAGATTGTCACAATGAAAAAAATGGCAAGTTTTAACTTTTTCTGTCTATAAGAGATTCATTTTATCCTTAAATAACAGAAGAATTTTAAGTAAAAGGATAAAAAGTACCATACCAATATAGCAAGCATAAAAAATAACCTGGCATGGCTTCATGAATAAAAGTCAAAGTAGACTTGATGTAAAAAGTCATAATGAAGAAAAAGACTAAAATTATGTGGTGATATAGGAAGCAATGCATCAGAAAGACATGGTGTTTCTAAATAGCTCTTCACCGAGGTAATCAAAATTCACTTCTTGGACTCCCAGAACTAAAGGAATAAATAGATAAATCATCAAGTATAGCCGGATATTTTAACATCCTTGTTTCAACAACTAATTCAACTAATTGACCTAAAAATTGAGAAGTATATAGAAGAACTAAACAACATTATCAACCTCCTAGATCTAATTGTCATATTTAGAACTTCCTAATCTTATTCTATAGAAAACACATGCTTTTCAAGAGCCCACTGAACGTTCTTCAATATAGACTGTATGCTTGACCATAAAATAAATCTCCATACATTTTAAAAGTTTGAAAACTTAGAAAACACTTCCTGAAATATTAAATTTATAATCAATAACATAAAATATTTATAAAATCTTCAGATACCTGCAAATCAAAGTTTTAAATGATCCATCAGTCAAACTGAAAGAAGTAATACTATCTACTCTCACCATATCTATGCAATAAATAAATCATCATTATTTAAAATACAGATGATTACTATTACTACTATTAAAGATTGAAAAGACATAAAGCTCTCTGCTTATATTCTTGATAACTCCAACACAATTCTTTAACAGAAAATCCTTGGGATTTTTTTTTTAATCCTGGAACAAACAAATGAATTTAGAATGGTCTCAGGAAATAAAGTAAACATTCAAGAGTGAATTTTATTTCTTTATATTAGAAGCAAACTTTTCAAAATATCATTCACATATTATCCAAATATGAAATACATAGAGTTAAGTTTAACAACATATGTGCATGACCAGTACGATAAAAAGGCATAACTCTTTACCTAGAGACATAAATAAAATCTAATTTTTACTTAGAGAAATAAATACAATCTAAATAAATATAAATGTATGTTATGTTCATAGATTAAGTTAATAGACAAGTACATTTTCTCAATATCGATCTATAAATTCAGCTCAGAATTAACTGAAATCTTAACAGGACTTTTTGTAGGAATTACGAAGTAGACTGTAAAATTCATGTGGAAACACAAAGGACTTCAAATGGTCAAAATAACTTTGTAATAGTATAAAAATCCCAAGGATTGACACTACCTGACTGAAAGACTTATTGTAAGTTATTAAGGGTCATTATAGAATAATATCAATATAAAAACTGATATGTAAATCATTGAAACAGAATAGAGTCCAGAAATAGACATGCACATATATAGTGAATTGATTTTCAGTTGGGTGACTAAATTTAGTGTAAAATACTAGTAATTTCAGTAAATTATATTGAAAAATGGAATATCTCTAGGTGTACAAAATTGGCTTTAATGGACTTCTACCTCACATCACATGTACAACTGAATTAACACACCTAAAAGAAAACATAGGAGAAAAAAAATTTAACCTTTGTTTGGACAAACGTTTCTAATATGCGACACAAAAATTAATCATAACATTAAAAAATGAAGTTCAGCTTGCTCAAAAGTAAAACTTCTATGTTTAAAATGACATACCATCTAAAAATGAAAAGACTAAGTACTAGGTGACAAAAATTCTTAGCACACATATCTGAACAAATACTTAAGACCTGAATATAGAAAGAAATAATATAACCAAACAATAGAAAAGACATAAAGGAATTGAAAAATGAGCAAATGTATCAAACAAACACTTCTTTAAAGAAGATATGCAAATGGTAGATACTACATAAAAGGATGTGTAATAACATTAGTCATCTAAGAAGTGCAAATTAAGACCCAATGGGATACCATTTCATGCTTACTAGACTGGCCACAATTAAAGTAGAAGACATGGAATACCAATTCTACACAGTATGTTCCAACTGCTACCTCATGTACTGCAGATGGAGTGTAAAATAGTGCAACCACTTTTGAAAACATTTTTGACAGGTTTTCATAAAGTTAAACATATATTTAGCATAGTAGTATGTCTTCTAGGTATTTACCCAAGAGACATGAAAGCACGAATTTATAAAAATCTTGCATGTAAATGTAAATAACAGGCACATGTAAAACAGTCCAAACTAATAATAAACCAAATGTTCATCAGCAGTGAATCGATAAACAAACTGTGGTATATCCATTTAATTAATGCTACTCAGCAAAAATAAGAAATGAAAACTACTCATTAGATTAATCTCATAAATACTAGACTTTTGATCAAAAGAAACTGTACACAAGAGTCCAAACTTCATGCTTAGATTTATATAAATTCCAGAACAGGCAAAGGCAATCTATATTGATGGAAGTCAGATCAGTGTTTCCCTGGTTTGAGGAGTGAAGATGAGAAAGAATCAATAAATTTTCTACAGTAATTGAACTGTTCATTATCTTGGTAGCTGGTAGTTACATTAGCATACACAACTGTGAAAAGTACATTAGCATGTACAACTGTATACTAAATGTGTCTGAATTACATTTGTATATAAATTATACCTCAATAGATCACACACATACACATATGCACACCACTAGGCTGGACTTGTGACATGGTGACACTTTACCTACCTAAGACAAGAGTTAAAATCAATCCAATATCTCACTCTTCTATAACTGAACTGATTTGCATGGCTTTTGTTTCTTATTCCTATAGTTTAAAAAAATCAGAAGCAATCAGTCTTCAAAACCATAAGAATATGTTTTCATAGGTTCATGAGGTGGTTTGTGTTCATTCATTTTTAATTTGCTTTATTTTCTGATTTTACTTTCTGGGTTGGGAAGAGATCTATCTGGAAAGTGGTATCTGTCCAAGGTTCAGAAAATGTGGCTCTCCCATGGAATAAGACAAATCGTTTCCCATGTGATTAGAAATAAAGTAATATGGCAGGGAACAGTGGCTTACGCCTGTAATCTCAGCTCTTTGGGAGGTCAGGGCAGATGGATCACCTAAGGTCAGGAGTTCCAGACTAGCCTGACCAACATGACAAATCCCTGCTTTTACTAAAAATACAAAAAGCAGCTGGGTCTGGTGGTGCCTATAAGTATTTTCCTTGTCTTGCCCCATGGGAGTAAGATTCCTGCATTTATGAAGCACAGGTTGATTTGTAGCATCTGAGAAATTTCCAACTTCTTATAGCATATTATAATATCTGTATTTCTTGCCTTGGAATAGAAAAGGTGATGCTCCTATTTGTTTTCCAAACAAAAAGTGTGTGGTAAAGAAGTCATTTCTACCAGGATTCTTCATCTTGAGTTTTAGTGCAAGATTTTTCCTTCCAGAAAGCAAGGGACTATAACCAAGATTTCTGTATGGGGCAATGTGATTGGTATTCTTCTTGGGGTTACTTTCTCTGACTTGATCTCAGGTAGTAAATCCTAATCTTTAAAAAGCTACACAGCTTTTAGACTTTCAACAAACAGCAAGCATTAAGAACAATGACCAGTTTTCAAGATGGTTAATAGTATTTGTTTTAAAGGCAAAAGTGAACTGCATGGTGAAGGGAAAACCATGCTTTCCTTTTCCATTTTTTTTTTTTTTTTTTTTTTTTTTTGAGACAGAGTCTTGCCCCGTTGCCCAGGCTGGAGTTCAGTGGGGCAATCTTGGCTCACTGTAACCTCCACCTCCCAGATTCACATGATCTTCTCCCTCAGCCAACTGAGTAGATAGGACTACCACAGGCACCCGCCATCTTGCCAGGCTAATTTTTACATTTTTATTAGAGATGGGGTTTCACCTCTTTGGCTGGCTGTTCTCAAACTCCTGAGCTCAGTGTTCCACCTGACTCAGCCTCCCAAAGTGCTGAGATTCCAGGCGTGAGCCACCATGCCCCAGCTGCATTCCTTACTCTTTTAAGAATAGTGAATTTTTTCTGCTCGAGTAGGAAGTCTTTCTGAATCAAATACTGTCTTTTTCTTTCTGGTGTGCCACATATGATTTTCACTGTTATATAATGACAAAACCATCTGTAAAGCACTTATTATTCAAAGAAGACAAGACCTTAGGCTGTGTACATACCTCTCCATATTTTTACTTTAGTGACTACGAATATTCTTTGATTATTTCCTCTTTAATATGCTTTATTTTATTTAAAAATTCTACTTTTTTCAGGGATTCTAGATGAGTCAATTATGAGGTTCAGCAAGTAAATACAATTCTGCTGTGATGATGTTCCACAATGTTTCTACTGACAGCAACTCAAATGTATTGAAATCGAATTACATATGTTGCAACATTCTGAAAACTATTATTCTGAATCTAACTGATCTCACATAAAACCACAAAGATGATTTTCTGTTTTCTCTCCCTTTCTCATTCTGGGAATGGGTCATATCGGAGAAGTAAATCTTGGCTCTGATTTTCTTATGGAAATGCAATTTAAATGATCAGAAAGATGTTAGAAGAACTCTGAACTTTTGGGGAAGTTACCTAAATTCTAAGTATTCATTTTTATAAATTAAAGATGATAATTTCTATGCCACAAACTTATTACGAAGAATACTTGAGATAAGTTCTAAATGACATGTATTACAATAATTAGCAGTATGCATAGAACCCCAAAATGATTTCCTTTTCTGTCTCGATTATTAACAGTAAAAGTTGTATTTAATGATCCTATTTACCATTATGATATAAAACTAAGAAAATATTCCTTTAAATCCAGAGATATTAATTAAACAAAACTTTTTATTTTCAATTTCTTGAGAAATGAAACATGGTGTCTCTTTATTCAAATCACACCCATCACTCTCATATCTTGGAAATTAAAGGAATCATCACATCCAAGACTCAGTTCATTCCACCAGTGGCACAGACCTCCTATAGCGTTGTGATATGTGAGAGTGGACTGTTTGCGCTGCCAGCTGTTAACATATCCCGCACTTGTGGACCCCTACATGCATGGCTCTCTTTTACTCTCACTGGAATGGCAAGACCCCCAACAAAGCAAACTATTGGTATAAATGTCAAAAGCTGTGTCAGGAAGAGTTTTAAAATAAATGAATACTATGCAGCCATAAAAAAGAAGAAAATTATTTGCAGGAACATGGATGGAACTGGAGGCCATTATCCTTAGCAGGAATGGAAAATGCAGGAATAGAAAATCAAATATCACATGTTTTCACTTATAAGTGGGAGCTAAATAATGAGAGCACATAGATAGAAAGACGGGAATAACAGGCATGAGGGCTTACCTGAGGCAGGTGGGTGGGAGAAGGGAGAGGTTCAGAAAAAAAATCTTTCGGGTACCCAGGTGACAAATGTATCTATACAATAAATTGATGACTTAAGAGCTGACCTATATAAAACAAACCTGTACCTGTACCACTGAACCTAAAATAAAAGTTAATTTTTTTTTTAAAGGAATGCCTAGGCCAGACGTGGTGGCTTATGCTCGTAATTCCAGCAATTTAGGGGTCTGAGGCAGGTTGATCAGTTGAGGTCAGAAGTTCGAGGCCTGCCTGGCCAACATGGCAAAACCTAGTCTCTACTAAAAGCACAAAAATTTTCTGGGCATGGTGCCACATGCCTGTAATTCCAGCTACTCAGAAGGCAGAGGCACAAGGATCGCTTGAGCCAGGGAGGTGTAGGTTGCAGTGAGCCAAGATTGCCGCACTGCATTCCAGCCTGGGTGCTCTCTCTCTCAGAAAAAAAAAAGAAAAAAGAAAAAAAAGCAATATAGGTCCTGTCTCATTTCTGCATTCTAACAGGAAATAATCTGAAATTTTCTTTATACAAGACCAACTTGGATTCCAGTTCTGATTGACACCAATATAATCATTGTAATACAAAGAACACAGAGGGGATTCTAGTTTTGCCAAATTTGTATTATTGAGATACAACTAAGACATATTTATTATAGTATTTCAGAAGTAAAAGTCAAGACTGATTACAGGTTCTGGAAGTTTCTTGCAGTATGTATCAATCTGGAGATAACTTTAATGTATTTGCTTTTAAATATAAACATACTATCAATGATGAAAGTGTAAATACTGTGTATTTATTGCATGTCTTTATTTTCATTTATTTTAACTGCTCTGCAACTCTATACTTTTTCTTTCATTTTTACGCCTTCTATTAACTTCTCCTATATAGATGTGGAAAATATTTATAATCTGTAAGATTGTTTATCCATTCAACTATGTTTTATTTGTCCTTGCTTGAGTGGGATATCCTAAGCCTTCAGTAAAATATGTGAAATAGTTTCAGCCTCTCAAAGCATGAATTGAAATTGCTCCATCCTCTTCAGATATTCTGACTGATGGCAACAAGTGTTATCATTCAGCACCACGAATGTGATTTGAATGGACTGAAGCTATATTTTTACATTGTATATATCTAGCCCTGGTCTTCACTGGAACCAGGTAGAAACAAAACAAGATAATGATTAAAATCTTTCCTAGATAACCAGATAGCTAAACCTACATATTAAGTGGTAGAGTTTTTTGATGCTTTCCTGTTGTCCAAACTCTTAGAAAATCAAAGGAATGTAATGTTGAAGATGTAGAAAACAATAGGCATCTCCTAGGAGAGATGCATTTTAGAAATTCTCCATCATAGAGATATGGTTTGAGAAAATGACATTTAAGATTGATGGAACCTAAGTTTAGGCATGCATAACATTACAAGTGAAATGGTAAAATGTTACCAATTTTAAAAAGTATATGTTTTGCTCTCTTATTTAGCAATAATGAGGAATACTGCTAAAATGATAATTGCCAAATATTGAGTATGGAATAATTTCTTAATGCAATTCTAATCATTCTTTATACATTCTCATGTATGTATTTCTGTGTCTGTGTGTCTGTGTGTATAAACAAGCACACACATATATTTCTCAAAATCATGCAGCTGCTCTATAGCAGAAGAAGAACCAGAGCATACAACCAGATCTGTCCATACCAAGCACCTATCACCAATAGATACTTGAGTCATTATCTATTATATAAATTATAGGTAAAAGACACCTCTATTATAGGTAACAACTCAAGTATTCTCTACTCTTTCCACCAGGAAATTTATACTATGTGCCATTCAATTTCCATTATAGGTGTGAGATCTTTGTTTGACCAATCTCTTAGATTTTTCAGAGATCCCTTTTAGTGCTGTGGTTGTCCATGGTACACAGCAATTGCACATAGAAGTTGAGTGGAGACTTGTGGCCCAGGCTTGGTATTAATAGTGTGATGATTCTGTTCACAAAGAGACTGGAGAATTCTGCTCTGCCCTGGCTCCTTGTCAGTCTGATCGGTTTCCTCAATGCAGTCTTCCATGGGGCCAGTATCCTAGTACGTCCAGTGCTACTCCTGGGCCCCTCTGCTCAGGTCCACTAGTATTCTACTGTATATAATAATATTGCAGTAAAACTCTCTAGTCATGGTCTCTTTGAAAATAACAGGAAATAGACTTAGGTTCTGGCATATTGGATAACAAACCTAATTTCTAGCAGCAAGAAGCTCTTCAGGTTTCCATGAATTTGAGTGAATTTTAGTGGGACATCCACACAGGACAAATGCTACTTCTGGAATATTTGAACAATTCTGGGTGCTTTCAGGTCCCTGAGGAGACAGCCCTGATTAGTCACCACTAAAGTGACAAAATAAGTGTGGTTTCAAAGATATTAGGGTCCAATGATAGAAATGCAAAGAAATTCTAGTGACCAGTTATTCATGTAATCCCCCCCGGTAGGTTACCCATGTAACTTCTGTTTCCTTAAGTAGGCATCTCTTCTACTGAATGCAGTTGTATTCCATACATTTGCATTATATGCACCTGCTACATCCGACATCTTGAAGAGAGAGTGCAAACAAATAATTGGAAGTCAAAGAAAAAAATTGAACCAGAATGATAAAGTTTTCTTTCATTGCTTAATTTGAGGCAGTGTTCATGACTTCATTCATATTTGTTTTTGTTTGTTTTTGAGATAGAATCTTCCTCTTTTCCCAGGCTGGAATGCAGTGTTGTGATCTTGGCTCACTGCAAACTCCACCTCCTGGGCTCAAGTGATTCTCCTGCCTCAGCTTCCCCAGTAACTAGGATTACAGGCGCGTGCACCATCACACCTGGCTATTTTTCTTCTTTTGTATTTTTAGTAGAGACAGGGCTTCACTATGTTGGCCAGGCTGGTCTTGAACTCCTGACCTCAAGTGATCTGCCCACCTTGGCCTCCCAAAGTGCTGGGATTACAAGCATGAACCACTGTGCCTGGCCCATCCATACATGTTTATATGGAAAATGATGGCATATTCAAACAGAGTAATTATGTAAAGTTTAATGAAAGACTATCTATGAAGGTATCTGTGAGGTTAGGAGAACTAGGGATGGTGAGGTGCCAGGGACAATCAATGTTGAGAAACCCTTAACACCCTTTATTACACACAGGATCTGATTTTCCAACCATATTTCTGTCAATCAGAGATATTCCCTAAATAATATTATGGAGACTGGCAAACATAATCCAAAGACTTAGACCAAATAGAGATCTGGGAAGTCAAGGGTTTCTTCCCAGGTTCTTCCTTTCTGTACTGTCTGTACTATACAATTTTAGCTTTGCAAATTCTTTTAAATTTGCCCCATTCTTTCTTATTTTTATGTTATCATCATATTCTGTAGAAGTTATTCTCCTACACTTTTGTCTCAAGGATAACTGCATGTAAATCCATTCTGCTTTATCAAGAACAATGAAAATAATGACCACAATATAATTTATCAAGCAATGTGCCAAGCACTTTAATAAATACTATAAAATGTTTGATACTAAAAAAAACTTCGCTGATAGAAGCACTATTCATTCTATTTTAAAGACGAGTAAGTGAGGCAGTTTTTTAGTATTAGACAGCTATCAAGTTATAAAACTCAGCCTTATATTTTGGCCTCACTCTTTTTAATAAGGGTGAGTCAACAAATGAAAATTGTACATTTTTAAGTGTTTTATACATAGTTTGTGCTTTGATATAAGTATACCTTTTATAATGATCCAACAATCATTAATTAACCTGTCCTTCACCTGGCGTAGTCACCATTTTCACGTGTGTATGTTTGTGTGCAGAGAACACTTAAAATCTATTTCCTCAGCCAATTTTTTAAATTGACAATTCATTTTATGACTGAAAATATTTCATTGTATACATATGTAACTTTTTTTTTTTTTGAGACAGAGTTTCTCTCTTGTTACCCAGGCTGGAGTGCAATGGCACGATCTCGGCTCACCGCAACCTCTGCCTCCTGGGTTCAGGCAATTCTCCTGTCTCAGCCTCCTGAGTAGCTGGGATTATGGGCACGCGCCACCATGCCCAGCTAATTTTTGTATTTTTAGTAGAGACGGGGTTTCACCATGTTGACCAGGATGGTCTCGATCTCTTGACCTCGTGATTTACCAGCCTCAGCCTCCCAAAGTGCTGGGATTACAGTAAATTTTTAAAAATTTAACTTTTGTTTTAAGTTCCCAGGTACATGTGAAGTTTTTTATATAGGTAAATTTGTGTCATGGGGGTTTGTTGTACAGATAATTTTGTCACCCAGGTATTAAGCCTAGTACTCATTAGTTATTTTTCCTGATCCTTTCTCTCTTCTAACCCTCCACCCTCCAAAAGGCCCCAGTGTGTGTTGTTCCCCTCTGTGTGTCCACTTGTTCTCATCATTTAGCTACCATTTATAAGTGAGGATATGTGGTATTTGTTTTTGTTGTTGTTGTTCCTGTGTTAATTTGCTAAATATAATGCCCTCCAGCTTCATCTATGTTCCTGCAAAGGACCCCTTTGTTCCCCTTATACCATATACAAACATTAACTCAAGACGGATTAAAAAGTTAAATAGAAAATCCAAAACTATAAAATCCTGGAAGACAATTTAGGCAATACCATTCTGGATATAGGAAGAGGCAAAGCTTTCATGATGAAGATACCAAAAGCAATTGCAACAAAAACAAAAAATTGACAAATGGGATCTAATTAAACTAAAGACCTTCTGCACAGCAAAGGAAACTGTTAGCAGAGTTAACAGACAACCTACAGAACAAGAGCAAATTTTTGCAAATTATACATCTGACAAATGTGTAACATCCAGCATCTATAAAGAATTTAAACAAATTTATAAGCAAAAAACAAATAACCCCATTAAAAGTGGACAAAAAACATAAACAGATGCTTTTCAAAAGAAGTCGTATGTGCAGCCAACAATCACATGAATAAAAGCTTGACATAGCTACTTATTACAGAAATGTAAACTAAAGCTGCAATGAGATACCATTTTACACCGGTGAGAATGACTATTATTAAAAAGTCAAAAAATAACAGATTTTGGCAAGGCTGCAGAGAAAACAGAATGTGTATACACTGTTGGTGAATATGTAAATTAGTTCAACCATAGTGGAAGACAGAGTGGCAATCCTCCAAAGATCTAAAAACAGAAACACCATTCAACCCCAAGCCAGCAATTCAATTACTAGGCATTTACCAAAAGGGATATAAATCACTCTATTATGAAGACATATATGTGTATATGCTCACTGCAGCACAATTCACAGGAAGAAGTTCAAGGAATCAATCTAAATGTCCATTAATGGTAGACTGGATAAAGAAAATGTGGTACATATACACCATGGAATACTATGCAGCCATAAAAAGGAACAAGGTTATGTCCTTTGCAGAAACATGGATGGATCTAGAGGCCATTATTATTAGCAAATTTCAAGTATAAAATTAACTATGATTAACTATAGTCACAGTGGTATACACAGATCTCTAAAACTATTTGTCTTATAACTAAATGCGTGTAAAAATTGATCAATATCTTTCCATTTTTCCTACCCCTAGCCCCTGGCAACCACTATTCCATATTCTGTTTCTCTATGTTTCAACTATTTAACATTCCATGTAATGTAAATGTGACTTTCTGCGTCTGAGTTATTTTACTTGACATAACATCATCCAAGTTTATCCACATTGCTGCAATTGGAAGAATTTACTTCTTTGTTAAGCTAAATCATATATAATGAACTGTCATATGGTAATAGTTATGATGAAATATATATCAATGATATAAATCATGATTTCTTTATTAATTTGCCCATGAATGGACACTTAGGCTGTTTACCAATCGTAGTTATTGTAAACAATACTGCAATGAATTATAGCATCTTGTTAGTTTCCAATTCTGGATTGGAGACTGATTTAGCTTTCTATCTTTATCTCCTTGGTATCTACCACATTTGTTCTTAATGAACATTTGTTAATTACCTAACAAATATGGAAGCGTGTAGAAACTATTCAATGATTTTTCAAATAAATTTCAGACCCTTTATCACTTCCTTGAAGTAGATTGTTACTCTGCAACTCTCCTCCCAGCATTTACCACGTTGTAGTGATGTTCGGGTTGCAACTTAGTTGTTTGGTTCATGGTTTGGTTTGCAAGATGAGAGAATAAATTGTCCTTTTTCACTGTTATACACTTTTTCTTGAGGTCTCCCTTAGTGGTTAATGTATTTCTTTCAGCTGAAAATATAAACATAAAAATAAATGATCCTATTAGCTTGTAATTTTCATCTCCTGGGGTTGCTTTTAGTGCCTAATGGGGAATGTTTTTCTCTAAGAGAGGTCTAAATTGGTTTTGTTGCCCAATATGAGCCACATGCTGCAGCATATATCTCTACCAATGATTAATAAGATAGCCCTTCAGTAACTGTAAGGTAAGTGCAACGTTCATTCATACACAGGTACCTTGTCTGTTTTGCCTGCAGTAAATTCCTCTTTTAGAGAATTTTTCAAATTAAGGCTTTAAAGGAAAATAAGATCTAAAGATAGCCAAGCATCAAGAAATATTGCAAAAGAAAATTGTATTCTGTTAGATATACAACATTTTTACAATGGTCACATTTTATTTATTTTTCTAATATTTTTATTACCCATTCTGTCTGACAGGCATGAATTCAAATACGTCCTTGTCTCTTATCATTTGTTGAATGTGACATTTACTTGTTTTCCAGCAAACAGATACAAATAAATCTAAGTCAAATTTAATAGCATTTGCAAAGTACCAAGTCCTGTGTTTATATATAAAATGAGGGAAAATGTGCTAAGCACTTTAAGTCAGGTTGACAGAATTGTGTAAGAGTTTGGAGGAAATGCTGCCTTGAATTGTAGAATAAATATGAGTTTTAAGTCAATACAACATAGGTTTCAAGCCAGGATATGTATTTACTAGTTGATAACTTTGAGCAGTATGATTGCCTTTGCCTGTTTCCTGAACTTAATAATCAGAGGCAATGTTTGGTATGAAGAATTGTTCTGACACTTACACATTGTTGGTGGGAGCAGAAATCAGCTCAGCCACTATGGAAAGCAGTTTGGAGATTTCTCAAAGGACTAAGAAGAGAACTACCATTTGACTCAGCAATCCTATCACTGAGTATATATCCAAAAGAAAACATTAATAAATTTTTCTACCAATGTAAGGCGCATGTACTTATATGTGAGTTGCAGTACTATTTATAATAGCAAAGACATGGAAGCAACCTAGGTGCCTATTAACAGTGGATTCAATAAAGAAAATGTGATACATTTGCATCAAGGAATACTTATACAATTATAAAAAAGGAGGAAATCATATCCTTTGCAGTGACATGGATCCTAAGTGAATTAACACAGGAACAAAAAAGCAAATACTGCATGTTCTCACTTACAAGTGGGAGCTAAATCACTGAGTACATGTGAACATAAATATAAGAACAATAGACACCATTGGCTCCTAGAGGGTTAAGGGAGGAAGAAGGGCAGAGCTTGAACTACTAACTATTGGATACTATGCTCAATTAATGGGTGAGGGATTCAATTGTGCCTCAAAGCTCAGCATTACACAATATATGCCATATGTAATGTAGCAAATCTGCATATGTACTCCCTAAATCTAAAATAAACATTGAAACTATATTAGAAAAATGTATGTTCTGAGACTTAAACAGATATTATTTTTAAAGAACCTAACAGAACATTTGGCCTGTAGCAAGTGACCAGTAAATGCTAGATGGAATCTCCTTCTTTCATCTGGGGCCCTAAGAAGACATTTGAATTGTCTTTTGAAGCATGTGTCAGATTTCAAAGGTTATACCATGTTGATAGAAAAGATTGCACAGTAGGCTTTTCTGATATTAAGTTTTATTGGTTTCCTTATTTATTAACATAATATGTTGTGACTGTGGAATACTAGATAAGACTGCAGGTATACAAGACTACTGCAGTATAATTTCTTACATTGGACTTTTACTTGTTCTCTCTCTCACTTTCTCCCCCACTTAACTGACAAAAAAAAAAAAAAAAAGAGGACAAAAGAAAGGAAGTGACACACATGATAAAAATAGTTCTCTCTTAAAATTTGTATAAATATTATAAGTCAAGTCATCACTCTAATTATCTTGGTGAGCAAGCATTATCAACCCTTCTGTGTGAGAGAGCTCAATAACCATTTATATCACTTTATTAGAGACATAATAATTGTCCTCTCTTTTCTCATGCCTATGACCCAGTGCCTAGCTTGACCTCATAACTATCACATTCTAAATATTTGCTGAATTAGTAAATTTGGGATTGGATTTAATTTTCCTTCTCTTCTTAGGTTCATTAAGTGAAAGTCAGTTATACTATTGTCATGAAAAGACTAAATGCTGTTAACTTCTGATATACATGGTAAAGAGGGTATTTGTATTCAGCCAGTGTTTGGTCTAACTTGCTGTCTCTTCAAATGAGGGTTGTGTGGCCAAAGTTCCTTCAGAACTGAATAGTATTGATTTTTTTCTCTTATAAAAGCAACAACAAATATATAAACTCTCCTTCCTTCGTGAAATGTTTATATGCAAGACATACTGCCTATGTCTGTTTCCAAACACATATTCCCCAGCCCATTAGCTGTATATCTAAATATTTTACAGATTCTATTTTTCTACTAGTTGAACTTCTGACTAAAGCAATTTGTGATCAGTAAAATAGTCACCAAAATTAATATGTCAATTCAATATGTTTAAAGAATTTAATCAAAGCAGTTCTTTTCAGTGGGAAGCTATGTGCTACATTTTAAGAAATTAGCAAAACATGGATACTGAAAAGATAGGACAGATAAAAGATACAAAACACACACAAAGAAACTATAGTAAAATCTCAGTTATGAATATACAAATATATTAATATGAAGAAAATTTTAGAAAATCCTTCCCTAGAATTTGTAGATACAGGTACATCTATATGATTCCTCTCTTACTAGATGAAGTTTGCTGCCCCTCTGAAATACTTCAGTATTTTAAAATCTGTTCCTGAAATCTATGCAGCTCTAAGTGTAATAAGAATAAAAAGGACAATGTCTATCTCAGTTGATGCAATATATTTCTCATAAAGGTTTTGTGTGTGTGTGTGTGTCTGTGTGTGTCAAATAATAAATATGTTAACTCTTAATAGTACATTACTGGCAATATTCAAATCAAGAAGAACAAAAAATAAATTTGTACCAATGCAATTTTTCCACTTTTCTGTAAATTACAAATACTATATTTTGAAGAGGAATAAGAAAGCCAAAGAGTAATTTGAAAAGACAAGTATAAGAATTTACAAAAGATTATATATTTATATATAATTATATTTGTGTTTATGTATAATTAAGTATATATAATTTCCATATATATGTTGACATATATACATATATATGCACTTGAAAATTAGAGAAAAATGAATATAAACCCAATAAATTCTTATCCCATAATAGAAATGAACATCAGTACCAGGTCAATTCACCATGTATGGAAATCTGAGGGGGCTGATTGCTCACATTACTGGGTTCTAGGCTCTAAATTACTGGGAAAGGAGATACTAGGGTCAGATATATATCAATATATGTTCTGGCTTATATCAAAATGCACTTAGAAATTTCTCCCTGAATGAAATTTGCCTCACCAATCGTAGTCAAAACAGCAGGACAAATACCAGCTTTCACCCACTGCTGTGACCATCCTCACAGGTCTACAGAATAGCAGAGGAGATAACACCTATCTTTGACCTCTGTGTAGGCAGGACCTCAGGAAGCCAAAGGACAAAAATCACCCATGAGCTCCTACCAAAAACTTTCTCATTATCTTATCATCTGGTGGGAAGGAGAGAAGGAAATAGAGAGAAAGAGAAAGAGAGAGACTATAAGTATAGAGAGCCCAAAACTTTTTTGTCTTGGGAGATTCATATAGTTTGGCTGTGTCCCCCTAGATCTCACCTTGAGAAGTCAGCCATCATATAAGAAGTGTGGCTACTCTAGCATTGCTATGCTGTGAGAACGCCCAAACTAGTCATGTAGAATGGCTACATGTAGATAGAAAAAGAGAGGAAGAGAGAGACAGATAATGGGAATAACATTCAATAATGTGTCAAGGGTGGGACCAGGTGGAGATAATTGAATCAAGGGGCAGTTTCCCTCATACTATTCTTGTGGTAATGAAAAAGTCTCACGATAGCTGGTGGTTTTATAAATGGGACTTCCCCTACACAAGTTCTCTCTTGCCTGCTGCAATGTGAGACATACCTTTGCTCTTCTTTTGTCTTCTGCCATGATGGTGAGGCCTCCACAGTTATATGGAACTGTGAGTCCATTAAACCTCTTCCCTTTATACATTATCCAGTTTTGGGTATGTTAATATTAGCAGCATTAGACCAGACTAATACAGAGACCTATCAGGGAAAATGGAGTAGAGGCAATAGAAGGTCCACCCAAGCATCCCCTACTTTTCCACAGAGCTCCACTTTATGCATAGTGAAGATATAAGAAATGTTGACATTTTGTAAAATTCCCTCTACTTAGAAATAATCAACCATGTCCTTTTCCAAGAATGGTATCAAAATATACTGGTTCTTGAGTCCGTCAAACTCTGTAATTGGTTCAAATGTCCATAAATTGTTTGATATGTCTCCCATTAAGAGGTGGGGTCTATATCCTTTAACCTTATATTGTTTCTGGGCTAGATCTATGACTCCCTTTTGACCAACAGAATATGGCAGAAGTGAGACTATATCTTAAGTCTTTTGGAATTCTTACTCTGGGAGAAGTCAGCCATCATATAAGAAGTGTGGCTACTCTAGCATTGCTATGCTGTGAGAACGCCCAAACTAGTCATGTAGAATGGCTACATGTAGATAGAAAAAGAGAGGAAGAGAGAGACAGATAATGGGAAGCCCTGGCTGTGAGACTTATTCTAGCCAAGATATCAGAGAGACAAGTGAAGAAGAAATACTGAAAATTTGAGACCCAGCAGACATGATGTGGGGAAGAATTGGAGAGAGAGCCAGAACAAGGGTTCTAAGCACATGATCCCAATGGAGCTATCTCAGACATTTTCAGCTCTTCAAGCTATGCCAGCTGAGGCCTCTGTCATAGTGGAAAAGGGATAAACTCTTTCTATGGCACCCAGCCTCAATTCCTAACCCATAAAATTGCAAGCATACTAAAATGAAATTTGTTTCATGTCACTAATTCTGGAAATATTTTGTCATATGGCAATAGGTGACCAGAAAAGCTGGCTTTGAATTATTGCTTCTCTACTGCTATGGACTGAAATTTGTAACCCCAGAATTTTAACCCCTGATGTAACTGCATTTGGACATTTAGCCTTTTGAAGGTAATTAAGGTTGAATGAGGTCATAAGGGTGGAGGCCTGATCTAATGGGATTAGTATTCTTATAGGAAGAGATGTCAGAACTCTCTCTTTTTCTCTCTCAATTTCTTTCTGAAGACAGGCATGGAGAAAAGATCATATGAGAACAAAGCGAGAAGGTGGCTGTCTGCAGGAAGAGAGCCCTCATGAGAAACTGATTCTGCCAAACCTTGGTCTGGGATTTCCAACCTCCAGAACTGTGAACCATAAAATTCTATTGTTTAAGCCACCCAATCTATGCTATATTATTATGGCAGCCCCAGCAGATTAATACAACTACCTATGAACTGCAAGATCCAGGGCAGTTATTTAAACTTTCTTAGTCTTTATTTTCTCATCTGAAAAATAAGGGAAAAAAGATGCTAGTTCTTTCTCATGCCACTGTTGTGTGCATTAAATGAAATAATTTATGTGAAATCCTAAACATAATATCTGATACAGTGCACAACATAAATTTAATGTAATTATTATATTTCATTAAGCTATGCTGCTCAAAAACTGAAGAGTCATGAGAAGAAATAAAACCATAACACCAGTAAAATTCATAATAAAATTTATGCTGTAACCAGAAATATTCTTACTATGGAGTTTCAAGGCAATTCCACATTAAAATACTCTGAAAAATATGTTTCATGATACCATAGCAATGTTTCATTTATATACTAACAGTTAAAAATAGCATTATATTGCAGAATGACTTTATACCTCTCTAAGACGTGTTATTTCACGGGGAAACTGTGACCCTAGTTTATTCTGATGGAAGGAAAAAAGAAAGGAAGGAAGGAGTAAAGAGGAAAGAAAAAGAGAAGGGGAAAGAAAAGTGGGGAAGAAGGGATTCTATGAGGGAAAAGTCATATTCAATGTGAATTCATTTGATATGTGCATTTGGAGCTTAAAAATTAAAGACCATTTGGCTCAGTTAGGACTTTGTTCAGAAAAGGAAAGCTAGGAGAGTCTTTGTATGAAAGAATATTTATTATGGTGTTACTATATTAACAAAACATATTTAATCCCTTGACATATTCAACAATAATAATTTGTTGTTAATCTCTTATGAAGAATATTATTATTTATTAACCACTTATGTTTATTTAGAGTGAATAAATAAAAAAAAATAATTTAAATATCAGTACACCTAATAATAAACATAGGTGTATGAAGTTTATACATAACTATGATAGGAAAGTAATTACCAAAATATTACCAGCAGTTTTTAAGGATTAGCAAAATTATTGGTAATTTGTTTTATCTTTTTCCTCTTTTATATTTCCCAAATTTCTATCATAAATATGTACTTATTTTATATTATAAACACATAAAACCAAACAACCCTCTCTGCTTTCACTTAAGCAATAGCAACTCATGGAGTCATAAAATTATTTGCTATAGACATTATAAAACAAAATCCTCAGTGAAATTATCGTTATTTTTTTCTCAATAAAATTTATCTATCATCTTTAAAAACCTTTCTGACAGTTTTGTTGGAGATGTTAAAAGATAAAAAGATTTAAAACAGAAAAAAAAAATAGAAAGTTTTTCTCCTTTCTGCATCAAAGTGTATCTTGGGAGAAATCTTCAGAGAATTTTGGTGGAACTCAGATTAATCTTTGTTTTTACCTGCATGTTACTGTCAATCATATTAAGCTATGAGAAAAAGAAGATTCTACTGAGCATATTCTCATATATTTTGTTATTCATTTCCAATATATAACAACACTTTTTAAAAGCTGTTTATCCAATAAAGTCTCATGTGGTCCATGCATTACTTGACATCAAAACTTGAAACTATACCTGTTGCTTGAATCAGATGCCTACAATATTCTAGGGGATGGATAGACTTGACTTCAGTGATCTGTTTCTGTGGTCCCTCTCTGCTACAAATCCTTACTTCAAATTAACCTTTCAGCAAACACTAGCAAATATTTGTAGAGAATTTGCTTGCCTGTCCAGAATTGTGACAGTCTCTATGGGAACAAAATTTCAGGAGATATATGTTGGCTACCAGATTTTAGCAACACGATTGTGAGCTTACTCTTTAAAAATTATTTACAAATCCTTGCTAATATCAGTTCAGAGGGGACAGATAATCTTTAATAAGCATGTCTTTTCTCTGTATCTAATACACTAAAGATATTGAGTTTGGTTTGTAAATGATGTCTCCTTTTTAATTAGTTATTGCTTTTGAAGGTCAAAGTGTTACCCTGTCTTTTACAGGGCTAAACTTTCTTTCTGTCACTATTTAAAGGTGTCTGATCAATTAGCTTAGCTGTCCATGCTTGTGTGAAATCATACTTATTCTTGCACAACTAGGTACTTAGTCAGGAGTATAGACAGGGTCTGATTTGGAAACTGCCTCATAAAAATCTAATCAGAGGCCCGCAAGTGATTCTCACAGATGAACAGTGTTAAGACATTAATCTGCATTCATGCCCAAAATGTAGTTGAAAACTTCACTATGGTAAGTCACTTGGAAAAAAAAATGTATTTAGGCACTTGTTTCAAGTATGAAAACACTAATGCTAGGATCCCCTGATGAATAAAGACATTTTCCACAATATTAGTAGGCAATAGTAAGAGAAGAATGTCCTATCGCTACTACCCTTCCTCTTTCTTTCCAAAGGGATGGAGATGTGACTTAAGGCTGTTATTGTAATTTATAGTCTTCCAGATACTAGTATGCACTTCAAAGTGTCCTCCAGAGACTTCTTTTTTAAATATCTCTCGGATTGAGGCAGATACAGTATTTCTATAATACATTTAGGCCAGGAAATTTACTTCAAAACCATAGATTACCATTGTTTAACTCAAAGGGTTGGAAGTAAGAAAATGAGGTCCCTATCCTTGCTCATTAGTTACCATGCTTTTTATTTATAGCAATGAGTCCACTTAGCCATTCTGAGCCTCAATTTCATCATCCGTAAAATGAGGGTAACATAGCTGGTAGCAGCAGCATGTGCCTGTAGTCCCAGCTACTTGGAAGGTGGAGATAGGAGGATTCTCTGATCCCAAGAGTTCAAGTCCAGGCTGGGCAATGTGGGGAGATCCTGCTTCTATTTTTTAAAAATATCTATTTATTTCTTTTCTATCTACCTATCTATCTATCTATCTATCTATCTATCTATCATCTATCTATTTTCATTATCATCTATCATTTATGAAAATAAAAAAGAAAGAAAAAAATAATATAATGAAGATAATACCTTCAGTCACTCAAGATATTTGCAGATGTAAAATAAGATCTCAGCTCAAAGCCACACGGTAAACTGGGACTCACTAAGTCATTGTGAGGAGATTTAATTGGGTTAACTATTAACCTATCTTTTCCCTGGTACACTGTAGTTACCGGAAGTTATATATTTTAAAAAAACAGAAGAACCTCTCAAATACATATTAAACAAGAAAGATTTAGTTTTTAGATCTGCTTTTAATAGGGAAGAATTTAATGTTTGCAAACCAAAGTGAAACTGTTTTGCTAAACTGCCTTTCCTTTTCCATCCCATGCCTGAACCATCACCTCCCACTTAAGAGCCCTAATCACTGTGGGTGGAGAGCAGAGTGGCTGCACTCTGCCATTGACTAGAATGAGATTCAATTATCAAATGAAGGTTTATTAAAGCACGGGTTTTTTTTTCACTAACCTCTTCTCACCACCTGGCAATTCTCCTTCTAGAGAAACCCCGCCTCTGGCAGCATTACAGACAATGTTAACTTTTTACATGCATGAGGGCTGAACACAATTTCTAGCCAGTGTGTGAAAAGTCTGGAAGAAAAACACTCTTTTATAAAAGGAAATGAGTTTTAAGATGAAAGAATGAGATTTCAATGTGACAGGGGTACAATGTCTTGCCTTGAATAAAGGAACAGAGCACCAATTCCTTCAGAGCTGCAGGTGACCCCAGCTGGATAGAGGATACAAAAGTAATCGCCCTCCTACACCATGGAATGGACCCTTCATTTTGAAACCAGGCTGGTGTGCTGATTAGTTCTGCTAAGTGACTCTGAAGAGACCCATTTGTTTAGCACTACATGTAATTTTAAAGGAAAGGACGTGTCAGCAGCAGGGAGGAGAGTCAAATGAGGTCACTTGTGAAACAGCAGGAGAAATCCGTGGGTGCCTCTGCCTTGTTTTATTCTACTCCATCTCCACTGACCTCTGCTTCTGAAGACTGATGCACCAGCTAAATGGAACCTTCATTTTCTCATTCCACAAATGACCAGGCCGGCTCCTCAGTGCCCTCAGAAACAGATTTTCATTTCTCTATTGCTGGGGACACCACGCTTAACCCTTCAGGTTATAAGGCAGTTTCACCTGCAGACTCTCCATCAGTACATGCTGGTTCCCTCCATTTGTTCGAAATTCACATCTCTGATATGATTTTGTTTTGTGTGTGTGGGAGAATAAAGTGCACGCCACTCTCGTAGAAATGATAGAATATCCTAAGCTGACATTTTTGAGGTCTTCAACCTGACAAGCCAAGAAAGTAACTGAGCAGCACACTGACTTTTTACAGATTACTCTCAAGCTTAAATTGGTTTATGACCTTAAAATCAGGTCATAACCTGTCCTGTTTCAAAGCAAGCCAACTGAATCCGATTTTAGGTAAAAACAGCAATGTAATAAATGTTGCATTCTTGACTGATACTATTTTTTTTTTTTGTAAGAAGAGAAAAAAGAAAAATAATTAAAAAAAAAAAAAAACTAAACTAAAAGAAACTCCAAATGGTGAACCACATTGTTCTCGTCTCTGCAGTTCCAGGATATTGAAAATGTACGAGTATCATGGTGGTGATCATCTTAATTAGAAGTCTCTGGTGTAAGTTTTCCTCCCACCAATTTGTTAAGAGCCTGTGGCCAAAGACCTTGCCTTATTCATCTCCATTTTCCAAGGGTTTTTGAAGTGGGTTAGCATGCGGCAAGCACTCCAAAGTTTAAACTGAATGCGTCCATACTGAACAGAACATGAGTTTTCAGATTATAAACACACAAATTAAACAGGATGCTGAAGTTACCACTTACATATTTTTCTTTATGTGTCAAAACCTTATATTTTTCTGATCCTTTTTTCCCTATTATTTAGTGCTTCTGATTATCAGCTCGTGAGGCCCCTCTTTGGGGAGATTTTGATGGGTCTCACTGATTTCAGCACTTCTGAGCCACTTAAAAGGGGTTGAGAAATATAAGTTCTGTGCGGGTCAGAGGGTGGGTGTGTCAGTGGGGGTGTAGGTAAGTTCTTTTCAGTTGTCTATTTTTCTCAGGGAACATTAGCCAGGAACAAATAGAGGGATTTACAATTTAGTGTTTTATTTCTTTCCTTGTGGCATTCAATCTGTGTTTCAGCATTTGCTGGGCCATGTGGCTTTCATAAATAAATCGTCAAGGATTTAAGAATGGAAATATCACCAAGACGAGGACTGCCTATGTGATTCTGTGCATACTGTGCTTGGAGGCCCCCTTTGTGGAAGAAAAAATAGACACATTAAAAAGGCCCAGTGTATAAGATGCCAAGGGGTAAGAGTCAAATCCAGGGATTGTGACTCAGCAAGGTTAGCCTAATCACTTTGGGCCTCACTTTCTTTATCTATACAAATGGAGATAATACTTGCTTTGGGAAAAGTATTTGTGTGTGTGTGAATTTGATTTTAGTGGGCTGTAGGGCACAGGGTGGTAAGTGTCACAGTGGGGTATGATGCGCCGCGCACCTCCCACGGAATGTCCATTCACATTCTAATCTTTCTGCAGTAGTTTATGGGACATTTTCTTCTTCTTGGAGCTGTTCTTGCTGACAGCAGCCTCTGCAGGTCCACTGCCGACTGGCACCTCTTTGGAAGAGAATTTTTTTTTTTTTCTGGGTGATACTCCTGTTGTTTGACTCTTTGGGATCCCTACCTATTTCTTCCTTGGGTGAAGATTTCTTCTTCCTGGGAAGACTTGTGCTGGAGCAGCCTCTTCAAGATAACTGCTATAGTGGTTTGTCTGGGTCCCCAACCAAATCTCAACTCAAAGTGTAATCATAATCCCCACATGTCTAGGGAGAGACCTGGTGGGAGGTGATTGGATCACGGGAATGTTTTATCCAATGCTATTCTTGTGAAAATGAGTGAGTTCTCATGAGCTCTGAGATCTGATGGTTTTATAAGGGGCTCTTCCCCCTTCGCTCCACACTACTCGCTCTCCTGCAGTCTTGTGAGAAGACGCAACTTTGCTTCCCCTTCACCTTCCACCATGACTGTAAGTTGCCTGAGGCCTCCCAGCCATGTGAACCTGTGAGTCAATTGAACCTCTTTCCTTTATAAATTACCCAGTCTCAGGTATTTCTTTGTAGCACTGTGAAAGCAAATGAATACAGCTGCTGTCCAAATCCTTTCTGTAAAAAGATGTTTTTTCTTGGATTTGGAGAAAGAGGTAGATGAGTCTTCTATTCCATTTTCCCAAGGACCCATCTGCTGCTTTTTCTTTCTTTTTTTGGCGGGAGGAGGGGTTCAGTAGGGGACGGAGTTTCACTCTGTTGCCAGGCTGGAGAGCAATGGCACGATCTTGGCTCACTGCAATCTCTGCCTCTTGGGTTCAAGCAATTCTCCTGATTCAGCCTCCTGATCTGGGAATATGGCATGCATCACCATGCCAAGCTAATTTTTGTATTATAGTAGGGACGAGGTTTCACCATTTTGGTTAGGACGATCTCAATCTCTTGACCTTGTAATCCACTTGCCTCTGCCTCCCAAAGTGCTGGAATTACAGGCATGAGCCACTGTGACTAGCTGGGGCTTTTTCTTTTTTCTTCTTTTTGAGTTTTTTACTTGTCTCCTGAACCACTGCTTCCTTAATGACCTCCAGATTATTTCATGGAATCTGGATTCCACAAAATTAAATGTTACAACACCAATATATTCATTTATCATTTAATTCAATATTGTCAGCATTTAGAATACTCTAAACTTTTTGTGAGTCAAAGAAGTAGTGGTATGGAAAAACAAACCCGGAACCTACTCTTGTGTAGTTGATGGTTTAGTTAAAAAAATAATCAATCTGCTATTGTATAATGACAATCAGAAAACATGTTCAGGAGAATAAAAATAAATTTTATGGAAGCACAGATTGTTCACATAGAAAAGTCTTTAAGGAGGCTGACCTGAAAGAGATAACACAGCAGATCCCCTTTCCCTAGGTCAAGGTGGGATGTGCAAAATAAATGGATATTTTTCAGATTAATGAGGACTAGGAAAAGTGCTTCAATCAAAAAGGCCAGCAAGAGTGAAGGCCCCAGAGTGGCAGCTTGTGGTGTTTGAGTAAATAAATGGGCAATATGGTAGTCAGGTATCAATGGAGGTGGATGGTTGCCAGGAACGAGCCTGCCCTCATAGGCTTTGTAGACCATTTTAAGTATTTAAGTCTTTATATAAAGGCTCACTCCCTTTTAAATGCACTGGCATTATGCTTCTGAGTTCTAAATGGAAACAGAGTTGTGTTTTTTCAGTGATATTTAAAGTGATTGTTTTAGTAAAACTGAATGGTCTACAGCCCATCCTTTCCATTCTGAGCACCAGTCTTGAAGGAAATTCTTGGTGTACCATTTCAAGGTAGAGTATTCCAGGTCTTTTAGAGTCCCAGAATTTGAAAGGTTGTGCAGCATCCTCTTCCAAGTGTCCAGTGTCTGGCTGGAATGTGCAGAGCACAAGAGGACAGTACTATCATACAGATCTCCTGGGTCAAGAAGTTCTTCCTCTGCCATTTGGTTCCTTCTCCCCTACTATTCTCTCTCTCATCCTCTTTCTGGGAATCCCCACAACATTAAACTGAAAGATCAACAGTAGATCTATGTTATTATTTCTCTATTATGGACAGAGAAGATTGATACATAAGACAAAAAGGATCCATGAACAAATGAAAGCATAAAGAGAAATCGGGAAAATGAAAATGGAAAGTTGGGCACCAGAAGAATTGACCTTTCAAAATCCTAAACCTACTTAGCTAGCAAATCTAAATAATTGTATCATTACTTAGATTTTTGTTGTGAAGTTTTATTGTGAAAAAGAAAACTTTTAGCTGGCAGGCGTCAGAGAGAATAGATTACAAAATGTTTACTTATTGGACTTAAAGGGGTGCCTGACTCTTAGTTGATTATCTCCTGAATATGGAAAGAAAAGAAAAAAAGAGTAGAAAAGGGGATTCTTTACAGAATGTAGATTTTTTCTCGCAAGAGACAACTTTGCAGGACAATTTCAAGATATGACAAGGAAATGTATTTGAGGTTAAAATATTTTGATTGATTGATTGATTGATTGATTTGTTATGTGATGCTATACTTGAGGCAGATTGGAAAACAGATCACCTTCTATAGGGTTAAATAAACCCTCTCATGAGACTTTACGGTTTGTAGTCCTCAGTCCTTCCTTTATAGATACAGAAACTGAGGTTCAGGTATTACTAAACTTCCCAGGGTCACACGGTTAGTTAAGTGACACAGTCTTAATTTAAATACAAAGAGACAGACAATCTCTAGAACATACACTGTTCACCACTGTTCTATACTTCCATGTCCTAATAATTTCTATTTTTTTACTTTTAGACAAAGTTTAATGTACTAAAATCAAACTGGAGGTTATAAGCCATATAATCAAATAGAATTATACCACTTCACAGAAATTATCCCTAGTTTTACTGACGGCAAAATTATTTGGCTTGAAATAAGTTGAAAATATGGTTTGAATGTGTCCTCAAGTTTATGTGTTAGAACCTTAATTCCTAAAGCAACAGTGTTGAGTGTTGGGGCCTTTAACAGATGATCATGAAGTCTCTGCCTTCATAAATGAGTTGACATTGCAGTTGGATTGGGTTAGTTATTGTAGTTGTGGGCTCCTGATAAAAATATGGAGTTTCATCCCCTCTGTGGTCTCTCTGGAGGACTCATTTGCCCTGTGATGCCTTCTTCCATGTTATGATGAAGCCAGAGGAGGTCACATAATCTTGGACTTTCCAGCCTTCAGAACCTTGAGCTGAACAGAATTATATTTATTATAAATGACACAATCTGTGGTATTCTGTTACAGTAACATGAAATTGATTATGGCAGAAAATTACTGTTGAGACATGAGGCTGTTACTGTAAAAAAAATACCTGAAAATATGGAAACAGCTTTGGAACAAGGCAACACAGGATAGAGAGATTGGAGGAGTTGGCTAGAAAAGTCCTGTACTGCCACAAATGGAACATTAAGGGCAAATCTGGTGAAGACCGATGTGAAGAAAAGAGCTGTAGGGAGAGCCTAAATCATTTTAGGAATTACTTACGTGGTTATAATCAGAGTGTTGGTAAAAATATGGAACGTTTAAAAAAATTCCGATTAAGTGTTCACAGGGCATGGGCAAAATTCTGAATTGTGTCCATGATATTCCTTAAGGAATATCTTATTGGAAACAGAAGTAAAATCCATCCTTAGGCCGGGTGCGGTGGCCCACGCCTGTAATCCCAGCACTTTGGGAGGCCGAGGCGGGTGGATCACGAGGTCAAGAGATTGAGACCATCCTGGTTAACATGGTGAAACCCCGTCTCTACTAAAAGTACAAGAAAAAAAAAAATTAGCTGGGCATGGTGGCATGTGCCTGTAATCCCAGCTACTCAGGAGGCTGAGGCAGGAGAATTGCCTGAACCCAGGAGGCGGAGGTTGCAGTGAGCCGATATCGCGCCATTGCACTACAGCCTGGGTAACGAGCGAAACTACGTCTCAAAAAAAACAAAAACAAACAAAAAAAATCCATCCTTGTGATAAAGTGGCAAAAATCTTGCCTGAATTGTGTCCACACCCTTGGGCTTATGGAAGGTTAAGTTTAAGAACAATGAACTAGGAAATCTGGCAGAAGAAATACCTGAAGACGAAAGCATTCCAAGTGCCGCATGGTTACTTTTGGCCACTTACGGTAAGGTGAGAGAAGAGAGAAATCATTTGAAGATTAAATTTTAAATTAAAAAATGAACCAGAATGGACAGATTTTAAAAACTCTGAGCCTGGCCATGTAAAAAATGAAATAAACAAACAAACAAAATAATGTTCTAGGGAGAATAGTAAGGGTGTAGCCAAGTGGCTACTTGCTAAATAGATCAACAGAAATAGAAGGAATCTAAGTTATATTCATCAAGAAAATGGGAGAATGATTCTAAAGGCACTTCAGAGATCTAAGACAAGGTGGGACCCCAAGGGCAAAGTTTCCAGAGAGGCACCTGTGGGACCTCAGCATCACCATGCCCATGGCTTCAACACTCTACTGCACATCCAGGCACAGCACTCCTTGGCTGCCCCACAGATATGTCACAGGGGGCTTAAGTGCAGCTCCTGCTCAGCTCCAGAAGTTGCACATTAAACCTTGGCAACATCCTCATGGTGCTGACGCTGCAGATGCACAGATTATGGGAGCTGTGAAGTCAAGAAAACCTCCACCTAGATTTCAAAGAATATATCAGACAGCCTGAGGGACCAAGCAGATGCTTGTCACAGGGGCAGAGTCACCCCAGAGCACCGTCACTACGGCAATACATAGTGGAGTAGTGGGAGTTGGATCTGACAATATTGAAACAGAAGACCACAAAACTACAGAGCTACCAGCATGCAACTCCAGCCTGGGAAAGCTGCAAGCAAGAGACTCCCAGCAGTGAAACCTGCTGGGTGGCTGAGTCCAGCAAAGTCTTAGGGGCAGGTCTGTCTGGGCACTTTGCGGGGGCTTAGGATGCAGAACATATTGTTGAGGGAGATTATTCTCCAGCTTAGAACCTGTTTTCTCTGTTTGGTTTTAGACTTACTCAGGAGCAACTATCTGCTTCTTTCTGCCTATTTCTCCATTTGGAATGAAAATGTCTATCCTATCCCTGTTCCACCATTGCATTTTGGACACACCTAACTTGTTAACTTCACAGACTTACAGGTGGAAAGAAATTAGCAATGGGATGACTCATGCTTTGAGTCTCACCCACGTCTGATTCAGATTAGACTATGGACTTTGGACTTCTGAGGTATTGCTACAGTGAGTTAGGACTTTGGGGCTATTGGAATAAAATGAATGCACTTTGCATGTGAAAAGAACATAAATTTTAGGAGTCTGGGGCAGAATACTATGACTTGAATGTTTTCCCCAAGGTTTATGTATTGGAAACTTAACCCACAATACAACAGTGTGGAGAGGTGAAACCTTTAAGAGGTGATTAGGTTGCAAGGGCTCTACCCTCATGAAGTGATTAATTATATTATTGATGGAATGGGTTAGTTATAAAGGAAGTAGGTCCCTGATAGAAAGATTGCCTCTGACTCTCCTTTTTTCTCTCTAATGCACCTTTTCCATGTGATATGCCTTCTGCCATGTTATGACACAGCAAGAAGCCCCTCAACAGATGCAGACCCTCGCTTAGCCTTGAGCTTGCCAGCCTTCAGATATGTAAGACAAGTAAATTTCTTTTACTTGGTAATTAAAAATTACCCAGCTGGGAGTGGTGGCTCACACCTGTAATCCCAGCACTTTGGAAGGCCAAGGTAAGTGAATCATCTGAAGTCAGGAGTTCAAAATCAGCCTGGAGAACACCGTGAAACCCTGTCTCCACTAAAAATACAAAAATTAGCTGGGTGCAGCTACTCGGGAGGCTGAGGCAGGAGAATCGTTTGAGCCCAGGAGGCGGAGGTTGCAGTGAGCCAAGATTGCACCATTGCACTCCAACCTGAGCAACAGAGTGAAGACTCCATCTCAGAAAAAAAAAAAAAAATACCCAGCTTTAGGTATTCTGTTATGGTAACAGAAAGCAAACTAAGACATTTGGCTATTACTAGATCCTTCACAACAGTGTTATACTGAAATTCTACTTAAAAATGCCTTGAACAATAGGATCTAAAATTAAGCCATGTCTAATCAGCTGCCAGATTCTCCAAGCGTCCTGATTAGTTTGCATCTTTCAGAAAGAATCTTGAGTTAATGCTCATGCTTCATCCACTACTCCCCAGACTGATCTCACCACCCCTTTGAGATTTTGCTAAAAACCCAACACACTGTCTTTCAGGAGCATTATTATATAGCCTTAGTAACACGAACTGAATAAAAATGTACACATTACGGAGACTCGATTCCTCCAACAGTGATTGGAAATAGATCGGAAAGGCTGAGGCACTAACTCAACTAGCCATTCCATCATCAGTTTGTCTCAGGGTAGTAATAAACTTCTTGGTCTGCTAAATTTATGGAGTAGAAGTGTGAGCACAACCTCCCAGTGGTGCCCACGGCTTTGATCAGGTCAATAACAGTGGTCTGGAGGTCTGCATGCTGACCATTATAGGCGCTATGTGTACTCTCACCAATGTGCTGTTATTAGTCATTGCTTCCACAGTAGTTCCTCAGCTAAGAAGATAAATCTGGCTGCCTTAGGGGAGGATTTTGCATGAGATTGCATAAGAGTACTACTTAGGTACAAATGTAAGATTAAGTGTTTAACTGCCAAATACGCTCTATATTTATATATTCCACTAGCTAAGCCAGAAACTATGGACTATAAAAGAGCTAGACTAGTGCAGTCATGAATGACCCTCTTATTTAAGTCAAAGTATCACTTCTACCCTTGCAAGGGAAAAGGTGCCCTATGCTATGATGAAAAAAAAAAAAAAAACAACCCTCAGATTACGTTACCTATAAAGTGAATAAGCACAAGATGATCAAGCTTCCTTCTACATTTACAATGAATGTCGTGATATAATTGACTTACAACTTTATATCAAATTGGAAAGGCAAGTTTTATTGGTTCTTGAAGGATCGTGCTGTCTCTATCACTAAAACTTTGCGGGTACTATTCGGATTGCCTTGATCACTCCTCTCCTCATTGCCTAGTTAATTCCTGTTTATTTTCTTGGGAAGCTTTCTCAGATCTGGCTAACTAAACCTCCAGCCTTTATCCCATATGAATTCTAAGTTCAGTGTAGTCAACATATTTGTATCTGTCTTTCTTTACTCACTGTTATATTCTTATAGTATATAAGTAGAAAAATAGTAGGTATTGCAAGAAAGAATATAAGGCAAAAAAAAACTAAAAGTATTTTAGAAATTAAGATACACACTACAGATTTTTAAATGTCTGAACATAATTGCTTATCTCAATTCTAAAACTATCCATTTATTCTCTCATCTGTTTTCCAAGATATTTCTTAGTCTTTCACTATTTCCTAGATATTGGCTGGAACCTGGGTCTACAATGGTAAATAAAGTAAACAAATATATTTTTATGCAAACAATCTTTATTTTTATTGCCTTTTTCTTATTCTCTCACTCAGACAGAAATAAAAATATATATTTATTTACTAAAATAGATTGATTTAATCATAAGGCTCTATTTATGTATCAATGTTTGATGGCAAGCCTTATGTTTATTCTCTCCAAGAGTCCAGGAAGTTAATTCATAGAAAGGGATATTTAATAATTGCTCAAAAATCCAGACAGAATTTTCTTTGGAAGGAGCTCCTGGCTTTATAACTGTTCATCAGGATATATATGTCTTTGACATGCAGCATCAAAATACAAAACAAGTAAAGATCTTTTTCATAAACTAGGAATTATGTACTTTAAGTGACTTTTTTAATGTTAAATAGGAATTTTTCTCAAAGGATCATAGCCTTTGGAAACCATTACTAGAGAGTTGATGTAGTATGAGAAAAATAAGCATGTGCTATTGAAAAATGAGGCATTTGGATGTCCAACACATGCGTGTATTTCATGTGTATGATATGTTACTATATAACAGAGGACTGTCTGGAGCGACAGTTGGGTGTCAGAGGAGAAGCTTGGAATTTTTGCAGCAGCATGTTGACTAAAAGCCAAATGTAATAAAGTACATCTGGCTTGCTTTCTAGAGAAATCTAAGAAATTAATTTTTCTGCCAACTAGACCCAATTTCTATTGAATCCTTCTTACAAGCAAGTTAAGGTAGCTTTTACTCACATTATTTTTATTGTCCGGTTGCTTGTTTAGGGGAAATAGGGAAACAGCACAGCACATCTCTAATAAGAGTTTACTGAGTTTGCACACTTTTATGCAACAGCAAAGATCACCACAGGCAGTATAGTTAGGTGATTTGACACTCCAGCCTGGAATATTCATACTTATGAACAAAAATAGCTCTGCATAGTAGCCTAAAAATGAAAGTCATGTGCAATTCAACCACAAACCACATCTGCTCAAAATTTTAGTGGAACACATTAAATGGAAGTCATTTCACATTTGCACAACAGTTGGAGCATAATGCTGTTACCGCAATGCCTTAGACCAGAGATTCTCAAAGACAATTCCTGGACTAGCAGCATCAACATCACATGGGAACCTGTTAGAAATGCACATTCGCAGGCTTCATTTCAATTCTGGTCAGTCACAAGCTTTGGGAGTGGGGTCCAGAATCTGTATTTTAACAAGCCGTTCTAGGAATTTTGATGAACACTCAGACTGGAAAACATTGCCCTAGATTCAGGTAAGCCAAGTAAGTTCTGCCTCGGGAGTATTATCATCATAAATGACACTTTAATTCTTCATTCCCTGTTTTCATTTCTAAATTAGAGATGCACTAAACCAACCTAAGTTTTATCAGAGACATGTAATAGAAAGAACACAGTCAGACAGAATTGGCTTCAACATCTGGAATTCCCCATATGGGTTTGTTTAACAATGATAAAAGCTATTTTTATTGAGCAGTTAATAGGTGCAAAACTCCATGCTAAGTGCTTTCTTTATCTGTCTGAGTCCTCACAAAAATGCTGCAAGATAACATCATCCCCATTTTATAGATGAGTTGATGAGATTTAGAGAAGTTTTGTCAATTTAATAATTGGGATTGATACAAAGGATAATGAGGCTTACTTCAGAGCTTAGTTTGCACTATACTAGTTAAAAATAATTATTTTCTACCTAAAAAACCTCTTTACTCCAGAATAAAATAGAATAATACCATCAACCACATAGAAAATTGAGGAGTCAAATGAGAGAAGCTGGATGTTTAACATACTGTAGCTGCTCAAATCCTAAATTATTCTTTTCTTTCCACTCTGTAAGTATAATGTGATATGATATGCTATGATGATACAATAATATATATAAAACATGATTAAAGAGATCATTGAGGCAAAAATTTAGAAATGTTGCCTACCCCTATCAATTTTACTTTTTACATGTTTTGCAACTTTCATTTCACTACACTGTAAATTTAAATATTTTGGGAGAGCCTGCCAGGGTTTTATGTTTACCAAGTAGGAAGACTGTGGGGGACACACACTAAGGTGGCTGCCTGTGACCCTTGCCTCCTGATACTATACTCCCGTATAATACCCTCTCTTTGAGTATGGATGAGGATTTTGACTTGCTTTTCACTAAAAGAATATTACAAAAATGAGAAGATGCCACTCCATGATGATGTTATATGAGATTACCACTTTCATCTTGCTAGTACTCTGCCCTATACACTCTTCCTTGATGGCTTTTGATTAATCAAGCTGCCATGCATTAAGCTTCCCTGTAGAGTGGTTTGTGTTGCAAGGAATGGAGAGTAGCCTCTGGCTGACAGACAAAAAGGAATTGAGGTCCTTAATCTGACAGCCAGCAGGAACCAAATGCTGCCAACAATCACATTAGCTAGTAAGGAGATCCTTCCCCCATTGAGCTTTCAAATGAGATCTCAGGCCTGGATGACACCTTGATTGCAGTCTCCTAAGACCCTAAACCAGAAGACTCAGGTTAGCACAGATTTCTTACCCACAGTAACTGTGATGTAATATGCATATATTATTCATTTTAAACCTCTAAATTTGTTATGCAGCAATAGATAGTACAAAGGCAAAACAGTTTCAACTGTAGGCCATGTGATAGCTAATACACTCACTTCTTTTATTAAGTCTCTGTGTGGTATCCTTTTTGCAGAGAATGGTAGAAACCAGAATAAATTAGGCAAAAAGAGAAGTGATTTTCCTTAGCATTAAAATAAAAAGATGGCTGGGTGTGATGACTTATGCATGTAATTCCAGTATTTTCAGAATCTGAGGCAGGAGGACTGCTTGAGGTTAGGAGTTCGAGGCCAGCAAGGCAACACAGCCAGATCCTATCTCAACAAAACTGAAAATTTAAAAATGTGCATGATGTTGCATGCCTGTGGTCCTAGCTACTTATGAGGCTGAGGTAGGAGGATTGTTTGAGCCCAGGAGTTCAAGGCTGCAGTGAGGCATGATCATACAACTGCACTCTAGTCTGAGGAACAGAACAAGACTCTGTCTCTGAAAATAAATGAATGAATAAGCAAATAAAATTAAAAAAAGATAATGTTCTCTAAATAAGGATGGGAAAGCTTATGGATTAATAGAAGGCTGCTGATAATAGTACCACAGAGCCAATAAAATGGTTAACCAACAGAAATTTGACAGCCTTCTCCTTCTGGACTGCACCTTCTTACCTGTTCTTCAAAGGTCTCATCCAGGAATCCTCTCCTCTGGAAACTTGCCTAGAGAATTCTGTTCTGACATGACCCACTTCTGTGATCACATACTGCCTGACTCCACTCTTTCGTCTGGTTGTATTTCTGTCTCCCTCGTTTCATTCACCAGATACTGAGCTCTTTGTCTCTGCCTCTTGCTTTACCTTCTTCCTCTGGCCTTTCTTTCGCTGCTCCTCATCTTCATTCCTTACACAAGATCTCATATACACTACATGCTCAATCCATGATTCGCATATGCAAACCAGTTTTAAAAAAAATTTGGCCGGGTGCTGTGGCTCATGCCTATAATCCCTGCACTTTAGGAGGTCAAAGCAGGTGGATCACAAGGTCAAGAGATGGAGACCAGCCTGGCTAACATGGCAAAGCCCCATCTTTAACTAAAATTAGCTGGGCATGTTGACATGCACCTGTAATCCCAGCTATCAGGAAGTTGAGGGAGAATTGCTTGAACCCAGGAGGCAGAGGTTGCAGTGAGCCAAGATCACACCACTGCACTCCAGCCTGGTGACAGAGTGAGAGTCCATCTCAAACAAAAACAAAAACATTAACTTCTCCAATATTTTTCAGCAGTGAAGTCCAATGGTGGGTGCTGGTGTCAGACATTTCTAGCTCCAGGTGCTTACTTGTTGTCCTTCATGGTTCTGTGTCTTCCTGTTCTTCCTCCCATTTGTTCTCCTCCCTGTTTCTGCAACTTTTTTGTTCTCTTCCTTTTCCTCTTTCCCTGACTCTTTTCACCAGCCAAATTCCACATCTATCTCTGTTGTCTTCATTCTCAAACAAAGATTTTCCATGTAGCTCAATGATACCACCACCAACTCCAGGATTGCTACATCTTCCAAGCTAACCTTGACTTCATTAGTGTTCTTAAACATTTCTGTAAAGGGCTTATCTTGTCCCTGGTTATATCATGTATATTAGTCTGCTCTCAAGGTGCTAATAAAGACATACCCAAGACTGGGTAATTTATAAAAGAAAGAGGCCTAATTGATTTACAGTTCCATATGGCTGGGGAGACCTCACAATCATGGTGGAAGGTGAAGGAAGAGCAAAGTCACATCTTACATGGCAGCAGGCAAGAGAGAATGAGAGACAAGCAAAAGAAGAAATCCCATATAAAATCATCAGATCTTGTGAGACTTAATCACTACCACAAGAATTGTAGGAGGAAAACTGCTCCCATAATTCATTTATCTTTTCAATTACTTTTCCTACCACAACATGTGGCAATTATGGGAGCCACAGTTCAAGATGAGATTTGAGTGGGAACACAGCCAAACCATATCATCATATGACTGCCTCTGGGTGAATTATTTTGTCTTAGGGGATAATCTCCTGTCTTGCCAAACTTGGAAAAGCCTCTAACTTGGCCAGTTGCGTTACATGACTGATTGACACAACAGAGTGTCATGGAGTCATTGTACAGAATTCCCAAAAGGAAAAATCTCAGGACAAACTGAAGAAAAGTAGTTGATGGGAATGAAGGAGTAAGTGAAAATTCGACCAGCTCAGGTACAGCCTTATACCCATTTGGTATTTCATTAGGTTCATGTCCTCATCTCTTTAGTTTTCTGTTTTTTTTTTTTTTTTTTGAGATGGAGTTTTGCTCTTGTTACCCAGGCTGGAGTGCAATGGCGCGATCTCGGCTCACTGCAACCTCCGCCTCCTGGGTTCAGGCAATTCTCCTGCCTCAGCCTCCTGAGTAGCTGGGATTACAGGCACGTGCCACCATGCCCAGCTAATTTTTTTGTATTTTTAGTAGAGACGGGGTTTCACTATGCTGACCAGGATGGTCTCGATCTCTTCACCTTGTGATCCACCCGCCTCGGCCTCCCAAAGTGCTGGGATTACAGGCGTGAGCCACCACGCCCGTCCCCTAGTTTTCTGTTTTTCTATTTTTATGCCGCCTACCCCTCTCTCTTAAAAAATGAAATGTTCCAGGCTATCTAGAACATAATTTAATGATAAATGAACTCTTCATCACTCAACCTTTTAAAGGCTTCTGCTCCAACTATCCCAGCTTTTTATGATTTTTACTTTTAAAGCACTTTTTATATCACAATTCCTAAATTTTCAGTCAAATTCCTTTGCAAAGGAATCTCCCCTCACTCTCCCCTTCTCTTTGCAAAGCCACTGTTTGATCGAGTTATGTTTTTATATACAAAACATTTTAAGCAGCTTCAGTTGCTGATTTTACAAGGCACAGAAACAGAAATGATCGATGATCAGGACATTTGGCAGAAACTGAGACCTGAGCAACAACTCATGATATATTCTTGCCACAGAAGTGATTTGTTTTGTTTCATTTATTTAACTTTTATTTTAAACTCGGGGTTACATGTGCAGGTTTTTTGCATAGGTAAACTGTGCCATGGGGATTTCTTGTACACATTATTTCATTACCCAGGTATTAAGCCAATTGTCAATTAGTTACTTTTCCTCATCCTCTCCTTCCTCACTCTCTACCCTCTGATAGGCCCTAGTGTGTGTTGTCCCCTTCTATGTGTCCATGTGTTCTCATCATTTAGCTCCCACTTGTAAGTGAAAACATAAATTACTTGGTTCTCTGTTCCTGCTTTCGTTTTCTAAGGATAATGGTCTCCAGCTCCATCCAATCTGGGTGTTCTTTAAGCCAGACCCTGAAGATTCCATATGATTCCTCTAATGCAGGTGGCTCATTCTTTTCATCTTACCTTACTATGCAGATGTGCTTGTGATTTTCCCTACAACCCTTCTCAATCCTCCTTCTGTTCATTCTGACTTCTCCATTCAGACTACCCTTTCCTACCTGTCCTTCAAAGACTAATCTGACTCCCCTTGCCTGGGACACAGTCCCAGGAAACTCTACTCTGAAGGGAGAAATATTCTTGGTTGCTTCAGTGTAACCTGACCTCTCTCTTTAGTCCAGTTGGGTCTGTATCTTCCTTGTAAAAATGTTGAAATTCAAGAGAACAAGAACTGTACCTTTTGCATCCTTAGATGTTGAAATTAGCAGTATGTATGGCATATAGTAGGTGTGTAAATATTCATTAGGTTCAAAGAATCTGTAGCACCATATAATTTATACCATGATCCTGTATGACAGATACAATAAATTCTGGCATTTTATTCTGATTTTTAAATAATATTTGCTCACTACAGAATATTTGGAAAATATCACATAATATAAGATATAAAATAAAATCAATATTACTCATGACATGCAAAGACAATCACTGTTAACATTTTGATGTATTTATTTCTAAGCATTTTTTTGTGCTAAGCAAAAATGAAGCTATGGTCTATAACACTTCTCAGCTTGTTTTTCATCACTATCTATTCAGTGCAGTGTCCATCGATGGCCATTTGTGTTTCCACCCTCTCAAAAATGTTCATCCTTTTCTTAAAAAGCCCTCACTCTGGCCAGGTATGGTGGCTCACTCCTGCCATCCCAGCTACTTGGGAGGCTGAGGCAGCAGAATTGCTTGAACCCAGGAGGCAGAGGTTGCAGTGAGTAGAGATTGCACCATACACTCCAGCCTCGTGCCTGGCAACAGAGAGAGACTCTGTCTCAAAAAAAAAAAAAAAAAAAAAAAAACCCTTATCCTTTCTTTTCCTGCAGAACCCTTGCCTGTACTCTTCTGGTCAATTGCCCTCCCTTTGTGATTCCTTCTGTGAGACCTTTGAGTTATCTATTACTTTCTCAATGCTGGCCCATTACTAGTACATGCACTTCCTCACATACCTTTTCTTTAAGTACGAGTTTACAAGATATTTCACTCTTTTCACACTAAGCATCTCACTTTGCCTGTTCTCTTCCTCTGTTCCTTCTGCTTCTTTTTTGCCCCTTCTACCCTCTTCTTTACTTGTGATTTGACATATATGATACACTCAATACATGAATGCAAAATAAGTGAACTATGCCAGGAGCTCTCAGTTCTGTACCTGACATAGATGAGGAAAGAGAGGTAAGTGCAACTTACGACAATTGCCCAAGGACACACTGGTATGTTTCTTTCATTTTCCTGCAGGAGAAAAAGAAATCAATAGTCTGCAGTGTCTTTCCAATAAATTAAACACACACAAACCAGTTTTACATCTAGAGTGGGTATTTGCAATATTGATGCTCCGAAGTGAAATTGAGTGCTCCCCATCACAGAAATGTCTTCACAGCAGTGAATTCATGCTTCTGTCAGCCAAGAGCTGCAGTTGGACATTCCCTTAGGATTGGCATCACTCCAGGATTGGCAGCTTTTCCAGGAACAAACTCACCTTATTCTCTGAACTGGATGATCTACACAAAGGCTGAGGTGGTTTGTCTCACTGGGTATATTAGTTTGAAGGACAAAAAAGAAGCAAAGGAAAAGAGAGGCTTTGTCAGATCAAAGCGTCATTCCGTCATTCCCACTATGTCCCTCCCCCTCCTCCTGACTTTGCTTTGCTGAACTATAATTGTACCATCTTCTCCTTGAGGAAGACAGAAAAATAAAAGCCCTCAGTTGTGTAGACAAAGAGCCTGTTCTCCCTGAAGTCACCCCAGCAACACACAGCAGAGCTTCTCACAAACATGAGAGTGGTGTGATCCGTCTGCAAAGAACATTTTCCAGGTGCTGCCTTCTATGCTTTTTGGTTGTTTTCTTGTTTGTTTATTTGAGAAAATGACACAGAAATAAAGAAAAACAAGAGGCACATGGGTTTTGCTCACGCAGTAATATCCAATAGATAATTGTAAATGGATTTCACTGAAAGAAACTGAAGAGAGATTGTACAGTTGCGTGCAGAAAAAGAACATACAATTGAAGAGTCCATTACTAGAATCTGCAGGGTTCAAATGTTGCATGTCCTATCCTGACAGGGTATTACTGTAACCCATTGGCAGAAAGTGAACTTTTTGGTATGATCTGTGTTCTCAATCCAACTCATTTCCTAAATCAGTCAATAATGCTTATTGCATGCCTAATGTGTACACGGATGGAAGTTTTCAGTATTACTTTCTCAGCATGTTCACTTAGTGCTGTTGCGCTGGTTCAGGCCTATAAATCCAGCCCAGGCACAGTGGCTCACACCTGTAATCCCAGTACTTTGGAAGGCTGAGGAGGACAGATCATTTGAGGCCAGGCGTTCAAGACCAACCTGGGCAACTTGGTGATACCCCATCTCTACTGAAAATACAAAAATTATCTGAGTATGGTTGTGTGTACCTGTAATCCCAACTGCTTGAAAAGCTGAGACAAGAGAATTGCTTGAACCTGGGAGGTGGAAGGTGCAGTGAGCTGAGATTGTACCACTGCACTCCAGTCTGGGCAACAGAGCAAAAACAACAACAACAAAAAGAATCCAAGTTTTCTCAGACTGTGCTTCCAAGCGGCCTGACTAGAATGAGCAATAGCGTCCTAACCACGGTATAGTCTAAATAAAATTAGTGCCAAAAATGCCAAATCAAGTTCACTATGGTTAATTTATCTTCCATATCCCTAATTATAACAGTACTTAGGAACAAGGAATAATTATACCAGTGGTTTTTGAATTTAGGTTGTCAAGCCCCAGGCCTAATATTTCTGAATCTAGTCCTTTTCCAGTGATGCAGATGCTTCTGGTTTAGGACACCAGTTTGAGAAACACTGCTTAGCCAAGTGTGATGGCTTATGGCGGTAATTCCAGCACTTTGGGAGGCTGAGGTGGGAGGATCACTTAAGAACAGGAGTTTGAGACCAGCCTTGGAAACAAAGCAAAACCCAGTCTCTATACAAAATAAAATAATTAGCTGGGCATGGTGGCATGAGCCCACAGGCCCAGGCACTTGGGAAGCTGAAGCAGGAGGACCATTTGAATCCAGAGTTCAAGGCTGCAGTGAGCTATGATCACACACCTTCACTCCAGCTTGGGAGGCAGAGCAGGATCCTTTAAAAAAATAAAATAAAATAAAAAAGAGAAAGGATGGAGAATGAGAATTTGATCTTTGTTTAATATGGTTTATATACCAGGCAAAACACTATACTTATATAATATCGTCTTGTTTAATTCTTAAAATAAACTATTGCAGGCTGGGCAGCACAGTGCCTCACATCTGTAATCCAGGCACTTTGGGAGTCTAAGGTGGGCAGATCAGCTGAGGTCAGGAGTTCAGGATCAGCCTGGCGAACATGGAGAAACCCCATCTCTACTAAAAATACAAAAGTTAGCCAGGCATGATGGTACAGATCAGTAATCCAAGCTACTTGGGAGGCTGAGGCAGGATAACCGCTTGAACCTGGGAAGTGGAGGTTATAGTAAGCTGAGATCACACCAGGCTGCACTCCAGCCGGGGTGACAGAATGAGACTCTATCTCAAAGCAAACAAATAAGTAAACAAAAAACAAAACACTGCTCTATTTTATTTTTCACACAAGACACTTTCTACAACATAAGGCAGTAACACCAAATGCAACCTCCTTCATAGACTTCCTTTTCTAACTTTTTTTATCCTTAATTGAAATCCTTGAATGACAATAAAACTTGAGTGAATTATTTTCCTAGTTAGTGTGACGTTTCTCAAACATAGCTCCTCAGAACTCTGTAAAGTTGTATGGTTTAATGATATCAGCAGGGTAGAACGAGCAATATTGCATTTATTTGTTCACATGGTCATTTATTTGCTTATTCATCACATATCATATGGATTATTTGTCATAGATCTTCTGTTGCAGAGTGGAGAGACAAAGGTAAAAATGGTTTTAGGGGATCAGAGTCTGACAGGAGACACAAGTGAATATAAAACTAACAGACATTATTGCACAAGGACAGCAGCAAGTGTAAGGAAGGAGCTCCACTCTAACCAGATTGGAGAGAGATGCCAGGAAGCACATTCAGAGTACCTGATGCTGGACTGCTGTGGACAGTTTGAGAGTTTATGTCCCTAGTGGGGCTAGTGCTTGGCTTCCAGAATGAGGCTATGGCTAGCCATGGAGCAGTTTGCTGCTGTTGTTGCTGTTGAGCTTTCTTTAGATGCAACTGATATATAAAAAGTTCCACACATTTAATGTAAACATTTCGCTTAGTTTGAATATATGCATACATCCATGATATCACCATCATAACAAAGTAGTATACATATCTATCACCTCCAAAAATATTTGTGTGTTCTTTTGTGAATGTGTGGTTATTTTTTTGTAAGAGCACTGAAGATCTATCCACTTAACATACAGTATTTTAAAGTGTACAATACTGTATTGTTAACTATAGGTGTAAGATACAGCAGATCCTTAGAATTTATGTCTTTTATAACAGAAATGTTCTACTCACTGTAAAGCATTTCCCTTTTCCCCCTCTCTCCAGCCCCTGGAAGCCACCATTCTATTCTCTGCTTTTGTGTGTTTTACTATTTTAGAGACTCCATAAAAGTGGAATTATGAAATATTTTTCCTTAGACTGGCTTAATTCATTTCACATAATGTCCTTGAGGTTCATCTTAGTTGTCACAAACAGTAGAATTCCCTGCTTTTTAAAGGCTGGTTTAATATTCCGTTGTATATATCCGCCATATTTTCTTCATTCATTCATCTGTTGGTGGACACTTGTGTTGTTTCCATATCCTGGCTAATCTGAAATAATGCTGCAGTGCAGGCACTATGAGAAACAGTACTAAAGTCCCTAAAAAAAATGAAAAACAGAACTACCATATAATTCAGCAATCCAGTTTCTGGAAATATACACAAAGGAATACAGCAGAGATATTTGTTTATTTGTTTGTTTTAACAAGGACCTAATGCAATGATATTGGGGAAGTTAAGAGTATCTGGCTGAGAGACTGATCTGTCCCCTGAGTTTGAATCTTGACTTCCTTACTTGACACCTTCATGACCTTGGCAAGTCACCAAGTCATTCAGCTTCCCTAAGCGCCATTTGTAAATTTGTGAAACATAGATAATAAAGTGTTTTGATTGTGCTGAAGACCAAATTCAAAACAATGCAGCTAAAGCTTCTTGTTCAATGACTACCTGGTACATAGATAGTAGCATATAGCAAATAGGAACAAAATGGTTATGAGTACAAAAAACGTTATAATCTTACACTAATGAGAAGGCAAGGTTTGTTCAATGGTAGCAGAGACATAACATAAATGTGTACAACAGCCTTGCCCAACATACTCCCAGAACATCCACGTTAGTTTGTAAGCTAATTTTTCCGTGCAGCCTTCTGAGTTACTCATTGAAGTTTCTGCCTGAAAAGAGAACAGAGGAGAATTTTATACAGCTGGTTCAAAGTAAGTTGCAGTAGCTTAAGGCTTGAGGAGTGTGAATGCCTGGCTGACCATTGTTAGTAGTTCAACATAGGCTCCTTTAAGATCTGAGCCATTCTTACTCACATCTGTAATCTGATTTTTTAATACAAGCCGCAGACACAGAAGGTGGCAAGCCCATGAATACTGAATTAATAAACAATCTAAGTTTTGACTTAATTTTGTTCTTCTAGTTTTTGGGTCACTTTGTCAAAATGCAATAAGCCTGAACCATGCATCTGAAACAAAGATAGAATGTAAAGAGATAACATCTATTAAAATACTTTCCTCATTAGGCACACTTTTAATGCTTTAATGCACCTTCAAAAATTTCTTCATAAAAAAGCTTCTGTCCACAATTTTATTTAAAATGTTGTCTTATGGTTAAGCTCCATGGTGGGGTAAAATAGTTTTAAAATTTCCACAGTTTTTGTGTGTTTATGAGCACTAACAAATCATTTGCCAATACTTCAATTAATATTGTATGAAAGAATGCAGTTAGCTTTGCTTTTTTTTGGTATTATCCTTTTATTACAATTTGTGATGTGAAACCTATAGCATTCGTGAGATCAGTCATTGGGATTGGGAATAGGCTCATCACAAAGAATAAAACGCATGACCATAATGGTTAGAATATAATGATCGCCTCAAGCTCTCCTAACCCTCTGCCCTTCTTTTCACTCTGTGCTCTCTTCCTATTTTCAGCTTTGAGAACCCTTTCATATGATTTTTGCAAGTAAGGGATGGCTTATAAACTGGCACTATTTCTACATTATGATGGTTTCTCATTTTAAAGAAACTTCAGGCAGTTATCTCTAAGTTGGCACTACTGAGATCAAAAAGTTTCTTCGATGCTGAAGAACTCATTTCATGCCACTATACGTGTGAAAATACATTATTTTTTTTGGCAAAGGCCTTTTGTGGTGTTTGATAAATTTGGTAAAATTTGCTCTTCCTTACTTCAGTTGATATGAAAAGTATATAATTTGGACATGAGGTACTAGGGTTCTTTATTTTCCCAGTATATGATTTCCCAGAAGATTTACTCTTAATTAAGACAATCTCTTTCACCCTTACAATTAGCTGAGGCCCATTTTGATTCAATAATAAGGGTAGATGTCCCAATGTTTCACCACTGAAAATAGAATCTTCAGCCCATGGTTGCCTAATATCAAGATTCTGAGGCTCTTGGATTCTACAGGAATATTTCACATACCTGAGAGTTTACCATTATATTATCTGCAGTAAAATTTTTAGTAGATAGAGTAAAAGGACAAAATAGGTCAAAAATGGAAAAGTTCTATGAGTGACAGTAAAAGGATTTAAAATTAGGACTTGATAATTTTATTAATTTAGTAAATGGAAAAGTAAGTGCTTGTGTTGTAATACAGCCAATTATAATCATCTTATCATATCTCTTGCTGCTGCAGAGTGAGTGATGGAGTCTCCCTTTTGTGGGTAAGCACAACAGTCATTAATTTTAATGAGAGTAATGTGCTTCTTTTTTTTTTTTTAAGTGGAAATTGTTGAAGTGAGCACATTGAAACTTTGCACTGGCCTGAATGGAATGGTAAAAGCATCATCTCCCAGTTCAATAATGCACTAACCTGGAGGCCTTTGTATACCAGGTGCCATGGACAATGATTGCCAAGGAGTTATTGCACCAATAGGTAAATCTCTAATTTAAAAATGAGTGACATTGGCACTAAATTGAAGGTCAACTATTATGGTTGCTAATATTTCAAAGATTGCTATTACCTTCATAAAAGAGGCATATCTCACTTTATACAGCAATCAAAAAGCAAACATTTTTTTATTACATTGAATAAGGTAGCACAAAATCATGCTTTCTTCTGATGAGGATGATAAAAGAAAAACTTCATCTAAATTAAATTTAAAGGAGTTTAATAGAGCAATGAATGACTCAGGAATTGGACAGCACCCAGAATCAACAGCAGAGTCACAGAGACTCTAGGGGTGCCTCATGGTCAGAACAAATCTGTAGACATAAAAGGTAAAGTGATGTACAGGAATCAGAGTGAGGTACAGAAATAGCAAGATTGGTTAAAGCTCAGTGTTTGCCTTATTTGAACACAGTTTGAACACTCAGCAGTCTGTGAGTGTGTGATGTATGGCTGCTAGGATTGGTCAACACTCAGCTATTGTTATGGGTGCATAGTATGAAATTAGGTTTTTAGTTTTGTCTGACTATTAAAGTAGGTTACATTTCATCCACAAGGACTCATATACAGAAGTAGGGAGTCCTTCTCAGGCCATATTTAGTTTGCTTTAACAATCCCCCTATTTTGGTCATTTTCTCAATTTTGAAACATTGACCAAAACCTTAGTCATTGATTTAGTACTATTGTAAATGTATTTATATGGCTTTGGAACCCATTAGGAAACAGTAGAACAGTGGGTTTTGCAAGGAGGGAATAAAGACTGAGCAGAGAGTACCTCCATATGCTGGAACACCTGGTTTACGGGAGAAAAAAACAAAATCTGGTCTCTTCTAGGATCCATGTGTTTTCTTAAAGCCTTAGTTTGATGATGTCACATTTAGCATGAGTGACTCTATTTAAGTTTGGTTTGGTTTGTTGGGGCCTAGTGCATAAGTTCATTCCAAAATAATGGCCTTTCATAATTTTGTTTTAAAAAATCCCCCCTTTTGTCCAGGTTCTCACTTATCTTTTTTTGCTCTGACCAGAGCAAAATACGTGTGATAAAAGGTAGACATTAGTCACTCTGTTTAGCACCCAATATCAAACTGGCAAGGCTTAAATTTACCCTCAGATTGGCCCCGTCATTTTTAATCCAACCTCCGACTAGGAGTTTCAACACGTGGTCTCTGGGCAAGATGACGGCCCTGAGTAACAGAAAAGATAAGAAAGGGAAAGGAGAGAGAGAGAGAAAAGCATTGTCTGTGGCAGAGTTGAGAAGGCAAAATGATTAGTGAGCAGAGAAAGACCCACCCATTACAGCAACACTGAAAAATTCATGGGACTACTCTCAGTAGCAAAGGGATCTGTTCCAGCAGTCTCAGTAGCTCTCCTTTCCCCTGTTAGGGAGGAAAAGCTCCCCATGTTCCATGATCCTGTATATACCTAACTAATCCTGTAACCTACCACCATCAGCAAAGAGTGCAAGGCAGATTATTCGAAAGAGAATTGAAGTTGACATCTGATAGTGCCAAACTTCTTCTTAGACAAAAGAACTTTACTGAGAGCCCTCATTTTAAAATGTACTTCAGTGCATTTTTGTTCATTTGGAACATTCCACTGTAAGTTATTTTTAGTAAGATTTCACCATTTCTGTATGACTTTGCTGCCTCCCAGAACTAAAGTATAAGCTGGAAGGAACTCAGTTTTCCAGAAATTAAGGATCCCATTTTTACCTAAAATATTGGCTTTACTCTCAGGTTCTCTTGATTAACTTAACCAATGATTTTTCCTACCTAATCGTGCAATAAAAGTGAAATGAAAGGGTAGAACACAAAAATCCCTGAGAGCTTTCAAAAGTCAAATTTTATAACCCCTGCAATATTACTGCTTATTACTACTTCCTTTCCAACCCAGTCAGATATAAAAAGCCTCTAATTGGATCCAAGCCAGTTAATTCCTGGATCAAATCCGTTCCTAGACTCAGTCGTTTCTGTTATGATTCCAAACCCAGTTTGGACCAGAAATTTGTTCAAAGAAACTCAGAGAGCTCAAAACACATATCCGTGAAGCTCCAAAATCCAAGAGGGAGTTTACCCACAATCCCTAGCTGCTCTGAGAGATCAATGGAGAAAAATGGCTTCTCCAGGTACCTTGTGGGTGTTAGCTCAGTGCTCCTGGGGTTCACCAGAGGCGCCACTTCAGATCCCAATTCTGACACCATCTGATAAAAGAAAAACTTCTTCCAAATTAAATTTAAAGTTTAATTGAGCAATGAACGATTCACAAATCAGGCAGTCCCCAGAATCACAGCAAATTCACAGAGACTCCAGGGGTACCTTGAGGTCAGAACAGATTTATAGACAAAAACGTTAAGTGACGCACAGCAATTGGAAGTGAGGTACGGAAACAGTGAGATTGGTTAAAGCTCAGTATTTGCCTTATTTGAACGCAGTTTGAACACTCAGCAGTCTATGAGTGGTTGAAGCGTGGCCGCTGGGATTGGCCCACACTCAGCTATTGTTACGAGTTCATACTATTAAATCCGGTTTTCAATTTGTCTGACTGTTAAGCTAGGTTACAGTTCATCCACAAGGACTCAAATATAGAAGTACGGAGTTCTTCTCAGGCCATATTTAGTTTGTTTTAACAAGGAGATAACATACTATGTGATCTGTGTCCCTCCGAGATTCTCCTTATCCAAGAGCCTCAATCTCTCCAGGGCACTCACAAACTACTTTCATTCTAAAAGTTCTAAGGGTGGAGCCTTAGAACAAGTATTTTTAACAAATACTTCAAAAGGTCAGGATACAAGTTTCCAAGGATCCCTATTATGAGCCAGCCACATGCCACACTTTGAGCAGTGTGGGAATTATCTTTTTTTCTTTTTTTTTTTTTTGAGATGGAGTCTAGCTCTGTAGCCAGGCTGGAGTGCAGTGGCATGATCTCGGCTCACTGCATCTTCTGCTCCAAGGTTCAAGCGATTCCCCTGCCTCAGCCTCCCGAGTAGCTGGGACTACAGGAATGTGACTGTCTAATTTTTTGTGTTTTAGTAGAGTTGGGGTTTCACCATGTTGGCCAGGATGGTCTCGATCTCCTGATCTTGTGATCCACCCACCTTGGCCTCCCAAAGTGCTGGGATCACAAGTGTGAGCCACAGCACCCAGTTAGGAATTATCCTTAAAACTGGTTTACATCTCCTCACCCAGTTTTTCCTCCCTTCCTGTGGAACACCTTTTAAATTAAAAACTGGCAAAATCTTTATCTTAGATGTTATACATTGAAGACCTATATATTAAGATATGCTTAGTTGGACCTACATAGTTAAAAAATATATCTTGAATATGTTGTCACTGTTTACATATGGGAGATCTCATAGCAAAAAACAAATTTAAAGCTGCTCTTCAAATATTATTCCAACAGAACTAATTCAGGTCTTGGAGCAGAAAACTCATCATACTTTATCTGATTCAGCTCTTCCTTTTAATAATACCGATCTAGCTCTAGCTTTTAGCTAATGAATGGCCAGATATTTGAGGTTTCTGGAGCCTCTACAAAATACTCTCCCCTTCATGTCAAATACTGCCTTCAATGCCTGCACAGAAACTTCACCTCTAGCCGATGCCTGAGTTTTCCTCCAAACACATTTTCTCAGTGTTGTTTAATTTTTAACTCGGCTTTCCTATAGATTTTGCAGTGAATCTCTGTCCTCCGAAATCCTAAGATAAAGTTTGTCTTTTCTGTTTTTTTTTTTTTTTTGAGACAAAGTTTTGCTCTTATTACCCAGGCTGGAGTGCAATGGCGCAATCTCGGCTCACCGCAACCTCCGCCTCCTGGGTTCAGGCAATTCTCCTGCCTCAGCTGGGTTTACAGGCACATGCCACCATGCCCAGCTAATTTTTGTATTTTTAGTAGAGAAGGGGTTTTACCATGTTGACCAGGATTGTCTCAATCTCTTGAACTAGTGATCCACCCACCTTGGCCTCCCAAAGTGCTGGGATTATAAGCTTGAGCCAACATGCCTGGCCAAGTTTGTCTTTTCTTTAAAATTCAGGTTTCAGACAATTAAAATATTGTCAATTTTTCTTTCTTTCAATTTCGATTACTATTGGTTACTAGTGTTTAGGTCAATTTCTTAACAAATTGTACTGTTTATCTACTTTAACTGTTACAGGCCAGGAATTGTGGCTCATGCCTGTAATCCCAGCATCTGGGAGGCAGAGGCAGGTGGATCACCTGGGGTCAGGAGTTCGAGACCAGTCTGGCCAACATGACGAAACCTTGTCTCTACTAAAAATACAAAAATTAGCTGGGCTGGTTGCAGGCACCTGTAATCCCAACTACTTGGGAGGCTGAGGCAGGAAGATTGCTTGAAACTGGGAGGCGGTGATTGCAGTGAGCCGAGATGGTGCCATTGCACTCCAGGCTGGATGACAAGAGCAAAACTCTGTCTCAAAACAAAACAGAACAAAACAAACAAAAACAACTTACTGAGCTGGGAACCTAAATTAATTACCTGTGTATCTCTAAGGAGTGAACTTAAACCACACATGTTGTAGTTTCACATCCATGTTAAATATGACTGGATGGATGACTCTCTATTATAAACATACTTGGTACCTATGGTTTCTACAAGCTGGCATCAGTTTGTATTATTATTTCACATGACCTGCAAGGGATGCAGAAATCGAAGTTTTAGTCAGTGGTAGAAAAACAAAGATTAAGAGAAGAAGGAAACTTTGTCTAACATGCTAGCTATTCGTATTCCTTCAGAAATTTATGAGAATAAAATTACAGCCAGTTACATGCAGAAAGCACAGCATATTTGAGTTATCTACCATGTAAGGGGCAAAGGACAGAGAGCCAGAATCTAAGATAAGTGACTGTAACAAAGCAGATTCTCAATGAATATTTTCTTAATGATTAAATGAATGGACGTATAAGTTAATGAATTTGAAGATGAATGAGATTCCAGATGTCAGAGAACTCACATGCTAATGAGAACATGCTCAGGGTCATCATGACCAATTGTGCCAATTGAAAAAAGATGCTCCTCTTGGTTCCAATTAATCATAAAATGCAACCTCTTTGGACAAATACATTGCAAAACATGTGCCATTTTATTGTATTAATTATGTTCAGCTCATGCCAAAGAGCATTGTCCAATCACCAGGGCTACATTTAAGCATCCTGACTTGTAATAAGATTCCATACAGGGCACAACTTTCATAGCTGTATGTTGTAGCCCTGTGTGTATTCATGAAAACAACTGATGCCAATATTTTGTAATGAGCTCAGATAATAGAGTGTAACTGAAGAGGCAAGAGGATTGCAGATAAAGGATTCTCTCTCTAGGGCAAGGAGTTAGTGAAGGTTCGAAGGCAAAGCTGACTCCTGAAAGTCACCGTGGAGGATAAGGAGAGGTTAAGCAGTCCTGGTACACAAGGAAGGGCATTCCAGGGAGACGGACTCAGCATGTGCTCACACACAGGAGTATTCAGGGAATCTTGACAAAGGAGTGGGTGAGCAGGCAGGGATTTCATCAATTTTAAGCGAATATTATAGGAAATGATGGAAAGCATATAAACTAGAGTTAGATAACATAATAATCCTAACACATAATTAAGTCCTATTGAATATTTATAGGTGCCAGGAACTAATCTAAACTTTTTATATATTTCAGCTAAGCCACTGCTCTCAACAACCCCATGAGAAGTGGGATGAAAAGGACCTATGATCTAGATATTTTCTATGCACTGTCTACATTTTTAAAAGCCTATGAGTTGAGTTCTATCGTCATCTTTACAAAAGGATAAACCATGTATTTTATTTCTTCTTTTGTTTCTTTCTCCTCCTCCTCCTCCTCCTTCTTCTCCTTCTTCTTCTTGTTCCTCTTCCTCTTCCTCTTCTTTTTTTTTGACATGGAGTCTCACTCTGTCACCCAGCCTGGAGTGCATGGCATGATCTTGCCTCACTGCAACCTCCACCTCCCAGGTTCAAGCAATTCTCCTAAGTATCTGAAATTACAGGTGCCCGCCACCATGCCAGGTTAATTTTTGTGTTTTTAGTAGAGACAGAGTTTCATCATGTTGGCTAGGCTTGTCTCAAACTCCTGACCTCAGGTGATCTGCCTGCCTCGGCCCCCCAAGTTGCTGGGAATACAGGCATGAGCCACTGCACCCGGCCATAGATGTTTAATTCTCTTTGTTCTATCCAACCCTAAACTGCAGCTTAAAGCGATTAAGTGACTCAGCTAAGTTAAAACTTCAAAAGGATGATAGGATTGGGACGTCTAACCAGATTCCTGCTCCTAGAAAACAAGACCGGCCCATATATTAACAGACAAGTCACTGATAAGCCTTTTACTCCATTAAATGAGGAGTCTTCCTGGGTTCAACTGGCTGTAGCCAAGGTGAAAAATCCTGGAACAAAACATAGTTGCTAGGGCACAAAATTTGCTAAGAAAAATGAGCACCAATCACCAGAATCAGCAGGGGAGATACTTCACATGGTTTCCCAATAGGTCTACAGTAAGGGCAAGATGTTTTTATTTTTTGTGTAAGCTGTGGTAATAATTCAGAGAAACATCTGTATTTGAAAATTATAATTTTACAACACTGTATCCCAGTACTGCTAAAATGCTCCCTGTTGTATTTAGATGAGTAGCTCTATCAAGTTTACTTCAAGTTGAAGTAATGGTTCCATTTCACCCCTGTGGCTCATTTGGTGAAATATAAACATGCACCCGGGGGAAAATTATAAATAAAAATATAGTAGCATGGGTTTAGGTTCCTAATAACTGGAAATAAATTGAAGTTGTTTGGAAACTTTAAGATAGATGATAGATAGATAGATGATAGATAGATAGATAGATAGATAGATATTTAAATAGATTAGAGGACTTATGCACAGTATTAGCAGAGGTTACATTACTTTGAATATCTCCTGTGGAGCACAAAAATGAATAATAACTAATATATTTTGATCTTTATAAAAATGTTTTCAGATATAAAGTATTCATTATTACTCCCATTTTTGGGATGAGAAAATCAAATCAAGAGTTTCAGTTTAAATGGCACTCCTTAGGAAATAGCAAAGCTCAGAATGACTCTCAGAACTTTAAACGTCAAATCTCTGCACAATGCACCCCTTCGTGGTGCTGAAGAAGAAGAAAAAGAAGGAGGAGGAGGTGGAAGAGAAGAAGGAGAGGAGGAGGAAGGAGAAGAGGAAGAGGAGGAGAAGAAAGGGAAAAATAAAGAGGAGGAGGAAGAGAAGGAGGGGGAGGAGAACAAGAAAAAGGAGAAAAAGAAGAGGAGAAGAAGGAAGAGGAAAAAGAAGGAGGCAGAGGAGGAAGAGAAGGAGGGAGAGGAGAAAAGAAAAGGAAGAAGAAGAAGAAGGTGGCAGCCGCGGCAAAGGGGAAGGAGGAGGAGAAGGAGAAGAATGAGGAGAGAACAAGAGGAAAATAATTATTGATCTTCTGTTTGTCAGTTTGAAACTTGGCGGCAGTGCTAGAACAATTATTATTTAATGTGTGAAACTTCCAAAAATGAGCAAAATTTGGTCCTTTAGCATAACTTAGAACCTGAATGAATGTCATGCAATGGATGTCTGAAATCATTGTCCTATTTAAACTATTGGACTTCCAGCAATTGAATTGATATGGTTCTCTCTAATTTAGTGAAATGTTTAGAATACTACTTATTCACTCAACAGAAAAACATTGAGTCATCTCTTGGTTCCAGCTTTAATACAAGATACTAGAGACGGAGAACCCATAGCCACTGATTCTGAAAACAAAGAGGCTAATTGGAGACACCATATGCATAAGAGAAAATGAACCATCACAGCCCAACTTTTAACAGAGAGACATGTAGACTTAATCTAATTCCACAGAACAAGGAATGTGCTGAGCTGAATATCAAATTTTAGCTAGTGCAAGTTAACTCAAATTGAGGAAGAAAGCTCATTTTTGTAGTCAGGGAAGTAAATGCAAGATACAGAGAGGCGGGTGTATTTGAGAAACCTGAACAAAGATAACCAGTTGTTTCCTTCCTAAATAGTCATAGAAAGTTCTTAGACTTATTTGTAAATGTTTGATATTTATCACGCACCTATACTGTGTGTAGCACTGGCTTATACAGGTCTCCAATGAGCAAAGGGCAAATTTCAAATACTCCAGAAGTAGCACGTGTGATAAATGAATGGGTGAGACCTGTTTCCATGAAATATATGAAAAAGAAATTGCAATACAGGATCTAAAATCAATGCAGCTCTTGGAGAGAAAGGGCATCAGGTGCGTTAACAGCAGCTTTCATCTTTCAACAGCTAGTAATGCAATGGACTATGACAGGGAGAGATGCCAGCAGATCCTTAGGAAACATTAAATGTCAGAAGCAACAGACTCAGGAGTCTTAGAGCAAAGGGAGAAACTCATGGTATGATAGGGGCTTCATAGACCCAGATTTTTACTGCTAACGAGTCCTTTGGCTTTAGGTAAGGTTAAGATGTACTCCTCGGACACATTTTTTTGTATGTATTTTCTTGTCGTTGCACTGCTCTGGGCAGGATGGCCATGAAGGAAAATGTCAGCATAGGGAGGAAGGAAATACAAGGATTGGGGGAAAAAAAAAACATGTGCTTTAATTCCTTCCAGCATTCCTAAACACACATCTATGACAACATCCCCAACTCTTTTTTTATGTCATTTTAGGTTTTGGGGTACATGTGAAGAACATGCAAGATTGTTGCATAGGTACACACATGATAGCATGATTTGCTGCCTTCCTCCCCATCACCTATATCTGGCATTTCTCCCCATGCTCTCTCTCCCCAACTCCCCCCTCTGCTGTCCCTCCCCTATTTCCCCCCAACAGACCCCAGTGTGTAGTGCTCCCCTCCTGGTGTCCATCTGTTCTCATTGTTCAACACCCACCTATGAGTGAGAACATGTGGTGTTTGATTTTCTTTTCTCATGTCAGTTTTCTGAGAATGATGGTTTCCAGGTTCATCCATGTCCCTACAAAGGACACGAACTCATCGTTTTTGATTGCTGCATAATATTCCATGATGTATATGTGCCACATTTTCCCTGTCCAGTCTATCATCAATGGGCATTTGGGTTGGTTCCAGGTCTTTGCTATTGTAAACAGTGCTGCAATGAACATTCGTGTGCATGTGTCCTTATAGTAGAATGATTTATAATCCTTTGGATTTATACTCAGTAATGGGACTGCTGGGTCAAATAAAATTTCTATTTCTAGGTCCTTGAGGAATCGCCACACTGTCTTCCACAATGGTTGAACTAATTTACACTCCCACCAACAGTGTAAAAGTGTTCCTATTTCTCCACATCCTCTCCAGCATCTGTTGTCTCCAGATTTTTTAATGATCACCATTCTAACTGGCGTGAGATGGTATCTCAATGTGGTTTTGATTTGCATCTCTCTAATGACCAGTGATGATAGGCATTTTTTCATGTTTGTTGGCCTCATGTATGTCTTCTTTTGTAAAGTGTCGGTTCATATCCTTCACCCACTTTTGAATCAGCTTGTTTTTTTCTTGTAAATTTGTTTTAGTTCTTTGTAGATTCTGGATATCAGCCCTTTGTCAGATGGGTAGACTGCAAAAACTTTTTCCCATTCTGTTGGTTGCTGATTCACTCTAATGATTGTTTCTTTTGCCATGCAGAAGCTGTGGAGTTTGATTAGGTCCCATTTGTCTATTTTGGCTTTTGTTGCCAATGCTTTTGGTGTTTTGGTCATGAAATGCTTGCCTACGCCTATGTGCTGAATGGTTTTATCTAGATTTTCTTCTAGGGTTTTTATGGTGTTAGGTCTTATGTTTAAGTCCTTAATCCATCTGGAGTTAATTTTAGTGTAAGGTGTCAGGAAGGAGTCCAGTTTCTGCTTTCTGCACATGCCTAGCCAGTCTTCCCAACACCATTTATTAAACAGGGAATCTTCTCCCCATTGTTTGTTTTTGTCAGGTTTGTCAAAGATTAGATGGTTGTAGGTATGTTGTGTTGCCTCTGAGGCCTCTGTTCTGTTCCATTGGTCTATATCTCTGTTTTGGTATGAGTACCATGCTATTTTGATTACTGTAGCCTCTAGTACAGTTTGAAGTCCGGTGGTGTGATGCCTCCTGCTTTGTTCTTTTTGCTTAGAATTGACTTGGCCCTTTGGGCTCTCTTTTGGTTCCATATGAATTTTAAGGTGATTATTTCCAGTTCTGTGATGAAGGTCATTGGTAGCTTAATGGGGATAGCCTTGAATCTGTAAATTACTTTGGGCAGTATAGCCATTTTCATGATATTGATTCTTCCTAACTATGAACATGGAATGTTTCTCCATCTGTTTGTGTCCTCTCTTATTTTGTTGAACAGTGGTTCATAGTTCTCCTTGAAGAGGTCCCTTATGTTCTTTGTTAGTTGCATTCCTTGGTATTTTATTCTCTTTGTAGCAATTGTAAATGGCAGTTTGTTCTTTATTTGGCTCTCTTTAAGTCTGTTATTGGTGTTTAGGAATGCTTGTGATTTTTGCACATTGATTTTGTATCCTGAGACTTTGCTGAAGTTGCTTATCAGTTTCAGGAGATTTTGACCTGAGATGATAGGGTCTTCTAGATGTACAATTATGTCGTCTGCAAATAGAGACAATTTGACTTCCTCCTTTTCTATTTGAATACTCTTTATTTTTTTTTCTTGTCTGATTGCTCTGGCTAGAATTCCCAGTACTATATTGAATAGGAGTGGTGAGAGAGGGCATCCTTGTCTAGTGCCAAATTTCAAAGGGAATGGTTCCAGTTTTTGCCCATTCAGTATGATATTGGCTGTTGGTTTGTCATAAATAGTTTTTATTATTTTGAGACACGTTCCATCAAAACCTAGTTTATTGAGGGGTTTTAGCATAAAGAGCTGTTGAATTTTGTCAAAGGTCTTCTCTGCACCAATTGAAATAATCATGTGTTTTTTGTCTTTGGTTCTGTTTATGTGGTGAATCATGTTTATAGACTTGCATATGTTGAACCAGCCTTGCATCCCCAGGATGAATCCTACTTGATCGTAGTGGATAAGCTTTTTGATGGGCTGTTGCAATCGTTTGCCAGTATTTTGTGGAAGATTTTTGCATCTATGTTCATCATGGATATGGCTCTCTATGGCCGAATAAAGCAAAGTGCATTGCTCAAGAGGTCTGATACATTTAATAATCTGAGCACTATGGTTTAATGTATATTGAGGGAAGTTACATGGCTACATAGTGTTCATATGGGAGCCAGGTGGATGGATGCAGTTCAGTTCCTAGTTGTCCCTCTTACTGTGTCTAGTTTTCTTCTCTGTTAAAGGGAAATGACCATGGTGGCTCTCACATGCTACTGAAGTGAGGATGTAATGATAGATGCTGGAGAAATACTTAGCAAAATGTCTGGCACACAATAAGTGCTTCATTGATGTTAAATCTTCCGCTAATGTTTGATATTCTTATTTTTCTTCCTCTCTCTTTAAAAAAGTCCTCCTGGATCTTTAATATGGATTGAAATACTTCATTAGTATGGCTGTGATTATAGATAAGCAGGGTGGAAAAAGTTATACAGTGTTCAATGAGATTCCGTGTAGGAAAGAGAGTGAAAAAGAGAGAAGAATAAGAGGAAGAAGGAGAACGAAGAAGAAAGATATGAAGAGGAAGAAAAGTAAGAGGAAGAGGAGGAAGAAAAAGAAAATTGGTTTGCCTTGTTCTTGTTCCCTATAATTGTACCCTACAGCAAAATTCCTTTTTGTTCCTTCTACAAATATATATTGATCCAGTTCCATGTCCAGAACCTGTAATAAAGCCTTAATTTGTAATGAAAAATCTGCTACAGTTTTTCTTCAAGAATCAGTCTGAAACACAGCTACAAAATGAACTGACATCTATGATGATGACACATAGGAAGGCTCATGAGCAGTTCCTGGCCTGTCAGGTAAGTTAGTTGCAACTCAAATGGAGTCTGAGACTTGATGACTTTCATCCAGGTAAATGAATAGGTGGCAGAAAATTAATCAGACTTTAAGTGATTGGGTGTGCAAAGTTAAACAGAGAACACAGGTTGCTTTGGAAAGATAAGGGTAGTATGATATGGTGAAGACTGGAACTCAAAAGGGATGAGTGCTGGGGATCAAAGCAGTGGCCATCTCAGGAAGATCTTATGAGACAGAGATAGAAGCTTGGAGTTTATACTGACAGCAGGAGAAGACTTTCAGATATATCACTGGGTCAAATTTCCACTTAGCTTTCATAGATAACTCTTTTGTGCTCTTTGAAGTAGGGAGAATTACACAAGAATCATTTGGAAAATTATGATGAAGGATTATCACAGCCCACACTTGGGTGAAATGGTTGGAAGAAAGTAGAGTATGTGAACTCAAAGAACCTATGAGACAAAGTCAGCAGTATTTAAAATTATATTGAAAATGAAAGTTGAAAAGAAGGAAGAATGACAGATGACACAAAATATATTCATATGTTTCTAAGACAAATTTAAGGATAGAAGTCTTGAGATATCATCTTCCTTTGGGGAAAGATGAATAATGAGACTGGTTAAAAATAGAATATTCAGATAGTAAACTCATTTTTAGTACATGTGTTTTAATATTGGAGATATGGTTATTTAAAAAATTGTCTCTGATTATATAAGGATATCATAAACGGAAATCCTGAAATTCAGGTATAGGATTTGAGATTATTCTGTATTGTGTTTCTCCAGGAACTGGAATAAAATGTATTTGCTTTATTCAGATTGATGGTGATCTTCATGTTGTAATGATCTTTGTAAATACCCAGGAATCTCTCCAGATTCAACAGAGTTCTAGTTAAGCAGTCTTGCATACGTCTTTAAGTGAGCTCTAAAAAAGACCAGTTCCTAAAATAATTTGCAATACGAGGAGTCTTGATATTATCTCGCAGCCACAAAGGTAGGGGCTTTTTCTTCTTATTTATTTGCAAACGCTATCAAAATTTCTCTGAAAAGTGGAATTTTTAGTATTTGAAAATGCTTTGTTAGGTATTTTACTTCATTTAAGTGTGGCTGAATAATGCTTCTTTTGATTTTGGAGCGAATAACTCTGATCTTGCACTCCCCATGGCCCATAAAACTTCTGAACACAAAATAAAGGAAATGGTTATTCATCAAATTACCTAGGGAAAGGGAAGAGATTGCCAAATTACCTCTCCAGTCTGTTAACGCTGACTATCCAAACTATGAACTTTTTAACTATGTTGCTATTCTGGTATTCAGAGGTCATTTTTATGTAGTGACCTCTAACTATTTGGATAATAAACCTGAACTCACAGACTATTTTGTAGAGGAGTGAGGTTAAAAAAAAATTCAAATAGCATTTTCTAAAATAAGAGCGTGCTTTTTCTGATAGCAGGTGTGCCATTTTATTTCCCTAAATAAAGCCCTGAGTTCTGCTCTAGATTTTCCCAAAACATATTCAACAAAGAACTCCTCAAGGCCCTACTGTGTACAACACAGCAGAAAAATATAGGGTTAAATAATAGGATTTTTGCTATGGTTGAGCCGTGTCCCCATCAAAATCTCATCTTGAATTGTAGTTCTCATGAGTCCCATGTGTCATGGAAGGGACCCAGTGGGAGATGATTGATTCTCGGGGGTAATTACTCCCATGCTGTTCTTGTGATAGTGAGTTCTCTGAAGCTTTCGTGGTTTTGTAAGGATTCCCCCCTTTTGCTTAGCACTTACCCTTTCTGCTGCCTTCTGATAAAGGTTTTGTTCTTCCCCTTCACCTGCCATGATTTTAAGTTTCCTGAGGCCTTCCTACCAAGCAGAACTATGAGTTAATTAAACCTGTTTTCTTTATAAGTTATCCAGTCTCTGTTATGTCTTTATTAGCAGCATGAGAATGGATTAATACAGTAAACTGTTACCGAGGAAGTGAGGCACTGCTGGAGGCAACATTGGAACTGGGTAACAAGCAGAAATTGGAATATTTTGGAGAGCTCAGAAGAAGACAAGAAAATGGGGGAATGTTTGGAACATCCTAGAGACTTGTTGAATGACTTGGAGCAAAATGCTCATAGTGACATGGACAATGAAGTCCAGTCTGAAATGATCTCAGATGGAGATAAAAAACCCGTTCAGAACTGGAGCAAAGCTGACTCTTGCTGTGCTTTAGCAAACAGACTGGCGGCATTTTGCCCCTGTCCTAAAGATTTGTGGAACTTAGAACTTGAGAGAGATGATTTAGGGTATCTGGCAGAAGAAATTTGTAAGTAGCAGAGCATTCAAGGGGAAGCAGAGTATAAAACTTTGTAAAATTCGCAGCCTGACAATGCAATAGAAAAGAGAAACCCATTTTCTAGGAAGAAATCCAAGCCAAGTGCAGAAATTTGCATCAGTAATGAAAAGTCAAATATTAATTTTCAAGACAATGTGAAAAATGTTTCCAGGACATGTCAGGGACCTTCACAGCAGCCCCCTTCATCACAGGCCAGAGACCTAGAAGGGAAAAACAGTTTCATGGGGAGGGCCCAGGTCTCCCCTGCTCTGTGCAGCCTTACTACTTGATGCTCTGAGTCCCAGCTTAACAATGCTGATTTAATTTTATTTTAATGAAATATAAATATACTTATGAACCAATGTAAAGGAAAATTAAGTAAAAGATAGTTTACATTGATATACAAAAATCATGAAGTTGGTGTGTGAATAAGTGAGGTTCAGAAAACTCTTTAGATGTATACACAAGTATACAATTTGAAAATGTCATTGGTATTCACTTGTGAAGAAACCCCTGCTTTGGATGCTACATTCAAGCTCTTTAATTTACACACAAAGAGGACATGTCAAATGATCGACATGGTTCGACCAAACTAATATAAGGAATTGAGTTCCAGCAGCATCATTCAAAATAGTAAGTCTGGCTTCCAGATCCAGAACTACTCTCTTCCCATGACATTAGATTTACCTTCCAAAATGGTGATTCCTTTTTCCTTTGCTTCCCTTTAACCTAAAACTAGACTGCTATATCCATAGCCAAATTAAGTTAGTCTGGATCAGCAAATTATGTTTTGAACAGAACTGGAGAAAGTTCATTTGAGAAAATGACCATTGTAATTTACTTTCCGTTTCTTGATTGAGAGAATTGTTAATCAGTGTTGAGTATTGATTTCCTACATCTATCCACCCTGGAACCCATTACCTAGAGTTGGCTGTGTGAGAAGCAGACAAACAGCAAGTCTGAGCATGCTTTTAGAAGTGGCTGGTCTTGTGGTTCAAACTTGATCACATATTTTATATAGCTCTGTGCTTTTTTTGATGACTATACACTGTCGGTCATGTGATCCCTCTGTTTCTGAGATTCAGCTATTCTCGTCCATGGCAAGTTAACAAAAGAGGAGCACACAAGGCTCTAAAGGTGATGTGTTTACTCTGCATAGCCTATATTTTATATCATACCATCCCAAATACATTGTCCAAATGGGGTGGAAAGCTGTCCATTGGATTCGGAGAAAGAGAACGAGAGAGAGAGACTTAAGATTGTTAATTCTTTTATGCTTTATAATAAACTAAGTGGATAAAATCTCAGCTCAGAGCTTTAATTTCAGTCTTTCTACGCCTCAAATTTTAGACACTGCCTATTTCTTTCTTTTCCTGTCATTGTGCTTTAGTCTTTTTCACATCTACAGTGAATAGAGTAATACTTTCTGTAAGTAATATATCAGAGACTTTCAGTTGTAAAATTTTATGGCAAATATGCAAACAACTTAAACCTGAAAAAAATCACAAAGTAGAAATGATTTTCAGCTAAATGTCACCACAAGCAACCAACGTTTCAGCCAGAAGTAGACATAATAAAACATTTCCATAGCCAGATTGCACTTTCTCTTAGTATCTTAACACTATATACTGCTGGCAATGGCAGTGATAGGAGTAGAAGTAGCATTAGCAGTACTGTAGATGAGTGACCCCAGCATCTAACATTTGTTTGTCATTACAATCATTTATTATCAAGTATTGCTCATTGATAATCCTGGCCCTACCACATAGTAAAAGAGTTTCTTTGTGTAATTTATATAATCTCTTTAAGCCGTAGTTATTCATCTATAAAATGGGAGTAGTACTGGCTTCATGAATGTGACTTGAGTATTGTATTAGTTAATATATGTAAATAGAACAATTCTGTCACATAGGAAGTTTCTAATAAATGGTAGCTGATCAACTAATAGGCTGAAGCAGTATCTTTGCTAATGAAATTTTGATGCACCTTATTTTATTTTCTTACCTAACTGTCAAATTCAGAGTGACTAAGCAAAAATAAATAAACTTGGATTTAAACTCAAATGTGTCTGAGCACAAAGCCTGAGGGCTAAATCTTGAGCTCTTCTGGTTTCATTGGCTACAAGTTAGTCTCCTTGGCTCTAAGTCCTTGAGACCAAGGAAGAATGACTGAAAGCAAGAATGATGGAGCTCCATTGAACTTTTTATGTGACCTAATTAGTGATCGTGGGATATCTTATTTGAAAGCTGTGGGCCAATACTATAAGGAAACACATATCTATGTTGACGACCCATAACTGAACGCTTCTAAAGCTGGCCCATTGTTAATTTAAAGATCTGCTTGGCGAAAAGGGAGCTCTGAGACAAGTCATACCATCTAGAATAAGCATCATGCCAGAGGGCATATTTCTGCATGAGTTCCCTCAATGGCTGGTGTATAGTCTTCATTTTGCTTTTCATGCTCTTGCCAAATGAGGTCTTATTTTTATAGTTATACAGTATGCTGTAGTCTCCCATGGATGGTAAAAAAACAAGATTTCTATTGTTGGCTTTGTAAGCTATAATCATGTAATTGGAAACAGCTGTGCACACAAAAAATATAATTCAAAGTAGTTTAATTAATACATCTTCATTAACAAATTTCACTCATAATACTGATAATATTGTATGATTCTATAATCACATTATTTGGTCAACTTTTACTTTTCTAAAGAAACCTGAAAAGCATAAGATCTTGAGTATAATTTTATCTGATCTTCAACTCTCTTCTTGCTGCAATTCCCTTCTCTCCTCAAAATTGGAGGCCCATAAAATTATGCTTCAAAATTTGTCTTCATGGTGCAGTGGATGTTGTTGCATGCACACCCATTCCCCTTTCAAATCTGAGGTGCTCATTCTACCATCTTCTGTCAGTGCCTCACCTAAAATCACCCTCAGCTGAAGAGAACTGCCGTATCCAAGTCCATGGCCCCTTTCCATGCGCAGTCTGTACTCAATGACTGGTCAATTGTTAGGGAGTATAAAGGCTCTCTTTCTTTTCTTCATGTGGGCCCACTCTGAAGCGTCTGACAGTAGTAGGAATGGCTGCAACCCTTGTTGCAACTGTATCACAGATCAATTCTCCCTCCTGCCAATCCAGATTCCTTCACTCCCCCATGGATGTATACCCTGAAGATACTGTCTGCTGTAAAACTCCACATCAGCACTTGTTTTTTGAGGAACTCAACCCAAATATGTTTTAGACTAACTTTTACTTTATATTATTGTCCTTGACTTAGCTTTTTGATACCTTTCTCTTTCTTTGCAGCCCTCATTCTGACTCATTCTCTATTTACTGTTTGCTTTTTGACTCTACCTTTAAAATCTGCCTTTGCTGAATTCTTGTGGACTTAACATAGTAAATGTTATTGTTTACAAAGCCCTTATTCTAAATCCTAAACTTGGATTTAAACTCAAATGTGTCTGAGCACAAAGGCTGAGGGCTAAATCTTGAGCTCTTCTGCTTTCATTGGCTACAAGTTAGTCTCCTCGGCTCTAAGTCTGTGAGACAAAGGAAGAATGGTCTTTTCTGGTCTTACTAATTTGTATCAAACCTGAACAATGATATACTTTAATGAATCCACTTCTTCTATTTACATTTAAAACACACTTGCACACACACATCACATCACACCCCCCCTACAAACAATATACACACACCACAGCATACACACACACACAGTGTCCTATGTGGCTGAGTATTGCAGCATGATTCATTCAAAAGGAATCTTATTGTCTGAAACTTCAAATAAATTAATTTTAGAAGATAGCATTTTAATTTTTAAAAATAAGTCACAAAATATGTTATTTTTTATTAAGCACGTACTATATTCTAGATAACTTCTCACACATATTAATTAATTTATGCTTCATCCCTGGCCTCTCAAACATATATAATTATTTTTTCCTATTTTACACATAGAAGATATTGAGAAAGATACCTTAAGTTGCCATATTTCACCAGAAGGAAAAGGCTATTCAGGATATTTTAACCTGTTTTTTTAATGAGATCATTTGACATGGTAGCAACAGATTTTTTTTTTTATAAGATATCTGTCTTAAAACGCTGTTTAACTGTTTTCAATTCTATAAAGAGACATGATTAACATAAACTTTTCTGTAAAAAGTTCACAATATTGTAAACATATGCTTCTGAATGAACATTTGTCAAGTAAGCCTTTATATTTTTGATCTCTTACAATGCAAATATTTTTAATAGATGACAATATATTTGCATCATAAACTTTGTCAGTAGCTAATACTACAGTTCAAATTCAATTATAATTTCCAATCAACTATTTGAAGTTAAAATGTTTATTCAAATACTAGGGAGATCACTATTCTGAAATCCTTGACAACACCAGTACTCCAATTCAATACTGTCACATAAAGGAAAAATTATTTTATTTAAACAATAACAGAATTTTTGTATATCTGACTTTTTTATTTTAATGCAAACAATTACATTAATTGTTACCAACCAAGTCTTAATAAAGTACTATGAACATACCCACTTTAGGTTGGATTTATACAGAAGTTGAGAAAATTTAATAACAAATTTGTTATGATTTAATAGTCAGGGAAAAGAAACATTAATGGAAATCAGAATTTCTCTTGTCAATATTCTAACCTTAGCAGTTTTTTTTCATTTCAAGAAAATTTTATTCCCCCTCAGAGCTAACATTTTCTTCTGTAGTGCCGTAAGTGGCACTGATTTGGATAGTATTATCGACATTTCAACTATTCCCTGACAACAGTGGCAGAGTCACACCTCAAGTGCCTTCTGATGGTGACAAAAGTAGCTAATATCATCACATTCTGTTTTATTTCAATGCTTTTAAAGATGTTTCCAATCTATACTTTGATGATGCATAGCCAAGGCAGTCACATACTGTGCATTTCTAGGTGAGGCTCTGATTTTACATATGCTTGCTTTTTTTCTGGTATTAGTGAGATTGCGTGTCTTGGTTTTTGATGGAGTCAACTCCAGCAGTTATGCATACTTTATACCTAACTGAAATTCTGAAGCAGAATTAGAAAGGAAATAAAGAAAAGGAAAAATCTTATTTAGAAATAAAAAAGGAAGAAATTACCTAAGAACAAAATGTATTAGCTTGTTGCTAGAGAACGCGAGAGAATAAAAAGATATTAAATATCCAGATTATTAAAAATCCTACCCTTAAAACCTAACAAACAACATTGTCTAATTTCTAGGGGGTTTGCAATGGGAGAATTGTGCTATGAGGAAGAGTCCATCTATAAAGTTTTGATATTTTGTTCTTTTGCTTAACTCCAAATCTTTCCTTAAAATTTGAGTCCTTATCCAACTTTAACTGTCTCTCTTTGAAGAGTGATGGTCAGAAAAGCACAGGTTGTTTCTCAATTTAATTTACAAATTTGTTAGACTTAATGCAGTTTTAAGTGGGATGATTTGTGCTCTCAATTAGCTGTGTCTAAAATATTCTTCCACCACCAAAATGATTCCTAGAATATTTACGTTTAATATATTTTTAATAGGTTCCAAATCACAGAATTTTAAATGTGTAAACTTATGGGAAATAAATAACATCATTAAAATGGAATATGTATACACTTTAATTGCATTATCTAATTTCTCTTAGAAATGTTTTGGGAGAGAATGATGTTTAACCTAAAATTATACAGTGGTTCCTGCATCCCCGAATATAACAGGATGTGTCTCAGATTTATCTTAAGAATATAGCAAAGCTTTGAGGCTGCAGTGAGCCATGATTGTGCCGCTGTACTCCAGCCTGGGCAACAGAGAGAGACCCTATCTCAAAAACCAATCAATTTAAAAAGTTTTTAATAAAAAACTTATAAGGGCATAAGGTTTCTTTGGGGGGTTATAAAAAATGCTGCAAATTGGTTGTGCTGATGGTTGTACAACTGCCTGAATGCACTAAACCCATGGAACTGTACATTTTAATGGGTGAATTGTATGCTACATGAATTATATCACAATAAAGCTGTTATCAACAAAGAAAAAATGTATAGGAGGGCCGGGCGCGGTGGCTCAAGCCTGTAATCCCAGCACTTTGGGAAGCCGAGGCGGGTGGATCACGAGATCGAGACCATCCTGGTCAACATGGTGAAACCCCGTCTCTACTAAAAATACAAAAAATTAGCTGGGCATGGTGGCACGTGCCTGTAATCCCAGCTACTCAGGAGGCTGAGGCAGGAGAATTGCCTGAACCCAGGAGGCAGAGGTTGCAGTGAGCCGATATCGCGCCATTGCACTCCAGCCTGGGTAACGAGCGAAACTACGTCTCAAAAAAGAAAAGAAAAGAAAAGAAAAGAAAAAATGTATAGCAAAGCTGCTTTAAAAACAAACAAACAAACAACAACAACAACAACAACAAACCTGTGAGGATTCTTTATAGTGTTTAGTAGTCCTGATGCAGATGTTTTTTAAAATCAATATTTCCAACATACTTTCTGCAGTTGTGTTTACAAAGAATCGCTAGTTCTATGCTCTTGGTTAGATTTCATTTCTCAGCAGGTCAGATTTCCACGTACATAAATTTGGAAATGACAGTATCTGCTTTTTCAATTCTGTCTTTGTCATATAGGAGGACTTGAGAATGGGGAGAAGAGTTGGGCACTGTGGCTCATGCCTGTAATCTCAGCACTTTGAAAGGCCAAGGTGGGTAGATTGCTTGAGTTCAGGAGTTCAAGACCAGCCTGGGCAAAGTAGTAAAACCCTGTTTATACAGAAAAATACCAACAATTAGCCAGGTGGGGTGGTGAATGCCTGTGGTCCTAACTTTTTGGGAGGCTGGGGGTGCAGGGTATTGAGATGCCATGGCTGCATTCCAGTCTGGGTGACAGAATGAAACCCTGTCTCACCAACAAAAAAAGAGAGCGAGAGTGCGTGAGAAGAGAAACTAGAAACTTATTCGCCCCAATACACGCACTATTTAATATTAGATTAAGTTAGAGAATTTCTTAATAAATAATTCAGAAATTTAGAGAAAGTAGGAGGCCTCTTAGCATAAGGATCCCGTTCAGCATACCTACCTAATGTTGGCTTCCTTGATTCCTAATTGCTGACCAAGAGGGCTCCCAATGACCTTGATAATGGACATCTTTGTATTTCGTCTTTGATTTCTTGTCTAGCCACAGTCCCTTCTTCACTTGGAACTTTCATCCTCACCCAGGAAGCAATTTACAAGTACTTACTCCTGCCTATTTTATCTTATTTTATTTTATTTTTTGAGACGGAGTTTCGCTCTTGTTACCCAGGCTGGAGTGCAATGGCGCCATCTCGGCTCACCGCAACCTCTGCCTCCTGGGTTCAGGCAATTCTCCTGCCTCAGCCTCCTGAGTAGCTGGGATTACAGGCACGCACCACCGTGCCCAGCTAATTTTTTTTTTTTTTTTTTTTTTTTGTATTTTTATTAGAGACGAGGTTTCACCTTGTTGACCACGATGGTCTCGATCTCTAGACCTCGTGATCCACCCTCCTCGGCCTCCCAAAGTGCTGGGATTACAGGCATGAGCCACCTCTCCCGGTCTACTCCTGCCTATTAAAACACATTCAGCAGTAGCTAAGCTGTGTTTTGTGGGAAGAAGAGCAAGTCACTGTGCAGGTGTCCTGGGATGTAGCCCTGCTTTATAATGTTGGTGAGGCAGAAAACTTTAGGCCATGAAGAGTTTGTTTGAAGTGTTTTAGAACTTAAACAATACACTTCAGGGAATTTGGCTCAAAGGTTTGAATAAAGCCATGTTATGCAGGGTGAATAGTGAGGTGTAGCACACAAAGGTCAATGTGAAGTGAGACTGTTGAGTCAATTTCCTAATACTTATAATTATTGCTGGAAATTATTGTTGGGTTGATGACAATTTACAACTGAGGTTAAGTAGTTATTTCTTCCATCGCCAGGTGAATTTTCAGGTTTGTTCTTCATGGCACCATGTTTTGTATGCCTGGTGAAAATTACAATTAAAGGTCAATAGATGTATTTGTAGCGGTAAGGAGGTAATGCTTGCCTAAGCTTCCTGTTTACTGTGAACAGGTAAATGGCTGGATAAATAATGGCTGATTTTAATGAAAATGTAAATGTGTTCACATACGTAATTAATTAATCTTGTTAATTAAACTAACGATTTTCCACAGTTTATCAGTCACAGCTTCAAAAAATGAAATCACTTAATTGGTGCATGTTTCTTATTTTACTAAAAAATAGGCTTATGAGGACTTTAAAAAAGTGATTATCGTTTTATTTATTAAGGAGTGTGAAGGGTTTAGGAATTTCACTACATATTCTAAAGAAAGATGCTGGTATGAATAAATTCATTAACTGTGCATATTTAATTATTTTATTATACATCTTATTTGCATTCTAAAATTATTTTTCTGTCATGATATAAGAAATTTTTGAGGATTTCAGAATATATCTTAAGTGACATCAGCATAAATAGAAGCAATATTTATATTTTTAGTAGTTTGTATAAAAACTTTATTGCTGTTCTAAAATGATGCTAATCTACTATAAAGTTGTGGATACAATAAAAATAGGAAGCAGAAAGAAAAACACTACAACTGAATTCCCCAGGGAGAACACTACAGAAATTAGTACATTGTCCCAGTGGCTTCACTGGTCTCTGTGACAGTCTGTCTTTATCTGACACTGTGCTGCGTTCATCTCATATCTGTCTAACTTTGGACATGTCTTATCTCCCTAACTGCCTGAACCTGTATCTTATTGCTTGCTTCCTTTCTCTGTCCCTTTCTCTTTCTCCTTCAAATGTATGTTTATGTGTGCAAATAAAGTCACAATTATATGTTTTAGAAACTTTCATTTTTTATTTAACAATATTTCTTAAACCTATATAAAATATTACTTAAAGTATTTCTCCCCTTATCCATGGGGGATAACATTCAAACATTTGTAATGGATGTCTGACACCTTATATATGCAGTGCTTCTTCGTATATATACATAAGATGACAAACTTTATAAATTACACATGGGAAGGGATCAATAACAACAATAATAAAATAGAACAATTATAACAATATACGTAATCAAAATTATGTGAATGTGTTCTCTCTCTCTCTTTCAAAATATGCTACTGAACTCACCTATTTTTAGACTGCAATTGACTGCAAGTAACTTTAAGTGTGGAAAGCAAAACTGCAGATATGTAGGAACCACCGTGTACACAAATTATCACTAGAAGTTGAACAAATGCTGACTATTTTAGAAAAGACTTATGTATCACCAGCATATTATACACATACAGAGAATGATAGAAAATATATGAACACTGCACAGCTCAGAGCTTTATCAAATGCAATTATTTTCTATCAACATTTCAGACGTTGTAAGTAATCACATAAAAATAAGGAACTGATAGTTTCTGAATACCCAGCCCAACATGCATGGCGCTGCATCTCACTGTAGTTTTATTAATAATAGAGCATTTTCCTGATCATTAGAAGAGTTAAGAATCTTCTAACACATACTACTATTCAATTGTCATTTTCCATAAATTGCCTTCTTATATGGTGGATTTTCCATGTATGTTTGATTTTGTTTACAACAAATTTTCTTTTAAAATTTCTTTCTATAATGATTTTTACAGACAATGTTAATTAAATTTGTCAAATAATGTTGATGATTTTGTCATTGGTGCTTTAAAAGGAGGCCTTATGAGTGGGATATTCTATTTCTCCTCCTCCCCTTCCTCCTCCTTTTTCACCTTCTTCATCTTTTGTTTCTATCTTCTTTCTCTTCTCCTCCTCTTACTACTTTTCCTGCTCCCTCTTCTTCTCAGAAATCCCCTAATTTCATCTTCATTTTTTCTTGCAGCTTACATTTGAACTTTATCTTTGTATTGTATAGTTTTATTAGTATGCATTTTGATGCACACTATTCGGTATTCATCCTCTTCGGATTTACAGTGTCATTTCAGTTCAATTATGCATGTTTTTCTTCATTTCTGAAAAAAATGGTCAGCTTTTCAAACATTACAACTTTTCCTTTCCTCTATTCTTTTCTAAAACAATATATTTCTGTAGTGACATCTCAGTCTCTCCTGCATGTGTCCTTAATTTCAGTCCTGCATAGTAGACTCTGTATTTTCTTTTCACTAATTCTATGAGTTGTGTACAATATTAACACTGATTTTTGCCTTTTATTTCAATTACTGTATTCAACATATATAGCCTTTTGTTTGTGTCTTTTTCATAGCCTCATATATTCTTGTCCATGATTTCTTTTTTTTTTTAAATAAATGTTTATTACCTCTCCCTTTCTCTGAAGATTTGGAGTTTCATTAATTTTGAATTATTTATGTTTTTCTGTCAGATTTCATTTTTGGTGGATTAATTTGTCTCCTCAGGTGTTTAATGTTTGTGATTCTTTATGTATGTTGACTTAATATTTGTGATTCTTTATGTTAGTATGGTTTGTATTTTTTTGTACGTTTATGTTGACTAAAATTCAGTCAGTTTCTCTCTCTCTCTCTCTCTCTCTCTCTTTCTCTCTCTGTCTGTCTGTCTGTCTGTCTGTCTCTCTCTTTCTATGCTTGTTATAGTAAGGGGTATTGTCAAAGCATCCCTCTTTCTCCTTCCCCCTCCCTTTTTTGGTAGTCCTGCTTTTGAGGTCAGAATCACAGCGTTTTCATCCCTATTTGATCATGGGGATGTGACATATGCTGTCACTCCACCCATGTGGATTGATCAGTTCCTGGCTGACAGGCTGCTTGTGCTTTCCATTCTCTTTTTTTCTACATCACATAAGCCAAAGTTGTAGCAAATTGCAGCCTTCATCAGCACCTCTTCAGGGTCAGAGATGCGCCTTTCCATCCTGTGGTCTCAAGCTATAAAGTCTGGCTCCAAACCCAGCCATGTGTTGGTCACTTTATTCCCTATTTCTTGACAAAAACCAGCTGTCTCTGCCACAAGTGTTTGCTTCTGAACAGGAGCCATGCAAAACCCCAGAATTAGCTCTGCTTACCGTATTACCTTTCTTACCTTACTGCCTTTCTGTTCTAATTTGCTCTTTGGAAGTGGTTTTTGTTTTATTCTCTTATTGAATGCTACAATGTCTTTTCAAATTTCTGTTTTATAGTTTATATAAAATTACTAGGACATGTTTAGTGCTGGCTACAGTATGGGAATTGAAAATCTGAACTTAGAATGTTTTTCTGATTGTAAATTTAGGAATGCCCTTTGAATGCACTCATAATAATATCATTGCTTCTGTTATTTTTCTACTATTTTCTGTTTTTTCACTTAAGTAATTGAAGTGACACTTTCTACATTAAAAATAGTAAAATTTCTTTCCTGTATGTGTTTTATCTTAACTTTACCTTATGCAAAAGGATTTAAAGACATGCAGCTTTTAAAATTTTTAAATGATTTTAATGTCAGACATCAATTTTTACTTTTATAATGTATTAACTTGATGATTTACCTAGAAAAACCTATTTGCAAGAAAACAAGATAAAACTTCTTCTAGTTCGTTTGTTTAAACATTTTTTGTCTCTATAATTTATTTTAATAAATAAAAGAGTGACGTAGGAATCTCTCTTTCCATGAGGGTCTACAAGTATGCCAGCATAATTTTGAATAATTCATTATTTCTCCCTTTTTAAGTGAGAAATAGCATCTTCTCACTGGTAAGTTTGCATATATATTTGTTGTATTTGTGGACTTTATTATCTTTTATTAACTGGCTTATCATATACTTTTATGTGCTATAGATTATAATTTATGAAAATATTTCAAAGATCTGGTAATGCCTTGTTACTCTCTTCCTTCATTCTTTTTTTTTCCTAGCTATTTCCACAATTTTGACCTTTAAAGTAACTTTTTAAATTAAAATTAATTTTTTATGTTTTCCCTGCAGATGTTTTTATGCTATTGTTAAAGCAGTATAAGCAGCAGGCCATTCCCCTGGTTTTATTTCTGTACCAGAGCTCTTACATAAGCATATGTGAACTTAACTTATGAACATTTCTTGTAACTGACTTGAAAATGAAACAAAAGACAAAGAATGAGCTTCAATCAATTATGAACAGCCTACTACATACAAAAAGAAATCTCCCATCACATGCTAGTTATATAGGTCAAATGCCTCATGACACTATATTCAAATAAGAGAAAAACCTAGTTATAGTTAATCAAGTAATTTCTTTCCTTTGCTTCCATGTTCAGCCTACTATTCCCACTGCTTATGTTGCTGGGACAAAGCTCTCTGAACTTCTTCTGGTTTGGGATACTGTCCAATTCATGAATTGTTCCTTACTCAAATAAACTGTTAAATTTATTTTTCTAAAGTTTTTCTTTTAATAGCATTCATGAGAAATTCATTTAATGTACGTATCAATTTAAGCATGTGTGAATTGAGTATTCTTATAAAGATTTTAGATCTCACTGCACCCAAGTTGCATTTTATGTTCTTCATTACATAAAGACTATATGCAGTTCTTGAGGTTAGTGATTATTTATTGATCTTTATCATCATGAGGATTTTATTTCCTCTTTGACTTATACATAAAGAAGCCATTGATTTATTTCACTCATTTAATAGTCAACAACATCAGTACATTCTCTATTTCAATTAAAAAAAATTATTACTCATGGATATTTCAATAATACATTTTGATAATTTCAAAATGATTATAAACATGCCTGCTTTTTTCTCAAAAGATGCCAATCAGATTTCTTTCTCTCTTCTATTTTCTAGTTTTTTAAAAATAGTGTTTAATACTGTGGCTATTGTGAATAGTTGCATCTTTATTTTTACCATAATAAAATATTTTAACATTTCACAATCAAGCATAATACAGATTATTGACCTTTAAATTTTTTTAATGTCTTAATTCCTGTTTAAATAACTATATTATAAATTCTGCCAAAACCACATCATTTTTACAGTTTTGAATTAAACTTCTATTGGCCATGATGTATTACTCTATTATGGGATTCAATATGCCAACAGGTTATTTTTCATTTGCTGTTTGGAGATGAGATTGGAATCTAGTGTTTTTATTTTTGTGTTATATTCAGCAGATATTGGTGTTTGTGAGAATACACCATCTGAAAAATATTATTTCTGCTGCCCTACATAGGATTAGAGCTTAATTTTGAGAATTTATTCAGAATGAAATAGTACAAAATTGAGTTCTACTGGTTTGATTTTATAGTTATTCATGAAATAATTCATAATAAATGTAGAATGTGAGGGAAAAGGATATTACTGCACAGAAAAACTTTATTTAATCAATTAAAACTGAATAACAAATATTTACTATGAATGTTTTATATACATAATGCTATTCTAAGATACAGGAATAGAAAAAAGTAGTGTTTCTGGACATATGCAGTGTTCAAAAAGCTTACACTAGGGCACTTTGGGAGGCCGATGCAGGCAGATCATGAGGTCAAGAGATCAAGACCATCCTGGCCAACATGGTGAAACTCCATCTCTACTAAAATACAAAATTATCTGGCTATGGTAGTGCGCACCTGTAGTCCAAGCTACTCAGGAGGCTGAGGCAGGAGAATTGCTTGAGCCCAGGAGGTGGAGGTTGCAATGAGCTGAGATCCCACCACTGCACTCCAGCCTGGTGCCTGGCAACAGAGCAAGACCCTGTCTCAAAAAAAAAAAAAAAAAAGGCTTACATTCTAGTGAGGGGCAGTGAGAGTAATCAAGTAGACTAATTTCACTCTTTTAAAGTTACTATATTTATATATAAACTCTTATGATAGAAAATGAACCAAGTAAGGTGAGTCAAAGTGAATGGAAGGTGAAGAATGAAGGATGATATCCATTAAACTATTAAGGAGAGGCCTCCAGAGATGATATTTGAGCTGATATATACAAAGCACAAAACAGAATTAATTACTTAAATGGTATTTTTATGAAATATAAATGACAAACAGGGCACTTAAAATTATCTCTTCTTACTGTCTTTGGCACATACAATAAATTTTAAGTTTCTTTGGCAATAAATATTTTTAAAGATTTTTATGTATAAGGCATAAAAATATGAGTGTTTCTGGTATTTACACCCAAATCTGTGCATGCAAGAAAGAGAAGCCATCAGAGTGAGTCCCTTGGCAAAGTTTACACATATTTCAGCAACGCAGCTATGACTCAATATATTTAGAGACTCATCTCTGGATATTACTCCTACAGTTTATGAGACATAAGAAATTGTGCTTTGCTATTTTGTATTCATACTGGATTGGGACTGCACATTAGCTTGATAACAAGCCCAATTTGCCAATCTTGGCTCTGAGTGACTAATTTTAGATGTTCACAAATGTTAGTGATGTTGCATCCAAACAATAATAGTTTACATAATTGTTCCGGCACCACAGTATAAAATGGGATGCTTCCTCCCACTCAAGGTACCAAAAGAATGATTTGTCCAAGCTTTTAGGTATATCTCAGTAAGGAATCTTCCCCCAAAAATAAAAATAAAAATAAAAACCAATCTAATTATTAGCTTCTGAAGGGAAGACTTTGTGTTTTCCCATTCATTTTTTAACCCTTAGTTTTAACCTGGCATATTGTTTGGAGTTCTCAGTAAATACGTGAATGAAATATTTCTAATTCTATGTTTAACAGCAATTGAAGGATTTCTTAAGAAGTTACTGTGACCTGCAAAATAAGCTATGTTTAGTATACTGCAGGGTAATCTAATGAATAAATATTTATTTAAATTACTAATGAAGAAATTTAGGACCACAGAGAGAGATGTCTGGTTGTTAACTATCTGAATTATGCTATCCAAATAGCACTGGTGAATTCCTTTGCTAGGAGGGGCATTGCAAGTGAGTCAACCACTATCTGAAAAACATTTATCATAGGTCTTGTTCTAGGAGTTGTGGGTACAGCAACAAGTGCTAATATGTCCTTGCCCTCAAGTAACTTCCTTATATTCGGATGTCCTCATAGTCTCATATTCTCTTTCCTCTCTTGTTCAAAATCTATAACCTTACAAATATGGCCAATCTTGTCCTCTTTCTCTGCCCAATATAATTACTTCTACTTTTAAAAATAGATGGGATAACTTCAGGAATCTGAGTTGAAGCATATTAAACATATAAATAATTGCAGAGATCTCAATTTTTTTCCAGCTACTAGTCATAGTTTACTCTTTCATACAGAGAGATGTTTTCAATAGGACATAAAGTATTTACAACCATTTATCTGTTGCTCAGACAATACCATTCTTTTTGTGGTACTGGAGCTTCTGGGAAGAAAGAAAATGGTACTGAATGGATAATTCATCAAACCCTCAGAGTGTAAGGACATATGCATATACCATCTGTCAACAAGTTCTGATGTGAGAGATTCTGATGACTTTAGTAGAGTCTGAAGAAAGGGACAACAGAGCTGAGAATTTTTCTCTAAGTAAAGGCAACATGGAAGCTACAATTCCATAAGTCCCTCCTTTGTGGTGTCCTTGATCCCCCTCTCATGTTCCTGTCCTGCTGTGGGAGTCATCAGTTACAGCTTCTTGTGATAGTTCATTGTCTCATGGTGATATGTCTTTTTAATTCATTCTCATTTATTACACATAGGCTTCAGAAATACTAAATCCTCAGTCAGGTAATAAATTTTTGTTAGTAATGACAGTAACCAATAAAAAAAATTCAGCTCTCTTAAAATTAGCGTTCTGAAAACATCTGATTGTCTTGAGCAATCGTGTCATTCATCACCCAAACACCCACCTATTCATGTATTTATTTTTCCCTTAAAAAACTATTTGACAGTCTATCATGCATTAGAAATTGTGTTAATAATTCAGGGTTTCCTACAGAATTGATTGCTCATTAATTTGTTTTAAGAATTTTAAAAGGAAACAATTCAAATTTGTATATATACCTTTATGTACCTCTTAAATAAATGAATTATCTCCACTTTATCAAACTTTTTTCACCTATTGTGCTCTTCCACCATCCATTTTGTTCATGTGCCAATGACTTGGACTGCTTTTAAAATTTGTTCACACAAGTATGTTGTGCATTTGCATATGAAGGCAATTCCTTTCAAATTTTCACTTACCATTATGGAAAGCTACAACCCAGGATGCATTCATGCAGAGAGCATTTAGGAAATACATCTGTTTTGAGTCTCTTGAAACTGTGTTAGCTATTGCTACTGTGGCTTTTTAGATTTGTTTGTTAAATTAACCTGGGATAGTGACTAGAACAACAGACTGAGTTGAAGGTGTGTGGCAATTAATTTCCAGACATCTGGGACGCTTCCACTAGTTTGCAAGCATTCTGAGGGAAGAAAAACTGCCTTATTCAATGGTATGTACTTCCAGGGCATGTATGGTGCTGAAGAATATTTGTTGAATTGAAATCTACTGAAGAAAATTGTTATGTATCTAACTGAGTATGTCTCTATGTAAAATAAAAGCACTATTTTCTCAATGGCCAGAAACATATTCTTTCATTTCCCTGTTGCTTAATCTGGCTTTTAATCACCTAAAGCCAGACCTTGAGTTTAAATGATTATGAAAATAATTATGAGTGTCTATTCATTTGCTTCCTGGGATAACACAAAACATAGTTATGTGTGGGAAATTTAATACACACAATTGCATGCTTGAGTTTTCATTTTTACATTCCTACTAATTTAGTTTAGTTTTCATGCTCATGCTCTTTTCTCAATGTTTTAAGAAAACATGAAAACACAGCAAAGAGAACCTTTTAGTTTCATTAGAGGAAAATTGTTCTCAGGCCCAGAAGTCCTAAGCCCAATGCAGATATAAATTATTTCAGGCTTGGAAAACACAGGCTTACTTTGATTTACCGATTTTTTTCCCCCTTGATTTGCTTATAACCTCTCAGTGAGATTATACAAGTACTTTTTTATTATATGCTAAGGAAAAAGTCCTCTGTTTATGCAAACAATCTTTGCGAGACAAAATTATTTCCTCTCAGTGCTTCACAAACTCACCAAAATAGCCTGATTTCAGAAGCCCAAACATTAAATTTCTTGGGCTCAGGTGTTAATTGAAACTAGAAAAGGTGTGAAGCAATATAACTAAATTTTTTATACTAACAAAAGAAATTAAAAAGAAAAGAAAACTCAACTTCTCCATATTAACAAACTCATAACCATTCAGATTGAATTCAACTTTGGGTTAATTGCACTTTTGAATGCACGCTTGATTATGAGAGATGCAAATTAGACATGTGTATTGTTCTGACTTTTGTACCTGGGGAGTGCTCTGTTTGGATGAAAGAAGCTTCTATTTGATTTTAAGTCTTTGGGAACTGTTCTAAAGCATCAGAATTTTTAGTTTTGTGTTTACACTGCTCAACATGAAGGCAAGAAACAGCATGAAATGATTGCTTAATACTCAAATGTCTTTAAATTACAGTCTTTATAAAGCTGCTTCATTGAACTAGTAGATTTTTTCATCATTTTATTAGATGAATTGGCTTACATTGAAAATGTATAGTGTATTAAGTCCACAGAGCTAAAATAGTCAACTAGAGTTTGTACAATGATTATGAATATCCCAGTATCTAATTTAAACTGTTATCATTATAAATAAATCATTGAAATATCCAAACAACTCGTATTTATTATTCATATTATTTTTGTTTGCACTTGCCACATTATTTATTCATTTAATAACCAGAGCTTCTAGGCCCATGCATGTTTTTATGAACAATCATAAAATGTTGCTTTGTGATATACAGAGCCAAAAAGTATTTCAAGGTTACTGCTTCTCAACAGCTAGTAGATCTTAATTACTAGTTGTGTGAAACAATGTCTTAGATATGCAAGTTTTCATTTTCAGAATTGCCTCATATGTATTCAGTGATTCAGACTTCTAGCCAAGTGCTCTTATAGAAAGATGCAAATTAGTTTTTATGAGCATTACGGTAGAAGAAACTGATCTATATTTGCAGAACTTCTCAGTGATGAATAAACCCTTGATGTGATGAGCCCAAACTGCAGTTTGTGTTTATCGAACACACATTATTCCATTGAATATACATTTATTTGTACTCATTGAATATGGACTAATTATCTACTAATAGTCAAGCACTGTTAGTTTTGGTCACATACATAGTCACATTCAAATCTCACAATGACTGGGTGAGAAAGACACTACTATTTTCAAATATAAACACAGCAGTTTATAGTGAAAAGTAGTATTTTGGATACTAAAACACATCGTTTTTAACTAGTAATATCACTTACACCTTATACTGTATAACTTCAGAACTGGGAGTCAGTGTCACTGAGTTGATTTATGTGAGATTTACATCACCTCCCATATGGGATGTTCTGTGTAAAGGGATGAGAATGTTAATCTTCAGGGTGTTTTAAATATAATTTTAAATAAAGGAGTCTAACAAGTGTAGAACACTTTGGAGAATTTGTAGCATGTAGGAGATTATCAATAAATGTTTGTTTCCTCCCCCACTTCTCCCCATCCAGATGATGACTTGTCCAAAATCATACATCACGTGAGTGGCAAGTCCACAACTACAACTTTTCATTCCAAGTTTAGAACTTTGTTCAGTGGAATCAACTGCCTCCCTACTGGGGTATCATTGGTTATTTATTTCAACATTTTAGATTTAAATGTTCTGTATCCACATCCTTTTTGGATTGTGGCAGTGCCAAAGAATTGATCATTTTTAATATAATTACCATTTTTAGGAAATGGAAGAAGTTTTTCTATATTTTTCCATGACAGTTAATTGCAAGCATTAACTTGACTGAGCCACAGGATACCTAGATATTTGGTTAAACATTATTTTTGATGTGTTTGTGAGGGTGATTTTGGATGATTGGAATCTGTAGACTGAATAAAACAGACTGTACTTCCCATTGTGAGTGGACCGCCTTAAATATAGATGTCTGACTAGAACAAAAGGTGAGGTAAGAGAGAATTTGCTTACTTCATCTGACTGCTTTTGAGCTGAGACATTTTTCTTTTCCTGAACTCAAACTAGAACTTATACAATCAGCCTTTCTTGTTCTCAGGTCTTCAGACTCATAGTGGAGCTACACTGCAAGCTGACCTGGCTCTCCAGCTGTTACAGGGGAAACTGTAGTACTATCCAGACTTCATAACTGCATGAGCCAATTCTTTATACATGTATATCTATATGTCTCTGTATATGTGTGTGTATGTATGTGTGTGTGTGTGTGTGTGTGTGTATATATATATAAAACAATCTGTTGATTTTATTCTTTTCTGGAGAGTCCTAATGATCCATCTACATAGCTATCTATTCTATAAGTAGGGAAATAGTGTTGGAATAAAATAATTCCACTCAATTCTCTAAACACTTTTGGAATAATAATATTTATTAGACATGACTGCATATAAGGCACGATGTTCTGCACTATTGCTATAACAATGACCTAAAGTCAGTGAGATTCCTAATATCATAGAGTTTACATTTTCACTGAATAGTTTGTTATCAAATAATAACATGCACTAAAATACTAATGCAAAGTAGCATAGGATAAGTTACAGAATGAGACAGGAATATAAATATATTGGGTACCTGATCTGGTCTGAAAATCCAGAAATAATTCTTCTGGAAAAGGCTTCTGCAGTGAGTTCTGTAAAGTAAGTAAGAATTAAGTAGACAAATTAGTTGGGTAGCAAGGGTAAAATGAAGCATAGGTTAAGCAGATATAAAAACCTAGAAGCATGGTAAAATATAGTTATCTGGGGAAAAATCATAAAGAAAACTAAAAGAAGGTAAGCAGTCTTGGATACTCAGGAGGCTGATGTGGGAGGATCACTTGAGACCAGGAGTTGGAGGCTGCAATGAGCCACAGCCACACCACTGCATTCCAGTCTGGATTTCAGAGCAAGATCCTGTAAAAAATAAAATAAAATAAACCTCTTGCTCTTTCAATTTCACCCATTTTAGCCTTTTAAAATAAAACGAAACAATTAAAAATTTAAAAATATATATTTTAAAATGCTAACATGGGCAAAATGGAAACAGCAAGAGGTTGCACCAAATTACACATGTATCTTGAAAATATGTGCATCTCAATAAAAAGAAGAAAGATCAACCAAGAACAGATACATGATGAATCAGAACCAGATCCCATGTAGCCTGTAAGCCATAGGGAGGAGTTCAGTCTTTACTCTATAAGTATTCAATGGACAACAGACAAATAGTTTTAATGATAGGGATACTTAGCTATATAAATATATATGTATATATATAGCTATAGCTATATGTATATATATAAAGTTTGTTCTTGCTACTGTGCACATACTTACAAAAGAAGGGTTCAGAAGATGGATAGCAGAAAGTCAGTTTGGAGGTTGGTAAAGTGGACTGGGGCAAAAATACAACAGCTTGGAATAAGGTGGTGACAATGCTTACTCATGGGAAGAAGTGAATGAATCTAATAAATTGGTAGGATGTGCAGAGGAAAATCAGAAATGCAGTGGATTTTTGGTTATCTTCTCTAATCAAATTCCTGTCACAGCTCCTTTGGAAATCACGGTATATTGCTCATTTAATTGGCAAACTTCAATAAATCCAGTCATAGAAAAATTGGAATATTTGCCAAGTTTATATATATTAGTGAATATTACAAACCCTTTGAATGTGAAAAATGCACACATATGGGCATTATTATATAGTATGTGAATATTATAGTATTAAAATATTTCTATTATAATGCAATTACATGAAAAATGTGCAAGCTATGTTCTTATATGAATAAACAATTTGTTTTAAAAAAAAAACACTTGAAATGCAATTTTTCCCCCATTTGTACTTTAGCCTCCGAATTCTCCCCCATCTCAAACACAGATATTTTGAGGTAAAAGAAAACGGAGAGGATACACCAACATTGCAATTTTGGTTCACCAAAGGTGATGGGATATAGATAGTTTTGCATTATGATTTTCCCTTTTCCTATATATTCCACATTTTACATAATAATCATATATTACTTTTTAAAAAGTGAGAGAATAAATAACATAATGAGACCTTTGTTAATTATTTAGAAGATTATGCATTACAAGCCTATCCTAGGACAAGAAGGGAATCACTACTGACCTTTCGACATAATTTCTTCTTAGGCACATGTTTGAAATCATCATTATGATTTCAATTCTTACTATACAAGGCCTGTCTTGAAGGACTGAGGGAGTTTTAACAAGGAAAAGATATCAAAGCCAGGCCTGAAAAGGTATGTTACTGAAGTTGGGAAAGAGATACTGAATATTCCAGATATTGGAAACGATGAAGTCGGTAAAGCATTTATTTATTCAGCAATTATGTCAGAAGTATGTATTATATTTGCCAAGAGCCCTTCTTGTCATTAGGGATGTGTTAAGTGAAACGTGAGTATATTTTTCTACCACACATCAATGGTTTTGAAGAAGGGGAGGGTTTTCATTTAGTCTTGGTTTTGCCAGTTTTCTTAACCATATAAATGAAGAGCTTTCAAATTCTCCTACATCTTTACTGAAAAAGAAATAATTATTTTACATTATTAAAAATAGAGATGTTTAACAAAATCTATTAGAAAGAGTTTGTGGCTGTGTGTCTGTCTGGGTTTTTGTGTTTGTTTATTGAGATTCTTTTTGTACATGTGAATGGTGCTCCAGACATATTTTCTCATGTTTTGGCTTTCAGAATTATAAACTTGAATCAATCTGTTACTTTCTAAATTACAAAAGTTTGATATTATCGAAAACATTTTTTTTTTAAGTAAGGCTAAGAACTAACAGGGCTTCTAAGTTTTTATAACTTACAGAGAAATATTTTATGACTAAATTTAAAGACCCAGTTTAATAAAATTACTTTACTGAGTTCCAAAATCAGCCAGCTAAGGCATTTAAATGGTAGATATCAGCTATTAGTTATAAGCCTTGTTAGTCAAACCAACACAATTCAATAACTTTGCAATTTCATTTTTATCATCAATTATATCTTAATTTCTGGATGCGATGATTAGCTAGCATGGTATGTTGGTTAGAAGAAAGATAATGAGGGTGACTGAGAGAAAAAATGGTGTCCTGAATTACATTATCAAAATATTAGGGAGTTCAAAAGGAAAATGAGAACACATTATTTTTGTCTTTTAGGCAATATGGTACTTTATGGACTTACAGAGGACTGTCAGTTTAAAGTTGAAACTTGTTGGTAGATTCTGAAAATACCTCTTGTGTCATCTCAAAAGAACACTTTAGAAAATTCTCCAAATAAACCCAACAAACTCTAGACCATCACATTATATTCTAAAATTGGGAGCTGGCTATTCCTAAATTTAAACTGATTGTCTGTGTACTATAATGAAGAGGCAGATTAAGCAAAAAGAAAATTATCAACAGCAAGGACCTTCTCTCTATGTTATCAGATAATTAGATAATCAACCAAAATTAGGAGAGAAATAAAGGGATGTTGGTGAGACTAGTGGTTACTGATTGCCTAAAATATATGTAATACACATGAATAAGACATTGTTAGGTGAGGTAGATATAGAACATATGCTAAATCTTTATTTTTTTCTGTTCTCTATTTGTTTGTACTCTACACATTCAGAGTGTCAGTCAGGCAGGGGCAGAGTTTTTCCAGTCCCCAGAGACAAGCCGACGAAAGGAGAATCTGCATCTTGTTTCTATTGGAAAAAATATGAATCTATGAATCTGGATATATATTTTCTTATTCAACACGAGTGAACAAAGAAACAAAACTCAACAAATAAAACCTGAAAAACAAGGGAAAAAGAAATTGATACTTAGACAAATAAGCTTTTGTAAGGGACATACTTGGAACCAAATAATTTTGTAGAAATATATTTGTCACTTTTAAGAAGAGACAAGAAGACAACTTCTTGAAATTGTCATACAATGTCACACACAAAAAAAATGACCAAGTGGAAAAGGCAACATGTTAGTCTAGATTGAGAAAAGGAAAATTAATGATGTCTCAGCCATCTTTTCTCACCTTCTACCAAAATATTCATGTAACATGGGTGAACAAACACACAGCTGTGCTTGTTTGGAAGTTATGAATATCATGTCACTAGAATAAGTTTTTAGTAACCAAATTGTTAAGACACAAGAGGGTCCCAGAAAGAAAAATGGTTAAGAGATTTTTTATTATCACCAGTTTGTACTTGAACCTAGATAATTAAAGTTCTAATTTGAAGGATTGCTTCAAAGTGGCCCCATTTGCAGAATTTGGCTTCCAGGACAAGCTCATTTTATACATATCTCCCTACTGCTTTCTGACATGTGAAGGTAGAGGTAGGAGACAAGTCTGAAACAAATATTACCCAAAAATGGTGCACATCGGTGGTTTTGAACACTGAGCGAAATAATATATTTCAGGTGGACTCACATTGTTCCTTGTGCACAGTCAATAGAATATACAAGGCAAGAGAAGATGTTTTCTTGATCCAGGAAAGCTACATTTTAGAGATGAAAACCTGACACCCAGAAATTGGACTCAGTTTTGTGCATATGAAAGCAGAGGATGATTATACCAGAGGCTTTCTGTAACCTAAGAGAAAACCAAGCCACTCTACCCATTCTGCTTAAGGACTTCCATAGAATAGGCACCCACTTAATTAAGGATCTGTAACAAGATGTGGGAGGCAGGGTAGCATGAGACTTAGGAGAAACTTCTGCAAATTAAATAAAGAAAGTATTTAAAATCACAATTTTTGATGAAAATTTACTATACAAATAGGAATTGTGGAAAGAAAATTATTACCATGCAGCATAAAAGTAATAGTTTAATTCTGAAATATTAGGGCGTACTGGAAACTGTTGGAGCATAAATGATTTGCCTTTATCTAAAACATGCACTGAAACCAATTAGGTATAAGTTACATAAGTTACCGCTAAATAATTTACCTTCAGTGGAAGCCCATATTAAAACAATTCATGGGAAAAGCATTTTATTAAGATTCTGACACAGGAAACTGGACCTATGGAAAGTTAAAATTCATATAATGACATTCATTCAACACACATATATATATACATATACTTTTACTCTAGGTCAGACAGTGGTAGACACTGATAAATTAACTACAAATAGGATAGAGCACTTATGAGAGGCAGTGTGACATTTTTCTAAAACCAAGAAGGCAGAAGCCACCTTCATGCTCTGACTCTGACAACTTCTCTGCAATTTTGACTATGGAAAAATTATTTAAGTTCCTTGTACCTTAATTCCTCATTTGTAAAATAAGGAGAATGTTATTACAATTTGTATATTCATTTATACTTTATTATATTCATTTATCTATATTGGTATATGCATATATATCTATATATGGTTATGTATATACATAATTATACATGATTACATTTACTTATCCATACATATGATTGTCATTACCTGTAACATAGAGAATATCTCAATTACCAAGTATTTATATGTATATATGTGTTTTGAATATATAAATATGTGTGTATCTATATATAGGTATCTATACACACACACACACATAGGTACCTGTATGTAGATACACATGTATAGGTATCTATACACATATAAATATATGTAGATGCCTATATATAGATACACACATGTATATGTATATGTATATGTATATGTATATGTATATGTATATGTATATGTATATGCATATGTATATGCATGTGAAAGAGACAGCTTAGGATTGTATCAGCCTGTATTAAGTGCTATGGAAATGCATAAGAATTATCTTCAGGGAGGACTGCCAAGATGGCGTGGTAGGAACAAATCAGGATTGCAGATCTCAGTGAAGACGCAGAGGGTGAGTTCAATCCGCATTTCCAGATGGATCTTTGTTGCCCACAGAACGGGGAAATTCCCAGGTGTAGGAGAGACACGGGACGCCAGCGCAACTGTTTCGGCTCCCGCGGCAGTTTCAGCTGGCGCAGCAGCACACCGCACAGAACACACTGGTCTGGGTGCCCTGTTAAACCAGCAATCTGAGATTTGGGAGGGCAGATTAGCATATCCATCTGATTAAACAAGACTTGGACAGTGAGCCAGACCAGGAGATTTCTGGGAAGAGACATTTGAGTTGGTGCAGTGGGTCACTGCTTGGGAAATCACACAGATCCCGGTGCCCTATCAGCAGCCAACTGAAACACCTGGGAGAGAGTCAACCATTCAACTTAAAAAAAAAAAAAAAGAGGGCTCTGAGGCAAGGAGCCAGGTGATCAGGCTCGGCGGTTCCCACCCTCACAGGGACAAATAAAAAGGCGATTCAAAATGCTGGAGGTTGAGAGTTTCACTGAGGGCACAGCTGAACCCAGGAGAGTGCAGCTTGGTGGGGGAGGGGGGTCCGCCAATACCGAGGCACACTGCCCCTACTGAGGTACACTCCCATTGCTGATTCAGCCTGCTGTTGCCGAGCCAATCTGCCATAACAGAGAGATTCCACCAACAGGGTGGAGCCCGCAACAGCAGGGCAGAGCTCACAGCAACAGGGCAGAGCCCACGACAGTAGCGTGGAGCTCATGGAAGCAGGGCAGAGCCTCGGCAGGCAAATAGTAACTAGACTGCCTTCTAGATGGGCAGGAAGGTGCAACAGATACTCATAAAGAAAGCCCTAACTCCCCGAGACAGAGCATCAGAGGAAAAAAAGGGGTTTTGTGAGTTCTGCTGCAGCAGACTTAAATGCACCTGCCTAACAGCCCTGAATGATCAACGGAGCTCACAGCTCAGCACTTGAGCTCCCATAAAATACAGACCACCTCCTCTAGCAGCTCCCTGACCCCTGTATATCCAAAGAGTCACCTCAAAAAGGACTGATCAGACTGACATTTGGTGGGCATCATTCTGGGACAAAGATAGCAGAAGAAGAAACTGGTAGCACCCCTCACTGTTCCGCAGCTGCTACAGGTGTACCCCAGACAAGCAGGGCCTGGAGTGGACCTCAGCAGTCCTACAGCAGAGGGTCTACACTGTTAGAAGGAAAACAAAGTAACAGAAATACTTCATCATCAACAATCTGGGTGCCCACTCAGAGACCCAATCGAAAAGTCAGCAACTACTCAGACGACAGGTGGATAAACCCGCAAAGATGGGAAGAAACCAACGCAAAAGGAGGAAAACACCCGAAACCAAAACATCTCGCCTCCTACAAAGGACCAAAACTCCTCACCAGCAAGGGAGCAAAGCTGGACGGAGAATGAGTGTGACGAAATGATAAAATCAGACTTCAGAAGGTGGGTAATGAGAAACTTCCATGAGCTAAAGAACATGTTCTAAATCAATGCAAAGAAACTAAGAACATTGAAAAAAGATTTGAGGAAATGATAACAAGAATGGATAACTTAGAGAGGAATATGAATGAATTGAAGGAGCTGAAAAACACAACACGAGAACTTCGTGAAGCATGCACAAGTTTCAACAGCCAAATTGACCAAGCAGAAGAAAGAATATCAGAAGTCGAAGATCAACTCAATGAAATAAAACAAGAAACCAAGATTAGAGAAAAAAGCACAAAAAGGAATGAACAAAGTCTACAAGAAATGTGGGACTATGTGAAGAGACCTAACCTATGTTTGATAGGTGTACCAGAATGTGACGAAGATAATGATTCCAACCTAGAAAATACTCTTCAGGATATTATTCAGGAAAATTTCCCCAACCTAGCAAGGCAGGCCAATATTCAAGTCCAGGAAATACAGAGAACACCTCAAAGATATTCTGCATGAAGAGCAATCCCAAGGCACATAATCGTCAGATTCACCAGGGTTGAAATGAAGGAGAAAATACTAAGGGCAGCCAGAGAGAAAGGTCGGGTCACCCACAAAGGGAAGGCCATCAGACTCACAGCAGATCTCTTGGCAGAAACCCTACAAGCCAGAGGAGAGTGGGGGCCAATATTCAACATCCTTAAAGAAAAGAACTTTCAACCAAGAATTTCATATCCAGCCAAACTGAGCTTCATAAGTGAAGGAAAAATAAAATCCTTTGTGAACAAGCAAGTACTCAGAGATTTTGTCACCACCAGGCCTGCTTTACAAGAGCTCCTGAAAGAGGCACTACACATAGAAAGGAACAACCAGTACCAGCCATTCCAAAAACATACCAGATGCTAAAGAGCATCAACAAAATGAAGAATCTGCATCAACTAATGGGCAAAACAGCAGCTAGCATCAAAATGGCAGTAGCAAATTCACTCATAACAATATTGGCCCTAAATGTAAATGGGTTAAATGCACCAATCAAAAGACACAGACTGGCACATTGGATAAAAAACCAAAACCCATCGGTTTGCTGTATCCAGGAAAACCATCTCATATGCAAGGATACACAAAGGCTCAAAATAAAGGGATAGAGGAAGATTTACCAAGCAAATGGACAGCAAAAAAAAAAAAAAAAGCAGGAGTTGCAATTCTCATCTCTGATAAAATAAACTTTAGAGCAACAAAGATCAAAAGAGACAAAGAAGGTCATTACATAATGGTAAAAGGATTGATACAACAAGAAGAGCTAATGATCCTAAATATATATATATATATATATATATATATATATATATATATATAGACCCAATACAGGAGCACCCATATATATAAGGCAAGTTCATAATGACTTACAAAAAGACTGAGACTCCCACACAATAATATTGGGAGACTTTAACACTCCACTGTCAATATTACACAGATCAATCAGACAGAAAATCAACAAGGATATCCAGGGCTTGAACTCAGACATGGAACAAGCAAAACAGATAGACATTTACAGAACTCTCCACCCCAAATCCACAGAATATACATTCTTCTAAGCACCACATCACACCTACTCTAAAATAGACCACATAATTGGAAGTAAAGCACTCATCAGAAAATGCAAAACAACTGACATAATAACAAACAGTCTTTCAGACCATAGTGCAATCAAGCTAGAATTCAGAATACAGAAACTAACTCAGAACCACACAGCTTCATGGAAACTGAACAACTGGCTCTTGAATGTTGACTGGATAAACAATGAAATGAAGGCAGAAATAAAGAAGTTCTTTGAAACCAACAAGAATGAAGACACAACATACCAGGATCTATGGGACACATTTAAAGCAGTTTCTAGAGGAAAATATATAGCACTAAGTGCCCACATGAGAAGAGTGGAGAGATCCAAAATTGACACCCTATCATCAAAATTGAAAGAGCTAGAGGAGCGAGATCAAAAAAACTCAAAACCTAGCAGAAGACAAGAAATAACTAAGATCAGAGCTGAACTGAAGGAGATTGAGACACGAAAAACCCTTCAAAAAATCAATAAATCCAAGAGGTGGTTTTTTGAAAAGATCAACAAAATAGACAGCCCACTAGCCAGACTGATAAAGAAGAAAAGCAAGAACAACCAAATAGATGCAATAAAAAACGATAAAGGGGAAATCACCACAGATTTCACATAAATTCAAACCATCATCAGAGAATATTACAAACAACTCTATGCACATAAACTAGTAAACCTGGAAGAAATGGATAAATTCCTGGACACCTGTGTCCTCCCAAGCCTAAACCAGGAGGAAGCCGAAACTATGAAAAGACCAATAACAAGGTCTGAAGTTAAGGCAGCAATTAAGAGCCTACCACACAAAAAAAGCCAAGGTCCAGATGGGTTCACAGCAGAATTCTACCAGACACACATAGAGGAGCTGGTACCATTCCTTCTGAAACTATTTCATATAATCCACAAAGAAGGAATCCTTCCCAAATCATTTTATGAGACCAACATCATCCTGATACCAAAACCCAGCAGAGAATCAACAAGAAAAGAAAACTTCAGGCCAATATCCATGATGAACATAGATGCAAAAATCTTCGATAAAGTACTGGCAAGCCGATTGCAACAGCACATCCAAAAACTTATCCATCATGATCAAGTAGGATTAATTCCGGGGATGCAAGGCTGGTTCAACATACACAAGTCTATAAACGTAATTCACCACATAAACAGAACCAAAGACAAAAACCACATGATTATCTCAATTGATGCAGAGAAGGCATTTGACAAAATTCAACAGCACTTTATGATAAAAACCCTCAATAAATTTGGTATTGATGGAACGTATCTCAAAGTAATAAAAGCTATTTATGACAAACCAACAGCCAATATCATACTGAATGGGCAAAAACTGGAAGCATTCCCTTTGAAATCTGGCACTAGACAAGGATGCCCTCTCTCACCACTCCTATTTAATATAGTACTGGAAGTTCTAGCCAGAGCAATCAGGCAAGAAAAATAAATAAAGGGTATTCAAATAAGAAAGGTGGAAGCCAAATTGTCTCTATTTGCAGATGACATGATAGTATACCTAGGAGACCCCATTGTCTCAGCCCAAAAACTCCTGAAACTGATAAGCAACTTCAGCAAAGTCTCAGGATATAAAATCAATGTGCAAAAATCACATGCATTCCTATGCACCAATAACAGACTTAAAGAAAGCCAAATCAATCACAAACTGCCATTCACAATTGCTACAAAAGGAATAAAATACCTAGGAATACAACTTACAAGGAATGCAAGGGAACTCTTCAAGGAAAGCTACAAACCACTGCTCAACGAAATAAGAGAGGACACAAACAGATGGAAAAACTTTCCATGTTCATGGTTAGGAAGAATCAATATCATGAAAACGGCTATACTGCCCAAAGTAATTTACAGAATCAATGCTATCCCCATCAAGCTACCATTGACTTTCTTGACAGAACTGGAAAAGATCACCATGAACTTCACATGGAACCAAAAGAGAGCCCACATAGCCAAGTCAATTCTAAGCAAAAAGAACACAGCGGGAGGCATCACACTACTGGGCTTCAAACTATACTACAAGGCTACAGTAATCAAAACAGCATGGTACTGGTACCAAAACAGAGATATAGACCAATGAACAGAACAGAGGCATCGGAGGCAACACAATATATCTACAACCATACAATCTTTGATAAACCAGACAAAAACAAGCAATGGGGAAAGGACTCCCTGTTTAATAAATGGTGTTGGGAAAACTGGTTAGCCATGTGCAGAAAGCAGAAACTGGACCCCTTCCTGACACCTTACACTAAAATTGACTCCAGATGGATTAAAGACTTAAACATCAGACCTGGCACCATAAAAACCCTAGAAGAAAATCTAGACAAAACCATTCAGGACATAAGAGTAGGCAAGGATTTCATGACCAAAACACCAAAACATTGGCAACAAAAGCCAAAATAGACACATGGGACCTAATGAAACTCCACAGCTTCTGCACAGCAAAAGAAACAGTCACTAGAGTGAATCAGCAACCAACAGAATGGGAAAAAATTTTTGCAGTTTACCCATCTGACAAAGGGCTGATATCCAGAATTTACAAAGGACACAAACAGATTTACAGGAAAAAAACAAACAAGCCTTTCAAAAGTGGGCAAAGGATATGAACAGACACTTTACAAAAGAAGACATACATGAGGCCAACAAATATATGAAAAAATGCTCATCATCACTGGTCATTAGAGAGATGCAAATCAAAACCATATTGAGATACCATCTCACACCAGTTAGAATGGCGATCATTAAAAAATCTGGAGACAACAGATGCTGGAGAGGATGTGGAGAAAAAGGAACACTTTTACACTGTTGGTGGGAGTGTAAATTGGTTCAACCATTATGGAAGACAGTGTGGCGATTCCTCAAGGCTTTAGATATAGAAATTCCATTTGACTCAGCAATCCCATTACTGGTTATATATTCAAAGGACTATTAATTGGTCTACTATAAGGACACATGCACACAAATGTTCATTGCAGCACTGTTTACAATAGCAAAGACCTGGAACCAACCCAAATGCCCATCGATGATAGACTGGACAGGGAAAATATGGCACATATACACCATGGAATATTATGCAGCAATAAAAAATGATGAGTTTGTGTCATTTGTAGGGACATGGATGAATCTGGAGAACATCATTCTCAGCAAACTGACACAAGAACAGAAAATGAAATACTGCACATTCTCACTCATAGGCGGGTGATGAAAAATGAGAACCATGGAACAGGGAAGGGAGTACTACACACTGGGGTCTATTGGGGTGAATAGGGGAGGGACAGTTGTGGGGGGGAACTGGGGAGGGATAGCCTGGGGAGAAATGCCAAATGTGGGTGAAGGGGAGGAAGGCAGCAGAACACACTGCCATGTGTGTACCTATGCAACTATCTTGCATGTTCTGCACATGTACCCCAAAACCTAAAATGCAATTTAAAAAATCATCTTCATTAAAGATCTTACAATTTAGAAGATTAATAGGGTGTTTTGTTTTATTAATATAAGATTTTGAATTGTAATGGTTACAGATTGTTTTGGGGTATCAGAATGTGTCATTCTATTGGGGAAGTATGAGATGGTTTCATAGACATGGAGAGGTTGTGATGTGGTGCTGGTTCTTCTGATTTTTTTCTAAGTGGGAAAGAGGAACATTAGTGAAGAATGGGTTGTGCGATATTCAGGTATTATAAGCTCAGAAAGACTCATAAGACATTTGGGAGAAAAGAAACTGACTTCAACATATAGTGGATATTAGTGACACAGTAGAAATGTTATATTTCCTTGAAGTTGTTTGAAGTTTCTTATTCTATTCTGCAAAATTATTGGAGGACTTAATTAGTCCAGTATCAGTTCTTTGTAGTTTATCATATTGTTTAATTGATTTGACATCAATGTTCCTACCAGGAGAAAAAGAAATCTATGTCAATTTTTAAAGATAGTCTTAATATTTCTTCTCACTCTTAAAACTGCTATTATAAGTTTGCTAAGTTAAATTCTCTCACTTTCCTAAGTCAAATTTATTTCATGATTTGTTGAAATTGTCCATGGAAAATGATATCAGATAAGGGCTTTTAAACAGCAAGTGTTTAATACCTTTAACTCACTCAACATATATTCAAAAATAAGTATTACATTGTTTTAAATGCTGAAAATATAAATGCAGATAAAATATGTTATCTAGCATTGAGGAAAACATTGCTTTAGAGACTGTGCTTGTAGTTGATCTCTAAAGATCTTTCTAGATATAAACTGTGATCATTCAATGGAATTTTCAGTGTGATCAGAGGATTTTATCAGTCAAGTATCGGTTTTCAATGGTGGATCATATTGTTAAATAGATTTGATACCAGTTTTCTTACCTGGAAATAAATCCATGCTAAGTGGTAAAATATATGTTTAACATTCCCCTTATGATTAAAACTTTTTGACTCACCAGACTTTTTTAGTTTGATTCAAACTATTGATTTAGCAGTCTTCTTTTTTTGAGACAGAATCTTGCTCTGGCACCCAGGCTAGAGTGCAATGGTGTGATCTTGGCTCACTACTACCTCTGCCTCCCAGATTTAAGTGATTCTCCAGCTTCAGCCTCCAAAGTAGCTGGAATTACAGGTCTGAGTTACCACATCCAGCTGATTTTGTATTTTTAATAGAGATGGGATTTCGTCACCTTGGCCAGGCTGGTTTTGAACTCCTTACCTCAAGTGATCTGTTTGCCTCGGCCTCCCAAAGTGCTGGAATTACAGGCTGGAATTACAGTTATTACAGGCTGGGACTACAGGTGTGAACCATCACCTCCCGGCCCTGATTTAGCAGTATTCTTTACATAGTTTGTGCTTTAAATGAGCATAGATGAATATAAAAACATGAATGAATTAGGAATGGGGAATTTGGAACTTTCTTTTTTTTGAAAGAAGAGAAGGAAAGAAAGAAAAAAAGGAATGAAGGAGAGGAAGAAAGAGGAAGAAAAAGAGGGAGAGAGCGGGAATATTGCTTTATTCTAAAAATGGGTATTAATAATGGCCGATCAATATTTTGTGTATTTAAAGTGGAGAGCTCTATAAATATTTACTAAGTTTACTTGTTCTGGATCTGAGTTCAAGTCATGGATGTCCTTATTAATTTTCTGTCTCGTTGAGTCTAAATCTCTTTATGGGTCTTATGTATCTGAGTGTTAGGATTGTTAGCTCTTATTGTTGCATTGATCCTTGTACCACTATATCTTTGTGGAACTTTCAAGGAAGAAGTAGCTCAATGACAAATATTAGAGGGCAAAGAACTTGAATGGAACAAATTCTAAATTTGTTAATCTCCACTAGAAGATCCTTTGCCTGCCATCTTCTCTGGTACCAATCCTAGGTGTGCACTTTAGAACATGTTTTTTTCTGTATTAAAACCAATTTTCAACCAATAGTAAATGTTTAAATTAAATAAATAACTTAATTTTTCTTTCTGACCATTTCATGTTCTCAGAGTGAAATCTCAACAGTGAACTGTCCACTTATATCGTTGTTTAAAGTTAGTGCCAAATCTTCCAGGTTTTAGAGTGATTCTAGGCGTCTGTTGTGGCTCTCTCTTTTGGGAAATCACTGGGCAGCAAGACATGTCCACTTTTGTTGCCAGCAGACATAAGCAGACATCATGATGAATGTGAGGTGCTAAAGGAGTGGGCTCAGATTATATGGAGATATAAATTGAGGGGTATTTTATAATTTACTAGTCTCCATTCATTTTCCAAGCTAACAAACACTATTTGAATCCATATTTTTTCTTACCTTCATTCATTCTACTTCTCTTACTCTTATTCTTTCTTTAATTCATCAGACATCTGCAAATTCCTGTCAAATAGCAAAATGATGTTGGATAGGAGGGAGGGTAATGATAAGTATATTATTGATAATGGACTGGTTGGGCACAGGCATAAGATTCAATTCATCTGTAACTATGTGATAAATACAATAAGAGTAGCTTTCACTTTTTTACCTTTCAAATCTGTCAACCTCCCCCAACAGCACGTATCCTAGGTTTCTCTTTCAGACACAACTATTTTATCATCCACTGAATGCATACTTTGAGTCCTCCGTACTTTGTCTAATTACCTTTATTACTCTTCTTTACTTGTCCTAATAATGTAGCGGGTGACTTCCATGGCCATTAAATAAGGAAGCTGAAGTTTTGAAATGGGATAGTGCTCCCTTCCTCCTGAATTTTGATGTCCTAGTTCATGTTTTTACTGTTCTCTGATGAGCAAGGCCATCCAGTGCTAATAGACTATGATACATTAAGTAAACACATGGTTAAAATGTGAGACAGAGTAGACAACATAGGGCATTAAGGATCAGGCTAACTTTATTGTTAGTTCTGTGTGTGTCCTTGGGCAGACAGGAAAATCTTTCTGGGTCTCTCTTCATCTGTAAAATGCGGGTAACCAGTGCTTTTCTTCTCTTACCCATGGGGATATATTAAGAAAAGTTTCTGAAAACATGTTTCACATTGCATTTCCTGCATCTAACATAGAAGTAGTTACTGCATGTATGTTTTAAAACTATGTTAAATAAATGAGTAAATATATACTTTGAAAAGTAGAAAATGCTGTATTGTATACATATAATGGATTATTAGTACATTATATAGAGCTTGTGCACTTAGGGATGTTTGGAATATCTGTAGAAATAGCTTCTCATACTTTTCAGCTTGGTAAAATGGATATTAAATCAGTTCAAGGGTAAGAATGACATTATTCTATGAAGACTGAAGCCCTGGGATCTGATATTCATGCATGGAGGTTCCCACAATAGCCAGGGGCATGGTATCTTCATGCATCAAAATAATGGAACAATGTTGACAATAATGAAGATGAATCACATGATTTTAGGCATTGATAGACTTGTATTTTCAACCGTGAAAGTGTAGGTTATCCAAAGTGTTCGCCAATGCAGCTTAAAAACTGCTCAATAATTACACATCCAAATACATAGGAAACAAATGTAATACTTATTCTGTTACATGACAATGTTTTAAAATGTTTTCCAAATGAATAGTGGATATCACAATTGTTTGTATTATTAATAATCAAATGTATTATTAGTAATTGAATGGTGTATTATTAATAATTAAATGAGCAGGATAAACTTTGATGTTCACATTTTATTTTTGGTGTGTTTTTATGGGTTCTGTGGAAACTAAATCTTTTCTCATGAGCACCTTGAAATAGCTAAGTGATTTTCATCACCCAATACTTGAAGCTCAGAATAATGATCTTATCAACTACTCGTTGGCTAAAGAGTTATTTGTTATTAGACTCTCCTGATTAAAGGTACCTGGTGGACCAACTTGACTTATCTAGGGAGAATGCAAGTGTCCTTAACATAGCTTAAAACAATCTTCACATGTTGACTTCAGCTTGCCTGTTCAGGTATGTTATCTCAGTTAACCATTTGCTCCATACCTAGGAGTGAACTGCTATTCAAATACTGGCAGAAGAAAGACTTCCTACCATTGATAGAGAGACTTTGCTAAGACCAGAGTAAGAAGATGAGCATTAGCAAAAAGTGTGGGTTAGTAGAATAGCTTGATATCTGGGGATTCCAAATGTAAAAACAAAATGCTTGGCCTTTAATTCTGGAAACATGAAAGAGGCATACTTTGTCCTGTTCCTCCCACTAATTATAAGCAAGCACTGTAGAGCTTATATTTAAAGCAAATGTGAAAAGATTCTGAAAGCTGAAAGGATGAAGACAAACAGTCTAGAAATTTTAGGACTTAGGGAATAACATGGTGGTGAGTTTCCTGATTTTATTTTTGCCTAATAAATTCCAGAACTGGAGCTGAAGATGCTGGTAACCTGGAAATGCCAATGCATAGAATAAATAATGACTCCAAAAAAAATTGGCCTCTCTAGTAAAAAGACCAGGATGGGGCAATGAAAAAAGACAGAAAAACGTTCAATAATAACTGTTCCACTACAGCCAAATAACACACATGTCCACAAACGCATGCACACAGTCTGTAGCTCCACCCCCAACCCATCAGCAAAGGTAGAATGAAGAGCATAGACTTCCATCCTTTCCAGGTTGAAAGAAGATGCTCCAACCTTTCTGCAGAGAAACTTGAGAAAGCTTCAGAGTTTTCCCCATTGCCCAGCAGTAATAGCCTAGACTTTGACTTACACTTGGTAGTAATCAGGCACCCCATTCTCCCCATTGAGGTGATATCAGAGGAGATCGAGTAAAGGGTCAGGATATTCCGCACTGTCCATTGATAATCACACCACATCCATCTGTGTTTCAGGTCATCTGAATGGAGGATATCTCTAGCAGTATACTCAAAATAAATTATAATGGCACCAAAATGTCCAATCTTGACAAAATAAATAAACCCATAGATGTAAGAAGCTGAATAAACTCTAAAACAGCATAACCCTGACCCTGCAACGATCCACACAAACATACATCGTAGCCAAACTTGTGAAAACTAAGGGCAAACTAAAAAAATCTTGAAGGTAGCAAGAAAGAAATAGCAAATTACATATGGGTGGGGGGATGGGGGGAAACAATTCAAATGACAATAGATTTCTCATTTGAAACTGTGAAGACCAAAGAAAGCACATTGATTTTCAAGTGGTGAAAGGAGAAAAATGTTAACTTATAATTCTGTCTCCATCAAAAGTGTTCTTTAGGATTAAATGAAAAATTAAAAGATTCTCAGATGAAAGAAAACTAAAAGAATTTGTTGTTAGCAGACCTACCTTGGAGAATGGCTAGAGGAAGTTCTCTAACATAAAGGAAGCCACAAAAGATGAAACATGAAACAAGAAGGGAAAGAACACAGTGAGCAAAAAATATGTGTAAATACGACAGAAGCCCCTTGTATTGTATTTTCTAAATTAGGCTTGATGGTAGAAGTAAAAATGAGAGGCCGGGCGCGGTGGCTCATGCCTGTAATCCCAGCACTTTGGGAGGCTGAGGCGGGTGGATCACAAGGTCAAGAGATGACCATTCTGGTCAACATGGTGAAACCCCGTCTCTACTAAAAATACAAAAATTAGCTGGGCACAGTAGCGCGTGCCTGTAATCCCAGCTACTTGGGAGGCTGAGGCAGGAGAATTGCTTGAACCCAGGAGGCGGAGGTTGCAGTGAGCCGAGATCGCGCCATTGCACTCCAGCCTGGGTAACAAGAGTGAAACTCCGTCTCAAAAAACAAAACAAAACAAAACAAAAACAACAAAAAGAAGTAAAAATCAGAACACTGTCAGACGTGGTACTTAAATACATGTAAAGGGAAATTTTAAAACAATTATAAGTGGGGGATAGTAAAGGGATGTGAGATGTCTATATGTCAATTAAATTTACACATATACATTTATATTAAATATATGTAAATTTATATTTGTTGTGTATACCCACATATAATACAGTACCTACAGCAACCACAGAAAAAGGCATATAAAAGGAATACACTCAAAAATACTTAGGCCAAATCAAAATGTAACTCTAAAACACATTCAAATAATCCACAGAGGATGGAAAAGGAAAACAGATAAAAGAAAACAAAAGATGGGAGAAAATTTTTAAGAAGATGAAATGACTTGAGCCCTAATATAACAATAATTTTATTAAATCTAAATGTTATGAGTAACTCAAGTAAAACAAAGAAATTGAAAGAGTAGGTTAACATGACCCAGCTACATGCCATCTACAAAAAAAAAAAAAAAGAAAGAAAGAAAAGAAAAATCACTGAAAATACAGGTGGGGTGTGGTGGCTCATGCTTGTAATCCCAGCACTTTAGGAGGCTGAGGTGGGGGGCATCATGAGGTCAGGAGTTCAAGACCAGCCTGACCAGCATGGTAAAACCCTGTCTTTAATAAAAATACAAAATTTAGCTGGGTATGGTGGTGTGTGCCTGTACTCCCAGCTACTCAGGAGGCTGAGGTAGGAGAATCACTTGACCCTAGGAGGCAGAGGTTATAGTGTTAGACAGGAGGACTGAAATAAAAAAGATGAGAAAATATATAGCATGCAAAAGAGGTAAAAAGAAAGTGGGGGTGGCTATATCAATATCAGACAAAGTAGACTTGAGAAAAAGAGAAAGAAATTATATAATTATAAATGGTTAGTGCCTGAAGAAGATATTACCATCCTAAAAGTGTATACACCAGGTGACAGAGCTACAACAAATTAAAAAAACAACTTGTATAACTTAAAGGAGAAATAGATAAATTAGCAATTGCAATGAGCGAATTCAAAACTTCTATCTCTATAATTAATACATTAACTAGATAGAAAATAAGCAAGGATACAGAATAATTTAACTACAACATCAACAAATAGACTATAATTGCTATTCCTAGAATGATCCACTCAACAGAAAAGTAGACATCTTTTAAAATTTTTCTTGTAAGATTGTAAGATATTATAGAGTAGACCATATTTTATTACATTAAACCAACATCCAACAAATTTTAAAGAACTGAAATGACATATAATGTTACTATATTTAGCACACAGTGAAATCAAACTAGAAACTAATAAACAAAAGATAAAAACATCTCTACTTGCTGGAAAACTAAACAACACACTTCAATATAATCCATGGGTAAAGGAGGTAGTCCCAAGGGAAGTTTTAAAAAACAAGAGCAATGAACTGAATAAGAATAAAAGTGCAGTATATAAAAACTTGAGGGTCACAACTAAAACTGTCCTGAAGGGAAGTTTATTATACCAAATGATACATTATAAAAGAGGAAGCCTCAAAACAAAACCTAGGCTCTCACCTGAAAATCCTAGCAAAAGAGAAGCAAAATAAACACAAAGCAGCAGAAAGAAAAAAAAATTATGAAGCTTAATGCAAAAATACATGAAACTGAAAATGAGAAAACAATAAAAAATGTTCTGTTTTTTTGAAAAAATATTAATAAAATTGACAAAACTATAGCCCAACAGACAAGAAAAGACAGAGAATACACAAATTATCAATTTCAGGAGTGAAAGAGAGAATATCACTAAGAAACCTGTGACAAATAAAGGATAATAAGAAAATACTAGGAACAACTCTGCATATATCACTGCATTTGTTTTCTCCTTGAGCTGCAGCTACTGGCTGTCTTACTCCCTACTTAGAGGCCTGACATAATAGTCATCGAGATTTTTATTCTTGCTCTATTTCTAAGGATCTTTTAGTTGTCTTCCCAACCCCCACACCCAATAAATGATCCTAGTCAGAAAATCATTTCTTTCTCTTATTCAAGGAGTTCTGTTCCTCTATTTCTTTAATGCCCTCATAATCTTAAGCAGAAAATTCAAAATCCAGATTTCCAAATCTAAAATCCAAAATCCAGAAAATAAGGCAATTAGAAGGTTACTTTTCCTACTTTCCAACTTCACCGTGTTCCGTATCCCTACAAATACCCTCAATCAAGTCCATCAAGAAGCATGAGATTGCTCTGTCAGGAATGTCAATCACCACTTCTCTCTTAGGTTCTCTCTTCCTCGTCTTCTGATGGGGTCATCACTTTATGGTATTATGAAATTATTGTCAATCTCCTGCACTGTGAGGCCCTTGATGACAGAAACTTAAAGTTTTTTTATTTTGCATAAAATGCATATTGGATTTTATGTTGGTTCACAAAGGAAAACACTTCCAGGGACTCAAGGAACTTCTCAGAAATACAGATTATCAGGCTTGATCATGACATTCTGATTCCATACAACTTAGAAGAGGCACAGAAATCTGCATTTCCATAAACTCTTCATGAGATCTTCGTGCAGATGTCCCAAATTTAAGAAAAATTAGTAGAAATAGTGAATAACTAAATAAAAAATGGAAATAACAAATTTGCTGTATATATTTTGTTAAATTACTCATTCTAAATCCCTTTCCTAAATCTGAAAATAATTCCAACAAAACAACTATTTAAAATTACCTTCCAAAACATAAATGATATAAAACATCAAAACTATGTGTTAGCTGTAAAGGAAATAAGAAAAGTATTGATCGGTTGGTTAGTTTTAGTAGTGAAGCTTCTTTGAACGCTTTTATTTTTCAAGTTTATATCTTCCTAACACTTAATTATGAGCTAAACTCTTACATCTTCATTACTTCATATCAGCTTCACAATAACACTTAAACTAGAAAGGCAAGGGATTATTACTTTTTTCAGATATATGTGAAGAAAATAAAGCTCAAAAAGGTAAAGACACTTACCCATTCAAACAAATTCATTCCATCAGCTTATTACAATAGATATTTGTGATTTTTAATTTGGAAAATCAATACTTTTTATATGCATACATGTATATCTATAGACATAATCAACATAGATGTATGTTTATCACTTTGTTTTATATTCATTTTTCATGTTATCACAGACTTTATCATTTTTATTTGTCATTTATTCATATATTTTTATTCATTGACACTCATCCATCCTTTGAGGAAACACGATTTATTCATCCATCTACCTGCTACTGACAATTAGTTCATATCCACATTTTAAACTGCATTTTAAAAATAATCTTACAATAAACATATCTGTGACCAAATACCTATAACCTGTGTGTGTGTGTGTGTGTGTGTGTGTGTGTGTGTGTCTTGTAGGCATTTGAGATTTGAAACCAGATAGCCTGGTTTCAAAACTAGCTATTATGCAAATAAAACCTCACAGAGAAAGAAACAATCTCCCTTGATATGACTGTGAATGGTATAGCTTGACTAGAACATGAAAAACTATTTTTCTAATTTTAATTGTAAGACTTCAGCCAGACAGTTATACTTAAGACACTAGTTTGTAATCATTCACCACAAAGCAGAAAAATCTTCATTTGAATGAAATACTAAAGTCCTCAGCAAACCTTCCAATTTTGCTTCTGCATTTCCATAAACTCTTCATGAGATCTTGGTGCAGATGTCCCAAATTTAAGAAAAATTAGCAGCATATAGCATAGATCCATCCAATTTTAAGTCCCAGCATTTCTCAGAAAAACATGTTCACTTAACTTCTCCATTAATAACGAGGTTTACATGCATACAAATATAGTTAGAATATCTAGGAGACTATATCTATTATACAATATTTTTGCTAAACCTTAGACAAGAAAAGGGTCAAATTCCCAAATCCAAGATATAGGTAATATGCTAAATAAATGTAAAAAGCAAAATTATATAATAATTTGGGAATAAGAGGAAATATTTACACATGGAATTTGACTGAGGATATTATGCCTCAAATGGCCACAAAATAGGTCTTTGGGCTTTTAAAAGCCAAAGATTATATAGGAAACATGTTAGATATCTAGTTTATAAAACTATTAATATTGATAGTGATAATCTGCCTTTCAAAATTGTTAAAACTGTTAACCATTTGTTTTTGTCTTTGGTTATTGTTATGTGATGGATTACCTTTATTGATTTGCATATGCTGAAACAGCCTTACATCCCAGGGATGCCAACTTGATTGTGGAAGATAAGTTTTTTGATGGGCTGTTGGATTCAGTTTGCCAGTATTTTATTGAGGATTTTTGCTTCAATGTTCGTCAGGGACATTGGCCTGAAGTTTTCTTTTCATGTTGTGTTTCTTCCCTGTTTTGGTATCAGGATGATGCTGGCTTTTATAAAATGAGTTAGGAAGGAGTCCCTCCTTTTCAATTGTTTGGAATAGTTTCAGAAGGAATGGTACCAGCTCCTTTTTGTATTTCTGGCAGAATTCAGGTGTGAATCTGTCTGACCATGGGCTTTGTTTTTGTGTGTTTTTGGTTGGTAGGCTATTAATTACTAACTCAATTTCAGACCTTGTTAATGGTGTATTCAGGGATTCAACTTTTTTCTGGGTTGGCCTTTGTAGAGTGTACGCATCCAGGAATTTATCCATTTCTTCTAGATTTTCTAGTTTATTTGCATGGAGATGTTTGTGGTATTCTTTGATGGTAGTTTGTATTCCTGTGGGTTCAGTGGTAATATTCCTTTTATTATTTTTTATCATGTCAATTTGATTCTTCTTTCTCTTCTTTATTAGCTTAGCTAATGCTCTATCCATTTCGGTAATTTTTTCAAAAAAAAAAAAAAAAAACAGCTCCTAATCCATTTATTTTTTTGGAGGATTTTGTTTCTCTATTGCCTTCATTTCTTCTCTGATCTTAGTTAATTCTTGCTTTCTGTTAGTTTTTGGGTTATTTGCTCTCTAGGTCTTTTAATTGTGACATTAGGAAGTAGATCTGAGATCTTTCTGGTTTTCTGATATGGACATTTAGTGCTACAAATTTTCCTGTTAATACTGGTTTAGCTGTGTCCCAGAGATTTTAGTAAGTTGTCTTTTTGTTCTTACTGGTTTCAAAAATCTTCTTGATTTCTGCCTTAACTTTATTATTTACTCAGGAGTCATTCAAGAGCAGGTTGTTCAATTTCCATAAAATTATGTGGTTTTGAGTGAGTTTCTTAATCTTGAGTTCTAATTTGATTGCACTGTCATTTAAGAGACTGCTTGTTATGATTTCAGTTTTTTGCATTTGCTGAAGAGTGTTTTACTTCCACTTATGTGGTTGATTTTAGAGTAAGTGCCACATGGCACTGAGAAGAATGTATCATCTGTTGATTTGGGGTAGAGAGTTCTGTAGACATCTACTAGGTCCACTTGATCTAGAGCTGAGTTCAAGTCCTGAATATCTTTGTTAATTTTGTGTCTCATTGATCTGTCTAATACTGACTATGGGGTGTTAAAGTCTCCCACTACTATTATGTAGGAGTCTCAGTCTCTTTGTAGATTTCTAAGATGTTGTTTACGAATCTGGGTGCTCCTTTACTGGGTGCATATATATTCAGAATAGTTAGCTTTTCTTGTTGAATTGTTCCCTTTACCATTACATAATACCCTTCTTTGTTTTTTTTTTTTTTTTTTTTTTTTTTTTTTTTTTATCTCTGTTGGTTTAAAGTCTGTTTTGTCAGAGGGTAGCATTGCAACTCCTGATTTTTTTTTTCCTTTCCATTGGCTTAGTAAATTATCCTCCATCCTTTTATTTTGAGGCCATGTGTATATTTGCACATGAGATGGGTCTCCTAAATATAGACCACTGATGGGTCTTGACTCCTTATCCAATTTACCAGTCTGTCTTTTAATTGAGGAATTTAACCCATTTACATTTAAGGTTAGTATTATGTGCAAATTTGATCCTGTCATCATGATGCTATTTTTTATTTTGCACACTAGTTGATGCAGTTTCCTCATAGTGTCAATGGTCTTTACATTTTGGTGTGTTTTTGCCGTGTCTGGTACCAGTTTTTCCTTTCCATATTTAGTGCTTCTTTTAGGAGCTCTCGCAGGGCAGGCCCAGTGGTAACAAAATACCTCAGCATTTGCTTGTCTGTAGAGGATTTTGTTTTTCTTTTACTTATGAAGCTTAGTTTTGTTGGATATGAAATTCTGAGATGAAAATTATTTTCTTTAAGAATGTTGAATATTGGCCCCCAATCTCTTCTGGCTTGTAGAGTTTCTGCTTAGAAGTCCACTGTTAGTCTGATGGGCTTCCCTTTGTAGGTGACCTGGCCTTTCTATATGACTGCCCTTAATAGTTTTTCCTTCATTTAAACCTTGGAGAATCTGTTGGTTATGTGTCTTGGGGTTTATCTTCTCATGGCATATCTTAATGGTGTTCTCTGTATTTCCTCAATTTGCATTCTGGCATGTGTAACTAGGTAGGGGAAGTTCTGGATAATATCCTCGAGTGTGTTTTCCAGCTTGTTTCGATTCTCCCCATCTTATTCTGGTACTCCAATCAATCATAGGTTCAGTCTTTTTATGAAGTCCCATATTTCTTGGAGGCTTCATTCATTTCTTTTTATTTTTTTTCTCTATTCTTGTCTGCATGTCTTATTTCAGTAAGGTGGTCTTCAAACTCTGACACCTTTTCTTCTGCTTGGTCAATTTGGGTGTTAATACTAGTGTATGCTTCACAAAGTTCTTGTTCTGTGTTTTTCAGCTTCGTCAAGTAATTTATGTTCCTTTCTAAACTGGTTATTCTAGTTAGCAATCACTGTTATGTTTTAACAAAGTTCTTAGTTTCTCAGCATTGGGTTAGAACATGCTACTTTAGCTCGGTGTAGATTTTTATTACTCATCTTATGAAGCCTACTTTTGTCAGTTTGTCTATCTGATCCTCCATCCAGTTGTGTGCCCTTGACGGAGAGATGTTGCAATCTTTTGGAGGAGAAGAAGCAATCTCACCTTTTGGGTTTTCAGAATTTTTTGTTGATTTTTTATCATCTTGATGAGTTTGTCTAGTTTGGTCTTTGAGGTTGCTGACACTGGATGGGATTTTTGTGGGGGTATTTATTGTTGTTGTTGATGTTGATGTTGTTGCTTTCTGCTTGTTCATTTTTCTTTCAGTAGCCCATTTCCTCTTTTGTAGGGCTACTGCAGTTTTCTGGGGGTTCAGTTCAGGCACTATTCATCTGATTTGCTCTGGTGCCTGGAGATGTCACTCAAGAGGCTAGAGAACAGCAAAGATGGGTGCCAGCTCCTTCTTCTGGGTTCTCTGTCCTCGAGAGGCACCAACCTAATGCCAGTAGGATTGCTCCTGCATAGGGTATCTGAAAACCCCTATTGGAGGATCTCACCCATTCGGGTGGCATGGAGAGCAGAACCCATTTAATGAGGCACTTTGTCTGTTGGTGGAGAGATGTGCTTTGCTGGAGGGGAATGGAGTCGTCTGGGCTGTCCGGATGACTCAGAACTGCCAAGAGGAGAGGCTAAGTCTGCTGGCAGACAGAGACTGCAGCCACCCCTCCTGCTAGGGACTCAGGCCCAGGAAGATCAGAATTCTATCACTGGAGTTACTGGAGATCCTGCAGAGAAGCCTCATTCAATGAGGAAGGATGGATCAGGCTTAGGCCTGAAAAGACACTCTGACCAGTGTCTTTGTGGTCAGACACATGGCACAGACCATGTGTTTCAGGATGAAGCTGTCCAGCCTCTTTGCAAAGTGAGTATGAGATTAAGGCTAGAAGATGAGACCAGATGGTAACAAAGGGCCAAATTATGTAAGTTCTGGTAGAATTTTGGCTCCAGCAAGGGGAAAGCACAGCCTGGAACTAGAGAAATCAGTGTCACTCTTCCCCTGCCCAGGGAGCTTAGTGTGTTAGGCAGTTTCCAGTGGCAGTGCTGGCTATTGCTCCTCTCCCAAGGAACTCAAATGGCTTAGACAGACAGCCGGCAGCCACAGCAGGTGCTGGCTGCCTCTCCCTGCTGGGAGTTTGGTAGGCTAAGCAGATTAGGGCTGAGAGGCTATAAGAATGTGCATGTTCCAGGGATGAGACGCTAGGCCCTGGTGGCATGGGTTTGCAAGTAGGATCTTCAGGTTAGTGGGTTACATAGTTCCATGGAAAAAGCACAGTATTGTCCGCTGGGTAGCGTGCTCACTCACTGCCTCCCTGGCTGGAGGGAGGGGTTTCCCCTTCCCTTTGTGGCGCTCAGGTGGCCACAGCACCATACTGTTCTTCCTTCTCTCTGGGAGTCATGCCAGGCTTATAGTTAATTTTGGTGAGAGAACCTGGATACCCTGGTTGCTGGTGAAGGATTCACATGCTTATTACAGTATTTTTGTTTGTTTTTGTTTGTTTGTTTTCCAATGGGAGCCTCAGAATGCAGCTGCTTCTAGTCACCACCTTGATCCCACCCCCGAGTTACCTCCTTTTTATGGAGATCGAAGGTAGGATGCAGCTGGGGAAAAGATGGTTCATGTCTTCGTTGCTAGCTCAAGACAAAGCCCACCTCAGAACTTGTGCCCAAATTAGTACTCCTGTTTCACATATTCCACAAGAATGAATGATTATGGTTGATTGTTGTGCCTTCCTCATTATCTGAATGTAATCAAATTGATGTTTCAAAATACTTTATTTAACTCTGTTAAGGGGTAAACTTGTTTCTGGATGGTTACATGTGTACTGATAGAGAATCATGCCTGTTTCATCTATTGAACAAATATTTGAATACTATCTTAGAACAGGCATTACTCTAAGTGCTCGGGATACATCATTGAAAAAAAACACAATAATTCTTGCCCCTGTGTTGCTTGCATTCTAAACAGCACGTATAGACATAAATCCAAAATAAGAAAGCTATGCTTTAGGACATGATAGTACTGCATGGAAAAATAGAAAGAAAATACAGGCTTTTGTCATGATGTAAGTAAGGGTAGAGATTGCCAGCTATTCTTAATAGGCTTTTTAAATATTACCTCATTAAGAAGGTAATATCTTAATTTGGGGCAATACCTGAAGGAAGTAAAATGATTGAAAAATGCTGAGGATATCTAGTGGACAGGAATAATCCATGCAATGTTTCTGGGGAGCAGTCAAAGTGTGAATGGCTTGGGCAAAGTGAGTGTGAGAATAAGGCTAGAAGACAAGACCAGATGGTAACAAAGGGCCAAATTATGTAAGGTCTGGTAGAATTTGGTGTTTATTGTGAGTGAAATGAGAAGCTGTTGTAAGATTTGGTCTGAACAAAGGAACAACATGATGTTATTTAAACATTTAAAAAGTCATCCAGTTTTCTATTTTGAGAAAGGATTCAGGGATAGGATGGGACAAGAATAAAAGCAGAGGGGACTGGATGTTGGCTAGTTGCACACATCCATGCAGCTCAACCTGGTGCTTGGAACTATGATGGTGGCAGTGAGAGTGGGGTAAACTATTTGGTTCTAGTTACTTTTTGAAGTGAGGATCACCAAGATTTCCTACTGGGTAGTCTGTGGGACATGAAGGAAGAAAGGTGAGTCAAGAAGGAATCCAGTTTTTTGGGGATTAGTATCTAAAAGGAGCTTCCAACAGAGTTGAGAAACACTGCAGGTAAAGCAACTTTGAAGAGGAAAATCAGAAGTTGTCTTTTGGGCATATTATAATTTTAAAAAATATTAAATAAAATGGATGGAAAACTAAACCCATTTGTCATTTACTTCAACATAAAAGTATGGAATACATTGATTGTTCTCATTTTGGCTTTCCTAACCATTCCCTCAAGCAATACAGGAAGTGAACTTAATAGAATCAGTTATATTTATTGCTTTTTAAAACATAAATCTTCACATGTTCTAGTTGAAATGAATAGTGTGGTCCCTTGCAATTACTTGTTTCTTCCAACCTCTTCAAATATTTGAGAGGAAAATGGCCTTATCAGGTCATCATGGAGACTTTGCTATTGCTGAGCTAATAATACATTTTTTTAAAAAACTCCATTTAAATGGTGCAGATGAAAATCTATGCCTCCTTTCTATGTCACTCCCAAACACATTGGAAGATGAACCACAGGGGAAGCCCATATGTTAGAAAGGCATGCTTCATTTAGTTATTTCAACACGCTGGCTGAACGGTGCTATAGATGGAGTTGCTTAGAAAAGATTACATCTCTTGGCTTCTGGCAAAGGAAAAAAGCATTAAAAAAAGGCTGTACCGAGGGCTAAGAGATTTATTGAAATTCTACAGGAGGCTTACAGGAATGGTGAGCTTCTGACTTGTTATCAGGTACCCACATTTGGGCATCTTGACACTCTATAATTGAAATTCATTGCTTGACCTTTAGTCTATAAAAATGGTATGCTGTCATTAGCACTGACTGCTTGCTGTATTCTCCTGTCACTCCTTAGACCAGCTTAAACCATCTCAGATGAAATAGCCTATTTCGTGTCAGACCTCAGAGTTTGCCACTATTAAAGTGGAAAGCTAAGGGAATGTTTAGAAATGTGGTAAAGAATAATGCAGTAGAATTTCTAGAGAAGTAGAAGTCTTTCTTTTTTAAATTCCCTTTAAAAATTAATGCTCTCTGGTATGGTACCATCTCTATTATACTGCTCCTGTCAGAGTGAGAACCATTACTTTTTTAATTGCATTTTAATTTAACCTGTGAATGCCACACTATCTTACATTTGACAAAGTATTTGAATGTTAGTTCAACAAGAAGACAAGTTAATGTAAGAATTACACGGTAATAGTTCACATACACGATGTGAAGAATTGAGGCAATTATGTGGATATTTTAGCCGAAAAAGTCATGCTGCTATAGTTTTTTGAGAATTTTAGATAAAAGAGAATGGATAGGTTTGGGTGATTTAACCCACACTTTATTCTGAGAATGACTTTATTTATCAATTGATGTCACCAGTTGCAATCAGATGCTCAGAGAGATGTTAGTTGTTCTGGATATCTATGTTATAAGAGGAGCCACCACATTAACTAGAGAAATGGAATGACTTGGCTGTTGACAACTACAACTGTTGAACTGTCTCGAATCACCTAAACACATAGAGCTAAAGAGGATTCATCTTTTCGGTGACTTAAGAAACTAAACTGTAAAACATTGAAAATTATTCTACTTCCCTCTCTCCTATTCTCTGGTCTCAATTTTCCTTTAGGCAAAAACAGTCTTTAAAAACATTATTGTGAAAAAATCAAAGCACAGTGTTTAGAGTGATGAAAATATTTCTCTCAAGTCAATACTGTATTCTGTTCTAGATCATTCAGAAGCTTAACACATGCATAATTCTGACAGTTCTCTTTCCTCTCTTTCCACCACATTTAAAAGAGCCTTTTATCACTTATTTTCTTAAACAAGTCAAATGGCATCGGATTAGTACTGGAATACCAATATCTATGACTTGGCTTATTTTAAAACATTTTATTTATTTTTTCATTTTAATTTGTTTTTATTTCAATAACTCTGGGTGTACAGGTGGATTTTGGTTACATGGATAAATTGTATTGTGGTTAAAGTCTGAGATTTGAGTGTTCCTGTCGCCTGGATGGTATACATTGTACCTAATAGGTAGTTTTAGCCATCACCCTTTTGTCACCCTGCCCCCTTCTAAGTCTTCAATGTCCATTGTACCACTCCGTATGCCTTTGAATAACCATAGCTTAGCTCCCACTTACAGGTGAGGCCCTACAGTATTTAGTTTACCATTCCTGAGTTTCTTCACTTAGGTTAATGACTCAGTCCCATCCAAATTGCTACAGAAGAAATCATTTCATTCATTTTATTTTTGAGTAGTTTAGCATGGTCTATATATACTACATTTTCTTTATTCACTCGGTAGACACTTAAGTTGATTTCATAGTTTTGCAATTGTGAATTGTGCTACAATTAAAATATGTGTGCAGGTATCTTTTTGATATAATGACTTATTTTCTTTTGGGTAAATACCTATTTGTGGGATTTCTGGATGGAATGATAGATCTGCTTTTAGTTCTTTAAGAAATCTCTTACTGTTTTCCATAGGGGTTATGTTAATTTCCATTCCCACAAGTGGTGTGTAAATGTTCCCTTCTCACCACATCCATGTCAACATCTATTGTTTTCTGATTTTTTAATAATGTCCATTCTGATTGAAATAAAGTGGTATCTCATTGTGTTTTTAATTTACATTTCATTGATTAGTGATGCTGAGCATTTTTTTTCCTGTTTGTTGGCCACTTATGAATTTTCTTTTGATAATTGTTTATTCATGTTATTTGTCCTTTTTAAATAGGATTATTTGTTTATTTCGTATCGATTTGTCTGTGCTCCCTGTAGATTCTAGATATTAGTTATTTGTCAGACCCACAGTTTGCAAATATTTTTCTCATTCTGTGAATTGTCATTTTACTCTGCAGATTATTTATCTTGCTGTGCAGAAGATTCTGAGTATAATTAAGTCCCATTTATTTATTTTTGGTTTTGTTCCATTTGATTTCAAGGTCTTAGTTATAAATTCTTTGCTTAGGCCAATGTCCAGAAAAGCTTTCTTCCTAGATTTTCTTCTAGAATTTTTATGGTTTCAGGACTTACATTTAAGTCTTTTTCTTGAGTTAAATTTTGTATATGATGAGAAATAGGGATTCAGCTTCATTCATGCAGCTCTCCATTTTTTTCAGCACCATTTATTGAAAAGGGATCTTTTCCTCAGTTTAGGTTTTTGTGTACTTTGTCAAAGATCAGGTATTTGTAGGTATTCGGCTTCATTTCTGGGTTCTCTATTCTGTACCATTGGTCTGTATATCTCGTTTCATAAACGCACCATGCTTTTTGGGTTACTGCAGGCTTGTAGTATAATTTGAAGTCAGGTAACGTGATACCTCCATATTTGTTCTTTTTGATTAGGATCACTTTGGCTATTAGGGCTCTTTTTTGGATCTGTCTGAAAATTTTTTTTTATTTTATTAAAAAATTTCATTGAAATTTTGATAGGAAGAGCCTTGATTGCTTTGGTCAGTATGGTCATTTTCATGATGTTGGTTCTTGCAATCCATGAGCATGGGATATATTTACATTTGTTTGTGTGCTGGTATTTTGTTTAAAATATTTGCATCTATGTTCATCGGGAATATTGGTCTATAGTTTTCTTTCTTAGTTATATATTTTCCTGGATTTGGTACCAGAGTGACACTGGCTTTGTAAAATGAGTTGGGGAGGAGTCCTCTTCTTCGTGATCTTTTAGAATAGTTTCATTAGGATTGGTATCAGTTATTCATTGAATGTCCGGTAGAATTTGACTGCGAATCAGTCTGGTCTTAGGATTTTTTTTTTTTTTGGGTGGATTTTATATTATTGATTCACTCACACTGCTGGTTATTAGTCTTTTCAGGATTTCTATTTCTTTCTTATTCAAGGAAGGGAAGTTGGAGGTTTCCAGAAATTTTTTGATTTCCTCTAGATTTCCTAGGTTGTGTACATAGGTGTGCTCGTAGTAGTCTCAAATGATCTTTTATATTTCTCTGATATCAGTTGTAATGTCTCAATTTTCTTTTTCAATTGGACTTCTGTGAATCTTTTTTCTTGATTAATATAGCTAGTGTTCTATCAATTTTATTTTTTTTAAAAAAACAACTTTTCATTTAATTAATCTGTTTTCTCTTCTATAACATTCTTTATTTTTTATAAAGATAATACCGTGGTTTATTTAATCAGTCCCCTATAGTTAGACATGTAAATTTTATTCAGTTTTTACTAGTATACACTAAGTATGACAAACACCTTAGAAACTAAATAGTTCTACAGATTCATATTTCTTTTTATTTAATTTTAATTTTTTAAATTTTAAGTTTGGGGTACATGTGTAGATCTTGCAGGATTGTTGCATAGATATACACATGCCATGGTGGTTTGCTGCCTCCATCACCTCATCACCTACATTAGGTATTTCTCCTAAAGTTATTCCTTCCCAATATCCCCACACCCTGTTATCCCTCCCCTAGCTCCCAACCCCCCAACAGACCCCAGTGTGTGATGTTGCCTTCTCTGTGTCCATGTGTTCCCACTCCACTTCTGAGTGAGAACATGCAGTGTTTAGTTTTATGTTCTTGTGTCAGTTTGCTGAGAATGATGTTTCCAGATTCATCCATGTCCTTGAAAAGGACATGAACTCATTGCTTTTTATGGATACATAGTATTCCATGGTGTGTATGTGCCACATTTTCTTTATCCAGTCTATCATTGATAGGCATTTGGGTTGGTTCCAAGTCTTTGCTGTTGTAAACACTGCCACAGTGAACATACGTGTGCATGTGTCTTTATAATAGAATGATTTATAATCCTTTGGGTATATATCCAGTAAAGCGGTTGCTGGGTCAAATGGTATTTCTACCTTTTGATTCTTGAGGAATCGCGGCACTGTCTTCCACATGGTTGAACTAATTTACACTCCCTCCAACAGTGTAAAAGCATTCCTATTTCTCCACATTCTCTCCATCATCTGTTGTCTCCAGATTTTTTTATGATCATCATTCTAACTGGTGTCATTAATCTTTTATATTGTTTCCATTTTGATTAGTACTGCTCTTACCTTTGTTATTTCTTTCTTTCTGCTAACTTTGCATTTGATCTGTTCTTGTTTCTCTAGTTCCTTAATGTTGCCAATTTGTGATCTTTCTGACTTCTTAAAGTTGGAGTTTAGTGCTATAAACTTTTCTCCTAGCACTAATTCTGCTGCATCACAGAAGTTTTGATAATTTATTTCAGTGTCATCAGTAATTTTGAATTTTTTAAAAAAATTTTATCTTGATGTCATTGCTAAGCCCCAAATCATTCATCAGCAGACTGTTTAGTTTCCATGTTTTGTACGAGTTTGAGTGTTCTTTTTGGAAATGATTTCTACATTTATTCTACTGTGGTAAACAAAGATACTTGATATAACTTGGATTTTTAAATATTTATTGAAACTTTTCTTGTGGCTTATCATATGGTTTTTCATGGAAGATGTTCCATGTGCTGATGAAGAGAATGCATATTGTGCAGTTTTTAGATAGAATGTTCTGTAAATATCTGTTAGGTCCCTTTGTTATAGAATTCAATTTAAGGACAGTGTTTCTTTGTTGACTTCCTGCCTCAGTCTTCTGTCTCATGCTGAAAGTGGAGTGTTGAAGTACCATATTATTACTGTTATTTATTATTTTATTGCTGTGTATTTCTTTTTGTAAGAGAAAACAAATCACTACAACTATTTATCTAGTAGCAATTATTTTATTACTCTAGGAGCTGCACAGTTAGAAGTGCATACATATTTAGAATTGTTATGCTTTGTTGAATTGATACTTTTATTATTGTGTAATAACCTTTTTTCTTTGTTTTGTCTTTTTGTCTATTATTGTTTTAAACTCTGTTTTATCTGATATAAGAATAGCTACTTCTACTCACTTGTGGATTCCACTTGTGTAGAATGTCTTTTTCCAATACTTTGCCTTAAACCTTTAAGAATCTTTACATGTTAGGTGGGTCTCTTGAAGACAGTAGGTATACAGTTTATGGGTTTTTTTAATCTACTCTGCCAATTTGGTTCTTTTAATGGGACATTGAAACTATTTATATTGAAACTAATGAGATATGAGGTACTGTTCTAGGCATAGTATTGATTGATGCCTAGTTCTTTTTCTTTTTCTTCATTGTGTTACTCTTTTATAATGCATGTGAGTTCTATGCTTTGAAGAGTTTCTACACTGGTGTGTAGTGACCTTATGTTTCAACACTAGGATTTCTTTTAACATTTCTTGTAGGGCTACTCTAGTGTTGACAAATTCTCTCAGCTTTTGCTTGTCTAGGAAATACGTTATTTTTCCTTCATTTATAAAACTTAGTTTTGCTAAATTCAGACTCATTTACTGTTAGTCATTCTGTTTAGGAAGACTAAATATAGGACTCCAAACTCTTCTGGCTTGTAAGGTACCTGCTGAGAAGTCTGCTGTTAGTCTGATAAGTTTTCCTTTATAGGCTTCCAGATATTTTTGTCTCACTGCTATTAAAATTCTTTGTTTCATGTTGACTTTAGATAGTCTGATGACCATATGTCTTGGTGATATTCTTTTTATAATTAATCTCCTAGGAGTTCTTTAAGATTCTTGCTTTTAGATGTCTAAATCTCTAGCATGGCCAGGGAGGTTCTCTTTAATTATTCCTGCAAACATATTTTCCAAACTTTTCAGTTTTTCTTCTCCCACAGGCACACCTGTGATTCTTAGGTTTGGATATTTTACATAATCCCATATTTCTTGGAGACTACAATAATTTCTTTTAATTCATTTTTTCTTTATTTTTGTCTGATTAAGTAAATACAAAAGACTTATCTGCAAGCTCTAAAATTTATTTTCTACTTGGTCTTGTCTAATGCTAAAACTTTCCACTGCATTTTGTAGTTTACTAAATGTGTCTTTTACTTCCAGAACTTCTGACTGATATGTCTTTAAAATATCTATGTCTTTAGAAACATTTTCTTTTACATTATAAATTATTTTGTTAATTTCTTTATGCTGGTTTACTGCTTTCTCTGGTATCTCATTGAATAACCGAATAATTATCCTTTTCATTTGGTTATCTGGTATTTCAAAGATTTCATTTTGGTTTGTATCCATGGCTGGAGAGTTAATGTAATTTTTTAGTGGGCATTATATAATTTTATTTTTCATATTGCCAGAATTATTTTTCTGGTTCCTTCTCATTTGCTAGATTATTTTTAATATTGACTTTATTTTTTATTACATTGCATTTTAAAAATTACTTTTCCTTTTGATGATGTGACTTTAATTTTTATAATTTATCACCTAGCTTTTACTCTGAGTGCATTCAGTGACAAATACTCTGTGTGAGTTCCTTGATTATAGAGAACATTTGTGCAGTTGCTTTCTCAGATACTGGTTGTAGTAGCAATGTTCTGGGTGTGCGAGTAGGTTCACTGTCTCCTGTGGGGCCAGAACAGCAGAGGTCTCATGAAGTTTATTATTGTTCCCCATTAGTTTGGACTTCTAAAATTTCTTTTTTCCCAATATTTTATTCATTAGATTGGACAGTTTAGGCTTCAAGCAAGTAGGAGGTGTCCATAGGTAAAAATATACTGTGGCTATAGCAGGGTAAATACAATATCCCTGTGGTGGAAAGAGGTCCCAGCTTTGACAGAGGAAGCTGGCAAAGCTCTCAGTAACGTGCACTGAGGTCTTCACAGGGAGAAGGGAGGGGAGCCACCTCAGCTCTTCTTCCAGACCAAGAGGAAAGATATCTACCTCTTTGTCACACTCCTGACCCACTGTTGTAGCTATTAAGATAAAATAGGCAACTCTTTTTATCTTCAGGTATACTGATGTTCCATTTTGAGATGAACTGTGGCTCTGTCACTCAGTCAAGCCTGAACCTGGAGGGCATTGCTCCTGCAGGAATGCAATCACCCTGAAGTTTTCCAGAAAGGTTGTCTACAGATGCACTTATGCCAAGCTTCTGGGGGAGAAGCCCAAGCTATATCTGTAGTGATGAGTGATGGAAGAAAGAATTCCCCCTTTTCAAGACCCTTCACAACCACAAAGCCTGTCTGACTCTTGGGATAGAACTAGTCTTTCTCCATTGAGTACACCACTGCACCTGTGCTTCTGCTGAAAGAAACTTCCGAAAAATAGAATGTTCTGGGATTCAAGGCCTTAAGTTGGTTTCTTTTGTCCTATACAGTGCTCTCTAGATGTATTGCACTCCACCTTCCCCTGTGAGTAGCAGTCCCTGAGGGCCAGGTTACTGTGAACTCTGCTGCCCTTCTGTGTATAGCCGCCCTATGGGGCTGGTCAGTCTGGTGCTGGAGAATGTCTGCAAGGAATCCAGTGATGTGAAGATACAAGGGTTGAAGGACCCTGAGCAGAACAAAGATTCACAATGAGTGTACATTCAGTATAGTGCCTGCTGCTACAGCTCAGTTCTGGAAGGAAGACAAGAACCTTGTATGAGCCAGGTAATGCCCTCAAGGAGGCCCCAAATCATAGCATACTCCAGCATTTGTGCTTGTGCATGCGAGAAACTCTCCTTGAGGTTGGAACCCAGCAGTCTGCCACAGGGGCTAGAGTGTCTGAGAGCACTCCCACCCACCCTTTCCATGGAATACTAGGTCTCTCAGTGTTTGATCCCTGCCAGCTTCTTGTTACTTTCTTTTGTGCTTATGTGAACACACTGTAACTTCTTCCAGCGAACTCTCAGATAGTCTCTAGCACTCTTCTGGCAACATTCCATTTGGGCTATTATACACCATTAATTTTTGTTTTCTTTCTAAGGAGAATTGGTTACCTTTGTCTCTTGCCAGCCAACTAGAGAAGCTCTCTAATGCCTCAGGGTATGAAAAGGTGTGCAGGATGAGCTGTGGCTTGAGCTCCACTCAGCTCCAGAAGAGTCAGTGTTGGGTGGAGCTGGACCAAGCTGACATGTGCTCTCGTCTTCTTCCAGCAGTAAGTACCAGCAGCAGCTTTGCTGGGGGAAAGGCAGGAGAGTGGCGTAGATGCTGTAAGATTTTCTTGTTTTTACATAGCCTTAGTATATTGGCTTTCTCAAGTGTAGTAGTAACGTACTGGGCACATGGACAGCCTCAAGAACCCATGGTTAGCCAGGGTGATGTAGGCAATTGTAATAGCTGAGATTGCACAGAACTGTTCTTCATCCTAAGCTCTGTGTTATCGTGTCTGCAATGCTGTAATGGGCTGTGCTGATTGGCCTTCAGCCAGGAGGTGGTGCTTACAAATGGGTGCCAGCTGCAGTGGTAGCACTGGGATTTGTGCTTGCCTTATGTTACTTAGGGGAGGTACTCTGGTGTCTTAGGCAAGGGGTGGGGCTTTGGAGCTTTCAAACATCCCTCTCTATTGTATTACATTTCTAGGACAGGTAGAGGGGCAAAGTTGGGTGGGAGCTGGCTCAGGCAAGGTATGTTCTGGCTCCCCGTGTGTGGGTACAAGCAGCGATTTCAGTGGGGAGCAGAGGGAAGATTTTTGGCTGCTGGGGTAATATTCCAAGGAGAGGCACAGCATGAAAGACTCTGCACTGGGAAAGAGAGAGTAGCAAGCAGGGATGAGCCCCACACAGCTTCCATGTGTTTAATACGGCAGATCTCACATCCGAGGTATTCTGTTAGCAACAACTAGCTGGATTCCAGGCAGCTTGTGCTCAGAGTGCAAAACTACCCAAGGCCACAAGCCTTCTCAACTGGGACCAAAATCTGCCAGCTCTCAGGCCACACCTCACCTGGTTTGCCAGCAAAGCAGAGTCACCCAGCATTCTTTTTGCTCATCCCTTAGTTTTGGACAAGGGGTTAGTCACCACTCAAGATTATATCATAAATCTCAGTTGGAAGCTTCTCTTAGCTTGTGACCACCACCTGAGTTAGCCGTCAGACTTCCAGGAGTTCTCCTATTGATACAGAAGTGGGGAAGGAAAGTGTTGGGAAGGGAAGGGAGTGGTCCCTGGCCAGGGCTCCACCCCCATCCTGCGCCTATGGACCAATGTGAAGACAGGCACTCCTGCCTTGGTGCCCAAATGTTGCATTTCGCAAGACCACTCTGGCCTGCCATGTCCCCATTCTGTGCCTAGAAAAAACCTCAAGACTCTAACAGGCAGACAAACCAGTGGCTGGACATTGAGGGAGCATGCCAGTAGAGGAGCATACTGACAGATGCAGGCACACTGGCAGGCCATTGACTGGTGGAATGACGTGGAGTTTGGCCTGGGCAGTTGAAGGAGAGCCCATGCCATTGAGCAGCCCCACTCTAGGGGAAAACCTCTTCCTTTTGGCTTTGCCATCTGCTGAGAGCTACTTCCAGTGGTTAAAACCTTGCACTCATTCTCCAAGCCCATGTGATCTGGTTCTTCAGGTACACCAAGACAAGAAGTCCAGGATATAGAAAGCTCTCTTTCCTTGCGATAAGGCAGAGGTCTAACCGAGCTAATTGATGCAAGCCATCTATGAACGGCTTAACTAAAAGAGCATCCTGTAACACACACCCACTGGGGCTTCAGCTGTAGACATTCACCCCTACACACTGCAATAGGGTTGGAGCCCCACAACATGCCCGTCTGTGTGCTCCCCAAGAGGTTTGAGCAACTGGTCACTGAAGAAGCTAGCCACACTCCCATCATGCACCCTGAGAGGGTGCTAAAGGAACTTTTCCCATTTCATTATTAGTTAGGATCAGGAATTGCTTCCCTCCCTGCTGGGGTCTGGGAGTGCCTGTAAAGCATGTCTGGATTCTACTTCTTTTCATATACTTCCACAGCTGACTAAGCACCAGCGCAGTGCGGGGGCAAGGTGCTGCCCTGTAGCCTGGATTGCCCTGCTCGCTAGTGGGACTGTGCACCATGGAGACCATTTCTTCCCCTTTCATGCTCTGGAGACACAGCTTTTCTGCCTCTCTCATGGTGTAGGCTGCTGCCCCCCACTTCTTTCAAAGTGTCTGTGGTTTTTTTGTTTTTCTGTTGAGTTCCTGGGTTGCTTTTTGGTTAAAAGTTCACAACGCGAATCTCTACACACTATTTTGTCTTTCCAAGTAGAAAAGAAGGCTAACAATGCTTCCAATCCACCTCTGGGGGGGGGGGAATAAAAACCTTGGCTTCACTATTAATAATCACAGTGATCCTAATATGGGTCCCCTTAGCTAGTCTCAGAGTCTTTATACTCTAAAATGAATAGTTTGTATTTAGTAATCTAATGGATATTGTTTGCTGTCTTAGGCTCTGATTTGCAGGATTTCCAGGAATTGTGTTTTGCCCTTGACTAGAATGCTTTCTCTCACCCTCCCCATTACTTAGGTAAACTTTAGTGGGAGGTCTACAGCTATGAAACACGTGCCAGTGGAGCCATATGGTGGTTTTATAAGGACCCTGACAACATTCTCCCTGGCACCCCTTCTGAAATTGCCATCCTTGAGCCAATAACCTACTTTAAGATAAAGACCAACATGGATGAGGAAGCCTTATAGATAAAATGTGATGAAGCCATTGGATTTTGCTACCTAAAGAAGAAGTGGGAGAAGGTTGCTGTTTTGCTGATGTGGTGCTTAGAGAGGTGACTCCCAGGAAACACAGGTGTTCAAGAGACCGTGCTGCAATTATTTCACTTCTAGAGAGGAACACCTTAGGTACAGTGAAATCATACTTTGTTCATCTCAGTGTCCCTAGTGTCTAGACTAACACCTGTATTATAGTGAGCGTCCCATGAATATGTAGTGAAAAGAAAAAAAACAGAGATTAAAAAAAGAAAAAAAAGGAAATGAAGGTAATAGAAAGGCTCAGAAAGAAGGGAAAGGAACTCAGGGCAAGTCATCACATATTCTTTGTAGTAATACATCCTTTCCTGAACTAGAAGACCTTGACATTGCTAGACGTGACCAAAGAATTTTCTTTTTGTACATTTCAGGTTAACAGAGAACTACATTTTTGGTTTTAGAAAGGCAGCAATAATTATATTTTGGCTTTTAGTCTAGATGCTTAACATAGTTAAGGCGACAGTTCAAGCATATTAAATGAAGATAATTAAAATTTAAGAACAATCATCACGATCTCTTGTAACCTACATACACTGTTTAATGCTTACGTGGAATGAAACCAGTGTTCTCCATTGGCATTTTACACATGCACACACAAAGAGAATTTTTTAAAAAATCAAAGGCAATCATTCTAAATGTACTATGGTAGCATGTTAAAAATGTAGCAAATCCCTATATATTTAATGCAATAATTGTCACACTAAACAGGATAAACTTCTGCCTCCCCCTTTTTTTTGTGGAATAAGTAGTGAAATACCTAATTTGGCATTTGACTCTTAGATTATGTAACCTACCTAGTTCAGGATGGTCTTAGAATATTTCTCTGGTAATTTGTTCCATTTCCTGACTTCTTACAAGCAAAATGATAGTAACACCTTATCCTGATTCTTTTCTTCTTTTAGATTTATGTCTATTCTAATTAAATATGTATACATAAAGTCACCAAAAAAAATTTCTTTTTTGGTCTGTCTTCTTATCAAATACATCCATCAGCCCCTGTACAGGCCATCTTTCCTCCATCAAAACTATGAGGAAAAACCTGGATCTGTCTGATTTAGAGACCACGTGTGCTTCTCACATTGCCTACTTGAGAGGGTGCTCTTCTAGGGGTGACTAATCTTCTGGGTGCTCTTTTGCCAAAACGCTACTCTGGTTCCCAGTTTCCTGTGTTGAGTTACAAACAATTCGTCATTCCTGCAGTCACACTTTTCAAACCTGTCAGTTCTGCTAAAGAGCCATTTCATCAGTACCGTTTTCTACTCCCGAAGCAACATTTGGATTTCCATACAAGCAACTTGTCACATCTGAAGTTTTCTCACAAGTTTCAACTGAAAAACAATCCTAATTCTGCTTCGATTTAATTCTTCTTTTCATTGAAAATGTCTCTGTAGTCAAAGGATTAATGTCCAAACTTCCGCTATTACATCTTTTCTCTGTTTTGACACAAAAGATCTTCCAGCAGAATCAGTTTTGCTTTATTTAAACTTAGACAACAAATTTCTTTTTGAATTATATTTAAAAGGGTAATGAAACTACTGCTCATGCTATTGACTATGTCCATGGTGTGATAAATAATTTCTCACCTTTTCTGCACTGTACCCCAATGCCAAAGAGATAAGAAAGAATCAGAAAGGGGAAAGGACACTAAACCCTAGAGAAGAGAAGTAATTGGATTGATTTATGACATTTCCTCTACACACACACACACACACACACACACACACAGAGCATCTTTTAGATAAATTAATCAGTTTATTTGAATTGTAAATTCCTTTTCCATGGAGATTATATTGTATGTTCTACCTTTCCTATGAGATAGATTTAAAAAAACAACTAAAAATACTCTGAACTCTCTTTTTGAACTAAAATTTTATGTAAATGATTTAGGAAACTGAATTTATGCTTTATAAATAATTAAAATTCATACTACAGTAGGTGTTTTCTCTTTCTTATAATTGCTAATTTTTAAGTAATCTATTTTCTAATTATCAAAATTCTTTAAATTGAGATACACTTGGACCAACATTCCAAACTTGTCTGTAAGTGACAAACATATTAGTGGGATATTGCCATTAACTCTTCTAAATGGATATTGCAGCTGTCAAATTCTTCTCTAGAATATAAATAAATGTTCCTGAGGGTATTTTGCCATCCTACAAATACAACTTCTTGTAAGGAATAGAGTTGCATGAGATAGTACACACACAGGATAACATATGACTGTACTTAAAAATACATGTATTATTCATGACTATATATATTCCCATAAGAGCAAGGTGAAGGCCACTTGGAGGCTTCCAACAGAACAACTGGTACAGAAACTACTTTTGCCTTAAAATCATCTGCGTATTTAAATAATGATAAATATAAAAAATAATAAAAAAGAATATTCGCCAACATTTGCAGAGAGGCAAAGGAAATGGTAGGATGCGAATGGAAAGCATCATTTATCTAGTGTTGAGGAGACCTGCGGCACTCTTAGCTACAGCATTATTCAATGTGAATCCATGTTCAACTCTCAGCCTTCAGTCTCCTCATCCAGAAGATTGGTGGGAAATTGAAGAGCTCACAAACAAATCTAACTTTAGAAAACCTTAAAATTAAATTTTAAAAAATGATTAAAATGTCAGCAGGACTCTCTAAGTCCTGAGTGAAATTAGTAAGTTCAAACCACACAAATTATTTTTATAATCTTTGTTTTAAAGGAAAAAGCATATAAGCTTCCAAGTTGAAAATTTAAAAAAAAAAGCATTCCAAAGGGCTAAATTCGTGAGTAGCTCCTGAATTTACTAAATTGTGTTCAATTTCCAATATGAAATGAGTGTGATCAAAAAGGACTAATATATTTAGTCTACCTATTAATTAAATTCAAGGACAATATATATAATATTCTAAATCAGAAAATTCTACAAGATTATCTCTTCAAATATCCGGAAGTTATCCAAGGGCCCAATACACTGGTGCAGTGCATTTAAAATCTTATAGTCTGTTGTAAAGAGCAGTAACTACTAATTGGTAGAGTGTGTATGTGATTTGATCAATCAACTCAAAAGGAAACAAACATTTACTAAAACTGATTATCTGTCACCTACTTATTAGTCATTATTTTCAAGGCCTATCTTCCTTTTTTGATAAAAACATTGAGGATTAGAGATATTAGATCATTTGTTCTAGTGCTCACAATCTGTGGGTGAATGCTCGAAAGTATTCTAGGAGACTGCTCCGTCTGGCATAAATTATCAAATTTGTTTTGATATTAAAATGCTCTACACCACCCTTTCTAAAGGTAAGTAAACACGACTTGACTATCTTTACATTTTTATTATTATCTCAGCCATTGGTGATTTCAAGGAGGTAAGGCTTTTCCAGATATTTTTAATCTACTAGGAGTGGGACTCTGATGTAGGCAGTGCATTTGATTCCTCACCATCATAAACTTCAGACTCTGCAATTTTCTGTAGCTTTTATCTTCATCCAATTTTTCAAGCAGATGCCAGTTGCATAAGCAGTATCTACAGCCATTGCTCAGCAAATTCTTTCTCAGTTTTACAGCATAAACTGCTTTCTATGTTTTTTACTTATGGTCAAGTTTGTAGGAACCGTAATGTTGAAGTTAGTCCAAAAGAATGCTCATCCACCCCCTTGTTCTTCTGTGCTTGAAGAAAACTTGCAGCACTGATATATTGCCTGTATGTTGGAGTTTCTTCTGGCAGGAAAAATACAGATAACTTTATTGGAAATATAAAGCTTCATTGAACTCCTTCCCTCAGAGACGCTAGCAATAGTCTTTCCCTGAGACAACTGGATGCACTCCACTTACAATCCTTCTTCAACAATGCTATAAGAGGAGATTTAACAAAGAGAAAGAATGTCAACAAGTATTAGACCTATTTATTGTTGTTGGAGGCTAATAGGCCTAATCTCTGGAGATATCTTATAAATCTTTAGCAGGCAGCATTAAACATCAAAAATATGTTTATAAGGAATAAACAAATAAATGGTGAGATTGTATTGTCTTCCATTGTTCCTATAAGCTACCAATACTCTCCTGTAATTTTTGTAAATACAATCTTGAATCTACTATTGGAATTAACAGCTGAATTCAATCTCATCATACTGATATACCAGATCTTATTATGCTGGTAGCCCAACTTAGTGTTTATTCTTATTCTCCTATTTCCTTAAATTTTGGCCCTTATTTTATTTCTGTCACCACCTTATGACCCCTTGACTATATTGACAAAGTTCTTTCTTCCTACAGATTTATTCTTATGGGTAAACTTCCCAGAGAGAGAGAGAGAGAGAGAGAGAGAGGGAAAGAGAGAGAGAGTGTGTTTCAGTGGTGTCAGGTGTAAAAATTATAAAAATTATTGTTTACCAGGGCTTGTGATAAACTAGAAAAGAATAAATTCATATAAAGGGAATACTTGGGATTTGATATCAGACAATCATAGCCTTGAGTTGGGTTTAGAAAACATTTTCTATAAATAGCTAGATAGTAAATATTATCGCTTTTGTATACCATATGATATCTGTTACAACTATTCAACTCTGCTGTTGTGCTGTGAATGTGGCCATGCATAATGCATATATGAACGGTCACTGTTACGTTTCAATAAAACTTTATTTACAAAAACACGAAGTGAGTCAGATTTGGCCTTTTGGAAGTAGTTTACAGAACCTTACCTATAGAAATTGGGGTTCAGGGTTGTATGACCTCCTGTTTCAGGAAAAACTGGGTCACTAAATCTGTCCAGCGCAAATATGTTTATAGTCCCAGAAGACAAATAGTCATTTCCCAGTCAACAGAAAGGGGAGTAGAATGTCAATCTACACAAAATAATAAGTTTATGTGAGTTTAGAATATCTGGACAGTGCAAGTAACTTGATTTAGTTGTAGAACAGAATTTGTGTGGGTAACGTTAAGAAGACCAGATGGGGTTTGATGTAAGCCAATAAATGACATTCTCTTGTGTTCTTCTTTAATTAGACAGCATTAGGTTAGATAACGAATACATGAAAATGGATCTCTACATACTGGTTTTATTTTCAATAAAATAGAGTAGGAGACAGCTTACAAGTACAATCAGCATTGGGCCTTTCAATATTCATTCAACTTTTATCACCAGAATCCCACAACACACACACACGCACGCACACACACACTTAACAGGAACTTTGAAATGCTTGGGATGTAAAGAAGAAAGCTCGGTGTCTCTGGCTCCTGGTTGTCAGGGCTGGGAGTGTGGTAGAGGGCATAATATAATTGTCAACCAAACTCCCTGCCTTGGGGATTCGAGATTGATTTTCTCCACCCAATAGGGAAAGCTGAACCAGCGACTGCAACTACGAACAGAGTGACTATGTTCATAAAGAGGAAAAACAAGTGGAACAAGAGGCTAGAACTGTCTAGTGAGGAAAACATTTCTTCCATACTAGAGAACAGAAACGAAGTATCCCCTACCATCTGCAGCATAGAGAAGTTAAATATGAAATCCCTTGAGAAGTATACTGAATAATATATATACACACACATTATATATATAAATTATATATTATAGCAAGGAATAGTAATTTATTCCTTGCTATACTCGATATCAAAAATCTTAAAGTAGATAAATTATGTTAAAACGATTTATATTGTTAATTCCTCATAGCAAAACTGTATGACTTTGTGTCAAATCTATTAACACAATCCCTGTTACTAAATATCTATCCAAGTTGTGTGATGATGAGAAAATGCCATCCAAAAATTCCAACCCATCTGAAATGATTTAAAAGCAAGCAAAATCATCATAAAAGATCTAAGAGTTACTATTCTCTTAGACATGCATTTAAAGTCCCCAAGGGAAGCTTTTAATTTAATGCTTCACATTAAAAACTAGCCTTGAATTGTGCATTTGCCTTTGAGCCACTGCAAATAAATAAAAATTGTGCCATACATCTTAGTCAAGTATTCTCCATTAACAAATGGATTCAAGTACCTCAGCCTTGTTGGTTGTCCCCTGTATTTCAGAAGAATTTGAAACATTTACTCCCAGTCATTCCTGATTGAAATTCTGGAGCACTGCTGTTAAGCACACATCATGAAATATTTTTTTTTTTACTAGATCAAAATTTCCTTTTTCCCTTCAATAAAATAAGGTGATGAAATTCCTTAAAACTGCTAAGCTTTCGAAATCCAAACCTTCAAGTCACTGGTTTTAAAAATATTCAGGAACTGTAACAGCTGTGTGTGGCTGAAATACAACAGACAAATCACAGCTCTGGCATCTTGCAGCAATGAAAAAGCTGCTTATTATAAAAGGATGCTCTGTCTGTCCCATTGGAAATGTGAATATAAGTAAACTAGTGCTTATTTTTGTTCATTTATTCATTTTTCAAACAATTTTTAGTGCCTAAAAAGTAATAGGAGATAAGCATCTAGATGGAAATACAGACATCAAAACAAAAACATAATACAAAATGCTAAGCAACAAAATATTTTCCGGACAACATTGATTTCTAACAGTAATATTTTCTTGGAAACAAGGTTACATAGAAATAATGGTTTCATTTAGTTTTTCATTCATTTACCAAGTATTTATTAGTGGCTCCTGCACCAGGCACTTGCTAAATTCTGGGGATGAAACAATAAATAAGTTGAAAAAAACTTTTATCCTCGGGCAGTGTATAATTCAACACAGTGATTACAATCTTTCACTTTTTAAGCACACACTGAAGAGCAAGATATTTTTAAATGGTAACAAAAATATATAGTTATGTATTTGTGAAGAATATATATGTACACATTTACTTACTATAATATAAATACCCTGTAAAGCATCTGCCATATGCCAAAATGCAATAAAATACACAATGAGATGAAATTGTCTTTAAAACATTATTTTATATATTAACATTATTCATGCTTTGATCTCACTACTAGTATAATGAATACATTTGTGTAGGCAATTATGTAATACTACGTATTCACATAATACTATATTTAGTGAGAACAAATGAGTTTGTGTAAGTTTATTTTTAAATGCTTTGAATGTATGAAAGAGGTATTTAAAGATCTGATTCCAATTTCAGTTTTCAAAATTAATTTTAATGTCAATAATAAGCCCGACAAGATGTGTGTGTGTGTGTGTGTGTGTGTGTGTGTACATGACACCTAAACTCATGATATCTGTTCTCCATTATGTAATTGTGGGTGGGCCGCACTTAATAAATAACAATTTCCTATGATATGAAACAATGATTGGTTTCAGCATCCAATGAACTTCTAGGAATATTTATTAAGCAAAAATTATATTTTCTGTGTTTGTTTCCCTTTTCTCATCCTTTTTTGTAACATGTACATATCTGAGGGTTTAACAGAAAATACATATATTTACAAAAACAAAATTCCATAACTATGGAGAGTATTTCCAAACATTTGGTTCTGATCCTCATTCAGTCTGAATTTAATTTTTAAAGGATTAAATTTATCATTTACTGCTTAAAATATCACCTTTATTTTAAGACTTTTAAATCTCTAAGTATTCCCTATATTGGACCCAGCACCTTTGCAGGCTTGTGTAGGGCTTCAACACTCATACCCAGGGAAAGAGAAGATACGTCAAGTGCTCTGGAACAGAGAAGGGAGTCTTGAAGAAAATTTTTAAAAATTAAAAAGGAGAAGGTCTAGGATGCAGCGTAGTCCCAAGGGAAAGGATTGTCTGTGATGATATGGGAAAGCAACCTCCACAAGCTCAGACTATGGAGTGTAGCTTTGAAACGGGTACTAAGAATAGGACATGTCATGGAGAATGGAGCAATCTTGGGAATCTGAGATTCTCCCGCAGAAGAAAGTGGTACCATTGGAAAAGTCAGGGAGCTAGTGTCCTGCATGCTGAAATGATGCAACAAGCTCTCAGGTGGTACCCAATTCAAGAGCTGATTCCTGCACCCAGAAACAGACTAGTACATTGGTTCTCCAGGGTGTCTTCAGTGTCAACAGTCATAATCGTGTTACGTATTTGCTCTCACGGAATCCACTTTCTCTAACATGAACTCCTAGCATTGCAATTATGTATTCAATTTTCTTTTCCAGACAAGAAAGCCTTCATGAAGGGCCAGGTCTGTGTACGACTCTCTCCAAGCCCACTTCCTTTATAAAAAAAGGGTTCCAAAATATTTATTGGATGGACAATTTAAATATATTTTCATTGCTAATTTGGATTTTCTGCAATTGAATATAACATACTCTTCTTAGAAATAATCTACCCTAGAGAACTTTATCAGTTTGGACTCTTTTAGTCAATAATGACAGATAAATAAATATAATTATATTCATAGTAATACCAACTGATATAGTTTGGCTGTGCCCTACCCAAAACTCATTCTGAGTAGTAGCTTCCACAGTTCCTATGTGTTGTGGGAGGTAATCGAATTATGGGGTGCAACTTTTCCTTGGTGTTCTAGTGATAGGGAATAAGTCTCATGAGATCTGCTGGTTTTATAAAGGGGTTTCCTTGCACAAGCTCTCTTCTCTAGTTTGCTGCCATGTGAGACTTGCCTTTCACCTTCTACCATGATTGTGAGGCTTCCCCAGGCAAGTGGAACTGTGAGTCCATTAAATCTCTTTCTCCTTATATTACCCAGTCTCAGGTATGTCTTCATCAGCAGTGTGAAAACAGAATAATACACAAACAAACTCAACCAAAAAAGCTAAGCAAAAAGAAACATTTTCTTTGGCTCAGGTAGCAGACAGATCCAGCTTGAGGATGTGACTGGATACAAGGGTTCTGATAACATCAACAGATCCAGTTTCTGTCTAACTCCCATTTACAATTTTTCAGGTTGACTCTATCCTCCTTGTATTGCGAAAAAGATGGCAAAAGAAACTTCAATTCTACGTTGTCAAAATAGAAACTCTAGTGCAGAAAGAAACTTTTCAAGAAGTACCAACAAATTTGATTACATGTTTATATGTCATGGATTGAACCCTGAAACAATCACTGTAGCTGCAGAATGGTATTATGCTTATAGAGGATTAATTCCTAAACAAAAATGGAAGGTTATTGCTATATAACTAGGGAAATGAATGTTGCTAAAGTACAATATTCCCTTTAAAATAGAAAAATAACATATTTAAACTGCATGTATTGTCAAGCCCTAAGTTTCTTTGTAATTGTTGTGATTCTTCCAACTTTCTGCAGTTGCGGGTGTTTTTCACTAATGATGTTTTACTGCCAAATACACCATATGTTGATCTTCTCTAACAACCACTCTTAAGGAAAAGAGAGCTAAGGGGGCAGCAAGAGCCATTTAAACTCACTTACACTGAAACTGGATTCTTTACTGTCACACAGCTGACACTGACATATGTGCTAGAATTCCTTTCTAAAATGATGAAATTGTTTTGACAAGTCTTAAAGCTAGAGTAATTTTTACAACTGCAATGGCTATTATTCCCAGAATCCACTATGATTTGCAGCTATATACCTCTCTTGATACAAAAATGTTCATAGAAAAGGGAAAAATAACTCTTACATTCTATTGTATTTACCTCAAGCTTTACATATTAAACTCTTTGTTAACTCTAATCTTAAAATATATTCTAAGCTTCAATAATTCTTTGATCTTCAATATAACCAGTTTATTTTGAAAGTATTGTGGTAAGAACACATAACATGAGATCTACACACTTAGCAAGTTTTTGACTGAACAATACTTCATTATTGACTATAAATAGATTCAATGTTGTGCAAAAGATCTCCAAATCATATTAATCTTGCTCGACTGAAACTTTAAGATCAATGATTAATAACTTCCCATTTCTCCCTACCTCAGACCCCTGGTAACAACTATCCTACTCTTTGAATTTATAGATTCAACTATTTTAGATGCCTCTTATCAGTGGAATCATGCAATATTTATCTTGATGGGACTAGCTTATTTCACATACATAATGTCCTAAAAGTTCATTTAAGTTCATGTTTTAATTTTATTTCCTTTTAATGCTCAATAGCATTCAATTTTACCATATATTATTTCTTTAATTATTTGTATTTTACTTTAAGTTCCGGGATACATGTGCAGAACAGTGAGGTTTGTTACATAGGTATATGGGTGGCAGGGTGGTTTGCTGCACCTATTGAGCATTTTGAATGTTTTCTTTCTGTTTTTTGAAAAATAAATGGAACCTGACAGGGATTATATTGAATCTGTATGTTATTTTGGGTATATGGACATATTAATAATATTGTTTTACAATTAATGAACATAAGATATCTTTTCATTTCATCCTGCCTTGTTTATTTTATCAGTGTTTTGTAGCTTTTATTATTTAAGTCTTTCATCTCTTTAATCAAGTTTTTTTCTAAGTATTTATTTATTTTGGTGCCATTTTAAATAGCAAAGTTTTCCTAATTTCCTTTTACAATTGCTTGTTAGTTTATAAAATTGTAACTGACTTTGCATCTTAAATTGGTATTTTGCAATTTTACCAAATGTTTTTATGAGTTCTAACAGTTTCTTTCTCTCTCTTTCTTTCTTTTTGTCTTTAGGGTTTTCTATATGTGAGGTCTATTGTTTGCAAACAGAGACAATTTTACTTCTTCACTTCTTATTTGTATGCCTTTTATTTCTTCTTCTAGCCTAATTGCTTTGGGTAGGACTTCCAATACTTTGTTGAATACAAATAGCAACAATGGGCATCTTTGTCTCATGCCTAATCATAGAAGGAAAACTGATTTTTTCCACAACCAAGTATGGTATTAACGGTGGGCTTTTCATATATGGCCTTTATTACTACACTGAGGTTAAGTTTCTTCAATTCTAAGATTTTAGATTGCTTTTTATTATAGAAAATTATAATTTTTTTCAAATGCTTTTTGTACATTTATTGAAACAATGGTATAATTTTTATTCTTTATTACGTTAATATGGTATATCACATTAATTGATTTCTCATATATAGAACCATCCTTGCATACCAGGAATAAATCCCACTCAGTCATGGTGTATAATCCTTTTAATATGCTGCTGAATTCACGCTTGCTAATATTTTCTTGATAATATCTGCATCCATATTCATTATGGATATTGACCTATAGTTTTATGTTCTTCTAGAGTCTTTGTCTTCCTGTGATATCAGGATATAGTGGCTTCATAGAATGTGTTTGGAAGTGTTACTTCCTCTTCAATTTTTGGAAGAATTTGAGAAGAATTGAAATTTGTTCTTTAATTGTTGATGTAATTCACCAGTGAAGCCATCTGGTTCTGGACTTCTATTTGTTGGGAGGTTTTGATTACTGTTTCAATCTCCTTAGTAGCTGTGGCCCTTTTAAACTTTCTGCTTCTTGATTTTGTCTCAGTAATTTGTTTGTTTCTAGGTATTTATCTATTCTTCTAGGTTATATAGTTTGTTGGTTTACAATTATTTATAATAACCTCTTATAATCCTTTTTATTCCTTTGGCATCAGTTGTTAAGGTCTCTTTATTTATTTCTGATTTTATTTGTTTTAGTATTCTATCTTTCTTATTTGGTTAGTCTAGTTAAGGATTTGACAATTTTATCATTTCTAAAAACCAATTATTGCTTCTTGGTCTTTTGGTTAAGATTAAGTATAAAAATCAACTCAGCTTCAATCCTTTTTTTAAAGTTGATTTCCGATGTTGTATTTTGTTGCTTTTGGCTTAAATGTTTGTTGTTCACTTGCTTCTGTGACCTTTGTGCTTAGTTTGTTCTTGTTTTACAGCCATTGAATAGTATGTCAGGTTATTGTCATATTTCTTATTTATTTCAGATAATTGATTAGTCTTTACATTTTGAAATAACTTTAGACTTACAGGAGTTAAAAAAATGGCCTAAACAATTCTTGTATAAACTTTAGATCCCTCAAATCTTAACATTATACCACATTTACTTTAGACCATATTTTCTGAAATATTTGACAGTATGTTGCTGATGCAATGCATTTTTACTCTAGAATAAGTCTGTGTATATTTTCCCAAATATGTAACTACATCACAAAAAATCAAGAAATTAATATTAATACAGTGCTACAAACCTTACTGAATTTTTCCAATTGTCCCACTGTTGTGCTTTCTACATTTTTAATGTAGATTTTTATCACTATGAACTTCACTCTTCATACTGCTTTTTCTGCATCCATGTTTTCTTATGCTGTATTATTTTTTATTGCTTCAAAGTATTTTCTAATGCCTTTTTTATTTATTCATTGATCCAATGGTTATTCAACACTGCATTACTTTTCACTTATTTATGAATTTTCCACTTTTCCATGTGTTGATTTCTTGATTGATTTCATTGTGGTTGGAAAAGATACTTGGTGTGATTTCAGTCTTCTTAAATTTTAGACTTTTTGTGGCTTACCATGTCATCAATACTGTGGAATGTCTCATGTTCGCTTAAGAAAACTATGTATTCTGCTGTTGTTGAGTAGAGTGTTTTGTATGTGTTATTACTACCACTTTAAAAGTACAGCTTAAAATAGTAAATGTGGCTGACATAGCTCTAAATAATCTGCAGCATACTTTTCACTGCAGCATAATTTCTCATCATCCTAATTTAGCTCAGTACATTCCAGTCACCCTGGTCTTCTCTTTATTTTCAAACTGTCTATTTCTACTTCTTTCTGGGGACAATGTATTTTCTGTTCCTATAGCTTAGATGACTTCTTGCCAGCATTTAGAATTAAATTGTAAAGTACTTACATTGGGACACCTTTCTTAGTGTTTCATGATATCACTGTACCCTGAACTTTCTCTGCAGCCCTTGTGCAACTATAATGACATTTGTTAAAGGTCCTTTTGCATGCTTACTTCCTGCCACTGTTTTTGCTCCTGCCCTTAAACACCTATGCAATCCATTTCAAATTCCTGTTGGCTAATGGAGTGCATTTTATTAAGTGTTCAATAATTATTTTTTGGCTACATAAATGAATAAAATATTAAAGATCAAATTACACAGTATGTTTGCCAGAGTGTTTTTAATGTAAAAATATGGATAAAACCTATATATATGAAAATAATTACAAGATAAAATAGATTGTGTTTTACAAAAGACTTTAATACATATTTTCCTCTAAAAGAGTTTGCATTTTTCCAAAGATAAGAGAAATATAACTAAAGAATATATTTTATTTCTTTCTCATAAATTAAAATGTGGAAATACTTTTGTAGAAGAAATGAAAGCTCCTATTTACATAAAAGTATCCTAAATGTACAAAAGGCATCATGTATTCATTACATATTTTTTCAAACAAAGTCATTGACAGATGAATAATTTACTTATTCAAAAATTTGTATTAAATATCTACTATAACCTAGGTGCTAGATGAGACTTTTATACAAGAATAAACAGCGTGTAAAAAAGCACAGATGTAACAGAGAGAGCCTGTCAGAATAAGAAAATGAGTTTCCCTATGGCAGAGTAGTAGACTACTAGGCTTATTAAGAGAACATTAGTGAAACGCTAGCTTCTTAAAAACACGAAGAGGTAGAAAGGATGATAAGCTTATTTCAGAGGTTTGTGGGCTGAATCAACATGTACGGTTAGAAAATAGACCTGAATCATGCTTGTCTAACCTGAGACCCACATGCCACATGCAGCCTAGGACAGCTTTGAATATGGCACAACAGAAATTCATAAACTTTCTTAAAACATTATGAGATTTGTTTTGCTTTTTTTTTTTTAGCTCGTGGCCCAAGAATTATTCTTCTTCAAAAGTGGCCAAGGAAAGCTAAAAGATTGGACACCCCTGAAAATGGCCAAGTTAGACATACTTTGCATATCAGACATCATTCATACAAGATGCAAACGGACATCCCTGTGTCTAGTGGTTCTTTGACTAACTAAATCTCATTATGATGGATATCCAGGTGAATTGGTAACTCCTCGTGATCTATCTGTACTTATTCATTTATTTATTCATTTGTTTTACTAATATCTGTTGAAAGCCTATTAAATTTGTGGGTTTAAAATATATGCTAGAAATAATACACAAAAATGTGCTGATCCCTGAATGTTGTGCAATTTGTAGTGGAGAATTGAATACTGTATTAAGGGAGAAAACTGCCATGAAGTTTTCTCTGTCCTCTGGAGTCCTGCATTCTGCCACCTGTGGAATTCTGTCCTAGTCTATGAAACTGACATCTTATATATCCAGAGGAGTATTCTCTCCTCTTCACCATTTTCAGAACACTCTTGGCTGTTTTCTAAAGGTCTTCCAGTGTTTGCACAGAACACAGAGGATCTTCCTTCCCCAGGAGATGGAGGACTAGTATGAGTCTTGCAGCATTGTGATCAATGATAAACTGGATAAAGAAAATGTGGTGCACATAAACCACGGAATACTATGCAGCCATAAAAACGATGAGTTCTTGTCCTTTGTAGGGACATGGATAAAGCTGGAAACCATTATTCTGAGCAAACTGACGCAAGAACAGAAAACCATACACTGCATGTTTTCACTCATAAGTGAGTGTTGAACAATGAAAACACATAGACACAAGGAAGGGAACATCACACACCAGGGCCTGTTGGGGGTTGGGGCTAGGGGAGGGATAGCGGGGGTGGTGGGATAGGGGAGGAATCGCATTAGGAGAAATACCTAATGTAGATGATGAGGTGATGGATGCAGCAAACCACCATGTCACGTGTATACCTGTGTAACAAACCTGTATGTTCTGCACATGTACTCCAGAACGTAAAGTATAATAAAAATAAATTAATTAATTAAAAAAAGAGTTAGTTTCTAAGAGAGGTAGCCTTCTCTGAAAACTCTAGAGGCAGTTTTCTCTGGAGAGGCATCAGGAATTTCAACGATGATTCTGGCATTCTTCTGTAGACATCCAAAGCCATCTAGAAAGGAGAAAGAAAATATCTGGGCCTGCTTTGCAGAGGACTTATGTGACACTATAGATATTTCCCAAAATACCAGTAGAGGATTTTGAGAAGTGACCGAAACCACTGAAGGTGAAACGAGTCAGGAGATTCATATTGCATTTATTGATAAAATTGCTAGAAATTTGAAGAGACAGCCAAAGAAGAAAGGATATTCACTTATACTCCCCAGGAACTAAAATCAGTGTTTGCATTTATAAACATAGCTTCCAGTGTTTCTCAACATAAAAATGAGTTCAACACCATAATATTTTTTCATTCTGCCTTTTAAACTTACTATTATGCAAAAAGAATTGTTCATGCTTTTTCCAATTCACAATTAATGTCTATGTTATTTTCTCTTTTGAAGATGAGTAGTAACTTATTTAAGGATTTCTCTACTCTTAAGTGTTTTAGCCATTTTTATTTTTTATAATTATAATTAGTCATGCAAAGTAAAATATAATGTGCATATTATACTACTGCTTCTGCAATTATTTTTAGTATCCTTTCCCAGAATTTGATTCATTAGGTCAAGATAATTTTAAGTTTGCAAGCCAAATCATTTGACAATAAGTCATGCTATTTTTAATACAGCATTCTAACCAATTAAATGTTAATTGTTTGAAGTTTGCCAGTTGAATTGATGTTAAATGGAGCATGATTACTTTAAAAACTTTCATTTTATAAATTCACTAATGGCTTATGGAATATAATCCATTTTACAAACTAGAACTTCCTCTTAAACATCTAGAAGCTGATGAATCTCAGAGAAATCTCAGTTTATCCTGTTCCTAGAACTATTTATCTGATGAAATTTCACTTTTTTTCCCCTGGTGGATTGCCTTACATGTCATTTTAACTCTCATTACTGTATCTCTGTGGTAACGTCCAAACCCAAAATAAGTGGAAAGCTATCCACTAAGGTGATCCTCTTGTATATTTGTCTCTGGACTTTTTCATCATTTCTACAAATGTTACATGTTCCTATATTTACACAGCAGATAGTCATGCTGGAACGTTAGACGGAAAGAAAAACAGGTGAGAAGAGCTACGATGGCCAATTAGATGCAGCTAGGAAGAGCTTGTCCCACTGCAAGACCAAGCCATGAAGAAGACAAGCACACACTTAACAGATCTTGGGAAAGAAGGCATTGAGAGTGGATGGAAGGAGGATGCATATCCTGGGCTGAAAGGGGAAGAGGCTTGTAAACATGCATGGGGTTGCTGGGCACCAGGACTTGTTTCTGGCCCCAAGTGACTGCTGGGAAAAAGGGGAGTGAAATAGGTGTGCAGTGGCCCAATCTTTTCACAGATATCCAAAATCCTAGCTGCAGGAGACCCTATGACCAACATGGAAATTTGAGCTGGCAGGGAGAACTGCCTGGAGAGTTGGCAGAGACAAAACCTCCAGCGTGCAGGGAACCAGGAGAGCTGGATGAGGCGGCACTCATCCCCCAAGACTTGTCATACTCCTCTAAGTGGCTTCAGTCTTGCTGGTTGCCTGACCAACAAATCAGGGCCATCTTGCTCATGGAACAGGGCCAGTTTGATCTGAGCCGCCTGACTCCATATGCCAGCTTCTCCCAGGGTTCCTCACAGAAAGTACTTGCCTTTAGAGCAGCATTAACTGCCCAGCCATACCACATGCCAGCTGCCACCATAGCTCTTTCACTGACAGACCTTGCCTAACGGCGTTGTTGTTACAGACAGAATTCCACCACTGTGCAGCCACCAGTTGCCTCCCCCAATCACTGTTGACCCACTGGTGCCCAGCCAAAGCATCTTTGCCAGCACCTCCATTGGAGTGTTGTTGCCACAGTCAGGGGACACTTTGGCCCTTACAGCACAGCAGGTGGTCAACCTCAGGGGTTCACAGCATAAAGCTATGGGGCCAGTCCCAAGGCCCCAAGATTACAGAATGCAGCCCAGAAGTGTGGAGAAGAGCCTCGTTCCTCTAAAATCATCAAGAAATAAAGCCAATTGACTAACCTCAACTTATACCACAGTCAAACTCTCAAAGGCATCAAAGAATATAAAAGCAAAAAGCCCTGTCCAAAGGACAGCAACTTCAAACATTAAAGAAACATTAGATAAGGAAAACAAATGCACAAGAACCCAGGCAACTCTAAACTCTACTTACATTTAGATGTAGGAAGACACTTACATCCAAATGATCACACTAGCTTCCCAGAAATGGTTATTAACCAGTCTAAAATGGTTGAAACGACAAACACATAATTGAGAATCTTGGTGTCAACAAAGCTCATCGAGATTCAAGGGAAAGTTAAAAACTAATAGAAGGAATCTAAGGAATCCAAGGAATCTAGTAAACTGACACAAAAGCTAAAAGTTGAAGTAGCCATTTTAAGAAAGAACCAAACTGATATTCTAAATGTGAAAAACTCACCATATTAATTTTATAATACAATTGTAAGTATTAAAATCAGAAAAAAGTTGAAAAAAGAATCTCAGAGCTTGAAAATTTTTTCTTTGAATCAACCCCGTCAGACAAAAAGAAAGAAAAAGTAATCTAAAAATGAACTAAACCACAGAGATGTTTGGAATTACGTAAAGAGAACAAACTTACAACTCATCCGCATCTAAGAAAGAGGGAAATAGAGCAAGAAACTTGGAAAACATATTTAAAAATATCATAGACAAATATTTCCCAATCTCACTAGAGAGATTAATATAAAAATTCGGGAAATGCAGAAAACCCCTAGGAGATACTACACCAGATGACGATCACCAAAGCCTAGTCATCAGATTCTCCAAGGTCAATGAAAATGAAAAAATATTCAAGGCAAGTAGGGAGAAGGGATTAGTCATATACAAAGGGAAACCCCTCAGACTAACAGTGGACCTTTGAGCAGAAACATTACAAGCTAGAAGAGATTGAGAGTCTATATTCAGTGTATTAGTCCATTCTCACACTGCTATGAAGAATTGAGACTAGGTAATTTATAAAGAAAAGAGGTTTAATTGACTCAAGTTCTGCTAGGCTGAGGAGGCCTTAGCAACCTTACAATAATGATGGAAGAAAAAACAAACATGTCCCTCTTCACATGGTGGCAGGAGAGAAAAGAATGAGAGCAAAGTGGGGGAATAGCCCATTATAAAACCCTCAGATCTTGTGGAAACTCACCCACTATCGTGAGAACAGCATGAGGGTAACAACCCCCATGAGTCAACTACCTCCCCCTGGATCCCTCCCACTACATGTGGGGATCATAGGAACTACAATTTGAGATGAGATTTGGCTACACAGCCAAAACATATTATTCTGCCCCTGTCCCCTTCCAAGTCATGTCCTCACATTTCAAAACACACCCATGCCCTGCCAACAGTTTCCCAACATCTTAACTCATTCCAGCATTAACTCAAAAGTTCAAGTACAAAGTCTCATCTGAGACAAGGCAAGTCCCTTCTACCTACATGCCTGTAAAATCAAAAGCAAGTTAGTTACGTACTAGATACAATGGAGGTACAGGCATTGAGTAAATATGCCCATTCCAAATGGGAGAAGTGGGCCAACAAAGGGTCTACAGGCCCCATGGAAGTCCAAAAAAGCCAGAGAGTGGCAAGTTTGATAAAGAAGCAATACTCAATAGTATGCTATCCTCAAGAGACCCATCTTACAAGCAGTGACACCCACAGGCTCAAAGTAAAAGGATGGAGAAAGATTTGTTGAGCAAAGAAAAGATAAACAAAAGAACAGATGTTAATAATCTCAATGGATACAGAAAAGGCTTTAGATAAATTTCAATATCTCTTCATGTTAAAAATCATCAACAAAGGAGGCATCAAAGGAACATAGCTCAAAATAATATAAGCCATAAACCCAGGTCAACATCATACTCAATGGGCCAAAGTTGGAAGCATTTCTCTTGAGAACCAGAACAAGACAACACCTAGTAATGACAACTCTGGACACAGGTCTTGGCAAAGATGTCATGATGAAGGCTCCCAAAAGCTACAGATGCAAAATTTGACAAGTGAGACAAAATTAAAGAGCTTCTGCACAGTGAAAGAAACAATCAACAGAGTAAACATATATAATAGGAGAAAATATTTGCAAACTGTGCATCTGACAAAGGTCTAATATCCAGAATCTATAAGAAACTTGAACAAATCAGCAAGCAAAAAGCAACCCCATTAATAAATGAACAAAGGACATGAAAATCATTTGTAAAGAGAAGACATACATGAGGCCAACAAGCATATGAAAAAAATGCTCAACATCACTAAGCATTAGTGAAATGCACACTGAAACCACAGTGAGATACCATTTTATACCAGTCAGAAAGGCTATTAAAAAAAGTAAAAAATTAACATGTTGGTCAGGTTTCAGGAAAAGGGAATATTTATACACTGCTGGTAGGAATGCAAATTGGTTCAGCCACAGTGGGGAGCAGTTTGGAGATTTCTCAAAACACTTAAAACAGTACTACCATTTGACCCAGAAATCCTATTACTTGGTATATGCCCAAAGGAACTAAGTTGCTTTACCTTAAGGCACATACACATATATGTTCACCACATTAGCGAAGACATAGAATCAAGCCAGATGCCCATGAGTGGTGGACTGGATAAAGAGAACGTGGCAAATATACACCATGGAATACTGCAAAACCATAAAAAAGAATGAAATCATTCCTTTGCAGCAACATAGATGCAGCTGGAGGCCATTATCCTAAGGGGATCAACACAGAAAATCAAATACTGCATGTTCTAATTTACAAGCGGGAGCTAAACATTGAGTACGCATGGACACAAAGAAGAGAACAGCAGACATCAGGGTCTGCTTGAGGGTGGAGCGTGGGGGGATGCTGATGATTAAAAAACTATCTACTGGATACTATGATCACTAGCTGGATAACAAAATCATTTGTACACCAAACCCCAGCAACACACAATTTATCCATGTAGCGAATGTGCATGTGTATCTCCTGAACCTAAAATAAAAGCTGGAAGCAAAAATAAATCAGTAAAAACTAAGCAGTCTCTGCCACTTCAATGCTGTGTCTTATGTGGTAACTAATGACCTTTTGGGGTCTACCTGGGTCCTGGTGTATTAATCTAAGAAATTAGATGGTGAATCTATGTGATTTTATTTTATTTTTCTTCTTTGAAATCTCTATTTGCTGAAATTTTGTTGAGTTTGATACACATTTTTTTCCCGTGTTTAATACTTTTAGAATGAGAATTAGTCTTTTCACACATGTCAAAAGCCACACAGAGAAATGAGGAATTGATACTGACAGCACACAAACAAGCTTAGTGTTCTATGCAGGTATCTCATTATATGATTATCTACATGAAAGAGGCAAGATGAGGCCTCTAAATGGTGGTGTCCCATTGGGAATGGACTTTAATTTAAACTTAGCTTATTAATTGTCACTTAAAATGTATTTTACCAGATTGTAACAAGATGCAAGATTAAAATGACAATCATTTTGTGGATAGATAATTTCTAGTCGCATGCCAGGCAATGTGACTGAGGAAAATAGAAATGGTCAAAGCTCTCAAAATAGGTCATAGACTTTAAAGCTAACAGAAGTTGTTGTCAACAAAATATACACCATCAAGATCGTACTTTTAGACTAGTTTAAAAGCTTCCACCTTACTTTAGAATAAGTGCTTTAATTTTAAATGGTATATAATTCAAGTAAAGGGAAGAATAAGATAATAGATTTACATACCAATGAAAAACAGATGGAAACCCTGGATTCTCTTTTATATTCCTTTAAATGGTATTATCATTTTGAATTGTTGAAGATATAAAAAACAAAAATGCAAGTATCACAAAAAGCTGCATATGCATACACATCAGTATAACTGAAAGTGAATCAGAAAAAGTTATAAATACTGAATTAAAGGAATGTAAATTTGATACTTACGAAAAAGGTCATGAGAAATTAATGAATTAATTCATTCATGTTCAGTAGAAACAACAAAAGCTAGTGATTAACAGTGTTTTTTTTTTTAATTTTGTTTTCTGGAAAACTCTTTTTTACTTCGTGTTGCATCTCAATAAAGAAATATTTTTATGATTCTGTCCCTTCCAATATTATAAGTACATATCAACCCTTGAAATTTAAACTATTTTAGCTTTTCAAGGATCTCAACTTACTTACTTTTTGTTGTTAAATAAAGCACACTTTTATAGTATTTAAATCATTGCCTTCCATTTTCTGTGACGGTGTTGACATATTTTCTGGAAATATTAAAAAATTAAGAAATTTGGAATTATTCAGGAAGTTCACCATTCAGTATATTGTCTGGAAGTGATCATCAGTAACACCAGGGAAAAATGGATAGCTCAGAGAAGGGTCCTAAATAAAGTCAGCCCCGAGTAAACTTTTTTCTATAAAAGTCCAATAGTAAATTATTTTAATAAAAGAATGTTACTGAACTGTTGAATGAGTTGGAATGGGAAATTGGAAAGTCATTATGCTTCTCTTTCTACTCTTCTTCTGAAACATAAAGAATTCTAAAAATAACACCCACTTGTTATTATAATTTCCTCACATTCTCTGATCTTTGACACAATGCCCAGCAATCCCACCATGTGGCTAACTCAAAATTTACTCAAGTTGCTGACCTCTGGAGTTCATACATTTTTATTCAACAAATTTCTTAGAAATATAGCTCACTCGTCTTCCCATTTGGCTCTTAGTGTGGGGACCCCTCTCCAAGTTTCTCTGAGAGGAGTCTCCATGCTCTGGTAATTAGAGGAGTAAGTGTACTAAATATATTTTTAGCAGCAAAGAATATGCCATATAAATAAAGTAGCCAGGTGTAAGAGAAGAAGGAAGGAAGTACTGCAGGAGGTGCTGCTGGCTTTGTTCCCCCAGTAGAATTTTAAGTGCTTTCTAAACCTTTTAAAATACCTGGATACTGACATTCATAAGGCTTTGTAAAATTTAATTGTAGTAATCCCATTAAACTGAGAATAGTTCAGAAGAGTCATGAAGAGAAGTAAGGTTAGATAGGCAAGCGAAAGCACACTGCTGCAGCTCAATTACTTGAAAAATGAATTAAAAACTAATTTGATCTTATGTTTCCCCACAAGTACAGCTATTTTAAAAATTCATGTTGAATGTAACTACCCCAAAATGCTAAAATTGAGATTAATGTTTAAAAGTGTAAAATTATAAATTAATATAATAAAGGAAAGAAAAATACTAAGATTAGGTAAAATATCTTATTGAATTTGAAAATGGCTTTAAATGTATCCAGAGAGAAGCATCTCATCCCTCTACTCTATTCTGACATCATTGAGGCAGGATTTGGTCCTCTTATTCATCTTCACAAATCCCTGCACTGGAGACCTGTGATATTAGGGACACCCAGAAGGCCCTGTTTTCAGGAGCAGCCACTTTTCCCAGCCATGCTGGAACCAGGTAGCCCCAAATCCTGGCTCAAAAACACTGTATCTGCAAATGATCCAAGTAGAACCAACCAGATAATTATCTGGTGCTATGGTCGGAATGTATTTGTCCCCTCAAAATGCATATGTTGAAATCCCAAACCCTAAGGTGATGGAGCTAGGAAGAGGGGCCCTTGGAGATGATTAGGGCATAAGGGTAGAGTCTTCATGATTAGCATTAGTGCCATTATAGAAGAGCCCAGAGAGCTAGGTATCTCCTTTTACTATGTAAGAGCAAAGCAAGAAGTTGCCATTTATGAGAAAGTGGGACCTATCCAAACACTGAATCATCTGGCACATTGATCGTGGCCACCTTTCTGTCTCCAGAACTATGAGAAATAAATTTATGTTGCTTATGAATTTCCTAGTCTATGGTATTTTGTTATAACAGCCTAAATGAAGTAAGGCACCTGGATATCTGGAGTGGATAAAAATATCAACTCAATCCAGCCACAGTCTTTTGAAACTGGGGAGCTATAATCTTGGGAATTTTGTCATGTCCATGAGTAAAAGGGAAATAAATACTTCAGTAAATTTGATGATAGAGAACACAGAGCATGCAGTAAGATCATGATAGGGAGAGAGATATGATGATGGTTTTGTCCACGGATCCAAGTTTGCCTGAAATTAAACTAATGTTGCCATTAGGCTCTTGGAGAGATTTTTTTTTACTTTAGAGAAAACTCTTTAATTATTTATTTTAGAACATTTTGGGCTTATTGTTTTGAAGTCTAATTCTACCACGACATTGAATAAGACAGAATCACTAATGTATATAATTTCCCATCATTCCTTATGGCAATTCAGCCATTGTGTTCTAAATAAGTCTCTGTATTAAAGTTTAATTTGAGTTTCTCTTAACTCCAAAGAGAGTTGACTGGTATTTAGTGACACATAGTATATACTTATCAAATATTTTTAAAATATTGACTGATTGAATAAAAGCAAGGATTGATATGCTGACACTTTAGGTCACATGTTCTGAGTTTTGAAGGAGAGAATAGGTAACATTTTAAGAAATAAGAATAACACGAAGAGTACTTCAGATGAAAGTATTCCATCAGTCCAAGTAAGAAACAGAAAGACATAGACATGGGAGGGAAAAAAGACAATTTAGATGAAGGGTGATGTGAAGATAAAAACAAGATAGGACACAGAAATATCTAAGTGTTTGGGGTTTAGGTTTAGGAGTGAAGGAAAAGCACAGGACGTTTTAGGCGTTCGTGAGTGAAGGGATCACTTCTGCATTTTAGGACTATTTTGGGGTCTACATTTAACGTGGTAACAGGAACAGAGAGTAAATAGGCCAATACTGGTTAAAATACAAATACTAGTTGAATAGTTAAGTTATAAACTGCCCAAGTTTCAGCAAGCAGTGGAAAATTGGATGAATAAATTTATTTACACAAAGCAGAGAGATGTGGTAACGGGAAGCAGAGAGAAAGGGAGAGTAATTCAGAGGACTCCGGAATCCTTTTTAATTGTTTGTTTTCTCCAGAACTTTTCATCTTGCCTAGTTTCATAATCGCAACTTTGTACACTTGTGCAACATCTCTCCATTTCCACAACCCCAGCCCTGAAAACCACCATTCTACTCTCTACTGCTGTGACTTTGACATTTTGAGATTCCACATGTAAGTGATATCATGCATATTTGTTTTTCTGTGCCTAGCTTATTGCATGTAGCATAGTCTTCCAGATTCATCTATGTTATTGCAAATGACAGAATTTTCTTCATTTTTAAGGCAGAATTGTATTTATATATATGTTTGTGCATGTATTTGTGTATTACATTTTCTTTATTCTCACATCTATTGACATTTAGTTTGAATCAATATCTTCGCTATTGTGAATAATGATATATTGACCACATGGATGTATATATCTCTTTGACGTACTGATTTCTTGTCCTTAGATGTATACCAAGAAGAAGTGAGATTATTGAATCTTATGGTAATTCCTTACTTTTAATTAATTAATTAATTAATTTTGTGACAGAATCTCACTCTGTTGCCCAGACTGGCTGATGTAGTGGTGTGATCATGGCTCACTGCAGCTTCAACCTCCCCAGGCTCAGGTGATCCTCCCATTTGAGCCTCCCGAGTAGCTGGCACTACAGGCAATTGCCGTCATGCTTCTCTAACTGTTCTGTTTTTTGCTTTGTTTTGTAGAGATGGGGTTTTGCCACGTTACCCAGGCTGGTCTCAAACTCCTGTGCTCAAGCAATCCATTCCCATCTGCCTCCCTAAGTGTTTGGATTACAGGTGTGAGTCATTGCACCTAACCTAGTTTTTTTGTTTTGTTTTGTTTTGTTTTTTTTGAGAAACCTCCCTACTCTTTTTTATAATGACTGTCAATTTACATTCCCAACAACCGTGTATAGTGGAGAAACAGTATTCCTTTTCCTCCATATCTTTGTCAACACTAGTTCTCTTTGTCTTTCTGACAGTAGCATTCAAGCAGGTATGAGGTAATATCTCATTGTGGCTTTGATTTGCATTTCCCTGATGATTCGTGATGTGCATATTTTCTTTTGGGAAATAATTATTCAGATTCTTTGTCCATTTATTAATCAGGTTATATATTTTCTTGCTATTGAGTTGCTTGAGTTCATGATACATTTTGAATATTAATCCCTTATACAATATGTATGGTTTGAAATATTTTCCTCCCATTCCACAGGTTGTCTCTTCATTTTGTTGTTAGTTTTCTTCGTTATAAAGAGGCTTTTTGGTTTGATGCCAATCCATTTGTTAATTTTTGCTTTTGTTGTCTGTGCTTTTGGGATTATATCCAAAAAATCATTGCCCAAACTCATGTCAAAAGCTTTTCCCCTATGTTTACTTCCAGCACTTTAAAGAAGTATCCAATCTTTTGACTTTCCTGGGCCACATTGGAAGAAAAATTGTCTTGGACCACAGATAAAATACACTAACACTAATCATAGCTGATAAGATTTTAAAAAATGGCAAAAAAAATCTCATAATGTTTTAAGAAAGCTTACAAATGTGTGTTGGGCCACATCCAAAACCATCCTGGGCTGCAAGCAGTCCACAATCTGTGGGTTGGACAAACTTGTTTTACAGTTTCAGGATTTACATTTAGGACTCTAATTCATTTTATTTTTGTATATGGTATTTGATAAAGGCCCAATTTTATTCTTCTTCATGTGGATATTTAGTTTTCCTAATTCCACTTATTAAATAGACTGTCTTTTCCTTACTAATGTTCTTGGTGTCTTTGTTGAAGATTAATTAATTATAAATGCATTAATTTATTTCTGGGTTTTCTGTTTTGTTCCATTGCTCTATGTGTCTGTTTTTATGTCAGTACCATGTTGTTTTGATTACTGCAGTTTTGCAATATATTTTGACATTGGGTAGTGGGATGCTTCCAGCTTTGTTCTTTCATCTCCAGATTGCTTTGGTTATTCTTGGTCTTTTGCGGTTTCATAGACATTTTATTTTTTTTTCTATTTCTGTGAAAAAGTCATTTGGAATTTTGATAGAGCTTGTGTGGAATATGTAGATTGCTTTGAGTAATAAAGCTATTTAAAAATATTAAGTCTTCCAATCCATAAACACAAAATATGTTTTCATTTATTTGTGTCTTATTCTTTCATCAATGTTTTGTACTTTTCAGTGTATAGATCATTAACTTACTTTGTTTAACTTACTTCCAACTATTTTAATTTGTGTTGATCTTATCCTAAATAAAATCAATTTTTTTACTTTTTGAATAGTCTATTGTTAGTATATAGCAATACAACTAATTTTTGCATATTGATTTGGTATTCAACAACTTTACTAAGTTTGTTTTAGCAGCTTTTTGGTAAAGTCTTTAGGATTGTCTATATACAAGATCATTTAGTCTGCAAACAGAGATTATTATACTTCTTTCTTTCAAATGTGGATGTCAGAAGATTCTAGAGTCACATGTACAAAACTGTTATTCTATAGGGTAAATTTCAGAAGTTAAAGTGAAATCTATTTTTAAAGAAATGCATGTATGTTGTAAGTTTCATTTTAGACTTTTTAAGTTGAGATGTCAGAATGTAGGTGATTAGTAGGCAGAAGGAATGTATAAATGATGTTTAATAAGGAGTTACTTCAATATAAAATGATAATTAAAAATATAGTATTAAGTAAATTAGAGAACTATTAATTATTGTATTATTTCCAAATGTAAACATAGTACCTTTCTATGGGACACATCTTAGAATTCAATATACATATTTCATTTACTTTTACTTTTAGTGAAATATGACATGTTAAATCCAAAATTCCTATCACTATAACAATGTGAAATTATAGAGTCCAATTCTCTTGTTTAGGAGGTAAATCTATCCTCTGGGAGAAGTATTTTTAGAGGGGTTCTCTGCAAACGTATGTTGAATAAATGAACAGGATTAGAACTATAAGAGAGGACAGACCTTGTTTCATATTATTGTGTAACTCAGATCTAACACACAATTGACTTTTGAGACATGCTTAACATTAAATATATCCTTCCATTAAATCGTGAGTCCCAAGCTTACCTAAGGCCAGACAATGACAAATCAGTGCTGCTAACAGGTTAATAATTTGAGATCTGAAGTGGGAAAACACATACATAAATGGTCTTTTCTTCCTTCCTTCCCTCCCTCCCTTCCTCTCCCCATCCTTCCTTCCCCCCTCCTTTCTTTCCCTCCCTCCCTCCCTCCCTCCCTCCCTCCCTCCCTCCTTCCTTCCTTCCTTCCTTCCTTCCTTCCTTCCTTCCTTCCTTCCTTTCTGCCCTCCTTCCTTCCTTCCCTCATCCACATAAAAGTATTTGTAAAAAAATGCAAAAAGTTATTATATCTACTGGTTAGGTTGATAGAGAGAAAGTGATTGTCATTGTAAGAATATCTGAGTTTTAAGATTAAAAAATATGTTTGGTGGTCTAATCATTCCAGCACTGGGGCACTTCCCATCTGCAGATGCAGAGGGAATAAATCTGTGCTATTTTTGTGGTATTTATTTTATTTTTTCCTTCAACTCTCATCTATTAAGGTATTTATTAGTCATTGAAGAATAGATTGCTTCACAATCTGGTAAGAGAAAAATGAAAATATAAATTAATAATGAGACAGCATACTGGGTATCAAAATGGAAGATTCCAGTGTAGGCACCAGGCCCACCTCTAAAACTTTTGAGGCCTGATACAAGCATACACATGGGGGCCCATCTACCTTATTTCTAAATATTAAGAGTAATAAATATAGTTAACAACAGTTAAACAAAATATTGAATCTTGATAAATGCATGATCATAGCAAAAACAGAATAAGTACTTGTTAACTTGATTCTTTTTCTTCCTCAATCTTCTCTTCTAATCTCTTAAGAAATCCACATGACAAAGTTTCACTTTATTTTCCTCTTTATTTTTTGGAGAGGTAGGTAAAAGTTCATTTCTCCCCCTCTCCAGGGCAAGCTAACAGTGCTCCTTCCTCCATTTTTGCTGGGATTCTTCTTCCTGACCAAGTTAAAGTGAATACACATCTGTAAGGGACTCACAGCCCACATTTGGCTTGGGAACCTGAGACTCAAAAGCCAGGTCAGATTTAGAATTCTCATAACTTACTGGCACAGAAGAGCAGATAATTGGCCTATGCCCTTTTTGTTCTCATATCTAGCCTCATCTCAATACTCTGTGGTCTCTCACACATCAATTTAAAACCAGGAGCACACTTGAAAACTCTAACCACAACTCCGTACTCTGACTACAAGAAATTCCCTCCCAAGGGCAGACTTGAGAAAATCATCAGCATAGGTCTCAGAGGGACATTTCTGGCCATTTCAGTGTGGAATTCTGGAGCCTCTGAATTGTGGTATAGAAGAGAAGGGAACGTGGGGCTCCAGTAGTAAATATCCCCTGAGCCATCAGATTCTTCCCTTAAAGAGGAAAGGCATTCATGCTTCCTCTGATGCCAGGGTCTTTGATGCCAGCATTCTTGGCAAAGGTGAAGGCAGTACAGTCCAATACGGAAGCCACTAGCTACACCTGGCTATTTCAATTTTAATTGTAATTGATTAAATGTGAATAAAATCTAACACTTAGTTCTTCAGTATCACTAGCCACATTTCAAGTGCTCAGTAGATCTAATGGCCAATGACTACCACTGTGGACAGAGCAGATGTAGAACATCTCTCTTAAGAAGAAAGTTCTGTTGGACAGCATTAAAGCAGGCACGTCTGCAGCAGCTTGGTTTGACAGGCATGCTACTGAAAACACTTTTACTCAAATACGATAGAATTCCGTCTTCACAGATTATTGGTTTGGAGCAAGAATACCAAAGAGAATTGAGAAAAAAGTGAAAAAGCATGTTAGGATATAGGAGTAATTTTATAATTTACCTATGTTGGAATTTTGGCTTTATAGAAAATAGACTATATCTTATTTTACTTTAGTCCTATTGAAGTCTAGCTACATTCAATTACAATGATATATATAATAGTAAGATTATGCCCCTTAAAGAAAAAAATATAGAGAGTGTGGCCATTTCAACGAATGAAATGGAGCCAGAGTGGCATTGCTATAGGCTTAAAGTATTACTCTCTTCCTTGAAAATATTCAGACACTGTCTCTTTCGGTAGAGTGAATGTTAAAGTCCAAACAGCTAAGATTGAGAGTGAGCTCCTATTTTAGGGCCTCTGTGTAATCTGATCCTAATTTAACTCTCATGGGTAGTTGCTGGCTTTTCTCTCTCTTTCTCAGTTTTTCTTCATTTCCTTTAGTACCTCAGTGTGTGATGCTCTCCTGATCTATCTAACAGTTAATATTATGCATCAACTTGTCTAGGATATCTTCTCAGCTGACTGGCCAAACGCTAGTCTAGATGCTGCTATAAAGGTGTCGTTTAGATATGATTAAAATTTATAATCAGATTACTTTTCATAATGTTAGCCATTTGATCAGTTGAAGCCCTTAAGAGCAGAAAGGGATTGCTCAATGAAGAAGGAATTCTCAAGACTGAAACATTAACTCTCATCTGAATTTCTAGCCCATTGAGCTGACCTACAGGTTTCAGATTTGCCAGCCCTCACAACCCTCAATCAGGTGATCAAGTAAGCCAGTTACTTAATATCGATCTCTCTCTCTCTGTCCACACACATACACATATACATGTATATACACACATGAATGTATATGCATGTATACACACATGTGTATGTATACATGTATGCATATATACATATATATTATTGTGTTGTTATATTTATATATGTGGCTACAATAATATGCATATGTATATATGTATACATATATACACATACACATGTATATATGTGTAAATATACAAACATGTATGCATATATACACATGTGCATACATACAAATATACATATACTTATTGTATGCACATATTAATGTATATATGTATATATATACACATGTATGTATATATATATGAAATACATATCTACGTATGCTTACATGTATATGTAATCTCCTGTTGGTTCTGTTTCTGTGGAAAAGAAAGCTCAATACAATCTGGGTTTTCCCATCATCCCATCATATTCTCACTACCATAACCTCTCCTCACACTCTCAATTTGTCTAACTCCTATATATCTCTGTATCTTTCTTTTGAAGTCATTTTGTCCAGAAAGCATTTCATAACTGTTAAGTTGGTTCAATAGTTACCTTTCTTAGTGTTCCCAAAGTATTCCCAAAGTTCATTACCCTAATCCTTCCAATGTGACTATGCAATTGCCACAGGTTATCAGAAGGCAAAGATTTTTTTCTTGGAGGATGTTTTTCACAAGACCTAGAATAAAATAGATATTCACTAAATGTGTGCTGAAAAAAAATGAGTTAATTAATAACTATATAAATGAACAAATAAGGAATTATAAAATGGCAGAATAAGAAATACAGACAAAAAAATCACAGGGAAACATTTTCTAGAATATTAGTTAGATAAATGTGTGGAAGGAGATCAATCAAAGACATAGCCACAGCTAATCTCAGAGAGATGGAAAAATACTAATATTTATGATTAGCATCACCTGATGCCTGCTGCGGCCTTGATATGTACAGGCATGATTCTAGGCACTTAGTCATTTCACTGCAACTTCTTCACTACTTCATAAAATGCATGTTATGATGATCTCAAACTAGTGATTTTCCAAACAGTTGACAAACCCGAAACAGAAACACAGGACTCATGCACACTCTGCACAAGCTCGCACAGATAATAGGTAACGAAGACAAGATTTAGTCAGTTCAGACGGGTTGCACTGCCTGAGTTTACAATTCCTTCACAATACTGCTTCCAGACCCCTTGAAAGAAATATAATCTTTGAGAAGGGCTGAGTTCACATTGTTGTTGCCTCCAAACATAGCACTTGAACTCATTTTTTTATGTGTTATATTAAGCTTTAAATTGCCGATAACATTTCTTTTCCAACCAGTTTTCCACCAGTAAAGCTTGCCTGTGATTCTATAATTATTACCATCCATTACAGTCATATACATGTGACCTTACTTAAACATATCAAAGCATTCAGAATATGAGAAATTTTCTCAGGTAAACTGAAGGAGGAAATGACTGTTTACCAGGAAATCATTATCAGTATGAAATGGACTGCAAGTGGATGTTATTTAGCATGAAATCATGTAGAATGACCCTGAAAGATTTTTAAAAAGTAATCAAGAACATTCCATCTGCTCCCACCGATTCATAATAACTGGGAGTTCACCTTTCCAAACAAGAAAACGGATTCTGAATTTATAATATATTTCCACAGCACATAGAGGTCTAAGAGATTTGTGACCATGAGCTAACCTAAAATAAATAGAACTGCAGTCAGGTTTAAGAGTTCTTCATGGCTTTAAAATAAATTTTAATATGACATGACTTCTGAAAGAAATAAGAAATGGCTGTCAGGAAACATTAGATGTGAAAATAATTTGATAGATGCATTATGTATATAACAGAAAATACCTCCATTATCATCGTGAATACAATAGAAATAAAATCCATTGCTATAAGCTCATCAATTTTTGGTCAGGCCTGTGGGCTCACTCTTATTTTCAGTGTTAGGGAGGCCAAGGCAAGAGGACCACTTGAGACCAGGAATTCTAGACCAACCAGGAAAATATAGTGAGACCCTGACCAAAAAAAAAAAAAAAAATGTTTTTAAGTAGCCAGGTGTGGTGACATGTGCTTTTAGTCTTAGCTATTTGCGGGGAGCTGAGGTGGAAGGATCACTTGAATCCAGGAGTTGGAGACTGCAGTCAGCTATGATTGCACTCCAGCCTGTCTCTAATACAAAGCAAATAAATAAATAATATGTTTCTGTGACCTCATTCATTGTCTCTAAATCTTCTGGTCCTTTGATTCCATAAAATCCATGTTGAGTACACAGGGTTGTCAGCAGCCAATTGATCATGTTAGGGACTCTGACGGCCAGGGAGGGACAAACAGCTCTCCTGTGTTGGCTCCTGCTGTGTGGTAAAGCCTGCGTCTGGTATCCTTGCTAAAACAAATTGAAACTTAATCCAATGCTAAAATGGCTGTGTCCATATTACATTCAAGAAAACATTGAGAAAGCACAACTCTGCAGGGTGCAGGGACTAACCTGTATCGCCACAAAATTCCACAGATGTCAGCGCATCCATTTTTCTATCTAAGCAGGAAGCTGTTGTCTACTTCGCAATATGTGGTATTTATTCTTTGCTTATCTGTGCAATGACAAATCTGATCCATAATGCTGATTTAAAAGGCTTAGTAGATTCTTATGAATTTTCAGGAAAGTTTAAGTAGTGACTCACTTTCTTAATCTTCAAAAAAATATGATAATGCTCTCTTCATAGAAACATAAGAATTAGAATGAGAAAATGTAGGCTTATTATAAGCATCATCAGCTCAATATTCTTAAGTATGTTTCAATGTCTTTTAAAAAATACTTAAAATATTACCAGTTTATAAATACCTCACTATATCTCAATACTGTACATAATCTGAATCCAAACGGAACTTACATGGAAGTGTTCACATGACTTAAATTCATTTTGTACCAGACCACAAGGGTGTCACTCACATGCTCACCTTTTGTTTTACACCTTTTGTTTATACACTTTTTTTTATACATCCCGGTGTTCTAAACCAAAACCAAAACAAAAGAGCAAAATTTACCTTTTGGAGTCCATTATTCAATGATATGTAAAGTGATTTAGTGATGTTTGTTATCAGATGCAAGTAGACCTTAGTAAGATATTTTGACAGTCACATTGCAGCCAGATTTTTGAATTTTCAATAAATGCAAAAATGTTCTAGAGTGTATTTTAATTCTCCAAATGGATTAAAAAACGGATTTTCTTCCTGCAAAAAGTGTCATTGAAATATATTTGAAAGTCCCTAATGCCATTAATGTGGTCTAACTTAGCATGAATAAAAGCTTTTCTTTAGTAAAAACGGAACTACTATGAACAACCACTCTAGCAATAATCCCAGCAAGAAAGATATTTAATTATGTTAATGAAGGATATTCATTTTCCCTTGTTCCCCCCAACTTTTTTTTTTTTTTAACGGCTTCGCCATTTTCTTCACAGAAGTAGTTTGTTTCCTCATGCCCTGCCTTGGAAATCATTATTATTAACTGCCATAGGTCAGCTTAGGGCGATCATCTCAGCTATTCTTATAGTCTGATTTCTCTTTCATAACCCAGAAAACTGACCTTTATTGAATTTTAATTTTAGCTATAACTTTTAATGTTTCCATGACTCAAGAACAAATGCACTAAGTGAACAAGTCAGAACGGCAGGTTCTGTCACTATTTTTACTTTTCAAAGCAATCATAGAAAATAAACTATGGCCTGGGAACATAATGATTTTCATCCTGAGTTTTTGTCTGTGTGTTCTTAACTGGGTAATGTCAGAGCCCTTTGTATTCATTCAGTGTCTTCTGTCAGGGCCATTAATGAGCACCATGTGCCGGTGATGATTTTTCAAGCTGAAAGTGGAACTTTAAAAAAAAAAAGTTAGACTGATATTATCCTACTTAGACAAATTCCTATGCGTTTATATATTTATTATATTTTGTAATTATGGTGTTTTCAAGCATCAGATATACATATGGGAATGAGAAATGCAATCCAGAGCAAATGCATGCAGCAAAAATTTGTCTTTGAGATTCTGTTCCACCAATGTTGCTGCAGGAAACAGGTGAACAGCCTGGGTGATATAATAAAGCAGCGGTCCTCAACCTTTTCCAACCAGGGACTGGTTTCATGGAAGACAATTTTTCCACCGTGCAGGGTGGGGCGGGGCCATAATGGGTAGTTTCGGATTGAAACTGTTCCACCTCAGATCACCAGGCATTAAGGGTCTCAAAAGAGAAGGGACAACCCAGACCCCTCGCATGCGCAGTTCACGACAGGGATTGCCCTCCTATGAGAATCTAATTCTTCAGCTGATCTGTTAGGAGTCCCAGATCCGGCGGTAATGATCCCTTGCCTGCTCCTCACTTCCTGCTAGGCCCACCTGTACCCAGCCACCGCATGGGCATTCCAGACCCCTGCATTAAAAGACTTTCTGAGGGGTATTTGTATGATTATCTGCAGCTTAGGCTTGCCTAAGTATCAAATCATCCTTGTGTAAATGAAATCAATGAGCAACTGAATTTTGCATATGTCAGTGGGAATATTCTTCTGTAAAAACAAGCACTTGTGCAGATTGCCTGGATTTCTAGGTGGAGAGCAGTAAAAAGGATTTTCGGTGAGATTTGAATTCTCATGGGAAACCCAAAGACCAAGAAAGCAAAGAGTTGGTAATTGATAGTGGTTAAGATTACCTTTAAGAAAACTGTCTGTGGACTGCTATTTGAACTACTGACATTGATGGATTTGAGGGGTAAAAACGTTTATAGGTGCATCTCTTTTCTAACAGAAGTGTTAGTATTTAAACTCTCAAGAAGAAACAAGAGTTTATTTCAATATTTCTACACGTACATTTGCCACAGAGATTATTTTGACCAAGAAAAGCCATCATGTAGCCAGACATGGTGGCATGTGCCTGTAATCCCAGCTACCCAGGAGACCGAGGTGGGAAGATTGCTTGAACACAGGAGGTCAAGGCCGCAGTGAGCCATATTCACACCACTGCACTTCAATCCGAAACTACCCATTATGGCCCCGCCCCACCCTGCACGGTGGAAAAATTGTCTTCCATGAAACCACTCCCTGGTCGGAAAAGGTTGAGGACCGCTGCTTTATTATATCACCCAGGCTGTTCACCTGTTTTCCTGCAGCAACATTGGTGGAACAGAATCTCAAAGACAAATTTTGCTGCATGCATTTGCTCTGGATTGCATTTCTCATTCCCATATGTATATCTGATGCTTGAAAATGACCATAATTACATATATATATATATATATATATGTAACCTGGTCAAATCTTGAGGAAATGTTCCGTGATGTACCCCTTCTCTTGGACGGTAGCTATGTGCATTGCATATTAAAGACTGAAATAAGCCCTGCAACAAACACATCTTCTTAACTTTGTTTAAGCAGCATTTTATAAACTTAATTATCCACAACACACTTTTCCAGAAATAACTATTAACATTCCATTAAATTTATTCTTCTGATGTGTACATTTCAGAAATGATTAAAATGATGGACTAGATGACGTTTAAGGATACACCCAGCTTTAAATTTCAGGACCTCTGCTTTCGAAGTGTGGATATAGCTAAGCTCCACTCCTTTCCCCGGCTAACCATTCATCATTTACTATACTCAAGGGTGGAAGTTCCTCTACTTAGGACCTCGGTCTCCTGTGCTTTAATGAAAATCCATTATTCTTTTCTAGCTCCTCCTCGAACTTTGGGAGCCACTCCTGAGGTATCATCCTAATCAGAAATAACCCCGTTAATTAGCTGGAAGGCCACATATGTCACCTGTCAGAGTTCTCTCAAATACATATCAGTTCTTTGATCCATCCCTCAGAGAATCTATTCTCCCGTCTTTGTGTCCTCATTTTCTTTTTCTTTCTTTCTCTCCTTTCTTTCTCTCTCTCTTTCTTTCTTTCTTTTTTTCTTTTTCTTTCTTTCTTTCTTTCTTTTTTGAGATGGAGTCTCGCTCTGTAGCCCAGGCTGGAGTGCAGTGGCATGATCTCGGCTCTATGTAACCTCCACCTTCCTAGTTCAAGCAAGTCTCTCCCTCAGCCTCCCAAGTAGCTGGGATTACAGGAGCCTGACACCATGCCTGGCTAATTTTTGTATTTTTGGTAGAGAAGGGGTTTTACCATCTTGGCCAGGCTGGTCTTGAACATCTGACCTCATGATCCACCTGCCTTGCCCTCCCAAAGCCTTGGGATTACAGGAGTGAGCCACTGCACCTTGCCCTAATTTTCTTATTAAAAAGCCCATGGATTTGAACATGGCCATAAGAAGGACAGAGTTGAAGATGTAATAAACTCATAGTTGAAAAAGTCAAGAAAATGATCTGACTCCTGAAGAGCCTTTCAAAAGCATAACTGTTACAAAGTACAGGCTATTCTACATTTTTCTGTCCCCAACCTCTGACTTTAATTCACATGATGGTCCAGGTTTATGGAACCCCCTCCCCCAACATTTCAACCAGTCAGAGAAAATTAGCCACCAGCAACAGTTATCTCAAAAAGCTGGGGTAGGCTGGGCTTGGTGGCTCACGCCTGTAATCCCAGCACTTTGGAAGGGTGAGGTGGGTGGATCACCTGAAGTCAGGAGTTGGAGACCAGCCTAGGCAACATGGTCAAACCCCGTGTCTACTAAAACTACAAAAATTAGCTGGGCATGATGGTGCATGCCTGTAATCCTAGCTACCTGGAGGCTGAGACAGGAGCATGCTAGAATCCAGGAATAGGAGGTTGCAGTGAGCCGATGCCTGAGTGACAGAGCAAGACTCTGTCTCAAAAAAAAAAAAAAAAAAAAAAAAAGCTGGGTAATACATGTGGAGGGAAATGGGAGATGGGCTGTGGTATATCATAAGAAGAACTGGGCCTGGACCCACATTACTGTTCACTAAACATTCCTAACATTTCCCAGCTTCTTGCAGTTAATTAGTTGCACGAGACTAATTCTAGCTTGTCAATGTGATCAGAACGAATCTGTGTCATTTGGGAGCTATGACTGCAAAACACCACATACAAATCTTCGGGATCTGTTCCACTTAGCTGTGTGTCTTGAGGTGTCGGTACGAGATTGTGGAGGCTCTGTCGGCCCGTATACTTCAAGGACTACATGAAGCAGTGAACCCTACTCACCTATGTGGGACAGGTAGGCTGAGTGAGAAATAACTATTTGCTAAGCCCTCATTACACCGAGTTATTATCATAACCTGATGTTGCATCCCAGAGTCTCCGCTGGTTAACAACGATCTCCATTTCCACAGTGTGAAAGAACAGGAGACAGAATACTGCATACACTAAGTGCTATGTAGAAGGGAGCTAAGTTTTAGGTATAGAGACAAAGCAACTTCCAGTACCCATTTCTAATTGTGCCTTCAGCTATTCTCAACAGCCTCATTTCATACTCATGAAGTCCTATATTAAGGACCTGTCAAGATTGTGTTATAGATTCTTCACCTTGAGGGCCCCAGTTGACAATCAAAGTCAACATTTTAGTGTCCACATTTGTATGTGGTGTTTTGCAGTCATAGCTCCCAAATGACACAGATTCGAGTAAGGCAAGCAAATTCCCTTTCTTCTAAATAATTTACTCATCATAAGCCTTAATTTTGCGACACTGTCTTTATATAGAATGGTACAATTAGAAATGAAATCCTAAAAATAAATGTTCTGATTTCTCAATAGGAAAATTTGTTAAAGGAATGTCAAATCCTTCATAATTTTATTTACAGTAGCCACATTCTAATACATTCTTCTCAAGAAAAGATTTTAAAAGCCAAAAATATTTTATCTACATTGTAGCTAATAATGTTATTAAAATGTCTGACTTTTTAATTTTATCTTCCACTGTTATATACTTTGAGTAAATTTGTTCTATATCCAAAATATAAAATAAAATTTAAAAATATATACAGAGCACATTTGCTTAGGCTAGCCACGCTATTAACATGAATCAGCTTATAGGAAGAAAGTAAAATGCTTTGCCCCCTATTTTTCCAAGAGCAAGTAGAGTGTAGGTGAATTCAAAAGGGGAGAAAAGACATATAAATAACAATCTTTCAAACTTCTGTTCACGAATATTGTTTTTTGTCATCACAATTGCACAATGAAATATGAAAGTTCAATTTCCTCTTCATTTCCTTTTAATAAAACGTCTGTTCATTTCATTTCTGAGAGAAGATTGAATCTAAATTACTTTGACTTCTTTTGGCCTAACTTTGGTGATGCTACCAGACATGCAAAAGGAGGCCGTTTCAGGCATCATCCATGGAAATAAAGAGATACAGCTTCCATCTCTGTATTTACTCCTGGCTCTTTCTCTTTTGCTATGTGGATCCTCTGCACGATCAGTAAGTGCCAACTGCACATTAGATTACAGTTCCTGCTCCATCTTCTAACCAGGTCACTTGCAGAAAGAAGAAATCTACAAAAGTTCCCTTGCTGGGTTTTTCTAATCTATTCTACAACAAATGCATTTCCTAATGACGTGAGAAAATGGAGTCCTCTTTGGCAAGGTGGCATTTGAAATCACATGTGATGTTAGAAATGTTTTTGATGAACATTCATATTGTGGGTCGAATTGTGTTTCCAAAGATTATGTTGACATTCTAACCCCAATTACCTGAGACTATGTGGTTACTTGGAGATTGGATCACTGTGGTTATAATTAATTAAGTTGAGGTCATACTGGAGTAGGGTGGGCCCCCAACCCAACATGATTGGTGTCCTTGTAAAAGGGGGAAATTAGGAAACAGATACACACATGCCAGAAAAATGTCCTGTGAAAATTGGATTTATGCTCCCACAATTAAGGAACTACCAGAAACTAGAAGACAATCCTGGAACAGATTTTTTTCTAGAACTTCAGAAGAAGAATGGCTACACCAACACCTTGCTCTCAGATTTCTAGCCTCCAGAAAAGAGATACAATAAATGTCTGTTATGTTACACCAGCCCTAGCAAACTAATACAAACCAGAACACCACAAACAACTCAACTCTCAATGGTACCATTTTGCCTATGACAAAAACAAATAAACAAACATGAACTCCACAGTTTTCTTTGGCATAACTTTGAAGCTCTTGTTACTTAACATATGTGGATTTGTTCAGTCTAACACTTCTTTCACATGGTTTGACCCTCAAAATTTTAAGCCCTATTTTCCTACAAGTACCTTCTTCTTTCATCTCAGGCCTTTGAAAATGGAATTCCCTCTAAAAATGATGGACTGGATGTGATATGTGTACCATCACTTCCATAATAGACTCTGCTATTTTGTCATGGTAATTTTTAGCAGTGAACCCAAATGCTATTGCAGAAACCTCCTCACTAGGACTGTCCATGCCAACATTGCTAATCATCTGAAATTGGACTTCAATATGAAGAACATCTAAACCCACTTAATATACAACCTTTATCCAATGCCTACTGTGTTGCAGGGACCACATTTCCCCATTGGGAGAAATGAAGAAGAGCTTTTCATTTTCCTATGGGAACCAGGAATGTTTGCAGAGGACTTAGATTTCTTCCAACTGATGAATTAGAGTTAACCAGGAAAGTAGAAAGGAGGAGTGCTATCTAGGCCAAAGGGAGAGATTCTAGTATAAACACAGTGGCTGAAAGTTCGGGCTCTGTCATCATAACAATGGAGAAAAGTAAAAAACTTGGGTCAAAGCCTTGAGACCCACAATATTTAGAAGCAAGAAATAAAAAGAAAACTCAGAAAAAATATTGAGATCAGTGGTCAGTGAATAAGAAATAGGAGACACATCCTGTCCTGTAACTCCCTCCAGCCTCACCCTAAAAAGAAGAGATAGGCTCTGCCCAATGCAACTGAAATATGAGCATTGAGAATTGGCCATTTGATTTTGCAAGATGGACATCATTGTTGATTGCAGAAAAGGCTATTTTGAGGAGACAATAGGACCCAAGCCTGCTTGCAATAGATAAGAGAGTCATTGAAGTGAGAAAGTGAAGACAATGATTGAGGAGGTGCATTTTCAGATGTTTTAATTTCCCACAAAAGGACACAGAGAAAAAAGGCAGATGCTCAAGGGATTAATTAAATTAATATTTTTTCCTCTATCTTCCTTCAAGATGCAAAGCAAATTTTCATGCTAACAAGAATAGGGAGGAAAGACATGACCATGCAGTAGAAAGAAGTAACTATAAGAACAAAGTCCTTGAACAGTCCATGAGGATGGAATCCAGTGATTAAATCTGAAGTAAGCTTGGATAGAGGCAAAAAGATCTGATCCATGGTGACAGCAAGAATGCAGCGAATATGGCTATACATGCAAACAGATCGCTAAATTTGGTAGAAGGAAGATAAGGTTGTTTTCATATATATAGTATAGTGTTTTTTGTTTGTCCTCAATGAAACGGATTAACTTCATCAAGTAAAAGAGAGGAGAGAAAGTGGGTTTGGGGAGTTTGACATCCCCAGTATAGAGTAGATAAATAGAGAGGTATAGTCTGGCAGCTCTGAATGTTCATTACAAATGTCAAATTGCCTCAGTGAGCACAGTTCTGTTTTTCTATTATTTTCTAGTTGCATTCAGTGGTTTCAGTCTGTCACACAGTACTAGAGGTTGAAATTTAACCATGATTAGGATTTAGGCACACTTGTTTAATGATGGGAGGAATGGAAAGAGAACAGATCCTGTATTTAAGGGATTGAACTAATGACGGTCTATGTTCTCTACATTAGGGATGATAATAGACACGTGAAGGATACGTAGAGTAAAAAATATTGTTGCCAATGGATTGGAGGTCTCAGTAAGGTCAAAGAACTTCTGAATTGGGGGTAATAGCATAAGTGCTACAGAAAAACAAAATGTTGAGAGCAGAGTTCTACCCTAGAAAGTAAGATTTTGCAAATGATGTGGTTATTAATGATGTCTCAAATATGACCCTGGGAATGTGTTGCTGAGGTGAGCAATAATAGGCTGATAGAAGAATGTATTCAGACAGTCATCAGACTGGAGCATTGGATGAATAGTTTACGTGAATATTGAACTTTCTAAGAATAATAAAGAGCCAATTGTGAATAGTGTACAGAGATCTAATGGGAGAAATATTTAATGAATAAGAAGTGACTCAAAAGAAGTATTTAATAAATAAAGGAATAGTGAATAGAATAATCTGATCTTATGTGCTTTAAAGGAACTCAAGTTTTCGGGGAGGAGGGAAAAGAAATAGTTTGAACCAGTAACAAAAATCAAGAAAGAGGTCCATCCCACTTAAAGACCCTGTGGTAATCGTGAGGCAGGGGGCGATGGGGGGACAGTTTGAAACTCTCCAAATACCACGTTAAACACGGACAGAACAACTAGATACCAAAATCAAAATTAATAGAGAACATTTACAAAAATATTAGGTAACAAAGCATCACCACAAGTATTAAAATTCAATAGAGTAAGGAAAAAACACCAACAGACAGGAACTTTGATACCTGTTTTGAGAGGAGAGAGAACCAGTAAGGCAACATTAACAAAAGCCAGTAGGTATCCTCTAGAGGGCAGCACTGAAAAGTAGGGGGGACTTTAACCTTTGCAGAAGGAGAAGACTCACCTAGGGAAGTCTGAAAGGCTGGAGCAGCCCTGGCCCCGGGAACTTTCAGACCTGACTTGCCAGGCTCTCCCCTAGGCTTCTGGGAAGTTACAAGAAAGAAAGGAAAAAGAAAGACCAAAGTACAAAGGGATAAAAGATTAAAAATCCGAAGAAGCTCAACGGCAAGGCTCTGTATGTTTTAAAATTCATAAAAGAGAGACAGCTGTGGCTGTGTGTAGTCAGCACCTCCCTGAACGCTACCTCATTTTAGATATTTAGAAAAATGAATCTCGTGAAATTTAGCCACCCTAAAATGTCAAAGGAAAATTCTATTATGCGAAGAATAAGGGCAAGAAAAAGAATAACATGCTTGCAGATTATGGAAAAGCACAAACAAACAGAAAAAAATGCCTATAAAACCAGTCAACACTGTAACTATTTCAAAGTAAGCTAAAAGACATGAATTAGCAAGTCATACAAGATGTAAAAAATATAAATTAGAATTATAAAAAAAAAAAACAATTGTATCTTTAAAAATTAGAAAAAAACAAATATTTTAATAATCAAAACAAAGCAAAAAGAAACAGGAGAGTGGATAAACTCAATTTAAAATACCATATGAAAAGTAAAAAATAAAAATGAAGACAATTTTTAAATTCACAAAGTTGAAGAAATAGATAAAAAGGAGAGGAGAAAAAGTAATAACTGTTGAAAATAGGCAACAGTTATTCATGAGAAGAAAACCAACCCAAAGGAATAGAATAAATACTGTAAACTATAATTTGGAAATAAAATCTGAAACAAAAAATGAAGCAGATAGAAATGATGTGTTGAAAAGATCAACCAAGACTCACCAACACCAAGGTATATTCTAATAAAATGATTAGACTTTCAAGAATAAGAAAAAGTCATTTGAGTGTCTAGAAATACAAAATAAATGATTTATAAGAGCTATATAAGCTAAAATACCTCACAGCTTTACACTGATATCTACAGTTTAAAGACTATAAAGCTTTACCTTAAACTCTTCAATGTAAGATCTCTATTTTTATGCATATATATGCATGTAAATGTATATATGTACATACATTCTATATAATGTATATATGCATTCTATCTATACATATGCATACATACGTTATGTGTATATGTATATAGACATGCATACATATTATATGTCTATGGGTATATATATACACATATACATGTATATATAAATATGTATATACTATTTCTCTATTACATATTATATATAATCTATAGAATATAGTATGTTATATACATAGAGAGGATACACACACCACAGAGTGACATATGTATGTGTGTAGATGATGTGTTTGTGTATACACACAGTGCTATCAGCAAGAAAACACTGAGAAAATATGGACTCATCTGATTTTTCTGAGGAATCAGGAGATAATGAGCTTCAGACAACCAAAATAATTGAAAAGACACCAGTTCTTATGCTTATGCCTTTCTGATTGTTTGGTTATCTGAAGCTTGTTAATCAGTAGATTCCTCAGAAATAGATCAGATGAATACAGTATTCCCTTAGTGCTTTCTCATTGATAACATCTTGTCTTATTTTTTTATACCTGAAGGCCAGTTTTGCTGGATATAAAATTTTAAGACTCATATTCTTCCTTTGAGTATATGTGTTACTCTATTTTATGTTCGCATAAGGTATTGTCTTCACAAAGTCTGATGATGATCTATTTTCTGTCTCTTTAAGTCATCAGTCTTTACCCTTTGTCACAGCAGCAATGAGTAGTCTTCACACCAAGTTGTGTTCTTGGAAGGTTATTTCTCAAAAATAAAAACTAGAGCTTGAAGAAATATGTTATGTCAGTTCTGGTGCAGAAAATGTACAGAATGTACTATGGACAACAGGTCACATTCTGGTATGACAAGATATCAAAGAAGGTCATTAAAATCATATCCAAAAGATTTAAGTCACAACTTGAAGAGACTCCCAATGCCCAAACATGAAACTATAAGAGTTTTAATGATGATACTAAACTAACTACAATGGACAGAGGAATACATTGAGCTGTATGGTGAGTATGTGATCAGCACAATTCGGATTGAATTATATGTCAAATGACCTGGGTTTTTAATCACATAAAGTATAACAAAAGAAAAGGGATGGAGAAGGAACCTGTACATAAAAGACTTAAAAGGTATGTCAAATTAAGAAAAAAAAATGGGCAATAAAAAATTACAGTTCCTGGGGATGCATATGTGGATCATAAAAGTAGAAACCACAAGAAAGTGATTGCTATAAAAGTCAGGATAATGGTTACTTACGGCAAGAAAGAGGGTTTGTAATTGGATTGGGCACAACAAAAGAGTTTCTGGAGTGATTACAAAGTTTTCTCTGTTAGCTGAGAAGTACTTATCTTATAACAATTCACTGAGTCATGCATTTAACTTGTGTGCTTCTGTTGACCAATATTTGATAATGAAAGTATCCTTTTTAAGTCCTTGAAAATATATTTTTTAAGTACTTGAGAAAGTTGCAACAAAGTAGTAAACTCATCAGAGTCCATTCAGAATTCAATTAGAGCAAGAAAGTGAAGAAAACATCAGGAGACAAGTAAGGAGGTAGAGATTTGCTGCTGACAGACCATGTGTTCCAAAGGGAGTAGTGAAGAGCTATGCATTGGTTGTCATATATCAGGGTGCATCGCTTTCTCCTGGAGGACATTTAAAACACAATTAGCTCAGCCCCAACCCAGCGCTTTGGATTCTGTTAGGCTGGGTAAGGCATTAGAATATGCATTTTAATGAGTTTCCAGGTAACGCTGATGTTGCTAATCTGAAGATGACTCTTTGAGAATCACTGGGTTAGGTGACCAGGAAAAGAGGGGAACTTGAGTTAGATTAATGGTTCTGTGGACAACCAGAGGCCTTGTGGCTAAGGCAGGCAGAGATAAGAGGCAATTGGTTGTAATGGTGTCTTCTAGAGAGGTGAGTAAAAAAGTTATCAATATGGTAAAGCCTATTTTTGGGCTTGCTCCTAAAAACGCTGGGTGAAACGAGAGTTGGACACAACCAGAAGTGACCACCAGATTTCCAGGCCCCTACAGAGTCAACTTGAGTCTTCAGTGGATCAACATCTCAAACCCACCTGTAAACTCATCTTCAGCACAATAGTCAAGAAGCCCTGCTTTGGCATCTGTAGATGTGAGAAGGCCAAGACAAGGCTGGCATTAGGAGAATGGTAGACCTCTCTTGAATTCAGTTACCTCCCTGTGTTTGAGATGCAGTCTTGTTTTTATTCATGTCCATCACAACATTCCCCAGCCTTGTTAAAGAAATAGGCATTTAAGGTTCCTGTGTGACTGCAGGTTCCAGCTTACTCATTACTTACTACTTATCACATATAATTTAATTTGTCTTAACTTTCTAGACTCCCATTTTAGAATAATAAAGGTTTTAACTATTGAGGGTAGGATAAAAGTGACTACTAGAGCAGCACACATCTGAATCTTGGCCACATTGGCTCAAATGTTTATAAAGATTCTGTGAGACTGGTAATACTAGTTCCATAGAAAGAAAATAAGAATCTCATGGAGTTTAAAATGGCTGTTAAGGTTTTCATACATGATTACTGAGAAGAGTACTGATGATAAGCCAGTTCTGTCTGATTTCAAAAGTCAATCAGTTGATGTCCTGCATTTAGAATCTGAGTAGTAGAACAACACAGTCAAAACAACAAGGCAGGTAATACTATCTTCATATTACAAAGGAGAAAATTGAGCCTTAGAGAGAGTAGCTGGGTTCAGATAATGCAAACAAATAGGTGGGTAGATGGTTATTTAGATAAATGGAAACACTGCACGTATCCCATGTGACCAGCATCTCTCTGCATTTTTCTACAATGTATTCCCATTAAACCTCACCTACAGAAGGCATGAGTTAAGTATTCAATTGCTTGTCAAACAGAGGGAAAACAGGTTTACAAAGGCTTATCCAGTGTCACTCAATTAGTCCTGAACTCTTACTATGTTTACTTAACTGATAACTTAATGAATATATTTGCAATTTCCTCATTTTTTATTCTGTCCACTCTGTTCTAACCTCACTCAGACCTTTTGCCCACAGTCAGCTCTTTGAAGCTCTCTGACCTTGGGGGGGGGAAAAAAACACCCAGAACCTTAGAATCCAACTCTTTTGTTACAATCTTAAAGATAAAAAATATCTCCACATTTATTTTAACTTTAACATTTTCTGTGATTAGGTTGATTTGGAAGGAAGGCTAAGGTTGAGGCACTGGGGAATGGAATTCAAGCAATGCCTCCAAGCATAATTACATTTTACTTACTTAAAGGAAAACATGCCAACGCCAATGAACGTAGAAGAAAAAACAAATCACTATCAAAGGATGCAACTCAGATAGGAACCAATTCAGAACATATTACTGATGTCAAGGTAATCAATGGCATCTATCCTCAGGAGCAGAAGAAAAGCTGATCTGGAGCAAGAATGACCAGGGAGAAAACAGTCAAAAAAAATCTTACATTCTGAATTCTGGGAAGGCTCTGAGGACACAGAATCTTCCCCTAGAAAACAGGAATCTTCCAAAAGCCAATTTTGTACTTAAAAATATTCATTTATTCATTTGTTCGTTCACTCAACTATTGGTAGCCTAGATTGGTGGAAAAGGCACAGGCTGTGACATAGCAGAGATTAGGATTTAAGATCTGACTTTACCACTTACTGGGTTTGAACAAATTACTTCTTATCATGAGTCACAATTTCCTTAACTGAAAAAAAGAGATCTAGTAATACCTGTGAATTATCTTGAGGGTCAAATTGGAGACTATAGACAAAGTCCTTTCTGGTGATTTAGCAGACCATAAATATTAGCTATTAGTAACATTATTACATAAGCCATTTCATTATGTGCCAGTGTTACAACGACTGAATTTTTCAAACTAAACTTTATCCTCATGTTCCAACTTGCATGGAGGTCCTCTTGGGGAAGATGAGAAAGAAAACATTAAGATCAAAAATATTTCAGAAAATGCAAGAGGGAAGGTCCCTGCAGCTCTGGCCCTTGACCCACTATCGCTGGCTGCAGGACATGATGCCTGCCTGAGACGTTTGCTGTAATTAGTACTGAAAGGGTCCCTGGGGGTTTCAAAGGCGGCTGCTGAATCCACTTTCCTGTGTGGCTGACTTCCATGAGTTTAGGCGGATGGCCAAAGGAGTCAGATCTGGAGGGGCACATGCTTTTCTCAGGACGAAGTGAACAGATGAAAAGGAGAAAGGAAGGGGATGTCAGTGGACTTCCTAATGAGGTCTCTTCTTGTTGTGAGCCCTCTGGGCTGAGGAATTACTGTGCAGATCATTTGCTAATGAGCACAGCCATAGCCATCGAATGACCTTTAAATGTTCAAAGAATTTGGGATGATTCTACAGAGTGCCTTCCCTGACTTCGTGTGCCGAGAAGATGATAAATTTTAAAATGCAAGTCCTAGAAAAGACAATGGTACTAAAAGGACATTGGGGAAACAATGTTAAACTGTAAATTCTTTCCTTTCCTTAAAAAAATTTTTTGGAGACAGTGTCTTACTCTGTCACCCGTGCTGACAGGGTCCTGGCTCACTGCAACCTTGAACTCCTGGGTTCAAGTGATCTTTTCCCCCTTCAGCCACCCAAAACCCTGGGATTACAGGCATGAGCCACTGCACATAGCCTAAAGTGTATATCTATCTATCTATCTATCTATCTATATCTATCTATCTATCTATCTATCTATCTATCTATCTATACATCACATACACACACACACACAAGTCTTTTTTGCAACAAGGTATGGCTCTGTTGTATGATCTCAGCTCACTGCAATCTTCACCTCCAAGGCTTAAGCCATCCTCCCACCTTAGCGTCCTGAGTAGTTGGGACTACAGGTGCATCCCACCACACCTGGCTAATGTTTGTAGAGACAGGGTTTTGCCATGTTGTCCAAGCTTGTCTTGAACTCATGAGCTCAAGCAATCCATCCACCTAGGCCTCCGGAAGTACTGGGATTACAGGTGTGAGTTACCACGCCCAGCCAGGTGTATATTAATAAGAAAGGTTATGGAAATCCACCCTTTGTACATACCAGTGGGTTTCAGAGAGATAGCTCTTCCTCAGAAATCCGTAATTAGCAACTTGGGCCCAAATGCCTCTTTCTATGCCCCACTCCCAGTAGTTAAATCCTGAGGAGAGATTTTCTTCTTTACTCGTGGTTATTTAATGAATACTAAATAGATACGGTGCTGAGAATTTATATTACTCCTTCCCTCTACCCTCCTTTTTTCATTGCTTCCTTCTTTTGAATTGCATACATCTTAGGTAGCACATTAGAAAAAGATGTAAAACATATCAAAGCAATCTCTAAATGCCTTTCCTAATATTGACAAATTTCTCATTAGAACTGGATATCTGGGTCATCTTCTTTCTAATTCATTTTTATTAAACACAAATGTATGCACACATCTACACTTTGACCTTTTATGTTCAACTTTTTCTAAGAGAGACAGCATTTTTTATGGTTCTCTAAGTGCTTGCATGTTTATCAGCAAACCATGCACATTCAATCACACTCTCCTAATGAACTGCTGCTGTCAATTTAGTTCTCATAAACACACAAGTGAGGCAACATAGAGAGTGGTGATTCCTGAGACCAGGTCTGTGATACCCCAGGGTGTCTCCAATTACTTCCAGGTGGGAGTTGAGGATGTCATAAAATTTTCTGACAAAACTAATTTTAATCCACTTTAATTTGCAAAATTGCGGTCCATGAAGCACTTTGATTAAGAAGGACATTTCAGAAAATCAAGTGAGTCACAGTAGGGTATTGCAAATGGAAAAACAAACAAACAGAAATATTTGATATAGAAATTTATAACTAAGTACATTCTTTTCTGCTTTTTTTCACAGAGCATGTGGCAGCTCCTATCGTGATCCCAACAGTTGGGTAGGTACTAAGGTGTTAAGCAGAAGAAAATAAGGAAATCCAATATTTATTGAGAATTTTCAAGGTGTAGAGGTATAAGAGAAGTTTTGCATATTGAACTCATATCATCCCAAGAACCCATGTGGAACCCATGTGGACTATTTTACCAAAAAAGAGACTTAGGGCTTAGAGTCACTAAATAATAACTTATCAACCCAAAGTTGATAAAGCATGAAGATGGAATCTGAGCTTGGGCTTCTCATTCCACAGCCCATATTTTTTTCATTAATTTGTTTCATAAAAAGGATATAAAACCCTCAAAAGACAGCATGATCTGGTTGAGAAGAAAATACACTTGACAACTCAAGGACAACTAAATAAATACAATACAATATAAGAGCATCACATTTTATTTTAAAGAAATAAAAGCATATGAGATGTTAAAGTAAGCAAGTGGAAATAAACCAAGGTTTCATGAACTAGTAAACTTAAAACCTTGAATAATTAGTTTAAATTGGAAGACACAGAGAACAGAAATGGCATTGTAAATCAAGGGAAAGGTAGGAGCAATTAGTTGGATATGGAAAAGCCCACTTCGGTTACAGGGAGAGTGGCCCACTTGTGTAGAGCAGTAGTGGGAAATCTGTCTTATTAAGTCAAACATGGCCAGACTCAAAGAAACCTGCAAAACCTTAGAAGACAGTTGCCTCTTACCTCATCTAGTTGCTTTGTTTTGTTGATGTTGTTGTTTCTATGTATGCATTAACTACCTATTCTGTGTCAAGCATAAGAGAAAGCCAGATAAAAGCCTTGTACTAGGTGGAAATGTATTGTCTGTGTTCTAGTTCTAGCTTGATCACCGCATTAGTCCATTTTCATGCTGTGATAAAGACATACTCAAGACTGGGAAGGAAAAGAGGTTTAATGGACTTACAGTTCCACATGGCTGGGGAGGCCTCACAATCATGGTCAAAGGCAAGAAGGAGCAAGTCACATCTTACGTGGATGACCACAGACAAAAAGAGAGCTTGTGACCTATTTTTTTAAAAAATCAGGTCATGTGAGACTTATTTAATATGTCCAGAATAGCACAGAAAAGAAGCTGTGTAAGAGAACTCTCCTTTATAAAATTATCAGATCTCATGAGACTAATTCACTATCACAAGAACAGCAGGGAAAAAAACTTCCCCCATGATTCTATTACCTTCTGTTAAGTCCCTGCCCCAATACATGGGAATTATGGGAACTACAATTCAATATGAGATTTGGGTGGGGACACAGCCAAACCATATCAGAAATCTAAATTTCATTTCTTTACCTTAGGCCCTAAATGGTCTTTTTCCTGCTTTTCTCCAATTTTATTTATTAATCCATATATTTTCCCTCTCCATACTTCAGACGTACTGGCCCTTTTATCTGTTTTTCAGCCTTGCTAAAGTCATTTCTGCTACCCTAGGGCCTGGGTACCAGCTGTTCCCCCTGCCCAGAATGTTATCCCCACTGAATTTTGCATGTTTGTCACATTGTTGCCATTCAAGCATTAATTCAAATGTCATGTCCTCGAAGAGGCGTTCTCTGTGCCCAACCTAAAGAAGGTGTCCAGTTGTTGTCTATCAAATAATCTCCTTTAGTTGACTGGATTGTACTTAGCATTACTAAGTTTTTTCTTACATATGTCTTAGATAATTCTCATGTTTCCTTTTTCTCTGCATCCACTGGAATAAAGCTCATGAGGGCCAAGAAACTTTGCCTTCTTGTTCACTATTTTGTTCCTACCCATAGCAGTGCATCTGACATTCAGAACAGGCTCAACAAATATTTCCTACATTAATAAAACAGCAAACCAATGTTTGAATAGGAGTTTGTCATGAAGAACGTACATTTTTGTAGTCAGGCAGAAATTATATGCAGACTTATTTGGGTAGGGCGTGACTTGAATTTGAACATAATTTGGGTGGCTAATTAAGAAAGAGAAAATAATAGGTTCAGTACACTGTGCTCAGAAAGAATACAGCAAATAAAAAGTAACTGAAGAGAAATATTATAGAGAAATTTGGAAACATTCAGTGACTGATTAGTTTGAAAGGTTTCTGCTTTCTGGCCTGAGAGCTCATGTACGTATGAAGAATATAAGGTGGAAAGATTCCATTTGGCAGAAATGCAAAAGATGATGCCCCTTAGAATTGACATGGTGCATTCAAGGAAGGATATCTTGTAGAAAATTTATTGATTTCACATTTCAGGAAGGCCCAAAATACAGGAGTACTGATTTTGGCAAATGTGGTAAATAGAATTATTGTTCAAAAATGTTCACCCATTTCCCATGACTTTATGGGGAGAAGGGACTTCTCTGACTCTTAATTTTGGACCAGTCATGTGACTTTTTAAGAGAAAATATAGACAGATGCAAGAGGTTTAAAATGTGATGGGAAAGTAAGGGTTTGCCTCTCAGGCTTCTGCTTAGAGAAGCTTAGCTGCTGTGCTGAGAATGATGATGGATACATGAGAAACACTGGATCTAACCTGCAGCCAAAAGCCAAGCTCAGCGTAATTAAATCTAAGCCAACTTAACCCTAATCAATGTGAAGACATGTGAGCAAGAGTAAACAATTTATTTTTTCAATACACTGAGTTTTGGACTGGCTTTTAAAGCAGAGTTTTGGCAAGGTACAATTGATAAAGATTACCAAAAACAATAAAGAGTCAAAACTGTTTTTAAAAAGTGAACTTGTTAAATAAAATAGTATAGAAAATTGCAAGCAAATAAGTAATGATAGAGTACTGAAATATTTCATTGGAAAATAGTAATTGTCTTCATTCATTCTATATGAGTTCTCCCTTTGAATATTATTTTATTCATTTATTGATTCGCTTTTTTTATTCATTCATTTATTTAAAAATATATATTGACTGATATAGGCATTTGTGTGCCAGGATTATGGCAGAAGTCAAACTCTAATGTACATTATAGTCTCAATATTGAGGATGTCTAATAAACTTTTCTGCAAACTCTCTAAGATGTGTAACTATATCTTCAGACCGTCTACCATGCATCAGATCTGTATTTCAAAATGTCAGCATTACCTCCTAGATGCCCCAAAGGGGTCTTAAGTATTCAAATGCTAGGTTATTAACTTTCTTATCTTTCAATCAACAATCTACTCCATTTCATGTTTTTCCCATCTGTAAATCTGTGATCAACTTATTCAAGACAGGAAATCTGGAATGATTATTTCCTCCTTCTTCTACTCCATTCCCAGTCAGCATTCCCACACCATCAAGTCTGTTTGCTAAATGTTTGGTTCTTTCTGGGCAATACTCTCTTCTCAATCTCAAATCATCATTACACTTGCGAGGATCTCTCATCGCATTATAACAGACATTTTGTGTGTGTGAGAAAAATAAATGATAGAAAAACTATAAGAGACTTACACAATTGCCAGTACAATTATATCATTAGCTTTTCTCCAGCTAGAAAATTCATATTCATCTGCTAAATGCCAGCAGAAATGCCATCTCTATGTTGAGGATGAGTATTGCAAGCTGTTTGAGGTGGAAAGGATTGAGGTCTAAGAAAAAGTAGATATTTCTCCCAGCAGTTTGGTCTATGAGCCAAAAGAGGAGAAAGGAAGAGACTGAAACAGAATACTTGTATATAGAACCATTTCTCATTTCAAAACTTCAAACGATAACCAGAAATTAGAGCACTACATTTATTTTTTCTTAATTCCTACCAAATATTTTAAAATGAGTTCCCTGAAAGACTAGTTTATTTGTAAAAGAAAACACCAGACCTCAGAACCTCAATTTTCCTTATTAAAATAAATGAATTTTGGCTTTGTTTGTACTTAATCTTGGCTGGAAATTTACATTACCCAATCAGGAGTTAACAAGCCCCACAGGGAAAATCAAGTGTCTCATAAAAATTCCACAGGAAATCCACCAATAAATCACGGCAGACTAGGCTGTATATATGGAGATTTCTAGCCCTTCTAAAGTCTATTAAAACCCTTTAAATTCTGCTTTAGACAAAACATAAAGGAGGGTTGGGAGCTCTGTCATTCCTGAGAGGCCCTTCAATTTCCACATACTAATATTTAATCATTGAAACTGTCTATATACTCAAAATTAAGTCATTTAGGCCTGGTATATATAACACATTAATTTTATATAAACTGTTATTTTGACATGGAGTAGTTTACATAAAAGGGAAATAAAATTCTCTGGAGCTGAGCACAGAACATCCCTCTTCTACTCATTCTTTATTAAAAGAGAGTTGTAAAGATGGTTTAAAATGGCATTTGGAAAGCAGCCCTTGATGACATCTCTTCTACCTTTCTGTCAATGTACCTGTGAAGACAGCAACAGGGTAGGAAATCATATCTTTGAAAGCAAGCTGTGACCATTTTACAACCAGAATTCGAGAGGAATTTTGACTAACCTCAAGATTGAAGGCAAAAAATGGAAAAATTAAAATTAAAAAAAAAAACCAAAACACTAGAGATAGAGTATCCTCTTTTCCCAAAAAGTGAGTAGGAAGATTCTCGATTGCTCCCATCACTCTTTGGTCTTCATTTCATGAGTTTTTATTTTATAATTCCACAAATGTTAGATGAGCTGTTATCCACCTTACCCTCAGCTTTTTATGCCAATTTGTCATTTGATTGTGTGCATGTGTATCTGTGTGTCTGTGTAAGTATGTGTGGCTTTCTAAGTGCTATTTATTTTAATTCCCACCCCCTGTAGAAATTTCCAACCAACATCAAAGACAGTATAGAACTCAAAGAAGACAACTGGACAAAAGAAAAAGGAAATGATGGGCAATTGCATTCCTGGAGCTAGAAACAAGTCATTAGAAGTAAAACCTGTGTCCAAGGCTTCCTCTCCCCTCCCCCACACCCCAAGGAGAGAAAAAGCCCTTTTAAGAATTGATCCAGCTATCAATTTTCACCTTCCCCACCCATTTGTAGCATTAGAAAACCAGGTTTTGGGGACAGCAAACAACCACTTCTTGTACAGTAAAGTTGAGCTCTATAACAGGGGACATCACATGGACTTTGAAAATGAGGTTAATCAGCAAGCATTCAAGTGAACAGGGAGATGAAAATAAACCCACATCCTCTGTCTATTGTCAAATGTCAAAAATAAAAGCAATGCAAACAAAAAAGAGCCCGAGGCATCTGTACATCAATACAGGAATTAGGAAAATAGAATACTATTCTGAAGAGTCAGTGAGAGAAAGAGCAGGTCTTTCCTGTTCATAAAATAACTTACTGAAGATGGGAGACTAGATAGATTACATATATAATAGACACTAAGTCCAGCAGTGGCTTTATGACAGGAATAGACCTTGCCTCACTCATGTGGTTTTAAAATATAATACTTCCCATTCCCTCTGGGCCTTTTTACAGATAACTTAGAAAGTATTAAATTATTCTGTGTTTGGTGGTAGTCAATGAAAAAGAGATCCATGTTAATTCTTAATTCTAAGGAAACTTTTCTGGACTGAGAATTAGAAGTTCAGAACAAACGTGATCTCTCTTCTCTTCCTAAGACTCTTGAGTTACTGCATAGCTGTATAATTCCCATGTCTTAACTTTCTTTCCATTAAAAATATTAATAGTTTAATTTTTAGTTTCAAGCTTTTTAAATTTGGAAACTATTCAGATGATGTGGCTGTTTTACCAGCAGTCCTTTCATTTGGGGTGAGTCCCTTAACTTCCCTGTTTCCATTTTCACAATGTTGGAGGCAGTGATTGAATTTGATGGGCGGTTTTCATCTGTGGCATGTGGCATTGAGGCACTTCTAGGGTAAGGTTTCGGAGGCAGGGAATCAGGCAGGTCCAAAATCCCCATCCTTGCTTACCAGGGCAGTTCAGCATTCATCTGCTTTACATAGTGGCTTTCTGGATGCGAATGGGTTCTTATGTCTCTTTTATTTTCTTCTATTTTTTACCAAAAAGGAAAATCACTGAATCAAATGGCCATGCCATTGAATACTTTCAATTGGATAGATAGATAGATAGATCAATAGTTATCTATAGATCTAAATAACAGATAACTATAGATAGCACCTACGGATATAGATGGGTAACTATCTATAGATAGATAGTTATCTGCTTATATCTCTGACCACAAATGTCAGACAACCTGTTATCTACCTTATCCCCAGTATTTCATGCCAGTTTATTATTTGATTGTGTGCGTATGTCTATATCTCTAAAGTTATAGATAAATAACTATACTTTCAATTGCAATATAGATATCGATCTTTCTATACATATCTATATATAGATCGATCTATACATAGACATAAATATCTATGTTGATCTATAGATAGAGAAACAGATCTATCAATAGATATATAGAGAAGATAGAGCTCTATATAGGTAGAGATATATAAATAGAGATAAAGATATGTAGTAGACATAGAGATATATAGATCTATACAGAGTTATTTATCTATGTCTATATATTATGATTTACTTCCTTTCAGTGTACTTTTTACAGTCACAGTAAGATCAGACTAGTTTGCTTAAACATGTCTAACCTAGCAGTGTTAAATATGTAATCTAGACTAAATTCCTGATTTCACACTTTTGGTCTTGATAAAATTAATTCTTATTCCATTTGCCTAACTTTGAAATTTAAATTATACTAACATCAGGTTGTTGACAATGAAGGATACTGACAAGAAGGGTTTTTTGGTTCATTTGCTTCTAACACTATTTATGTAGGAAATGTTTCCAAACTTACATTTGACAGAATAAAATGTGGAAAAATATGCTTCTATTTATCTGACTCAAGAATATTGAAATAAAACTAATAATGGGAAAATCAACTATTGAGCAATTTTAGAATTAAGTATCTTTTACTCAAATCAATGGAATTTAAGGACTTCAGTCTTTTATATTTTTATCATAAATTGTACTTTAATGTCTAGATATAGCTGATTAGGAAATGTGGAGTGTAGTTTAAAAGAAATACAGCAGCAGTGAGGGCCTATTGAAGGGTCTCCTTGAGATATATTCGCTAAAGCTCTATCTAGACCACTCATAAATTTTTGGAGGCTAATTGATTTTGTTTTCTATTTACTGCTGCAGTAAATAATTTTATGGATTAGAAACAATTCCTATGCAAAGTCTTCAGTATATATTTAAAAAGAATAGAATTTTTCTCCTGCAGAGGTATGATATCACTCATACAACTATAATACTCTGTCTTCAATTAAAATAAAAGCCCCTTCCAAACCATTTTGGATGCTACACATATTATCATGTAGTTCTATACTGGAAGGTATAATAAACTGAAATGGAAGGCAAAATAAGAGAATAGACAATGCTGTGAAATCAAATTGCATCTATCTATTCATCAACCCAACACACATGGTTTTCACATCTTCTTCTTGTCCTGCCCTGTGCTGACTGCTTAAGACACAAACATTAACCCCATATATGATTCCTCAAAGAGCTCACGAGATCCTAAGTGAAGGGGCAAAAATATTGTACCCATAGTATAATACATGAGAATAGGTGATGAATAGAAACATATGTAGACATATGTTGAAATGTATGTGACTAGAGTCTGAACTGTAAGCAGACAGCTTGAAATTGCTGAACTTGGGAACAACATTGCATTGACTGTAAGGAAGTGCTCTTTGGTTTGAGACATACCTACATTGTAAAATCCCATTTTAGCTCCTTCCAGCTGTAAGACACTAGTCGCATTCTTCTCATCTCACAACTTTAGATCTCCTAGGTATAAAAATGGGGATAAAATAAATTTCACCCAAAGATTTTATGAGAATAGAAAGATGTAAAAATAATTGCTGATATTGTCAGGCAGGCAGGACATTTCTGAGAAACATTGTTCATTTTCCCTCCCTCATCTATATAAACTTACCATTTGAAGAGAGGGCATCCATGGGTGTAAATGCATCAAGTTGTGAGTGGAAAGCATGTGGCAGGATCCAGGGCTGGCTGGATTCTCTGTAGGGAACATGCTTTCTAGGAGTCAAGCCGATATAGTGGGGTGGGGTATGGGTCAGAGAAGGGAGTTAGGGTTGAATTTTCAAGCACTTTGTGTGTCATGATGAATTTTTATATTAGGGTTTTTCATCTACTTTAAATACAGTGATGGAATAATAGCATGAAAATTCAAAATTATTTTATACGCTACAATTTTCTAAATGCCAGTATTAAAAATCAATACCATTGTTTGCGTCAGAGCATATATCAAACTTCATTCTAACTAGATTAAATTACAAAATGTACAATTCAAACATTTATTTATTTGTCTATATTTATTTATGAGACAGGGTCTCACTCTGTCACCGTGGCTGGAGAGTAATAGTACAATCTTAGCTCACGGAAGCCTTGACCTCCTGGGCTTAAGTGATCCTCCCACGTCCAGCTCTAAGTAACTGGGACTGCCAGCACACACCACTAGGCCCAGATAATTGTGTGTGTGTGTGTGTGTGTGTGTGTGTGTCTGTGTCTGTGTCTGTGTTTGTGTGTTTTCATAGTGTTGGGGTTTTACCATGTCATGTTGCCCAGACTGGTCTCGAGCTCCTGAGCTCAAGCAATCAACCTGCCTCACCTCCTAAAATGCTAGGATTACAGGCATGAGCTATAATTCCCAGCCTAAACATAATTTTTAAACTAAAAAGCAAATATACACAACTAATAAATCATGGAAGGGCAAGACTTTTCTATTTATGCAATAAAATAACACAGAAAAGATGGAGAGCTTTGACTCTAGAATATTAGAAATTTGTCATGTACTGCAAAATAAAAAATCAGTTGGAAGGTAAACGGAATTGACAGACTACAGATCTACATGTGTTGATGCAATTCAGAGCTGTTTTCTTACTTGTTCTATACTGTGCACATATTCAGCCACCATTGCCCTAGTTTAAACGCATAGTAAATCTAAAAAGCAAGATCATTAATGTCATTCTACTAATCTGAGATCATGGAGGAGGGCATAGGAGCAAATACTAGTTTTTTAGACTGAATAATGCAAATGTTTCCATGAAAAAAGCACAGAAATACATTTCTCAAATGCAGTTTTCCAATAACACTTGGCAGGGCATTTATCAAATAATATTTGGCAGTGTAGACTGAGATGGTATATGTTCATCAAATTATATTGCCACAACTTTAGGGTCCTAATTAAACACAAGTTTTCTATTTATTTTAGTTCTTGGCTAATTTTGAAGCTTATCCTTGGCATTTATCTTAAAGCCACAAAATTAGCTATGTTGGAATTAATGACATAGAATCAACTACTATTTATTGAGTGCCAACAATACTGAGAATTGTGTGAGATGCTTCGAGTGTGTGATGTATTGTTGAATCTTTACAGAAGACTGTAACAGGTGCTTTCATTGGAATGAGATACAGAAACTGAAAGTTAGAGAGATAGAGTTAAATAGGTTGCTTCAAGTAATATAGCTAGGAGGAATTATTTTCCATGTTCTTACCCAATTCCTAAATTCTAATGTCCACTTACACCCCACATGATTGCTTTAGGAAGATTTACTTTATGACAAAGATCGTATAACAACATTGGAGATAGACTAAAATGAATGACCCTTCCTTTCAAAAGTAACAATGACCTTGACTGAGCTGTCTTGTTATTAGACAATGCCTCCTCTCTCTGTCTCAAACAGGTAAGTCTACCTCTGCAAAAATGTGTATCTCAATTATGTCATTTCATCTCATTGGTAATACTGGAAATTGAAAGTCTCAACTTTTGTTACAAATTAGCATTATCTAGAGAGTTTAAAAAATACTAGAATCCAGGACTGTCTCAAAAATTCAGACGTAAATGCTTGGGGCTGGGGCTGAAGCATTGGCATTTTCTTTTACAAGACTCTCCAGGTGATTATGAAGTGCAATCAAAATTAGGAATTATTGCCCTAGGTCCTTGGATATTTCAACAGCAGAAATTGGGGTTTGTTTTTTATGTTTAGAAAAATCTACTCCCAATTATACTACCACACTGTTTAAATAACATAACAAATTTCTTTCTCCTTTTTGTTTGGTTGAAATTATATACAGTCACTGCTGTTAGTTTGTGCTGGTAAGGCACTCTGGTTGAAACATGTATCCAGATTAATAATCATAAGAAAACTAATGAGCTCTTAATAGATGCAGTATGGCTGGTAAGCAAACTCATATCATGGGGGTTTATACAATGATAATATAACTGTTCTTTGATCATAAAAACTTTAAAACCACCTCACACAAGATTATACACACACACACACACACACAAATATATATATATATATATATATATATTTAGATTCAAGTAAGTCAGATATTTTTCTTGGCTATGCAATTTTTAGAAAATATTAAACATAAGTAAAACAAATTGATGAAGAGATTCTGCCAATTTTTAATCATAGGGTTGACTGAAGAATTCAGAGAAACTTTAAAGTTGGTTTCCAAAACTCTTTGCATTACCCTTCGCTCCCATTCCTAGATATGGCTAAGTCATAATTTAAAAATATATATTTCTCCAGATATACTGGAAAACTATGTGTTAAAGAAAGATAAATATTTCTTGCTCTAGGACTTGTCAGAGACTAAAATGATAAAATATATTAGACTCTTTAAGAAGAATGCAAGTTTTCTCAAATAAATTATTCTATCAGACTTTTCCTACTGCATTGTAGAGCTCTTCTGAAGCAGTGGACATATCAACAAACCCCACAAAATGTACTAAGATAAATGTATCTTATGTGCTGTTATATGTTATACCCAGGTTTGATATATCTCATGCCTCTAATCTAACTTTAATATGGCTTAAACTTAATATTTTGCAACAAAAGGACTGTTTAATAATTGCATAATGACAGGTTCCATTATGCCAGATGATATTAACAAAATTGTTCAAAGTCATGAAACAGCTTGATTCAAAACACTAAGGCACTCAGTCTCAGACGAATAAGATAAATACAACTTTTAAGATTAGTGGAGATGTGATTAACAAAAGAGAGAATGCTCATGTTTCCTGGTGGAAATATAAAAGGCAAAAATCACTGTGACATGGTACAAGTTCCTGAATGTCCTTAACTCACAGTTCTTAAAAGTTTTTACTTTCTTTACACCATTTTTGATGTTTCATTTTTTATTTTATTATTTTTGAGACTGAGTCTTGCTCTTTCACCAGGCTCGAGTGCAATGGTGCAATCTTGGCTCACTGCAACCTCTACCTCCTAGGTTCAGGAGATTTTTCTGCGTCAGCCTCCCAAGTAGCCAGGACTACAGGTGTGCACCACGACATCTAGCTAATTTTTGTATTTTTAGTAGAGACAGGTTTCACCATGTTGGTCAGGATGGTCTTAATCTATTTTTTTTTTTTTTTTGAGATGGAGTTTCGCTCTTGTTACCCAGGCTGGAGTGCAATGGTGTGATCTCGGCTCACCACAACCTCCGCCTCCTGGGTTCAGGCAATTCTCCTGCCTCAGCCTCCTGAGTAGCTGGGATTACAGGCACGGGCCACCATGCCCAGCTAATTTTTTGTATTTTTAGTAGAGACGGGGTTTCACCATGTTGACCAGGATGGTCTCAATCTCTTGACCTCGTGATCCACCTGCCTCGGCCTCCCAAAGTGCTGGGATTACAGGTGTGAGACACCGCACCCGGCCAGTCTCAATCTCTTGACCCCATGATCCACAGGCCTTGGCCTCCCAAATTGCTGGGATTACAGGAATGAGCCACCATGCCCAATCTCTTTACATCATTTTAAAAGCATGCCTCAAGATCATTTTTATCTGAGGCAAATACTATCTTCTCTTTCTCTTCTTTCTCTTTGTGCTGTTTTGTAGACACAGCGGCAGGAATGGAAGAATGAAGATGAAGAGAACAGCACATTTTAAAACTAAGAGATAAAAGAGTCGGCCAACAGGAGATGTAATTACCTGCTGTAAATCCGTGCAGTGGAACCCTTTGCCACTACTGGCATCAGAGAGACCAACCAACTGCTTAGTTATTAATAAAAACCCACCTCAGTCACTTAGGCACCGATATTTAGAGTGTATCAAGTTTACCTACCCTTAAATCTTGCCTTGACCAGAAAAATAATGAAAAAAAAAACCTGTTCTTTGGTCATGAAAAACGTGGAAATTACCATATGAAGTTATAAATTATAGCCTAATCAAACCCTTGAACTATTCTGCATGGAAGGTAACATTATTATTTCCATTCTATGGATCTGAGCTCAGACAGATGAAATTACTCCCACACCAAGAGGGTTAGACATGAAAGTTAGGGATCCTCACTCCTGATATTTGGCACTTCCCTCTATATCCCATTACACTTAATGGGTTTTCTCTCTACTTTCCTTATCTCCCTGACATCTCTGAGGGCATTTCATATGTATTGTTTATCTGGCTCTCTCTTATGTTATTGCAGCATTTCCCAAAATGTATTCCATAGAGTGTTTTCTGAGAAAGAAACTCATGATCAAGTCCATTAGGGAATGCTGGCTAATATATTTATTATTTTGATATCAATGATGTATGCATATTAGCATAATATAAGCTCTGAGAAGTTCTGCATTAAAGAAAGCTCCTCGAATAAATTTTTCCAAGTGTATATGACTTCAGAGATGTTTTCGTACTGTCTTCTATGATCATTGCTTAAATATCACAGAACTAAGTTCTAATTTGGTATTCTACCTATAGATCATCTTTCACTCACTCCCTAAATAGGACATAGGCTATCTGCCATGATTTTAATTTGGTATTTTTTGAACACTTCCACTAATCAGGTTGGGTAGATTATCTCCAAAGGCAGCTGTGGGTAACACAGAAGGATATAAGTATTTACAGCTCCTCCTCTCAAGAGACTGAGTCTATTTACCTTGGTTTTATGTAACTAATAGAAGGCAGCAAAATAGCACTGTTTCAGATCTGGAACTAGCCCTCAAGAGATCCGATCGTGTCAACTTTTGCTTTCATGTAAAACAAGTTGGATACAGGATACAAAATTAAGAGACACCGTGTAGAGACAGCAAGAGATCACATGGAAAATAACTGATGCTCTCTAGCCTACAGCCAGAACCAAGCTCCCAGATCTGTAAGTAAAGCCTTCTTGAATGTTCCAGCCCTATAAGTTCCCCACTGACATGAGAAACTTCAGCCAACGCCACATGGAGAAGAACCATCCAGCCAAGCCTCAGCATCATGAGCAATAATCAATCACTGTTATTTTAAGCCACAGCATGCTGGAATATTTTGTTGTGTAGCAACAAATAAAACACAGTTATCTCACACAATGGGGAAGAATCCAGGGCTATATTTGTAACTTTGTACTTCCTCTCAGTTTAGATTGTACAGGGACACTGGAAACATGGGTGACTACAAGGTTAAAAATTGCACAACAATGAGAGGAGATTCCTCTCTCCTCTGAACTGAGGCACATATTTGCTGTATGCTTACTTTTCTGCCAGGGTTCAACAACCTCATCTCTTAATTGTAAATCCTAAATGTACACTCACCAGAATGGATAGTTCCGGCCTCTACAACCCTGATCTTTTTCTTCTTTTCACATATCTTTTCCAAACCAGTCCTTATCCTTTCTTTCAGAAATTTCCATTATTTTCCTGTGAGCTCTTTGTCAATAAAAATTCCAAATGATAACTATTTAGTTATTGCAAACTTAGATCTATAGAGAAAAATTTGTGTTATTATTCTTGATTTTGCTGTTAATTGAGTTTAAATGGTGAAACTCTTTTAGGGAAGAGAGGTATTCAGCCTAATAGTGATTTTTAAAAACTACCTTATTTTAATACCTGTCTTAAATAAGGGATGCCAACATTATGTATAAAAAGTTTCCAGTAAGTGTATACATTTATAAACTTTTATTTTAAAACCTCATTTTATTCCAAAGCCCCAGCAGGATGGGCACACAGTCAACATTTGAAAAAAAAAAACATAATTTCTTTAAAATTTGTTTGTTTCTTTCCTTCCATTCTAACCCAACTGACAAAATCAACACATCTTCAGTCTAAGCTGGTGTTTTGTGGCCTCTTTATATTCTACTCTTTTGTCCTTTAATATAGATTCAGGAGGTTATAAAGATAAATTTTGTTAGAATATACAATTGTGGACACTAAGAGCTGGAAGGAACCATAAAAGCTACCTAAATCACATCAAATCTGGCAGCAATGGCAACACCGGAGCTTTGCTCCACTCTGGAAAATGTTAAATCAAACATAGGATCAACTATACCTGAGTCTCCCTGTCCCTGTCTTCCGTCCCTAGCCAGGACCCAGATGCCTATGTAAATAATCCCAATTAGAAATGCATTCATCACATAAAAACTCACCAAATGAATGCCTATAGGAAATAACACTCCAATAAATCTTGCAAAATGTCTGCTATTCACCATCTTCGAAGTTATGAGCATATGGAAATGAACATAATGTTTGCAATTAAAAGACTTACTTGACTTCAGGTACAGTAAAACCATGCCTGAACCTTTCAAACGTACTTCAATCCTATGAATAAGGTTCTATAAAAGTTGGAGTATGCTTTATTACATAGAGGTTTATCATTTATTTCTTAAAATTGTATTCTTTCAGTGTCTTGCTTCCTCCCTCAATGTGCTTTGCATGCATACATTACAGAGATGAAATCTGAAATTATTCCATGTATTTCAAAAGGAAATAGGTAATAATATTTTGTTGATGATCATTAAAATGACTTTGCATTAGCTATTATGAACTATTAAACTCAGAACATTAATGCCTCCCACTCATGATTATTTTAATGAGACATTCCATAAATTCTCCACCACGCCATAATTCCCTTTATAGTTCTTATTTATAGGGGTGTGTTTCTACAAAGTATTTTTGGAAATTAAATCATTTTCCTCTTCATTGCTTCCAAATGGAGATTTCTCTCTTTTAAGAAGCCAGCAAGATGAAGTCAAAAAAATTTAACTTCTCAGGGTCTTATTTTGCTCACTTGAGTTTCTTCTACATGGGGATTAGCAAGTTTTTCTTTAAAGAGCAAGCTAGCAAATATTTTAGATGGTTTGGACCAAGTCTCTGCTGTAGCTACTTGAGTTTACTTCATACAGCTAAAGCAGCCATACACAATATATAAATGAATGGGTCGGGGGCTGAGTCCCAATAATACAGGCCACAGGCTGAATTTGGCACAGCAGTCATAGTTTGCTGACTCATGTTCTACAAAATCCTATTCAGATGCTTTTTCTAGTACTCTATGGACCCTCTAAACACAGGAATATCACAATAGCCTGTAAAATCTTTTTTTGTTCATTTGTTTTTAATTTGAAGACCTATCTTATATTAACAAATTAATTTTTTAATTTGTTAAAATAAATGTATATTCAAACTTTTAAAACTACTGAAAAAAATTAAGGTTCTACATTTACAGGATGCTTCTTGGAATATGTCAATCCTGCCCTCATGTTCTATTGTTCATTTGTTTTGGGGGCTCTAGTTCCTCCATTATACAGAGAGAAATAGCATAATTTTAGTTCCTTCCTCATTCTTGCCAATTCAACCATTCACCTATCACAGTTCACTCACCTGTGACAGTACCCAGAACAAAAGTCAACACTCCAGGTGTGGAATGGCCATTGTTTCCCAGAGTAGAACCTTCATCTCCCTCACTTCAGACATTGTTTCTCTTAGCACCGTTTACAAACCCGTTATTGGACCAATCACGAGTCAACAATAATTTATGTTTGAGGAAATAATTAAAACTAGGAGGTTTGCAGTGGGAAAGAGAAAAGCCATATACAGTTAATAGTGGGACAGAAAGATGTGTGTTTTGTACAGTGGCGTTTTGGAGGCCAGAGGAGTAGCTCCCAAGTCCTCATGGGGGAAAGAGCTTAACTTCAGAGTGGGCAATGTAATGTTGCCTGTGTGCTGGCAGGATGTTTTCATGGGCTGAACTAAGGCCATGTCTTGTGTATTAAGGTTATATCCTTTGTTTTGCCCATGAGAAGGATGGAGAAAAGCTATCAGTGCACACAAAATCTCTCCTCCAGCTATTCCAGGCTAGGGAGATTAAATCAAAGTCATCCTAGGAGTGGTTGTTTGTCTTTATTTTGGGGAACTCCAGCACTGGGGTTACATCCATCTGTCTCTTGGTCTAAGAATAAACTATGAGGCTGCATTTAACAAACACTTGAGTTTTTTTTTTTTTTTTCTTTCTTTCTGCAAGTGCATGCTTCTGCTATCCTGACTTGGGTTCTCCTGCTCTGAGAGCTTCATTCTCAAATGTAGATGGCTCTCCCAGAATACTGCCTGGATTCCTGGGTAACAGGCAGGTGGATTTGCAAGCCTGTGACTTTCTCTGCAGGAGCCCTGAGAATGAGAATCCAGGGTTAACAGAGGGCTTGGCAGAGCAAGAAGGAAAGGGTAATGAACAGAGCACAGGCTAAATGTGGAGTCTTTCTCCTCCTTCCATTTGGCTCTGCAAGGTCAGAGGTTGATACAAGAGGACTGTACAATGTAAACTAAGAGTGGTCTGTCTCTACTTTCTGACAGCGTCTGTGCATTTGGCACCACTGAGCTCACTTGCTACACATCAGCGATGCTTAACCTCTCTGCAGCCTTCTCCACACTCCTGCCATTTGTTCTCAAACTGTGTCCTTATGTCTCTTATTTAAAACCAGTTGAGGGGTTAGTTACTAAAGTTTTAGATACAGCACAAATGTGCAAGAAAGGTTTTACTGTATTTTTATTTTCAAAGCAGTCCTTAAAATACATCCAACATTTTCAAACTTGATGTTTCCTATTTATTTTTTATTAACATATTTTTGCTAGGTCAATCACTCCTCTGTTAGAAATGTTATATATGACTTTGGAAAAATGAGACACCTTTGTTGAAATAGAGTTATGTGTGTCATCACTCACACGTCAGTGGTTCCAGGTCTTTGCTTAATGTGCGAAGTGACAATAATTCTGTCTGGCACCTGGGTCTGCAGCTATCTTTACAATGGTGACAAAGGATGAAACCTGAGCACATCATACATTCTCCAACTTGAATATAATTTCCTTCATTTGCAACAATTGGTTCTTCCTTCATCCTTTCTATCACAAAATATTGAGGAGCTCCTGCAATGTGTCAGGCCCTGTAGTAGATGCTAATATTTGAGACACAACCATGTAAAAACTTGTATATAATGTGCTTCTCCTGTCACATCCTTATCCAGAAAGATTCCAGCCCTCAATTTTTTTTCCACACTAAGATCTTCAGGGTGAAAAGCATCCACAGGAAGGAAAATTATAATATTGCAAATAAATATAACTTCAAGCCGAATGTCAGCAAAATGGCAGAATAGGACTCTTCTGTGCTCATCTCCCCATACAAACATCAATTTGAACAACTGTCCATGCACAAAAGTATCTTCATAATTGATAAGGAAACCCGGTAATAGATTGCAGCACACAGATGTAGCACAGAAATATGAAAAGATTCATTGAGGAGAGTAGGAAGCAGGCAAGGGAAGTGAACCAGATAGGTATCCAGAGTGAAAACCAACACGCCAACAGTGGAATGGTCACTGTTCCTCAAAGTAAAAGTTTCATCTCCTTCATTTTGGACATGACTTCGCTTTTAGCATGATTTATAAAGCCACTATTTGACAAATCATGTGCCAAGAATACAATGGCTCATGTACATTACCTATATCAGTCCTCACCCAGGCAGTCCAGTGTGGAGAGAGATACCCTGAATGGGAGAAGGGAAAGTATGTGAGCCCCAGACTTTGCCATCAGACCCTAGGACTGAGCCTTCCCCATACTGGGCAAGGCTGGGTAGGCAGTATGGGTAGGCTCCCAGGGACCCACACTCCAGTCTAGTATCTGCTGGTACAGGCTGAGCTTCCAGGAGCATTCAGATGCCAGGCTCCAGGCCTGTTCAGTGAACCATTGGCCCAAGGCTACAGATCAGCCTCAGTTCTGGTTTGGCCAACTGACCCAAGGCTTCAGGCTGCCCCAGAATGAGGCCTCCCCACAGGCTGTCTCTAGGGCCACCCTCAGCATTAAGCTGATCCCCATGGTCCCAGCCTTCAGGGCAACCCCAGTTCCAGGCCAGGCCCTGAAACTCCAGGTTCCAGGCTCATTTGAGTTTCCAGCCCAGCCCAGGGCCAAGTCAGTTCACACAACATCAACCTTCAGGCCCACTCCAGCACTAGGTCAGCACCTATGACCTCTGGTACCAGATCAGCACCTGCAGACACAGGTTCCAGTTCTGCCCACTGCCAGACTGGTCCCTGTGGCTTCACATTCCTGAACAGTCCCTCTGGTTCATGCTTAAGCAGACCTAGAATTTTGACCTGCTCCATCTGACCCAGGATCCAGGCTTATCCCAGTGGACCTTAGCACTGGTCCATCCTCCAAGGACTTAGGCTCCAGACTGGCTCTCTTTGTTCTAGAACCTCGGCCAGCTTTAACTGACTGAGGCTCCAGGCTGGCCCCCTCAATCTCAGGCATTATTTTAGCTCCTGTGGCTTTAAGCTCCAGCACCTGTGATCTCAGATTCTAGACCAGCACTGGTAGACTCAACCTGCATGTCTGTTGCAGCTCTAGGCCAGTTCCAAACTCCATGCCAGTCCCAGGCTCTGGTATATCCAGGATCTAGGCCTGCTCTGACAGAACTAAGGTGCAGACCCAGCCCTGTGGACCCTGTTGCCAGGCTAGCCTCCACAGACGTCTGCAGACTCAGGCTCCAGACTAGCTCCGGTGGACCCAGAACCCAGGCCCACTCCTTCATACTCAATCTTCGAGCCCATTCCACTGGACCTAATCTCCAGGCCCATCTCAGTACCTAGCCAGCTCCTGCATACTTAGGCTCAAGGATGCAGCCAGTGTCAGGTCAGCTCCTATGACCCCAGGCTTTAGTGTGGCCTCAACAGACCCAGGCTCCAGGCCTGCCCTCACAGACCCAGGCTCCAGTGCCATCTCCATAAATCAAATCAACTCAGTGAATTCAGGCTCCAGATCTAACCCCACAAACCCAGCTCACGTACCCACTGACCCAGGCACTAGACCAGTCTACCCAGGGACTGTAATGGCAACCCTTCCCATAGACCATTCCAGGTGGCCAGCCCCAAATTTCTGGACAGGCAGGCCGATTTTGGGATCTCCCAGAAAAAAAGCCAGTCTCCAAAGATTGAAATAAATCTCAAATTTTTCAAATGTTTAAATACCAATGCACAGCCACAATGATCAGAACAATCAGAGAAACACGGCACCAACAAAGGAAGAACAAAACACCAAAGCCCCTCCTGGAGAAACAGGGATGCATGAGCTGCTGGCGAATAATTCAAACTAATTGCTTCTAAGAAAGATCAGGAAAACTCAATAAAATAAAGATAAACAATTTAACAAAGGCAGGAAAACAGCAAATAATCAAATTAACAAAGTTAACAGATTGAGATTATTTTTTAAAAATCAAACAAAAATTTTGCCGATGAAAAACAATAAAGGAAATGAAAAATGCAACAGAGAGGGTCAATAGCAGAATTGATCGAGCAGAAGGAAGACTCTGTGAACTCAAAAATAAGTTATTTGAAAATACACAGAGAACAAGGAAAAAATGGAATAAAAAAGAGCAGAGACAGCTTATGGGATTTATGGAAAAATGAAAAGAGCCAATGTTTGAATTATAAGAACATGAAAGAAGAAAAAAGAGACCAGAAAAAACAACAATAAAATGTAAAGAAATAATAACAGAATACTTCCCAAATGTGGAGATGACAGGAAGGTCAAGTGTCTCCAATAAAATTTAACCCAAACAAGGCTCTACAAAGACATATAATCAAACTATCAAAGTCAAACTCTTCTGTATTCAAGAAGAGAAATTAAGCATATCACACAAAAGGAAGTACAACGAGGCTGGCTGCAACTAGCCTCAGTTAGAAGTGAAACCTTGTAGGTTTCATGTCTCAGATGAAGTCTTACAGGCCAAAAGAAAATAGGATAATAGATTCAACTGCCAAAGGAAAAGAAAAAAAAGCCTACCTAGAATATTGTAATTGTAAAATTCAATTGTAAAATTGAAACAGAGAGAAAGAATTTCACAGACAAACAAAAGCTGAAGGAGTTGATCACCACCAGATCTGTCTTGCAAGAAATGTCAAAGAGAGTTCTTCAAGCTAAAAGAAAAAGGCACTAAATAGTAACATGAAAACATATGAAAGTATAAAACTATCTGGCGAAAGTACACAGTCAAATTCAAAATATTGTAATACTATAATGGTACTGTGTAAATCAAATATATTTCAGATAATATGTTAGGAGACAAAATTACTACCAATAATAATAGCTACTATAACTTTTAAAGAATACACAATGTAAAAAAAACTGTAAATTGTGAAATCAAAAACCGAAGATGTTAGGGGAAGTGAAGTAAAAATGTTGAGTTTTTTAATGTAATTAAATTTAAGTAGTTATCAACTTAAAATAGCCTATTATAACTGTAAGATGTTTTATGTAAGTCTCATGGTAACTACAAAGCAAAAACTTACAGTAGATACAAAAAAATAAAAGTAAGGAATTAAAGCATAACACTAGAGAAAATCACCTAATTATAAAGAAAGAAAAAGATCTACAAAATATCAAGAAACCTGCAACAAAACCACAGTAGTAAGTACCTACAGAGCAGTAATTAACTTGAAGGAAATGTTGCAAATGCTTTGCCACTTCACATGTGAAAGTTGTTCTTTTTCTACAACTCTGTCTTTAAGGGAAAAATAAACAATAAAATAATTACTTTATCCAAGCCTTTAACCCACTTGGAGTTTCCTAACAATGCTGAGTAACTTCACTCCGTGTATTGTTAGGTTTATCCTGGTTTTATCTAGTACATATTTGGTATATTTAAGTAATGAAGTATAACTGCTATGCATGCTTATTTCCACATCATCAAGTAAACTATTGTTTCTACTGTAAAAAAACAGATTTTCATTTTGTGCATTTGAAAAATATATATGAGTAATTATCTAGCTACATAAAAATCACCTCACTTCTTTACGCAATAAAAAAGCAGTGCTCTCTATCAATTTATTAACAAAAGAAATAGAATCAATGATAACTGAGAAAACATCCTCCCTTGAAGTTGACTACATTGACTGTAGTAAGCAAAGCATCCTTTGATTATGATGAATGGGTTTTGCAGCCTTTTCATGACTGTGAAACATACAGTCTATAATGATGCTGTGAGGTACTTCTTTCTTAGCAAGCAATTCTGGGATTTACTCAAGCTTAGCAAGGGCATGATTGGTGTAGATCCATCCATATGTGACCAAGTGTTTTTATGCTTTTAACAGAAGTCTTTGATAGGCTTGAACACATCATTGTCTTTTCTTTTTGGATGCAATGGTTCATAACACAAGCCTTTGTCTGTGATCACTTTCTCTTTTATAAAGTACACAAACACTGACAGCTGAATGCAGTGATCAGCTGTTGTTGTCTTATCAGGTTGAATACCCAAGCACAAGGAACAAATCTTGATGTATTCTATAACCTGCTGCAAGAGATGCTTGCTAGGTTTATTAACGCTAACAAATCATTCCGTTTGACAGTAAAACATTGGGAAGCTGTTTTGCTTTGTTGTTTTTTAAATGTACAACTTACAATACTATTTTTTTATTTTATCATGTTTTAACTACAGTAAAACCTTCCCCCATACCATCCCGACTCAGATAGACTCAGATAGATCGATAGATAGTTAGATAAAACTTGTGACTAATGCATTAATGTGTATTCTTATACTTGCATTAAAAGAACCCAGTTCAAGCCGGCATTGAAAAAAGAATAACTTTATGAGCTTGTGTAATTGAAAAGTCCAGATATGAGTATGATTTCAGACTTGGCTGGATCCAGGGGCTCTTCCATATATTTAAGATATGGCTTTTATTCATCACTTTTATACTCTGTTCTCCTCCATATTTTTGTTTTCAGTACAAAAATATTTTCTACATATTTTTGTCTCCCCACCAACTAGAAGGTGAAGATATATATCCTCTGATTTTTAAGTTTAGAGGAAAATTATATCTCCCTCTAAAATTAAAAAAAAATAAAAGTAGAGTTTAGCCTTGGAGACTCAATGACTCAAAATGGCTCAGTCTGGATTATCTCAGTGTCCTGAAATAAAACTCTGAGGCCTGGTTGGCTAAGCCTTGTCACATACCCAACTCCTGACAGTAAACTTGGAGTCAGCTTCAACATACCCGGAAAGACTAAAGAAGATGTCTCCAGAATCAGGGTACTTTTACTAGAAGAAAAGAGATTGGATGCTGAGCACATAGAAACACCAAATATCATATTATAATTATAATATAAATATAATATTATTTCTATACTTTCCAAGCACCTCTCTAATCACCAATTCGCAAGTGCTCTCAATATTTTACTGTCATATCATGATCCAGTAGATTTCACCATGTGGAGGTCATATCCAACTCCATTCCCAAATCATATTTCAGTTCAGGCAGTGTCTGTGGCTTAAGACAGACATTACAAAATAATTTGCTGTAGAGTGCGCATTAAAGTCGTTGAGCTCTGTCCATTTTAAGTCATCCATGTGTGACCATTACCAACAAACAGCCTTGCAATTTGTATTTTTTCAACATGACATGGGCAAAAATTCACAGATGGTAGCACAATGGCATGGGTTTTTGTTCATTGCTTTCTTTGTTTTTGTGGGACTGCTCTCTTTCCAACTCACATAGTCAACGTCTAACTAAATTCAAGGAACAATTTTCAGTCAAATCACCATGTTGGTGAACATCAAGGAAAACATTATAATGCGGAAGAACAGATTTAACCATGACTATGGAATCAACTTAAGTAACTTCTTTCAACTTAGCTCACCGCTATAGAATCCTTGCTAGAGTTGCCATGGTACTAAAAATGCCAGCACAAATTTTATCTTGACATAGCCAGTACTGGTGCATTGTATGCCTTACGTTAGCTGTTTCAGCTTAATTTATATATTTAATGATCTGACTTTTAAACAAATCACGTGTCTCCCATTCCAAGACAAAACCACTTCTACTCTTGCTTACCAAGCATTGTTTCACAGGCTGAAAGGCAAATATATTCATGTCACAGTGTTGTGTGAAATGAAAGCTATAGACTGGAAAGTCCGGTATGAAACAGCCTCCACCAGAAATGCCCAGTGTGTACTATGCAAATACAGAAATATAATAAGAAAAATAGAAATGTCACTTTCTGCCTCTCATGACTTTCATCTTGCTTTTCCTTATTTCATCTGTACCAAATCGTGTATTTCTCACCCACTTACACATCAATTTCTGTTGGACACTCATGAAACAAAACCATGCATTTCACTTTACTCTCTCATGAAATCAAAGAATCTCTGCACTGAATAATGTCTTTCAGATCACCTGATTGTGTATTTAAATCACCGATATAAGATTCCCAAAAAGTAAACTATCTCAGAGTCTCTGCTTTATAATGGGAGAGGTATTTGAAGTGGTCCACATCACAGGGGCTGGGAGCTAGCACCTCTCAAACCAGCTCCCTCATATGAATGGGCAATTTTGATAATGTGCTTACCTCCTTTAAGACCCAATGTCATCATATGGAAATAATAATAGAAATAATGGGTTGAACCTCCTGGGATATGAGCAGGAAATTCATGAGGCAATACCTATATGGTTTAAAACAAATCTAGATTTATGTGGTAGAAGCTCAACAACTGATAATATCTATGTATCTATCTATATGTGCATATTTATATTTCCATTTTCAATGAAGTTTCATTTAATAATATAGCTACTATACACTGAAAAAATGTCATTGGGATAAAATCACACATAATTTCTTGGATGAGAAGCAAATTTTATTGAATTTCGGATTCTTTCCTTTAAGCTTTTATCCACTGAATATTCTTCTTTTCCATAGCTGAGATCATATTATGTCTCTATTTTAGAAACACATTTTTAATATTGTAACATAAATAATTCTCCATGTTACTAAAAATACTACACAAACATTACTAACAATTAACTTTTCACCATGTGGTCTTAGTCCAATTTAATTAACAATGCCCCTGTTTTTGAACATTGAGGACAGACATATTTTTCAAGCAACATTTGCATTAAACATGAGAACTATCTATATTGACATAGAGTTTGTTGGAAAGGAAATAGGGCAATATACACCTAATATAACCAAGGGGAATAAAAGATATTGGGTAAGATACAACAAAAAGGTATTCCTTTAGTTCTTCATTATATTTATAAGAATATTAACACTATTACCAATAATAACACTTATGTAAGTGCCTACCATGTGCCAGGCATGCTGCATTATTTAATTTTGTCATGCCAAAAGATTCGTGGGATGGATTTTATAGAAGAGGAAGCTGAAGCATAAGAGATGTAAGCAAGCTCATGTAACTAGTGACTGAGTCAGAATTTGAATCTAAATATGTCTGCCTAAAATGTCCTTGTCTTTTCACAAAATCAGGTGGCCAGACTACTTTGGTCTGCCCATGATTCTCACTCTGGGGTCAGGTGGATTCCTTGACAGCCATAGCAGAGCTAAGATTCTTTATTAGATTTCAAAAATACACAGATGTTATCAAAAAACAAACAAACAAAAATAAAGGAAATTTTTTTTTAAGAAGGTAATGCAGCTAAACGCCATGTGACAGGTTTTGTCCAAGCCGATTGTGGTGATCCCATTCCCTTTGCCGGGGGCAAATCTGATAATGGGCATATGACCTGATTCCGGCAAATAAGTTTTGAGATTTATTTTGAGAAGAAACAGTGGGGGTGGAATTCTGGGAAACATTTCTTCATGATAAAGAGAACCAATAAGTAAAGGTCCCTCTTCTTCCTCTTTTTTTGTCTTGGCTTAACATCTGGAACGCTGCAAAATCATTGATCCTGGGTTGAAGATGAAGTTAGCACAAAGAATGTCAATGGGGAGACATCATACAAGGGTGAGTCAGGAAAGATCTGCCATATTATCCTACCTCTGGACTTGATGCTATAGAAGATAATGAATTTCCTTATTGGTTAAGTCTATTTTGAGGCAAGTCATCTGTTACTTGTTACTAAAGGCATTCTATCTGACTTCAAGAGGATCCTTAGTAGCCTAAGATCCTTAAGTCAAGATCCTTAACTCAATCTATCTATCAATGCATTACACTTATTAAACATGTAATTATTTTGACCACATTTCTATTTTTTTCTTTTCTTTCTTTCTTTCTTTTTTTTTTTTTTTTTTTTTTTTTGAGACAGAGTCTTGCTCTGAAGCCCAGGCTGGAGTGCAGTGGCATGATCATGGCTCACTACAACCTCTGCCTCCCAGGTTCAAGTGATTCTCCTGCCTCAGCCTCCTGAGTAGCTGGGATTACAGGCACACACAACCACTCCCTGCTTATTTTTTTGAATTTGTAATAAAGACAGGGTTTCACCATGTTGGTCAGACTTGTCTCAAACTCCTGACCTTGTGATCGACCCATCTCAGCCTCCCATAGTCTGGGATTACAAGTGTGAGCCACTGCACCCGGCCACATTTCTACATCTATCATCCAAAGTGAAATGCATAAATTAACCCTGATGGGTTTTGGACAAATACCATTATTCCATTTAAATAATGAAAATCTAAAACCTACAAAAACTAAGTAACTTGAAGAAAGTGACTTAAATAAGTATTTGCGTCAGAATTGCAAAATAGTACCCTGACGCCAGGGTGCATGTTTTCATGTGAATTCACATAGAAACTCACATTTGAATGCTGCTGTATAGTAGCCTCCACATTTTTATGCTCATTATTCCACTTGATCTTTGACATCAAATCTACTACTTTGCAAATGCAGTTTTACTGTATCCACTCTTAAATGTGCTGTAGTCCAAGAAGGCATGTGAACTTTTCAAGGTGACATAGCAAGGAAAGAGAAATAGGCAAGACCCACTGTTCTGGAATGAATGTTTGTGATGTCCTCCCAGATTCATTTGTTGAAACTTTGCCCATCCATGTGATGGCATTAGGGAGTCAGATTTCAGGAGATAATTAGGATTAGATGAGATCATGAAGGCGGAGTCTTCATGAATGGGATTAGTCTTCTCATAGTAGTCAGAACTGAGCTTACTTCTCTCTCCCTGCTCTCAGACCAGCGAGAATCCAATGACGAATCTGCAGTCTGCATTTGGAAGAGGACCCGCACTAGAATCTGAGCATGGTCACACCCTGATGTTGGACTTCTAGCTTCCAAAACTGTGAGAACTGTATTTCTGTTGCTTTTAAGCCATTCTCGCTGTAATATTTTTGTTACAGCAGTCCAAACTGACTAGGATGCCTACCATAATGGATAGAACAGATTAACTCCAGCAAAACAGTGTTGTTCACCATGCAGTGCTCTTTATTTCAGTCTCTTTCATAGTAAAGCTAAGGCTAGTTCTGGCCAATGGTTATGAGTAAAATTGGTATGAATTATTCTTGGCCTGAGCTAGTTAGGAAAGGATGTAATTTCTTTGTGGCCTCTTAGACATTTTCCATTATTTTCATGGCTGGAAATGAAGAGCACCACAATACCAGAGTTGCTGGAAAAAAGCAGCCAAGGCCCAGCATAGATGTCCCAATTGATGATGGATGAGAGTTTCAAACCTCAATCCTGCACAGGATGAAATGACAAGAGCCCCAAACTTACATGCAAGCTAACATGAGTATACAAGCTAAAATTAACTCTGATATGTTCGGCCACTGGAATTTCAGGTGTTTGTGTTACCACAGCACATATATTCTAACTGATTCAGCTGCTAGAGTATCAATAGCTGGTTGGTTTAACCAGTACCTAAGGAGAAGTTTCATTTAACTTTTGAGTACCTAGTAGACCATTTCAACATATAACATCTTTCTAGGTTTTCAGCTTCTATTTTAAAGTCCTCAGATACAAAGTACTGGCACTTTTTAAAGCTCTTTCTTTACTTGCTTTTACATGGGTGAATAGTTGCTTTATTTATTATGCAGTTGGTGGTAGCTATGGAGAATTTTTCTTCACTAGGCTTCAGATTTATAGAGCTGGGCTGCCCTTTTATTAGGCAATATATTCAGTTTGGCATTCTTAGGTACCTAGAGAATTTGGCATAGATATACTTTTATCATAAAAAAAATTCTCATAATGATGATTATTAGCATACCCTGTTGTTTATCAAGCCCGAGTGAAAAAAAAATGCCTATGTAGTTTTGAGAGCCTAAGTCTTTTGGTCTTTGAGTAGAATAAAGAATAGCATAAATATTCCTGAGGCTTGGTGAATATACTAGCCAAAAATTGCATGAGCTACTAAAATTACAAATAGAGCATTGCTGCTGGTATCCTTGAAACTAAGGTTTCCCTACTGTACAATGGATTTAACACACATGCATTTCCCTGTTGTGCCTCCAGGGCATAGATACAATTTACTTGCCTCTTGAAAGCATCAAATCCCTCCTGACTGCTCCTGGGGAAAAGAGAAAAGCTCAGTCTTTTGCCCCTAACATTGCAGAGCCTGAGGAAACATTGGCAGTCTCCTAGTTGGAACTCCATAAATTACAGTCAAGAAAAAAAAAAAGCCAAGAGAATGGGAAATAATTGTCAAAAGGTGGCAAAGATAGTTAAGATCTAGCCCAATATTTTTCTCTATCTTATGTCTTCTTCTAGATCTCAAAAAAAGAAGCAACAGAACCACTTTATGCATCCTTCCCCCGCTTCCAAAAGTAACAGTCATCTTGCTCCATTTCTTGGACTTAACAATACAAAAATACAGTCTTTCGGGCTGGGCATGATCTCTCTGTATCAGTTAATCCTACCATTTGTTGAATATCTGCCGAATGGTCGAAACTAAACTACAGATTTTTTTTTTTTTTAATTCTCACAGCAATCCCATGAGATGGACATCACCATATGAGAAAGTCCAGAAAAATTAAGTGATTAGTCCTAAGTACACAGAGAACAAGAGATAAAGACAGAATTCAGAGTCAGATCCCTCCTCTCCAGTGTTCCTATATAACCCTCCTCAGGAACAAAGCAAAGCATCATTATCCCCATTTTACAGAAAGATAGCTGAGTCAAAAAATGTTAAGCAAATCATTTTAAATATTACATTAACTCAGTGACTGGAACCAAGTATGCCAAAATTTCCAATGATCAGAGATTATTTTTTGCTCCTCGCTAACCCATTGTTCTCTGTGTGGAATTTAATGGCATATGAAGTGAAGAATGGAATGAGTATGGTCAGAAATACCTGTTGTTCTCCTTTTAAACTTTCATTTTTCCAGATAAAATGAAATGTCTACATAGTATGTGTATTTCACCACTTAGAACATATCAAAGAGAGCTTTTTCTTTATACAAAGATAGAGCAGAGGTCGTCTGGCACACAACAGCACTCATTGCGGCTTTGCTATTGTCAGTGGAAAGAGGACTGTAACCACAAGATATAGGCAAGATCCAGACACGAAGGCGAAAGATGCCCTGAGACCTCAAGCCTTGTGATCTGCCTCATAGGCATCTATAAGCGTCACTTTTCAGCAGAACACCTATGTTCTCATGAATTATTTATTTCAGAACTTACTTAATTCTGGGAAAAAGGTGTTTGACCCAAAGTCATAGAATTTAGATAATAAATGATTTATCTTAAAAAGTAGCAAGTCGGCTATCTCATTTTGCGGATGAGAAAACTGTGATTTCAGAGAGGGGTTGTAGCTTGTCGAAGGCCTTGCAGATTGATTTGTGACAAAGTACAAACCAGACAAAAGGTTATCAGGAGTTTCATATCATGGCCAGCTGAATGACTGAAAGCCTGAATATATAATTTATAAACAATGTCATGGTGCTGTGGAGCAAAGAAAGTCAAACTGCAGAAAAAAAAAAAAAAAAAAAGAAGAGTGTGATGGTAACTTGAAGCCAAAGGCAGAGGCAAAGAAAGAAAGGTAATAATAAAATAATGAAATTTACTCTGTATTCAGTTAGCCAGCATTTATTCATCACTTCCTCTGTGGAAAAGCATAGCCCTATGCTCAGGGCAGTGAGAGGACAAAGTGATTACCTGGATTCTGTCTTTAAGGAACTCATGTTCTCTTATGGGCATCTACCTAGTCACAAAGGTTGGAAGAGATACATTTTGGAAGAGTAGTACAGATAAATTGGTTTAGAGAATCAGAGAAAGAACAGACGTCAGAGATGATCAATCACTGTCAGCCTACTAAACTGCAAGGAAATCTGCTCATAATTTAGGGGAGGGTCTTGTGCTGTTAGAGCTCCTGGAATTCCTCCAGCTCTCCAGCTTGGGAAGACACACTAAAAAAAATACAGAGCAGCTGTTTTAAAATAAAAAAGCAAGAAAGAACGTGTTGATCCTTCTCTTCACCACCCCACCCTCCAGTCACATATCTCCCTCAGGCTCCCCTTGCATATTCTTTTTCCATTCAAGCCTGCCTTATGAGTTCACCATAACTTAATTTCACATTTATTGATGTCTACTGTCTGTCTGCTGAACACAGAAGAGGCTACTTTATGTACATCTCATCAACTGCTCACCACATAGTAGACACATGACGTAACTAACTCCATTTACATATGGGAAAATTGGTACAGAGACTTTAAGTTGTTTGCCAAAATTCACACAGCTAGAATGCATTGGAGCCTGGGTTTCAGTCTTGAAACCAAAGCTCCAACTATGAGGAAAAGAAAATGATCAACTGGACTACAATAAAATAAAAAAGTATATGCATAAAATATATCATTAAATCTATCTATAAATTTATCCAAATGATAAATATAGCTTAAACATTCTCCTTAACATCTTAAATATAGCTTAAACATCATCTATATATCTATTTACCTAGATGAGAAGACAGACACACCACACACACACACACACACACACACACACACACACACACACACAAAGACAAAGAGAGATCATTTACTTCTTAAATTACATTTATTGATTTCCATACATGATTACTGGATACTGACTGGAGACATGAAGACACCATTCTCAAAAAGTCCTGCCATATAAGACAAGTCAATTTCCCCTTCTTGGGCTTCAGAAAAAAAACAAAAGCTGATTAAAATGAAGAAATATGCAATGAATTAAATTAAATATGTAGATGTCAGCTTCAAAAATTTCTGGTTGCAAATTCCAGGTTCAGTATTTTACTGGCTTCGGAACAAGTAACTTCGTCACTCAGTAACAGTTTTATCATCTGCAAGACCGGAAAGCAATAGTAAGTATCTTACATGGCTGTGCAATGTTAAACAAAACCGTGTATTTAAAATACTCAGTACGTTGCTGTTAAAAAGAAAAACAAAGCCTCAAACTGTGTTATTCCTTCACTGTCATACCAACATAAAAATCATCAGTACGGATGACTTCTGTTAACAAATGGGGGGTGGGAGGAATTCCTGCCACCACCATGGTTCATTCTGTAGCGGGAGTCAACTGGGTGTCTTCCAGTTCAATTCTGATACTGTCTACATGGACGGTGTCAGGTGTCACAGGTTGAGGGGTCAGTCTCAAGACATCCCCCCTTTTAGACACCAGGTCTCTGGAACTTCTGAATGACAGCCTTCAAGTAGGGGTTCCCACAGCCCCCTCTTTGGGTTTGATCAATTTGATGGAGGAGCTCACAGAACTCAGGAAAACACACTTACTGATTTGTTATAAAGTATATGACAAAGGATACAGATGAGGAAATACTTAGGGCATGGTATTGGGGGAGCACACAGAGCTTCCATGCCCTCCCTGGGTCCACCACCTTCCCTGAACCCCCAAGTGTTTAGCGATCCAGAAGCTCTTGAACCCTGTCTTCTCAGGTTTTTACATAGGCTTCATTATATAGGCATGGTCAACAATCATGCAGAAATGCCACTGGACAAAAAGCACTTTTTTTCGGTCCAGTGGCATTTCTGCATGGTTGTTTACCATGCAGGCCAGCGAGGCCTGACAGATTTTTCTTGGCATCTCTGTCTAGCATTCCTTCCTCTAGTGTATGGAACAAGACACTCTCTGAAATGAGCCTCTTTTGACCCACAGTTGGATTACAGACTACCCTGGGCTGGTGGAAGAAGGAAGGGAGAAAATTGGAAAAAGAGATTCTGTTTCCTGATTCCTACTTCTGAGGCCTAGAGGCCGATGGGAGTGTGAGCTTACTTTTGGACATGAATTTAAGAAAGGACAGGCATATAAGAGTTTTGTAGAGTAAAATCCTCACCACCAGTGAGAGAAGAAAGCAAAAATTCAAAATACTTCAAAAACGATAACCAGTTGCTTATGTGCTAACTACCTAAAGAAATTCATACAAGAGATTGAGAAAAACCTAAAGAAAATTAAAACCTAAAGTAAATTGAAATGTTGGCCCTGATTCTGATGAGCTTGGAAAGCTGGTACTGGCTCCTTCTTAGAGAGTGGGTATCTCTTTAAATGCCCACTTCCTCAGAGATTTCTTGACCTCCCTGAAAAGATAAAATCTTCTTGTTAAAAGAATTTGAGGAACTCCACAGTTCTCCTTCACACTGTCCGCTGTCTAAGACCCTGTACTTCACTCTGAGATCATCTGTCATCTTAGATAATATACAATCATTTTGAATGGTCTCTGCTTTCTGTCTTTATCACTGAATGGTAAATCATATGGGGAAAGAGACATATCCCTTGTTCACGATTTGCCCTCATGTTGCCCACAACAGTACCTGGCACAAGTGGCAAATAAAATAAGGTGAGAATAAGCATGAGAGTGATTGTTAGGAAATGAGAGGGAGAGGAGAGTTATAGAAATGTGGAGAATGAAGGATGCTGGGGTTTCATGCTAACCTTCTAAATCCAGGTTTAGAGCTTTTCTTTTTATTGCACCAGATTCCTTCCTTCTCTCCTATTTTCCACACTTTTTAAACTTTTCCTTGTTTGTTTGAGACAGAGTCTTGCTCTGTTGCCCAGGCTGGAGAGTAGTGATGAGATCACAGTTTACTGCAGGCTTGACTTCCCAGGCTCAAGAAATCCTCCCAAGTAGCTGGAAGTACAGGCTTGCAACGCCACACCCAGCTACTTTTTGTATTTTTGGTAGATATGGGATTTACCCATGTTACCCAGGGTGGTATCAAACTCCTGAACTCAAGCCATCTGTCTGCTTCTGCCTCCCAAATTGCTGGGATTATCGGTATGAGGTGCCGTATCCTACCATTTTAAACCTTTATTATGCAGCTAGATGTGGGGCGGGCCATTTTAAAAGGTCTCAGGGAAGCTTTTTATACTGGCTGGCTTGAGGCATAATTTGACTCACACATCAAACATAGGCAATGGAGAACCTGGGGTTCTGTAGTTATCAGCTCACTTTTATTTTTTATTATTTTATTTTATTTTTTGAGACAGGGTCTCCCTCTGTTGTCCAGGCTGGAGTGCAGTGATGTGATCTTGGTTCACTGCAACCTCTATCTTCCAGGCTTAGGCAATTCTTGTGCCTCAGCCTTCCGAGCAGCTGAGATTATAGGCGCACACCATCACACCAGCTAATTTTTGTATTTTTAATAGAGATCAGGTTTTACCATGTTAACCATGGCTAGTCTCAAACTCCTGGCCTCAAGGATCTACCCACCTTGTCCTTCCAAAGTGCTGGGATTACAGGTGTGAACCATTGCGTCTGGCCCTTATCATTGGCTCACTTTTAGTTGAGCCCAAATAAGGCACAGCTGAGGGAGAAAAGTGATTCGCTTGCGGACAGCTAATGTCAGTCACCTTGATGAGGTTAGCAGATTGAAGATCTACAACACCACCTCAAAGGTGGAAAGGGGTGTTTTTAACAGACAACACTCTTTGAACTCAAATCTGCTTCAGTCATGGGTCACCTTAATCCTTCCCTAGATTGAGAAGTCAATCTAATGTTTGCTTTTCCCAGGCATATCTTTACAGACAATTGGAAATAAATTAAACTCGAAGATTGAGTCCAGCCCATGTGACATCACTGTACATACAGCATTTTTTCTGGCTCATATTATTGACCTGGACTGGTCTACTACCCTGTCTCAGTCATCACCCTTGGTTATCAGGTGAGGCCCCAGCATTTTCTAGACACCTGTTAGTACTTGGCACACTGCCAGAAGGAAACTCAGAAGAACCATCATCCTATCCTCCTATTTTAATATAATGATTGAATTGGGCCCAGAGAGGAGAAATAATTTGGCTGAGGCTTCACATTATGAACCACTAAGATGGAGATAGATCTAGAGCCAGGTACCCTTGACCAAAGTCAAAAACCAGGTATGCTTGACCTGAGTCATGTATACCATTGGGAGAAAATTGCAACTTTTTAAAATTTTTCTTTCTTTTTTTTTTCCTTTTTTTTTTTTTGAGTCAGAAGCCTCACTCTGTTGCCCAGGCTGGAGTGCAGCAGTGGCACGATCTCAGCTGCTACCTCCTGGGTTCAAGCGATTCTCCTGCCTCAACCTCCCGAGTAGCTGGAACTACAGGCACGTGCCACTACACTTGGCTAATTTTTGTATTTTTAGTAGAGTTGGGGTTTCACCATGTTGGCCAGGCTGATCTCAATCTTGACCTTGTGATCTGCCTGCCTCGGCCTCCCAAAGTGCTGGGATTGCAGGCGTTAGCCACCATGCCCGGCCCCTTTCTTTTTTTAAAAAAAATGCATTGTAGATACTAGAACAAGCCCAGGTGGCAGGGCTACTTCCACCGCCATACATCCGGGTCCTCATTCTGCAAAGTAACTGATCCTTCTCGTACTTCCTCTCTTAAGTCAACAGAAAAGAAACGAGGCAGCTTCTCTCTTCCTATTTTCATTTAAGCCCAGGCTCAGGAAAAAAATCCCTCTCCCTCCACCTCAACACACACATATGTCTTCATTTAAACTAAGGACTTGAGGTCTACTAAATAACCCACTAAATACAGCAGCACACAGGATGGACACTTTTTAAATCCTATTATAGTTCATTTTAATGTAAATTTAGTGATCACTAAGGGGTGCCCCAAAGGCGGTGACTCTGATCCCTGCTACAACTGCCCTCCCCAGACATCTTGGAAAAATAAACAGAAAGAAACAAGTTCCACATTTTTCATGTCTGTTAACTTTCCCACATGTGGCAGCCACCTAGGTTACTGTAATAAGAAACTGTTATAATTAAGCCCTTTTCTCCCCCTGCCACACTGGTGCTCAGAGTCTGCAGGGAGCGATAAGAAAGTTCTGTTCTACTGGATATTTTGACGTTGTCTTTTGACATGCACAGCTATAGAATATAAAAGCTTTTTTTATTTGAGTTGTGGGAGACTGAAAATTGTATAAGCAATTATATGTGAATTGGAAATGCAATCTTAAATGTTGAACAAAGCGTATATTTTCTCCTAATTCCAATGAAGCTATATTTTTCTAATGGAGTCCCATAATGCAAACATATATAAAGAGAAAAATAAAAAAATAAAAAACCTTCACTCTTTCAGTTGGTTATAAGACCCTAGTATTATACAGAGAAACTTTATAACAGCATGGGAGTCTATAATCCCTCAGCAGGAGGATTAGAAATTTGCAATGAGAGAACTCCTTAATCTTGCACTTACATAACTACACATTTTTAAGATTTAAATGGTACAAATAAAAAAAATGAAGATCGTTTTGTTCTTTTCTAAAGGGTACTCATAGATAAATGATGACCGCTTAGAGCCTATTGAACGTTTGAAGCATTTGTAGAATGTAATTTATTCATACCAAATACATCAGAAAAGTAACTGTAGTGTTAAATTACAGCATGAAGAAATTAAAAGGCAGAAGTGAGCAGCTGAGCTTAAATGGATGCTCTGAGGTTTGTAGAAAATGTTAAAAGGGTTCACATGTTATTAATGTGAAAGTAAATATTTGGGCATATTGCAGGAAGACTTTCTCCCAGTGCCAGATAATAAAGTTTTTCATGGGATTGGTAGAAAGAAAAAACTGTTTAGTCTAGTTCATTTAATTTCCATATGCTTTATTAATAAATGATTATACCCCAAAGATGATGCTGTTACTTCCTTTATTCTTATTCGACTCTATCTAATTCCCCCATCAAGTTTATTCTCCAGCAAATAAAACAATCTTTATTTTCTTTTTCCTTATTGATTTTTCTGCATTTAGCAGAAATTTCACTGGATCAATAAGGCACACATTCTTGGGAACTTGAGGACCAGAGGCTAAGGAGTGCATGGGTGATAGGATCTCGGAAAACATAGACACTGCAGTCATCTGGCCCCAATTCCTTCCCGTTGTTACAAGAGTCATAGGCATAAAGAAGGAAAAGACAGGTCAAATGTCACTTGGCAAATTCATGACTTCAGCCTTAAACTTAGTATGCTGAGCTGGGTTTAATGGATAATTTATCTACATACCTTGGCCTCCCAAAGTGTTGAGATTACAGGCATAAGCCACTGCCCCAAGGCCCTATCATAGACTACTCGCTTTTAGATGTACCCAAATAAGGCACAACTGGGGGAGAAAAGTGCTTTGCTTGGCGACAGCTAATGTCAGTCATCTTGATGAGGTTAACAGATTTAAGATCTACAACATGCTTCAAGGGTGGAAATGGTGATTTTTAACAGACTACACTCTTTGAACCTGAGTCTGCTTCAGTCATGGGTCACCTTAATCCTTCCCTAGACTGAGGAGTCACTCTCCTAATGTTTGCTTTTCCCAGGCATATCTTTTTGCGAAGGTTTGAAATTGTTAATGCTACCTCTCTTTAAACCCTAAGTTGCATCTTGGAATTTTTCACTTTAGTAACTCTAAAATAACAACATGTTACTATAACAAGAGCAAAAAGTATATTCAAAATAAAACAAAACAAAAAATATACAACTGAATAATCAAATTAAATAAAAATGTTTAATCCTGAAGGAAATAATAAATATGCCTATAACTATATTCACAAGTTTGCCTAATATCCACACTGCCACCTGGTAAGTGTCTGGAAATTAAAACATCAAGATCAGCACATATTTTCCTCTAAATTGAAGCAGAAGAAAGCTTAGCAGAATAAGAGAAGAAAATAATTTTCTTACACAGGACACTAAAAGTTTTAACCATACTGGAAAAATAAAAAAAGATAAACTGAGCAACAATAAAACTTAAAGAAATCTATCATAAAGAAAAATCTCTATCTATCTGTGTAAATGAAGCAGGGAGGAAGAAATATACATATGTAATAATAGGTTAATATTGGGAGAATCTTGTAACCACCTGATGAGTTCTTCCTGCCTGCTGCACAAACAAAATCAACTTACGGAGGAGACCAAGGCATTTCAGTAAAGAAAGGGTTTAACTGATGGGAGACCAGCCACACCATGTGGGACATGGGGTTATTACTCATATTAATTTCCCCAAGAACTCAAGGATTAGACTTTTTAAGTATGATTTGGCTTGTAGGGAGTAGAGGGGAGTGCTAATTGGTGTGGTCAGAGATGAAATAATAGGGAGTTAAAGCTGTCGTCTTGTGCTGAGTCAGTTCCCGACAGAGGCCACAAGACTGGACGAGCCAGTTTATGGATCTGGGTGGTGATCCCTCAAGTGAGTACAGGGTCTACAAAGTATCTCTAGCACTACTCTTAGGTTTTACGATAGTGATGTTATCCTCAGGAGCGATTTGGGGAGGTTCAGAATCTTGCAACCCCCAGCTGCAGGATTTCTAAACATCATTTCTAATCTGGTAGCTAATTTGTTAGTTCTGCAAAGGCGGCCTAGTTCCCAGGCAGGAATGGGTTTGTTATCATCTTTGTTTCAATGTTAGACTGTAAACTCCCAAGTTTCTCCCAAATTTAGTTCAGCTTACACCAGGTAATGAACAAGGACAGTGTGGAGATTAGAAGCAAGATGGAGTCAATTAGATCAGATCTCTTTCACTGTTACAACTTTCTCAGTTATAATTTTTGCAAAGGTGATTTCAATCTGAGCAAGAGATTACCGATATGATATTTTCTTTTGTTCTTTGCAATGTATATATCTAACGAAGAACTCCTACTCATAATACATAAAGAACTCTTTCAAATCAATAAGGAAAAGTCAAGGAACGTTTTTTAGATGGGGAACATATGCAAATAAATGCTCAAATTCATCAGTAATCAGAGAAATTAACATAAAAGTATAATACCACAACTTACCCAAAACAATAGGAAAGAGGAAAGGAAGAAGAAACAGCCTAAGGAAAGAAGGAAGAAACAGATGAAAGGCAAATATGAATGAACAGACAATAGCAAGTATTGACAAGGATTTATAGTAACTAGAAATCTTCCACACTTCTGGTTGATATGCTATATGGTACAACCACTATGACAAACTGCTTATCAATAGCCTCTTCAGCCAAAATTCTCATATCCTGTTACCCAGCAATTCCACTCCAAGCTCAAATGTACATATGCATAAGAATGTTTATGTGTTCAATAAAAGACATGTACAAAATGTATATTTTCAAAAATGTTCATAGCAACACATTTTTATTTATATGTTGACTCATTTTATTTTATTATACTTTTTAAAAATTTTTATTATACTTTTAAGTTCTGGTGTACATGTCCAGAACTTGCAGGATTATTGCATAGGTACACACATGCCACGGTGGTTTGTTGCCTCCATCCACTCGTCATCTACGTCAGGCATTTCTCCCAGTGTTATCCCTCCCCAACCTCCCCAAGCCCCGATATCCCTCCCCCAAACCCCCACCCCCCAACAGACCCCGGTGTGTGATGTTCCCCTCCCTGTGTCCATGTGTTCTCATTGTTCAACACCCACCTATGAGTGAGAACATGCGGTGTTTGGGTTTTTGTTCTTGTGTCAGTTTGCTGAGAATGATGGTTTCCAGATTAATCCATGTCCCTGCAAATGAATCCATGTCACCCTTTTCTATGCTGCATAGTATTTCATGCTGTCTATGTGCTACATTTTCCTTGTCCAGTTTATCATTGATGGGCATTTGGGTTGGTTGCAAGTCTTTACTATTGTCAACAGTGCTGCCACTAACATACATGTGCAGTGTCTTTATAATAGAACAATTTATAATCCTTTGGATATATATCCATTAATGGGATTGTTGGGTCAAATGGAATTTCTCTTTTTAGATCCTTGAGCAATTGCTACAGTTTCTTCCACAATGGTTGAACTAATTTACACTCCCACCAACAGTATAAAAGTGTTCCTATTTCTTCACATCCTCTCCAGCATCTGTTATCTCCAGTTTTTTTAATGATCACCATTCTAACTGGCACGCGGTGGTATCTCAATGTGGTTTTCATTTGCATTTCTCTAATGACCAGTGATGATGAGCAGTTTTTCCTATGTTTGTTGGCTGCATAAATGTCTTATTTTGAAAAGTGTCTGTTCATATCCTTCACCCACTTTTTGATGGGGTTGTTTGTTTTTCCTTGTAAATCTGCTTTAATTCCTTGTAGATTCTGGATATCAGCCCTTTGTCAGACGGGTAGATTGCAAAAATTTTTTTTCAATTCTGTTGGTTGCCAGTTCACTCTATTGACTGTTTCTTTTGCCATGCAGAAGCTCTTAAGTTTAACTGGGTCCCATTGGTCTATTTTGGCTTTTGTTACCATTGCATTTGGTGTTTTAGTCATGAAGTCCTTGCCTATGCCTATGTCCTGAATGGTTTTGCCTAGGTTTTCTTCTAGGGTTTCTGTGGTGTTAGGTCTTATGTTTAAATCTTTAATCCATCTGGAGTTAATTTTCGTGTAAGGTGTTAGAAAGGAGTCCAGTTTCAGCTTCCTGCACATGGCTAGCCAGGTTTCCCAACACCATTTATTAAATAGGGAATTATTTCCCCATTGCTTGCTTTTGTCAGGTTTGTCAAAGATCCGATATTTGTAGATGTGTGGCATTACTTCTGAGGCCTCTGTTCTGTTCCATTGGTCTACATCTCTGTTTTGGTACCAGTACCATGATGTTTTTATTACTGTAGCCTTGTATTATAGTTTGAAGTCAGGTAGCATGATGCCTCCAGCTTTGTTGTTTTTGCTTAAGATTATCTTGGCTATGCAAGCTTTTTTTTTTTTTTTTGGTTCCATAGGAAGTTTAAAGTGTTTTCTTTCAGTTCTGTGAAGAAGGTCAATGGTAGTTTCATGTGGTTAGTATTGAATCTATCAATTATTTTGGGCAATATGGCCATTTTCACAATATTGATTCTTCCTAACCATGAGTATGGAATGTTTTTCCATCTGTTTGTGTCCTCTTTTATTTCCTTGAGCAGTGGTTTGTAGTTCTCCTTGAAGAGGTCCTTCACATCATTTTTTAGTTGCATTCTTAGGTATTTTATTCTCTTTGTAGCAGTTGTGAATGGGAGTTTGCTCATGATTTGGCTCTCTGTTTGTCTGTTATTGGTGTATAGGAATGCTTGTGATTTTTGCACATTGATTTTGTATCCTGGCACTTTACTGAAGTTGCTTATTATCTTAAGGAGACTTTGGGCTGTGATGATGGGGTCTTTTAAAAATATAATCCTGTCATCTCCTGTTGATGGGTAATGACCTCGCTCACATTGCAAGTGAAATATAGGGAACAGTGATGGAGGAAAGTAGTGGTTCCACTAGAGTTAAAGGCTGAAATCTGGTTGCAGAGGAATTTTTTTAAACAAAGCTTCAACATTTTCATCTGAAAGTTACAGAAAGGTCAACAAAATTTGGTGCCACTTGAAAACTTACATAAAATTATGTTTTAATATTTCTACGATTTACCCTGGATTCAAAGATTCCCAGGCAGTCATTGTTTCTTGCCTATAAGACAAAGATAAAGATTATCTTCTCAGTTCACATTGCTGATTTAGTATGATAATAGCTCACAGGCATTGACAATAAAAAATGGAGCATGCACCACAAGTATGTTGCTGTTCCTGCTGTTGTTGAAATACTCAAAACTATTTGGCTTTCATCATCATCAGACATGCACTGCGCAAATATAATGCAAAAGTTTCAGTCCAAATGAAGCAGAGAGAGTAAGGTCAAAAATGTTCTCATAACCTAAACATTTTAGAACCAAGTTGAAAAAAATTATCTCATTAAGTATTTAATTTAATTATTTTTCACTGCTTAGGGCTAATAGTGCCTGAACACATAGTTCTCCTTAATTTCATTAGCAGGCATTTATGAGTCCCTGTTGTGGGTGGATACAGAAGAAATATAAACTCTGGGGTATTTTTCTTTCTTATTAAGATAAAATGCAAAACAATTCATTGCAGTTTTTAAGGTTAAAATAAAGTAATCTTTTGAGGCTGCTTCTGGGAAGTATTCATCACCTTCCCCATTCAACAAAAGGAGGCATTAGTCCAAATTTCTACAACTAAAATTCATCCAGGGGACATACTTTCATTTGAACACATACTCAAATATTTCTGGGATATTAACTCCTTAATTCTAAAGAGAGCTTCAAAGTGATCACTTAAGCCTACATTTAGAATTTATTTCCATTGGTTCTTATTCTTATCCATTTTTCCTAATGGTTGAAGTTATTAAAAATACAAGGATTTAGTCAGAAAAGAGAAGTTTGTAGTCTCTGTTACAGGACTCACATAGTCATGATAAATCGTCCATCCCTGTTGAATTGCACACATACATCTTTCGTTTGATTGAAAAGTTCATTGTGACTATGAATGGAGGGCCCAATCTCTATTTGTCATCCCAAACTTACAGCATCCTCAAAAGCTTGCAAGGTATTTAGCTACGGAGAGATAAATTCCATTTCCTTTGGGTTTTCTGTAGAAATTCCTTTTCTGAATTGTACAGATGAACCTCACTCTGAAAAACAAGGAGAAATGATGGATATTTATCCCAAATGACATGGCAGACCCTGAAGTAATGAGCATTTATTTAATTCACAGCTCATATCCAGATGTTCCAGGAACAGGCTCAGTGGGGTTAGTGAGCCTAAGAAGTTATGCCACATATAAGAAGTTAAAAAAAAAGAATAGTCTACTGAAGAATGGACTTTTCCAGAAAATTTCTGCCTCTGCTGTCCTTGCAGAGGGTAGAAATTTGAGGACAGTGTTCCTAACATTTGTCTAATTTTGTCCCCAGTTCATTTGGGCTCTGGCATTAGACTGAATGGGAGGAAAATCTAGGTTCATCATGTATTAAGTGACAATATGTGAGTCACTTAATCTAACGGCACCTCAATTTCATCAGTACAAAGGGGTTATAATAATACCTACCTTGTAGGACTGTGGTATGAACCAAGAAAATGTCTAGTAAGTGCATCATACAGTACTTCGTACAAAATAAGAACATAATAACTGCTGTTATTAACAGTGTTTAATTGTTACTATTACTATTTTGTTTTCAAAATAGGGGATGGTTCCCTGTAACTGCAAATAAATTTAAACTTGAGAATTTCTTTGACTATTTGTCTTTTTTCTAGATTTCTTCAAGAAATATAAACTTGTTTATCTCAACCTTCAAACATTCCCACAACTCAAGGTGGCTCTTTCGGGTCCTTCTGGTTTTTATAGGTCTTAAGACATGGCTTCACTAAGGTGCTTTGGGAAACACACACACACACACACACACACACACACTCACACACACACACACACACACACACACACACACACAGAGCAGCAACAGCAACAGCAGCACATGGTTCTTTTTATTTCCAGCCATTTATGCATTTCTTCTGCAAACACTTATTGCATATGATGGCTCTGTACTATATCTCAAGATTGCCTTGGCTATGATCTCTAAGAAAATAACTTTTGTGTGTCTTAGATGCTCGTTATGCATGTGTGGAGGTGGGTGGTAAGGGCATATAACTTTAAGATTGTCAAATTTTCAGGGGGCATTGCTATAAAGCAAAGCTAAGGGGGTGGTGTGAAGGCTTTTGAAAGTGTGCCATCAGGGCAGATCCCCAGCTTGCTGCAGGCAGCCACTGAAAACAACCACCTTTCACAAACATCACTCTCGCTACTGGAGCTAAGGTCCTGGCTTCCAGGTCACTGCTCCTGCTTTTTGCTACTAGCCTGGTCCAGCTTTGACCAACCGTCTCTGCATGGATTGATGGAACTGCCTTTTCCTTGGGCTTCACTCCTGTGACACTGATTGACATCTGATTTCTTCCTGAGATTTGACTGGCAACCCATTCCTGGGTTTAGCTTAAAGTGCTTCTCTAGGAAGCGTGAGAGCTCACCCCAGCCCCATTTATTCACAAGGGCTGTTTTTTCTTTACAGAATTAATTGCATTTCAGGGACCTCCTTGCAGTTACTGATCTCTAGATCTGTGTGTCTGAAATTTCTTCACAGACAGCAAGAAGTTTGGTTTCTCCTTTTTCTTTGCTTCTCTTTCCCTGTATACATTTTCCTAGAATATTGTAGGTTTCTAATTAAAGTAATCACATTGTTTCATAGTTCCCAACTTACTGGATGCAGCAGCCTCCTCCGGAGCTCATGCCTAGAAGGGTTTTAGCTAAGTCTAGTTTCTCCACAGTAAATTGATCACATTCTGCCAATGTTCATTTTCCATAACCCACTAGTATTCAGGGTTGATCTATTTTAAAAATATGAAATGATGATCATTTAACAGCTGTTGTGAAAACCATTTACAAAGAACTGTTTTTAGGTTTTCACTAAAGCAGAGCTCCCTGATAGGATCCCTTCTAGTCATCTCTCTGAACCTTGATATATCAACAAGACCTGGTATTGATTAAGCCACTGGCACATAAAAGGCTGTACAGTGTAAAACAAACAAATGCAGAAAACACCATGGAATATGTGGGCAAACAGATCTGGATTCAAGGGCCTATTTTCAGCTGCTTGAAAATAGGTATCCTAACCTCTGAGTGTCTCACATTACTCATCCACACATTTGAGATATTGTCTACATTGAGGGTTTACATTAAATATTAAATTATATCAGATACACACACAACATTAAATTATATTATGTATGTATGGGATCTTATTGCTAGTAAATACCTGATAGAAAGAATAGCTATCATCATTATTCTTCACTGTGAAGAAAGAAACATTTTCTTGGGACAAAATTAATGTTAATTTAGGTTTAAAGCTGGTGTTAAAAAATAAGTAATCACAGAACTTTGGGTGGCTGAGCTGGATGGATCACCTGAGGTCAGGAATTTGAGACCAGCCTGGTCAACATGGCAAAACCTGATTCTACTAAAACTACAAAAATTAATTCCAGCTACTCAGGAGGCTGAGGCAGGAGAATGGCTTGAACCTAGGAGGCAAAGGTTGCAGTGAGCCGAGATCACACTATTGTACTCCAGCCTGGGTGACAGAGCAAGACTCCATTTAAAAAAAAAATACAAAATATTAGATATATATGTAGATGAAAATAATTTCAAAATTCTTTAGACTGATAAATATAAGCTCCACTCCTAAAATGTCCACCAACCTCAAGACTACATGAGTGCATTAACTGGGATATTTAGTGCCTATGAAATTGACTTAAAGTCATGCTGTCCCTTGGAATCTGTGCATCCAAATCAGAAAGGAATCAGCCCTAGGCCTTAGTTTCCTCTCTCTGCTCCCTCACTGCTATGTATTTAAGAGTTTACGAGCTTACAGTGCTTGAAATTCAGCCCTGAAAATTTGGGCTACATCTTCTTGGTCTCTGTAATGTTGCTTCCAATCTCCTGCCCCTGACCAGCTCCATGGGGATGTATCAAGTCTCCCACTTCAGTTTACCTCCAGCCCCACCAACATCTTAATGTACTGTATCACTCACTCTCAGACACGGAACTAAAAGTAGCCACTGGCTTCAACTGCTTGTTTGAAAAGGAAAAGCAAAAATGAGAGAGAGAACAGAAATGATGACAGTTCTCCCTTCCATCCAGGTCTATACCAAAGATCTTCTCCAGGGATAACTCCTGATTCAATTAAGCTCACCTGATTACATCTGCACATGCTGATGTGTAGCCGGCCTCCTGCCCAGCTTCTGCGCTCTCCTACTTGATGTCCCTCCATGCTCCAAAATCTTCTCCTGTCAGATGCGAGAGTCCAATTCACTGTGTTTCAGGCAAGTGGTAAAAGAGGCATTTTGACAAAAGCTTATTAGGGGCAGTTCTGGCGAGGCTTGCGGTTCAGAGAAGCACAATAACTGACAGATTGGCTTTTAAGTTAGACACTTTGCACGCACGTTCCAAAGCATCTGTACACTTCAGATTGTGTGTCACTCAGGGAGACTATCATGCAAAAGTCTCCATATATCCTGATGTTTAAGGACCAAAGTGACTGTACTCAAAGCCATCTTAGCCTGTTTGTCTTTCCCTTACGCGTGGTAAATATGTATATTTAATATGTTAATAAATATATGAAATATATGTGACTATTTTGTATGATCACAGAATATTTTAATACATATATTAAATATATATTATTAATAATATATAAAATGATATATTTAAAATAATGTTTTGATGATGATAATAAAAATGTTGATGATGATGGTGACTAATAATAATAGTAATTTAAAGGCCTGTTTTATTTTCAATAATCAAAGGTGAAGCTCTTGGAGAATGAACTGAGTACATCTTAATTTTTTTTTTCTTTTCAGCATGTAGAGTGACATATAGCAGGTGCTCAACATACTGGTTGAATTGGATTGAGTAATGCATACAGAAAACTTGAAGCAATCCATTCACTTGGTGTATTTGGTTTTGAAACTTTAGAGTTGTTTTCATTGCAAAGACTTTTCTTTAGACCTTTTCTTTATCTTTCAGAAATGATTGTATCTTTGGAAACTACCAAGGTAAGGGTAATTGAAGGCTTGCAAATGCAAAAGATATAGGCTTTACATTTTGAACAATTTCTTTACATCAATTTTCTTGCATTATTTTATGACTAGGATCTCTTATCTAAGCCAAAGCTAAGAGCATATAAAGCAGAGATTATTCACAGGTATTTTGAATCCCATTTGGCATTCAGTATTCTGATTATTTCTATTGTATCTGGCACACTATTTCTTTTCTTTGAAAAAGGAAAATAAATGTAGCAAGAAAAGCTCCTATAAGAAAAAAAAAAAAAGGATGGTGGATGTCTAATGATAATGACTGTGGCCGTTAAGATGCTTATTATCCTCCCTCATTGGAACTTCCATGAATTTTGATCCCTGGAAAATTAAAGTACAAGGAGGCAAGGAAAGTGGGTTATTATTTCTCTGTAAACCACTGCATCTCATTTCCCAATGAAAGTGGAGTGAACTAGGAGCCAACCATGACATCACAGGGAAGTAGAGAAGGAAGAGTGGCTGTGGAAATAGTTATGGTACAAATCACATGGTACACAATTTCAGTCGTAGGAATGGCCCACAGTGTAAATCTTCTCCCTCAAAGCAGAACAGTGTTTCCGTGTGCATGTAAGTAAGTTTTGTTGTTGGTGGTGTTGTTTTTAATCTACAGAGCCTTGAAGTAAATATACTAAAAATTACTTTCTGAGATTTTATATGCTGATGACTTAAAGCGATATATATATTTAAAATTTTTGAAATAGACATTCACAGATTTGGAAAGGTGGATGGATCTGCTTGTTTTGAAGCCATTCGAAAGGAATGGTTATTCTCACCCAGCCTCTCTTCTTCTTCCATACTTCTCAGGGCTACCTACTATATCTGGAGCCAAAATAAAGAAGTACCCACCAATCAAGTGGCATGTTTTGTCATCTTAGTTAGAGGAAATAAATATCTAAGCAGCTCAACCAATCCAGATGTGGCATGTGCAATTTGGCTTTGTCAGGCTAGATTATGATATATTCATAAGAATGAAATACTATACAATATTTGTATAACATTTGTTCTACTCAACTATTTGGTAATGTGACCTGGGATGCTCCACGGTGGTCTTGTGTTTCTCAGTAATTTGAAACTGTGTCTATGAGATTTAGACAAACGGTTCTCAACTAAGATCAATTTTCCACCCAAGAGACTTGAGAGTATGACTGGAAATATTCCTGACTCTCACATCTTGGAGGATTCCTTGGCATCTAGTAGTGGTGCCAGAGAGGCTGGTACAAACATTTAAATGCATAGGACATGCCCCCACAACAAAGTTATCTGATCCAAAATGTCAGTGCCCAGTAGGAAAACCTGGGCTACTGCCCTTCTTCCCAAGTGATGATCTGTGTACTGGCAGCATCAGCATCATCTGGAAACTTACTAGAAATGCAGTGTCTCCTCTTTCCCCCAGATTGAATCACATTATTTATTTGAGTAAGACTCCAGTGGGTTCATATGCTCATTGTAGTTTGAGAAGCACTAGGCTGGAGCGGTTGTTATTTATTCTTACTGGATCACCAAGTTGCCTGAGTAGCTCTCAAATAAACACAAAAAGTAACCACACTTTGCCATAACCTTGGAGACACTGATTCACTGGCCTAGGATAGTGATCCTGGCAGCAATAGTTTCTAAAATCTTCTTAAGTTATTTTAATGCGACACCAGGATCTAGACCTATTGGTTTGAAGTAGCTCAGAGTGGGGTGAATGTGTTTAGAATGAACAGATTTCTTGGTATGCTGAGGACAGGCCGACTTACACCTTTTGTACTGGTGTATTATAGCACCCCTTTTTGCTCTCAAATGTGTTCTGATCTTGGAGTAAGCAACAAGTTCTTTGAAAAATGCTAATTGCAAAAGATTAAGATAAATTGGAATTTATTAAAACTAAGAAATTTTGTTTCTCAAAAGATACCCTTAAGATTTTTAAGACACCTATAGAATGGAAATAAGGTATTTTAATGCATATATCTAATGAATAATTTGTTTGCACTAAATACAGAAGTATTCACAAACTCATAAAACTTATTTTAAAAGTATAAAAAGAAACTCTAACAAATCAAGAAGAAAAAGACAAGACAACCTATTAGGCAAAAGACCTGGGCATTCATTTCATAAGAGACACTCTGCAAATGGCTAGTAAACATATGAAAAAAAAATTCAACTTTATATTTGAGGAAATAAAAATTTCAAACACGATAAGCTATTAATACAAATCAATTGCATTTGTTAAGTGATAAAGACTGGTGATACCAAGTATTAAGTGAGGTAACAGGAATTCTCTTCATGCCTTGCAAAAGGGATACCAAGTTAATACAACCACTGTGAAAATATAAGGTGCAGTTTTGTACCAAATTTCAACATGTAAAAAACTATGCCCATGATCAATACTACTATTTATTATAAACCCAAAAGAAACACATATGTTAATCAAAATGCATGCATTAAATTTCTCATAGTAACATTAGTCATCACAGTCCAATGTTGGAAACTACTCAGATGCCCAACAGTAGAATTAATAAATAAATTAACTGGGATGCATTTACTATATACAATATTATACAGCAACAAGAGCGAGTGATCTTCAATTAAGCATAATGACATGGATGCATCTCTCAAACATAATACTGAGTGAGAGCAGCCAGATACTAGAGCACATTTAATAATTGCATTTCTATAAAACACAAAAATCAGCAAAACTAACACATGTTACTAAAAACTTGAATAGTGGTTACCCTTGAAGGAGGCAAAGCCTGCAGCAGAGTGTGAAGCACAGTCTGGTTGTTCCTGACGTTCTTTCTGCCACTGAACTTTGGAATCATTCATATGCTTGCTTTGTTACATGCATTGAATTGTATACTTAGGTGCATTCTTGAATATGGATAGTATACTTGATTTATATTTTAAGTATCTCATTTTGGATAATAACATTCATAGTCACCCTATTCTGAGGAAATGGTCTCAGGTCAACAGTACAGGGCCTGAAGAGCAATTATCCAATGTCTACGAGGGCAGCACTCCCTCTATTAAGCCTGAAGAATCCAGAGAGAACTGTAGGGCAATTTCACACTGACCCTTTTTAGTACAGTCATTCTTAACCTTGACTGCACGTTGGCATCATGTGGTGAGTCTCTAAAACTCCTGATAACTAAATCAGTAACTTTTTTTTTGTTTGTTTAAGACCAAGTCTTGCTCTGTTGCCCAGGCTGGAGTGCAGTGGCTCGATCTTGGCTCACTGCAACCTCTACTTCCAAGGTTCAAGCAATTCTCCTGTGTCAGCCTCCCAAGTAGCTGCAACTACAGGCGTACACCACTATGCCTGGCTAATTTTTGAAGTTTTAGTAGAAATGGGGTTTCACCATATTGGTCAGGCTGGTCTTGAATTCCTGACCTGAGGCTATCCACCCACCTTGGCCTCCAAAGTGCTGGGATTACAGATGTGAGCCACCTTGCCTGGCTAAATCAGTAACTGTTAAAGCTCTCCAGGTGAAGCCGATGTGCCAAGGACTGGGAACCACTGTGTTCACCCTGCCTTCCTGTGACTATGTGGACTTGTCACGTCACAATGTTATTATGATGGTCTTGACTGTAATCATCTGGACACTCTTATTTCCCTTTGAACAGTCATTAACTTATTTGCTATCTTGATAAGCATGCATTGTTTACTAGGTCTTGTGCTATGTACTAGGTGCTAGGCTATATAAAAATAGATTGTAAATCTCAGGGAGCAAAGACCATGTCTTTCTAGTTCTGTGCTATGCTATCAATGTCAAGCACAGGTATCTATAGCAGTCGTGGGAGGAACTCTGAATAACTTTTAGGAAAAACAAGAGTGAAGGAAGTATTTCAGATAGAAGAAGTAACAACATGAAGTATGGAGCCATTACTCACCATTAAAATGAAATGACCATCTCCTAATCCCAATGATCCTGCGAGGAACTCTGGATAACTCTTAGGAAAAGCAAGAGTGAAGAAAATATTTTACATAAAAGAAGAAATAACTGAAGGTATCGAGCCATTTCTCTCCATTAAAGCAAAATGACCACCTTCTAATCCCAGGGCTTTAGGAGACTCAACGATTTCAGAAATGGAAGACGCAACTCCAATAATAATAATAATAATAAATTCTGTTGTAAACACAGCTGGATTTTGCTTTTCTTCATTCTCTCATAATTTTATCATCAGTGCTTTAAATAGTGCCAATAGATGGTCAGTAAATATTTGTGGAATACATTGATAATTGAATGAGTGAATGAAAATATTCTTTCAACAAAGAAAGGATGAATTAACACTATCAAATAGGCCATCCACATCCTAGGTACCTCATGTTCTCATGCTATTTAACAGTCATGGCACAATTTAAATGGTAGGCATTATTATCCTCATCTCAAAGCATGCATAAAATACAAGGCACAGAGAATGCAAGGAATGTACAAGGTCACACGGCTATCTGGCAAAACTCAGATTCACATTCTGATTTGTTGCAATTGAGTGCCCCTCGTCTGGGCATCCCACTCCACAGAGCAGTGTGACTACGGGGAGCCTGGCATGTAATCCACCCAGGTCCATCTGGCCCTGCACTCCTCTGGGGCCAAGTGCCTTCCCCATGTACCTACTTCCCTAACACCAAGCCTTGCTTTTCTCTTGTCATTCATATTCATAATTCAGCATCAAATTATCTTATTAACACCATGCTGATTAAGATATGACAGGGTGGTCACTGTGGAATCAGACGTGTGTACATACCAACTAAGTGGCAATCTCCACCTTTCCAACCCTAAAGTTTTATTTGGGTCTCCTGAGGAGGAAAAAATAATTTTTGAGGATAATTATTTGTTTTGGAAAAAGCTTAGCAACTGACAGGAGAAAAATGAGCAGGAGACATCCTGGCCTTTGCTGGATTGTCCTGCTCCCTCCCTTCACCTTCTCATCTTCATTCTCTTCCCCTTCTTCCTCTTTGTCTTTCCCACTCCCTGAGCCCTCTCCTATCTCATTAGCATTTCTCCTCTGACCAGCATCTAGATAATACTGCAGGAACCATGGCCCTCATAAGTCACTTCTGTCTGGCATGACAAGTGATAGGCTATAGAGTATTTATGGGGATAGTCAACCTCTCACTGGATAGAGATTTAAGTAAAGTTCTTAGTGTTGTGGATTCGATCTATTTTGAGGATGCCTTTTGCTCTATTTTCTCCTTTTCTTAATTGCTGTATTAGTCTGGATTGTTATCTTTTAATATTTCCCATGAAACTTTTTGAAGTTCTCATGTGTGTCTGCATGTGTGTATGTGTGTGTGTATATATATATGTGCACACACACACACACACACACACACACACACATATATATATATATATATATATATATATACAGAGAGAGAGAGAGAGAGAGAGAGAGAGAGAGAGAAGGGGATTTATTTATAAGGAATTGGCTGGCTCATGCATCATAGGGACTAAGAATTCCTAAGATCTGCAGTCAACAAGTTGGAAACTCAGGAGAACCAAGGGTAGAATTCCAGCCAAAGTCCAAATCCAAAGGCAGAGGAGCACTGATGTCCCAACTCAAAGACAATCAAGCAAAGAGGAAGAGGTCTTTCTTATTCAGCCTTCTATTCTACTTAGGACCTCAACATATTGGGTAAGGCCCACTCACGCTAGGGAGGAAAATCAGCTTTACTTAATCTACCAACCCAAAGTTAATCTCATCTTGAAATATCTGCAGATACATCCAAGAATAATTTATTATTAGAAAATGTCTTTTATCCTTTATTTGGTTGTTTATTTTTATTGTTTTAATTGACAAGTAATAGTTGTGCATATTCATGGGATACATAGTGATATTTCAATGCATATAATATATAGTGAGCGATCAGAGTAATTAGCGTATCCATCATTTCAAACATTTCTCATCTCTTTGTGTTGGGACCAGAAATAATTTTCAACTAAATATCTGTACATTCGATGGCCCAGTCAAGTCGACATATAAAATTAACTATCACAACTTGCATTTTAACATTTTAAGCACTGTCCCCTATAATAATTTAATCTTTTTCTTATGAGTTTGTTCAGTGGCTTCAGTCATATTTTTCTTTTTTTTTTCTGTAGATCTCAGAACCCAGAGTCTCCTCTTCACGGACACACACACACAGTTTTGGACTGTCACTGAGATAGACCTGCACAGCACTTTCACTCCTTTTAGCTCTGACTTATTTCAGGCCTGAAAGTAAATATAGTTCTCTTCCCTTGGTATCTGTTAGAACAGCAATTTCCAAAGTGTGTTCACAGCATGATAGGTTCCATGGAAGGTCGATAATAACATGATAGGTAAATAGTTGCTGAAGAGAGGGTTAACTGGGAAATAATCTGCAAAAGAGCTCCATGTCTAAATCGTTGAGAAGCACTGAATATTATCCCCTTCTCTTGAATTTTTATGATTTATTTTATTTTGATAATGCATATTACATAGTAAGGGCTCTGAAAGGGTATTTGCTCATTTCTTCAATGTCTATCTGTTGAGTGTCTACCATGTGGAAGGCACTGTTTTAAGCACAGGGAATAGTTATTTGTGAAATATTTCTCACTCTCATGAAGCTTGCATTTCAGTTAGAGGAAACAAAATAAATGAATAAAGGTAAGTCAAGTAGGCAAGGAAGTAAAGCAGCGAGGAGCATGCTATTTTATAAGGGCATTCAGAGAAACGCTCCTGGGAAACAGATATTTGAGCAAAGCCTACAACAAGAGAGGGAGCCAGACGTATGGATATATAGAAGAAAAATGCAGCAGTCCTGAAAGAGGTGTATGGTTCAAGCATTTCAAAATGAGCACAGGCTGTGTGGCTTGAGCTACCTGGGAAGAGAGTGGGAGATGAGACCAGTGCGTTAGTAAGAGACAAGGTCATCAATTTTAGAAGGCAGCATGAGGACGTCAGAGTTAATTATGTGCAAGACAGCAAGTGGTTGGAAGGTTGTGAAAGGGAGAGTTACATACTCTGGTTAACATTTTAGAAGGATCACTCAATGAGATTTACACATTGCATGGCCACATAAGAGTGTAAGCAAGTGACCAGTTAGAAAGTGATGCCAAGGGTCCAGATGCCACAAGACTGGGGACTAGGCTAGCTTCGTAACAAATAGAGGATACTTGGAGAAGCAAATAGATTATAAAATTATATCATTCTCCAGTCAGAAGGTTGTTTAATTTTATGCAATCCTGACCTCTTGGAATTTTTTTTGCCCATTGCCTTCTCTCCATTTGGCTCTCCCCTCCATTATTTTTCAGAGCTAACAGTTTAAATTTAAATTATTGTTTTAGCTTCTTACTGGTAAATATCACGCAGTTAATCCTTATGTCGCATATATTTCCATTTCATATTATCCTTCTGTGTGTCCTGTGTGTATGCAAGTATCTGCAGGAGTGGTCACATAAATTACCCACTCATAGTTTTAGGTGGATTTGTTTATTTCCTCTTCGTATGTGAAAAATCTGTCCATGTGTGCACCTTCCAATAGGGATTTAATGCCTCAGGGTCAGCGGTGACACTACTCCTCTGTCTTTTGCCAAGTGTAAACCTCAATGTGTGTTCAAATTTCAGATGCCTGCATACCTGTGTCACCTCCTCCATGAAGGCCTTCTTGAACACACATGAAGTTGAAGATGCTCCCTTCTGGGTATCTTCAGAGAGGCCTGAGTGTATTTCTGTTCTGGCCCCAACACTCTCCATCACTGTGCCATGAATGTGTGTACAAACCTTCCCTGCTGAATTATGGGCTTCTTGAAGCAGGGATTGTGCATAGCTGTCATTGTGCCAGCAAAATCTCTCATTATGAATGGCATTAAGCAGTTATGAACAAATGCCTGATGAGTGACTGGAAATACTTTATTATTTATTGGTTTAAGAAATAGTAATTTATTGGCTTATTTGTTGGCACTTGGCAGACGCCACCTCCACTTATGTCACCACTACCCATCATGGTCAATTCCACCTTGTTCTTTGACATTGTAGTCAATGGTGAGTATTTGTGCCACGTCTCCTTCCAGCTGTTTGCAAAGTTCCAAAGACAACAGAAAATGTTCATTCTCTGAGCACTGGGGAGAAAGCATTTGGCCATAAGGGTTCCACTCTTATTGGCCATAAGAATCACTACTCTGGCACAGAATTATTCCAGGGTTTACGTGCCGGAGTGGTGACTTCACAGGCCATGATGACACTGGCACAAGTCCATCTACAGGGAGATGTTTGATGATGAGAACTCCATCCCGAAGCATACAAGACCTGGCACCTTGTCCATGGCATATACTGGACACTACGCAAATGGTTTCTGGTTTTTCATCTGCACTGCCAAGACTGTGTGGTTGGATGGCAAGAGTGCAGCCTTTGGCGAGACAAAAGAGAGCAGGAATGTTTTGGAAGCCATGATGCACTTTGCATTCCGGAATGGCAAAACCATCAAGAAGACCACAGTTGCCAACTGTGGACAACTCCAATAAATTTGACTTAAGTTTTGTCTTAACTACCAGACTATTTTTTCTATAGCCAAGAGAGCATTTCTCCACCCCATTTGCTCACAATATCTTATAATCTTTGTGTTCTTGCTGAAGTTTTTTGGGTTCCATATTTTCCCTAGTCTGCTCCACCTCTAGCTGGATTGCAGAGTTAAGTTTATGAAATAAAAACTATATAACAACAAAAGAAAAGAAATATTTATTGAATGCTTACTAATCCAAGGAAAATGATACTAAATACACACACACGCTTTTTTACATTCTTAGATAAATTATATAGGAAGATATAAAATACATAGATAGTTATAGATTGCTACAGTTTGGATATAATTTATTTGATCCCATTAAGCCTCACATGGAAATTTGATCCCTGATATTGGAGGTGGGAACTGGTATGAGGTGTTTGGATCATGGGTTGGATTTCTCATGGATGGATTGGTGCCATTTTCTTGAGAGTGAGTCAGTTGTCACTCTTAGCTTCCCATAACTGATTGTTGAAAAGACCCTGGCACTTCCTATTCTTTTTATCTTCCTTCCTTCCTCTCATCATATGATGTCTTCCCCCTTCTCCTTCCACCGTGAGTAGAAGTTTCCTGTGGCTCTTCGCAGTGCAGACACCAGGGCCATGCATTCTGTACACTGCAGAGCCATGAGGCAAATAAAATCTCTTTTTTTTTTTAAACAAAGTATTCACCCTCAGGCATTATTCTATAGCAACACGAACTAAGGCACACACACACACACACACACACACACACACACACACACGCATTCATCTGTTGGAAGAGGTGATTATACATACCGTTATCTGGTTGATCATGATTCCATGCTTCTCATTTAATTCCTTCATGTAAATATAGTTCTATAAAATACCTTATTTTTTCTCACAGCTTTTTTTCTACAGACACTGCTGAACTTACAAATGTCTATTTTACTTGATTAAAAATTACAAAACCAATCTATGTCATATACCAAAAGATTTGAAATAACTCTATACATTTATTAAAAATAAAGGAGGGGAATGATCATTAAGAGAGCAGAGCTCAGATGTATCCTCAGCCTGGGAGATAACATGATGAAGGAGGAGGTGTAGACAGTTCTGGCAGGAAGTAAGGCCAGCAACTGCTGTAGCAACTCAAAGGCCTTGCTGAAGCATACCCTAAGCATCTGAGCTCTGCAGATCCAGGGGACCACGTTCCTAGGTTAGGAGGCTTCCTATTTTTTCAAAGAAGGTTTCTTTCTTGGGAGGGTGAGGAAAACAATACAAGTGAAAAACATAAAGTATTGCTTAAGCATAGAATGTTCTAAAAGAACATTAATTCATTCAATGGGAATTCTTTCCAAAGTGAGCAGTAGGAAAATTCAGAAAGCAAGGAATGTTATGGGTCTTCAGAAGGCAAGTAGTTCAGAATGATTAGTCTTCGAGTGCTATTGAGGATGATAATAAATAAATGCAAGGGGTGAACCAGTTTAGACACTGTCCAATGAGTGTAGTGCATGGAGATGGTGGAACTTGAACATCTGTTTGGGTTTGGCACAGTGACTCACACCTGTCATCCCTGTGCTTTGGGAGGCTGAGGCAGGAGAATCGCTAGAAGCCAGGAGTTGGAAGCTGCAGGGAGCTATGATTGGGCCATTGCACTTCATCCTGGGTGAGAGTAAGATCTTGTCTCAAAAAAAAAAAAATCCTATTTAGTCAAATGTTTGAATGTGATTTATCTAGGCTATCCCCCAATTTTTCCTACAGATGCTATTGACTCCGATATCAATATTTTTCTCAACCAGTGCATAGAAAAGTATCAGAAGATAAATATATTGAAAAACAGATCAGGGAACTGTTTTTCATCAGAGAACACTGAGACCCATGTGATTCAAGAATATAAGATCTGTCTCCTAAAGATAATGCACACAAAGGGCTTGATAAATCGGTAACATGATGTCTTTCATTTGGTAGATGGGATTGGCTTGAATTAATGCTGGGAAAGGTTATTTATGTTCCCAAATTCCTTGCATTTGCTTTATCTGAAGTTCTTGTGTCATCGTGAGGAAAAAATTGATACTGATGCAGGCGACCAAAAGGGCAGCTAAAATTTGTGAGAAAATAAATCATAATTATCTTTATCCCAATTATCATTGACATTCCTTTGCTCAGACAATTAAACATATTCCAATTTTTTTTCTTTAGACCTAAAAGTCAATACAACAATAGCAGTGAGCCTATGCGTTTAAGAAATACATTAAATATGATAAAATGATTTATATGCAAGTTAATATCTAACAGTGATAGCTAAGCTGCTTCTGTCTTATAAGCAATACATTTTGTGAATGGTGTTTTCATGTTATAGTTCTCTGTCTTTTTAAAAGCAGTCCTATGAAGAAAATCTTTTTTTTTTTTTTTTTGGACAATAAACTTGAAGGACACTGTAGGTTCTTTTGTTTGTATCTACCTGAAACATTCATTAAATAATTGAGGATTGGGGAAGTAAATGCTTATCTCCATAATAACTAACATGATTTCTCTTTCTATGGGCTATGCATTAATCAAAAATTGACTGCTCCTTTTGGCCTTAATATCGAGGAAGCCAAGAGCTAGATTTACTGCTAAAGTCAAAATATTAATTTTTAAGGATTTTTTCCTTCCATCTCAATGCTATTTTTCTTTATGCCTGCTATCTTATCATATGCCACTTCAAATCAGCCTTGGAAGTGGATGGAATATAAATGAATATATTAGCAAGCAACAGCATAAATAAATGGGAGACGAGAGAGAGTAATATGGAAATTGTAAGATCCAAAAGGGTAATTCTTCCTGTGTAAATTATAATCAGCAAATATAACTGGTGCCCCAGAAGTAATGCATTGTCCTAAAACAATGATTTGAAAATAGATGCAGAGATTTTTGACAACTATTAAGAGGTGAGGGAAAGGGAAATGCATTAATAATGTATGTGAAGAAACGTTAGAAATTGTTAAGATGCCATAATTTACTAATATCAATGACTATGTCAAAAAAAAAAGTTGGTAATGCTGCATTTTGACCAAGCAGAAACAGACAATGTTCAACATGGTTAAATGCACTGAAAATTGATGCTACCATTTTGTAAGGCAATTTAGCAATATCTGTCAACGTTTCCCACACATATATTTTTGACCCAGCAACTTGAACGTGCACAATATATTCAGTTATGCAGGTGTACAAAGGTATTCATACAAAGATGATTGCTGAGGCATTTGCTGTAATCGCAAGATTCTAAGAAATGTTTTAAGTATCCCTCAATAGTGGGCCAAATAAATGATGGCACTGTATATAATGGAATTTTATGTAACCAGTAAAAAGAATGATGCAGATCTTTTTGTGTAAGGATGGGAATATTTTTAAGAATTTAACTTAAAATGTTAGAGAATATATGTTTACTTTCTAGTATATTTTAGTCAGATGTACAGACTGTGATGATAAAGAAGAAATACATCGATCAATAGACACATAGTTAGGCTTATATACCCAAGGTACTCTTAACAGTCATGCTTCTAGGGAATGGAACTGGTGAAAAAATTCATAGAGTGACTTATTATTTAATTCATTTCCATTCTGAAGCGTTTAGATTTTTTACATGCATATCTATAATTGTTATAATCATTGTAACAAAACTGGTTTTAGAAAAGAGCTTATAGAAAGCAAATAAACTCTACATCACCAGGGAGAACTACACTGTATAATTTCTTCAGCAAAGTCCATGTTAGAGAGTGCTGATTCTTATGATGTTAACCAACATATAGATGTATATGTCTAATATTGTTATTGCAAAATACAGGAGAAAGGATGCTTACTGTGGTCCAGATACTAGTCTTAGTATCATAAAGTAGAACACATTTTCAAAGACTGACTTTATTTCTTTTTTTCAGAGTGAATGCCATGTTGTCACTGAAGCTTGCAATGGTGCGAAGGACATCCGAGAAGAGGAGTATTTCTGAAAGAGAGAAAGACACAGCAGAATCCTGGGATAAATCTCGCTGTCTTCTCGAAGTCTTTTCTTTTTTCCATTCCATTCTCTAAATATCCCTGGCCCACTCTCTCATCCTCTTTCTACTTTCTTCCTTCCTTTTTCACCTGTGCCCCAAACTGTATATTTAAAATCTTGAAGTGTTAATTCTGCACAGGACTTGAAATATTTAACACTTTTGTTTTTAATACATGAGAAAAATCAGATCTATAGGAAAGGAAACAACTTGACCAGTTTGAACAGATAATTAATAGGCTATAGTCCTCTCTCAAATGTTTATTGATGACACATATGGATGAAGATGGGAATGTACACACATGTGCACACGCACACACACACACACACACACACATATTGACTGGTTGAAACACGACAGTTTTCCAGCACCTAGGAATTAAATGAGGGTGCATTATTTATCCCTACCCTTACCTCAATATCCATTTTAGGAAGGGTTAGAAATTAATTTACATTATTGAGCATACCAAGGGCTTTGAGAAAGTACATAAACATGAAATTCAAATTCTTCACTTCTTTATCCTGGAGGCTCAATTTTCCCAACACTAAAATGAGGATATTAACACTGAACATGGGAATTGTTGAATTGATCACTGAAATAGATGCTCTGTTAAAGGCCTAGCTCAGTTTATGTGCTTAAGATTCTTAACTTAGAAACCAAACTGCCCCTGGAATGGGCTCTGGTGGTCCTTACATGAATAAAAGGCATCCATAACCCCTTTGATTTTTTGAGTGTTCCTTTGCATATGAACATTCAAAAAGTACCTACATTTTATTAGATTCTAAAAGTTGTCTGTATTTCCTATTATTTTTAAGAACACTGACTTAAATAGAAGGTATAATTGCTAGTGTTAATAGTAATAATCACAAACACCATGACATTACTATTTTACTACAAACAAATAATTATTATGATTATTAATACTCAATTCTTTGAACGTGAGCCCAAATTGGTGGGTGAATCAAATTTAAAACATTGGGTGCTTTGCTTTCACCAGGTAAAATGTTTCAATTTCTTCTTATTATATGAAATCTTAAGAACTTATTTCACTCTTGTCCACAAAGAGGAGCTCATTTCCCCTAGAAAGGCAGGCTAATGAGGTCTGCTTAATGTATAGCTGGGTCCATTTATGTGGTTGCTTCATTAACAAAGACATCTATTTAATTCAATAGAATCCTACACATGGTACACATGGAAGACACTGCTACCCCCATTCACTCCACGTCCATTCATTACCCTAATACTTCTGACATACACAAACAAACCTTGTTTTACAAATTGCTTAGAAATTTGATTAAGTTGCATCATGCATTTTGTTTTAACAAGAAAGGTGATTTTAAATCATTAATTCTAAAATTTAGTCCTGAGTATGCTTTGAAGTCAAGGGGAACAATTTGTCAGCTGGTTGATCTTTTGCTTCTAAAGCTAGTTAACTGATCAATCTAATGTCAAAGGAACAGAGATAAATGGGAGACAGTTTACTACGTAGGAAATGGTACATGAAGATAAATCCAACATTCTGCTTCATTTCATCTGCAGTTATCTTTGTAGTAATTGCTTTGGAACACTCAAGGTGCTCTTTGCACATAGGGAGTGTTAGAAGCCTTTAAATCATCTGCATAGACTAGTAGCTTCTTGCTGCAAATCTTGCTTTGCTCCATTTTTGGGTAAAGAGGGCAATAATCTCCTACTATAAATGCAAATTTGGCAAGGACCAAAGGTTGGGATTCTTGACTAGTTATTTATTGCACAATCAATTCACACATTCTGAAATTTCTTGACATGTTTGCAAAGTAGATCCATTCCTTATTGAATTCATTTGATATTTGCTGTGACCATAATCATAAAACTAGAGCTGGAGTTAAGGTTCCCTAATGAATAGATTTGGATGTACCAGCTGCTCCGGTTATCTACCGCTCTGTAAAAAACTACCCCTCAAACCATCTGGTTGAAAACAACAGACATAGGATTATATTTCATAAATTTATAAATCAAAAATTGAAACTAAGTGACAACAGCAAAGGAAACTTAAAAATGTTTAGCCATCAATGAACTGTAGGGTCCAATATACCTTCACTCACATGTCTGGTACCTTGGATGCAAGGAATGATTGGAAGGCTTGTCTGGATGACTCAGCTGGAACTGTCAATCAGAGTAGCTCCATTTGGCCTCTCCAACAAGCAATATCAGACAAACTTCTTTTTTTTTTCTTTCTTTTTTTGAGATGGAGTTTTGCTCTTGTTACCCAGGCTGGAGTGCAGTGGCGCGATCTCGGCTCGCTGCAACCTCCGCCTTTTCAGTTCAGGCAATTCTCCTGCCTCAGCCTCCTGAGTAGCTGGGATGACAGGCATGTGCCATCATGCCAAGCTAATTTTTTGTATTTTTAGTAGAGACGGGGTTTCACCATGTTGACCAGGTTGGTCTCGATCTCTTGACCTCGTGATCCACCTGCCTCTGACTCCCAAAGTGCTGGGATTAAAGGCTTGAGCCACCATGCCCGGCCTCAGACAAACTTCTTACTTGACATCTCAGGGCTCTCAGAGAGTTCCAAAAGGCCATATTGGAAGCTGCAACAGAATAAGCTGAACTACTTAACAGTATCAGTTGCTGTTAGTCAAAGAAACGGCTCAGGTCATCTCAGACTCCAAGTAAGAAAAACTAGACTCTACCTCAGAGAAAAGAGAAAAGCACAGTATCTATATCCTTCTTTAATCTACTACTCCAGAACATTTTGATTCTTTACAAGACCCATTATCAAATCATTCTGCCGCCATCACCTCAAGATTTTATGATATGTTTTAGACTGTTAAGCAGGACAGATTATGGTCAGGGTAAAAGAGCAGTGATTAGTTAGGTAGCTATTATTCTGACAGCTTCAAAAGGGACTTGCATTTGCTTAACTCTCAGAAATCATGCTGCTGTAGGAAAATCGGTGAGTAATTTCTCACCTTAAAAAATCAGACTAAGCGCTGTCTAGCCTTGGAAAATTAAAAACATCTTCTTAGTGAAAGTTCTATAGACAACCATTAGAAAACAGGGAGATTTTACGTTTTCTGGAGTAGGTTCAATGCCTAGTTTTACCCTGTCAGAAGGAACTTTTTGTCTGAAGCACTTATTCCAGTGACAATTTTTATTTTTCATAAGAGTTATAGGGACGGCTCAAAAACTTAGACATGATCCAAGTTTCCAGTAATGACTAATTATTAAAAGGCTTCTGAAGGCTTCTCTTTCATGATGATAGTCACCCTCTCATCATGGCCTAGAGAATACTGTCTCAACTCATCGAACTGCCTAACTTTTCACAACTAAGCCTTTAAAGTGTATTTAAAACCTCTCTTCTCACCTTCACCTGGTCCACCAACAAGAACACCCCTCCCACTGTCCCCGGAATAACTGTAGTGTTCTCGCCTCTGGGAAAGTTAACAACGACCATCGTATCAATTGCTAATATTTATTGAATACTTACATCACTTGCTTGGTTTCGGGGCTACTCTGATAGATGTGCATTCCAATGGACACTCCGCTGCCATTGGGTAGTACTTTTTGTCTGTGTATCCAACACAAAGAACTGCCCACTCTTGATTTTTTTTTTTTTTTTTTTTTTTTGTCAAAGTCTGTATCATGTCTTCCCAGACAAATGCTCTAGGAAAGTATGAGATGTCTCGTACTGCTTGTTTTCACACGCAATGTCTCACACAGAGCAGGTACTCCACGAATAAATTCCTAGTCCAGCAACCCTTTGTTATACAACTGTTAGATACTCCATGAAAACAAGAAGAGCAAATTAGAACAAATGAAACACAACCTCAAGAAGAGTTTGTTGTTCTTCACTTAAGTTTCCTGATATTTTTATGTTTGTCTTTAGACGAATTTGAATGATTTAAGTTGGAGTTGCATTTCTGTAGCTGGCTGGCAGGGCAACTTTGAACAGTTAACAGCACTTCTATTTTCTTCTCTCTGAAGTGAGGGTAACAATAGGTAAAATTGTGGTATGTGTAAAATGATGAAAGTGATGTAAAGCTTTGCTTTTCAAATTTTCTCTTGCTTAAAAATCATCTGCAATCTTGTAAAAGGGACTGTGGTCTAAAAAGAAAGAGCCTGAGAGTTTGCATTTCAGACAAGCTCCCAGATGAAGTAAATGGTGGCCCATTGGCAGCAACTTGAGTAGCAATGCTATAAAGCATTAAATGTTCACACTCACCTTGAAATACTGTCCTCCCTTCCCCGCTTCCATCTTGCTATTGGAAAATACTGGGAGACAGAAATGAATTTTTATTTACTCCAAACGTCCAGTCTGATGGTCTCTCAATTGTGCTCCTCATTTAAAATAGTATGGCTCCTGCACTTTGTTTAACTCTGCTTGACAGTCAGTGATTTGTGATTCTGCTCTTTCCTGAGCATGTTTACGAAATGACGACCTTGGGATTGGAGACTCTGCTGCCCAAATGCAAGGAGCAGACTTTCCATTGAAGAATTGTGAAAGGTCATTTTATTACTGTTTTTTCTTTATTCTCATCTTTCTTTCTGTTTTTTGCCTTGTCTTCATATGCTAATGGAATCAACGTCCCCATGTGCTATTTTAATGTTGCTTAGAAAGCTTTATCTCAGAATTTCCTATGGTTTTTATGTGCATTAGTCTTCTAGGTGAATCAGAGATTTCCTGCTATAACACCATGAGGTTTCTCAATAGACCCTCTTGGCTCCTTGTTGAGTCTTTTGAATGACTTTATTATTACAAAGTTGACTTGGAGCCAGAGGAGGCAGAACTCCAGTGTTGGGCTTTCTTTAGAATTTTATGGGTTTTTCTCAGAAGTTTAATGCCAGTTTAATGGAGTTTTATAGCTATTAATACTCTACCACTCCAGCTGCGATAAGAAATATGTAACTAAACAATAACTTGAAATAGGTAAATTCATGATTAAGTCGCACTAAAAACTAATGCCTCTTGGCCATAGTTCATAATTTCCAAATGTACATCACTTAGAATGATTGGTAACTTTAGCCTTGTAACTCTTTCAAGGAGAAAGGCTGTGAGCTTAAATCACTACATTTAGCTGACAGTGAGGCTCATATTTTCTGAGCTAAAGATATATTTTTATGGCCACACAGTGGACTCTGTTTATCACTCATCATAAACCATAGGAAACCATTTTTGTTTTAAATTAGGTGCTCAGGCTTTTGTCCTGTAATCTGTTTCTTTATTTCCCCTTTTCACTTTTGTTGGTCCATTTTCAACAACTCCCAATCGTCTTCCATTTCCTGAAAATGGCTCATATTTTATATCTCAGCTTCTTTAAAGGTATTTCATCCTAGTTAAGGTCACCTTAATTTACACCTTAAATTACAGTTCCAGAGCCAACTTCTATGCTGCTGATATTGAGTATTCCTACTAAAGAGTCCAATTTTAAAATAAGGAACAGTCTTATCCTAAAATGCCAGGCATAAGAAGCCCATGAATTTTGCATGTATCTTTAGTACTTTTACTTATTGAATTACATTTCTCCCCTTCCTTTGAGCCACTTAGTCAATTACACTTCATTTTGCTGCCTCGTCTGGTTCTAAAGACTGTCCCTTCACAAAGACCATAACTAAGTCACATTTTCCCAGAAGAGATAACAGCCACAAATCATCTGAAAGTGAAATGAATGTGGAATTTGGGGTTTAATGGTTTTTAAGCCATCTTGATTATGTTTGTTAAAATAGAAGATCTTATCAAATTAGATCTCTATTTCTGTCTCTCCTTCTTTCTCCCCACCTCCCTCACTGACTTTTCAGCTCACTGTGACCCATCCTTTTACTGCCTGATTTCATATAGCTGGATGAGAAACACACACTGGGCAGTGGCCACAGCTCCATCAACTAAAAGGAATAAGATGGGGTCAGAAGTCTTCTTGATGAAAAACTATATCTTTAATTTTTACATGTGCTGAGCAATCTATAAATGGCCAAATTAAAAAAAGAGCAAATAAACTTAAATGTTACTGTGACCTGGTGTAATGCGTATATGACATAGCTGAATTTCTACCCTGCCCTAACTCCACTTATCTGGAAGGAAAAGGATGCCTGTGATGAAAGTTTCCTTTGTAATCAGACCGGTTGAAACTGGTTAGAACCAAGATAGCAGACCTAACAACCTCAAAAAGACCTTAAGAGTCATTACAATTTCATTTCTATGCCAAATTACACTTCCGACAGTGCCATGAAGGCTGATACGTGCCATGACAACAATCTGAATAAGCCAGGAAAAAACAGAAGGGAAGGTAGCATTCTGGTTTCAGGAAGTTCACGACCTGTATCAGTCCATTTTCGTGCTGCTGATAAAGACATACCAGAGACTGGGTAATTTATAAAGTAAAAGAGATTTAATGAACTCACAGTTCCATGTGACTGGAAGGCCTCACAATCATGGAGGAATGCGAAAGGCACTTCTTACATGACAGGGGCAAGATAGAATCAGAGAGCCAAGTGAAAGGGATTTCCCTGTATAAAATCATCAGATCTCATCAGACTTAATCACTACCATGAGAAAAGTGTGGGGAAAACTGCTCCCATGATTCAATTATTTTCCACTGAGTCACTCCCACAACACTTGGGAATTATGAGAGCTACAATTCTAGATGAGATTTGGGTGGGGACACAGCCAAACAATATCACCACCCATTTCTGGAAAAGACATAAACATTCTTCCTTTCACTTTTAATGCCCAACACCTTCATCAGAAAAACCCTGTATTTTAGCCCCCTCACCCCTCACTAGTCCAGGAGTTGATGTGTGAGCCATGCTCCTGTTTCTCAGTTCCATGGTGGTTGAGTAAAGCCTGCACAGCTTGAAGTTCACTTTTGTATATTGGCTTTCTAACACCAAAGACAGAAACCCCATCCTTGGGGAGACCAGCTTTGTGGGTAACAGTCCATCCTGTTTACAGTGATTTTGTTTTTTTATAATTTCCGGGACTGTTAAAAGACAGCTTTAAGGCAGTATCTGTGTTAATGAATAAGGAAATTGGGCCTGCTCCTGAGCATTGTGGGAAGTAAAACTCTATGTTTTGCTCCTGATTCCTCTGGAAGGGTGGATTTGGCTCTTGTCTCCTTTATTTTCTCACTCAGCTCTGTCTGCCTTTCTATTGCCTTTATTTGTTTACATGCCTATCTTGTCTTTCCAGACTTGAATTCTTCAGCTGTGTAGCTGTTACCCATATGAGGCTACTGAGCATCCAAATTATGGCTAGTCCAAATTGAGCTATGGATACCAAATTTCAGACTTAGCACAAAAACAGAATGCAAAATAGCTCAGTGACTCATATTTATTATGTGTTGAGATTTATTATGTCATTCATTGTGCTATGTTGGGATACTTAAATATCTGGGGTATAGTGGGTTAATTTAAATATATTGTTAAAATTAATTTCTTCTGTTTCAGAAGACTACATTATTTATATGTAGCTTTTTACATTACTTTTACAAATTACATATGTGACTTTCATCTAAAACTTGCATTATATTTCTATTGAAGAGGGCTCTTCTAGACTGTAAGCCCATAGATCAGAAACACGCTTTTATTTCTTTTCATATAATAGGTGAAAAATTTAGGAGGGAGTGAATGATTGGCTAAATCAGTGGATATATTGATTAATTGATTTGCTATTTATTCTAATTTAAACTCCATTTCCAAATAGAGTGACATGCTTCATATTTCCATACATGCATAATACTGTTTTCTATCTCCCAGTTCAGAGAGTATCAACTTCTAACCTCTGGTATTTCTGGATAGCTTACAAGTAGGCCAGAAGATTGGTTCTGTCATTTCTAGAAACTGACGGATGGGAAATGGGGCTCTCTAGGCCCCCAAGTCCATTGTTTTCCACTACAAGCAGCCTCGTCCATTTAATCCAGGGTATTGTACAAATACTATCACGTCCTCTGTTTATCATGATATAAAAATGTGAAATACTGTCAAGATCTTGAATGATGGAGTGGAATTTCCTCTATATTTCACAGAAACAGCCAGGAAATTAATTTCATCATGAAATCTATGCTGGAAATTTACTTTTTTTTTCTTTTTCATTAAACTATCAGAATTGGTGGCTATGAATCTGAGGAGTATTTCACTTTAGAGTTTTATAGGTGAAGGATTATTTGAAATTAGTGTAAAATTTCATTCCAAACTTCTCTGAATGTTGTAGATATAAATTGTGTTATTTTTCTGGAATATATAAGTCCTCCAGTTTAATTAAATACATCCTACACAACATAAATACAACTTACTGGGAATAATGAGACAGTGAAGCATTTAGAACTTTTGACATAATTTGTATGCCAACCTCATGGGGTATTATTATACTTATTTGGCAGGGGAGGCAACGGTGCTTTGAGTACTATGCCCAAATCCACACAGCTATTCTGTTATAGATATGGACTTTGAATTTTGGCTTGTTCGTTTCCCTAATGCTTTACCATACATTGAAAGTATGTTTCTCAGAGAGATAAACAATCAAGAAAATTAATCACAGTTATAATTTATCGAGATAAAATTTGTCTTCACTGTATTTCCCCTCCCATTGCATTTCCTTGCCTCAGGAGATTTTCTAAGACAGAGGACAGTTGTTGAATCCAAAGTCTATTCCCAAACACTAAAGAGAAGATAATGATGTATTAAGGGGGAGAGAGGAAAGGAAGCAGAGATTACCGAAATCACAAGGCAACAGAACCAGGCCTTGACCCACTGCATCCTGGCTTGCACTGGTTTTCTTGCTTCATTGTTGATAAGGAAGCAGTAGAGTGCCAGACCTAAAAACCAAACAACAACAACACTGTTCTTTTAGGTAAGGAAAGCCATGGGACTATCTCCAATGTCGGGAAATAGGACTCCACATTAATAGAAATGAAGATAAGACGGTTCTGACAAAAGGATATTTTGTATCCCTCAAAAGTTTTCATGTATTCCTGTTGTCTTTTGTTTTTCCTTTTCCTTTTCTTTTTGAGACAGGGTGTCACACTGTCACCCACGCTGGAGTGCAGTGGTGAGATCTTGGTTCACTGTAGCCTCAACCTCCTGGGCTCAAATGATCCTCCCAACTCAGCCTCCTGAGTAGCTAGCACTACAGGCGCAAGCCATCAAGCTTTGCTAGTTTTTCTATCTTTTATAGAGATGGGGTTTTGCCATGTTGCCCAGGCTGTTCTTGAACTCCTAGGCTCAATGATCCACCCGCCTCGGCCTCCCAAAATGCTGAGATTACAGGTATGAGCCACCATAAGTGGCCCCTGTCTCCTTTTTAAATTGACAAATAATAATTATATATACATTTATGATGTACTACACATTTTGAAATATGCATGTATTGTGGAATGGCTCGATCCAGTTAATTAACATATGTATTATTTCACATATTTGTTTGTGGTGAGAATACTTAAGGTTAACTTTCTGAGCTGTTTTCAAGTGTAGAGTGCATTGTTATTAGCTTTCATGGAATAGATTCCTTGGACTTATTTCTCCTCATTAAAATTTTGAATTTTTTGGCCAACATCTTGTCAATCTCCCCAACCCCTGCCACCTGGTAACCCTTCTTCTATTCTCTACTTCTGTGAGCTTGACTTTTTTAAATCCCATGCATAAATGAAGTGAAATCAACCTAAGTACCCAACCATGAATAAATGGATAAAGAAAATGTGGTATATAGATACAATGGAATATTATTCAACCTGAAAAAAAAAAGGAATGCTCTTTACAACAACATGAATGAACCTGGAGAAGGCTCCATTATGTACTAACTTCAAAGCTAATCTAAAAGCAGTCTGAGAGGATGGAATGGGGATCACAGTGGGAGCCAGATAATTCCCACAGCAGCTACGCTTCCACCCAGTAGGTTCCATAGCTTGGGTAACTAACTGTTCCCACCAGATGACATTCTAGTAGAATTCTCGGAGGTGACTGCTTTATCTCTGAAAGAATAATTATTTCTTCTTTCTAAGCAAAGACACAGAGAGTGAATGGGCTTTTCTATTCTCAGGAAATGTGGTCCTTTTCAAGTGAACTACATCTTTCTTTGTGCTCTCTGGCCTACTCCAAGTGCTTTGCACTGTTTAGCACCCTTAATCACCGTGAGTGACAGAAAACCTGATAATAGACCAGGGATGACACTGCTTGGGGGGGTGACCTCTTTTGAAATGTCAGACCTGAATAAGCTGTATTTACATTTCTTTGGGCTCTAGCTTTTAAAATATTTGTATCTTTCTTACCAAAGGGATGAAAGTAAAAGTTATTTTGGTATCCATCCAAAATTCTATCTTTGCATTGGAATCTCTGTCCATCTCCTCCCAGCTGAGAACTCCTGTGTGAGGATCCGCAATCATCTGTAATGCAGCTGCTAAAAGCATTCATTGCACACTGTCCATCTTGGAAATGTTAAAATCCATTAAAAATAAATAATGTCATCAAGGTGCATATTAATTCCTTTAAAGATGCTTTTTTTTTTTTTTTTTTGAGATGGAGTCTCAGTCTGTCCCCAGGCTGGAGTACAGCAGTGGTACAATATTGGCTCACTGCAGGCTCCACCTCCTGGGTTCAAGCCATTCTCAGGCCTCAGCTTCCCAAGTAACTGGGACCATATCCAGCTAATTTTCATATTTTCGTAGAAATAGGATTTCACCAATGTTGACCGGGCTGGTCTTGAACTCCTGACCTCAGGTGATCCTCCTCCCTCGGCCTCCCAAAATGCTGGGATTACAGCCATGAGCCACTGTGCCCAGCAAAGATGCTTTCTTTATTACATTGTAATATATACCGCAGGTAGGATTCTAAGTCAGAAGAACTGAGTTGGATCCCTGCTCTGTTACGTGGAATGGCTATCTTGGGGAAGCCCTGTATTCTCTCCAAAGGATATTTCATGCTGGATATAAAAGAGGCAATAATACATTATTTCAGTGAGAATTAACTGATGTAATGGAGGAAGAGATGCCTGTCACAGCACTTGGCATGTATTAACTACTTCCGAAACCTAAACTTTCTACAATTCCTTTGTTTTCTCCTCACCTTAATTGGGACCCTCTCACAGAAGGAAAAACAGAATTACCCTGGAAGAAACTAGATCACCACAGCATGTTCAGCCCAAAGTATGATTAAGTACTGTGCTCCGGCTAGCTACTGTGATTTAATACTTAGCTTCTCAAACCATAGTGCATGGACCAATAGCATCGGAGCTTATTAGAGATACAGAATCTCAGGTTGCACTGTAGACCAGCTTCACCAGAACTGACACTCAAAGAAGACTCCCATGATATTTCTATACAAATTGAGCACTGCTTAATGAAAAGAACACCAATTTACCAGTCAAGAGATTGGTCTTCTGGTTTGTCTTTCAGGCAAACAAGGAAAGACTCTAAACTCTGTGGTTTTGCTTTCTATTATTTGAAGTAGGGATGTTTTCACCTGCTTTCTCTGGAAAGGTCAGATATGATCTGAAATAAGAAAAGTAAACCCCGTCCTTGACTGTGTATTACAAATAATATGCGTAGAATGCTTTTTGGATGTAAATGCACTTAGGTGTACCTGAAAAAACAAAAATGAACACAGAAACTCTCTCTCTCTCTCAATCTCTCTCTCTCTCTCTGTCTGTCTTCTAATTGTCAGGAGCTGTGTCATGCCAAAACAAGACAGAAAGTAAGAGAAAGCAGCAAACCTCACTCCCTTGGACACTTCCTATAACATTTACCACTTTAAAGATGTGTTTCTCCTATTTTCCTGCCCAAGAGAAAAGTATTTGCAATTCTACAGAGCTGCCCTTTATCCAACACTGCAAGGGCATAGAGGTAGAAAGAGGGCATTGAGTCTCACTGGTGCAGGAGACCCTAGGTTGAATCTGTAATCAAGGCATGTAATGGGGACCTATTTGCAAACACCACTGCTGTTTGGGAAAGGGTGTTATTGCAGAGGACACTTTTAAAACAGGTCCCCAGAGGACAGACTTTTATCATCTTGGAAGCTGAGATGCTATTTTGCTTCTCATCTTTCCTTATTCAATTCACTTTCATTCTTCATTCTTTCAGGGGTTTACATTATATACTTTCCTCTGTGGTCAAAATAGCTGCATTCCTAATTTAAAGATGTTTCATCATTAAAAATTATATTAAACTGTCGACCATCCTCAGGGAAGACTTAATTTCCGCTTTCTGCTGCAGTCAGCATGGTTGAGATTCAGCCTTTCCGTAAACTTGGAATCTATTTAAAGCTATTTCCATAAACCTGGAGTTATCTGATACCTTTTCATAGTCTTGCTAACCAACTAACTACCTATTTTTAAGAGCCAATAAAATTGACCTGATTTTGGCTAAAAGGGAGAAACACATTTTAAATTCTGCAGAACTAAGAAATTATAGAAACAGAGTTTATAGAGAGAAAGCAATAAAATTGCAAAGTGCAAACATTTGGGAGAGTTAGACTATTGCTCTTGGATTTGGGGAAGGAACATGGGGGAGAGGGGTGAGCAGACATTCCGCCGGAACAATCTTCAGAGTTGATTTTAAGCCAAACCCACTGTGAATCACATCAGCACTTTTTTTCTGAAGGAAAATATTATTACTAATATTATCTTATTGTTTGTTAAAGTAGCACTTACTCAGTATATGCAAATTGGTGTGCTCTTTGGATTATGGGGTTTTGCCCCAGTTTGCTTCTATTTTGCTAAGCACATTTGGGCAAAACTGAAAGAAAATGGGTAAAAAATTCACAGTATTACCTCCCAACAATTCTCACTTTATCCTGTGAGCAGTTTTTATCTTGTTGTCATTTGAGCTTTTCTCTATATCTGTGCATATTTTGCATGGTTGTATTCATAATACAAGTACAATTATTTCTTCCTTACCTAAAATTCTTTATGAATATTTTTTGTCTTTCCATATAATTTGCTATGACATTCATAAGGAACTAATGTACCTATTAAGAGTTTTGCTCCTTATCTTAGTGCAATAAGCAGCCACTGACACACTTAAATTTAGAGATAGCATGGTCATATAGAAAAGATCACCCTTCATGGAAAGCCAGGATGGGAAGACGACAGTACTGGAGGCAGGAGGCAGAGATATTTCATTTATTCATCCATTTAGTCATTCATTCATTCATTCTCCAAATAGTTACCACATGCCAATTAACTATGCACATGGCACTGTGCAAGGTTCTAAGCATAGAGTGGAGAACAGAATGGATACTGCATTCATGAAACTGAGAATTTAGTGAAGAGATTGCCAAGAAAGAAAAAAACTAAATAATTACAAATTGTGGGAATGGCAAGAAGGAAAAGAAATGATGAAGGATGAGAGTGGGATAGACATGGGCAGGAGGTGATTTGATTTAGCTATGGTGTTAGAGTTGTCCCTGAGAAGTCCTTCCTAAAGTGCAGGAAATAATGAATAGCATCCCTGGCAAAGGGAACAGTGTGTGCAAAGGAGGTCTGGAAGCTGGGAAGAGACTAGAAAGAACAGAGAGGCCAGGACATTGCAGGGAAGAAAAGGAATACAGAAAATGAAATTGAGGACCAGGGATGGCCACATGGTGCTGCAGCTCTAGGGCCACAGTTAGCAGTGTAGGGAGACTTTTAAGCAGGAGAAAAACTTAGTGCAATTTCTGTTTTATAAAGATCCCTCTGGGTGGAGTGCAGTGGCTCACACCTATAATCCCAGTACTTTGGGAGGCCGAGGCAGGTGGATCACCTGAGGTCAGGAGTTTGAGACCAGCTTAACCAACATGGTAAAATCCCATCTCTACTAAACATACAAAAATTAGCTGGGCATGGTGGCACATGCCAGTAATCCCAGCTACTGAGGAGGCTGAGGCAGCATAATTGCTTTGAACCCTGGAGGCAGAGGTTGCAGTGAGCCGAGATCGTGCCTCTGCACCACAGCCTGGGTGACAGAGTAAAATTCTGACTCACAAAAAAAAAAAAAAATCCCTCTGTCTTCTGGGTGCAAAATAAGGAAAAGTCAAAATGCAGTACTAAGGGAAGATGCCACTGCACTCTTCCAAACAAGATCTGATGGGGCTTAAACTAAGGTGATGGAAGTAGAAATGGAGAATTGGTCACATACAAGATGTATTTTGGAAACAGAATTAATGTGCCTTAAGAATACAAGCCTCCGGGCATCGTGGCTCACGCCTGTAATCCCAGCACTTTGGGAGGCCGAGGTGGGTGGATCACGAGGTCAAGAGATCGAGACCATCCTGATCAACATGGTGAAACCCCGTCTCTACTAAAAATACAAAAAATTAGCTGGGCATGGTGGCGCGGGCCTGTAGTCCCAGCTACTCGGGTGGCTGAGGCACGAGAATTGCTTGAACCCAGAAGGCGGAGCTTGCGGTGAGCCGAGATGGCGCCATTGCACTCCAGCCTGGGTGACATAAGCGAAACTCCATCTCAAAAAAACAAAAGAAAAAAAGAATATAAGCCATAGGCTAGGTGAAAGAGGGTAATGTTTAATGAGTTTCCTCAAAAGGCTTTTTGGTTACACCAAAACCACTCCATTTTAAGTATAGATATTTTACAGTAATGCTGTCATTTTTTTCTATTAAAATATACAAATTATGCATGTTAATGGACTTATTATACATTCCGTGATTATTAAAGAGAATACATCTTTAAACCTAAATGTATTGAGGATTTGATGTTTTTCTTCATCACTGTGCGCGAGTTCCTTTCTTATCAGTTATAGAAAATTTAGGCTGGGTGCAGTGGTTCACGCTTTAATCCCAGCACACTGGGAAGCAGGAGGTGGGTCACCTGAGGTCAGGAGTTCGAAACCAGCTTGGTCAACATGGTGAAACCTCCATCTCCACTAAAAATACAAAAATTAGTCAGTAGACGTTGTGCACACCTGCAGTCCCAACTATTTGGAAGGTTGAGGCAGGAGAACCACTTGAGCCCAGAGGAGAAGGTTGCAGTAAGCCAATATCGCATCACTGCACTACAGTCTGGGTGACAGAGTGAGAATATGTCTCATAAAAAAATAAAAAAACAAAAAAAAAACACCTTTATTATAAATTGTGTCAGCTGTATTTGGTGTCAATGTAATTCTTCTTCTGTAATTTTAAGTGTTTATCTTAATTTTCCATATATAAGTGTTTAAAATCTGTGCATCATTAAATTCACCCCTTTCTGATTTTCTCTAATCATTTAAAGCTTAGTTGTTGTCATACTTCATACAATCGAATTCCATTTTATAATTTTGTGTGTGTGTTCATGCTTCATTAATCCATTTATTGTTTTGGGATATAGTATAAGGTGTGGGTATTAATTAATTTTTACTCCTATATTATGAACAAGTATTTATAACATCATTTGTTAAATGACCGTCCTTGTCCTAATCACTATGAAAATCCTAATTCATCACACATGGAATTTTATATATGTCATCAGATATTTTCCTTGGATTTCTAATGTGTTCCTTTGATCCATATTCTGGTGTGTATGTTGAAGGAAACAGTATATCTCTACTATTTATTACTCTCTATAAATAATTACTGCTGGAGGTTTATCAAAATAATATTTGCTAGACATACTTCTTGATTCTTCTAAAAAACAAGTTTGTTATATTTTTAGTAATTATTTAAATGCATGTTTTAAAATAAATTATATATATTTATTTTGTAACTTTTATATTTAAGATTGCAAATGTTGAACTATATGGGGTATCAATCTGGTTTTCTTTCACGGAATTGTCAGTACTCAGCATAGAATAGTATGCCTATTAGTGGCTCAACAATATTTTATGAATAAGTAAATGAATGAATCCTAGTCAACTACATTGACAATAACATTTCAATATTAACCTGAGCCATTTTTATATTGTTCACTTTGCCCATGCAGAAACAAAGACTGTTTCCCTTTTATTCAAGGCTTCTTTTATAAACTTTATTTGCAACTATAGGTCACAAATACTTCGTGTTATTTTTAGCATAATATTACTTTTTCTACATGATTGAAAATGAAATTTGACCTTTTGTTTTTATCATCTAACATATTACTGCTCTTTACAGAAAAGCAGTTGATTTTACTTATTTTGTAGTTGGTCACTACAATAAACACTTACTGATTCTAGTGACATATTAATAAAACCTAATATACCTTTCGTTTTAAGCTACATCATTAATTTAATGACAACTGAAAACATAACCACATTAAATAGACACATGGTAATAAGTCCCATTTCAGTTTTGTATCTTCTTAAATGAGTCCTCATATTGATGCTAGTCCATAGTTTCTATACAATTGTTTGGACTGTGCCCAAATAATTTGTAAGACATGACATTTTCTTTTTCACCAACTTTTTGTCATGTAATGTAAGTCAAAATTTCAAAAATTGTGTTAATGAATACATTTTCCCTTGGAAACAAAAAAATCTAATTTTTTGCTCAGCAAATATTTACTGAGTTTCCATCATGGAGATATAGTTGACAAAATGTACTGAAGGCTGCTGGACACTGAGCACACACAAGAGGTACATATGAAGACCCAGCACTGAGAGCAGAGCCACCCATACTGTTACTTCTTTGTGAATTTAACAGAGAGGTAATTTCAGTGTCAAATTCAATAATTAATCTTTAAATTAATTAATTAAAGGTTTTTTTTTTTTTTTAAACTCTGGCTGCATATGAGAATCACACATGGGCTCCTCTCAGCAACTTCTTTATTCTGAGAAGGGCCCACATAGAGGCACATTATCCAGCTCCCTGCCTGAAAATGTAGTTAGAGCTGAGCTCTTTGTACATGGTAGATATATATAAGAAATACCTGCAACCCAGGGATGGTCAGAGCCTTCAGCGGGCTCAAGTGCACATTAAATCCATAAAATCATTACAGGATTGCTAGTGCACATCTAGTCTCACAGTTAAATTTAATATTTTATTTGTGAAATTAACAGATGAATATGTCTCACCTGTTAGATTCTAAGCATCATGCAGGTAAAGATGATGTCAACATTTACTCTGCTACTACCCCAGGGGCTACAAATTCCCAACCATAATTGACTATGCTTTTTTTCTTTTATTTTTCATTCTTGTTTGTTTTGTAGTATCTCATATAGCACTAGCTCTAAAGAACACATTTCTGGAAAGGGCTGCTATAAAGTAAGTACTTTCTGGGATTATCCTCCCATCTGTATTTCCCAGGGTTTTCCTGTTGAATGGAGGTGCTCGGCTTCTCAAAGGAGCAAGCAAACGGCAACTACATTCCTGTGTGGAACTGAGCTTTCTCTAAGAGAAAGATTAATATGTGATTGCCAGCAGACAGTGTTCAGCTGTTAAAAGTATTGACCACATTTTCACTGCATGAACAACAATGAAAAGCATCTGTTATATGCCAGGCACAGTTCTAGATACTATACAAGGTATGCAATATAAATCAATACACATTTCCCGACTGCTGATCATGTCTAAGAAGGGGAGCTAGTTTCTGGCGAAGCATTGGTAAGTAAGCAATACTCGGTTGGTCCCTATCTTCTGGAGCTTGCAAGCCTATGAGGAGCTTACATTCATATCAAAAAGACAAAATCCAGCAATTGACACCATTGACCATTGCCTCTCCATTCAAATTCTTCCCTGCCTTTCATTCTCTTCTTTTAAATTTCTGACCATTATGATACACGTTTTAGAGATACTCCTCCATAAAATGGTATTCTCAGGGCCTATTTTCTTGCTTTGCTTCACTTTCACTCCTTATACCATCTTTATTTTCTCTCACTAGATAATTGTATCAATTACTCTGACTAGCACATGTATGCTAATGATGCTAAAATCCTTTTTTATTATATGCTTAATGAATCTTTATAGTTCACAAACTCATGTCAAGCATTGATTGAGTTTTCCTGTTGCCTACCAATAGGGCTGAAACATAGCAGATTCTTAATGTTTTGTAATAAGTTAGTTTATTAAATGGTTAAATGCTTATTTCTTGAAATATACCCTTCCTTCCTACCTTCCTTCCTTCCTTTCCTTTCTCTTTCTCTCTTTCTTTCCTTCTTTCTCTCTCTCTTTCTTTCTCTCTCTCTCTTTCTCTTTCTTTCTTTCCTTCTTTTCTTCTTGTCAGAGTCTTGCTCTGTCACCCAGGATGGAATGCAATGGTGCAATCTCAGCTCACTACAACTGCCACCTCCCAGGTTGAAAGGATTCTCCTGCCTCAGCCTCCTGAGCAGCTGGGATTATAGACGTGCACCACCATGCCTGGCTAGTTTTATTTATTTATTTAATTGTTTATTTGTTTGTTTGTTTATAGTAGAGACAGGGTTTCACCATTTGGCCAGGGGGATCTCAAACTCCTTACCTCCAGCGATCTGCTCACCTTGCCCTCACAAAGTGCTGGGATTACATGCATGAGCCACCGTGACTGGACTACTGAAATATTCTTAATGTCAGAGTTACGTTCTAGATTTATAAAGAGTGGGTTTGCTGTTCTTCAAAATGGCAGGAGACAGGGTTGTCAACACAAAATTGGAATAGATATTATGACTTTAAAGCATAGGTTGCCCAGATCCATTGATGTTGTTGCAAATGACAGAATTTTCTTTCTTTTCTTTTTTTTTTTTTTTTTTTGCCCCTCTTCCAAAGATAAGAGCTTACAGTGGTAGTTTCTATATTCATTAATAAACTAATTTTTTTATTTACTCTAAGATCTGGGGTACATGCGTAGATCTCTCAGGACTGTTACATTGGTATACTTTTTATTTTTTTTAAGGCTGGGTAGTATTCCATTATGTATATATGCCACATTTTCTTTATCCTGTCATCCACTGTTGTGTACTTAGCTTTAACTCATATCTTGTCTATTGTGAATAATGCTGCAATCAGCATAGGAGTTCAGATATCCCTTCGACCTACTGATTTCAGTTCCTTTGGATATGTGCCAAGAAATGAAATTTCTGTATCATGTGGTAGCAATATTTTTAGTAGTTTGGTTTTCCTTTTTACTTCTATTTTTAAAGATAAGGTCTTTCTCTGTTGCCCAGGCTAGAGTTCAGTGGCTCTATCCTAGTTCCATCTGTTTTCCGAGTCCTTAATGTTTAACTCTTTGGACCTGGATACTTGGACGATTTATATATTGAAGAAAGTGGATGACCCACAGAAATGTTTCTGGTATTTATGTTTTGTTTTCCAAAGAGATTGGAAGATTCACATTCAATATACTAAGAAACATTTTATCCTCATTCAGTACGAAGGTCTCCTGACGTTCACCCTATACTAGTGCTTTCAAGAGAAAAGAAGCTGATCTTCAGTTCTTCATCATTGGTTGACAGTGACAGTGGGATGCCCTGAGGAGGAGTGGGGTGGAACTGTAAACTCCCCATAGGAGCATCCAGGGAGTGAGTCCTGGCATCAGAAGCTTGAGTTGCCCATGGTCTACACTGGCTCTGATATTTGTAATTATCTGCCAAACAGCCAGCTTACAGCACTCTCTTCCCTTCTTCCACTTGCAACAATGTCTATACTGCATATCTAGACAAGCAACACCAATTATTTTAAACATTTTAACTCTTCTCAGACACACCTAGCAATGCAGGCACTACAGCCTGAACCACCATTCCCTGCCCTCTCTCTTCTTGAAACTCCTTGGTCCCAAACTCTTCACTCAATCCAATAGTAGGAGAACAACCATGAGATTATGAGCATGTCACTGACTACAGAGTGAGACATCCTAAATCCAAACCCCAACTTGGTCATTTTTAGCTGTTACTTCTCCATGACTGGGTTTCCATGTGCCTCAAACGGAGGAACAATACCTAATTCAAAATAACTATTTGAAAAGTAAAATCAAGCTCAGCGAAATTTTTTATATTTTCTCTCTTCATTAATGTTGGTTAAAAAAAGATAGGGAAAATCTTGGCATTTATTCTGTTGGTGACTTTCAGAACGATGGGAGCCTCATTATATGAGGCTGCTAGGAGGTACATTTATTTTTAATCTATGCAAGAAGAAATTGAGGCTCAGGCAAGTTAAGAATTTTGCCAGAGATTCATACTTTTAGTAAAAACCACAAGTTGGGATTAAAACCCAGGTTTCTCTGAATTCACAGCTGTGTTAGTTGTTTTCTTCACTCTTATCAAGCTCTGTGTATGACTCTCTCAGAGCATTCTTTCTATGACTCTGAAGTTGTTTATGCAGCAAGACCTGAGTTCTGAAGGGCAGGGATCCCTGATCACCTTCCCTGACTCGGCCTTGCCCTGTGTCTGAGATGGAAGGGGTAGGGGTACCATATATATCACTCAATAAGTGAGGCAATAAATTATCTTTCTCACACATACCACAATGTACTGCAGTGCTTCCTGTTTTCAGGAGTTTCCCCAGACTGGTTCCCAAGCCTTCTAATGGAGAGCACTGTTTTCACAGTGAGAAACTGGGAAGTGAGCTAAACAAAAGTAAAACTATAATCAAACATGCTGACTTTTGCTTTGGCTTCATTGTGACCTGCCCTTTCCAAAGGGAAGATCAGCAGCAAGAACTGCCCTCACTTGAAGCAGGTGTTCCTATCATGCAAAACTTTGTTGGGCCTCTGCTTTGCCATTTACAGACTGTATGCCCCTGGGTGAGTCACTGGCCTCTGATGAGCCACACTTTCCTCATCTGTAAAATGTGATATTAATTCTTATTTTAGCTTAGTCGTGAACACGAGAGATTTCAGCACACGCAGGCACTGCATAATGGCTGTGCCTTCAATGATGCTTTCTCTACCACCGTGTCCCCAACCCTATAAATCAGTTTAAGCTGGGTGAGTTCTCACAACTGAATGAGTGCCCCAAGATTAGCAATATTCCTCCGTATAGGCCTCCAACACAGGCCCCGCCAATAACTGCTAGGACCACCTCCCACTCCCGAGAGTGCATTTCACTGATCCATGCATTCCAAATACCACATCCCTTTCATGCTTCATCCTTTTGTGAGTCATAACCTAAAAAGACAGACTGGGGGCTACATAAGCCATTCATGTTTTTCCTAAAGGAAAATGGGCCTTGTTGATAAGATTGAACTAGCATTTGCTCACCATTTAAGATATACCTAGCTTTCTATTAATCTTTTTCATTGATGTGAACTCATTTAATGCTCATAAAGATCACAACAGTTGGGATTATTACCTCCATTTTATAAATTAGACCCTCAAGGTTCGGGGAAGTTTTGAATTTGTGCATTTATTTTGTACATATTTACTGAAGACCTTCCATACAACCAGGAGTCATATAACTCGAAGGGACTACAAAGATCAATTGGTAAGGAAGCAGGTTACTTGAGTTCACAACCTAGTCCTGTAACCCTGAGCAACGTGCCTAAGGTCACCGTGCCTCTGTTTTCTCATCTCTACAATGAAGGTTGAGTTTTTATGAGATTTGAATATATGAGATGCAAAATGAAAAACATTTAGCAAGGGTCTGGCATACAGAGATGTTCATTTGTTCACTATTGTTAAGAGGACATGGTAAGAAACAGTACAGGAATTCAAAGACTGAACACAAGTAAACAAATAGTTGGTTTATGTTTCACAGTGGAGCAATTAACAAGAGTCAGTGCATATGTAAAGGTGGAGATAATTAACTCTGCTAGAGAAAAGAAAGGCTCCAAATGAATGTGATCCTAGGATAGCAGGTGGGCAGATTTACTAGATTCCTAGGCAATACTCAAGGACACATGCTGCCTTCAAGAGGGACACGACTTTCCACACAGCTCTGCTGTTAAGGAGTGCTCAGTGTATGTCCCTAATAACTCTCTGCAGAGTTAAATAAAAACACAATCTGGGTCCAAAAGTGTCTCCAGTAAGGATGTAGAAATGCATTCAATAAATGCATAATGATTTCATAAAAGCTCAAGAAACCCCTTCCTAGAGAAAAAAAAAAAAAAAGTTGATGCATATAAGTACATCTCACAGGTAATGAGAGAGAAACCTCAGGCCCACAGGTCCAGAAAAACCTAGCTGCTCTGAAAATCTCACCCAAAATTATATAAAGAGAGGGAAGGCAAATTCAATCATCAGAAATATCATCTCAAAATTCTTAATTTATTCCTCAGTTGTTTTCTTCTCAAATAATGTTCTTTTGGAGGGTATTTCGAGGGATAGCTTCTCCTGAGAAAATATCACTGACTGACATTTAGAAATAATACAATTTCCAGTTACAAACCATCCTTTGCACTGTGTCCGTTTTAACAAGAAAGAAAGAGAGAGGTGATAGGAAAGAGAGTGATAAGTGGTGTTCACATCCAAGGGGGAGAGGACACAGGAGAGTTTACTTTTGAAAAAATAAAATGGGCTTACTCATTGTAGGAGGCCATGCATAGATTGCTATAAATACCTTCGTACCTTTAGCTATAAAGAAATGCCTGAGACTGTGTGATTTATAAAGCGAAGAGTTTTAATTGGCTCAGGGTTCTGCAGGCTTTACAGGAAGCGTGGTGCTGGCATCTATCTATTCAGCTTCTGGGAGGCCTTGGAAAGCTTACCATTAAGGTGGAAGGCAAAGGGGGAGCAGCACATGACATGACAAAGCAGGAGCAAGAGAAAGAGGTACCACACACCTTCAAACAACCAGATCTTGTGAGAACTCACTATCTTGAGGACAGCACCAAAGGGACAGTGCTAAGCCATTCATGAGAAATCCACCCCTATGAGCCAGTCACCTCCCACCAAGCCCCACCAACAATACTAGAGATTATAACTCAATGTGAGATTTGGGTGGGGACACATATAAAACCTATACTCAGTTACTACTGATAGGAAAAGATGCTCACAATGTGACAGTACTGTGCTGAGTACCTTAGATAGTTTTTTCACTAACACGTCACCCCAGGTGAGATGGGTATAATTTTCTCTGTTTTTCAAATGTGGAAACTGGGCCACAAAGTAACTTACCCAAAATCACTTAGAAAGTCAGAATTTAGATTCACGCCTCTAGGTTCTGTAAACCACATTTAAACTCATGATGGTGTTTCTAATTTACTCAGATTCCCTTGAAAGTTACCAGGGTTAAGGACAGACAAGCACATACCCTAAAAAGCCAGCACAGAAAGTATAAGACCCACAGGCTCCTCCTGTGATATAAACCTTGATGCTATTTAGTATTTGCTGGTGTCTAGATTCCAATTTTTCTTCCTCTCACTTAAAGGAAAAGGTTGAGTGGGGGGATGGAGGGTAATGTTTAATTTGGTTGGGATGGAAGTTTTCTCTTCTTCAAGTTGTCAGTGTTGAGCAGATGACTACCCCTGTCCTGGCATGCAAAGTGTGATTCTGTTATTGTCAGATGTCTTATGTGTGATTACATTATAGTTCTCTGTCAAATCATTTTCAGAGAGGAAGAAGGACATGGAACTTAAAGTCTGAGAATTTAACACAGAATAGAATACATAAAAGGAATAATAACATTTACCCCACGAGCCTGTTGTAGGAATAGGACACACACAGGCTTGTGTTTGCAAAGACTCCGGGAGGGCCCCTGGCACATAGTAGGCACTTCATGAATTCTCCTCTCCTTCTGTGTTAAAGCAGTTTAAGGACTATTAGAGGCATTATTAAAGAATAAAAATGCAATAGACTGTGCTGTTGAGCACTGTATTTAATTAAAAAAATCTTTTTAGGAAATGAATGGAAAACATTTTTGCATTTGCAGTAGAGCAGAAAACGAGGCGATTATGGATATCAAAAACTGACTGTAATCACAAGTCACAGATGAAGAGTTACAGCATTGGCTCCTGAAAAGAAGGGAAGAATGAAGTTTGGATTAGAGTTCAAATAGATTTGCAGAAATGAGAGAGAACATAACTGTTCTGGGCTTACTTTAGTAGGATGACTTAATACGGAATAGTGGAAAGAATAAAGAGTTGACCTAAATTTTCCTGAAGCAGACTGTTGAAAAAGCTAATGAATCATTTCAGAAAATATCGTCAATGTCATCATTGTTGTTGACCTCAGTATAAACCATCTATTGATTTTTTTCCCAAATACACCTTACTATTTAAACAACCATTAGCAAGTGATTACTATGTGTTAGACACTACTAACGTGGTATTCTGTTTAAGCTTCTTAGGAATCAACTACAGTAGATATTATTCACCTGTGAATAATTATTCAAAGGTGAATAATATTTAAGAATCTCAGAATTGCATGCTCCTCTTCAAGTGTTGATAATTTGAAGAGGGAAGTATAGAGTTTACTTGATATCCATTGAAAAGCTGATATATTCTGGTTATTTTGCATGCATTGACCAATTGTATCTCAAAACAACACATGATTTACATGTTATCACATCCTTTTTACAAATTTGAAAGTGGAGTTTCACAGAGTTAGAGAAATTTGCCCCAAATCACATGCTTATAGATGGCAGAGGCAAAAATGGGGTCCTGGTTTGACTGATTCTGCCAAGACATGACCCAGAAAACCTGGTAAATCTCTAATGATTGCAATATATATTCTTAGTTTAAGACTCTCGGTCTCAGAGCAAAATCAATGATGAAAGTCATGCCTAATGGCTCAGTCCTTTTCCTTTCAATGAAGTCTGATTCTATTCACTTATGGTCATTTGTTGTACATAATAATCATCAACCTGCCAGGTAAACAGCTAATTATTTTTGTTGTGTTATAGGCAAATAAACTTGCCCATCTGCAATATGACAAATGAGACCTGATCAACAGAGAAACAATTGTTCCAAGCTTGCAAAGTCCCAGGAGTCTAATGAGCAATGGCTTACTGAATGAGCAATTGCAAAACAAAGAAATTACATTAGTGTGGTTTCTTTAAGAATAAAGAGCAATCTACTGGCTTTCATGCCTTTGTAATAAAGAAATTTAGTAGCTGTGGATTGAGCAGTGGAAAAAGCACACAGAGAATGCATAGACCTTCACCTGACTGTTTCTGGCATTACAGCACACCTGGGGCACACCTTCACTCCAGGACTACATACATGCCAGAACTTTTGCCCTCAACCTGCTTGCCTAGCCAAAGAAAGCACCCTTAGGAACTAGCCAGAGGTTTTCTATGGGAGCAGATGCTTGTGTTTTTGAATGACTGGAATACTCGGGTTATGTTTGAGTCTGTTAAAATAGGAGACAGGGTGCTTAATGTGTGAAGAGATGAGCTTTGGTCTTAATCAGACCTGAATTTGAATCCAGTCTCTTTTATTTACTAGCCGTGTGTTTTTGGACAAGTGGCTCAACTCTTTTCAGCTAAGGTGTTAAATCTATAAGATGGGGTAAAAATTTTTTATTCCTTTCAAGATTCTTAAAAGTATTAACTAAAATAGAAACAAAAAAAAACAAACTGGATACTGCATTAGGCCATTCATTCATTGCTATTGATGGCAGCAATGGGTGACTTGGAGCGGCTACTGCCAAGACACTGGCTGCATCAGAGGAGGTGCAGCTGGACTGCACACTCCATGGAGCCAGCGGGAGCCAGAAACAGGCAGGAGGCCCACCTTCCTGGGCACAGCTGCGGATGTTGTGGCCGTGGACCCAGAACTCCCTGTGTTCTTGGGGGCTGGGGATAGACAGTAGCCCTACTCTCCTGAATGCAGCTGCAGCTGTGGACCCAGGCATCTCTGTACTCTCAGGGGTCTGTGAAGGCCCCCACTTACCCCTTCAGGCTCAAATGTGTCTGCTCCTGCTGCCTGGTCTCTTCCTGCTCCTACACCTATTACAATCTCAGAGTCTCCGAGTAAGGTTGGGGTCGATCCCAGGTGTTGTGGCAGCCTGGTGAGGTGTGTGCACACTTCCAGAAAAGCTGACCCACCAGCCAGCTGCCTGTTGCCTCAGTCCCCTCTGGACTTTGGGCACCAACAAGCATGGGACGAAGGCCAAAGGGGTGCTGAGGGCAGCTTGGTGCCTCATAGCATGAGCAGCCCAGGTGTCATGAATAGTGGCAGGAGGCCAGCAGGCTCCAGGGCAGAAGAGGGTGGGTCACCGGTAAAGCCCCACTTTCAAAGTGGGGAAAACTTGAAGCCTGGGGGCTTGGCTGCCAATCCTACAGGCTGGAGTGGGAATTAGTGGTGCTTTTTCCAGGCCCACCCATGGCCTCCCACGGACCAATCAGTACCCACTTCCTCCCCTCTGAGACCCATAAAACCCTGGACTCAGACTTGAGGAGTCAATGACTGGGTATGGAGAGCACCTACCCATGCCGGTGTCTCCTTTCTGCTTAGAGCTGAACACTAGACAAGACAGTTGTTTAGTGGGGAGAAGCTACCCAATGCAGGTCTCCTCTGAACCCTTCTGTCACTCAATAAGTCTCCTTTTTGTCTTGTTCGCCCTCCACTTGTCTGTGTACCTCATTCTTCCTAGACACAGGACAAGAATCCAGGATCTGCCAAATAGTGGGGCTAAAAAAGCTGTAACACATACAGGTCTAAACTATGCCCCTTCTTGGCCACATTGCAGAAGGACAGAAGAAAGAAGGAGATAATAGCTGCAGCCCTTTGGGGACCCCGCATCTAGGAGCTCCCTAAGCTAGGGCTGTGATAACCTCTTTGGATCTCTGTGGTTCCTGGCATCTCTGAGCTTCTGAGTGTCACTGCATTCCCTGGTGCCAGCATGGAAGCTGCTTGTGGTATGCCTGGACCAGCCACAGCCTAACAGGAAGCCAAGCGGGGAGCTGACAGCTGTGCTGGCACCTGGAACTGCCTGACCTACTGAAATCAGTGTGCCTGGCTGTATGCAGTGGCTGGACGCCAAGCTCACTCACTCACACACCCCTCACCACTCCACTCATGCTTGGCAAGCATGGGATCTAGGCCAGTAGCATAAGCTGGGTGCAGCCTGCCACACCAAGTGTGTGGAACAAGCCCAGGAGGCCAGAGCAAAACTCAAGCAAAAGCTCCAGTGGCCACAAAGGTTTCCAACCAAAAAAGCCTCACCCCAAGGATCCCATGACACTATAAAGAAATACCTGAGGCTGTATAATTTATAAAAAAAGAATTTTAATTGGCTCACAGTTCAGCAGGCTGTACAAGCATGGTGCCTGCATCTGTCTGGCTTCTGAGGAGGCCTCAGGAAGCTTTTACCAAAGAAAGTGAAGCAGAGGAGTTACATCATATGGCAAAAGCAGGAGCAAGAGAGAGGGTGAGGGAGGTGCCACACACTTAACCAGATCTTGTGATGACTTGCTCACTATCGCAAGGAAAGTTCCAAGCCATGAGGGATCCACCTCCATGGCCCAAGCATCTCTTGCCAGGCCCTACCTTCTGTACTGAAGTTTACATTTCAACACTGGGTTTGTGGGGGGACAAATATGCAAGTTATATCAAACACCAAGCTGATGACTGTGTGTGCGCACATGTACGTTGTGTGTGTGTGCATGTACGTGTTTGTGTGTGTGCCTGATGTTGACATTTAAGGAAGACGAATCAAGTTGATTGGCAATGAGTAGGATGTCCCAGCACAGTCACATCCCAATCAAGGCTATGTTTCTACATTTTGTAAATTTCCCTGAAATTTTTACAAGATGAGGAACTAGGGAAGCAGGATCAACAACAGAGCAGAGCAAATACAGCTAAACCGCTTTGAACAGATTCGGCTTATGCTCTTGTAAGTAGCTTACTCACTCCAGTTTTAGGAAAACAGGAAGTAATAAGATTAAAGTTCCAAAGCTCAAATGAAAACATAATGTCAAATCTAGTCCAAGTAGGATTTAGGTTCAGGAAAGAGGTTGAAATACTCCATAAAATTAAAACAAAATGAATAAGCTTATAATAAGTCTGAGGTACACAGTCTCCTTATATTTTGTAAATTCTTAGTGGAGCACTAAATGGAAAATAATAAACTGAGAGGGTTTATTTAGGAAGCCCTCTGCTGAGCAGGAGATATGGGCCAGGCATTTTCAGGATATGTACACCAGTGTCACATATGGCATCTACCATTAGGGACTCAGCAAGGAATAGATCAGTAGTTTGCAAACTTTTTTATCACTGTGCACTCAGTAGGGCCAAAAAAATCTCTAGACCTGCATATTTATCTCATTCTCATTTGTAAGTATTCAATTATAATGAAGAATTGGAGAGAAATATCCATATGTTGCTCATTATTTGTTTCCTCTGATACTTTATGTATATAGTAACCACAAAACAAAGTAATTCAAACTTTAAAATGAACAATTAGCATTATCAATTGTGTAACACAAGTTACTTAAGTGGTAAAATTTCAGATATAGTCTCTTACCAATCAAAAACTGTATACACACATTTGGACTAATTATTGGCATCTGTTACAGAAATAGGTATAGGTACTATTATATTTAAACATATTTAAGCTGTAGTTTATACAAATATTAAAGTTCAATTATAAGAATGTTTTAAAAATATGCAGTACTCTCCCTCTAAGGACAATTGAAACAGCACACAGTAAACTAAATTGCTAATGAGGAAATTAAACTAATAGTAATTTGCAACATAAAGTAAAACCAGCATAAATTCCTCCACCAGCTCAAGGCAAAACTGGGGTTACATCAGGCATGATGTTTTTTTCAAGTTATGAAATTCTCAAAATCTATTTGTAGGTGTGCACATTAGGAGCTGTAAAACTTTCACGGAATTGCATGAGTCAAACTTCTCAGAAAATTATTGACTAGTCCTCAGGGAATTCTAACTTTTATGAGGCATTCTTACTTTTAGGAGCCATTATGAACACATTGAGTGGATTACTAGCAAATAACATTCAGCTGTGTGTTTACAATAAAAACAAAATAAAGCACAGATCATTTATCAGCACGTTAGGTGCACGTACTCAGAGACTCAGGACAATACAAATAAATAATAACAGCTTATACTTACTTACCACTGAGTATGTGCCACACAATGTTCTAAGTGCTTTGCACACATTTATTTATTATAAAATTGTATTTTATTGTGGTAAGAAAGTTTAACATGAGATCTATCCTTGAACAACACTATAGTTAATAATAGGCACATGTTGTACAGCAGATCTTTATAACTTGTTCATCTTTCTTAACTGAAAATGTAGGCCCTTGACTAGCAACTTTTCATTCCAGGCTCTGGCAGCCACGTCTCTCCAGGCCATGGCAGCCACCATTCTACTCTTATTCTATAAATCTGACTATTTTAGATACCTCTTTTAAGTTGAACCATGCAGTATTTTTCCTTCTGTTACTGACTTATTTTACTTAGCACAATGCCCTCAAAGTGTATGCATGTTGCCACATATTACAGAATTTCCTTCTTTTTTTAAAGGCTGAATAATATCCCATTGTGTATTAATAAACTGGAACATTTTATTGGTCAGTGTTTTGGGGCTTGATTAATGAGAGATGGTGTCCCTGATTCTGATATGTGGATACACTGCTACTATGAGGCTTTTTGATTCCAGCTTCAGAAGCTGATTTTGGACTTCTGTTGATTTTACCAATATTCCTATCTGGGGATCTGTTGAGTGACCAACCTGCTCCTCATGATGTATAACACAATTCTTTATTCTTTATTCATTTATCTTTTTATGAAAATTTAAGTTGTTTCCATGTCTTTGTTATAGTGGACGGTGCTGCAATGAATACCATAGGGCTAATAACTGTTGGAGATCTTGATTTAAATTTGTTTGGGTAAATATACTCAGAAGTGGGATTGCTGGATCATATGGTAGCTCCATTTTTAATTGTTTTATGAACTTCCACACTGTTTTTCATAGAGGTTGCACTATTTTGCATTCCTTCTAATGGCACAAGGATTGCAATTTCTTCAAATCCTTGCCAATACTTGTTCTCCGTTATCTTTGCTATCCAAACAGTTGTGAGTTGATATTTTATCGTGGTTTTGATTTTCATTTTCCTTATGATTTGTTACATTGAACATCTTTTTGATACCTGTTGCCAGTCAGGTGTTCTTTGGAGAATTGTGTATTCAAATCATGACCTCACTTAAAAAAATCAGATTATTAGTTATTTTGCTATTGAGTGGTAGGGTCAACTTAATATATTTTGAAAATTATCCCCTTGACAATATATGTTTAGCAAATATTTTCTCACATTCCACAGGTTATCCTTTTACTCTCAAATGTTTCATTTGCTATGCAGAAGCTTTTTCATTTACTGGTATCACACTGATTATTTTTGCCTTCTTTGATTATGCTTTGGTGTCAGGTCAATGGAAATGATTGCCTAGGCCAATGCCATAAACATTTTTCCTGTGTTTTCTTCTCAGAGTTGTACAATCTTAGATTTTATATGTAAATATTTAATCCATTTTGAATTGATTTTTGCATAAAGTGCAAGAGTCCAGTTTCATTCTTTTATATATGTATATCCAATTTTCCCAAAACCATTTGTTGAAGGGATTATCCTTTCCCTATTGTGTATTTGTGGCACCCTTATCTAAGATCAGTTGACTATACATATATTCATTTATCTTTGGGATCTCTCTTTGGTTCCATTCATCTATGCATGTCTGTCTTTATACCAGTACCATACTATACTGAATACTCTTGCTTTGTCATATATTTTGAAATCAGGAAGGGTGACCTCTAGCTTTGTTCTTTTTCAGTATTAATTTGGCTATTTGGGTATTTGGGTTTCTTTGTGATATCATGTAAGTTTTAATTTATTTTTTCTGTAAAAGTACAATTGGAATTTTGAAAAAATTGGCACAGAATCTGTAGATTATATGAGGTAGTATAAAATTGTGATGATACTGTCTTTCAGTTAATGAACAGGAGGCACCTTTACATTTGTCCTTTTTAATTTCTTTCATCAATGTTTTGTAGTTTCCAGTTTACATCTTTTACCTCCCAAGTTTATTTCTAAGTATATTTTTTATTTTTTTCTATTGTAAATAGAATTGTCTTTCTAATTTCCTTTTCAGATAGTTTAATATTACTACATTAAATTTGAAACTGATTTTGTATGTCAATTTTGTATCCTGCAACTTTACAGAATTTGTCTACAGTTGTAACAGGTTGTATTAATAATGGAGTCTCTAGGAGTTTCTATATAATATCATATAATTTACAGACAGGGACAAATTTACTGCTTTCTTTGTGATGTGTATTTTTTTTTTAATTTTTCTTGCCTAATTGCTCTGGATAGGATTTCCAGTACTATATTGAATAGAAATGGTGAGAGTGGACATTCTTGCCTTGTTTTTGATCTTTGAGAAAAAAGCTTTCAGTTTATCACTAATAGAGTTGGGACATGTGTCCCTATGCAGATATCATGTTGAATTGTAATGCCTGATATTGGAGGTGGAACATGGCAGGAGGTGATTGATTCACAGTGATGGATTTCTCATAAATGGCTTAGCATCATCCTTTTCGTGAGGTTCTCAATGTAGTGAGTGAGTTTCACAAGATCTGGCTGTTCAAAAGTGTGTGGCACCTCCCTGCCTCTCTCTCTCTTGCCCCTTCTCTGGTCATGTGATGTGGTTGTGCTCCCTTCACCTTCTGTCATGTTTGTAAGTTTCCTGAGGCCTCCCTAGAAGCTCAGCAGACTCCATCATCATGCATCCTGCACAGTCTGCAGAACTATGAGCCAGTTACTTATACATTTTTCCTTTATAAATTACTGCATCTCAGAAATTATTTATAGCAATGCAAGAATCGCCCAATACAACCACTGAGAGTGCTGTCATAACTCCTCAATAACTATAAATAAAGTATATAGTAATATCAACTCATTTAAGACAGAAAAAGAAGAGACTGCATATTTCTACCTGGATTGAGAGATTCTTGGTTTCAAATCCTGTTGATCTGCTCACTTTCTGACATTGACAAGTTAAACCATATCGATGGAGCCTGTTTCTACCCCCATGAAATAGCTCAGTTTTAAACAAAATAACACTTATAAAATTCTTTCACTTAGAGCCAGATGCACAGTAGGTACTATTAGCTAATCTGAATCTGAAATTGAATTTGGCAAGAAAAGAAAAAAGATATTAAAATTCTTTAGTCTATGACTTTCATATCTATCTAAATCAAAATACACTTTTTCTCATGTGTGTTTTTGAGAAATTTTCCATTATGCTTTGCAATATCTTTATGTTATGAGCAATTGCTTAATATATAGATATAGATACAGATACAGCTCTATTAAAGTACATACTTTAAATGTATAAAAAGTGTTTCTTCTTCCTGGATCATACAAATTAACTGGATAGTGGATAGAATTCAGTACTGATTCACTTAGAGTGCAAAGTATTGAAGCATTGTATATTTAATTTTACATTCACCATGGGAAATACGTGGAAGACATTTATTTATGTCTGCCTGTGAATAAGAGCTGCCATTCTGAAAGATGGATATATTCCTGATATTGCCTTTGTAAGAATGGAGAATATAAAACCATCAGGAGCAGTTTGGTCACTAATCAGGTCCCCAGATAGGAATATTGGTAAAGTCAACATAAGTCCAACGTCAGCTTCTCAAGCTGAAGCAAAAAATCTCATTGTAGCAGTTCAGAAAGTGTCCCTGAGTCCATATATCAGACTCAGCGACACTCTCTCTCAATAATCAAGCCTCCAAAACACTGAAAGATAAAATGCTCCAGTTTATTAACTGAAAATGAGGATTATGACTGACAAAGGGCATTACATTTGAGCATTTGAGTCAGTAAACCCTCTGATTATGGAAACTCAAATAATAAAATACAGGTCTATTAATTCATTCATTTATTCATTCACTCAAGAGGTTGAGCTATGTACTTGGGATGCAATGTTTAGAAAAAGTGGAAATTGTCTGTCATTTGGAACTTTACAGATTAGCTGAAGTGTTAGATGTACAGTAAAATGTAAATAATTGTAAAATTACATGTGTGCAAATAGACGTAAAGAAGTACATGGCATAATGCCGTGTGAGCCTCAAGGAGTATGAAGATGGTCAACTTACTTGTTCTCAACTACAAAATCCTGTTGAACTCATGCCTCCATTTTCATAGATATAAACATTTCTATAGCCAGGTTTAAACTTGAAAAAACAACACTTTCAGTTCTCCATATAATAAGCCCATGTTTCTAGATTTTCTTTATTTTTTACATAGGTATACATGTGCCATTTTTATTAATCCTTATTTTATGTAGTTTTTTCAGCCAACTTCTTAATTACCTATGTGGATGACATATAATTATACCTTGAACTTAATATATACCTTGAACTTGATATATTTGAATTATTCTCTGGTTAGCTCAGATTATTGATTAAATTTTCTTTCTATATACCCTGAACTGACCATACCTCTTCACTTGTCATGTTCCTAATTGAGATGTTAATAAAAATCAATTAGATTAGAGATGAGAGTCACACCTCTGATGTTCCTGCTACCATTGCTGATCAAAAAATCATAATAAAAATCATGAATACTATTCACTTTTCAGAATGACAGAGACCTTTGCTGTTCCTGCCTGTGTATTTGATACATTTTCTGCAAATTACTGAATTCATCTATCAGGGGATGGCTCTTCCATATTTGGAGAGGTCATGATCTTTCAGCTAAATTTTACCGATAGTTTATGTCCAAATATAATGCAGAATCTTACCTGGAGGTGGAGCAGGCTGATTAATGGCCCTTCTGTTTCCTTCAACTACGTGTTGAGTAGGCTGGTCACAAAGAGTTTCCAAGTACCATTTCACAGAAACCTACACACAAATGTTCACGTGTTGATTCTAAGAACTGCCTGCTTGTGTAGTGCATTACCTAAATAGTCAAGGGCAGAAAGAACAATAACACATGAATTATTCCCCTGAGAAAAAGCAGGTAGCTAAAATTCACTGAATTCTCAGAAAATAACACCTGACTTCCTCACCTTCTTTTCTAAACTGCTGCCAATATGATTTGGTCTGAAAAGTGGGTGGAGTGAAATCAAGAATGACAAGGGTTGATGTTCATAGGTGTATTCTTCTACCAGTGGAAATGTTTATAAAACAAAGAAAATGATCAAAGGGGATTATACATGGTTTATTGTCTAGAATACAGTTCTGTAATTCTCACAGTAGTGCCAGCTGAGGAACTTCTATTGAATTCCATTGTTTGAAGATATATCAGGCCTCAAAATTAAAGAGATGAAGCAAATTGCAGGCTTTTGTGAAATGAGTTCATCATTTGGAGGCTGCTAGGCTATTTGACATATGCAAGAGAGTAAGAAAAATATATGTCTATGTCTTCTGTTTTAAATATCTAGATATTTGAAAATCAGCCCATGCTGAAATTTGTCATGGAATCAGCCATGCCATTCTCATTAAGTTTACAATGCATATTGTTAAAAGAAACAGTTCTTACTGTGTGGAGAAAATTATACCCAGCAATTCCAGCCTATAATAGTCTGCAAAAATAACTCCTTAATTGACCGTTGAGAATAATGATAACATTTAAAACATAATGTTGGCACCAGAAAATTTAGTGCAGAAGACCAATCTCTGAGGGTTGAACTGTCAGTAAAACAACCCATTGAATCTTCCTAAGCTAATTCAAATGAAAACTCTAAGATTAAAAGTGATAACACACAGTATCAATGAGATAAGAATTTCTGCAAAATTAGATTACAACTTTTTGTGACCCTAAAAAGCATATTATCATTGACACCACTAAATCAATCACTGCAAGAATATTATTTTTACAAGTTAAACTACTGCTTCTTAGTTTGAACCTGAAGAATCCGGTCTGTTGTTGTTGTTGTTTGCTATTTGAGAAACAGAAGTGATGCTTCTTTTACATACATTTTGTCTGAAGAGGGATGAATGCTTTGGAGGCAGCTTTGTGACAAAGAAATTTACCATATGGGTAAAACACCATTTACCCATAGCATCACCAAAGGTATCATTTAGTTTCAAATGAAAAAAAGAAACATTAGCAGAGTATTAAATTGTAAAATACAATAACCTCTACAACTTGTCATCTGGCCACTTATTGAAATCCTGTCGCAATTTGTTAAAACGTAAGTTCATTTTTGTCTTTGTGCAACGTAGGTAACCATTTCCAGAGAACTCTGCTCATTTCTCAGCAGTTCAGACATCTTTGATGAATAGTTTTTATTTAAGATACTGTTTTCCCTGTTGAGTGAGGAATTATCTTTATGTCCCAGGTCTGATCATTCAGTAGGACAACAAAGAACAAGAGAATAAACTTCTATTTACACAAACAAGCAAATTCTAGACAATAGACTTAAGACTATAACATCTTGACCACTGACTTCTCTGAAGCAAAATGCACATGATAAGAACATAAACTGTTATGTGACCTGAGGTTGAATTCTGGCTACATTTCATGGTAGCAATATGAGTTTGGCAAGGCCAGGTGACTGCTCTTCCCTGAGTTTCTTATCAGTAAAAAGTGTATAATAAATATGATAGGCTTGGTATGCGAATTAAATCAAATATAAACCATGAAGCTTGACACATGAAAAACACTTGGCACATTGAATTATCATTATTAACATTATCATCTTCATCGGCATTATTTGTGCTTCAAAATTACATTAACTAAATTAATAAGTATTAAAATACTATGTCTTGTTTAAGATAACAACTCTTGGAGAATGCTGTTTCTTCTGTCTGAAGGACCTTCAGATGCAAAGGTGGCCTGGAAAATATTCATCAATTTGCAAGATTTACTTTTAAATATTTAAAAAGCAGTAGATAGATGGAGATAGTTGACTCATCTTTGATTATCCTGGCAGATTAATTAACGCCATTTTCTTTCTACCTACTGCTCAGGGCTTAAAGGAACACAAACTTTTGGACTTTCACTGGGCATGTAAGCATTCTCTGGCTTCTCGTTTTACCTAACAGAGTTTGAATTCCTTGAAGATAACTCCAGAACCCGGCATGTAGTAGGTGTTGAAGAATGCTTCTTAAAGAAGAGACTGTTTCTATGACATTTGGCTAGCTTTTTAAATTGACTTTATTTTTTAGAAGAGTTTTAGGTTCAGAGCAAAGTTGAGTGGAAAGCATAGAGTTCCCATATATCTTCTGCCCCCATACACATATAGATTCCTTCAGTATGAACAAGCAACACCAGAGTGGTCCATTTGTTACAGTCAATGAACATAAATTAACACATCATTATCACACAAAGTCCATAGTTTGTATCAAGGTTCACTCTTGGTTTTGTATATTGTATGTGTTTGGAAAAATGCACAAGGACATGGGTCTATAATGATAGTATCATACGGAATTAGTTTTATGAAAATCCTAGTGTGCCCTAAAAATACTCTGTGCTTAGCCTAATCCATCCTTCCTTTCCTTCTAACTCCTTGTGATCACTGATTTTATTGCTGCCTCCATAATTTTCCCTTTTTCAGAATGTCATGTAGTTAGAATCATACAGTGTGTAGCCTGTTGAGATTGGCTTCTTTCACTTAGTAATATGCATTTAAGTTTCTTCCATATCTTTTCATGTTTAGATAGCTTATTTCTTGTTTGTGCTGAATAATGTTCCATTGTCTGGAAGAACCACAGTTTATCTATTCACCTACTGAAGAACATCTTGGTTGCTTCCAAGTTTTCACAAGTATGAATAAAGCTGTGGTAAACATTGTGGGCAGGATTCTGTGTGGACATAAGTTTTTAATTTATTTGGATAAATACCAAGGAGCATGATTGTTGGATCATGTTGTAAGAGTGTGTTTAGTTTTCTACATGTTTAGTTTTATGATAAGCTGCCAGCCTGTCTTTTAAAAGGGCTGTTCCATTTTGCATCCATACCAGCAATGAATTTGGGTTCCTGTTGTTTCACATGCTGGCCAGTATTTGGTGTCATCAGTGCCTTAGCTTTTGGACACAATAATAGGTATGTAGTAGTATCTCATCGTAGTTTTGATTTACAATTTTCTAATGACGTATGATGTTGAGCAACTTTTCATAAGTTATTTAGCATCTAAATATCTTTTATAGTGTAATGTCTTCTGAGGGCTTTGGCCTGGTTTTCAATTGAGTTGTTTGTTTCCTTATTGCTGATTTTTAAGGGTTTTTCACATAGTATGGTTCTGTATCAGACATGTATGTTTCAGGTATTGTTCCCCATCCGTTTCTAATTGTTTTATTCTCTTGAAAGGCCTTTTGAAGAACAGAAGTTGGGGTTTTAAAATTTTAGTAAAGCCTAGCTTATGAATTATTTTTATCATAGAACATACCTTTGGTCTTTTATCAAAAATGTTATTATCATACCCGAGGTCATCTAGGTTTTCCATTATGTTATCTTCTAGGAGTTTTGTAATTTTGCATTATGTTTAGTTCTGTGATCTATTTTGACTTATTTTTTGAAAAGTGCATTATAGAATGAATTATAACCCCCCCCCAAAATTAATGAGATAAAACCCTAACCCTCAATGTGACCATACTTGGAGAAAGAGCCTTGAAAGACGTAATTACATTTAAATGCAGTCATGAGGACACAGCTCTAATCAAATTGCACTAGTGTCTTTCTAGGCAGAGGAAGAGATACCAGGAGTAGATGCACAGATAAAAAGCCATGTGAAGTCACAGCAAAAAGGCAGATGTCTAAAAGCCAAGAAGAAAGGCCCCTAGAAAAGCCAAACCTACTGAAACCTTGACCTTGGACTTCCAGACTCCAGAAATATGAGAATACAAATTTCTGTAGTTTAAAATACCCCATCAGTTATATTCACTTATAGAAGTCCTGGTTGACTACTGCCAGTTATTAGTCTTGTATTCAGATTCTTTTTGCATGTCAATGCCCAGTTGTTCAAGCATAATTTTTCGAAATACTACCATTTCTCCATTGCATTGACTTAGGTCCTTTGCTAAAGATCAGTTGGTGATATTTCTGTGAGTCTACTGCCAGTATTTATTTTGTTACTTTGATTTGTTTATTCTTTCATCAGTACCACCCTGTCTTGATTTTACTGTAGCTTTATAGTAAGTCTTGAAATTGGATAATATTAGTTCTACTTTACTATTGTGTTGGCTCTTTTGGGTCCTTTGCCTTTCCATATAAGCTATAAAATCAGTTTGTCAATATTCATAAAATAACTTCCTGAGATTTAAATTGAAACTGCATTGAATCTATAGTTCAAATTAAAACCAACTGGCATCCTGAAAATATTGAGTCTTCCTATTTACAAACATGAAATATTCCCCTATTTATTTGATTTCTTTCATCAGAGTTTCAACGTTCTCTTCATATAGCTATTATACATATTTTGTTGGATTTATACCTAACTATTTTATTTTGGGGGATGTTAATGTAAATAGTATTGTGTTTTAAATTTCAAATTCTACTTGTTGATTGCTGGTTTATAGAAATGTGATTGGCTTTTGTTTGTAAATCTTGTACCCTGTAACCTTGCTACAATTTCTTATTAGTTGCAAGAGTGTTATTGTTGAATCTTTATGCTCCCTCCCCCCAAAAATTATGAGATTAAAAACATAACCTTCAATGTGACTCGTATGTGCATATTTTCTGCAAAAAAAATCATGTTATCTGTACAGAAATCGTTTTATTTAGTTCACATTATCTATATAGCTTTTATTTGCTTTTCTTCTCTTATTGCATTATGCAGCATTTTTATTATGAGTATTAAAAGGATGGATGTTGTCTTGCTCTTAATCTGAGTGGAAAAGCTAGTTTCCCAACACCTTTTGATTTTTTTGATGATGATTTCATACATGATAGTCATACTCAGCCATAAAATAATACTTCAAATTGAATTCATTAGGTGTCTTTTAAAGGGCCTATTTTCAGCCACAAATCACCTCATACTCTTACTTATGAATCACTTAGAAAGAGCACATCTTTGCTAGGGTCTGTTTCTTAGTCCAATTAAAATTATTTCAGGAATGGAACATGCCACATTTCTCTCTTCCACTTAGTATTATAGCATCTTGACTTTAAGAATTCGAGTGGCCAGGCATGGTGGCTCATGCCTGAAATCCCAGCACTTTGGGAGACCAAAGTGAGTGGATCACAGAGTCAGGAGTTTCAGACCAGCCTGGCCAGCATGGTGAAACCTTGCCTCTACTAAAAAAAAAAAAAAAAAAAAAAATAGCCAGGTATAGTGGCTCACACCTGTATTCCCAGCTACTCGGGAGGCTGAGGCAGGAGACTTGCTTGAACCTGGCACGTGGTGGAGGCTGCAATGAGTGGATATTGTGCCACTACACTCCAGCCTGAGCAACACAGTGAGACTTTGTCTCAAAAAAATAATAATAATTTGATTATTGTATTGTATTTATATTTTTACTTCATATTTTCTTCAATTTTTTTATTCTTTAACAAGAATTACAAAATGTAATCTAACAAAATCCCACCCCCTTTGATTCTGCCTTTCTTTTAATGTCAATACTAATAAATTAAATTGTAAATTAAAATATAAAGAAAGTACAATAATGATTATTCAATATGTTCCCTTTTAGACAAGTGAATGCTTTGTTTGAAAATTAACCATACAATTTCAGTGTTTTATACTTGGGAAAGAGTAGCCTAAGTTTAGACAACAAAAACAAAACAGCAACTACTTTATATACAAAATGCATTTAGAGATAAATTGTCTTGATTTAGGTTCCATGGTAGTAAAAATAATCTAATAATTTGTAAATTATTGGTGAGTTCCATATATCAGGTTTCTTGTTATCATTTTGTTGTATGAAGGTCACAATTTAGAAAATGTTTTTCTAAGTGTGCATTTTCAATTCCTTTGTGCATAGAAGTATTTTGAGTATTTTGTATTACTTATAGCCAGAAAGGAATTGGTCATTTATTTTATCTGTGATGACTAAAAGATTCTGACAACTCTTTCAAGATGTTTTCATTTTTAAAGTACAATTAATGATATTTCCAGATAGTAATTTTGCTGCATTTTTAAAAGCACCAAACCCAAACTATTTTATACTAATTCTACAACTCAGGTAACTATACCCAATTAGAAATTTAAAAATACATTTCATGGCTCCAATTTGGTTGGTTATATAAGAAAGAAAAAGTGCAGGAAGCTGCAAAATTTGAGATATTCTCTGATTTTTTTTTTAGAAAAAAATAGCTTATAAAAGTTAATGTATTTTATTTTAGTTTTTTATTCCATTTTTCAAGTATGGTTTTAAACCTCCTTAATCATTAAAATGATGCTATTTATTTCTGATTTGTGGCAGTGTCAGGAAAACATAAGAAAGTAGACCCACAATGGTTAAAACATTGAAGATATTGTTTGCTTTGAGTGTTTCCTTGTATTGAGTAAACTGTACCAGATATTGTAACCTTGAGCATCACCTGTATTTGATTGCTTAGAATTCCAAATCTGATTCCTAAAATCTCCTTCAGTGTGTGACTGGGTTTACAATGTAATTTTTCATTTCAAATAGGCCATTATTGTAGTCTCCCACCTAAACCCTAAGCATGCTGCTATTAACTTGCTTTTAAGTTCTTCAATAAAGCAACATTTAGGATGTACATAAAAACACTGCATTTTTATTAAACAGCCCTAGAGGAAGAAAAGATTATTTTAACGTCGCATCAACAGTGTGGTTCTGTGGTTCTATTCAATTAGCCTTGGCTTGCCAGCCTCTTGAAGTACTGGCACCATGTCCAAGTGTGCTTATTAGTAGATTTTATCTTTTCTATATTTTTCCCATTTCTTAAAACTCTGGTAAGAACATATCCTAGATTTTTTTCAAGTTAAGTAAAATTTGTCTCTCTCTTTCTCAGTCCCTGTATTTCATGCACACACAATCCTTGCTTTCTACGGACAGGTAACATTCAGATAGAGATAGATAGATGATAGATTAGATAGATAGATAGATAGATAGATAGATAGATAGATAGATACACAGACAAACAGAGGTAGATGATATATAGAATAAGCATAAACAGACATGAACTAGGGCAATATAAATGGTGACATAGAAAAGATAATATATTTTAAAACATTTTTGAAATTTCAAATTAAAGCATTCAAAGATTAATTGATATGTAGGTGAGCCAATATCAGATGTCGAGAAGAATTATCTAATTTCTGGTTTGGATGGCAGGTAGTTTAAAATCCATAATATAAAAGGATTAGTAAGTTCAATTGAAACATGGTAAATATAGCTAAATTTTATGTATTTAGGGCTTAGTGTGCCAAATACTTGGCTAAATGCTTTACAGGCGCTGCTCTATTTAACCCTCAAAACATTAGAAATAAGAAAACTGAAACTCAAGGAGTTACAAAACATGCCAATGGTCATATCTTTGATAGATAAGGAGCAGGAGTCACGGTCAGACATTTTGATGCCAGATACCACTCTATTAGTAACCATCACCTTATGGTATACTGAGCTTGAGATTCTCATGCCGAGAGAGACAGAGGTGCCCCAAAATATGTTGCTTATGGCATTGTAAAATTTATAAGGAATGGATTGTGTCACTTGGCAGAGTCACTCCAGGGGGCAAGTGCATATTAAAATAGTGGTTCACAGACAGAGTGCTAGGCAATGCCAACATTCACGGGAATAATTGAGGAGGGGAAGAAGTGATGAGACTGAAAAGTAACATTAATAGAATGGGGAGAAGATTCAAAGACTGCAGAATAACCAATGTCAAGGATGGTCGATTGTTTCGAGAAAGAGAATAGCCAACATCAACACCAAGGTCAATATCAAAGACAGCAGTGAAGCATAGGACAGAAAGATTATATTCACTGGGCAGAGACTTTTAAGAGACAATTTCCAAAAAAAAAAAAAAAAAAAAAAGAAGAGACCATTTCCAACTTTTCCCAAGAGTAACTGCAGCTTAGGAGTGGGGCAGGACCGGGTTGCCGTAGGTGAGAATAGGTTAGCAGGGAAGGAGTGTGGGATCAAAGTGAGCTGAGATTATAAGAATACCCAGCAGATGCTCTGGCACATGGTGTGGTCATCATAGACACTATTGTGCTCACCTGTATTCTCTTTTGCAGTGGAGCCTGTGCATAGTGTATCATACAGAAATGTCATGCAGAGATCCTGCTAGAAATAACTTAGACCGTGACCTCTGAATTTTTAGCAGTGTGGGAAGATATTAATAAAATGATATTTTGAAGATTTTTTTATTTAAGCCCAAAATATGCAGGAGATATATTTAAGTTCACCAAAAGAGCCTCATTTGGTAAAGCAGAAATGCCATAATCTTTTAAAATTGGCACTTTTTCTAAAACTGAAAACTTCACACATTTTACATTTCATTTGCTAACTTTCACAGCAGGTCTCCAAAAACCCAACTTCCTACCAAAGTGTGTTTCCAAGCAATTTCATTTGGAAACAGAGAACTGTCTTGACCTTTTCATGGGTGTTAACTCCGCATCCTAAAAGACTTCAGTGACAACACTCAACAGGTGTCCAAATATTCCAGGGTAATATGATTCTTATTTTTAGAAACCATTTTCCATAGCTAAAAGAATACATTTATTAGTCAATCAGTTCTCTCTTAAAAGGCCTTCTGGAAAATCAGTTTTTTTACATTTCAGTTTGCATTGCATTTACCCCTTTGTGTGTCCACTGAGTAGCATTACATTGCCTTTACATCAGGCAGTGTATGGTTCTAAAATGGAAAACTGCAGTTGTTTCTCAAGGCTGTGAATCAAGAACCACAAAACCTGTTGATGGACATTTAAGTTGCTTCCAAATCTTGGCTATCGCAAACAGTGCTGCAACAAACATAGGAATACAGATATTTCTCTGATATACTGATTTTCTTTCTGCTGTGTAGATACCCAGCAGTGGGATTGCTGGCTCATAGGATCATACGATGCCTCAATTCTTAGACTTTGAGGAGCCTCCAAACTGTTCTCCATAGTGGTTGTACCAACTTACATTCTTACTAACAGTGTACAAGGCTTCCCTTTTCTCCACATTTGTTGTTGCCTGTCTTTTGGATATCAGCCATTTTAACTGAAATGACATGATATCTCATTGTAGTTTTAATTCGCATTTCTCTGATGGTCAGTGATTTTGAGCACCTTTTCAGATGCCTGTTTCTCATTTGTTCATCTTCTTTTGAGAGATATCATTCAAATCTTTTGCTGATTTTTTATTGGATTGTTAGATTTTTTACCCACAAAAATAAACAGAATAATAAAAAATAAAGAAAGAAAAATGAACCACAAAACCATGGAAAGAGAGCACTTTAGCATTATCTGTGCTCCAAGAGAACAGCCCTACTAACAGGTTTCTTTAGGCTTCTGCTCAGAGTGAAGTAAGTTTTGTCAAATAGTAAAGAATGAGTTGAGGCAGGGAAATCATTCAATACTTTTCTTCATTTTATTTATTTGAGTTTCTGGCAGCTCATTTTTTTTCAAGAATGAGGTTTGTTTTATAAGGGGTTAAGAAATATGGATCTACATCACTAGCTTCATTGTATAGCTGAAGGAAATTGAGGTCTAAAAATGTAAGATGACTTTCCCAAGGTGCCACCATAGTCAGTGGCAGAGTGTGTTCATTAAAGTCTCTGGGCTGCAAGCTAAAGAAACCAACTTCAACTTTCTCAGAAAAAGTGACGACTCTGGAAGATCACTAGAGTACCTCACAGAATCAAAACAAAAGCTTAACAACAAAGCCTCAGGTGGGAAGAAACCAGTGTAGGTATAGGGAAAGTAATTGTGCTACCTTTGTTTCAGAACATGGCCAAGGGAGACTACCTGCACAACATTTGTTGATGTGGTCCACTCCATGCTCAGGGTTCAAATTCCCACTGAAGAAAATCTGATTGGCTGAGCTTGAGTCAGGGGCATCTACCCTGAGAGTCAGGTGCATCCACCCCAGGATCTAAAGACTATGGTTTGGGGTTTGTAGAGCCACTGCCTCTGGCAAATACTGATGAATCTCATACTCAGCTGTAGCTCACAGATGAGTCTTTACATGGCCTGATTTTCTACTCACATTGTCTTTGCTGACATGAGCATCATTTGAGAAGCTTTTTTAAAATGCCAGTAGTCAGAGCCTACTCCTAGATACTAATTAAGTTACTTTGAGTAGAGGTAAGTCCTGTTCGTTTGTTATTATGCTTTATTTTATATATGACCCTAATGTGCAACCAAATTATAAAATCTATGGAAAAAGATGTTGCTTCTAGCAGAAATTAAGTAAAAAGGAAGGAAGCAATGAATAAAACAAGACAACATCCACTGATTGGCAAAGAGCTCAGAAACTATCCAGCCCCTTTATTCCCATGTTTGAGTGCAGGTCAGAATAATCAAGGAAACCTGCGCTAAAATCTAGATTGCAAAGTCCCATTTAAGACCCACTGAAAGTGTAAAAGTTCTTAACCTGTATTATGAAAACTCTCTTCAGGTGGTTCTCATAGAGACACACCTGTGCTGGCTCTATAATTCTAAAGTCAAAATCCTTTATTGTGATGACTCTGGGCCCGTGGTTCTCAAACTTTTATGTATCAGAATCACCTGGAAGACTTGTGACGCCAGAGATTTCTGAGCTCCACCTTTCGTGGTTTCTGATTCAGTAGGTCTGAGTTGGGGCCTGAGAATTTGCATTCTGAGTATACTGGTGATACTGGTATTGCTGGTCCAGGAACTGTACTTTGAGAACCATACGCTTAAGGGACTAGAGCTTATTCTCTCATAGAACCCTGATTGCAAAAGGCTTCTAGAGTAGAATCCATGACAGTGGTCCTGGAGAAAAACCATGAATGGAGAGCTACTTCAGAGCAGGGCAAGAGATGCAAGGTTTGTGCAAAAGAAAATGGTGTTTGCATATTAAAAATACAATTCTACAGCACACTATGGGGCGTTATTGACCCCACGGCCTCTGACTAGGCATGCTTAATTTGACCTAACATAGTTGGTTTAGCCAATATTTGACGCATTTCTTTTGAAATGAGTCCTAGTTCACAATCCTATATCTTTCTAAGAGATAACCAGTGCTTTAAGCATTCATCATAGTATCTCTTTCCAAATATCTAGGAGAGCTTCTCTCACTGCCCAAACAGACATTTATTAAATTGTTTTAAATCATTAAAATTAAGTAAATGATCATAAATCATTCATTCAATTTCCCATTGATCATAAATGCTTAAAACATTGATCACGTGCTTTAATGAACTCTGATAAAATAAATATAAAAATGAGAAATTTGGTGTTTAAGATGGTATCACCTATACACACACACATATATTTGGTGTATCCATGTATTTATATAACAGTACAATGATATATAAATAAAGGAGTTGTCAATACACTATATAGAGACATGGGGGATGCTGGTGGATCAGAGAAGCCTTTATAAACATGAAGACTTAAAGTTGGAAAAGTTGATAAGGTAGATGAAGGAAGTACTCCTGAAAACAGCAGGACATGCAGTCATAGAATGAAGATAAATCTATGGTCAAGCAGCAAAAAACTGATGCTTCTTGATGAGTAGAAAGAAGACACGAAGGAGATAGGCAGAGACCCTACCTTGGAGGTACTCATGGGCCATGTCAAAGTGCTAGGTAGATACCACAAGATAATGTACAGGGATTTGTATTAGTGGTTTTTACTCCCAATTTTACAATCACTGGGGAATTAGCTGGGTTTGGTGGTGCACATGTGTAGTCCTAGCTACCTGGGAAACTGAGGCAGGAAGATTGCTTGAGCCCTGGAAGTTGAAGATTCAATGAGCTATGATTATACCACTGGACTCCAGCCTGAGTGACAGAGAATGTCTCAAAAAGAAAAAGAATCAACTGGGAAGTTGTAAAACAATACCATAACAATACCCAGTCTCTACTCCAAATTTACGCAATTGGAATCTCTAAAGATGGGCCCAGAGCATCAATATTTTTTAGAAGCTTTCCTGGTAATTCTAATATTCAGCCATAGGTGAGAATGAATGAATTATAGTACCATATTTGCTAATAGTCAAGATGGTTCTGGCATCCAGGTTCAAGGGTAGATTGAAATGGACACAACTGAAAGCAGGGAGAGCAATTAGGAAGCTGCTGCATGAGGCCTGGAAACACAGTAAATCCTGAACTTGGTAGTTTCAGTGGTAATGGGAAAGAATGAACTTTAAGCAGGATGTCAAGGAAGTAGGGTTTACAGAGTGTGGTTTCTGATCGAAAGTGTTGGACAAGGAGTGTGGAGGGGACTGACTGAATTCCCAAGTCCCTGCCTTGGCCGTACCTCATTTAGCTTTTCCTTCTTTGCAATTCCAGTGTTTCCCTGGACAAGTTCTGTGAACTAGATACAAATTGAGCAAGACATTGCTTTCCTGTATTCTAGACCTGGTTATCTCCCCAGAGCAAACATCTTAATATCAAGGTCCTGAACAATGTGTCATAGAATTTTCCTTCCAGTTTAAAACTAGTTATATTTTTTATGGCAAATAACCAAGCACACTTGGGGAAAAAAAGCGTGTACTTAAAAGCAAAGCTACCGTGGTGATTCTTTTTCCTTCTATTTTAAAGTACATTTACATCTGGGGGAAAAATAGCAGGTAAAGTTCTAACTGTAATTTAATGTATGGTTTAATATCTCCATTTATCAAAATGTCAGCTTTCAAACACTCAGCACAAACCAGATTGTTTCTGGGGAATGTAGAACTGGCCCACTCAAAAGACAATGTCTCTGAAGGCAGTTTTAAGCAACCAAGAGTGAACAAATCTCTCCTTTTTTTATAAATTGATGTCCGACAGGGTAAAGGTATAGGAAAAAACAGGATGCACCTGCATTGTCTTGTAATTGTAACTATGACATTGCAAAAACTGAACTGTGATTTTCCCATTTTCATGGATGGTGCTTTTAATAGGTGTGTGTATGTTTCTGCAGAAGCAATGAATTTGGATAAACCTACAGGTGTAACATTGTCAACTTTCGTTCTTGCAATAAACCCTTGACATAGACACAGAACAAACCATTGTCTTTTTCGAATGATGAAGATACTTTGCCTTCTCCAGGATCACAAAGTTGGGAAGCCGGAAACCCCTACAGGTTTCCAATTCTGAGTGTTACAAACTTTTCATCACCTGCCCTGTATCTCCAGCACCAGTCATCAGTGTTGAGTCATCAACTTACTGTAGAAAAAGTCAGCTTTGAAATCAGAAGAGTTTAAAACAAAGTTCTTCCAAACAGCCTCAATTTCCTCAAGGTTAAATTTGCCTGAGATCCACATGTGCAGAATACTTTTGGAGAAACAGTAAGATATATGATGCTACACTACTCTCCTCATCACTCATACACACATACATCCTGGCTTATGAGATTATAAGAGAGCAGAGATTTTGCTTTGGTTTCTGCTGAATCTGTCTGGAAATAACATCTTCAATGATGAAAGAAAGGAATTTGTAAAGCATTTATTTAACACCTGAAATCCTGCATGTATTATTTTCTTCCTCTTGTACATTATTATTTTCTACATATTTTATTGTAGAGGGTTCTAAGGGCCTGAATTTATACTACTTTGTCTGAAAGACGCAAAGTCCCCCAGCCACCTCAGCAGAAATCAAACACAGGGGATGATGGCACATCCATAAGAGACAGCTGGTGTTCGAGACAGTGTGTAAATAATAAATTTAGCATTTAAAAATCTCACATAGGTCTTCTGATTTTATTAACCTAGACAACTTACAATAATTATGATAAACAGACATTGTCATTAAATATAGCAGCCATTTGATAAGATTAAACATAATGCAATACATCTTCCTTTCCTTCCATTCAGTATAATAAATTACCCTTAGGCTTTTAAATGAAGGATTTTATAATTGAGCAAAACAGATAGATTTTTAGGGGTCCTTATTTATATGCAAAACAGACTTCTAGAGAATGGTAAACTTGATTAAAATCTCTCTAATTGCAAATCACAAATAACTTCTTCTCCCAAGCCATAACTATTCTATTAATGTATAATTTATTGCATACAGAGACAGTAAAATTCTAATGTGCTTATGATCCAGATGGAAGAAAGAGTTAAATAGAGAAAACAATCTATATAAGATGGGAAGAAAATGGATTTAAAATTTTAAAAATATTGCACGAGATAGTGTTCCAGCTGTTACAGATGCCACAAAACAACAGAGATTTGTGTAGAATATAATAGTGGAATCAGCCTCAGGAAACTTTAAAGAGGTTTCCATGGCAGATCTAGGTTTAGAGAGGCAAAAGTCGTCAGAAAATGCGTGAACCATTCATTGGCTATGGAAAGCAAGTTTGCAAATGTGACCTTTTTGAGTCTGTTTGGGAACCCACAGGTGCACCCCTACTCAAAATCACAAGTCTCTTCTGGTCATTAACTAATGACTAAGACATGAAATCCTGGGTGAGTGGCCTTTTACCCAAATGTATGTCATTTATTAAAAAGAAAAAAAAAAGGAAACACAGCTTTTAACCCAAAAGACACATAGGTGTAGCAGCAAAAAGAAAGACACAGTTGATGTCAATCATGGACTCTGCAGGTACCCCCTCCCCAGCTGGACCAATTCCACATGGCTCTTTTGGGTTCCACTCTAGGAGTGAATCCAGGGGAGATGTGGAGATGTTCTTCTGGGGGGAATACCTAAATATTCAAAGTTTCTAATTCATGGCCCCTAATCAGCTTCTTCATGGGCATACATTTTATATTGACATACACTTAGCTTTGTTTCCTTTTCAAAAATTAGCTTTATTTTCTATTCAGAAATAGGACTGTTCTTTATAGGAGTACTTATTGTTAGTGAGACTACATGTTGTAATTTTTTCTCTAGTAACGGTAAGTATTTAAAAAGAAACTTTGGATTCTCCCACACTTGTAGGAAGTTGTTCACATAGGGGAATGGACCTGCATGTTGGTTTTCTTTCATCTAAGCTTGAGAATATTGCACTCTTCACAGTATAACATCCATCTTTTTGTTCAAAAATGCTTATTTGTCACCAATATATGTAGTTTCCACTCCTCTGTGCTAAGATAAATTGTTTTCTTATGAAATATATAAATTATGAACTATTTCAATTGTACTCAAAGAACAAAAATATTACAAATAACCATGATTTATACAAACACATTTTACTTCAGATGTGTTTATTTGGTATATATGAGGGAGCAATCCTGCTCTGGAACTCAGTGATGAATAAGATGAACATAGCTCCACTCTTCAAACAGACAATTCTGAGAAGATTGATAATGGATTCTCATAATCATGATAGCCAAAGCCCGGGGGTGATGAGTCCACATAGCGGCATGAAAGAAATCTTCCTGGAGGATGAAACTGAAATTAATGAGGCTGATGTGCCTTTCTTTCTTCTGAGCTCAGCATAATAAGTTATCTGTAAGCTCCAGAATGAGGCATTTTATAATGTAATAAAACAAGTTAATTTAGAGTCTATATATATAAGGAAAGTAAGATTTTTGCAACTAATAACACTGATTAGGGGTTGTGGAGAGCGCCCCAGGATGGTTGTTCTCCCCACAAGATTCCCCAGGTAAACTGTGATGGGGAAAGTGCTCCATGTTCAGTCTGGACTCATTTATTCTGCTCTTACACAGGATGCGATCCAGGGACAGGTGACATCAACCTAACGATTGCTGGCTCTTTTCAAATGAAAGTCTCTCAGAAACATTTCACCTGTTGACAAGCCCAGAACATGATATTTTGATAAGTTCTATCAGTTTAAATATAAACGTTATCCCAGAGCATTCATTTCTTTGGCTAACAATATTGTTGGATTCAGTGCTACTTTTCTTTTTTCTTATTGAAAGCAACAGAGCAATGGATAACGCTACTGCATGCCTTTGAACACTCTGGTTTGAGTAGCTGTCTGCAAAGGGCAATTTGTGATGGTGTCAACAGCATGTAGGCTCTAGAGGCTGACATGAGAGGCAGAGAGAGCTGGACCTGCAGTTTGAAAGCTCAGGTTAGAGTTCTTCTCGGCCATGGATTCTTTGTAATCTGGCACAGTTACCATTTTGGAAGCTGTGTTATCTCAAATGCAGGATGCACATAGAAATATATTCCTCATCACAGGGTTTGTAGGGACACCAAGCAAGAAAAGACCTGTAAGATATATCTATATTCTGAAGTAGTAGAAATGTTTTGGAATATTGGATGCATGTCACAATTCCTGAGGGAGCAAGATTTTTCCCAAGCTTATTCATTGTCTTGTAAAAAAGCCTATGGACAATTCTCAGTTGGAGGATTCTACAAAATACCTCACAACTACTTCTCAAAATTGTCAAGATCATCAAATCAAGGGAAGTGTGACAAACTGTCACAGTCAGCAGCCTCAGGAGATGTGACAACGGAATGCAACGTCGCATTGTGGCATTCGGGGTGGCACTGTGAAACAGAAAAATATTAGATAAAAACTAAGGAAATCTGAATAAAGTACAGACTTCAGTTAACAAAAATGTATCAATGTTGGTTCATTAATTTTAGCATATGTACCATACTATGTAAGATGTTAACAATAGGGGATGATGGTTACAGAGCATGTGAGAACTCTATATCGTCACAATTTTTCTGTATATCTAAACTGTTCTAAAGTGAAATGTTTATTTAATTGTCCTAAATGACATTATGAAAAGTCCCATTTCTGTATTTAGCCAACAGATACACATTGAGTAGCTGCTGCGTGTGCCAGGCACTAGTCTAGGAGCTGGTGATAAAGCAGTGAACAAGATAAAATGATGAGAGGTCACTTAATGGGTACCATTTATGTTATTTGAATGATGAATATACTAAAAGCCCTGACTTTACCGCTATGGAATCTGGGCATGAAATTACACATGTACCCCATACATTTCTACGAGTAAAAATAAATGTAACACAACAATAAAAATAATTTAAAAGTAATAATTAATTAAAAACAAAGTCTTGGTTGTTAGTTTGTACACCAGTAAGGAAATGAAAATAAATAAAATGTAAATATATTTAAAAAATGATATCTTATGGTGCTAAATGCTATGAACAAAGAAACACGGTATAACAGTAAGGAAGAGAGATTGGCAAAGTGGAAAGAGAAGATGTCTTTGGGGAGGCGTCAGAGACTTGAATCAGTAGCGGTACAGAGAAAGAGTGGCCATGTCAATACCTGGGTGGGAGCATCCTATGCAGAGGTCCCAGCAAGTGTGAGACCTCTGAGACAAGAACAGGTTAGGGGTGCACTAGGAACAGTAAGGAACTCGCTGTGACTGGAAACAAGCCAGAGGGGGTGAGTGTGGGAGGAGATGAAGCCAGAGAGGCTCCAGTCACTATATTGAGCAGTGCCAAAATAACTACCTTGGATTTTGCTTTAGGTGTGTTGGAAAGCCATCAGATGATTTTTGTGGAAGAGAGGAAATAAATAATATTTCTATTTCTTAACATTTTATTATGAAAAATTTCAATCATATAAAAAATTTGAACAAATTGTACAGTGAATAGCCCGATGTATCCATCACTTACATTCTGCAATTGTTTTGCTATAGTTATATTAAAACATGTCTGTCCAGCTGTTTGTTCATCTTTCAAAGTATTTTATTTTTTGATGCATTCCAAATTAAGTCTCAGTAAGTAGTGCAATTCCTATCAAATACTCTAGCATTAAATAAATAAATAAAGTTCAACGTTTGTTTATAGTTGTTTTTTTTGAGATAGAATTTATATATATTAACATGCACAAAAGTAAGTGTATCAATTCTAAGAGCTTTGACAAATGTACACACCTATGTAATCAAACCCTTAATAAGATATAGAATACCATATCACAGCCAAGAGTTTTCTCATTCTCTTTCTCAGCCCATCCTCCTCCCCATCCACTTTTAGAGGCAGCCTATGGCCCTGTAACTCTACTTTTAGGTATTCATCAAAGAAAATGAGGACATAGCCATGAAAAGACTTGTTCAACAAAGCTTATAGCATTCTTATTGATAATGCCCCAAACAGAAAACAGACCAGTTATCTATTAACAGGTAAATCAATTTAAAAAGTGGAATCTTTATACCATAGAATTCTCACAGCATTAAAACAACAAACTACTGAAGCCCAGAATAATATGGATGAATCTCAAACACATTTTACTCCATTAAATAAACCAGACACAAAAGAGTATACATACTGTATATTTCCTTTCATGTAAAGTTCAAGAGCAGGAAAAGCTAACTCATGGTTAAAAATAAGTAGGCAAGCAATAAATAAGAATTCAACTTTAAAGGACCCTCTACCTGCTTTAGGCAGAACAGACTTCACTCCAGATGAATGAAGGCAAGAGAGAGCTTCCTGAATTTGCCCTAACTTCCTTGATTCTAAAGTACAGAGCCCAGTAATTGTGGAATGAGCAAATGAAGAGCTGAATAAAAAGACCTGAGCTCTAAGGAATCTTTCTCTAAAGATGGGACTCTCTGAAGTGAGCCTCCCTTCTAACATTTGTTGACAGCAATTCTCCGATCTGAAACCCTTGAGACAGTAGTTACACACACTGTCTTTTATTTCCTCTAAAACCTTTACCCAGCACCTTTATTCACTTACCTGAAACACACGTGCTAATATCCAGACAGTATATGTTGATGCATCTTGGTCCTTTCTGTCTCAATCACCAACAAGTTTACAAAGACTTACATTTCACTATACAATGAATTCTTAAGCTAGGTGTCAGCAAGATAGAAGTAAATCACACATGATCGTTCAGTGGACTATTGGGACAGGCATTCATATGCCCATGGGATGAGAATCTGGGTGAAGGTAGGGAGCAGAGGCATCTAAACTAAACTCAGGAAGAAAAATGAGGGAAAATAATCAGATAAGACTTTCATATATTTAGTTGGGACCAGCACAGAATGTATTTATTAATATTGGTTAAAAACATGGAATAGTTATAAAAAAGTTCCTTATGACAAGCAGGCATGCAAGTTTCTTCTGCTACATGTGCTACAGGGAACTTAATTGGAATTATCCTTGCTGTACCTTCTATATTAGAAACAATTATCACATGCTCAGTTCATGTTCCTTTGTTCGTAGGGTAGGTTGAAAATGTCCTTTTTTCAAATTAATAATTCATATCAATATAAATGAACATATATAACTTTACCACAATGTATAATCACTAGCAATATTTTAATATGCATAGATACATTTTATTATGAATATGAGATTATATTATATAAAATATTTGGAGACCTGCTTTTTACAACTAATCAATATCACCTATATAGTTTTTTTCCAAGCCAGTTAATATGTGTCCACATCACCACTTTAATTGATTATACAATACTCTTGGTGTGAATAAAACATAGAATCAATCCCCTGTTGATGGACATTTAGGTTATTTCCAGTTTTACATTTTTATGATGTGGACTTCTTAATTTTTCCAGAAAATGAAGTTTCACTATATAATTGCCCCTGTGTTACTTCCAGAATGCCTAAACAGTTTTCTCCTGTTCACCTCTAAGGGAAGGTTATAAATGGCACCACTTCATGAACGGAAAAGGTTTGTAAAAGCTCAGGTGCTACCTAGCAGCTGATGCTTGCAGGATTTCAGCTCACCTAATGCAGGGCTCATTAATCAAGTCACAGGACTGAACCTAGAAAAAAGCAGCTGGGGAAAAGGACACCTGGCTTTGAGTACAGGAAACCAGTTATTGCTAACTCTGTGACCTAAGGTGTGTTATTTCCCCTCTACAAAGCTTCCTTTCCATATCTGTTAAATGGAAATATTAATCCTTTGTTCTTGTGAAGTTGTTGGGGAGATCATAAAAGGACTGTGGGTAAAACTGAATGGATTTTTCAAGGCTATCTAATTATATATTGCTTTGTCCACATTTTCTTATGTTCCTAAGACAAACTAATGAAATTCATGTAGTAAAACTTCTGGCAAAAGTTAAATTTAAACATATGTGTCTTTATAGTAGAATGATTTATATTCCTTTGGGTATATACCCAGTAATAGGATTACTGGGTCAAATGGTATTTCTGGTTCTAGATCTTTGAAGAATCTCCATATGGCAGTTCTATTTACAATAGCAAAGACATAGAACCAAACCAAATGCCCATCAATAATACACTGGATAAAGAAAGTGTGGTACATACATGCTATGGAATACTACGCAGCCCTAAAATGGAATGAGATTATGTCCTTTGCAGGGATATGGATGAAGCTGGAAGCAAACTAACACAGGAACAGAAAACCAAACACTGCATGTTCTCACTCATAAGTTGAAGCTGAACATTGAGACACAGAGAGGGGGAATCATGCATACCAGGGCCTTTTGGGCTTGCGGAGTTAGGGCAGAGAACTTAGAGGATGGGTCAGTACATGCAGCAAATCACCATGGCACACTTATACCTATGAAACAAACCTGCACGTTCTGCACAGGTATCCCTTTTACTTTAGAAGAAATAAAGAAAAAAAAGTTAAATTAATAAACAAAGAAAAATCCCTCAAACTATATGGCATAAATCCAATGCTCAGTTAAATAGACTTCATATAGGTGTTGAGATTTTCTTAGGTACTTCAGCCTGCAAAAGTGTCACACACAAACAGGAAGCTTTTCTGAGCCTCACTCATGTCCCAAAGTGGCTTAAGCCAGGAAATCATGAGTCAAGCTTATGTCTAAGTCTCCAAAGAAGAGACAGTCTTCAACAAGCAGAGAGGTGACTATTCCACGCAGGGATGAAGTGTGAACAAAACAGTTGTGCTATGGTGTACTTGAGACAGGAAATTTTCAAACCACCATTACTTTCTCCTTCTTGACATTTGTCATCATGGTGAATAAAAATTACTGCATGTAAGGATAAGTCATAAGTCATACATTCTCCTGGTTCTTGATATGCTCTGTTTTTCTTAGAGCTAGTTTTATATATTGGTTGTGCTTTACAGTTACAAAGACTATTTAGACATTATCTCATTTAATCTTCACATTGTGTAACATGTGCATTATTGGATTCATTTTATACATTACAATGTGAGGCCCAGTGTGCATGCAGCAGCTCGATCTGATCTTTGGACTGATCATCTAGCACCGCTGATAGCTGTTTATATCCTATATGTGGAAGACACAATGCCATAATCCTCTGGAATCTAAGGTAGTAATCAAGGAGCCACGTTGAGCCAAGCACTGCACCAGACATTGAGAATGAAGGAGTTTTTACAAAGAAGATGTTTCTTCTCATTCCTCTCTAAGTTAAGGAAAGTGCTCTCTAGGCTATGACCTGACAATGAATGCACGTGCACACACACATGTGTGCACCCCCACCCCTCTCCCCTACACACACACCAGGACAACCAACCAACTTCTGCCTTAGGGAATCCAAGCTGAGAAATTCAGGAATCAAGTAGCTGTCAGTGAGCACTCAAGTTGAAAGACCAGGCTATAGACTAAGAGGCCTGGAGTGTGAACAGCACCTGTAGGGGAAGAAGAGACACCTCAAAATGAGGAAGCCATTGTGAAGAGAAAGGAGAAGCTGGCGCAAAGGCAGAGCTCTGAAGGGAAGGGCAAAGTCTTCCATTTACCTAGTTCTATGAGCAGATTTCTGCCCAGAAATAGTTGTACTAGAGGGTTTTTCTACACTTTCTAGGACTGGATTTTTCAGCTCTTCTTGGGTTTCTCCACTTGCATAGACTTAATTTTACTCCTCTACCCATTATATGAGGTAACGACTGATTTTCAATTTCTTACCAGCAAAATAATGCAAATTTTCTATTTGTGCTGATTGCAGCACTATTTGTAACATTATTAAGAAACAACTTAAATGGTTATTAGCAAGTTAGTCATATAATCTCTGGTATTCACTTTCTCTTGAATACAATATAGTAATAAAGTAAAAGGAACTATCTTCCATATAGTATCTAATGTATTTTCTTTACTGCTATAATGTATTATATTTTATGAAAATAATGTAGATATTACATGTATTTATATATGAACTATGTTATTAAGTTATGACATATAAATATTTAATTTTATAAATATACGTATGTACATTTATACAGTTTATTAAGTATCATATTACATAGGAATATAACTATCATTCCTATGAAATATAAAATATATCCTATATATATATCTACATATATATATTTCTATATATGAGTTTTTGTGTGTGTGTATATATATATCTACATATATAGAAATATATATATGTAGATATATATATACACACACACACAAACTCACAGTCATACCATATATGTGTTAAGTGAAACAAAAGTGGCAGTTTACATCTAAAACAAAACTTTGCATTTCTTTATATACATATATTTACGTAATTCCTGTAAATATATTTGAAAGACACATCTCTCATTATAGAAGCTACATCTTAGAAAAGGGTGGCCTAACGTGTCTTTCTATCTTACTTTTTGCTTAACCATGGTAATGGATCAGTACTTCCGATGTAATGAAAACTAATCCAAAACATATTTTGAAAGACAACAAGCAAGCGCATCACTAATTGCCTGTATTACGGTTTTCTAATTGCTTTGTTTCGTCTTTTCCTTCCTCCCATCCTCACCGCTCAATGTGTAGTGAACAAAGTCACTTCGTGGTGAGTTCTCACTTCAGTGTTCTAAAATAGAAGCTAAACACAGAGAATATTAAGTTACTCTGAGGTATTTGCCTGCTGATTTCTTTTTCTTTTTTGTTTAATTTTCAACCGTATGGACACGGGTAAAAATGAAACATACACCTTGAGAACTTGAGTTTTCGTTGAAATAATAAATGCCAATGGCAGAATAATCTTCAGGCATATTGGCACAGAGGCGCTTACTTAGTCTTTTAAATATGAGAGCACTTTAAAAATATTTTTAATGACTATTAAGATAAAATATTGGGAATATGAATTCTTTTTTGTTGTGTACTACATGTTTTTGCTGTGAGTGGGTCTGTACCAAGGTCCTAATAGTGATAAAAATATCAACACATGATCTTAGCCTAAAAGACTATAAATCGTTCTACTATAAGGACACATGTACACGAATGTTCATTGCAGCACTGTTTACAATAGCAAAGACCTGGAATCAACCCAAATGCCCATTGATAATAGACTGGATTGGAAAAATGTGGCACATATACACCATGGACTATTATGCAGCAATCAGAAATGATGAGTTTGTGTCGTTTGTAGGGACATGGATGAATCTGGAGAACGTCATCCTCAGCAAACTGACACAAGAACAGAAAATGAAACACCGCATATTCTCACTCATAGGCGGGTGATGAAAAATGAGAACACATGGACACAGAAAGGGGAGTACTAAACACTGGGGTCTATTGGGGGGAAAAGGGGAGGGCCAGTGGGAGGGGGAGGTGGGGAGGGATAGCCTGGGGAGAAATGCCAAATATGGGTGAAGGGGAGGAGGAAAGAAAAGCACACTGCCATGTGTGTTCCTACGCAACTGTCTTGCATGTTCTGCTCATGTACCCCAAAACCTAAAATCCAATAAAAAATTTTTTAAAAAAAAAATTTCTACAAAAAAAAAGATATATCAACACATTTGTTTTTGCAAAGGAAAAATTTTCTGGGAGGAGAATGTGTCAGTTTAACATGATGTAAAATTTAACAATTTAAAGATGTTTATTCTTATATAAAACCTTATATGCACATTGACATTGTGCATTTCAAAAGTCATCCTACATACATAGGAGGCCAAAGATTCAAATAGTTATACTAATATATATATGCACAACGAAACCTCTCAGGACAACTAAGTACATGCATATATTTTGAGTTGTACTTAGTACAACTAAGTACAGGCCCAGCTAATTTTTGTATTTTTAGTAGAGACGGGGTTTCACCATGTTGACCAGGATGGTCTCGATCTCTTGACCTCATGATCCACCTGCCTCGGCCTACGAAAGTGCTGGGATTACAGGTGTGAGCCCCTGCACCCAGCCTTGTTTATATTTTCAACAGAGTTCTTAACTCATTTATAGAAGTAAGCACTCTAATGCAATTTTTAAAAATGTTATGCCTGGGCACAGTTAAGGAGATTCAAACCTGAACCTCCTATGACCTTAGCAAAATGGATGATGTGTTCAAGAGGGTATGTGTAACCTGGGGATCAGAGCTGGGGGAAACAAATTCATTCTTCCCCACAAATGGAATCTGGACAGAAATGCTGAGATGGCCAATGTCCTAGTCCAATACGCTAAGACCAGGTAAACGTACAACAGTTGCATAATGTGAAAGAAGGGGCTCATCATGTAAGAAATTATAGTCAGCCTCGACCACTCTCAAAGCCAGTAGGGAAAGCAGGGTTCTGGATAAGTTGAACAAGAGCAGGATCCAGACCAGGGCCAGGAGCTGACAGGAAGTAAGTGAAGAGTCCAGATTGTGGCAAACCAGACAGAAGACAGAAACTGTTCATGTAACAGAGAGAGCACTATTGGTGTTCCGAGGGCTGTCTTATTTGGCCAACATAGCAGAGGGTAGGTGTTGTTATCTTGGGGAGCCCATTAGTGGTATAGGGTCATCATTAACCAGCCAACCTCAGGTTCTTGGAGGAAAATGAAGAAACAGAAAGTGCTGACATCAAGGATCACACACTGAAAGCATATAAGTTGTTCATGTATCGCCTTCCTTGATTAGTGTTGTCTTATAAAGAGCCTGGGGCAGAGCTTGCTGGTGGGTCCCAAAGCAAGCACTCAATGGAAAAACTGACTACCAGTTTTCAGGAAGCACAAATATTTTTGTATAGCTGTAGTATCTGCTATTGCCTTAGTACTTTTGTTTGTTTGTTTTGTTTTGTTTTTTTTGAGACAGGGTCTTGCTCTGTCACCCAGGCTGGAGCGCAGTGGCACAATCTCGGCTCACTGCAACCTCCACCTCTTGGGTTTAAGTCATTCCCCTGCCTCAGCCTCCTGAGTTGTTGGGATTACAGGTGCACACCACCGCATGCAGTTAACCTTTGTATTTTTTAGTAGAGATGGGGTTTCACCATGTTGGCTAAGGGGGTCTCGAACTCCTGACCTCAGATGATCTGCCCACCTCGGCCTCGCAAAGCGCTAGGATTACCGATGTGAGCCACTGCCCCCTCTCTTAATGTTCACAGGGAAGGTCAATACGACTAAAATATAGTATTCTTGGTAATAAGAATACTAATTTCATGTTCACAGGGAAGGTCAATAAGAATAAAATGTAGTATTCTTGTAATAAGAATAAAATGTAATCCAATCCTGCATCAAGTGCAAAGACTTGCACTTTGAAGTCCTCCCCAACTTACCAGATCTTAATCACCATTTCTCAGGAGTAAAGGTATTTGTGGGTACAACTTCCTAATGCTTAAGGATGAATAATTACCTTCCAAAGCAGTTAAGTGCCATGATCTGGGTCACACAAACAAGGATATTAGAGCCAGAACTTGAATGAAGACCTTAGCTCCCAAGTAGTCTTCTGTCCACTCGACATGTTTACCTTTCTGTGGAATTTCCTCCCTCGTTCCGTTTAATTGTGTTTGCACGATGTTGGTAGGCTCAGCTCAAGGGTGATATCTAATTATTTTTGTAAGGGAGAAAAATGATTACCCAAAACAGAGAACCCACTTACTGAAGCTTCATCAAAGCCATCTGTATTCAGTGTGGTATTTGCAAAAGCTGCCACACTACATAAGGTCACCAAAGAAGCCCAGCTTGATTCCCTGTGCAGGATTTAGGCATGCCCCCAGCTAAACTCCCAGCCCTTGTTTCTTGCTTTTAAAAGGCACTTAGCAGCAAGCTTTTCTTTGACCTACATGTTTTTATAACTAATGGCTCATCTATGTTTGAGATTTTCCTTTTTAGTCACCTCCCTTTAAGCACTGAATATTTTTTCTGCAGCTTCCTGGGTACCTAATGAACCTACTTTGGGACCAGGTGAAATATATTTTCGGAACACTATCACCGTGCACTTCTTAGGTCATGGATTTCTTTATTATTTGTCCTGGCAGGCGTTGCTACCCCAAAACTTATTATCTATTCAATCTCAGTTCTAACCTGCAAGCAGATATGTCTGAGGAGCCAATTTATTACAGATGTAACAGCACCAGGGAAGATGAGTTTGCTTGTTTAAAGAGATGAGCAGCATTGGCAACAGTTTCAATTTTCAGAAATCCTGTATATGGGATTTTTTTGTAGTTATTAAAGAATCATGCATAGCAATGTTCCTATCCTTCATTGTGTGTTTTCTGGGACTACACATCCATCATAGATTTTTCCTTTCTAAATGGGCTTGTCTTTCAGAAACTGGTAGCCTTATAGAGTTTTTGCCAAGCATTAACTTGTGAGATCAGAAGACCATTCCACCTATATTTTGATCTATGTTTTTTCTATGAATGACGCAGGCAATGTCCTTTACATGTAATTTTGCCACTCTGGGTATCAATTTCATGTGATCAATCCATTTACTTACTGATTTAATTGCATTAGGCATATTTCCAGGCACAACAAACTGGCAGAGGAGGATGTGGGGTACAGAATAACACTGAGGAAAATAGATCACAATAACACTGGCAAAAAAAGGATATATATATATATATATATATATACACACACACACACATGGATACATATATGTATCTATACACACATACATGGAATCACAACTTATTGAGTAAGGCTGATCTGGGTTCTAATCTTGCTTTCTGCTATAGGAAATCGGCAAGCTGATTACCTTCCTTGAATCTGTTTTTTGTTTAATCTATAACAAATAATAAAACATATCTGGAAGAAATATTTTGATGATTCAATAGCACTTTTAAAATTACTAGCATAAGTCTTTGCACTGAATAGTTATTAATCTTAAATTATTATTATGAAAATATTAATGATGGATATTTGAAGTAAGTTTCTTTGCAAATAGATGTCTAATATTTGATAAAGAAAGGGCCACTAATATGCATCCAATTAACTATAAAACCAGACTGTAAAATAGAAAATCTCAATACTAGGTGAAAAAAAAATTCACTCTGCTGGTGACCTCTACCTGAAGAGATCAAAGAGCATCTTTTGAGGAAGGATAGATTGAGGTTGACTTTGATGAATGAGTTATTGGGGGTTCTTTGATTTCTAAGGGACAGAAACTAAGCTCTAAATAAGTTAAACCCCAAAAAAGGAATATATTGATTCACATCTGGCTTCAGGCACAATTGGATCCAGATATTCAAATGAAGTTTTAAGGACCCTGGCATCTTTTTCATTTTTGAGTTCTAAATCCCTCTGTGTATTGGGAAAATCATGACATGTTCAAGCCTAAAATTTTATGACTCCTGTCTAGAAGAAAAGATAGCCTTCCCCAAAATGTATATGGTACACCATAGGGAAAACTATAATTTGACCTGCTTTGGTTAATTGTTCTTCTTTGGTTAATTGCTATGGCCAGGAAAGATGCTTTGGTTAATTGTTCTTCTTTGGTTAATTGCTATGGCCAGGAAAGATGGAGTACTCATTGGACAGCTGGGTTTGTGTGCCTAGCTTTAGAATGAGGAGGTGGGTGTTGTGATTGACAGTCTCACCAGAACCACCTGGAATGATGGCAGAACAGTTTCTCAAAGAAAAGTGGGGTACTTGGAAGAAGAAGTAGCAAGAAGAAAAGAAGGGTATAAGACTAGGAATGCTAAAATAATAGGTGTTTCAGGAAGATATCCAGTATAAGGGGGCTGCATGATGGAAAATACAAGGAAAGCTATTGAGGAAGGAAAACTGCATATAGCATTCAGCCAGTAATTTATAATACATTTCACTAAACCTGACATTCCCATATACTATTCCTCAATAGACCAAACAATGCTTGCTTCAATAACCAATAAGTAGTAGAAAATAATCACTTCTTGCTCAATGAGTAAATAAATAAATATATGGATGGCTGAAAAAAATACACTTTTAACCTAAAGCTGTCTTATTCCTATTTTACTAATAATAAAACTGATCTGAAGAAGTTGTCTTGCCTGAAACCATGCAGCTAAAAGCTTAGAAATTTGAGGTTTTATCTCAGTTACCTCTGACCCTATGTTGCCTTTTCCTGCCAGTCTCCCATGCGTTTCTCCTCTGCAAACTGTTGCTGTTTCCAAAGCCAGCTCACAGAAACCTGAACCACTGAGACGCATTGGACACATTTTATTTCCAACAATTCTGTCTTTGATCTTTTACTTTAGACTTTGAACAAAACAACATTTGTATGGCAATGACTCATAGACTGTTAGACATTTTAGAGTTGGAAGGAAACTTAAGAGCCATGAAGTCTAAAATACACGTCCAGAGAACTGTGGTTAAGTTACCATTCCTGTCGAAGAAAGTAAGGTGGAATGTCATGGCCTCTCTTCTCTGGTCTCAGCTGACTGACTAACAAATGCCCAACAGGCTCTCCTTGAATAGAGTGGCAGGAGGTTAGAGAAATAATGAAAGAACGTAAAGCTTCTTCCCCTGTGCAAACCCGGGAACATGACTCCCCTGGGCACAAGAAAGCTGGTGCTCACTAGGATCTGACACATGGATCACCCACATTTAAAAATAACAAAATTGAAGATGCTGTATTGCTTTTACTTACCCTATCCTATCCACCTCCTCACATCCTAAATCCCCTTATCTTTTAATAAAGGCAGCCACCTGTTTGGCTCAAGAATATCAGCTAGCCTGGCTGAAGTGGACAGGAGTCGAGGGGGAGTGTAGACAGGGAACTACTCTGTGTGTGGTCTTTCCCACCGGCATTCCTATTGTACTGAAGATAGAGGCGACTTGCTTCTTCTCCATGCCTAACCTCAACTCTCAGTTTGAAGAAAATCTTCACACTGTTGCTATTAACTGTTAATAGTATGATTCCATGTCTCCAGTTCATAATGGAGTTTGGAAAAACCTTATGTTCACTATTAATAAGAGTGTTTATCCAAGGGTAATATGCCCTCCTTTTTCATCCAAAATCCCTGGGTACTTACTAAACATCCAGACTCCAGGAGCCCATGCCAAACCTACTGAAATATAATCTTTGAGCATCTTAAACTATTTTAAAACTCCCTGGCAAATTATTTTACAAACAAATGTGCGAGAAACTTAACCTCGCATTCCTTGGCATTTTTTTAAAATTTTGGTTGTATCCTCACAGAGCAAAACAGGTGGAGAAAACAACTTAGGAAGCAGAATGAGAATGAGATGTGTGTCCAGGGGGAAGGTGTTATGGGATAGGCTGCTTCCTCGACTCCTAATCTAAGCCTGGAACCAAAGGAGCACTTAAAAATCAGTTGTAGTACAGCCTTGTTCATGAGGGCAGGTGACTCTCCAGGGATTAGAACTAGAGCTCTGCTTAGATTTAACGTACATTGACCTAAAGTGCATTTTGCACCATAGACTGACCTCAGGTAACATTTTCCAATCTTCAGGTCATGACCCATAGTGGGCATGAAATTAGTTTAGTGAACCATACCCATCTTAAAAGAAAAATAATGTAAAAATAATAATTGAATGAAAATATCTGAAACATCTTGCATTGTAAGAATAAGAATTTTTGTCTGAAAGTTCTGTTTCAGATGTATACATGTGTGGCTGCATTCTGGGTTAAGAAGTTCTGTGTATTTCTTTCTATGGGCTATAGTCAAAAAAGTTTGAGAATCATTGATGTAGGGAATCTAGAGTACCCATCTATTAAAAGCTTACATGTATTTACTTGCAGTTCCCATTGTACAGGTGGGAAGACTGAGGCTAAGATACAGTGGTACAATGAAGACTCTTAAAGTATTTTCACCACAAAGGCTAGTAGGCTAAAGACAGAGAACCAGGGAGAAAGTAAACATTGTCTCATTGCTCAGTTCCCTTAGATCCTGATTCACCATCTGTCCATGCCATTTAAATAACCTGACGCGCTAACCTGGCACTCCTCATCCTGACCTTTACCCCAGGATGTCCTAAGTATATCATGGATAAGCCATTCCACAATGAAAGATCTTTGCATGAATTGCTATGCAGTGTTGTGTTTTTAATGCTGTTTGACAGGAACTTGTGAGGAGTTGATAGAGTCTTGTTTGTTCAGCTCTCACTGAAGGTCAGAACCAAGATTCACTGCACTCGCTGCAGAACGGGCATTAATATTCACATCCTCTCTCCAATTTCAAAAGCCCTTTGTTAAAGGCTCTCCCAGGGGCTTTCAATGGCAGCTTTGTTTACTGCCTTAAGAATCTCTTCAAAAAATTAACCAATACCTACTTAATACATAAGACTGAGTTGGTGGCAAGTGACAGAAAACTAGACTCAAATTAGTTTAAGCAGAGAGAAGAACCCCATCTTTTCAAGTAAATGAAGCATGAGTAGGAGAGCTAGCTAGCCTCAGGTTTGGGTGTGGCTGGGCACACGTGGTAGAATCAGGATGGGGATTCTCTGCTGCCACATTTCAGCTCTGCTTCATGGATATTGAATCCACTCTGGGAGATGATCTCCCCTAATGGTTACAACAGGATGACCAAAGCAGCCCCTACCTTTGATTATCTTCCATTCTCACTGAGTATCGCTGATTTTGAGTGAGTGACCTGCCCATTCCTAAGCCAATCAAATAATCACTGTGGCTATGCAACGTGATATGATGATTGATGAAGCCATTTAGGACATTAGATTGAACTAAGGTGTACTCCCAACCTCACCCCATAGAAATAAATATGAGGAAGCACTTACCAGAAGGCTAAATGGAGCCTAGACGTTAGAAGTTCAGGCTCTGTTTTGTGCTAGGAACTCTAGGGCAGGATACCTTAACCGTGAAAAACTTATAATAGAGGGTCAATCATGTAGCAGTCACTCTGGGTGTGTTTTCTACATACCGCTTCAGATGTTGAGCACCATGAGGTGTTGAGAAGAAAACTCAAGCATTCTTTACAGGGAAACTTGCAGTTTAACATCAGAAAAAAAATACACATCATTAATAACTTTAAATGTAATGAGAAAAAATACAAAGGAAAATTCATTCTTTTATCTGGGGGAAACTGTGGAAGGCAGAATATATAAAGTTTGAGCCAAACCTTTTAGCTTAGGTAGGATTTGGATGCGATGGGAAGATATAAATTTTTCCATTTGATGAATCTACATAGATTGAACAAATATGGCAAGGTGGGGGAGAAGCAGGAGGTCGAAACATTTGCTACTGCAGAGGGACAGTGCGAGAAGGAGAAAGATCCACAAGCGAGGGGCTAGTGTACCGAATGCCAGGTTTCCGTGGCATTGATGTAGAGTAAGTTCAGCTGTACAACAGGAAATCTACCAGGCATTACTGGGCTTATGGGGGAAATCTGAAAGTAGGGGAAGTTATTAATCCATACAGAGGACTATATAAGCATATGTTTTACAGCTACAGCAGAGATGAAAAGCAGGGAATGTTATGAAAGTGACATCAGACACAGAGGTGATAGTCTAGCAGATCCAGACTGAAGCAGCCCTGGCCAAAGGGAGTCGAAGTTGAGTTCATTCTCCACCTTTTATGATTGCAGCACACATGGTCCTTTGAGTGGTATCTACTCAAGGGAAGTGTGTTTGGGGGTGAACATCTTTACATTGTTTATAAGCAATTGTTCTGGTTTGCTTCGGATGGATTTCCAGGGGAGTACAGGACTGCTACATCAGCAAGTCAGTGCATTGGATTGGAAAGTTCTGGAAATTTGGAGTTAGTTCAACTTGAGTTCAATCCCAGTTTTGGCAGACGAATCATCTACTATCATTTCCATCCTTAAAAATAGGCCTAATAACACCACCACCATAGAATCATTGTGAAGTTTGAGATGTGTGTAAGCAACTCCCACTTAATAAATATTAACCAAATATTATATAATTCTTAGCGCAATATTAATGACATTGACAATATCCTGATTTTATGTTATATAAGGAGATCAGTGAGGAAGAATGGAAATCAGAGAGAATGAGACAGTCAAATTCTTTGCAGCTAGCAAATGGCAAAGCTAGCGTTGAGATCCATGTGGATGTGAGTGAAAGCCTGTGGCTGTTTTGCTGCTCTCCACATTTTGGTAAGTGAAGTGACTTTCAAAATTTTATAATCTAACATTTCAAAATAATTTAAATATTAGCTCATGAGATCAGAGTTATGATCAAGGAGCTATCCATTATACAGATCTCTGAGGCCACTTGGGGTTTTTAACATGACATAAGCATTTGTAATATTACATTATAACCTGAGTGGATGTATGTATTATATATTGGAATAGCAACACTTTTAGTGAATGTCAGTTAACATTTTTTATACAGATTTTCCAGAATTGAAGAAAAAGCATACTGATTAATGCCTCCCCTAAATCCCGGGATAAAAAGAAAAGTATTATATTATCCACTTGATGACAAACAAAAACTAGATTAGAGAAGGAATGAGGAGCTTCGCTCCAGGCTTAACGAGTGGTGGGTTCAGTGAAGGAATTTGGTTAGAATTGATTCTTGTTATACAACCATCTGTTGCTAAACAATTTCTTCCATCTTCTGTTTCTTCTTATTATTGTTATTATTATTAACTTTGATGGAGGCCGAACATTCTTGCTGCTTTCTTTTGGTCTTAAAGATATGAAACAACCAATATAAAATAGCTATTATCCCAAATGCCAAACTAGAGGAAAGAGAAGAATAAGCTGGGCCAATTTATGGACAGGATGTAAAACATTTGCAAACTCTTAGTGTCATAGAGGAGCAGAGGGAGGAATCCAAGCCTGTCTGGGGGCTGGGGGCACTGGGAGCACTCTTCTAGAGAATACGGAGTCTGGGGGGCTTCCTGCTTGTATTTTGCTTATAAATGGCTTAAGCTTCTCTCTGCAAAGAGAGTTTGCCAACAAGATTGTAGCACCATTAAGACTTGATAGGCACTCATAGGTCTTTGTGTTGAAATTACAATCTTTTATTTTGCTTCAAAGATGTAAAATAAATGCCATTCAAATTATCCCCTATTTATTTTCCCTTTAATTCTAACTTTCTTGTGGAAGGGTTAATATGACCTTGTTACTAGGTAAAATTGAATCAAACTATCTTTTTTCTGGCCTGTCGCAGTGGCACACATTTGTAATCCCATCACTCTGGGAGGCTGAGGCAGGCGGATCATGAGGTCGAGAGATCAAGACCATCCTGTCCAATACAGTGAAACCCCTTCTCTACTAAACATACAAAAATTAGCTGGGCGTGGTGGCAAGTACCTGTAGTCCCAGATACTTGGGAGGCTGAGGCAGGAGAATAGCTTGAACCTGCCAGGCGGAGGTTGCAGTGAGCCAAGATAGTGCCACTGCACTCAAGCCTGGCGACAGAGTGAGATTTTCTCTCTCCCCAACCAAAAAAAAATCTTATCTTTTTTCATAAGGCCCTGAGTAGCCTGGTCTTTAGTGGCTTTTTCTACCTCATGTTGCTCCACTTTCCTTCTCAGCAAAATTCTTCCTCAGCAACACTGACTTCCTTTTATTTTCTTCTACTGCTAGACCTTTACATACATTGCTTCCTTGGCCTGAACATTTCTCCCAAACCCCACCCCACGGTCAATTACCCTCTTTGCATGACCCTGTGTATCTCTTTTGTATAATTATTGCTATGTAAGATAAGATGATCTGTTTACTTTTTAACTCCCTAAAACTGATTGAACACTTAAGTGTCAGCCAATTTCTAAGTATTTATCGTTATTAAGGGCCTTGATCTTCACTATACTAACATAGAGTAGGTAGCATAATTAACTCCATTTTTTTGACCAAGAAACTGAGACGTATTGAATTACTCATAACTAGCTAGTAAGTAGAAGGGCCAAGATTTGAACCCAGGAAGTCTTGATCCAGAGTCTCTTCTCTTAATTACAATCCTGTATGCTGCTCAGCCCTGTATATTATTTCTCTCTCACAACTTAAATTGAAAATTTTAGGGATTATTGTACTTGCATGCATTATGTCATTGTATTCTTATTCAAAATACACACACCAGCATGACATTTCACAAATTTGGCTTATCGCCATAGCTAACATATACCTGCTAACCAATAAATAACACATAACTAACTGTATATTAGGCATAGTTCTGTTTGTATTACTATTTATAATCCAGAACTGAAAGGCAGAACATAATTCATTGAAGAGCTTCAAATGACTATAGACCCATAAGCAAATGTTCAGCCTCACTACTCTTTAATGAAATAAGATACCATTTCCTACCTCTCTAATTAGCAAGGATGTAAAAATAAATAATACCCACTTTTGGCAGGAGTACAGGGGAAGGACTTTGTCATAGATTAGTGGTGGGAGGAAAATATGTTGACAGCATTAGTGCAATACAAATTTGGCAACACGTAACCAAGGATTGCAAGTTTACCTTGGCCTTCCATGCAAAAGAAATTCATTTCTAGTAAATTAACACTTTCTAAAAAAGTGAAGAGTCAGACTAAGACCTGGGTTGAGAAATTTTCATGGTAGGACTGCATGTGTGTGTGCACATAGCGAAATAAAATAACAATCTTGTAAATATCCAACTATAGCCAGTTAGTCATTTGAATATTACTGGGTGCTTACCATGTGCAAGACCCAGAGTAGGTACTGGGGATGTAGTAATGAATGAGTGAGGTAAGGGGGTGGTAGTTAAATTTTGGGGGTACAGTACATCTTGAAATTGATCAAGAAAGTACTGTTAAACCCACAATGTGGAATGATAGCTAACTATGGCTATTACATTATAATGAGGACTTTCAAGAGCATAATTTTTTTAACTTTAAGTTCAGTGGTACATGTGCAGGTGTGTTATATAGTTAAACTCATGTTACGGCAGTTTGTTGTAGAGATTATTCCATCACTCAGGTATTAAGCCTAGTACCTATTACTTATATTTCCTGATTCTCTCCCTCCTCCCACCTTCCACCCTCTGGTATGTCCCAGTGTCTGTTGTTTCCCCATATAGGTCCACGTCTTCCCATATGTTAGCTCCCACTTATAAGTGAGAACATGTGGTGTTTGGTTTTCTGTTACTGTGTTAGTTTACTAAGAATAATGGACTTCAGCTCCATTCATGTTTTGGCAAACGACATAATCTCACTCTTTTATGCTCTATGGCATATACGGAACACATTGTTTTTTAATCCAGACTACCATTGATCAGCACTTAGGATGATTCCATGTCTTCACTATTGTGAGTATTGCTACAAGGAACATACATGTTCATGTGTCTTTATGATAAAATTATTTATATTCCTTTGACTATATACTCAGCAATGAGATTGCTGAGTGAAATGGTAGTTCTGTTTTTAGGTATTTGAGGAAACATCACACTGTTTTCCATAATGCTTGAACTAATTTACGCTCCCCCCAGGAGTGTATAAGAGTTCCTTTTTCTCCACCAGTACCTGTTTATTTTTTTACTTTTTAATAATAGTCATTCTGACTAGTGTGAGATATGTCTTTGTGATTTTGATTTGCATTTCTTTAATGATCAGTGATGTTGAGCTTTTCTCATATGATTCTAGGCCACACATATGTCTTCTTTTGAAAAGTCTCTGTTCATGTCCGTTGCCCACTTTTTAATTTTTTATTGTAAACTACTTATATTTCTTATAGATGCTGAATATTAGACCTTTGTCAGAAGCAAAGTTTGCAAAATTTTTCTCCCATTCTATGGGTTTTCTGTTTACTGTGTTGATAGTTTCCTTTGTCGTGCAGAAGCTCTTTTTATTGGACCCCATTTATCAATTTTTTGCTTTTGTTGCAATTGCTTTTGGTGTCTTCATCACGAAATCTTTGCCCTTTCCTATGTCCAGAATGGTATCGTCTAGGTTATCTTCCAGAATTTCTATAGTTTTGGGTTTTATATTTAAGTCTTTAATTCATCTTGAGTTAATTTTTACATGTTGTGTAAGGAGGGGTCCTGTTTCAATCTTCTGCAAATGGCTAGCCATTTATCCCAGCACCATTTATTAAATAGAGAGACTTTCCCCATGGTTTGTTTTTGTCAGGTTTGTCGAAGAGCAGATAGTTGTAGGTGGTGCAACCTTATTTCGAGTCTCTCTACTCTGCTCCATTAGTTTATGTGTTTGTTTTTCTATCAGTACTGTGCAATTCTGTTTACTCTAGTCGTATAGTATAGTTTGAAGTTGTGTGGCATGATGCCTCCACTGTTGTTATTTTTGCTTAGGATTGCCTTGGCTATTCGGGCTCTTTTTTTGGTTCCATATAGATTTTAAAATAGTTTTTTTCTAGTTCTGTGAAGAATGTCATTGGTAGTTTGATGGGAATAGCACTTAATCTATAAACTGCTTTGGGCAGTATGGCCATTTTAACAATATTGAGTCTATCCATATGCATGGAACGTTTTTCATTTTCTGTGTCATTTTTTTATTTTTTTGTGTAGCATTTTGTAAAAACCCTTAGAGACATCTTCACCTCCTTCGTTATGTGTATTCCTGGGTATTTTATTCTTATTGTGGCAATCATGAATTTGATTGCGTTCCTAATTTGTCTCTCACCTTGACTGTTGTTGGTGTACAAGAATGCTAGTGATTTTTTTATGTTGATTTTGTATCGTGAGACCTTGCTGGAGTTGTTTATTAGCATAAGTTTTGGGCCACAACTCAGGTTTTCTAGATGTAGAATTATGTCATCTGAAAACAGGGATAGTTTAACTTCCTCTCTTTTTATGTGGATGTGCTTTATTTTTTTCTCTCTCTAATTGCTCTGGCCAGAACTTCCAATACTATGCTGAATAGGAGTGGTGAGAAAGGGCATCCTTGTCTTGTGCAGATTTTCAACAGAAATGCTTCCAGCTTTTGTCCATTTAGTATGATATTGGCTGTGGGTTTGTTAATGGTGGCTCTTATTTTGAGGTATATTCCATCAACGCCTACTTTATTGAGAGTTTTTAACATGAAAGGAAGTTGAATTTTATTGAAAGCCTTTTCTGCATTTATTGATATAATCATGTGTGTTTCGACTTTAGTTCTATTTATGTGATGAATCACATTTATTGATTCACTTATGTTGAACCAACCTTGCATCCCAGGGATAAAGCCTACTTGATCATGGTAAATAAGCTTTTTGATGTGTTGCTGGATTCAGTTTTCCAGTATTTTTTTGAGAATTTTTGCATCAATGTTCATCAAGGATATTAGCCTGAAGTTTTGTTGTTGTTATGTCTCTGCCAGGTTTTGGTATTAGGATGATGCTGGCCTCATAGAATGAGTTAGGGCGGGGTCCCTCCTCTTTAATTGTATGAAATAGTTTCAGCAGAAATAATACCAGCTCTTCTTTGTATATCTGGTAGAATTCAGCTGTGAATCTGTCTCGTCCTGGAATTTTTTTCGTTGGTAGTCTATTTATTACTGAGTCAGCTTTAGAGCTCATTATTGGTCTGTTCAGAGATTCAATTTCCTCCCAGCTCAGTCTTGGGAGTGCGTATGTGTCCAGGCATTTATCCATTTCTTTTAGATTTTCTACTTCATGTGCATAGATATGTTCATAATATTTTCTGAAAATTGTTTGTATTCTTTGGGTCAATGGTAATATCTTTTTTATCTTTTCTAACTGTGTTATTTGGATCTTCTTCTTTTCTTCTTTATTAATTTAGCTAGTGGTCAATTTGATTTCTTTCAAATCTCCAGGTCATGAATTCATTGATCTTTTGGGTGGCTTTTGTGTCTCAACCTCCTTCAGTGCACCTCTGTGTTTACGTCTTGTCTTATACTAGCTTTGGGATTCGTTTGCTCTTACTTGTTTTGTTCTTTTAGCTGTAATGTTAGGTTGTTAAATTGAAATCTTTCTAACTCCGTGATGTGTGCATTTGATGCTATTAATTTCCCTCTACTTGCCTTAGCTGTGTCCCAGAGATTTTGGTATATTGTATCTTTGATCTAATTAGTTTCAAAGAACTTCTTGATTTCTGCTTAAATTTCATTATTTGCCCAAAAGTCATTCCAGAGGTGATTCAATGTCCATATAAATGTTGTTGTGGTTATGAGTGATTTTCTTAGTCTTGATTTCTAATTTGATAGTGCTGTGGTCTGAGAAAGTGGTTGTCATGATTTCAGTTCTTTTGCATTTCTTGATGAGTATTTGCATTTGCTGAGGAGTGTCCAATTATGTGGTCGACTTTAGAGTATGTACCAGCTGGCGAGAAAAAAAATATACATTTTGTTGCTTTTGGGTGGAGAGTTCTGTAGATGTCTATCATCTCCATTTGATCCAGTGCTGAGTTCAGGTCCTGAATGTCTTTGTAATTTTTTGCTGATGATTTGTTGATGGTGTCAGTGGAGTGTTGAAGCCCCCCCATTATTATTGTGTGGGAATCTAAGTATCTCCGAAGGTCTCTTAGAACTTGCTTTGTGAATCTGGGTGCTTCTGTGTTGGCTGCATATATATTTAAGATAGTTAGGTCTTTTGCTGAATTGAACACTACTATTATAAGAGGATAATTTTTAAGTAATGACATTTAAATAATATGTAAATAACGTTGATTAAGAGCCTGTGGAAAAGCGACGAAGTTAGATAGTAAATGAGTTTATGTTTGCATATAACAGATAACATGTAGTACATATAAATACATAAACACATATAGACGAAGAAAACCACAGATAACAAATTACCAAAATGTTAATGGTGACTATACAGTACGTGGAAATTCAGAAATTTTTATTTTCCTTTTTCTACTCTAAGTTTTCCACTATGAAACATACAAATAGACTACTCAGGGAAACAATACTATTAACACCAAAAAATTCAACTAAAAAAAAAGGTGTTTATGTAGATTCTACACCAAACTTTTCTGCCCATAGGCTGTTAAGTTTCTGTACCTGTGGGGAAATGAGGAGAAGTCCATTTCTTCCCCAGCTCAGTGGCTGGCAACTCATCCCTCTGAATCTAGTAAAAGCAGAGTCCTGCCTACCAGACAAAATCAGGTCCCCTCAGCTCGCAGTTTCTCCGGCATCCTCCCCTTGGTTCATCATCGTTTACTCCATCGTGTTTTAATATTAGTTTGTTCATAATGCTCCCTGAGTCTACTGTGGGTTCTGAAAGAGCATGCAAGTTTCCAACTAATAGTCAGGACTCAGAATTTATAGAATTAGTTATTAGTTAATTAGATAATAATTAAATATATAAAAAATAGAAGCAAAGAAAACTCTGGCGATTATAGCACATCATTGAAAGAGAAGTCATTCTGCATAATTGTTCTCACCTTTTATGTTAGATTCATGGAGTACATGTGCAGGTTTGTTACAAGGGTATATTGGGTGATGCTGAGGTTTAGGCTCTGATTGATCTCATCATCTAGGTAGTGATTGTAGTATCCAACAAAGAGCTTTTCAACCCATGCCACCCATCCCTCTCTTGCCCCTTTTAAAGTTTCCAGTGTCTACTGTTTCTATCTTTACACCCATGAGTACCCAATTTTTGTCTCCCACTTATCAGTGAGAATATGCAATGTTTGATTTTCTGTTTATGTGTTAATTCACTTAGGATAATGACCTTCAGCTGCAGCTACGTTCCTTCAAAAGACATGATTTTATTCTTTTTTTAATGACTGTAATATTGCATGCTGTATATGTACCACAATTTTAAAATCTAATCCACTATCTTGAATCTGACACAGCTAGACCATGAGCCTGTCTGGCCTCTATCTGTGTGACCATAGGCCAGTTGCTTATACCCTTGGTGACCTAAATTCCTCTTATGCAAATTGACTGTGTGGTAATGGTGAGAATATTATAAAATAACAGGACTGAATTGTTTGGCACATAGTAGGAGCTAACAAAATTCTGGGGGAATGTTATTTTCAAGTTTATATTAAATTTAGGAAATAGTTTATCTTTTTTCACAGGGTCTGTCTTTGACTTTTAACTTCTAAATTAACTCATTAGTATTCATTTAACAGATTTTTAATTATGTGTCTTCAAAAAGCTGGTATTCTAGACTGACTTTTTAAATGACCAAATAGCAAATATCATTTCAGAAAGAGATTCTCTGTCTCTTTCTCTCTTTCTTTCTCTCTCTCTCTCGTGTGTGTGTTTGTGTGTGTGTGATTTCATTTGTTTATACCATTATTTGCTTATAAAATAGTAACCTGATGAAACCAGGCTCCTCTGTTTATAGATAGGAAAACGGAGGAAAGTGGAAGAAAGAACAGAGAAAATTTATGTTTACTTTTCATTACAAAATTATTTTCAAACACTGAGCTAGAAACATTATTTTCAGGCTATTAATACACTGCCTTTCATTGTCTTTTGCATAAAAGAAAATCTGGAGAGCTTGGAGAGGTAAAAAGGAAGCTGGATTCTAATTCACGTCTGTCTTGGTCCAAACTCAATGCTGAGAGAGGTGGAGTGAGCTGAGATCTATGCCTCCTAACTTCCAGCCTTAGGTTGATGCCTTCACATAACTTTGTAGCAGAGAAAAGAGCAGCCTGTGCTCCTACCTTCCACCCTGCATCTGCTAACCATGCTGCTTAGAGACATTGCTTCCATCGTACCCCACTGTGAAGCCATGTCATTAATGAGACACCAGGAACAAACAGAAATTGTTCTTTCTCATGTGGCTCTGCTACAAGCTGCCTAATTGGGATTTATGGGTGTCCATGATAAAATTTCTGCATAATAAAATCCTGAGGTTTCTTTTGAACTCTTAAATAATGACCAAACAAAGCTTCAGTGATTGAATAGATGAGTCAAATATGCATCCAATTGCAAATCTGGGTGTGTTGGGGGCAGGAGAAAAGGTTGTTTACACAAATTAGATTAATATGAACATCTACAGCTTTAAATAACTGTTTTTGCCAATTCAGATCTGAAGTGGATTTTCTTCAGGCCTTCCAACTGGTACACTTGAGGAGCCACTCACCAAGTCTGGACCTGGTGGTTTGTTTTCCTTAGTATCATCCTCACCTCTGATTCCTGAGTCTGATATATCACCTTGTGAGTCCAGCACAAATGGCATAATTCCAGTTGGATACCATCACTTTCTCTTCTTCAGTGAGGATGATACACACCAACAACAATAATAATAACTGCAACAACAATGAAGATTGTGACTCGTCATCTTTGACTAGTGCCAAATAGGTAGGAGAAAGCCTTTTATTAATTCATCCTCATATCATGCAACCACAAACAAGGTAACTAGAAATGATCTTCCTTTATAGATGAGAAAAATAATGCTCAGAGAGTGGAAGTGACTTGCCCAAGGCCTGGGAGCAAAAGCAAAGCAGATCCAGGGTGTGTATGCCATTGTTTTCTGTAAGAAGTCTTTCACCATCACTTAAGATCTTTAACCAAATGCATTTATTAAAATGCTTGTTTTAATTACATATTCAAAGAAACAACATAAACTATTAAACAGGATATCTAGAAAGCCTCAAGGAAGAGAAAGCACATGAGTTTGGTTTGATCACCATGGAGAATTTCTGTGAGTGATGTTGCGGAGACAGTGGAAGTGATGATTAGAGATGAGAACGTGCTTGACACATATAGAGAAGCCTGTGTTGCTGGAGTTTATAATATTATTGATATCCACACCCCAAACCAGCTTTCCTGGTCTAGGGATGCCACAGTCATCTGCCTTGTTGTTCAGACCAAAACTTTAGGGGTCATTCTCAATTTCTTTTTTTTTCTTTCTAGTTTATATTCAAGCAATTGCCAACCACCACAAATCCACTGGCAAACTCCACATTCATTTTTGGCTTCCAAAAGTATACAGCCTCCTGACGGTCTCCCTCCTCTGCCTTCACTACCTTGCCTCACACTTTGCCTTCCGTAGGGTTCTGGGGTGAGGTTTCTAGGCAAAGCTACCTCCTTCTTAAAACTCTCCAATACAGTTAATGGTATTATGCACGTTTTGTTCATTTTAGGTGTAACATTGGCATTAAAGTTATGCTTAAAAAAGGAGTTGTCATATTTAGCATATTGAAAGTAGGAATATTTAGAGATGACATTTTATAATATCTGGAATTTGCTTTAGAGGAGGCGGAAGAAGTGGATGGGGATATGAATCTATAAAATTGGTTGCAAAAAGCTCAGGTGATTGACATCAACACAAGGCAACTTATACTGTTTTATCAACTGAAATTTGAAGTTGTTTATCTAATAAGTAAAAAATAATTAAACTGGTGGATTCCCATTGAAACCTGAATACAACATGAATTCCTACCCATAGCCTACAGTCATGTGTGATCTGGCCCATGCTTGCCTCTTGATGCTTCTTTCTCCTCATTGTTCCCTCTGCCCCCGATCCACTGACCTTTTTGGACTTTGGAAATGTCAAGCTCTTCCTATCTCAAGGACTTTGAACCTACTTGTTCTTCTGTTTGGGATTCTCTTTTCCATTGCTCTTACCCTGAGGTGTCCCACTTCAATGCAACCTCCATAGAGAGACCTTCTCCGATCACTGCAGATAGATTATATAACACACTCTCTGCACTCTCCACCATATCACTCTGCTTTATCTTCTGTAGTGTTTTAAAGCGATTCATCTGTTTATTTACATTTTTTAAAGTCTACTACATTGCAGTGTGACTCCCTTAAAGTCAGGGAATTCTATCTTGTTCACTCAGGTTATTCAGTATTAAAAGACTTGTTAGGGATTAGTAGTCATTCAGAGAATACTGGCTGAGAATTTACAGTTCACTTACAGTGGTGATCTAACTCCACAAACCCCAGAGAACTGTATTTACTGTCTTCACAATGACCAGGCAGTGTCACTGGCATTTAGAACCCAAGGAGTCATAGATACCAAAAGTCTTGCCAAGCATGGAGCACTGCCCCATCCAGTGATGAACTTTCCTGCCCCAAATTCCTGTAATTCCATTTTAAAAACCTGGGCTTCAGAATGGCATTTAGAGGTGGTGATTTGAGGAGAAGCTTGACCTTACAGGGAGTCATGTGGAATAAAGCACTAGAGAAAAAGCAGGGCTAGACCGGGACAGGCCTTCTAAACACCATTGTAAGGAATTTGAAATTTATTTGGGAAGTTGTCTTCATTTTCCATTGCTGCCATAACACATGAACATAAAGTTAGTTGCTTAAAATAACATAGATGTATACCCCCATAGATCTGTAGCTCAGAATTCCAGGTGGACCCAGTTGAGTCCTCTGTACAGGGTCTTGCACGACCAAACTCAAGCCATGCTCTTGTCTAGAGACTCTGTATAAGAAATCATTGCCAAACTCTACAGGTTGTTGACTGAATTCAGTTCTTTGAGGCTGTAACACTTCGGTCTGTTTCCTTGGTACCATCAACCAGGGGCCTGGCTTTGCTTCTAGGTGCTTCGTGCAAACTTTGTCATGCTCTTCAAGTGACTTTCTCCAGCAACAGAAGGTGAAGTCCTCTTGCACTTCAAATCTCTCTGGTTTCTTCTGCTGCAACACTAACTGCAGCTAAAGAAAGTTCTCTGCTTTTAAAAACCTGCGTAATTAGTTTGGGGCCACCTGATCATCCACGTTATTCTCACTGCTTTAAAGTTTGTGACCTTAACTATATCAGCAATGTCCTTTGTGCTGTTTAATGTAGCACAGTCACAGCTTTCAAGAATGAAAACATGGGACACTTTGGGAAGCCGATCTGCCTACCACGGGAGTCATTGAATGATGTTTTGTTTTTGTTGTTGTTGGTGGTGGTGGTGTTACCATGTTTTATTCTTATTATTATTTATATGCTTTATGCGTAGAACAGTTGCCGTGTTCCCATGCAAGAGAGTAGATCCTTTCCATGCAAGAAAATGTGAGACCAGCTCTCAGGGTGCCGACTAGCTTCTTACCATTAGCACGGAAAGAGATAGCCACACGATCCAGGGAAATTAAAGACAGGGTAAGAGCCTGTGGTTAGCACCTAACCAGGATGCAGAGGAACTTTTTAGCATCTCCATACGTGGTAGATTTCTATATCTTATCTGCATGTCTGCTCAAAGATGGAGAAGGTAGAGACTGCAGGCTGACCATGGCTGAATGAGAACGTTGCTAGTTAAACAAAATCAATTTCATTTTGGTGAAAAATGGAGTGTTTTAAAAGAGCTAAATCACATTGCTTAAATACATTTAAATAAGTCTTTGTTTCTCTGTGGCTATTTGCTAGCAGTAGGCTTCCTTCTCCTCTAGGAACTATGGCAGTGAAGCCTGTAGGGACTCTACTGGGAAAGCCATTATAAACCAGCAGCTGCTTGTCAATCCAAGTGGTACTGCAGCTCCAGCTACAAATAGATAAAGCAGAGAAGGGAGTGTGTCTGCTTCCACAAACAGTGGGTCTCAGCTGTGTCCCCATTTCTGAGAATTTACGAGTGGAGAACATGCCAGGGGGCATGGAGAGCTTCTCCCCCAGAAGCAGATGCTGCTGATTCCAACAAATAAGCCACCACACTCTTCAGCTCTCCCAGATACTGCTTGCCAGATGGCCACAGCTGAATTCACAGCTGAGTAGATGTCAGCTGTTGGCACCAAATACGCCTCTGTGGGACTGGTTAAGGACCCGAGGTTGTATGGCAAGGCTTCAAATACACACAAAGAATAAAAATGCTTAGGGTGTGCCAGGCACTGTGCTGAGCATTAGCACTTTGCATGCATTAACTCAACCTCTGCAATATTATCATGTAGATGGTGTTATTCTCTTGCTCACCTTAAACAGACAGGGTCCAAGGGTTAGAAAAGTTGAGTAGCTTACCAAAGGTTGTAGAACCAGTAAACTGCAGAGCTGGAGTTTGAACAGAAGCAGGTCTTTCTCCTTAGTCTGTGATTTTAGATGCTGCTCTTGCTGATGCTGCACACGTCTCATGTCAAGACATTTTTTAGCTCTCTTCTCCAGTCTCCATAGCATCCAACCTCACTTTGCACCAGCTCAGATATACCTAAATCTGAGCAGTTGCCAGCTGATGTACTACCCTCATTTACAGATCAGTGACCAAGAATATTTCCCTCCTATGGCATGGCATGGAAAGCTGGTGAGTGGAAAATTGAAACTGACACCAAAAAGGATATATATAGCCAAGATAATGCAGAGAATTGAAGCCAAGTGTGGAATGGAGCCTGAAGAGGGTGCAAAGTGGGAGAAAGTACTGTGTGACTCTAGACTCACCCTAGCAACAGTGAGTAGCCAGTATGAAGTTGTGCATGCGGGGGAGATACTGTCATCTTGAGCATAGCTTGGTTATTTATTATGTGCCAGAGTCTAAATTATGCCCATTACAAAGGTGTTATCATTTAAATATCATACCATTTCTCTAAGAAAACTTACCCCTGGTTTGTATATGGAGAGCCTAAGAGTGAATGACTTCCCCTGCTCCAGATACCACAGCAGTTACAAGGCAACTCTGAGATTTGAACCCAGAAACTCTGACATAATCAATGATCTAAGTGCGAAGGAGTCTATTTTGTGTTCCAAAATGTCACAAGACATTTCACATTTAGTTATATGGGTGCTAGGTTAACTTGGAGGAGACTACAGTCGATTTTGGTATCACATTGAAATTGGCCTGAATCGGGTGAGAGTATGCTTCATGAAATGATGTCTACAGGTTAAGGACGGTTCCATGTTTACTCACCAGACATGGGACACATTTTATAAATGATTATTGACTGGATAGATTGAATCAAATTAAGAAAAGTAAAGCCATTAGAGAGAGGATAAGATCTATTGTTTAGCTGCCAAATTAGAAAAAGAGAATGTCATGGTGACATACGGTATATAGTACAGAGCGAATGGTGAGGATAGATTACGAGATTAAGTTAAGCCAAGTCCAAGGTGCTCCTAGATGGATTCATTCAGGAGTGAAATGCAGCTGCAACTTGGATCACTCCTCTCGCTTACTGTCAGTTGTTTAAGCAGCTGCCAATGTGGTAACACAAAAGTTTCAAACTTGGATGGACACTATGACCATCAACCCTCAGGTCAGGTCAGGGGCATGTGCACACAGGTGAAAGGAACAGAACAATCATGTTTTTCCTTGAAAGCTAGTAATATGGTGTGCATATTATAGGACACACAAGGTACATGACAATTATTGCCAACAGAAGGAAATTCTAAAGAAATCTACCATCATTATGATAAAGAAATACAAGCTCGTTCTCTATATACTTTGGGCACTGAATTTGTACAAACAGTGGCAAACGGAAGGCAAATATATAGACTTTCTTACCTGAAAAAGTAAAGATAATACATGATATCCACAGAGCTGTGATAGTTACATAAAATACACTTAGGAACATGCCTGATTTGAAGGAAGTAGGATGAAAATAGTTTGAATGAATTAATTAAGCACAAGTATCTCCAAAGAAATATAGTAGGGTTGAATTAAAGTTGGGTTTCTTCTCTCCTTTTCATGTTCAGACGGCCTCCCATTCCAGTTACTTTAACTATCTTGGAAAACTTAGGGGCATAAAACAACAAACTTTTATACTCTTTGACATGCGATTCACAGAAGTGGATGGGTCACTACTGGAATTGGTTGTTTCTGCTCATCAGTATCCAGAACCTTGGAGGCCAGGGGCTGGACTCATCTAGAGGATCCATAAATTACCCATCTAGTAGTTAATGCTGGCTGTAGCTTGAGACTTTAGAAGAAATTGACAGTCTGACCATCTACACATACACTCTTCATGTGGCCTGAGCTTCCTTACTATATATGGTGGCTGCATTGCATAGGCCAGCATCCTGAGAAAGAGACAAACAGAAGCTGTATTGTAACTTTACTTCAGAGTTACATAGAATAGCTTATTCCATGTAACTCTGAAGTAAAGTTACAATACAGCTTCTCTGCTCATTGGTCAGAGCAGTCACTTCTCACTCAGTTTCAAGGAAAGGAAAATTGTGTCCATCTCTTGAAAGAGGGTGACAAGGCTCTGAAAGATCATAAGAGATAGCAAATATTACTATGATCACTTTTGGAGAATATAATCTGCCACACTTTCTGACATTCAAATCCTTAAGGGTACAATCCATCTATTTTTCACAAAAAGAAGCTAGGAAAATAACTTCTTTTACATAAGCTTCTTACCAGTATTCCAGCACATCTAAATCTTGACAACATTATATTTTGAAAATTTAAAGAGAGATAGGGTTAGAAATATGTCTTCATTGATTCCAATTTCAATGTCATATATATGCCTAACCTTAAAAATTAGAAAATGAAAGAATGGACTTTGAGTAAGCAAGCATGATAAATCCTCCATGAATCACTAAGGTTTTTTGCATGATACGTATATCCTCATTCTCCCATGTGTTTAGACATTTACAACTATGTTTTTCTTTCCAAATCAAACATAATTCTTAGAGAAAATATGTAACTGAACTCTCTTTGGCCCAATTTCCTCATCTGTAAAATGAAAAACAGCAATTCACAAAGTGCACTCATTCGTATACTACTAATGATAACAGAAAAAAAGTCTTTTGATTGAATAATTTGAGTATGAAATATTTTTCTTGTTGTTGTAGGAATTCTAAGATGCTTTAAGATTTTCCCCAAACCCTATTTTGACCATGGACTTTGTTTACAAGTTCATTTTAAGGGACTGAAAGTCCTTGGACCACACTTTGAAACATACTGGGATGGGCAAGTCGTTCTTATTTTGTGTTTCTGTAGGATACCGTGTTCAACATAAACAAAGAATGGTAATCATTCCCCCAAAGAACAGAGAGAAACAAATGGAGATAATTTATTCAATTTTACATTTTAGCCTTCTCATTTATTTCTAATTATTTTGGCATCTGTTACATCTTCCTCTTTTAAAATTAATTTCAAGGTGACATTTTCCCAATCTTGCTGCTTAGTAATAAGTTACTATTTTTCTTTGTTATTAAGCCCTTATTATGATTCAGCACCAATTTGAACATGTTCCATGTATTCTTCATTGAATTCTCCTAAAGACTCTAAAAAGTAGAAGTATTACTATCCCCATGATGAAACAAAGGCTTAGAAATAGTAAGGAACTCATCAAAGGTCACAGATAAAGAGTAGAGGCAAGATCTGAAATCAGGTCTTGAGAAGTGCAATGAATTATGGTGACACCCAGAAATTTTGCCTTTTTGTCACACAGCTACCAGTGCAAAAATAATGCGCCTGCACAGTCTACAGATTACTCATATTATTATAATAGTAATTAATTCCATGTTCCAGCTCACCTTGCTCTCCAGTCCCTTACCTATTTCCAACCTTCTCAGACTGTGACCCTCTGAGCTGATGCTACTGAGGCCCATTGCTGTTACCACTGATAATGGTGATAGCTTATTTTATTATTTACTATTTTATTGCTATCAATTTATTATTTGTTTTTATTATGGTTTTGTGGGCTCTAGAACCTGACTTTTGATGTCACCTTTCTAGCTTCAGTTCTGGCTTCCTTTTTGTAGAATTTAAATTTATTCTTTTATAATGTAGCATTTTGCAGCTCTAATACCCCATCTGATCCACTCCAGCCACAGGACCCTTCCTCTCAGTGCTGGCTGTCCATGACGGTGGCATTGTTTGGGTCCAGTGTAGCCTACAGACACCATTTGTGTTCCAAACCCCTTAGGGGCTCATGTATCATGTTTCACACAGCACACCATGATATTAATTCACACTGCCATGGAAACAAGGTTGAGAGTCAGTACTGAATGATTAACTCAACAAGTATTTGTTAAACATCTTCTATATAATGAGCACTGTGCTGGGAATACAGGGAAAGCAATGAAACTGGCAGTCTAGCAGGGAAACCAGTGTCAGCGCCATATCCGCGCAAGTGGGTTTACAAATACAACTCAGATAAATAGCCTGAAATAAAGGAACAGGCTATTTCCTGTAAACCAAAGGAAACTGATTTTCTCTAGGGGGAGAGAGAAATCTTGTTTGAGAGAAGAATTCTATGGTTGACTTCTGAAGGACAAGTCAAGGTGGAAGTGAGCAACATGCCAAAGGAGGGAAAAGGGGCAGCAAGAGCAAGGACCCAAGGGTGTGTTGAAGCTCTGACTCTGGGGAGTAGATGCTGAGGAGGACAGCTAACTGAAAATAACATGTTCTGACTCATACCTCTCTTTCCATTTAGATACACATAGGTTAAGAACAGGATCTTATTATAAAAACAGTTTTGTGCCACTGGAAGTCACAAGCAGAAAAATGAAATTAATTAAGTTGCATTTTTTTAAAAAAATCACTTTGGCTGCAACTTCAGGAGAGAACTGGAGGGAGACAGGATGGATCTGGGGAGCCCAAATGCAGTGCAATAGAAGGCTATTGACAACTGATCTCTAAGAGTTTTTTCTGCTCTTATATTAGATGATTCATGTTTATCCAGCAGAAATGGTAGACATTGGTCTGCATTTATTTGAAATAAACATTAAGTTCTATTGATTTTTTTATACTAATGCTCAGTAGATGTATCTTATTTGAAAATGGGCATCCTAGCTCTACCCTGCAGAACTCTCTCTACAGTTAGGGCACTTGATTACAATTGTTAAAGAAGAAGCCCAACTGATGAACTTTTTTTAAAGCTAAAGATGTGTGTATGCGTGTATCCTAGTCTGTAAAACAGAAACGTCCTTGAAGAGAAGTGGAGTGGAAAGGGGAGAAATATATATTTTTGGAGGCATTTATTCACTAAATAAATATTTCCTGAAACTGTTTATTAAACACCTACTGTATGTTCATCATTGTCCCACCCTCTGAGATACAATAGAAAGATGAAATGAAACAAATTAGGTTTCTCCCTGTGTCTTTCTGTCTCTGCCTGTCTGTCTCTTTCTGTTTCTCTCTCTCTCTCTCTCTCTCTCTCTCATTTTCTTTTTCTCTCATTTAAAATTTAAATTTGTTGAAAAGAATGAAGGGTTTTCCAGACACAGATACATGACTTTTAATTCCAGCTGGGTGACCTTGAACAAGTTACCTTTCTGATACTGGGGTTTCTTATTTGTAATTCAAGGAGAGTAGTATCTAAGACTTTTTGATCTAAACATCTTCTAAGGAATGAGACAACATGTTCCAATCACCTAATACAGTATCTAGTATTTATTTTCAAAATTAATATAACTCAGGCTCCCAAATTTAGATTATAGCATAATAGATTTTATACTCATATTCATATTTGATAATAATTTTTACTGACTCCACTAAAAACACTATATCCTTTTGACTTGAAGATACTTATCAGTTTTTGGATATTTTAATACTTTAAAAACTTTTATATCTCAGTAAGCCATTTTAAATTACGATTCCAAGTGATGATGCGAAATACCTTAAGTTATACCAATATTGTGCTATTTTCTTCTTTGTAATCTTGAAGACTATAAAAAATAAATACATATAAATACATATGAAAACATGCATGCATACATACATAATATACAGACACAATTGTGTCTATATATATAGATAGATACACACACACACACACACACACACACATCCCAGCAATGTGGGAAATGACTTTGATATTTGTAGTGGTTTACATTTTGAATGTACAGTATTATCAAAGGATTGAAGTCATTTCTGAAGCCTTGAAATAGTGACGCTGCTGTCAATTTAATCTCCACTTTATCCAATACTTCTACCCCAGGCTGTAAAATGCAGCATTGTTCATGGGTAATTTCCCACTACTTCCTGCTGCTAACAAAATGGATACTTTCTTTAAACTAGAAAACACACTGTCTGGCATTACTCACTTCAATTGGCAATGGGTTTCATATGATGAAAGTCAGCCTGCGAACAGACAGCTCCCATCCCTTTGAAACAAGTCTCAGTGGTCTCTAATTCATAGGCTTGTATCTACCAAGAAGTAAATACTTACCTTTCCCTATAGTAGCAAGTACGGTAAGTGCCTAAATATAAGTCGATCTTCTGTTTTCCCAATATGAAAATCTTTTAAAAAGTCAATCATCAACCTAATTCATTAAATTTATAAATTTAGTTGCAGAATATTTTATAATTCAAATGAAGCATCAAACTTTTTTCACTCTCCAAGATAAATGTCTTTGGATCATTTAACATTGTTCTCTGAAACACATCATTTTCACTTCCATTGAAGTTACCTAAATGACAGAGGCTCTGAATACTGTGCAATAATGTCACTCACTCCAAAGTAACCACTCTTATAATATGCTCTATTGTTTTACATGCTTTGCCATTCATCTTGTAAGTAAAACTTTGTGACCTCCACAATGTAAGTACTTTATTTTAAAAGTCATCTTTAAAGGAGTTGTTTACAACAGCTTCTAAACTTGCAGTTGTGAGGTCAGAGCACCAGCAATAATTACTAAATTGTGTTACTTTTCCTTGTATATTTTTTTGTTTGTTTTTTCACTGGTTCTGCCACTGACCTCTTTAAGCAATCCAAACTAGTATTGATTGAGGTCCTCTCGGGCCAATGTGCAGTACTTTTTCAAGATATGGCGATTGAGAAAGTGCTTTGTAATGTGAGATATTTTATTTAGACTCAAAAATGTGAATATTTTCCAGTGGGGGGTGATGTGTATTGGGGGAAAAGCCTTAACCTCCTATGTAGGCATTTCTGGTTCATTGAATAAATGTCATTAAACTCTCCTGTGCCTTTAACAAGCAATTTATTTGTAATACTTCATGACATTCTTTTGTGCTGAGGCCAGTCTCTGCCTTTTGCAACACTGCTTTATAAACAACCCATTTTGTAAACCATTCTGTGACTTGCTGAAATGCACATAGTCATCTGTTTAGTACTTGCTATTTTTCAGGAATTGAAATTAATGCTTCTCATATATTTTTCAAATCTCACTAGGAACTCACAACTAATTGTTGTGACATTTCTATTCTTTCCACGTTGCAGATGAGAAAAACTGAGGCTCAGAGAAGTACAGTGACTTGTCAAATATCACACATCCAATCAGCAACACTTGAGTCTCAAACTCGGATCTACCTAATGCCAGAATTTGATCTATTTATTTGAATATAGTGTATTTAGGCAGACCTATCACTTTTATAGAAGAAGCAGTTTTACATATTTCTTAGAGCAAGAAAGATTGTTTTGTAGCTTGAAATGGTATAACTCAATCATCCTCTGTTTCTGTTTTTAAAAAATCAAAGGATGGCCCCACAATTTCACTTTGGGTGCTGAAATCAGAGAAATAAAAACATGTTTACACAAAAACATACATACAAGTTCTTGACAGCTAATATGGCTTTTTTCTTTATAAATTACTCAGTCTTGGATATGTCTTTATTAACAGTGTGAGAACAGACTAATATAGCAGCTTTCTTCATAGCAGTCCTAAACTAGAAATTACCCTAATACCCCCAAATCAGTGAATTGTTTAACAAATTCTGTTCCAGTACAATGAAATAGCATTCAGAAATAAAAAGGAAGGAACTCTTGATATGTGTAACAACAGATGAATTTGATAAACATGTTGAGCAAAAGAAGTAAGTGCAAAAGAGTATATGATCAGTGATTCCCTGTATATGAAGTTCAAGAACTGACAAAATTAACCTATAGTGATGAAAGCAAATAAGTTATTCCCTGGGTAATGGTTGAGATAAATTGCAAAGGTGCAGTAGGAAACTTTGGAGAGCAATAAGAATATACTATATATTCATGTGGTCATTTCTTCCATGACTGTGTGTACTTATAAAACTCTCTGTAATGTATATTTAAAATGTGTATATTTTGGCCAGGCACAGTGGCTTACACTTGTAATCCCAGCACTTTGGGATGCTGAGGCAAACAGAACACCTAAGGTCAGGAGTTCAAGACCAGCCTGGCCAACATGGTGAAACCCTGCCTCTACTAAAAATACAAAAAATTAGCCAGGCATGGTGGCTGGACCTGCAATCTCAACTACTTGGGAGGCTGAGGCAGGAGAATCACTTGAACCCAGAAAGTTCAATGAGCTGAGATTGTGCCACTGCACTCCAGCTTGGGCAACAGGACAAGACTCTGTCTCAAAAATAATATTAAATGGGTACATTTTAATTTATGTAAAACATGTTTCAATATAATTGATTAAAAAGTCAAAGAAGAGAATTTTGTATTAAAACTGGGAAAATTTAAAAATTAAAAATAAAGATTGGCTCATTTGAGGATAAACGTTGATAATCGCAAGTAACCTAACAAAGGCAATAATGAAGAAATGAGAAATATTTGACTTTTAAAATAGATGACTCAAGAGAATTGGACTGACTTCAAATATCATACACAAGGTTACATGTAACAGGGAAGACGTAAAAAACATTTCACAGAGCAGAGGGCAGAGACCTGGATTTCACATAAAGAAACTTTGTAAAACGACAGCTGTCCAGTGAAATGAGCTGCCCTGCGCAGTGGTAACCCCCAATAGACTAGCTCAAAAGAAGTCAGATAACCAACTCTTGATAACAATGTCTAAGAGATCCTTCAAATGGATGAAATGGCAACTTAGCAATTTTTTAAATGAAAATGATTTCATCTATGAGCTAAAAAACTCATATTCCTTTAAGGTGTCTATAAAGTCCAGTTTAATTCAAAAAGCATGCATGAGATTTTTAATTGAGCAGACAGCTGTCCAGGTGCCAACATTTAGAATGGTTCATTACACTAAAATGCATAGAAAATTGGCCTTAATTCTGTGAAGAAATTTGGGCCTCCTTATAAATAAAATAGATTTATTTTTCTCACCCCACCACCTCTAAGAACTGCTTCGATTCACCAAATTTTATGGGGTTCATAATAAAGGCTGGAAAATATGTTCCAGATCACGTGGAATGCATATATGTACACAGAAAAAGAATCTTAACCTAATTATGCTGGAGAAGCCTACGTATATTATATGGCAGCCAGGTGTGGGTCCAAAGAATACCTAACACAAATTGCTCTGGAGTTAGAGGGACAGGCAGTTACCCAACTATAGATCAATCCACTCTGCCCATTGGTGATCTCCACCAAGACATAACAGGAGCCCCTCAAAATTAACTGATAAAATCAAACTGAGTATCTGCTCCATTCAGTCTTCTCTCTTTGCATGCCTCATCACAGAAAACAGCACCTAAGCTACTCTTTAAACTTGAACCTAGAATATATAGTCTTGTGCCTCCCTCTTACCTTATCCAATAAACCATTATTGTTGCTAATTGATCTTTATAAAAGGAAAGAAAAAAAGAAAAAGAAAGAGAAAGAAAGAAAGAGGAAGAAAGAAAGAAAGAAAGAAAGAAAGAAAGAAGAAAGAAAGAAAGAAAGAAAGAAAGAAAGAAAGAAAGAAAGAAAGAAAGAAAGAAAGAAGAAAGAAAGAGAAAGAAGAAAGAAAAAGCATTTCTCAGATCTAGCCCTTTCTCCTATTCTCACTGCCACTCTCTCATCGGGCACCCACAGTTTATGACCTGGCATAACGTGAGGGCTATCTGTGCATTTTAGGTAACCACTTAAGGCCCTGTATAGTCTAAACCTTGCCTACCCCATTACCTGTCCTCATCATGCAGCTTCTCTTTATGCTCGCTGCTCCAGTAGTAGTCGGCTGTTTAACATTCTGTTGGTTCTTGTTTGGCTTTAGTACTACTATCCTGCTACATCTATCCTGACCCTCATTTTGCTCCACTTTTAAAAGTATCTCTTTAGTGAAGGCTAGGCAGTGCCTAATACACCCCAGGACAGAGCTCTGATGGAAGGGAGTTAGATGATATGGTTTGAGGTTTCCAACCTCATTCCCCGTTTCTTGACTCTAGGACATTTAGTTCTGCAGTATAGATCCATTCCTAACTTATTGGACCAGTAACAGATATTTAGAAGGTGGAAGAAAAAGAGACATCTAGCTTATCTAAAATGGCAGGAAGCAAACACCACAGCAGAGCACAAAAGGCTTGTTCAGAAGTAACACCTGTGATTGAAAAAAGAAGGGAGCAAGATTGCGAGGGAGGGGTCCTCACACCAAGACAGGAACCTAACAAGCCAAAGCCAAGGTGTGAAACAATTGCTGATTGCAGTCCTGCACTGGACAGACATGGCTAGGCTCCCATGACCCCAGCCACTCAGGCATGGCCCGGAGGCCAATCCAAATGCAGTGTGGCTTTGACTCAAAAGCACAGGTCATCTCTGTAACGCAGGACTGAACATATTGGGGCCGTCAGTAGTTGGCCACACTCCTCACAGCTAGGAGGGAATCCTTTCTTGAAGCTGAGCAGAACGCTGCGTTTCTACGATTGCTACTGTATGCCCTGGTACTGCATGTAGCAAATCTGCACCAATATCTAGGGATCTGGGGGCCTGTCTTCCTGAGGAGAAACTTAGAAGATGGAAGAAAAAGGATTAAACTAGTTTTAAAGAATGGTTGTGTATGGTTCTGCTATTCTTGATGGAGAACCATGGATCATCACTTCTCTTCTTAACAAACTTGTCTTCTCATCTATAAAAGCAGATAGATAGACTCTATTACATAAAAGTTCTTTCTCTCTCCAAAACCTAGAACACTATTTCTCTATGATGTTCAAGAACTACTTTACAAAAGTTTCAAATATTCGCAAAGCCTCTAATATAATGTGATTTTAATAAGTTTTCATGCACCTGGTATAGATCTACATATTTTATTTTTTTTCTTTAATTTTCTTTTTAGATATGGTTTCCCTCTTGTTATCCAGGCTGGAGTGCAATGGCATGATCTCGGCTCACTGCAACCTTCATCTCCCAGGTTCAAGCAATTCTCCTGCCTCAGCCTCCCAAGTAGCTGGGATTACAGGGGCCTGCCACCACACCTGGCTAATTTTTTTTTTTTTTGCTTATTTTTAGTAGAGACAGAGTTTCACCATGTTGGTCAGGCTGGTCTTAAACTCCTGACCTCAGGTGATCCATCCACCTCAGCCTCCCAAAATGCTGGGATTGCAGACCTGAGCCACCATGCCCAGCCCCCATATTTTATTTATTTATAGCTATATATTGTAGTTATTTTTGTATTACTTTTGAATCTCTGCACATTTGAAACAACCTCAATATGAAATTTTAGCTGTTTCAAGATATCTTGCAATTAGGATTCAAAGCAAAGTAATTTCCCTGCCAAGATTTCTCCCTTTGTTATCTCCTCATTCCATCGAAAGCCATTCCGTCTGTTACAGAACTGCAGCAGTGCTTAGAGATTCCCCCTCGCATGGAGTGTTAAATCACTGGCCATCTTTTCCAAAGTATTTGCACACAAAGGCCTAGTATAAAGGTTAAGAATCTATCTTGATATTATCACTTGGGTAAGCAAAGAAGTAATTACAAAAATGCCTTTGGAAGAGAAGCAGCCCAATTCAGTCTTGGAAAAACGATTTATTTGCCATTCCATTTTTGTTTTTAAAAAAAGCAGATTTGGCAAGGGTCCATGATTAATTTAACATTTACTCAACATGGCAATGAAGGGGAAACTCTTTTTGTGATAGACAGGTTATTACAATCAAGTCAAGAAATGATTGCATATTTAAATATGTGATTATATCATAGTTCATATGCTGAATATATGAATTACTAATTAGGACAACTCTAATGCTTAGGGCATAACACATACATCCAAATAGTTTTTTTTTTGTTTCACATCTTTCTAATGAATTACTTCTCACTAAATCAGAAGTCCAAAGAATCACCAAATTAGAAAGAAGCAGTGAGAACGTCTACACCAGCAATTTTCAGTGTGTTCTATGAAACCCTAGAGTTGTACAAAAATGACTCAAGGATCCACAGAAAGGAAAAGGAAGACCAACGATGAAAAGTTACAAGTCCCCTGATCTACTTCAGCTTTAGCAAACTCTTTTACAGAATTTGAAAGCCAGTGAAGTTACTAAAGAAGTTCAATTTTTTTATATATATTGACTTATTTATTGAGACAAGGTCTTCCTTTGGGATTCAGTCTGGAGTCCAGTGGCTTGATAACAGCTCCACTTCAACCTCCACCTCCTGGGCTCAAGAGAGCCTCCCATCTCTCCGGTAGCTGGGACTACAGATGTGCACCACCACTCCCGGCTAATTTTTTAAATTTTTTCTGATATGGACACAAATATATATCTTTACAGTATACATTCTGTATTTGCATGTAATGTTTGGAGTTATTACAAGTATTTCATTATGTGTGTTACAGGTTGTGTTTTCCATGGAACCTGACTCAGAGATGGACTTTAGGGTACAGAGTGTTTGTTAGGGAAGGCTCTTAGAATCAATGCCTGTTGAAGAGTGGGAAAAGGTTGGGAGGAGGAAGAAGTCAAGACATACTACTGCACGTACAAAACCAGCCCCACAGGAGCTCTAGAGCTAAAATCAAGCAACTTACTTGACTAAGCAAACTCAGAATCCAACTCTATACATCCTGTACCAATTTTGTATTATTCTTTGCTTGTTCCTTTAGGGAATGGTCTTGTGCCTCTTTTATGAGGTTCAGCACATCTTAAGCTGTTATAGATCCAGTGTCCAGGATAAGAGTCAAGTGATATCCAAAGGAAACTCTTGTTATCATTCAAGGGAGAAATGTCTGAATTGCTTTCCAGCAATAGAGACTTCCTAGCTTTTAAACTATGTGGTGTGGGTCACTGCTGTAGGCTCAGTAGATTCAGGAAAATATGCAAAATCAAGATTTTCAGGTTCATCAACTTAGATGTTCCCATTCCATGTTTTTCCTGTCATATGCTATCTGTTCTCACAGGTTAACATCTAATCTGTCCTCTATCCAACCTAGATTCTGACCTTTGCATAGCAGATCTGCTTTGGTTTTAAGTTAATCTGATTAGTAAATACTCGTCCTATGGCTCAGCTTTCTCTGTTCTCTTGCACAGGAGAGGAGGACTTCTTTGTCTGCTGTCAAAGGTGCCTTCTGGCTCAACTACAGACTTTCAGTTGTCCATTAATCACTCTCAGCCCTTTGCCGTATTTGTTTAGAGAGTGGCAGGAATCTAAAATGCCACATCTTCTATTGTTTTTGTGGTTACTATATCCTCCATTTTAATTCATGATCCAATACACTACAGGAACTAATGTATTTATGTCCAATACATCCCAATTCACAGAAAGTAAAAGTTTAACAATTGGACCACTACTTTTTGCCAGAGGCTGTCTGTTCTCCATCTACCACCTGTTCATGTTCACTACCAGCCAGCCAGTAAACGACCCAGGCCCAAAGTGCTACCCAAAGAACTGCTGTCCCAGATCACTCCTGCAGCCAACTCCACAGGTGTGTTTCTTCCGGAAGCAGACTTTTGTTAGGGAGTAGTCTTGGGTTCAACACCTGTGGCAGGGAAAAGAAGGAAGCAAGATTGGGCTGAGGGAAAAGTCAAGCTGAAATGCAGATCCAATGACAGCCTTGATAGATTGGATGGGGATCTCTGTAGTTAAAATGGCACATCAGAGTTGTCTCACGTAGGAGCAAAATAGCCTAACTACTATATTTCCAAATACCACTGGATTTGAGCCACTTCAGGAGGGGTGGAACTATGGGCAAAGTAGCTCTCTGCAGACATTATGCTGGTTACTTTATCTCATTCATTCCATATTAAATTAAAGGTTTTCTTTTCACTTAGTTTTTCATTTATTTACAATTATTCAAAAATCCTAAATGAGTGAATCTATCTTAGGTGTCGAGAGCCTATGTAAAAGGATATATTTTAGCTTGTGGTTTCTGAGATGAGTTGACAATTCAGTTATGTCTTCAAGAACAAGACGCCTTCACAGCATCTCCACTATTGCCACATAAATATTGATATCTCAAGCTTAACATGTTCAGATTCAATCCTTTCCCCTTTCTTATCTCAGTAATAGCAACTCCACCTACTAATTGTTCAGGTCGAAGTATTTGGAGTGACTCTTGTTTTATGCCCCATCCTTGTTTTATTTCCCATACCTAATCCTTGCTGTATGCCCCACATCTAATCCTTCATGAAGTCACACTGGCACCATCTTCAGAATGTAGCAAAAATTAAACCATCTCTCACCTTATCTAATACCACAGTCCTGGTCTGAGCCACCATTATATCTCACTGGGATTACTACAGGCCTCTCTGATTCTGTCCTTGATTGTTTATAATCTATTCCCAATATATCAACTAATGTAATAAAACTATAATCAAAACCTTGCATTGGCTTCCTATTTCTTTTATGGCACAGATTAAAACCTTTCTCAGTGATCTATCATCCATTATCAGTATAACCTCACTGTCTAATATCTTCTCACATTCTTGCTCTGATTCTTGCACATAGATTAGTACATCCCATGTATGGAGCAGTCATGAGAAATGAAACTACTGTTGGAGGGAGCTGAGCAGGAAAGGCATTTTATGATATACCATCATGACTGGACATTTTTCTCTTTAAGAGTAGTGAAAAGCCTTCGAGAAGATGTTCAAAAAAGAAAGGAAAATGACTAGATAAGACATGAAAACGATTTTGAAAAGATAAGCTGATAGCTCATTTCAAGTATGGACTAAGGAAGGGAAACACAGGAAATACGGAAGAGTTAGGGATGTTGCAATAACAGAAGAAAGAAGATGAGAGCTTGAAAAAGGGCATCAACGACATAGGAGAGATGATCAGAGTGTAGAGGGGTCAGCATTTATGTGACACTTAGAGAGTTTATAACTGTTAGTCCTTTGAGGAATTGAATGATTTGAAGAGAAGATAAGTAAAAGAGATTTCCAAAATCCTGGGTTGCACAAGTGGAAAAATGTGGGCACAAGCAGTAAAAGAAAAGGAACAAATTAGAGAGAAAGATGCTTTCTATTTGGGATATGTTAAGTTGAATGTACTAGCTTATCCCATAAGTGAGATAGTCTAGAAAGAATTCAACCAGACAATAGAAATTATAGAACTGAAATTCAGAAAAAAGATCAATGTTGGGTATATAGATATTGGGAATGTTAAAAAAAAAAGAAACATTAGATAAATTTAGCAGAGATTCCTTGAGCAAACAGATTTATAAATTGGGCAGCACGCAGAGAAAAGAGAGCTCCATCCAGTGGTGTGAGTCTCAAGCTTTTATAGACCAAACAGAAGCAAAGTAGAGAGAAACTTACAAATAGGTGTGCATCGTGTGATAAGTTGGTCCCTGTGATTCGTTGAAACCCAGCTGCATGTGACTGGAGGAAACTCTGCTATTTATTATTCTCCTAAATTAGGGTTCAGTTTGCTGGATGTGGTTTGTTATGTGAGAACTCAAAATTCATAGACAGACATAGGCCAATAACCTCCTGCTTACGTAACAGGATTAAGCACAGGTATTTAATTCAAAATGACAATTTACATCATGAATATGGTCTTGGGAATATCAATATATAGATATAAGTGGAAGTAGAGAATCACTTACTCAAAATTGACAAGAAGAAGCTATAGAAGTTAAGAGTGTAAATTCATCACCTTTTGATCTCTAAATTATTGCCACTGGAGAAAAGACACAGGCAAGCTATGTGGGGATCAATAGATCCCCATTATTCATGTCCCAATAATGCTTAAAACACACTACTCAGAAAAGTTCAGTCTACCTAAAGTACTAATCCTGAATATTTCCTACAATGATTCTGTGCTACCACACCAATGGGCTTGTGGCTTTATTTGTTCAATGAGTAACACTAGTGGAAGATGGAGGGCACAGAAAGAAAGAAAGAAACCAAATTTTTCTTCCTCTTTTTCTATGGTTCGGGGACACGTTATTATTGAATCTCCATAAGGGTTCCACGTTCTAACTGATGCTCTCCTCTGTGGAATGAGGCAGGCTTCTTTCTGATTCTAGCTCCAACTAGACAGACGCAGCCCATGGGTTCTGTTAACACCAGCTCCTTCCTCTCTTTGTCCCTCCAGTCCCAGAGGGTTAGCAACTTCTCAACTTTACTAGAGTCTTCTTTGTGTTGTTTTTTTTTTTTTTTTTTTTTTTTTTCACCATGCTTTCGTTGGCTTCTCAGCCCTTTCATCAACTGTATAACCAATTAATTACCTGCACTAAATTTGAATTACCTAGAGTGGTTCCTGTTTTCTTGAACTGATGTGATGATGTTTGCCTATATATTTAAAAAAAATATTTAGAAATGAAAGCTAAAATATTAAAAGCCTCCTGCTAGCTATGCATTTCAGACAATAGCCTCCCCAAAATGAAAAGAATCAATTTTTCTCTATTTTAAAGAGGCTTGATCTGCATTCCCTATGCAGTGGAAAAGTAAGAGACTGAAGGAAACAAGCAGAGAGAACAGGCCGATTTCCTGCTCAAAGACAAGGAGCGCAATTTGAATCAGTGAGACTCAATTGTGGGGGCAGAAAAATAAAGATTCATGAACTTCCTTTCAGGACTGAGAACTTACCTTCTGGACAATAAAATCAGGGATCTTCACTCTCTCATCAATAAGATAAGCCATCCCCAATGTGAGTAGATTAGTCCTCTGTGCTTTCCCTACGAAGGTCTAAGACACAGGATAAGGGGAACGTTTGCATGACCCTTCTCTCCAAACTATGTTCAAAGAAATTGAATGACTAGCACATTTTCTCTATTGAAAGTTATGGCCTGGAAAATTAATCCCTTCCTGCAAGTAACTAGGGAGCCAGGAAAAACTGGTGTGGCTGAGTCCAAAGAGAAAGCAAATTTCAACAAGAGGGCAAGATCAATAAGATTAAATATCCCAGAAACCTCAAGTTAAAATAGCAATTGCAGATTAGTTATTGGATTCACCAACTAGAAAGTCTTTGATGAGTTTTAATGAGAAACTTCAGAGATATAATGGAGGTATTAACCAGACGCCGATAACTTGGGAATTGAATTGCAAGAAAGTGATTCCAGTGTGGCTACATAGTCCTTTCAAGCAGTTTAGCAGGGAAGGGTATACAAAGGTGAAAAAAAATGAAAAGAAAAGTAGACAGGAGTTTTTTGTTAATCAGAAATACTTGTGTATGTTTACATGCTGACTGGAAAGAGCCAATGAAGAAGAAAAGTTGAAGTAGAGAAAAAAAAATTATTCATGAAGCAAGAACACTCGGGGGCCAAGAGAGACAAAAAATTCTAGATACTGTGGATAGATGAATTATAGAAGGAAAAAATTTCATTCTCCTGAGACAAGAAAGTGAAAAGAGGTTGTTAGAGACAGATACCAATTTGTTTAATTCCTTTAAACATCATTCATCATTTTTCTTCTTAAATTAATTAATGGCACATATTACTGCTAGTCAAAGATCTTGATAAATATACATAATCTGTTATCTCACTGATTTAATTTTTTTTTAATTTTTTTGAGACAGAGTTTTGCTCTTGTTGCCCAGGCTGGAGTGCAGAAGCATGATCTCAGGTCACTTCAATCTCTGCCTCCTGGGTTCAAGCGATTCTCCTGCCTCAACCTTCTGAGTAGCTGTGATTACAGGCACCCGCCACTATGCCCAGCTAATTTTTGTACTTTTAGTAGAGACAGGGTTTCACCAAGTTGGCCAGGCTGGTCTCAAACTTTTGTTTTGCTGGCATTTGTATTAAAGCAGTCATTTCCATGCTGTACATATTAAGGAATTAAATGAAAAATAGTTCTATATTAAACAACATAGAATGCTTTTCTTTACTGCAAAAATATATTGAAGGTATTAATGTCTCAAGAGAAGTAGACAAAATGCAGTGTTCCCTACCATCACTAGACTGTAGAGGCTTTATTGGTGGTAATCATAATTCATAAATGTTCTTGGCAGCATCCTTTGATGCTGCAGTTGCTGCCTCTGTGGAAAGTCATGCAAGGTATCCCGCTTTCTGGGGCTTTTTTAGTGAAAACAGTCCTAATGATGTTGTATTCCACCAGGACTCCAAACAGATTCCTCAAAAATGTCATAAAAGTTTTTGTGTTGAAATGAATTGTAACATTTTTTACAACCACTAGATTGGAAACAATGATTTAAGCATGAAAGTTCTCCACACCTTCACTAAACACCTATTAGAATGGTGGAAATCTAACATGCAGACAATGCCAAATGCTACCAAGGATGCAGAACAGCAGGAACTCTCATTAACTGTGGTAGGAATATAAAATGATGATGCCACTTTGGAAGGATATCTGGCAGTTTCTTGTAAAACTAAACATACTCCTACTATAGAATTCAGTAATTGCGCTAATTGATATTTATCTGAAGGAGCTGAAAACTTACATCCATATGAAATCTGCACACTGATGTTTATAAAAGCTTTATTTGTAATTGCCAAAACTTGGAAGCAACCAAGATGTTCTTGAATACATGAATTGGTACTTAAACTGTGGTCCATCCAGATAATAGAATACTATTCATTGCAAACACAAAATAAGTTATCAAGCCATGAAAACATTATAAAAATTAAATAAATATTACTGAAGTGAAAGAAGCCAACTTTAAAAGGCTGTATGTTATATGATTTTCACAATGTAACCTTCTGGAAAAGGCAAAACTATGAAGGTAGTAAAAATATCAGTGATTGTGTGATTGCTGATAGAAGAGATGGAGGGAAGATTAGGAGGATCATAAAGGAATTTTAGAGAAGCGGAACTACTTTGTATGATACTATAATGGTGGATACCTGCCATTATACATGTTCTAAACTCATAGACTCTCAACACCAAGATTCCCCCAACTATGAACTTGTATTGGTAATGATGTGCTAATGTAAGCTCATTGATTGTAACAAATGTACAACTCTGCCTGAGAATATTGGTAGTGGAAGAGACTATTCATGTGTGATATCAGGTAGTATACAGAAAATATCTGCACTTTCTGTTTGAGAATTATCTGCACTTTTTGTTCAATTTGGTTATAAGCCTAAAGTTTCTCTTAAAAAATAAGTGCTTCGTCATCCATTAATTCATTAATTCATTGATGGACATGTGGATGGATAGCTTGACGCTTGTAGTATATGTACACAATAAAATATTATTCAGCCACAAAAAAAGAATAAAATTCTGGAATTTGCAACCACATGGATGAGCCTTATGGACATTATGTTAAGTGAAATAAACCAGGCACAGAAAGACAAATATTGCATGTCCTCAGTCATATGTGGGAGCTAAGAAAGTTGATCCCATTGAAGTATAGAATAGAATAGTGGTGACTAGAGCCTGGGAAGAGGAGTGGTGAGGGGGAAAAAGGGAGAGAATTGTTGATGGGTACAAAATTACAGTTAAATAAGGAAGAATAATTTCTAGTGTTCTGTAATACAGTAGTGTGACGATAGTTAACAATAACTTATTGTATATTTCAATTTGGCTAGAAGAGAGGATTTTGAATGTTCTCAAAACAAAGAAATGATCAATGTTTAAGGTGATTAATATTAAAATTGCCGTGATGTGATCATTATACATTGTATGCATATACTGAAATAGCTAATGCACCTCATAAATATGTACAAATTTTATGCACCAACTAAAAATTTTTAAAGTATAAAATGCTAACATAATTGCATATGTTTTTAAAAAGTATTTTATACTCATTGTCAGAACTTTACCCATCCCTAAAGATCTGCTTCTAAGATCTCTATAAAACTATTAAACCAAAAAGAGCCCAGAAAGGCAGCCCCCTTGAAAACAGAAATCTCTACAGTGGCATCATGACAAGACATTTTCCATGGCAACTTTTACAGTCAAATATTTTAGTGAAGAAAATGTCATGACTTTCTGATTACCTTCATCTGTGAGTGGCCCTCAGAACTTTAGAAATGTCAAAGTTAAAAGGCTTCTTATCATACCATTTCTCAAAATGTGTTCAAGAACCCATCTGAGTTAGAATTATCTAGGTTGCATATTTTAAATATTATTGTGATCTTAACAATAATATTCTCTGAAGCCCCGAATCTATCTTTCTATTGAATTCCCTAAAATTATTTTGTATAAAGTCTAATAATTACTGCATTAGAAATTCTCTAATCTGATTTTTCTATTTTTTGAATTTATTGAGATATATGCAGGAAAAAAACCCACAAATTCATGAAATTTTAGAAACTGAATATATCTCCATATCTAGTGCCTGTATCAGAACATAAACCAGACTTGAACCCTAGAAATTCCTTTACACCCCTTTCCAGCTACTGCACTGTTGGAAGGATGGCCACTCTCCTGATGTAGAATATCATCAATTTGTTTTGACTATTTTTGAACTCTATGTAAGTAAAACAAAGCAATAGGTCTTTTGGGGAAACTGACTTATTTTCCTGAATGCTATTTTGTATGAGTCATTCATATTGTTGTGTTTAGTTGTAGTTTGTGTCTGTTCTTCACTGTGCAATAGTCTATTGCATTGATATACCATATCATTATCCTTTAGGTTGTACATAGACATTTAGATTATCTCTGATTTTTGCCTATTGCAAATAATGCTGCTATAAACATTTTTATACATGTCTTTTGCACACATGAGTGTATATTTCTGTTGGGTAATATGACTAGGGAGAGAATTACTGGGCCATAGGGCATATCTTTCTGTTCAACTTTAGTTTTCTGGGTTTTTATCTTTCAAAATGATTGTATCAAGTTAAAGTCCAACCAGCAGGGTATGAAGATCTAGCTGCTCCACATCCTCCACACCCTCACTTGGTATCATTTGTCTTTTTCATTTTGCCTATTGTAGTTGGGCATATCAATATCACATTATAATTTTAATTGTATTTCCCTAATGACTAATTTAGCACTCCTTGTTATATTAATTGGACATTTTAGTATCCTATTTTACAAAATACCTGTTCGGATCTTTTACCTATTTTTTTTTTAAATTGGGTTGTCTGACTTTTGTTTATTGTAGCAGTCATTTATATATTCTGAATTCAAATCTGCTGTTAGATATATGTTTTGTAAACTTATCTCCAATTTTGTGTCTTGAATTTTCACTCTCTAAAGCTTTATTATTTTCAATAGAAGTTCCTAATTTTAATGTGTTCAAGTGTATCATTCATCACTTTGTGTGTCTTTCTTAATTATTTGTCTACTTTAGGTTCATGAAGATAGTCCCCTTATTTTTCCAAAAGCTTTAGTGTTTTATCTTTTATCTTAAGGTGGCCTATTCAAATAGAATTAATTTTTTAAAATAATTTTTGTATGGTGTGCAAAAATCTCCCTTTATATTTATAAAAGAAATATCTCCCTTTATTTTTATCAAAGAAAAGAAAAAGAAGAAACCTAAGAGGGACACGTCTACCCAAGACTGCCCACCTGGTATGGATGAACCTGATTATGTTAGAAGTGACTTGCTACTACTTTCTGTTTATTCATATGATTATTTTTGCTCTCATTGTTAATTTCTCTGGGCAAAACTGCCATACAAACCTGTGGTTTTTATTTAAGGTTCTATTTCCTCACCACCATTCTGATCTAAAACATCACTAACTTCCATATTCCTTACATTTATAGTAAAACAATGTTGTAGAAAGAAGCTCAGCCCCCTAACACATGGGTCACATATGGAGTACATGTAGTACCACTTACTTTCTAATATAACTTTATATTATGGTCCAAAAAAACCTCTGTTTCCAGTCTAGTTTTTGTCATTAATTTATTATCTACAGAGAACAAATAAATTTACCTTTGTTTTCTCATTTGTAAAATAAGGAACCAGGATAAGACTAGCCCCACATCACCTCTTATTTAAAAAAATAATAATAAAACCTATGATTTTATTCATTATTTTGAAAATAGCCTCTCTGTAATTATGGCAATGTATGACACATTCATTTTCTTCTTCTTCATTCATTGCAAAATAAGAATGACTGGATATTATTAAAACTGAAGGGCATTCTGTGAAAGCAACTAAGTATTTAAATTCTTGAATTCTATAAAAAGTATCTTATCTCTTTATTGCAGTGTGCCAAAGGAGTTCCATTTAAAAACCCAACTCTAGTCTGACACCTTCATTAACCACGCAGATGTGTTGTTTGATGTGTTATTCCTTCCTAAAAATCCCAGTATCCAACTGCGCAGGAAAGGCAAATTGAGAGTGAGACCAAAAAATGAGTTTCATTAATGATTACTGCCTGGTTTGTGTACATATCTCAGTTCATATACTGAAAAATTCTTTTTCACTCCATTCATTTCTATTACAGTCTTGTATTATGTTACCACCTCATTATCTGTCTGAAAGACTGATTCAAAGTGAGGTTTAACATGCTGAGCATTTGGACAGCAAAGAGCAAGATTTTTTCTTTTTTCAAGCAGGAAATTCCTGGGAGGTCTCTGGCCACTTTCTTTTTATCACTGACAAGTTGGTTTTGATATTTGAGAATGTAGAGATCAATACCAACTTAGCTGTCAAAATGATTTGATAGAAGAAACACTCTAATATTGTACCAGGAATAATACCTCATATCTTCAAGACCCATGATATAAACTTTTTGACAAATTTCAAGTACCCCCACAGGGAGATTCCCTTGGAATAACCTCAAGGTATTTAATAAAGCATTTTTATTCAGTTCTAGAACAGACACACTCATGGCCCTCAGATCTGATCGAGATAGTATTGATGTTGTTTTAGGAATCCTTGAGATCCTTCCATGATTTTAAATTGCCTGTGGAAAAAAATTGATATCTTATGGGCAAACAGACTGCCCAGGGCAAATAAAATTACACAACCCTTTACTATTAGAAAGTTTTAACAAATCATTTTCATTGTACTTATTTTCCCTCAGTCAGAAACTATAATTGGAAGATAACTTCTAGTAATAAAAATATAGAAATGAATTAAATATAATTTAACAGAGTTAGTTTAAAAGTCATTTCTCAACATTCTGTGTCTTTATTGCAGTGATAGTTACAAATGTCTAGGAATTTGTCAACACATACTGAGCTGTATACCAAAAAGAGTAAATTTTAATCTTACATAGATGTAAAAATTTATGTCAAATGAATACTCGCAAAACAAAGTAGGGGTGACACGGGGAAGCTTCGGTGTTGGGATGTGATTCTGAGAAGTCACTTTCATAGATGGAGGACAAAGTGATTTCTTCCAAGGCAACAAGGTATGAGGAAAGAGTATTTTGGTTGAGACTCAGAGAGTCAAGAATCTCGATGGAGAGAAGTGCACAGGTATGCTGTAGTCACATTGTCGAGAAGACAGCTTTGCCCACCATTAGCCCTTGGAGAACCAACGTAGATCAAATCAGAAGCCAGGAAGCAAAGCTGGACACCTGAAGTGTCAACAGTTGATTCTCTAGATAGGGTACAGGTGGTACAAGACAAAAGGAGCATGGCCAGATGGAAGCAGAAGACCTTAGATGCAGAACCTGGAGCTAAACCCATAATCAAAAGATGCCAGGGAAGACTTTGCTTTATTCTATTTTTTTAATATTTTTTTTACATTTTATTGTTTTTATTTTAAGTTCCAGAGTACATGTGCAGAATGTGCAGGTTTGTTACCTAAGTAAACATGTGCCATGTCCTCCTCAAGTCAAGGAGTTCTAGCTCCCAGCTTTGCACTAATGGCAGTGTGACCTCGCTTATTCTCTCTGGACTTCAGTTTTCTCATTACCCAAATAGGAATACTGGGGTGTATCATTATCCTAGTCTCTGCTCATTGAGAACATTATATAAACTCAAAGAACAAATTAGAATCTCCCTTTTATAAGCATTGTCTCATGTATATGTTATACATGAGCATTGCTAAAGTACACATATAAAAGTCTTTGTGACTGAAAAAAGATATCTTCTCACTTGGTTTTCAGTTTTCAGCCTGCTTTATCTCTATGAAGCAGAGACAGAGAAAAGCCAGGAAGGTTTAACATAGGTCCAGTTGTGATTAGTTTTTGCCCTCTCCTCCATGCCATTTTACCTAATTTTGGAAGTGTCAGATAAGGAGTATAGACTCAAAGAGGCTTTAGACAGGTTCAACCAGGCTGGGTAAAGCAATTGTTAGAATTAGGCACTGGTGGGGTCAGCTGCACAAACAGAGTTGTGTGAAAACCAAGTAACTGGGAAGGAACAAGCTAGTTGGTTGAGCAGCTTTTTCTGCAGCTCTCTTCCCCCAAAGGCTTCATATCAGCGATTTCACTCAATCCTATCAGATGCTCTTTGGGGTAGGTAGTGTCAGTGCTATTGTGCAAAGTAAGAACTGGGGCTCAGAGTATTGAAGTTACTGTTTCAAAATCTATGTCCAGAGAGAGTGATGCTGCCTCAGAACACCAAGATGAGAATGTAGGTCTCTCCCAGGAAAGCTCATAGACAAGAAATGAGCTGAATGATTTGAAACCAACAAACAACAACAACAAAAAAAACAATAGCATCCATGTTCCCAAAAATCACTGAGGGAGCTTGTGAACTATGTAGATTCCAATGGCCCCATAAAATATTTGGGGCAATAAGAATGTGATGAAGTCCAGGGTTGTCATTACCTTGTTGCAAGATGTACTATTTGGGGTGAAGATGAAGAATCCATTTAGCCAGGTCACAGGTAATAATTGTGTGTCCCTGAAGAAAGTGATAAGCTAGTCATTCAGAATCACAGAGGGTAAAAACGGACAGAACTTGAAATAAAATGTCTCCACAATTGTACATCTATTAGAATGGCTAAAATCTGAAACACTGACAACATCAAATGGCGACAGAATGTGGAGCAAAAGAAACTGTCTTTCATCATCATTGGGAATAGTACATCTACTTTGAAAGGTACTCTAGCAGTTTTTTTACAAAAGTAAGCATAGATTTACCATGTAATCCAGCAGTCATGCTTCTAGGTGTTTACCCGAATGAGTTGAAAACTAATGGTCATGCAAAAACCTGAGCAAAAATGTATATAGCAGCTTTATTCCCAACTGTTAAAATATGGAAGTAAGCAAGATGTCCTTCAATAAGTAGACAGATAAACTCTGGTATAGCCATAAAATAAAATATCACTCAATGATAATAAAAAATGAGCTCTCAGGCCACCAAAAGACTTGGAGAAATATTAAATGCTATTACCAACTGAAATCAATCTGAAAAGGCTACATGCTGTACAATTTCAACTACATGACATTTGAGAAAAGGCCAAACTCAGGAGACAGTAATAAGATCGGTGGCAGGGCCTTGGGGGTAGAGGAAGGAGGTATGAATAGGTGGAACACAGGATTTTTAGGGCAGTGAAATCTATAATACCATAGTTGTAGATACACGTCATCCTATGTTTGTCAAAACACACTGAATATACAACAAAAAGAATGAAGCCTAATGTAAACTCGTATTATATCAATATCGACTCAGCCATTGTAGTCAATGAACTACACGATGCAAGATGTCAATAATGGGGGAAACTGTTGGGGAGGAGGGGACTGAGATGGCATATGGGAATCGTCTTTATTTTCCAATTAATTTTTCTGTAAGCCTGTTGTTACTCTAAAAAAATTTAAATCTATACATTTGTAAAAATAAACATGAATTGGCTGGGCACGGTGGCTCACTCCTATAATCCCAGCATTTTGGGAGGCTGAGGCGGGCAAATGACCTGAGGTGGCAATGTCGAGACCAGCCTGGCCAACATGGAGAAACCCCGTCTCTACTAAAAACACAAAATTAGCCGGGCATGGTGGAGCGTGCCTGTAATCCCGGCTACTCAGGAGGCTAAGGCAGGAGAATAGCTTGCACCTGGGAGGCTGAGGTTGCCGTGAACTGAGATCGCACCATTGTACTCGGGCCTGGTCAACAAGAGTGAAACTCTGTCTCAGAAAAAAATAAATAACTAAAAATAAAAACTATGAATGAAGATTTCTTTTATGAAATCTCAGGCTTCCTTGCAGCATTATCTTAGACTAAATCACCCTTCTCATGAAGGGATCTATCCATAAGTGCAATTTGAATGTGTTAGAAGTGTGTCTCAAAGGATCTCAAATTGTCAGAGGTCTGAGTTTCTTAATACAGTTATGTAAAAATCCCCATGAGTATGGTGACCTCACTGAGGACACTGGGCTTTCTCATTGGTAAGTAGATGTCTGATAAATGTCTCTCTCTGTGTCCTTACTTATGCCATGAAATTCCAATACATCTGTCTGTCATGGAGTCTTTGGCAGCAAAGAAAGGCCATTGACCCAGGCCTTGTCAATCAGCACTCCATTCCTTTCTTCCATAACAGAATTGATCTGGGAGTTCGACAGTGACCCAAGCAGGGCCAATCATAGTTCTTCTGTAAGATTTAATATAGAAAGCTGAGAGAAATGGGAGACAGGGAGAAAAGGTTGAGCAGAAATGAGGGAGAGGAGAAGAGGGAAAGGAAAAAGAGAGAAAGCAATGGAAAGAAAAAGAGGGAGCTCTCTTCCTGAGATTAAAAAGCTGCAAGAATATTGAAAGCAAGGAGCTGCCAAGTTCATTCATTTTTTTCTACTCATATAGACAGTCTGAATAAATAAAGCTAATAAAAGAGGCAAAGGAGAGAGGAAAATGGGAAAGGAAGAAGAGAGGTGTTGGGAGAAAAAATCAATTTTAAAAATCACACTAGCCAATAGAGCCCTTTTTTGTCTGTTAGTCTCTGGATGTGGGTTTCTTTCATCTGCAGTAAGCCTAGCAATACAGTGGGTGGCACAGATTCCCTGGAGGCCTCATTACCCCAACTCTTCCCATGTCTGAGATATCTGCATGGACTAGTATCTAATTTCATTCCAGCATTCTGCACTCAGAACAGTCACCAACATCTGTTTCCACAAAAGTGGAAGAAACCTGCTGAGAAGACAGGTTCAGGAGAAATTTTCACGTTTACAGGTTGAACAAACAAAAGAATGCTGTTACTACATCAGAAGCAAATCACAGGAATGCTCAGAAAGTCAAAATAGAGAATTCGAATAAAACAGTGTCACGAAATCATAGCCTGGCTTAAAAATGAAGTTAGCCTAGTAGTCGGCTGCATGTTTTAAAAGAGGCTTTCAAGGGACAGATGTCACTAAATAAAGGGCATTGAGGTAAAGAAGATCCACAGAAGGGAAGCAAAAGGAGCAGAGACTGAAGGCCTGACACTGTTTCCTTTCAAATACACTTTTAAATTTTATTTGCAAGTTGCTATTTTTATGGATATTGTAATCTCTGTTTTACATGTGATGCACTGGAGCCTGTGAAAAGATAAATAGCTTCCCCGGCCAATAAGAGCTTCTATCAGTAAAATTTGACCTTATCTGTCTGAATTACAACCGGTGCATTCTTTACTGTACCACTGTGGGGTAGTGGGAGATAGTGGGCATCTAATTTCTCTGTTAATGGCCTCAATCCCATGGAATAGACAGAAAGTACCTGGGCATCTTATGTCTTGAACTGTTCCTACCTTTTGTCTCAGTTTGCATCTTTTTTATAGCCATGCCTGCAATCAGCAAGCGTTTCTAAAGATGTTTACTATGTGTTCAATGTGAGACACACGAGAAGATGCTGATGACCCCTCCCTTGAGAATGAGAGAAGAAGAGGGGTGGTTCTCTAAAGGATATTTTTATATTAAAATAGGAGAGAGAGACAGACAGGCAGACATTATATTGGACAAACAGAACAATAGCTTCATACCCCAGAGAGTTTAACCACGGGAAAAATTCTGTTGGAGAAGACATGGTAAGCAAACAATCCTGTACAATCTGACATTTGCAAAAATGGAAGAATATCCAAAGAGCTGGGGAAACAGAGGCAGAAATGCCATACTCTTCCCAGGAGTTTGGGGTAAGACTTCCCAAAACAAATTAAAGTTTAGATGGGACATGAATGGTTTTGACAGAAGAAAAGAGAAAATTTTATGAATTAATAGCATCAAAGGAATTTGTTTCTTTCCTTTTTTTTTTTCTCCCATGGTTAAACTCTCTGTGGTGTGAAACTATTGTTCTGTTTGTCCAATATAATGTCTGTCTCTCTCTCTCTCTCTCCTATTTTAACATAAAAATATCCTTTAGAAAACCACTCCTCTTCTCTCATTCCATAAATTGTTTTCGTGTTTGACCCCTGCCTAGAAAATCACAGCAGGATGTTGATTTATTTAGGGATTGACACATGCCCAAGTTTGACCAACTAAGAAGCACACCCATCATTTTTGTATTCATTATTTGTCAGAAGGTGAGGACTTTCTCAGGGCTTGTTATTTAGGAGGATGTAAGTCCATAAGGCCCATTGTTCCAATGTGCCAGTGTACGGGGAGGGTTCACCTAAGAATGAAGTCAATTAGAGCAAACTTTTAAATATCTGAATCTATCTGTACCAGTAACACGTCTATATTCCATAGGTAAATTCACTAATTAAATTCTAACTTGATAATATGCCTCACTAATACGGTGAATGATACTTAGGTAACTTATTCACATTTTATCTAGGATCTTCTACAGAGACAGGTTCTCACTCTGTCACCCAGGCTGTAGTGCAGCGGTGCAAGCATGGTTCACTACAACCGCCAACTCCTGGACTCAAACAATCCTCCCACTTCAGCCTCCTGAGTAGCTGGGACTACAGACACACACCACCATGCCCAGACAATTTTTGTATTTTTGTCGAGACAGGGTCTCACCATGTTGCCCAGCTGGTCTCAAACTCCTGGGCTTAAGCAATCCGCCCATGTCAGACTCACAAAGTGCTGGGATTACAGGTGTGAGCCACTGGATCTGACTTGGAGGTACCTCCTATGCATATTAATGGAAGATTTTTTTAAATATAATAGACATTCAGAAAGTATTTGCCAATCAAATCATCAACCCTTTACTGTGGGTCTACTCTGTATGAAATACACTTAGCCTGAAACTATAGATAAATAATAGTGAACCCTTCAAGAGGTTCACAGTCCAGTGCTGGAGACCCAATCACTCATAAGACAACATAGTAAGATAATATAAAGTGTAGTCATGGTAAAAAGAAAAGAGAAATCATCTTTCTAGATAAGGAGAAGGAAAGCTTCCTGGAGGAGAATACATCTCTGGAAATGGAAGATGAATATTTTCCAGAGACAAGATCACCATGTTCTTTAGCCAAGTGACTTAGCGGGGGGAAAAGCAGGCTCTGTGCCTCATTCCTGTAATCCCATAATCCCAGCACTTTGGGAGGCTGAGAAAGGAGGATCGTTTGAGGTCAGGAGTTTGAGACCAGCCTGGTCAAAATGGTGAAACCCCCTCTCTACTAAAAAAAAAAATACAAAAATTATTAGCCAGGCATGATGATGCACACCTGTAATCCCAGCTACTCAGCAGTTCGAGACAGGAGAATTGTTTGAACCTGGGAGGCAGAGGTTGCAGTGAGCTGAGATCACATCACTGCACTTCAGCAACAGAGTGAGACTCCATCTCAAATTTAAAAAAAAAAGAGAGAAAGAGAAAGAGAGACTTAGGAAATAGTATGTTTCATCAAGGTTTTTCTGTACTTGAAGAGCAAAATGTGGGTTGGGGCAAGATTGTTTGAAATGCATCTGAGAAGCATGTTGAAGTTCAATGAGAGAGATTTTTCTTTTTCTTTTCCTTTTTTTTTTTTTTTCTTTTGACAAATGCTCACTCTGCCACTCAGGCTGGAGTGCAGTGGTGGAATCATGGCTCACTGCAACCTCTGCCTCCCAGGCTCAAGCAATTCTCATGCCTCAGCCCCTCAAGTAGCTGGAATTACAGGTATATGCCACCGTGTCTGGCTAATTTTTATATTTTCAGTAGAGACAGCATTTTGCCATGTTAGTCAGGCTGGTCTCGAACTCCTGACCTCAAGTTATCCACCCACCTTGGCCTCCTAAATTGCTGGGATTACAGGCGGGAGCCAATGAGCCTAGCCCTTGGTGATAGATAAATGTTTATGCTGTGCTGATAAATTTTACCCTGAGAAAAACAGGAAACCAAAAAACATTTTTGAAACAAGAATTGAAGTTCTCAGATTTGAATTTTGAAGAGGCATTTGGGAGTAAGTAGAGAGGCTTGATGGTGACTGGAGCATAAATAGACTAGACATAGGCTATAAACATGAATGTTACTATAAGAGACCGAGAGAGATGACAAGGCAGATGTAGGGCAGTGGCAATTGGGGTGAAAAGAAGAAGGAGAAAGAGGCAAGGGAAGGAAGAAGGAGGTGAGAGAGATGAAAAAAGGCTACGTGATAAAAGGGGGAGACAATTTTTTTTTTTTTTTTTTTTTTTTGAGACAGAATCTGGCTCTGTCACCTAGGCTGGAGTGCTGCGGTGTGATCTTAGCTCACTGCAATGTCCTCCTCCCAGTTCAAGTGTTTCTCCTGTCTCAGCCTCCTGAGTAGCTGGGACTAGAGGCATGCCCCATCATGCTCGGCTAATTTTTGTATTTTTTGCAGAGATTGAGTTTCACCATGCTGGTCAGACTGGTCTCGAACTCCTGACCTCAAATGATCCACCTACCTCGGCCTCCCAAAGTGCTGGGATTATAGGTGTGAGCCACTGCACCCAGCCAGCAGAAAAATAATTTTACTCTTTAATTCTCTCCACAAATGCAGCTCAGCATGCCAGAGTCAGGTGGCTCTGGGTGGGCTTGAAAGAGGTGCCTCCAGGTGGCACACATCTTGGTGGAGGGCTTCAGTGGCAGGCATCGTTGTTGAACTAGCTCATGGGAAGAATCACCTACATCTTTGGGATGCCGCATCCACTTTAAGCAAGTCTTTCCTGAAGGCACGGACCAGCGATAGTTTTTAAACTGAAATAACATATCCACGATCCATCTATGAGCTCAGACTCCACTGAGGTTTTCAAAAGGCTATCATCATTATCATCACTCAACATGAATTTGTTATGGGCAAGAGACTAGGCTAGACTGCCCTTCTAAGCACTTTGCAGGCATTAACCTTGTACAGTTCCGACAATAACTTATTAGATGGGAGTATGCATTTATGTCCATTTTATGAATGAGAAAATTATGGCTTAGGAGAAGTTCACGTTCAGGTAGTGGTTTTCGTTTGTTAGGTTTCTTCTACCAAATTCACCTTATATGTACGCATTAGTAATTTTGAAGAAAAAAAGGTGCTGAATATGTTTCCACTTCTTTATATAATATTTGGAAGCAGATTATAAGGATTGAATAAAATTCAGTCAAATTGACAGATCATCATCTATTTTTGAGGGCATTTAAGTCACTTCCATTTTTTTCTCATATTGTAAACAATGCAATTATAAATACCCTTATTATAAAAGGATGGATATCTGGTTATCCCCTCCAATGAATTCCTAGATGTAGACACAGTACTATGAACATGTCTTAGTCATAACATCTTTTTCCAAACTTTGAAAAGAGTTCCTAAAAACAATGTGGCAACTTAGGGATATTGTAAACAATCACAATGTTAAAACAAGTTTTGGAGGAAGAGTTACCTGCTTAATGAAGAAAGAGCTGGTAATACAGTCAGTTACATTTCTTACTGATTGAGTTGGCCTTTTCTCCTCCTCATCACCAAAGCATAATGCCGCCTTAGAAGAGTGAATGCTGTTTCAAGAAACAGAATTGTCCAGGGCTATACTTCAATGAGAGCTAAAGTCTATTTTTTTCTCAATTAAAATTCCTTATTTATTTTAAATTATTTTGTGCATTAATACATCTTTAGATAAGGTTAATTATTTTTAGCAAGAAAATATGGCAATGGAAATATTCACCAAATGTTTTCTCCATAGCATGTTGCTTTCGAAAAGAAGTTATTTTTATATCTTCATGAATTAATAATTATATACTTAGGATAAGGTTTATTATGGATGTAGGAAATGAAAATATGTCTTTAAAATAGCTTTCTTTGGTTATCATCTCAAGTTTTTTTTATAGTTAATTGGCGTTTGTTTTCTTCATTGCCAGGATTTTCAGTTTATTCTATAATTATTTGTCCTCAATTCACCTTGAATTCTTTTAATAAGCTTTTTATTTCTGAAATAATTTTACATTTACAAAAAAGTTTATAGGATAGTATAGACTGTTCATGTATAGCCTTCACCCAGTTCCCACTAATGCAAATACCTATGCAACCATTTGTTAAAACTAATAAGTTAGTATCCATGCAATACTGCTAACTAAACTATAGAATTTATTTGGATTTCACTAGTTCTTTCACTAATGTCCCTTTTCTGTTCCAGAATCCAATTGAGAGTACTACACTGCAATTCGTCCATTTTGGAGTTTATCTAATTCATCATAAGTCAGCCTAGGTTGTTATGTTAATTTGAATTGTGGCTGATGAAGGCTCATACTCAGAAACAGCAATTTCTTTTCCTGTCTGTGGTTCCAGTTTGCATGTCTTATCAGTATTATTTTCAACCCATATTCTCTTTCCAAATATTTATAAAATTCACTTCTTTTTAAATTAGTCAATTTAATCAAACCCACATTGTATAATCCATGAATTCACTTAACTGAGCCTCTCTAAACAGCAGGACTTCACAGCACAAGCAGTAGAATGATTGTTAAACTAGTGAGGAGAGGGAACTTTCACACTTTTCAGGATGCATCAAAGATAGTTCAAGACCTGGGACTTTCTTAAAGATAGACTAATGTTGCCAGTTTCAATTAGTGACTAAACATCAGAAAAAAAAAACATATTTTAGATACATGGATGTAAATACCATGTATATGCATGGATATAATATAGGTTCCAGCATTTCCATCCCATATCCCTGTAGATTTGCTCGTGTCCCTACTGGAGGGACCTTGGCCCCCTAGGAGACCTCCCTACTCCTGCAAGTCTTTCATGATGCTGGGAGGAGGTGGTCCTGCACACAGGGGATGGCCTGCTGTGCTCCCTCCCCATCACTTTTCTTTCTGGTCCTCATCACTCAGGAATGTATCCTTATTAAACCAGGCTCAGAAGCTGAATGTGTCAGCTCTGAGTCACCGAAAATGCTCCTGAAAGATGACATCTTCAGTGTTAGGGAGAGCAGGACTCTGTTGAGTGGGATTTAAACTTTCAGCAGGATCACAGAGCGTCTGTTATTTCAAGTTGGACTTGATTAGTTTTTTTTAAAACCGCCAGACTTTCAGACCATACAATACCAGCTTTCTTCAAATGTAACTCTTCCATTCCTTTTATGGTGAAGTTTAATACTGTGAACATATGGAGGGTCTGAACGTCTGCCAAATGTTTTAAAAGACAAGGTTATAAATACCCCAGCAGTGAGCTTTGTTCCTTAATGTATGGCTCTGTTACTCCGAGTCAACATGGAAGATAAATCAGAACATAGAGCTGGCTTGGGCATTAACTTGATATTTCTGGCAAGAATTCATATAGTATTTCACTTCAGAGAGCAAAAGAGAAGTGGTTGTCTGAGGTAACATTAAGAGAGTTAAAAAAAATTAGCTTTTATAAAAAGCAAAAAGCAGAATTATACCTTAACTAAAACATCTAAAATCCAAGTACTCAGTCCAATTTTCTTACCATCAAATTTATGCTTAAAGAGTCATAATAATGTCTGTGGGGTTGGTGATTACACTCTCTGGTCCCTCTACTCTAGATTTGGAATAGATACCCCTCCATTTCCTTGATAGTACATTTCTCTGTCCCACCCCAGCTTGGTTTTTCCCTATTTCCCAGTACCCTATTCTCAAATTTTTTTCTACCCATAATTTGGCTTGTTCCTGTTTGACTCAGTTCAGGGCCCACCTCTCATCTCTCTGTTGCTTCTGTATAAATATAAATTTGCTGAACTGCCCTCCACTCCCCAGCATTTGACACAGCTGGCCCCATCTGTCACTGGGCTAACAGCTGAAAGGACCCCTTTCCATTTCTGCAACACATGATGCACCAGGCCTAACACCACTTTGGGAGGAGACCTCTTGGGTGCATCAACTGCCGCATGGTATAAGGAAAGCCCTTCGCATGAACTTTCCAGGTCACTCGGATAATGTTCAATAATTCATGTCCTTCTCATAGTAAGTGCACTTAGTATCCCAAATGGTTTAATGTAGCTTTCAAAGAGTCCAGGAGCTGCCTGGACTTAGCGTATTTATGTAGCAGGATATGATTAAGGACAGAGAGCTAAAAGAGGAATCAAGAGAATTTCACTAAGACTATTTTTTCCATTTCCTGAATGAGGAATTTTTTCTTTTTGGTAAGCCATGTAAGCTTGAACTTCTCTATATCTAAAATGGGAATACTAGCAAATCTGACTTGCTTAGAATATTGATATGGGGTCCAAATGCTATTAATATAATGCATAAGAAGCACACAATGCCCTTACTATTTGTATTAATGAGCTGCGTTTTGCTGGCAGAAAAAAGAACCCTCCGATCTCAATGGTTTGCAGCCACAGTACTGTCTCTCATTCATGCAACATGTGTGGCTGCAAGCCACTCTGCACCAAGTGGCTTCTCCTTCATTCCAAGGTCAAGGCTAACGCTCTACCTGGGATGTTACTGCCTGGTAGTAGAGAGCAAAAGAAATAGTGGAACCTCATGATGGTTCTTGAACCTTCTGCCCAAATGTGGTGCATGTCACTTCTGCTTAGATTTAATAGCCTAACCTGTCCTCAATTAAAAGTGTACACCCAATAGGAAGGAGCCCCAGAGAAGGGCCCTATGGAGAGGGACCTAGTAGAGAGGACCAGTGAATGTCTTCAACAAGTAATGCATACATGAGGCTCCAGGTAGAATTTGACCCAGCCAAGTATCTGGGAGATGTTCCCTGGTTACTAGATACATTATTTTAAAACAGCAAGAATAAAAACTGCTCAAAATTCTTTCTTCCCTTTCTTATTTGAAGTTCTTAAATAGCCTAGAAAGAATGGATTCATCTGCAATAAAATTAGTAGGAAGAGAATGGAGGATGAGGAATCTGGGGGCCAGGAATTGGATTAAAAGGCAATGAAGAGTGAAAAGGTAAAAAAGAAAGACTGAAACATTATTAATGAGAATTTTGTCACCAAGATTAGTAAAAGAGATGCTGTATTTGATAACACAAGTGTTAATAGTGCATTCTTAGTGAAAACCAGGGTTTACATAGTCCATGTGTCAATCACTGTGCCATTGTGGATTAGACTCTGGGTCTCACTGAGGCTTAGCTACTTGATTATAAACAAAAAGAATTCATGTAAGTGCATCTCATTAGTTTCAGAGAGATAATGGATGTAACAGCATAAATTATAGAATGGTGAAAGAAATAACAATTAAAGCAATGTTCTCTTAGGGGGTCGTCTATTTGTTGTCTTTTTCTCATGTGAACAGTAATCATGGTAGACTGAGCCAAGAGCAATGAATACATCTATTTTTCCATCTACCTGGCCATCAACTGCTAAGTAATCTGTCTAATAATTTATTCTATAGTCTCCTACATAAATGACCTAAAAATATTCAGAGTATAATGAAGACAACAAAAGTATTCGCTAAAGATCACTAACCCACAGCCATATCCAACATTATACCCATTTAATTGTGAACAACTTTGAGTAGATACACTATTGTCCTCAATCCTTCCATCTGTAGAGTTGATGAGGCAAGAAAAACTCATAGAAAATTGGTCGCACGGCTGAGCACAGTGGCTCACACCTGTAGGAGGCCAAGGCGGGCAGATCAACTAAGGTCAGGAGTTTGAGACCACCCTGGCCAACATGGTGAAACCCCATCTCTTCTAAAAATGCAAAAGGTAGATGGGCATGGTGGTGGGCACCTGTAATCCCAGCTACTCAGGAGGCTGAGACAGGAGAATCCCTTGAACCCGGGAGGTGGAGGTTGCAGTGAGCTGAGATGGCAACACTGCACTCCAGTCTGGACAACAAAGTGAGATGCCATCTCAAAAAAGGAAGGAAGGAAGGAAAGAAGGAAGGAAGGAAGGAAGGAGGGAGGGAGGGAGGGAGGGAGGGAGGGAGGGAGGGAGGGAGGGAGGGAGGGAGGGAGGGAAGGAAAAAAGAAAATTGGTCTCACAAAGTCCTGAGCACCTGTCTCTATAACACACTCCCCTCTCAGTCAGCTTGAGGCCTCTTTCAGGACTGATTTTTGATCTTTCTGCCTAGAACACTTTTCCCTTGTTGGTTAGCATGACTGGCTCCCTCACAACTTTCAGTTCTCTACTCAGATGTTACCTTAAAAGATGACTTTTGTGAAAATCTTACCGAAAATAATCATCCTGCAGCATATTTGATTACAGATATAATATTGCATATATTTAAAATTGTGTGTATATATCTAATTATATACATGTGTGTATATAGCATATACACACACAATCTTAAATATGTGCCATCTCATATCTGTAATCAAATATGCTGCAGGATGATTATTTTCTGTAAGATTTTCTTAAAAGTCATCTTTTAAGGTATATGTGTGTGTGTGTGTGTGTGTATATATATATGATTATATCCATATGTGTGTATAGTGTATACACACACACACACACACATAAATGTAAACTCCATAAGGATAGAGACTTTTTGTGTTGTTCAATAATCTATTTCTTAACAACTAGAATAGCATCTGCCTCATAGGAGGCACGTACAAATATGCTTTGAAGGAAGCCAACTGTCGTTTATTTCAGGATTTTTCAGGCTTGCATGGTTCAACTTTTGCTTCAACAATGCCATGTAACAAATATCCCCCTAAAAATCTAAGACATGACAAGTACTTGCTAATAAATCTGCAGGTAGTCTGCGTTTGGGTGCCAGTCTTCTCCCTGTGCTTCTAATTCCTAAACTGCAAAAACCGAGTGTGTTTAGTGTGCAGTCTTCCCATGGGAGAAGGCAGATATGCAAGAACAAGTCAACACACACACACACACACACACACACACACACACACACACACATTTAAAAACCTCCTCCTCGATGTGGCATATGCTATGCTCAATCACATTCCACTGGGCAAAGCAGGTCATATGGCCGAGTCCAACTTTTATAAGGTAAGAGATGTATGTCTCCCATAGAGAAGGGGAGGAAATAGAATATATATGGAATATTTGCTCAACAATGATACAACCTACCAAAAGTCCCTCAACACCCAGGAACTTTTCTGCCACCTCTTTTGACAACACTTCCCTGAGGTTGACTCTTCTATAAGTCCTTGTTTCAACCACCTACCCCCACAATTTCCTGACTATGGCTTTAATTTAGTCTCTCCCTCTCTCCCTGTCTCTCTCTCTGTCTCTCTCTCTCTCTCTCTCTCTCTCTCCCTCTCTCTCTCTCTCTCCCCTCTCCCCCCACCCCCCAATGTCTCTCTCTTTCAATCTCTCTCTCTCCCAATCTCTCTCTCTCCTCTCTCTCTCTGTCCCTTCTCAGGAAATTTCATCTCAAGTTGGACTACAGTTTTGGCAATTTTGAATGGCTTGATATTTCTTTACCATCACATCTGGGTCTCAGGGCTGAGGAGTGGTAGTGCCATCTCCATCCTCCTCCTTCATGCAGCCAAAGATGTGACTATGATACCATCAGAAGTGGCAGTTCAGGTTCGGGTGGTTTCCACCCCTGCCTATAGAGCCTGTTACTAAATAAAAGGTATCTGAGTCTGTTCTTAAGGTCATTCCCCTGATGTAGAGGTAGTTTTTTTTTTCTCTTTCAGATCTTTGTGTTTATCTAATGGAGCCAAAAGGGCTGAATCATCTCAGATTCAGACTGTTGACTGGCATAGGCAAAAGAAGGCTAAACTGGATGAAGATGGAGAGTCAATCCCACGATTTGGAAATGGGTAAGGGCTTACATGTTTTTCAAACTCAGAGGCTCATGTCCCATTTCAAATAGGGCTCTCGGGACTTAGCGCACCTCAGAGATTGTACAGAAGTTGCCCATTTGTGGTTGGTGACTGTTATGAGTGGGATATCAAAGAGTGCCTCCCTTTATCATGTCTCAACTGTGGAGTACCCTTAGGATCATCAAGACATATGGGCAGGAAGTCCCTGGAATGTCTGAGATTTAATATTTTATCAGCCCAGAAATAAGGGAAGTCTCTGAGGAGATAAACTTTGATCTAAAATGTCAAACCAGTATGATGTTTCACATGCCCCATGTTACAATGGGAAAAAGTGCACCTACAGCATATGTAAGGCTTTGGAATGTCATTCATGACAACTTCATGGCTTTCCACTCTATTTCTAGATCTGCAATGACAAAACCTTTAAAACCATTCATTTTGCTTTCAACCATAATGCCATCTCTGACATAGAATTGGACTACAGGTTTTTATCTCTCTAACTGCTTCTTAGAATGTCTCCTAGGGCATAGCATGTATGAAGTCTCTGCTTCCAGCCAACTCAGAAAGCCAGTTCACCTACCTAAGACAAAAATTTCAGGCTCTCGTCATCACATCCAGCCATTCCTCTCTAATTGGCTTGCTCTAGCCTTCCACTAGGACACTGGGCAGCCACACAAACTTCCATAGATCATTAAGTCTACGAAATTGTAGGCACACTTCCATAAAAAATGCACAGCCATCTTTCCCTAAGTGAGAGTTCGGTTTAAGTAAATTCTAGAATTAAAAAAACCCTGGAGTTTGGAAATAGAAAAGAAAGAAAAATAGAAACTTATAGATTTCATCTTTGTAAATCTAAGGAAAACAATTTGTAATTAAAAAAAGTATCAGAACTCCCAAAGGTGGCACCTAAAAGCAAAAATGAATTGAGTCTTTGAATAAAGACCCATATCCCCAAATTCTACACAATGGGTATATTATCTGTGACAAAACAAGACACATTTGCATATATTTAGTTGAGGCTAAGGAGAAAAAAAATCTTAAAATTTCCCAGTGGGCATAAGAGTACAAGAAACTTTATAATATAACATCAAATATTATTAATTTAATGTTTGCAAAATGCATTTAAAACATATTATTCAAACTATTTCACCTCAACTTTCTCAAAAGTTTTTTTTCCAAAAAGTTTTAAGTTTCAGGATTTATTTTCTCACATGGATTTGAAGAGCCAAATCTTCTTGACTAGAGAGTAACTGCTGTAAGTTAGAGAGTTTCAGGAGCTGAATCCAACACTTGGGTTTCCTTATCTGAATGAATCCTAATTCTGACAATGTCATCTCTTCGTAGCTGAATGTCTCTGACTCAGCAGGTCATTTCACCATTCTTTGATTCTGTGTTCTCATCTATATCATGGTAATGATATTAGTAGAATTTACATATGGGGTGAAGAAATTATAGAATAAATTCAATTCAGTTGCTTAGTGCCTGGCACTTATTTTACCATTTTATAATTAATCATAGTGACATAGATTTATAACACTTTTTTTGATTAAAACCATTAAAGCCTATATTCGTTGAGATTCTTGGATATAACCAACAGAAAGCAAAGTTAAGCCTAAGCAAGAAGGCTAGTTTATTGGCTCCCATAGCTGGGAAGATTGTAGGTGTATATGAACTCAGGAGATGAAAAGATGTCATCATCCTCATCCTCATTTTCCTTTCATTCTTCTTTCTCACCCTCTCTCTCTCTCTCCTCTCTCAGCTCTCTTCTTCCCTTCCATTGTTCTGTGTGCCTCTACTTTTAGTTACCTAACAGACTGATTCTTTTCTGCTTCAAGTGTAGTCTCTTCCAACAGCTAGTAAGATGGTTATTGTCAGCAATGAACCCATATCCTTACATTTATGATGCAGGAGGAAAAAAGCAACAACGTTGTATTTCCATATCTGCTCCTAATATCATGGAAGAACCTGCTTGAGTCAGGTGTTCACCATTTGAACCCATCTCTGTCAACAGGCAAATCATGCAAAACAATATGCAAAAAAAAAAGCATACAAGATAGTCTCTGAAGAACCACGTGTAGTGAGCAGGTGTAACTCTCAATGGACCAGAATAGACACAAACAACAGATACTTTCTGAAAGTACTTACATGTGTACCGGTCATTACAACACACACTAACCTGTTTATATAAGTCCACTCCAAATCCCTAGATATCTCAGGTTTGCATTCCATCACCACAAAGTCAGAAGAAGCCTGATATACATGCCATATTGCTATTTGATCATCAACCTGATGGCTACAGAGCATTTGTTTTTAAGACTAATAGAATATTACTTTGGTCTTTTCCTTTACCTGTGCTCTGACCACCATGGGAATTGCAGAAACTTAACAATTGTAATTTTGTATACACATTAAAAAATTAAAAGCAAAGTAAGCTAGGTTATAGTGCAAGTGTTATGGTGAGAAAGTTATTTTTCAAATGCATCAGTGACTTTTACACGGTGGGACCTTAATAAATGTTAATAACGACTATCTTTGTTTACTTTCCAATTGTTTCTGCCATTAAAATGCACTTCTGCTTTCTGGAGGAAAATGGCAAGTGATGCCTTATTGTGAGCATGTAAAGAGGGTTAAGATATGGAAATGGCATGGCACTGAGATTGGCGTGAGGGACACTTTTCTGGCCAGAACAAAATAGCTCAGAGATTTTTACTTCCAAACCCCTGGTTTAATCACACATACATGGTATATGTAGAGGCTTCAAGATTTAATCAGTGGTATCCACCAGGGCTATTTTACTCCCATTGTTCCCAGTGCTACGGTTTTTTGATAATCAGTGAACAGATCAATTCACCAAGCATTTTCAAAGTGCCCGAGTGAACAAATAAGGATGTCATGATGTGGGTGCTGCAGAGATAAAAATAGTGAGAGTTCCTGATTTGTTGAACGGGAAAGATTTTTGCAAAGTTAAATATAAAGCAGGTTATAAAATGTTTTGATGTGAGTCGTTTGCATATGTGCATTGGTTTTATAAAGGCTCCCATTCATGCAATATACAGAAACCAGATTTTTGTAGACACACTAACAAACATTCATTCGGGTTATTTAATGCTCTATTCTATATTTAATTACGTGCTGAGAACAACAAATTCCAAAGCAATGTGTTAAATAATCTATTAAATTCCTAATCTAAAAATATCTAACATTCAATTGTACTTCTGTGCTAACCTGCACAAACAAGTAAGCAGCTTCTCTTTTTCTTGTTCTTGTTTTTTAAACAGTCATGTAACTGACATTCTGAAAAATAATAAGTACTAGAAATTATATATTGTCAGAGAGGCAAGGAAAAATGAAGCGATCTTTTACACCTTATCAAGTATTAGCCACTACTGCCTATACATTTTTTCACTAATCGCAGATGTGTGATGTACTATTCTGTGTTACTTATATCATTGCACTCCCCAGAGTAACACACTTGTGGTATATGTTATTCTCCCCATGTTTCTGGTAATTAAACTTTCTCAGATGCTAGAATGTGGAAGTCATGAAACCAGAGCTGGTTTTTCAATCCCCGCATTCCATGTGTTTGAAGTATCTGAAAAACCTTAAATTATTCTATATATCTGGTCACAACAGCTGTGCATGGAGATACATGGGGCAGGAATGACGGACAGTAGCTGGCATCAGGAGCCTCATAATGTCATAATGTAAGCGTAGGGTAAACAATTAAGGATTTAAGCATTGATGTGGTTCACTGTGTGTCTTAGAAATATCACCCCAATGATTAGACTGCGGACCACATGGCTTAGACAGAGAGGAGGAAAAATGAAAGGAGGAAGATCAGTAAGGAAACATTTTTCAAAATCACAGACAATAATATAGATGAAAAAGACAGAAGATTTAAATATATCAAGGAGGTAAACACTATGGGACTTACTGAACGGTTGAGTATGGGACCCAGGATTCAGGCATTAAGGAAAAACAATCGTATAAATATACCTGGTTTGTAACAATACCTGTAAGCTCTCCTGCCTCATTTTCTTGTCCCATCCCTTGTCAGGAATTCTTAAAGGTGATGTTATCTTTGAGAAAGCATATTTATGCAGAAAGAAGGACAAGCCCACTAAAACCAGTGTGTGTGAGAAGCCAGGCTGATGTCATTCTCCTTATTAGCAAAATATGGGACATGCTCATAGATTTCTAAAGATAGGTAGGTAAGTTCCTACCTTATTGTTCAAAATATATTTTATCTTTGGCCTGAATAGATCTGCCAATTGATATTTGGGGGTGTGGAAATTACCTATATATTATACTTGTAGTAAACAAACAAACTTAATCTTCAGTACTAGTGATGATCTTTATAGATAAATTTTATGTGACAGAATTGTTGTGTTACTTTACATAGACTAACCTTTTTAATCCTTGCAACAATTCTTGGAGGTAAGTACTATTACTAGCATTATTATGATGGATAAGACCAACTTATTTTACATTTAAAAAAACCTTGCATCAAGAAGTTGCTTGTTAAGGAACAAGTTATCATTGTGAACTTAGACTTAGGGTATGACTCCAAAGAAGTCCACTAACCGCAGGATACAGAAGGATGGAGGGAATGCAAAGTGAGGAAAAGTGGGTACAAATTTTGTTTGTTTCAAACTTTCAATATTATATGAAGATACTGACTCTACAATTTGGAACCTTGGGTTTCTGCTGTGAGAAATGAAAAAAGTCATAGAAAATACTCCTTAAGACCTTTATATTTTAAGGAGTCCATGGTTTAACAGAACTATATTTGCTAGAATAGGCTGGTCATTTGTGAAACTCTTCATATCAGCATCCATTTCACACTGTTCTAATTATGACTGTGTCTCTGAGCCAGAGTTGAAACAGGAACCCTTCTCAACACAGAGCTGTAGCAGCCATTCCTGACTAGAGTTGCCACCTAAGATGAAACTTACATTCCATCCAAGTGACACGATATCTATCCTATTGCAAAAGAAACAAGCACCTTTTTATAAAAGTATATCCCTCATGCAAATCTGAAACAATTAGTGTTTCTGCAAACTCTCAAAGAGGACAGCACACCAAGCCGTGAAGCAGTGCACAGAAAATTGAGTAATTTCTGCAGTTCTCTCTTTAGATATAACTACAGCAACACCCTTTGTCCTGACTTTGTTAACAGATAAAGACCTGAGAAAATTCTCAGCTGAGAAAATCTCATTCAGAGGCTGAAGAATTATTTTTAGCATCGGGAGGGATTAACAATAATGTTATCTAGGCAGTAGGTGTTACATTAAAAATAAAGCCGGTATTGCAGTGCGTTAATGGGTCAACAGACAGACTGCAGGAACACCACCTGGTGCACCCGGGCCTGCTGTTTCTCACATAGGCCCAACAGTCACATAAAGAAGGATCACACTCTCATTTTGTCTCTGAGCTGAGAAGAGGTGGCTTGTGGCATGAACAGAACCTAGAAATAGAAGGCAGATTGATACAGATGTGTGTACATTGGTTGCGCTATTCGTTACTAGTTCTTGAGACTGCAGAGATGTGCTTTCCAACTAATTAATAAAGTAAAAGAGCTGATCTCTTGAGGAGGAAGTGAAACATGGCTCTCTGAAAGACTCATGATAATTTAGACCTCTGGCTCTCTGGGCAAGATGACTCCATCATTGCCTGGTTGAGGGGAATAACTTATGACAAAGGCAGAGTGTGTCCATCAAAAACGGTAAAAGGAGGTGATCTGCCAAGGAGACCTAGAAAATGTGACCCAGAGAGACACAGGCTCCAGCATCTGCAGATGTTTGGAAGAGGAGGAACCTTAATTGGCCATTGCTCTTTTAAGATGTGGCAGGAGCGGGAGCGGGGGCGGGGAGTCAGAGCAGTAATTCTAGATTTCAATGGGCTTCTTCAAATGCATTCAGATAACATCTTCCAAGGAAATGGAAATGTCCCTAAATCCCTAAACAATCTTTTTCATTTTTTTAAGGCCAGAATTGTACATTTCAAAGTAGAAACTTTAAAACCAAAATATCTAATCACGAATAAAAGGCTATAGCTCAGCTCTTGAAGAATTGCCCTGACTGGGTTGCTCTAGCAGTAAGAACAAATTCTTTTCATCAATACTCTTGTCTAAAAGCCATCGTTTTATGCTGAGGAGGTCAAGAGCACTTTGAATCTCAGGGGAAACTTTCCTGACTTTAATTTTTAATTAAATCTTTTCTTGCCGGCAATAATATAGTTTAGGAAAAGGTCATCCACAAAAATCATGATTTTAAGTGGAGCCATGAGAATGAGGATGGGACATGTTTAACCTCCTTTTTAATATCCTGCAATACTTTTAGAGAGTGGTGCCATGTTTAGTTGAAAGACATCAACATTTATTGAGTAGCTATTCTGTCCCAAATATTGTGCCCCTTGTTGAATCATTTATTATCATCTCAAATCCTACGGCCAGGTGCAGTGACTCAAGCCTGTAATCCCAGCACTTTGGGAAGCTGAGGTGGGACGATCACCAGAGGTCAGGAGTTCAAGATCAGCCTGGCTAACATGGTGAAAACCTGTCTCTACTAAATATACTAAATTAACTGGGTGTGGTGGCACTACTAGGGAGGCTGAGGCAGGAGACTCCCTTAAACCCGGGAGGCAGAGGTTGCAGTGAGCTGGGATCGCACCACTGCACTCCAACCTGGGCAACAGAATGAGACTCAGTCTCCAAAAAAAAAAAACTTCCCCCAGTAAAGGAATGAATTAAAGAAATTTAGAAAAAGCACCCTCCAAACACTTAATCATGTATCCACCCAGAATCTGACAGACATAGATTTAATTCCATAAACAATTTCGTATGAAATATTACAATCATCAGCTGGGTGTGGTGGCTCACCCCTGTAATCCCAGCTCTTGGGAAGGCTGAGGCGGGTGGATCACCAGAGGTCAGAAGTTCCAGACCAGCCTGGCCAACATGGTGAAACCCCATCTCTACTAAAAATAGAAATATTACCTGGGGGTGTTGTGGGCACCTGTAATCTCAGCTACATGAGAAGCTGAGGCAGGAGAATTGCTTGAATCCAGGAGGCAGAGGTTGCAGTGAGCTGAGATTGTGCCACTGTACATTCCCAGCCAGGCTGACAGAGTGAGACTCACCTCAAAAAAAAAAAAAAAAAGAAAGAAAAAGAAAAGAAATATTACAATTATCCTTACCCCTCTTTTAAAGTAGGAAACTATAATGCATTAGAATAACATGATTCCTATTTTGCTAATATTTGATGTCTGTATTTCTTCAGTAAATTTATTGTTTTTGAGGATGTATGCATTATGAGATGTATAATGCTTGTTTCTAAAACAAGAGGATCTGACAGTCTCTCTTAAATACCAATTCAAATTTACTATGGGGAAGAAAGATTATGTATTGATGATTTTATGCACTTATTCTTTCTTTTTTTTCTTCTTTCTTTGTCCTTCTTTTCCTTTTTTTCCTGCTAATAGTAGTGTTATTAGTTAATAAGATAACACTATTAAATTATTTGTTTTGATTTGGAATGTAATAAAATGTCATTTATTCTTTCAAAATGCAGAGAAGCTTCGCACTACTGTGGATGCCTCTTTTAAGTTTCTAAGTATGTGGCAACCAATCAACCTATTTTTCTCTAGGGCAGAATTGCATAGCACTCTAGAAACATATAAATGAAATTCCAAATAAAATCAAAATACTTAGGAAATTAGGAAAACAAGGGCTGCATCATCATCATGCGATTGCAGTGGTTTTGGAGCACTCAGTCACCTGTTAAACAGTTCATGTATTCATAGGATTCTCACTGTCCCTACTCCAACAGGATACTCTATGCAAATTGCTCGTATAAACCAAGCAGAATCACAGTTATCCTTAGGACGTGGAATAGCAATGCCTGAAATTCCTACAGTGCTTTCTTATTTTTAAGAGTTCACTGTTCCATTAGTCCTCACAAAGCCATAGAAATGGTCATCATTGTCTTTCTCTAGAGCATGAAACAGAGACCCAGAGACTTACACTGATGGCCTGCTTTGATTGCTGATAGTGACTTACAATACTCTTACCTTCTGACACAAAGGCTACTGCCACAACTTCATACTATAACTGCCCACAAAGCACCAACATTTTAATTTCTTACTTAGTACTGGACCGTAGTTCTGTGTATCACTTCTTCATTTGCTAAGAAAATGAGTTAGTGCCTACTACTTGTCAGAACAGTGCTGGGCACTGGGAATGCTATATTGAGCAAAAACTGTCAGAGTTTCAAGGTGCAGGGGAGTGGTAAGTAATACAAGGCCAAAAGTAAATGTATAGAAACCACCTATAATAGAAAGATAAGCAGCTGACCAAAGAAAGGTAACAAGCTGACCAAAGGTTCATGGAAGACATTTCTAATGAACAAAGAAGAAAGAACAATTTAGTGAGTGTCTGAAGAGCAAGCAGGCATAAGGGTGTCTATACTGTGGTTGATTCAGTGTGTGTAAGGTCAAAGGCACAGAGATGCACAGGCCTGTCATGTGGATGCGACGAGCAAGGATGGAGAAGCAGGTGGAGTTTTTCAGACTGTAACTAAGGCTTCAGGCCAACAAGGTTTAGCATGCCTCTAAAACCAGTGGGAAGAAACTCAAAGGATTTTCTAGTTTGGACAGAGAGATAGTGCTGTGACTACATAGCAGCTGGCAATCTCAGGAAAATTCTACCAAGTTGGGATCCTCTGAAGGTAGCAAATGATATCTCCACCACATTCTCAACTAAAATTTGCACTGTGAAATTAAACATCCCTAAATCAAATATCATGACCTTTTTTAAAGAAATGTAGAAATCCTTTTTTGTTTGTTGCCATCTCCGCCTAAAGAACATCTATTCTTCTTCTGGGTTGAAGGGATGACAATAACCTGGCTGCAAAAAGTTGAAGTGGTGATTTGCAATTCTTAAATCATTTTACACTGAAAAAACCTATCTTCCTCTTCCTCTTACTTCAGGTTCTCTTCCTTTTTTTGATGAATAAAATATTCATTTTAATTGTTAAAATATTAATTCTGGGCCGGATGAAGTGGCTCACGCATGTAATCCCAGCACTTTGAGAGGCTGAGACGGACAGATAACAAGGTCAGAAGATCGAGACCAACCTGATTAACAAGGTGAAAACCCGTCTCTACTAAAAATACAAAAATAAATAGATAAATAAGCTGGGCCTGGTGGCACATACCTGTAGTTTCAGCTACTCAGCAAGGTGAGGCAGGAGAATCACTTGAACCCGGGAGGTGGAAGTGGCAGTGAGCCAAGATCACGCCACTGCACTCCAGCCTGGAGGAGACTCCTTCTTAAAAAAAAATAAAATTAAATTAAAAAATAAGTCTATTGGGATTATAGAAAACTGACAAAGCATATTATCAATTTTATAATTGCACAATATATTTCTATGCAATGGTATGGAAACATGTTGGACCAGTATCTTAAGATAACAGAACATAATTTAAACTATCAGAGTTTGCTTACTATTATAATCATGATTTTTGCTAATTACAGATGCAATAACAATCATTCATGTGTATACTTTAAAAAATTGGGCAAGTCTCTTTGAATATGATATACATTCTAATGAAAGCAATATTCTTTACCATAATTATACTCTATTCTTTCTTTTTTTATTTCAATAGGTTTTTGGGAACAGGTAGTGTTTGACTACATGAATAAATTCTTTAGTGGAAATTTGTGAGATTTTGGTGCACCCATCACCCGAGCAGTGTACACTGTACCCGACGCATAGTCTTTTATCCCTCACCCCCTTTCCACATTTTCCCTCTAGTCCCCAAAGTCCACTGTATCATTCTTATGCCTTTGCATTCTCCTAGCTTAGCTCCCACTTAGAACTGAAATCTTTGGTATGACCTTTGGTTTTTCATTTCTGAATTACTACACTCAGAATAATGGTCTTCAGTTCCATCCAGGTTGCTGCAAATGCCCTTATTTAATTTCCTTTGATGGGTGAGTAGTATTCCACGTTGTGCGTGTGTGTGTGTGTGTGTGTGTATATATATATATACAATATATATTTATTTATTTATACGTGTATATATATTTACATATATAAATATATGTAGCATATATTTACATATTTAAATATTTTACATTATATTAAATATAGTATATATTAAATATATTTATATATGTTATATATTTTATATACTATATTTACATATATTTATATACTACATGTATTACATATATTTATATATTATATATTTACTATATGTAAATATATTACATATATTTATATATTTCCATATACATAAATATATAATTTATACATTTTATATATAAATGTAATGTATAAATATATAAATATGTAAATGTTGTAAATATATGTAAATAAATAAAATATAAATATATGTAAGTATAGTATATAGAATATATAGTATATATATTTACATAGTATAGTATATAAATATATTATAGTATATATGTAAATATACATAGTATTTATATAAATAAATATATTATACATTTACATATATATTTATATGCTATATATTTATATATGTAAATATAAATATATGTAAATATATAGCATATAAATATATTATTATATATAGTATTATTATATATATTAGTTTACATTCCCACCAATAGTGTAAAATTGTGCTCTTTTCACCACGTTCATACCAATATCTATTTTATTTTTATTTTTTTGACCATTCTTGCAGGAGTAAGGTAGTATCATATTGTGGTTTTGATTTGCAGTTCCATGATAATTAGTGTTTTGGGGCATTTTTTATATATTTGTTGGTCATTTGTATATCTTCTTTTGAGAATTGTCTATTTGTGTCCTTAGCTCACTTTTTGATGGGATTTTTTTGTTTCGTTCTTGCTGATTTTTTTGAGTTTCTTGTAGATTCTGGATATTAGTCCTTTGTAGGATGTATAAATTGTGAATATTTTCCCCCACTCTGTGGGTTGTCTGTTTACTCTGCTGATTATTTCTTTTGCTGTGCAGAATCTTATTAGTTTAATCAAGTCCCATCTATTTATCTTTGTTTTTGTTGCATTTGCTTTTGGGTTCTTGGTCATGAAGTTCTTGTCTAAGCCAATATCTAGAAGGTTAACCCAGCACTTCGGGAAACTGAAGCCAGTGGATCACTTGAGGCCAAGGGTTCAAGACCAGCCTGGTCAATATGGCAAAACCTCATCTCTACTAAAAATGCAAAATTTAGCCAGCGATGGTGGCACATGCCTATAATCCCAGTTACTGGGGATGCTGAGGCATGAGAATCATTTGAACCCAGAAGGCGCTTGAGCCCAGGAGTGGAAGTTGTGGTGAGCTGAGATTGTGCCACTGCAACCCAGACTGGACAACAGAGCAAAACACTGTCTCAAAAAAAGAAAAAACTGAAGACTTTTTTTTAAACAAGGACCTAATACCATGGTACGAAAAGGTTAGAATAAGGCCACAATATTTATAATCAACCCCTGATTATTAGGAGTCTAAAAGATTGCACATAATTTCAAGAGTGGAGATAACTGGAGAAAAGCTTGAGTCTTAGCCATGTACAGTACAGGCAAGGAAACTGACGGTCAGGAATTGAGTTATCAGAATTCACAGAGCAAACGAGAGTCAGAGAAGTGACTTCTCTGGCTGCCTTAGCATTTTCCATTTCTAGCGAGATGTGAGTAAATTTCCAGAGAACTAATCTCCCCTCTTCATCCTGCACGATATGCAACCAAGATGGTATGGTACCTTCAGATAACAAAGAGCGACAGCTCTCAGAAGACTGGCAAATACCCACTTCAGAAGCAGTGGGGAAGTTAAATACAGGAGACACGCACACATTTATGTATTTTCCATATCAGAAAATGACTTGTTAACTGTCATCTTCCCATTGAGGCATCTCCTTCAGCACAACATATATTCAATTTATGGATACAAGGTATAAATATAGTCACCAAACATTCATTCCACCAGCATGTATTAATCATTTGTGTGTATCATGCCATAATTCAATTAAAATCAATTCATTTTTGTAAGTATTTGAAAGGAAGCAAGAGCAAAACACATCCGATGCAATATTGAATCATGGTTTTAATACTTACTGACTGTAATGTTAAGTGAAACGTGTAACCCGCTAAGTCTGTTTCCTCATCAGAAAAAGGAGGAGGACTAATTATAACGATCTTGCTTTGTGCGGGAAAGAGTAAATGAAGTCATGAGATGCCTAGTGCCTGGTGCATAAGTGCTTAATAAACATTTCCTAAAAAATAAATAAATAAATATTTTCCAATGTATGAGTACCTGAAATAAACACCCATTTTCCTTTTAATGATTATATCTGTTTGTAAACAGATACTTTGGTTATTTCTCTACTTGAGAACTTGTGCAAAAAGGAATCCATCTATTCCTGTGGTAAAGCAAATGATTCCATCACTATAAAATAGCCCCAGGAGACTATGAAGTGGAGTGGAAAGGCTGGGCTTGGTTTTTCCAGGTGTTAGAACACCATCCCAAACAGGAAGGAGACAACAATGACCTGCCTTTCTCAGGCACTGGCAGACTCTGCTAGAATGGTTATATTTTCATAAGGAAATGAAACTGATTAGTAGCCTTTTTCCGTTTGTTCCTGCCACACGGTGATTTGTTCCATTAGTGAATTGCCAATTGGCTTTCTAGTGGCCAGAATGTGAATCCAGTTCTGTGAATGGATTCCAGTTCTGTGAATCCAGAGCTCCACTCAGCTGGGGAAGATGTGCTGTCTAATTGCATTAGTCTTGACTGCCAATGACAGAATGACAGAACCCATGAGCTGCTGGGAGAACCATTTGTGTGTCCTAGCTCACTGATCGTATGGCACTAGCCATGTGTGTCAGTTTCTGGCTGAAGTCTGAGAAATGCCTGAGAGTAACCATCTTTGAAATGGAGGAGAGAATCATACTTAACTACGGAGCTTGCTATTTGAGCAATTATATACTCTCTCTATGCTTTGAAAAATAAAGAATTTTACTACATTTAGGTACACACATGCATATCCACAAATATAAGTGCCCTATGTGCTTTATAACATACTGGGCTTTTGAAAATCTACTGATTGTTATTATGAAGAAGGCACAGGGTCCACAGAGCTGGATTTGGGATTGATTCTAAACTCGAACTCTTATTAACCCATGACTTTGAGCAAGTTATCTCCTCTCTGAGCAAGGCCAGGACTAAGGTGGTATAAAGGAAGCATCTAGGATGCAAAATTTAAGGAGACAAGCAGGGGGCCTGATAGTGTCCTCAACTTTTGTGCCCCAAGCATCTTGTCTGCCTCACTTTCATACTGGCCCTGTCTCCAGGCCTCAGAATCGTATGAACTGAGACATTTAAAGAACCTACTGCATGACATAGCACAGCCACTTAGTAAATGCTGGTCTTTAATCAACAGATTTCACATGCACAAGCCCCTGGTGCAGCCAGAACCACATCCAGATGTTATGCCTGGCTCCCTTCCATGTTAGGGTGGGGTGGGTGTCCATGACCACCCAGTAATCCATCCGAAAGCAACCACTGATGGCCCAGCAGGACTGCTGAGACCCAGATCAAACAGAAACCTGGTGGGCTTCTGGGGCAGAATAAACAAGTCCATTTACACTGTACAAGGACTGACCCTAACTAGAGCAAAGGCATTCCAAAGGAAAATTTGCAATACCTTTTTCTGCCTATTTGAGTTAATTTTAGAGAAAGGTCCACAACAGATACTTGCTGTTGATTTCTGATGTAATTATTTCCTCTGGTATACAGACTCTCACATAAAATGGATTGCATTGCATATAAAGGTTTCTCTTTCATTTCTTACATAACATTGTGCTGTGACTATTATGCCTCATCCTGAAATGTTCCTCAGCTTTAATGGTTGGGAGGTAGGTCATTTCATAGATGTAACATAACTGATGAATTTTACATTGTTGGATTTTGCAGCTGGATCTGAAACGTATAATTTGATGACTATCTTGTCTGCATCGATCAATCCACATGTTTATTTATATGTTAATATTTATAAGTTGAATTATGCATCAATTATCACGAGCATTTTTAAGGCTTCCTATGCTACTTTGAATGTCTTTCTGGGGAAGTTGTACCAATTTAGATTCCCCACAGCTGGGTGTGATATTGTACATGTCACAGCCGGACATTTGCACTCTACCATGGCTGGTGGTTGAGGAAATAGACTTGGCCTTAACCTATTTGGCCACAAGAAAACTTTTTATGCCTGTGATGACTCTTCTCCTACCAGCCTGTTTTCCTCTCTTTGTTAGCTCTACCCTGTGTTTTACATTTGGGGCTCTAATATTTCAGGATCTGGCTGAAAGTTGGGGCATTCTCTGAGGATCCCTTCTTTCCTAAAATGCAAACTCTGTACAGTCTTTAAGAGTGAGTAGGCTCTGCTGAGCACAAATCAAGAGGAAAGGCATTATACAAAGTTGATCTTGTTTGCACAGCTGGAAAAGGGGGCAAGAAGTTTCTGGAAATTGGTTAAATACACAGACAGCACATTCTGCAACTCTGGGATAATTGAGAAAATTGTTGAAAAGGTTGATCTGGGCCCTTTGTTTAAGTTACCATTTATTAAGCACATGTCATTTATTTCCTTAATTCTTATTGAATCAAGAATGATCACTTGGGTAAGTGACATTATTCCCATTATAGATGAGAAAATAGAGTCAGAGAAGTTCAGCAAATCCCACTGAACAATCAACTAGTGAATGATCAGGCTGAGATTCAACCCCAAGGCTGACCCAATGATCATCCTCTTTTTACAACATTCTCCTGGCTGCTAAAGTACCTTTGGCCCCCTGCAAACTTATGTGGATACTGGACTTGCCTACCAGGTGTTTTAATCCTTCTGATCTTGATGCTGTTTTGAAATTTCCTGTTTATTTATTTATTTTTATTTTTTTTTTTTTTTTGAGACGGAGTTTCGCTCTTGTTACCCAGGCTGGATGCAATGGTGTGATCTTGGCTCACCGCAACCTCTGCTTCCTGGGTTCAGGCATTCTCCTGCCTCAGCCTCCTGAGTAGCTGGGATTAGAGGCACACGCCACCATGCCTAGCTAATTTTTTGTATTGTTAGTAGAGACGGGGTTTCACTATGTTGACCAAGATGGTCTCGATATCTTGATCTCATGATCCACCTGCCTCAGCCTCTCAAAGTGCTGGGGTTACAGGCTTGAGCCACTGCGCCTGGCCTTATTTTTAAAATTTTATTATTATTATATTTGAGATGGAGTCTCACTCTGTCACCCAGGCTGGAGTGCAATTTCAGCTCACTACAACCTCCTCTTCCCAAGTTCAAGTGATTCTCCTATCTCAGCTTCCTGAGTAGCTGGGATTTCAGGAACATGCCACAACTCCTAACTAATTTTTATATTTTTAGTAGAGACAGGGTTTTACCATGTTGGCCGGGTTGGTCTCGAACTCCTGACTCCAAGTGATTCACCCACCTCAGCCTACCAAAGTGCTGGGATTACAGGAGTGAGCCACTGCACCCAGCCTACTTATTTATCTCTGATGCTCGTGCTGAAGTGATTTAGTTTGTCCAACCCCTTTTGAAAACAAAAATTGATAACTCGGCATTTACACTCTTTCAGTCACTTTTCCAAAGTGTTACTTCTTTCCTTGAAGTCATTTCACCTGAAACAGTTCTACAAAGTTATAATTATCCCTATCTTAACAAATGAAAAAGCACAAGCCCTGAGAAGTTAAGTAATTGGTGTATGACTGCACAGTGACTGCAGTCTTAACAGTAGTGAAGTCTGTCACCCAGATAACTACACACCCTCCTTCAGTGATGCTCCTGGTAGCACGTCACCTCCCTTTGTGGATCACATGATGGATCCCATGAGAGGTGCCTGCACTGCATGAATAGCAGAGGAGCAGCAGGTGAAATCCACAGGAAGGTGGTTGTTAGACCTGGGACTTGAAGGTTATTGAGCATGAATGAAAAATCAGCTGCTGTCACATCACTTTGCACTTAAAATATATTCAAAATCATCAGTTTAGGTGGTGTTATACCATCTCTTCTGTGCTGGATTTTACAAGGCTGACCTTTAGTTACACACACCGACTGCATGCCTGTGACCTACACTTGGCCCCTACTTGTGGGCGCATGCTCAACATTAATGGCCCAAATGACTCCAACCCGGGAACGGCAGATGAATTTAAGCAGTCAACCATCCAACAAAGAAATTTCTATTAATATTCACAGCACTTAGAGTGCAATAGAGCAGACAGTAAAATTGATGCTAGTTTTAATCCTATGGCGAATACATTCTTATCCTTCTCGGTGAGAGGGATTGAAGATAGTTCAATGACGTAACCAAAAAACAGTGAGGGTCTCATGCTCTATGTGCACACAACCAAGTCTTCATCAGAATAAGAAGAACACATATAAAATTATTTAAGGATCAAGACTCTGTCCATGTGTTACTACAGCATCTGAAAGGTAAGTGCAAATATGGTGCTTTTTCCAGACATGTTCTCTTTGTTGAGCATATATGTGTTTCCATATCTTCAGGCACCAAATAGTGAAAAAAATGCCAGGTGACAAATTACATGTTTCCTTTTACATATACACATTTTTGTGGGGGAATATATCAAATGATGTATCATAGGAATCTATTTCTGGTTTGAATGGATAAACTAACCTACATGAGTTTGGCTATACTCAACAGTCACATATGCTATTGTATATACTGTTGTGTAACAGAGCTTCCATATACAAGCGTGACCTTGAGAAAATTATTAAACTTCTCCGAGCTTTCATGTAAGTGTCAGAGAGGCTGAAATGCTCTCTATTGCTATTAAGTCTAATGAGGTAGAGTAGGTAAAGTCCTTACTAATATGGGGTTGTTTATATTGGCCATTTCATAACACACACTATTCTAAGTTCTTTATGTGAATTCATTCACTCATTTTATCCACAAAACAACTGTTTCAGATAGGAAATATCATTTCACAGATGAGGAAACTGAGTTTCCAAGAGGATAACATATCAGGCTTGTAAGTAACACAGCTGGAATCTGATTTCTTGACTCTGAAATCAACATTATTAGCAATTATGCAATACTGCTTTGATGTATCATAATATAACTGATTTATAAATGGCTACTATCTCAGTATTGTTGGTTGCAGAGATGAGCACGTTCTCTTAACAAGCCAGTAACAATCAAAATCCACATAAATGTGATCTCTAATAGTGGCCTAAGAGGTTTTAGACTTGTGATTTAAACACATAATATACCTCAAGCATGATTCACCTGGAAATGAGGGGAAATTATACAATAGAAATAGACTGAGTGTGGTGACTCCTGCTGGTAACCACAGCACTTTGGGAGACCAAGGCAGGTGGGTCACAAGGCCAAGAGATGGAGACCATCCTGGCCAACATGATGAAACTCTGTCTCTACCAAAAATAAAAAAATTAGCCAGGCATGGTGATACATGCCTGTAGTCCCAGCTACTCGGGAGGCTGAGGCAGGAGAATCACTTGAATCCGGGAGGCAAAGGTTGCAGTGAACCAAGATCGCTCCACTGTATTCCAGCCTGGCAACAGAGGGAAATTCCATCAAAAGAAAGAAAGAGAAAAAGAGAGGAAGGGAGGAAGGAAGGAAGGAAGGAAGAAGGAAGGAAGGAAGGAAGGAAGGAAGGAAGGAAGGAAGGAAGGAAGGAAGGAAGGAAGGAAGGAAGCAAATAGAGAACATAGATGGGCTTTGGAGTCAGTCTGTATTTGTGTCTGAAACCTTTTTTGCCACTTGGTTAGCTGAGTGACCTGTGTGGGGGCTTAGACTGTTTCTCTGCTTATCATAGGGAATAATAAACAGCACAAAAATAATACAGTTAAAGCCAAGATATATTACTAATTGTAATGGAGGATCACAGCAATGGTTGTAATAGTCAGAAGAGCTATCGTTGCAATGAAATCATAGCAGTAGTAGAAAAAAAAGTATTCATTTTGTAGGAATTGTATAAAAATGCAGTACAGACTATGTGGCTTAAACAATGGAAATTAATTTTCTCCGAAAAGCCTGGAAGCTGAATGTCCAACATTAAAGTGTCTGCAGGGTTTCTTTATTTTGAGCCCTCTCTTCCTGGCTGGTTACGGCCATCTTCTCCCTGTGTCTACACATGGTCTTTCCTCTGTGCATATCTGTCTTTATCTTTTTTTTTTTAAATAAGGACACTAGTCATATTGGATTAGGGACCACCCTATTGACTTCATTTTAGCTTAATTTCATTTTTAAGACTATTTCCAAATAGTACAGTCACATTCTGAGGTGCTGGGGATTAGAACTGCAACATATAAGTTTGAGGAGATGACTGTTCACCTCCTAATATTAGGCCTTCCACATAACAATTTCCCATGGGAAATCCTTCAGAATACTTTACATGGAATTTAAGACTGTCAGTTTCAGAAGTAATGACCTGTGTCATGGTGTGAGCAAGACACTGGACATGTGGCTTTCCACCAAGAGAGTATCACCTCATTAGTGTGAATGCTAAAACATCCATAAGGGATTGTGTGTGTGTGTGTGTGTGTGTGCGCGCGCACGTGTGTTGCGTTGTGTTTATTTTAGAGACAGGATCTCCCTCTGTTACCTAAGCTGGAGTGCAGTGGTGTGATCACAGCTCACTTCCGCCTCCAACTTCTAGGCTCACGTGATCCTCCTACCTCAATCTCCTGAGTAGCTGGGACCACAGGAACACCCCACCATGCCTGGCTAATTTTTTTTCTTTTTTCTTTTCTTTGTAGACACAGGATTTCACCATGTTACCTAGGTTGGTCTTGAACTCCTGGCCTCAAGTGATCCTCCTACCTTGGCCTCCCAAAGTTCTGGGATTACAGGCATGAGCCATCTTGCACAGATGGCATGTGTGTTTTAAAAATGGTGGGGATAAAGGGATCCTGGTATTTTAATGGGTGGAGATTAGGAATTTCATGAAAGAAGAGTCTGGTTCAAAAATCTTATCCTGCATTCCATACAACTTTTAGTCAGATAGACTAGAATCTCTTTAAAATCATAGGTACCTAGATTTATGTTCATTTTATATACGGACATGAGGAATTTATTTCATTGTTTGAAAATCCTTGAAATTTCCAGGAATACAACTTCAGTGTAAATTAGGAAACACTAGATTTTTTTTTTTTTAAACTGTCTCGCTCTGTCGCCAGGCACTAGGCTGGAGTGCAGTGGCATGATCTTGGCTCACTGCAACCTCTGCCTCCCGGGTTCAAGCAATTTTCCTGCCTCAGCCTCCCGCACGCCACCAGGCCCAGCTAATTTTTATATTTTAATAGAGACGGGGTTTCACCATGTTGGCCAGGATGGTATCGATCTCTTGACCTCGTTATCCACCCGCCTCGGCCTCCCAAAGTACTGGGATTCCAGGCGTGAGCCACCACGCCTGGAGAAAACACTGGATTTTTTAAACTTTTTGTGAAAGTTGTTTACCTTTTGGAAATCATAGTATGACAGTATCCCTCTTTGTATCTGTGCTTCCATTACAGTACATCTGTTTGTCTATATTTTAGGCAGTCTAATTTTTGGTGATTCTTTTATATAGATGTAACTATCTTGCTACTTCATTATATCTTCTTATAATGTTATGTCAGAATTCTTGACTTACGGGAATTAGTTATTATTCTATTATAATCAACTTTCTTTGATTTCTTTTCTGCATTACAATCAGGTCATTGCATTGATTTTTTAAATTATGGATGTAGATAATTTATATTATCAATAGGTTTTATTTCAGGATAATAAAGGACATGTTGTAAAAATATTTGTTGTAAAAGTAGGCATTGAATCAATAGAATTCCCAACCACTGCAGTCAACAGTGCTCCCAGGATTAGAAAGGCTACATGTGACTAAGGAGTCAAATGTTGGACTACTGAAATTGAATCCAAGCCATCTAAAGCCAGAAAGGGAAACTGATTATAAGAGAAGACAGACAACTTGCGAAGGTTACAGAGCGGGAATCATACAGTCAGACTGCATTGTAGAAAAATATACTGTATTAGAACCTTGACTCCAGACAAGCTTTCCCCACACTGGCTTTCACAGGGATGCAGTCCAAACTATGGACATGAACAGAAGCAGCTTTGGGTTTGTGGAGGGAAAGCAGAGTTTACATGCAAAGTTTGAACACTGTAATATGTCTCTTCTATTAGTTTTCTTCTGGGGGATAGTGGTTTTCTTTGTTCATAGTTCTAAATTAATTTTTCAAGTTGATTCATTCGGTTTAGAGTCTACAAAGGAAGAAGATGAAACACAATAATTAGCTTATTGCCCTGCAATTATTAAAAGGCTACAATGGCGGTCTCCATGGGCCTCTCCCCCTTGGGTAACACTCTTGGAAGGAATTCTTACCTTTTACTTAGCTTTGCATTCACTTATTTCATGGTAAGTTATATGCCTCTCCGAAAACCTTCCTCCTCTTAGTTTTAGATGTATGAACTGAGTCTCTTAGCTTCACCACCATCACCATGATTCAGAGAAATATGTTGGTAAATTAAGGCCATTGATTGGCAAAACAAATTCCATCAACATCTGCAATGATCCTTGCACACATCATGGCCAAATCTAGAGTCCTTAGACTAACATTTGCATTTTTCCCCGTGATATGATTTCCCCATTTGTTCAGCTTTTGTCTCCTATCCGCTCTCCTCCAAACCATGTCTGATCCAGCCACACAAACTGTAGGTTATCCATTCCTCAGCATGTCTTGTCATCCAAACAATTTCCAGCACTTGGTTGTTCAGACCAACTTGGTGAATGTACACTCAATATTGAAGACCCAGATCAAGTAAGAAGCATTTCTATTTCATCAGCTTTGACCTGTTTCCCTCGTGTTCCAGTGTTCTCTGCCATAAAACTTGTCAACCTAGGCTGGGCACAGTGGCTCATGCCTGTAATCCCAGCACTTTGGGAGGCCGAGGTGGGTGGATCACAAGGTCAGGAAATCAAGACCATCCAGGCCAACATGGTGAAACCCCATTTCTACTAAAAATACAAAAAAATTAACTGGGCGTGGCAACACATTCCTGTAGTCCCAGCTACTTGGGAGGCTGAGGCAGGAGAATTGCTTGAACCCAGAAGGCGGAGATTGCAATAAGCCAAGATCGTGCCACTGCACTACAGCCTGGGCAGCAGTGTGAGATTCCATCTCAAAAAAAACCAAAAAACAAAAAAACTTGTCAACTTAGAGTGTCATTATTGGTGACCCCATTTCTGGGGATTCCCACCCAATCAGACAGTGAGTTCTTAAACAAACAAACAAAACCTTTTGTTATTTATCATGTATTCCCAGAGAATAATATGGCAGCTGGGACAATGCTGCTTAGTAATGTTTAATGAAAAGAAAAGCTGAGGAGTACAGAATAGAAAGAATCTGGTCTCCTTCTATTTCAACAGTGCTTGAAGTATTTTCTTTTTTTATCGCCCCTTTCAGGTTGAGCCTTCTTATCCTTCCATAGCCAAGAGCCCACATCTTAAATACAGCTCAAATGAGTTAAAATCTCTCTATTTACGTATATATAATTTCAGGCACCATTTCACACTGATGAAATCGTATGATCTCTCTTTCTCTCTCTTATAAATTCAGCACTAAGAGTGAAAGGAGAGAAGGGATACTGAAGAACTGAGAAAAGTTAATGAGAGTTGCTTGTAGAATCTTAAAAAGGGGCTTTGGGTGAAATTAGAGTTTCCTCAAAATTATAAGCTGGTAAATCCACCCTGATGGAAGTAGAGATCTTCACATCTTGGGCAGAAGGCTGAGATAGAAGCCTTTGAGTGAGGCCATTGGTGTGTTACTGTTGGCTGTGGTGGGAGAGTGGTCAGCCATCTTCCTGCTGAACTTACCAAAGCAGCTGGGGGAGCTTCGGAGACATCACCTTCTCACACACAGGTCGCAAGGCAAGGACATGATGCAAACTCGCTACAAAGTAACTTCTGTGTGTACTGAAAATTTTGTTAATAAAGGTGTTCATTCTACAATTATTGAAATTGGGAAGCTAAGGCAGGAACTAAATATATAACGATAGAGATAAATTTAAGTAAATTATAGAACAACTACATGATGAAATACTGTGGAAATACTATATATTGTATTTATTCAAAATAATATTGCTAATAATACCAAAAATAAAAGCCACAGCTAGACAGGTTTTAAAAAGTAACCAGTTTTATCCTTTTACCATGTTTATGATACAGTTATTGTCAGCCCTATTTTACAGACAAGGAATCTAGACTAAACGAACATGTAAAGTCTTGTTTACATCACATCACTGCTAATAAGAGCTGGACTTCAAGCCAGATGTGACAAGCTTAAAAGTTCATGTTCTTTCCACTATATATAATAGCCTATGAATACTTTTAGTGAGATAAGAAAATTATCAGGCTATAGTGTTACATGACAAAAGTGATCATAGATGCACACATTCTATTAAGACCTTGAACAAAAAAATAGGAAAAGGAGGAGGAAGAGGAACTAGAGGAGGAGAAGAAGAAAGAAAATAATCAAGTTGTGATTCAATTCTACGCATCATTTTCTTTCTTTTTCTTTTGATTTTTTTGAAACAGAGTCTTGCTCTGTCACCCAGGCTGGAGTGCAGTGGCATGATCTTGGCTCATTGCAACCTCCGCATCCCACGTTCAAGCAATTCTCCTGTTTCAGCCTCTGGAATAGCAGGGATTACAGGCGAGTGCCATCACACCTGCTGATTTTAGTATTTTTAGTAGAGACAGGGTTTCACCATGTTGGCCAGGATGGTCTCGAACTCCTGACCTTAGGTGATCCACCTGCCCGGCCTCCCACAGTACTGGGATTACTGGTGTGAGTCACTGCACTTGACCTTCTTTTTGTTTTTCTACAATGTGCATATATTACTTATATAACACAGATATCGACATAATATAGGAAAAGAGAATATTCTAGTTTTATTATAGGTACACAAATATGAAGGAATCTGTCTTTCATTTCCAGGAGAACCCTGGTACATCTCCTAAGCACAACTATGAAAAGCCTTCTTCTCAGAAAGAAACTTTAATATTACTTTTTTCCCCCAGTAAGTCTTGCCGCATTTTTAACATCATGGGACAAAATGAAACAGAGTAGTGGGTCAGAAGGATTGGGTGGAAAATGTGGCAAACAATCCAATCTGGTGGAAGAGAGGAGCAGTGAAGAAAAGCCATTTGGCTTGGTGATTAGAAAGGGATTGGAAGCACCTGCCAAAGTCGGTGTGATATCAGGGGCCAGAGCCAGACCACAGGGTGTGAAATGAGACAGATAAATGGGGAAAATGTCAGCAGGCACATGCCACTTTTAATAAATGGGAGAGTAATAGCATGTCAATTGAAGTGTGCCCAAGTTTATAGGAAGGTTGTCCATTGCAATTAAACAATCATTTCAAGTTTCTCAACTGCAAATACTCATACACATTTGACAGGTGGCAGAAATTGGCATCAGTGCGTTCTAAGGAAAGGGCTGAGACTGAACCATTTTGGATTTTCATCTTAATACCCTGCTAATTTCTAGATAGAGTGAGTTGGATTTTATTTATTTATTTTTTTATAGTCCTTCAATGGCTTTATCTTAAAAATGGGGCTGTCAGTGCCACAGGAGATGTGGTGTGGATTAACTACTGATCTGAATCTCTGTGAACCAAATTATCTTGCTCCAGGTAGCTTTCTGAGAAAAGAACACTACAAGAAAAGCAATTGCCATTAGCTCAGCCTGTCCTTGGAGAATTTACTGAAGAGAAGAAACCTGGGGAGAAAATAGCACTTTTTAAAGAAAATATGGATATTTCATTTCCACTGGCCTCCCCATCCTAACTTATCTAAGCTAGATCCATTTTTCTCCTGCACCCAGCAAAGCTTGCCAGTCTGCTCCCCTTTCCATAAGTGGCAGCCTCCAGTTTAACTTATTGGTGTTCTTAAGTGAGCCTTCAACAGAACTGAGCCATTTAAGGGTTTGCCCTCATCTCATTATAAATTAGTTTTGAATATCTCTCAGTATGCACAACATTCCTCAGCTATCCAAGTTCCAACTCCTTATTAGGCTAGGAAGAATTTGCGTTTTAATTAGTTTTACCTCTGGTGTATGAAGCCCACTGAGATTACTACACTTAGTAAAATTTAATTAACTTGACAAAAGATCCTAATTGTTTTTGTGCCACTGGTCCTTTGCAAGGCTAAAAATAATGCCCTCCAAATTAAGCGGCCACCACAAAGCTTCATTTTCACTGTCCTATATTTAAAAAAAAAAAAAAATTGTTATTCACCTGAAGTTTTTCTTTGTCAGATATTGGTGCAGTTTGTTGCTAAGGCAGAGATTTACAAACGCTTTAAGAAAGGATATCTGGGAGTGAGAATGAGTAGAAGGGAACAGGGAATAGACACCTCCTCTCACCTTCTTTATTGTGGAAAGCTTTGTGGAAATGAGATGAGGAACATATTGATTCGTTCAATTCCGCAAAGACTCAAGGAGACATAATATATCATGTGAATTAATAATGAAAGTTTATAAGTAAAAAATGCTGAATGAATGAACATGCATCCATTCATTCATTCGTGTATCATTTATTTACTCTTTTAGTGTGCATTTCTGGAAGACTGTTTTTTTTGTGTGTCAAGTGCTCACAAAGGAAATATTCAATCTTTAAAAGTCAGTCCTTTGCAATGTCATTTCCAATGTCTGGTTCCTATCCCCTGCTCATTCTGGTTGACATTTTATAGGCTTCAAGACCAGCACATTTCTTATTCATTTTTTTTGTGATTCTAAACTCCTTTGTCTTCCTATTCCAATAATTCTAACTTCATTGGAAGGAAGTATCTTGACATAATGTGTTGCAGCTGCTTGCTAGCTTTTGTTGGTTTGTTTGTGATCCTGCAGCAAAAACAGGTTTTCACCTTGGCACTGACCTTGTACAAGAAAATTTCTTTTGTGTTTCAATTTCTTCTCCTTCTTCCTTCTCTTCTTCCTCCTTCTCCTTCTCCTTCTCCTTCTCCTTCTCCTTCTCCTTCTCCTCCTCCTCCTCCTCCTCCTCCTTCTTCTTCTTCTTCTTCATGTTTTCTCTTGAGATAGAGTCTTGCTCTGTCACCCAGGCTGGCATGCAGTGGCACAATCTTGGCTCACTGCAACCTCCACCTTCCAGGTTCAGGGAATTCTCCTGTCTCAGCCCCCCCCCCCCCCGCCCCCAAGTAGCTGGGACTCCTAGGGGCCTGCCACTACACCTGGCTGATTTTTTGTTTTTTAATAGGGACAGGGTTTCATTATATTGGTCAAGCTGGTCTCAAACTCTTGATCTCGGTTGATCTGTCCACCTCGGCCTCCCAGAGTGCTGGGATTACAGGCGTGAGCCACCACACCCAGCCTCAATCTCTTCTTTAAATGAAAAAATATAATTGCTTCTCTCTACCAGAATTTGCTGAAGGATTGAATGAAGCAGTAAAATAAAGCAATGGAGAAAGTTTGACATGGAGTTGATCCTCAGAACTCTATTATGTGCATCACTTCTAAGAGTCACATTAACTTCCCTCCACGCTGAGCCTATCAAGTGGAATTCCGTTACTTCCTTCCCTGAGCCATCACATAATTTGAAAATGCAGAGGTCTATCAGTCACTAAACCCAGCTGATTCATGGCATATTTTTGACCTGAGAATATCATTGTCATCATTATTATTCCTTGTGTAATGAAAATAAAACTAGGAGTCCAGCAGAAACTGTATCTATTACTTAAATTTTTTTTTTTTAAAGGCTGATATTGAGGATAGGCTATAACATTTCAAAAGGCCCATTTCCACTTAATTACAGAATTGGGCCACTCTACTTAATGGTAGAATATTGTAGGTATCCCCAAAACTTTACTTTAACTGTGTCTATTCTTTTTTTTTTTTTAATTGTACTTTAGGTTCTGGGTTACATGTGCCGATCATGCAGTGTTGTTGCATAGGTACTTACATGGCAAGGTGGTTTGCTGCCTCCATCCCCTGTCACCTATATCTGGCATTTCTCCCCATGTTATCCCTCTCCAATCTCCCCACCCCTGCTGTCCCACCTCTAGGCCCCTCAACAGACTACAGTGTGTGATGCTCCCCTCCCTGTGTCCATGTGTTCTCATTGTTCAACACCTGCCTATGAGTTAGAACATGCAGTGTTTGATTTTCTATTCTTTTTTTTTTTTTTTTTTGAGACGGAGTTTTGCTCTTGTTTACCCAGGCTGGAGTGCAATGGCGGGATCTCGGCTCACCGCAACCTCCGTCTCCTGGGTTCAGGCAATTTTCCTGCCTCAGCCTTCTGCGTAGCTGGGATTAAAGGCATGGGCCACTATGCCCAGCTAATTTTTTGTATTTTTAGTAGAGATGGGGTTTCACCACGTTGACCAGGATGGTCTCGATCTCTTGACCTAGTGATCCACCTACCTCGGCCTCCCAAAGTGCTGGGATTACAGGCGGGAGCCACCATGCCCGGCCCTGATTTTCTATTCTTATGTCAGTTTGCTGAGAATGATGGTTTCCAGGTTCATCCATGTCCCTACAAAGGACATGTCCTCATTGTTTTTTATGGCTGCATAGTATTCCATGGTGTCTATGTGTCCAGTCTATCATTGATGGGCATTTGGATTGTAAATGGGCTATTGTAAACAGTGCCACAATGTGTCTATTCTTTTACCCTCATTAAGGAAGACTCTGCAAAGGTTGTTTTTCACTCCAATGCTCACCCTAGTGAACTGCCAAGAAGAGTATTTCCCCCATTTCTAAAATGGTCCAGTAATCTACTTCTCGTGTCCCATTTTGTCATGGTTCCCCACACTAGACATTTCATTGGGAATCTGCCCCTCCTCCACATAATGCAGTTTTACACCAGCTGCCAATCATACTGTTCTGTCCCACTAAGGGTGGGCATGTGTTCCAGGTCAGGTGCCTCAGGGTACCGCATCCCTCTGGCCACAGTGACTGCACAATGATGAGCCTATCACCAACCTAGACTAGATACCTTCTCTGGATTGTGTGTAGGCTAAGTAAGTTCTCTATTTATTTCATGTTCAAAAAGTTAACCTAATGGAAGCCCAGAGCTGGATATGCTTCTGCCTTTTTTTGCTAGCTACACGGAGGATGCCTTATTATAGGAGGACAGGCCAAGGACAAATTATTGAGAGAAGCAGACCTAAGACAAGGGAAAGGGAAAGAAAGGAGAAGGTAGAGGGAAGTAGACAAAAAGAGAGGGATGTGATATTCTTGAAGTCAATGGAGATACTTCTTTCCAAGCTCAGACTTTCTAATTATGTGAAAAAGTAAATATCTGTTTCCCACTTGGATTAGTTAAAGACAGATTTCTTCTTGCCTTCTTTAAATTCTTGACATCTCTTTAGTAAAAACATGCCCAGCTCCAAAAATCAAGACTACTATTAGTGTGCAGTTTCATGAGACTATAGGTGAAACATGAGAGTCCATGAACGGTGGACTCTTTAATTGTTTAACTTTAATTGTTTCAGCCCTGCCTCCAGTCCACATACATCCTTAGCACACCAGGGAGGACATTGCTTCAGCCCTGCCTCCAGTCCACATGCATCCTTAGCACACCAGGGAGGACACTGTTTCAGGAGTCCATTGCATGCACACTGATGAATTCTGATGAGGTCAGCCACAGAGGATCCCAGCACCTTTTAACTCTGAGATCTTTACTAATTCAAAGGGAAGCCAGAAACAATTGAAACTGTCCCAAGCCAGTGGACCTACAAGTCAGAGTCACAGCTCAGAAATGGGCTTCTTTCTCCAGAGCTTTGGTAGACCTTCTTGGCAATTTCCCCTCCATAGTCTAAGAATGAATCCTGAGCCATATTTTAAATGGAATGAAGTAATATTTGTTATTCAAATACTATACATTTCTAAGGTCAATCATTATCATAGTGTGATATATTTTAGCACTAGGGGAGAAATATGTATGTGATTCATCTCTACATCCATATCCATATTTGTATTTTTAGAATCTCCCCTTTTTGGTCTAAACTTTGGAGATCAGCTCTATAATACTTACATTATCACAGAAAATTAATTGTCTACAAGCCTTGTTTCATTTATCCACAGCTACTCTCATTCAACACACTGTTAATTATCACCAACTATGTACTGACAAAGGTGCCACGAAAACAAGGATCCCTGAGAAACAGTCCTTACCCTTAATTTATTGTTCACATAGTATGCTCACTATTTCATAGTCACCCTTTCAGTTTATACTGTTTTTCTGTCTTCAAAACTCTCAGTTTTCTGATGTATATTAGTCCAATCCTCTTCAAACTTCACTATCTATGACATTGTTTTTGATATATCTACTGTGGAATTGGTGTTTCCTTTTTTCCCCTAAACTCTTGTAAACTTTTAGTTACATCTCTCTTTTGACATGTAATACATTTGGTGATTTGATAGTTACTTATGTTCATGTCATCTCTGCAGATCAGTGGTTCTACCATATACATATGTGCATAATGTACATAATGTGTAAGTTTGTGTATGCACATCCTGTAGTACATATTATAGACATTGTGCTTAGTGCTGAGTATGACACATAGTTGGTGTTTAAAAATAATTAAAAAGGTGTTTAATGACTGTGTAAATAACTAACTCAAATTCCCCTGGAGCGTGGGATCCTTTCCAATAAGAACTATGCATTAGAGACAGTGATTGTCGGAGATTGTTGCATTTCCCAACAAAATTGCTGAGGTCTGTTTATATTGGATAGAATGAATTGCTTCCTTCTGACTCAAGCTTCTGTTTGAGAGATTACAAGTTCCTGTAATGACCACCACAAAAGGTGGTATTGATCTCTGAAATTGGCAGATACATGTCCTATGGATGGAATATTCATTTAAGAAAATTAGAAAGATCGATAACTCAAAGGTCATCAATAATGATGACATGTTGTAATTTCAATATATGGCCAGCCACAAGTTAATGAAAAGGGAAAGGGCTCATTTGTCACATCTGGGCGATAAATCTCCCATGTGTCTCGCTATTGAACATAAAGCTATGCAAGCTGTCAGGAGCTGTGATCTGGGCATCCTAATCTGAGAACTGGAGTAAGGTTTATTTTATTTATCAAAAGGACTATTCAAGGGAAAGAAGTGAAGCATTTGTTAAAAGCATAAAGCGCATGCTCAACCTGACAAAACACACTTTCACAAATGCTGTCACTAAATAATAGTCACAATAGCCGCATGGGACAACCAGTGTCATTTCTGCTTTCCAGATGGGAAAACTGAAGTCCAGAGGGTGGATGCAGGGACAGGGCTTAGCAAGGTCCTATCAATGTAAGAAGAAAGCTCAGTCTTGCCTCTCACTAAGTCATATGGAGTGAAGAGAGCTTAGAAAAGGAAATGTCACATGCACTGAGCTCCAGAAAGATCGCCCTGATCCCCCAATGGATCTCCCACTTTTTTTCTGGCTGACATTCAGGCAACTCATTTCTCAGCTCGGTCCCTCATCTATAATGTGGGAATAATAAGATGTGCTAGAGAAGTGTTTAAACACTGCAAGATTCTTGAAGCTTCTGCACATCACTCTTTCAATGTCAGAGCATTTTACTTACACCTTCAGAAAGGGAACGATTAGGACAATGCCACATGTTATAAAGTGGGCCCTTTTATTTTTTTATTTTGTTATTCATCTGTCTAATTCATTTATGATCCAGTCCATTAACTTTAAAGCTAGCAATGGGAATATAACCCTTTCTCTATCACATGGAAAGAGAAGAATTTACTTTAAATTCTCAATTCCCCCAAAAAGCTATTCTTAAAACCTCCTGTTCATCTACTCACTATGAAATATACAGACATTCAACAGAAAATATCTCCCCACAATTTTCTGACTTGTCCTAGAGGAAGAATAGAGTAGAGAAAGGATTAGCCTCAAACAGAGCAACAACCAAATCCCATATCCTCCTACAAAAGTGATGTAAACTGAAATCATCAAGTTAATTAACCTTTGTGAGACTCAATCTATTCATCTGTAAATAGAAATATTATCTAGTTTACAGTTTCATTCTGAGCATTAAAGGGGGTGATGTATGTAGAATTCCTTCTCTGTAGCACACTGCAATCACACAAAAAGTGATCCTTAGATGGTTTGCACTGGCTTTCAGTGTCGGTATATCTGAGCGCACATGAGAAAAACATCTGTCTGATGCATCTTTGGCAGAGATCCATAAGTTTGTGTTCCTTACAGACACTGACTGTCTAAATTGACTACTACCCAAACAGCCAATCAGAAGAATAATTTATGCAGCTGACACACATCATTTTTGTAGGAGGGAGATTTTCTATGGGTGTTTTTTTGTTGTTGTTGTTGTATTAGTCCGCCTTCACACCGCTATAGAAAACTACCTGAGACCAAGTAATTTATGAAGAAAGGAGGTTTAAGTAACTCATAGTTTTGCAGGCTTAACAGGAAGCACAACTGGAAAGCCTCGGGAAACTTACAGTCACGGTGGAAGGTGAAGGAGAAGCAAGTGTGTCTTACCATGGTGGCTAGAGGGCGGCGGACGGCGAGGGAGACTGCTGCACACTTTTAAACCCTCAGCTCTCCTGAGAACTCATTCACTGTCACAAGAATGGCAAGTGGAGAGTCCGCCCCATGATTCAATTAATTCCCACCAATCCCCTCTCCCAACGTGGGGATTACAGTTTGAGATGAGATTTGGGTGGGTACACAGAGCCAAACCGTATCACTGGGCATTGGAAAAGTTAAGTAAAGAACAGAGGATGAGAAGTGAGGAGACACATAAAAAAATTGCATTGCAAATTATTCTAGTCTTCTTGAGAAAACTACTCTTCTTTCCCCCACCCCACACCCCCCGAAATGGAGTCTTACAATGTCACCCAGGCCAGAGAACAGTGGTGCAATCTTGGCTTGCTGCAATCTCTACCTCCTGGGTTAAAGCAATTCTTCTGCCTCAGCCTCTTGAGTAGCTAGTATTACAGGTGCACGCCATCACACCTGGCTAATTTTTTTGTATTTTTAGTAGAGATGGGGTTTCACCATGTTGGCTAGGTTGGTCTTGAACTCCTGACCTTGTGATTCTCCCACCTCAGCCTCCCAAAGTGCTGGGATTATAGGCATGAGCCACCACACCCAGCCATGTAAACTATTCTTTACTGTACAGTTTTCCAGTACTCTTTTCTTTGGTGAAGAGGGGACTTCTTCACTACATTTAGCTCTCACTAACCAAGGTTGTTGAAGGACTTGCCTTTTCACAATAATTGCGAAGATGCAATTGATGATGATAAAAATCTTTTCATGTATTGTTTTTATTGTCAGGAGACACTGATGAGTGTTTTAGAGCCATTAGCTCACAATTCCTCGATGGAAGGTATTGTTTTTACACCTATTTTGTAGAAAAGAAAATTGAGTCTTCCTCAGATTGCTCATTGTCACACAGCTGGTTAGTGGCAAGGCTAGAAACAAACTCAACTCTGTCTTATACCTGTGACATTGGGCACTCTGATACACTCAATTGAGAACAATCAACTTTAAAAATGAATGAAGGGAGAACGATAACCTTGATGATATTCTCACTTTGAGCTTCCATGGCCAAAAGCTTCCTTTGAGATTACTTCACCGAATCCTGAGGAAAGGGAGTGGTATTCGGTCTGATTTAAGTTTGGGGTGGGGTGGGAGGAAATGCTCCTCAGAGAAGCCAGGTAACTTGCCAAGATCACACAGCTTTTCATGGGCAGAGCCGGAAGATTTCATAAAATGCTACATTTATGTTTGCAGAAACATATTATGCTTAATCCCCATATCCTCAGGAGAAACATCTGTCTTGCCATAAGTAGTCTGCATCAAGGTCAGCAGCAACCATAAAGAGTGTCATACATAAAAGAGAAACTAAGTGTCATAGAGAAGGAAGTTTGCAAGTGTTAAAGGGAATATGAGAAGTGAGAGAAAAACCTATGTTCCTCTGACTAAGCTGACTAAGGCCATGCTGACTTGGAGAGCAGGAGACTGTGTCTGCGCCCTGGTGAGGACACAGAGGAAGACTCCAGTAAGTACCTATTAAACATATGAAAATTAAATTAATAATTGGGCAAACAAATGACTGCATTAAAGAAAGAGTTTCAAAATGTCACAGTGTCACGGCAGGTGTTCCATTGTAGGTGGCTAGGTGGCTTCAGTGGACAAGAGGTGGCTTTCCCCCCTTGCAAGGGGAGGCCAATAGGAAGCCAGCAGCATCAGATACTGAATTTTAGACAGGGGTGCAGAGATGCATCCCTCCTATACCAGGACACTTAATATTTAGGGAAAAGAAACCAATCTCCTTCTCCAATACTGCTTTGATGGCACAAGCAAATTCTCTGGGGCTACAAAACAATAAAAATATAGACAAGAAAAAAGCAGCTGGAAGAAACATTGGAAGAAGAGGTGAAGAAGAAGAAACTAACATATGCTGAGTTCTCACTTTGTGCCAACCCTATACCAAGCATATTGCATCATTATAGGGTTAATTTGTCCAAACATCACGAAGCAGAGTCTATGTTTTTACAAATGAGGCTACTGTAGCACAGAAAGGGTAAGATTTTCCCAGAGTGCAGGACTTGGAATATGGAAGCCCAGGTTCTCAGGCGGGATTATGCTCCTTGGGGCTATAGATTTCTGCTCAGGGCTGGGATGCCATAGCATTTCATGCCTTTACCCCAGTAGACTACATTTATTTTTAATTTATTGAGGATCTAAGAAAAGTCTGGAAGCAATAACCAGACACATTCTACTGTGCTGACAAAATGGACTGGGTGTAGGATATAGGCCCTTAGGTATGCCTTTCTAGGCAGAGAACTGGGAAAGAGGTGGTGTAGTTAGAGGCTAATGCTGCCAGTGCTGGCGCTTTAAGGAGGAATGGGTGATCAGGTGTCTTTATCAAGCTTGTAAAGCCACTCGTGCCTCCCAGGGCATCCACTGAAGAGTCACCCTGGGAGCACAGCCAACAACCAAAAATGCCTTCTCCTCTGTTATCTCTGGATCCTCCACCACTTTTGACCTCTCTGGACACACTGGAAAGTTCTGTTGCAATGAGTGATGAAGGTTATTGTCCATCCCCTTCTCGTCTTTGCCCTCTGTTTGCCCTTCTGCACTTTTACTAACATATTGTATGTCACAGCATTTTCTTTAAATAATAAATTTACAGCAGCAAAGTTGGAATAGCCTTCAAAGCGCATTTCTTGAGATGAACATTGGGTCGATGTGTTATAACATTTAAAGCAGGAATCTTGCACACAAAGAGCTCATCGGGACCAGAAATGATTAGATACATAGGGAAAGGAACACTAACTGGGAAGGCAGGATCCTCTCTGACCTTTGCTTCCCACAGTCAATACTAAGCTTGTTCATTTTCAGTGACAACTACAGCTGCTGCCCCTAATGAAACTGTTTTCACCAGGAGCTTCTGTCAGGAGAAGAGTGCACCAGAATAATGTACCTGTCCACATCTGGACTCATACCGGGGTATAGCAGCAACACTGCAAGAAGAACAAACATTAATAATAACACGTGCTTCCTCTCTACAAAGGGATGTTAGCCATTCCCATTTTTGCATTTATCTCAAAGGTAGAATAAATCATTGGCTAGTTGTTAGGAAAAATATGATTCCCGATGTGACTGTGTGGGGGCAACTTGAGAGGCATGTTTCTAAATTGGCCTCTTAATTTACTTTAATATATTAGCTAGACATGGGGAGGGAGTGGGCAAAATTGCCACAGTTTTTGGAGAATTATACACAGTTTATTGGTTGACTTCAAAATGAAGGTGGCCCTTTTGAGCAAATTATGATTTCTTAATTCCATGCTGTTGCATTTGAAATCACCTTTGAAATTTTATCATAGCCTATAAATGATTGGTTTAGTGAATCACATCTTAATTGAAAAATATAATGTCTAAAAGCTATTTTAATTAGCCATTATACAGGCATTTAGCAGCTGAGCTGCTGTAGACACTGTGAAAATAAATAAATAAATGAATAAATAAATAAGTATATAGACGATTTGCCAGCTCTCTCTGATATCAGTGTTCTATTTCTAAACACAGAGTTGTGATCTGGGGCTCAAGAGGTAGTTAGAGAAAGACTAAAATCAGCACCTCTCATATGACAAATTTCAGTCCGGGAAAAACTGGCTGATTTGTTACCCTACTTATTATACCCCATTGAATTTCCTTCATTCATTTACCCAGCTGCTGCTTCAAAAATAAGGTCTTCGGACAAAGTTTATTTTGGACTTAGAATCATGAGTTCTTTACAACAAATTAAAGGAGCATGCTTCATAAGGAAGTTTTCTCTATCATTTTGAGGGGAACAGGATCTGAAAACCTATAAAAATGTGCTTCAAAGTTTACTTGCAAAAAATCTGATTTCTTTCCATTTGGATGACAATTATAGCAGTATATACTTGTCAGAAGTCACGCAACTCCACATTAAAATGTTACATGGGTGTATTTATTATATGTAAGTTATGTCCTCATTAAAAAGAAATAAGTATTAAGGGAAGTAAAAAAAAAAAAGTCCAGTTTACTTAGCCCTCTGTCTTCCTTGGCTATTTTAATACCTTATTACCCAAAGTGGAAGGAATGCTGATTAAGAGAGCCACTGTAATCCCAGCACTTTGGGAGCCTGAACTGAGTGAACCACCTGAGATTGGGAGCTCGAGACCAGCCTGACCAACAGGAAGAAACCCCATCTCTACTAAAAATACAAAATTAACTGGGTGTGGTGGCTCATGCCTGTAATCCTGGCAGGAGAACCCAGGAGGTGGAGGATTAGGTGCACCGAGATAGCACCATTGCACTCAAGCCTGGGCAACAAGAGTGAAATTGCATCTCAAGTAAAAAAAAGAAAGAAAGAAAGAAAAAAAAAAAGAAAAGAAGAAGAGAGCCACAGATCACTAGCGAAGAAAAGAACAACAGAAAATTAAAGGTTTTCTGCTACGTTATCTTTAGAAAGATTTTTATCATATAGTACTTTGGTATTCATAGCATGTACTTTAAAATGAACCAAATAAATGGAAATCCTTTCGAAGCTGAACAACCTGAAATTGTACAATTTTAAGTCTCGTAGGAATTAAAAGAGAAAGGTAGGGTAGAGAACCCAACCTGTTTATAATATATTTAATCAGCCAATTACACTGTTAGCCCACAATGACAAATATCTCTCTGTATATCACTTAGCTGTTCCTTGTTTGTGGCACAAATTTCCTTCTAATTTGAAACTATCTCATAAAGTTTTGTCAATCATAAATACTGTTTTAAAAGATTGAAATGGCAAGTTAATGGTTTACAAGAGACAAACAGGGAGGAAACCCAGCCGTGGTATTTAAACACTGAAGAAGAGCATTGGTGTAACGAGGGAGCAAGCTGGCAATTAAAGAGAAGGAAATGCTCCTAGGGTAAAATTCTAACATTGGGGTTCTCTCATTTTTAAATCTATGGAGGATTGTTCAAACACGTTTCTTTTGATCAATACAAATCCTAGTGGCTGTGTGTATTCCCGCTGAATGTCCTCAAACTGGCATCTGCAAGTTGAGCAAAGTTAAACACCAAGTAAGTGAAAGAAAAACGCAGAATACTAGTGTATTTACCATCGCCGTAAAACTTGGAACTCAAGAGCAAAAACTGTGTGGCTGTGACAGTGAAGTGCAAAGATAAAAGAGATTTGAACGTATCTTCTCAGCATGCTAATCCAGAACTTTTCTGCACCTCCCTCTAGACTACTTATTGGTTTTCCCCCTGTAATCTGGTGAAGAATGAAATAAGATATGAGAGTTGAACACCAATATTTAAGTCTCTGCATTAGGAAGCTTCATATCTAAAATAAATGTGGGAGAAAACGATGTGTCTTCTGCAATACATTTGCTAGAAATGCTTGGCCTGCCCTTAACTTTTCTTGTTTATTCTGAATCCGTTGAATTATCAGACCTCCTCTGATGCTTGCTCTACATTTTGTCCAGCCTTTCTATCAACTTATTTCTCTTGGCATAATGCACACTGTATTTACAAGGGTGTCACATGCTTCCTCTCATTGGATTGTGTGTGTGTGTGTGTGTGTGCACGTGTGTGTGTGTGGTCCTACTAATAATTTGCTAGTAAGATACAATCTCTTGCTTCATTCTAGACTAAGATTGATATTCTCCCCTCAGTTCCACTGACTTTAGTTGCACTGGGTAAAAAGCCCTACCTATGTTTTGCTTCTGTCTTTGCACATCTCTTTGAAAGGACTTTTCTGGTTTGTTAATAAGAGAATAAAGCTGCACAAGAATAGTGAAAACAAAGTTCATTGCCCTAACTTTGGAAGAACAGGGAAGATGCATCAACTTAATGAGTAAGGAGAACAGGCTTAACAAACAGCAAGGGTGTGGTTCAATTGAGCAAGAGAGATGTTGGCTCTGAAATCTGACGCTGGGGGCTCCGGGGAACCTCTCATCACAAGCTGGAAGCATAGGGAGAATGTGGTCCCCTTACTCCCAGAATGAGGGGATTTTCAGCTCTGTCATCTGCGTTGTCACAGTAGCAGCAAAGCTTCTTCTCTGCAGTGGTAGGGAGACGGGAACTAAGGACTGTGGGTAATTTCTATCGTTTATTCATTTTAAGTAGAACCCCACAAAGTAAAACATTATGAGATGAGCTAAAGCTTTCCATGGACTGCAGATGAAAGAATAAAAACAACAACAACAAAAAAAAACAAACACTTTTCTGGTGCTTTACAGCTGAGAAAACAGAGGACAGACGAGTCTGAATGACAAACCTTCCAATACACATTACATTATATGTATATATATACACACACACAACCAATGTTAACATAAACACATAAAGAAAACTTTTTCTTTTGAGAATATCCTCCGGGCTAACCTGTGTGCTAGGTGCTGGGGACAAAGAGAAAGACATGACCACTGACTTCATGGAGCTTACAGGTTACTAGGAGAGGCAATCATACATAGCTGCTAATCCCCTCTGCCCCCTCCCCCCCAAAAAAGACATTACAGGCTTAAATTCAAATTTTAAAAAAAGATAGTTGCTAATCTAATCAGAAGTTTCATTTTCGTTTTGCCTAAAAAGGGGAATGAGTTTATTTTTATTTTCAAAATTCAAATTGCATAACTTTTTTTTGATTATGGAAGCAATGCATACTCATTCATAAATATTTGATCATACCATGTATATGTCTCTCTAACCTGCTTACTTCAATCATTGAGATGCCAAGCACCTTTTTCAATGTCAAAATAGGATTTATGCCATCGTTTTTTTTTTAATGGCTTCATGGTACTCCATTACCTGAATGAACCATTTTACCAGGTTTTAAGTTCGTTGTCTCCTTAAATAATAATATTTCTATTTATTTCAAACTGAAGATGGCTCTTTGTGATTTGACTGTATTGTTTGAAAGCAAACTAGACAAAATGTATGCTGGCATTTGGTAACCTGTAAACATGGTGCAAACTATTACTTGTTCTGGTTCAAATATCAACCAATATTTCTGCCTCACACAAATCTTGGACAAATTCTGGCTCTACCAATCAAATACACTTACTGTTTTGCTTTTGTCTCTCTAAAATATAGTCTCCTCATTTTCAAAATGAAGCTACTCACATTTCACGGTTCTCTCATATATTAGAGATATCAATTCAGGTAAAATGTTTAGTTCTGCACCTTACAGTAAGCTGCCACTACACATTAGATGTGTTCATTTCTGTCACTGCTCCATCTGCACTGTCAACATCTATATTGTAATTGCCTCCCTCCTACTTGGTCTTTCTTCTTTGCCCAATCAGTTTATCTTCACTAAAGAACAAGTTATTAATAAAATGCTAATAAGAGCTTTGTATTAATGCATTCAACTAGTCTTCCAACAGCCTCGTTATCATCATACAGGTAATGAAACTCAGAGAAATTAAGTAAATTCCCTAAGATCGCCCTGCCTGTAGATGGTTCTCTGTGATGGTGTACAGACACTAGGAAAAGGGAGACATAGTTGAGACTACAGGGGCAAGCAAGAGTGGAAGCATGTAAAGCGCATTTTATATTTCAGTATGAAACATGAGTTCAGCTCCGGCAGACAACTGGACCCACGTGCCTATAGTCATCCCAAGTTGGGTGGACGTGTAAGTCAGGTGGAGTGTGAGATGGCTGAGACACAGCTTCGAAGTGACCTGGCAATAGTGATAACACCATTTGTTATTCCTTGAACATGTACACTAGGCACTGTTAGAGTTGGAAAGAAAGATAAGATTGAATACCAGGACTGATCAGGATTGCAAAGCTCATCACCCCTCTGAATTAGCCCTATAAGAACTACCTGTGTAATTCTGAAACAGGAATGCCAATTGCAGTATTTTAAATTGGAAATTTCAGTAAGAGAAAAGATGAAACAAAACCCCTGGTCATTACTGCTATACTCATCTCTGTCTTTGAATTCATACACTTTTTCAAAAAAAAAAAAAAGTATCTTCCAAATGTATCATTTGTCTTCAAACTCTTCAAGAAAAACAAATGTCAATATAATGTAGTCATGTGTATCTGAGTAGCTTGATACATACAATAAGGGAAAGACATATATTATGACAGATGGCAGCCCATGGTAGAAAATTCCTTTGCCACGTGATATCTTCTGCTTTGATAATACATTAAAACCCAATGAGAAATCTCTAAGGAGTGTGGTTTGATGGGCTGAGGTAGAGGAAAGCCCAACATAAATAGCTATTTGTGTATGAGATCACACACCACAGTTATTTTCACTAAGACTGGACTGGATAACCACCAGCCCATCTGACAGCGGAATGGCACAGACCCTTCATAATGCATGTGCGTGAGTAAGGTAGATGTCTCACAGGGACCCCATGGTAATGCTGTTGATGTGGTTTCCGAGAAGGATGATAATACTTTATCCAGGAGACAGCCTGAGTTACAGAAACACCATTTTCCCACTTCACCCATCCTCATTTTCATCAAGAGATGCCTTCATATGTGATTGTGTGTTAAGATGCTTGGCTAGCACTGGGATGAAAATTTTAGAAATTATTATTTTTTAAAGTACGTACATAGCTGGCAGAAAAGCATCCCATTAATCTGAAATTGCTTCCTTGTAAAAATATTCTAAGAAAGATAAAAAAGATCATCTCACTCTGGTATGGAAGGTGGAGTTGGTAATCCTGTTTTTCCACACCCAGTATTGTCTATGCCTGACACCAGAGATGATCATCATTGCAGAGAAGATCCAAAAAGAGAAGTTGTTATAGAATTTATTTATAAACTCAGTTATTTATTCATTCATTCTGCAATTTGAATATGTCCCCTATGTAACAACTATGCTAACAGCTGAGTGTACAAAGATGATTAGACCTTGTTCATACCCTCAAGGAGTGGAAAGACAAACTGACAGTTATGACGCAATGTGATTAGTTCTATAAGGACTGTGCGTGTGCATAGGTGTGTGCACATATCTGAGAAGAATGACACAGTTTACCTTAAAAAGCAAAGGATAAAAGGAGGTAAGGCCACACACCACGAAGTTCAGATTAGAATGAACTAAACTGCAGTACATCAAGACAGGGAAATTCAATGGAAGTATTTTTAGGGCAGATAAAAGGAAAGCGTATGTCACAAAACCGCTAGTCATTTTGAGAAAATCATTCGCTCTAAAATATGATGTGACCCAGGCTCAGTGGCTCATGTCTGTAATCCCAGCATGTTTGGGGGCTGAGATGGGAGGATGGTTTGAGCACAGGAGTTTAAGGCTTCAGTGAGCTATGATTGTATCACTGTACTCCAGCCTGGGTGACAAAGCAAGACCCATTCTAAAAATAATAATAATAATTTTAAAAACTAAAATAAAATCAATCATGATGCTCCCTGAAAATAGAGAAATCTTCATTAAAAATAGCACCTACTTCTCAGAATTGTGAAGACACGAGGAGACATGTCTAAGACCCCATCAGAGGGCCTGATGTGTATCCAGGACCAATATGTTTTACTTCACCTGCCTGCCCAGGGCCCTTAACCTACTGGGGCACTTACTTGGCCTTAAGCTTGTAAAGATGCATTTTTCTCCAAAGACAGCTAAGCTCTTCTTTTATGTAAAAGTCAAATTCTACCAAGAAATTCTACCAGGGAAATTCAATGGAAGTATTTTTAGGGCAGATAAAAGGAAAGCGTATGTCACAAAACCGCTAGTCATTTTGAGAAAATCATTCGCTCTAAAATATGATGTGACCCAGGCTCAGTGGCTCATGTCTGTAATCCCAGCATGTTTGGGGGCTGAGATGGGAGGATGGTTTGAGCACAGGAGTTTAAGGCTTCAGTGAGCTATGATTGTATCACTGTACTCCAGCCTGGGTGACAAAGCAAGACCCATTCTAAAAATAATAATAATAATTTTAAAAACTAAAATAAAATCAATCATGATGCTCCCTGAAAATAGAGAAATCTTCATTAAAAATAGCACCTACTTCTCAGAATTGTGAAGACACGAGGAGACATGTCTAAGACCCCATCAGAGGGCCTGATGTGTATCCAGGACCAATATGTTTTACTTCACCTGCCTGCCCAGGGCCCTTAACCTACTGGGGCACTTACTTGGCCTTAAGCTTGTAAAGATGCATTTTTCTCCAAAGACAGCTAAGCTCTTCTTTTATGTAAAAGTCAAATTCTACCAAGAAATCCTTCCCAACCTCATATTCTAGGTCTGCCTATATCACCAATTCATCATGCCCATCCAGAGAACTGCTAAGCTCCAGAAAACCACTCTTTCTGAAAATGTGAGAATCTTTCAATTTCCTACATGGTGGTTCTATAAGCTCACTTCTTTTGTAATGGCTCACGATTCTATAAAATGTATGACACTAATGGGCCCTTTAGCTAAAAAAAAAAAAATCATCTGCAGTTTAGACTGAGTATTTGTGCTGTCCTCAAAATTCATATTTTGAAACCTAATCCCCAATGTGATAGTATTAAGAGGTGACACCCATGGAGGTCATTATTGGAGAAGCATTTGGAATTTAGAGCCACAAGAGGAACACACTAAGGGTGGAGCCCTCGTGAACAGGATTAGTGCCCTTATAAGGGAGGCATTAGGAGCTTGTTTTCTGTAAAAGCTTGTTTTCTCCTTCCAACCGTGTGAGAAAGCAGCAGAAAGTGCCTTCTACGAACCACAAGATGGCCCTCAATGGACACCAAATTTGTCAGCACCTTAATTGATTTCCTAGCCTGTGAGAAATAGGTCAGGCATGGTGCCTTATGCCTGTAATTCCAGCACTTTGGGAAGCCAAGGTGGGCAATCACCTGAGGTCAGGACTTCAAGACAAGCCTGATCAACATGGTGAAACCCTATCTTTGCTAAAAATACAGAAATTAGCTGGACATGGTGGTGCACGCCTGCAATCTCAGCTACTCGGGAGACTGAGGCAGGAAAATCCCTTGAACCTGGGAGGTGGAGGTTGTAGTGAGCAGAAATCACGCCACTGCACTCCAGTCTGGGTGACAAAGCAACACTCTGTATCAAACAAACAAACAGAAAAGAACTATGAGAAATAATTATTTTTATAAAGAACCCACTCTGTGGTATTTTGTTATGGCATCCCAAACGGACCAATTATCCAATACCTATGGTTAACCGAGATAACATAATGTATTAATATTTACCTGGCCTGTCTCATTATCCATAGGTATTATTGTAGGATCTACTAGTATCTATTGGTATTATTTTAAAATTTTATAATTACCTCTATTAATGAGGTAATAGATTCAGAGATACAGAGGTAAAAGCAGAATTAATATTTATTGGCGACAGACCTCAAAGCCTGTGCTCACTCACACCTTGTGCTGACTCTTGTGGCTCTAAGTTCCAAATGCTTTTCCAATCACTTGCCTGGTCTCTGGTTGATTCTTCCCATACCATCCTGGGCTACATAAGGTATCCAGGCATCTGCACTTCTGTCATACATTTAGGAGGATGACACAGTTTAATCGAAAGAGAGAAAGCAAGAGAAATAGAAAAAGAGATAAAGAGAAACAGAGGCAGGAATGAAGGCACAAAAGGATTCAAAGATGCCCCGCTCTTTACCAACAGGCTGAGAATGCTGCCCTGTCATCATAAAAGTTATTGTCACACTTAGGAAGTAACCAGTCACTATTAAAAATATTCAATGGACCTCCTCACTTAGTATAATTCAGCTACTTAACTTTTCAGGTAACCTTTCCAAATCAATTTAGACATCTGAGGAATTAGGCATCCAAGCCCATAGGTTCTACTTTGGGCTTCATTTGAGAAAAGGAAACCAAAAAGTGCACTATATTACAGAAAAATGCTATTCCCTAATGAAATTCCATGAAGGAATCCCCTGCCATTTTGTTTGGTTTTAGTCAGGTTTTCACTCTGTCACCTAGGATGGTGTACCATGGAATAATCATAACTTCCTGTAACCTCCAATTTCTGGTCTCAGGCAATGCTCCTGCCTCAGCCTCCCAAGTAGCTCAGACTAAGGCATGTGCCACCAGGCCCAGCTAATTTTTATTTTTATTTTATTTTTGGTAAAGATGGAATCTTGCTATGTTGCCTAAGCTGGTCTTGAACTCCTGGACTCAAGCAATCTTCCCACCTTGGTCTCCCCAACACTGGAATTACAGGTGTGAGCCACTTCACCAGCCATCACCTGCCATTTTTGTAAGATATGGAAAGCTAACTAACAAACACTTTGAGTACTGATACTGAAATGTTATGAAGAAAAAGCTGGAGAGCGTCATGTAGGCAGAAGAAATTCCTAGAATCTTAGATCTTGGAGGGCCTTTAAACATCACCTGGTACATTATTAAAAATAGGAACTCCTCCATGCCATTGTTACTAAGACAGTTTTCTGTGAAACATGCAGATATAGGGGAACCTATTGTCTCCCAAGACTGTTCGTTTTACTTGTTTGGCAACAGCAACATTGTTTAAAAATTCTTGCTTCTATTGAGATTAATTTTGCCTTTTCCAGTTCCAACTTTGTCTAGAATGAGTGTGATCCCTCTTGTTTATGACACATCCAATAAGACAGGTGGGCATCCTCCTCCATCCCCTGCCTCTCAGAGTTTTCTTGGGAGTGACCTGGTAGATTGTCTACATTTTCATGGAGAAACAATTCATTACAGAGTCAAAGTAGGGGAGAAGGCATCAGTAGATATTACACAACAATTTTTTTTTAATAGAGTTTCGCACTGTCGCCTGGGCCGGGGTGCAATGGGTGCCATCTCGGCTCACTGCAACCTCCACCTCCAGGGATCAAGCAATTCTTCTGCTTCAGTCTCCTGAGTAACTGCAATTACAGGCGCCCACCACCATGTCCAGCTAATTTTTTTGTATTTTTGGTAGAGACAGGGTTTCACTATGGTGGCTAGAGTAGTCTCAAACTCCTGACCTCATGATCTGCCCACCTTGACCTCCCAAAGTGCTGAGATTACAGGCGTGAGCTACCACGCCCGGCCGACTCAACAAATCTTAAAGGAAGAGAAAGTGAGCATAGGTCCTTTGAAATTGTTTGGAGGGAGAAGCAGCTCAAATACCTAAAAAGATTCATGGACCCTGGGATAGATGTCACCTGGAGGTGATTTTCCTTGAAGGTCTATAGCGATGAGACTAATGGGCGTTCAGAGTAACCACAGCGCTGGGAAGGATAATGTTCGTCCTGCAAGCACATGCACTTAAACGCCTTTCTTCCTGTGTCTTTCTGGTCTTCCATGCATAAATGTTTAATTCTCCATTTTGCCATCAATCAGCTCACTACTCTGGGAAGGGTCTGTGGATAAAAGCTGCCCAGTGCGGTCTGCCCAGACCTCCAGATGCACTCAAGGCACCCAAAGAGCTTCTAAAGAGCTGATGTCAGGTCGGAGTGGTTGATTTATGATTCCCTAGGATATTCTGACACCCTTGCAGGGATGGAAGAGATAAGAGCCTAGCCAAGGCTGCCAGAAAGCCTCTCTTTAGAAGAATGAGGTCAAGGTCAGAAGCATGAGGGAAATCCACTGAAAAAAACATAAGGCACAGACTCTCCCTCTGGGGGCAGCGAGCTGGCCGGCTAAGGCCAGGAAGAGAGTGAAAGTTCATTTTGCAGTACTGTAAGACAAACAAGAGACAAGAAAGATCATGTTAAAGGGGACACCGGAGACAAGAGAAAGAACCACAGATAGCTAGGGCAGAAGGCACTTGGGGATTTGTTCTGAAATGCATGATTCCATTTATCAGAAGAAGGAAGGTTTTGCGTAGCCAGTCTTCGGTTCTTCTCACTTGTGTGTAGGTGTGTGGGGGGATCATCCAGTCAATGCAGGAGCACCTAAAATTACAGAGCTTTTTGATACATTGCAGTCTTATGTTTTCAATAGCTGGAAACAATACTCTCCAGGATATGTATCCTCACCAAGGAAGGTCTCTCTGGGCTCTGTCATAAAGACTATACCTCAATCCAGGTAAGTGCTGTAATCGATAATCATAATCCATAGTCATCAAGAGAGGAACAAGAATGAGGAGCACTCATTCCCAGGATGTCCCTCCAGGCTTCTTTAGCCTAGGCTCTGGCACTTTCATCTTGGATGATCATAAGGGCCTCTGATTGGCCTCCCTGACATCTATCCTAGTTTCTAAAATGAGTGATTCTCAAAGGTTACCGAAGTATGGAGGGTGACAGTAAGAAGCGGAGGAAGGATAGCACTCAATGAGTATTCTTTAAAATTCATGGGAACCAGTTTTTTAAAAAACTGGCATATGCACACTTAACACACATAAGAATGAAAGTACATATGTTTATGTTAATAGGTTATATGTCTATTGATAGAAATATATAAATATGGTATCTATCAATCTATCCTATTACTCTATTGCATGGTGTGACTTTAGCTGCTTCTCCCTTTATTCTCAGATATCTCTAAAAAGAAAGGTACTGGTCATGGGATATCTTAAAGATCACTGCTACATGTGAGTTTCTAGACCTCACATGCAGCTTCTAGACCTCACATGTAACTTCTACATCTTGTTTGTTTGAGATTTCTGATTTGTCAGAGAGAGAGAGAAAATGTTGACCCTTAATGTTATTGTCAGAGGACTGGAACTATAAGCAATATATCTTTGTTCATTCATTCACCATTCATTCACTATCCATTTATTCACTGGCCATTAAATTTACATTACTTATTTACAGGTTAGGCACCATGTGAGGTGTTGGCGTTTCAATGATCAAAATAAGGTAGTATCTTCTCTGAGGAGTTCCCAGTGTATTAGAAGATATAGGCAATGAATGACAAATTTCAATAGAAAGCGATAATTTTTATAGCAGAGGAGTGATCGGGATACTTATTATGACTGCCCCCCCTCAGAAAAAGCATACTCTTTTATATGTGCCACATGGGATATGAAAAAGCAAAGTCTGATTTTAGAGAGTCATTTTGCTCAAAGAAAACAGGCCCTCAGCAAAAAAAAAAAAAAAAAAAAAAGTAGCAGAAAGTTGAAACCAAACAACTGAGTGTGTTTTGATTTTGCTTTTGATTTTTTTTTTTTTAATTTTGGCTGTTTGGTCCAGGGTTTGGAAAGGGGAGAAGAGAAATTCGTTCTTGACCAGCTTGTGAAGGTAGCTTAGTTATCTACCATTCGTGTGTTCTGAGCTTCCCTATCCAGAGACACCGAGAGGTAAGAAAACCTCATCAGAACACACGACAGGGAGTATAAAGACTAAGGGGGAACAAATTGATCATTTGTACTTTACCATCAAGCCTCTTTGAGGGGAAAGGCAAGGCTCACTTCTGATGAATCCATAGAAGTGAGGAAAGCCATGCAGGACGCAGCCACCACATCATTCTGTTAACCTGCTGCTTCTGGCTTGAAAAGGACCCCTGGCTCCCAACCTCATGGGGGGACAGTGTGAGGAGACAGGTGCCATCTCACACATAAGCAGGAGACACCAGTGAATTCCTCGTGGGGGTCCCTAACCTATTAGGGTTCAGGGAAACAGTACAGCTAGAAGCCAGAAAGAATCCAAATGATGGGAAGAACAAACAGCTGAGCTCCAGGCTGTTTCAGGATCTGTGAGTGGTCTCAGTAATATGCCCCTCTTGCCCGTCAGTTGCAAAGGTGGAATGGCAGATGGAAAGCCCACAATCATATAATGAAATGAATAGAGGTTTTGAAACCAGTGGCCCAGTTTTCTCTCCATAAGGATGGCATCTTACCCTGTCTGATTTAAAAGATAGACCTTGATGATGCTTTCTCCCACTTACCCTTGATGAGTCTTGAAACTCCAGCTTCATCCCTATCTGACTCACCTTGTTGGCTGAAGCAGGAGACAGCCCAGTCCTCCCCTCCCAGCCTCTCCTCCCCTAGCAGTAGGAACCAGCTAGGAAAGGAGAAATCCTGATCCCAGGAGAGCTCTGTGGGAGCTGAGCCAACACCCACACAGCTGCTTGACAGGAAACACACCAGACAAGCTCTCTCTTCCTAAGGGAATTTGGCTCACCAACGGCAGGATTCTCGGGCAAAAAAAAAAAAAAAAGAATGCAGAGACAAGGATCAGACATTTGGATGCCTCAGGCTCCCTTACTGCCTTACAATATATTTAGACAATTTCTGATTATTTCTAAAGGTACCACTGAGAGGCTTCAGTTCTTATTGTAATGAACAGAACGTCTGAGATTCTAGCAGCAAAACAGACAGAAATGCAGAATTAAGCTTTTGAGGAGTAATGTGGTATGGTTGGATGATGCACGGACACTCTGAGCACAAAATAAAAAATACATTGGCTAGCAAGTTATAATATTATTCTCAGCTTCCCTAGTAATCAAATTCACGAAAATCAAAATAAGATATTATCTGATTCTCAGCTGGCAAATAGGAATAATAAATGAATGAATGAATAAGTGAATGAATGAAAGAATGCATGCATGCAGAAGAAACATAATACCCTGTGCTGGTAAGAGTGTGAGGAAAACAGGTACTCTCATGTACCATATAGGAGCAAAAATTATTCTACCCAAGTATGTTAATGACATGGTTGAAAAATTTAAAAATGCACAGAGTGCCTATACAGCCCCTAGGGATTTATATTAAATAATAGTATTTATATTAAATGAATAGGAATATGCCATCTGTTGTGGCACACACCTGTAATCTCAGCATTTGGGAGGCCGAGGTAGGCAGATCACTTGAGCTCAGGCGTTTGAGACCAGGCTGGGCAACATGGCAAAACCCCATGTTTACAAAAAAACAAAGTAGCTATGTATGGTGGCATGCCCCTGTGATCCCAGCTACTTGGGAGTCTGATAAGGAAGAATCACTTGAGCCCAGAGGTCAAGACTGCTGTGAGTTGAGATCATTCCACAACACTCCAGACTGGGTAACTGAGTGAGACCCTATCTCCAAAAAATCTATCAATCAGTCAATTCATCCATCCATTCACCCACCAATCCTTGGATAAATATATAGAGATGTGCAGTTTTTATTATCTCAGAATCTTTTCAAATACTGAAAATGTTGAAAAAGAAACTAGGTTAATAATGGTACATTCCTAAAATGTAACATTATTCAGACTTTACAATGACAATGAAGATCCATCTGCATTTATTAATAGATCTCTGGAATTTAGTAGCAGGTAAATAAATGGTTGTTTGAATTTACCTCCTTTTCTCAATAAAATGTTCTTTTTCTTTTATTTTATTAGTCATGCTTTTATTTATGCTATATAAATAAGACATATTTATTTCAAATTCTAAAACATATTGAAAAGCATTTTAAAAAATTACCCGTAATTCAACATCATTCAGAATGCAGTATATTTCTGTTGTATATATTTTTGAAATTTTCCTATGCAGTTATATGAATATATTATGCATATTTTCTGTGAATGAAATAGATTATACATGTTTTATACTCCACTTTTCTGCTGAGTAATACATTATTAATATGTCTCTATATTAATAAATATAGATAAATAATAATGTTTAATCATACCTGAACCTCATAGTCTCCCTGAGGGTAAGTATGATTAAACACTGTTATTTTTATTTATATGTAACCATATACAAGGCAGACAATTTCATGATTTCACATCACACAATTAAATAATTTAAAATTTAAAAAATCTAGCAACCAATAAAAAGGACTTTAAATGATTTATTAGAATTTCTTGTTAATATAGGGAAAGTTAAATATAAAAGATCTAATGAAGTAAGCATACTATGAAAACTTTATACATAGCAAAATATTAATTGTGGAAAAAGTGCATACAAACTCACACACAAAAAGAGATGAGGGGGAAAGCAAACCACCAAAAGATTTATAGATGTTTCTTCAAGCTGAGAAATTTCAAGTGATTTTTAGTTTTACATTCATGTTCTTTTAAACTTCAATATGAGCATAAGTTCATTTTGTATTCAGAAAGATTTATGATGAGAAAATGTGATAAGCTATACAGTATTAATTTTAAGAATATAGACACACAAGTGTATAAACAAATACAAAAGTAAATATTTTATCTTATTCAATTTTACTGAGGCTCAAGGTAGTCTGGTTTTTTCTCTAGTTTATAAGAGAAAGAGGGAAGGGGTGGCAGAGCCCTATATTCCTGGGATTTTATAGAAAGAGACCTATTGATATTTACATGCTTACTTTATATAGAATCTCAATCTTGGCTGCATGTTAAAATCACCTGGGGGACTTTTAGAATTCCGGGCGCCATTCCCAAGAAATTCTAATTTAATTCGTTATAAGTGGAATCCAGGCACTAGTATTAAAAAAAAAAAAAAAAAAGGTAAACAAAGGAAAGAAACTTTCTTGTTGCTACTGATGTGTAGCCAGGGCTGAAAATAATTAGGTTATATCATTTAAATTCCAAAGGCTCCCTCCAAAATCTGTGGCAAATGTCTCAGAGCGTCAGTGTTAGAAAGGTTTCCTCTTGCAACCTGCCCCCTACATATATATTCAGTGGTTTTAGCTGAGCCTTCTTCTAAACTGGACACTATTGTAAATGTGCTTGCATTTCCCTGCTTATTCTGCTTTGCAAGTTTCAAACAATTCTCTGAAGAACAACTGAAGGTGTTACAATTTTAATCCATTAAATAATTTCCTTAATATTAATTCTTTGGTTAGTGCTTAAAAGGACTTGGAAATTTTTATTGCTCTTGTTGCTTACATGTTACTTTCTGAAGTGTTTCTACTGATTTCCATCATCCCAATACATAGCAGTTTACCAATTCACCACAAATTTAATACACCCAATTAATCTTTGGTTTTGGTTATTATAGGGGATGAAAACATTCCATTTCTTTCCTCATTTCTCATTACTTCTTGTTCTTTCTTACTCAGGATTTTTTTTGGACTAATGTATCTATTAAAATCTGACATAATTTTTGTTATAAATATGTACAACTTCTACCAGTATCAATTATCATCACCCTCACTGATGATTTTTAATCATTTTATTCTGAATCTAACTTTGAAATTTTGTTTTGTTTTATTTTACCGTAGAGAAAATTTTCATTTTATGAGAGAAAAACTCTTGGACTTTTTCTTTAAGGTTTTTTTTTTATCACTTTTAAACTTACAAGCACCTTTTTCTTCCAAAGATCTCATAAAGTGTTCATTCTATTCTCACTTTTTATGCTCAGATTATTTTATTATAAGCCCCTTATCCATCAGGGATTTATATTGGTAGATAAATGCAAAGGATTTATTGCAATTTTCATTCCCTGAAAGATTAGCTAATTTTACAAACGCCATTTATAAAATGGCCCCTTCCATTCAATTACACAGTGATAGTTTGAAGTCATATGGGTAAGTGCACATATGGGTTTTCCCTCTCTCATTGACCCAGCCATCTAATTTCATGTAAGTACCACACTGTGTTAATTTTTGCTACTGTATAATATCCTTTTTATAACTAAAAGAGCTAGCATCCTCTAATTCTTTAAAATATTACTTGACTTGCATATATTTAAACATATTTTAGAAAAATTTTAGTTTGTTGCAGGGCATTTCCTTTTGGCTATTTATCTAGAATTAGATAAAATGTATGCATTAATTTGTGGACAAAAGATATGTTAAGCACATACCTTTTTTGGACATATTGAAATTTCGTAATACAGCCATCCCTTTAGGATCAAAGCAAAGGGTGATTACCTTGTGTCTCTGCTCAGGACTCAGTTTTGATACTGTCCCCTTAGGACTGAATTTCCTTCCTACCAGAGGTCTAGGTTTGAGAGTTATAGAGAAAATACTGAGATTTTTATTTCTAGTTTCTGACAGTGACATTAAACAAACAGAGCAATAAGAAATCAATGGCTGGCATTGGATTTAGTTTTCACCTGCAAACAAAGCAAGCAGTGCCATGCTGAGCTCGGGTGAATAATCTTGCCTTGTGAACAAGAAAGGGGCCGAGGTGATTATGCAGGGCAGTCACGTCAGGGTGCCAGCCTTTTTCCTTGCTCGGTTCAAATATTATTGCTTTTAAATGTCAGCATATAACCACTGTAAGCATCTGTATTTATTAAAACTTCTCTTTCCTAAGACATTTCAGGTAGACATCTTGGAGCACAGTACTTATTTAAATTTTAACCAGAACTGCAGGCACAGCAATGCTTCTGTTAGAGCTGAATTGTTGAGGGGAAGAACACTAACTTTACTTGAGATCTTACAGTAGGAGTGGAACTGTGCTGGGCGCTGCACGTATCGGACCTCATTTGATCCTCACAGATGCTCTGTGAGGGAGGGTTGTGTCTAAATCCTCATTTTACAGGTGATGAAATTAAGTTTTAGCCTCTGGGGACTGAAGTGGGCTTTAAGGGACTCTCATGCCACTGCCTTCACCATTCCCTGCTCACCGGCATCTCTACTACCTCGATAAGGTTCTAGCAATTCTTTCTGAACACTTATGCCTGAAATGCCTCTGAGGGTGCATGCCTTTCCCTCTACAAACGGTTCATTTAATTACTGGATGCATCCGGCCTAACCATTTAAAAACAAACAGAAATAACAGTCTTTATATAAAACTAGATCCCATCTCCTTACAATTTCTGACCTTAAGCTCTACTTTAGTCTTCTGAAAACAGGGAAAAAGGCCTCTCTCTCTGCCCAGAAACAGAGGGGCTTATTCCCACTGAGTGACAAACTCCACATTTCATGACATGGAGAAACTGCCACCAGCCCTGGCACTACAACAGTTAGGAACCCAAAGTGAAGTGTCTGGTTTTCAAGGCACCATGTTCTTCATGACTAGAAGTATCAAGAAAATCTGGTGTTTCCCTAAATGTCAAAGCTTTCATGAAAACAATCCTGGGACCTCGCGCTTATCCCAGGGAAAGCTATGCCCTCCACATCCATTTCTAACATCGGTGGATTCTAGGAACAAGTTTCCTGGAGAGTGGAGAGAAGCCAGAAGGTTGTTGTTTTTAAATCTGCTTTGCAACCTCTTGGTTAGAGCTTTTCTATTTCTTGTTTGTTATAGTTTTGAGTCCCTTGGAGAATGAAGGGATGATGTGTCTCTTAGCCGGTCTTCCTGAAATCTTATTTCTCTTGCCACTGCTTGAAATAGGAGCTGGAGACCAGGCCATTCAAGGTCATGCCCTCTAATGACAGCCTGGAATAACAGCATCAGGGTAAGGGATTTGATATCAGGAACCATCAACACTCAATCTGTACAAAATTATTTTCGGAGTCCAGCTGACCATGCACTTTTCTTTGCAGCTGCAACTTCATTAAATGGAGGACTGAGTTTCCAGCAAGAAAAGGTCAACATTTCCATCTGGGCATTCAAACATCTCCAAGATGGGCTTGAGGCTTTAGTGTTATATTGATTCAGCCATCTCCATGCTGAGCACAGAACTTTGCCCAGAATAGATGGGCTGTGTCAATCAAAGCTCACCAGTGGGCCTATTTATGTTCAGTTTGATTCACAGGGCTATCAAATATTGAAACTGAAGGGAATCAAGGTAATTCTACTTCAGTATAAATTTGCAAATGAAACTTTCACAACTAATACATTACTGAAGCTAAAATTCATGAGGAACTCTTTGAAATGACGAGGTTTTTTCCTGCTTTCATTTGGCCTGTGTTTACCAAATGCTCGCTAAATGCAAAAACTAAAGTAGAGCCTCCAGAGGAGATGCTGACTCTAAATGAAAAAAAAAAAAAAACGTAATTATGTGCCAAGCAACATAGAAATATAAAGTACTGCTGATCAGGGAGGGAGTCTATGATTTGGAACAAAACAGAAATCTGTGGCATTTGTTCATGCAGAGATAGAAAATACTCTCCTGATAGAGGCAACAGTCCATCTGGTAGTAAGTTTACCTAAATTATGTATGTAATTAATTATAGCAACTCCTCAAATGCATGTTATACATTTTGTGAACTTTTGTGGCATTTATTCACATCCTGATAATGTTTTCATTTAAAAGGTTTATTTTTATGTTACGTATTTCTATTTATTCTCCTAACAACATGAGCTGTAATAAAGGTGTTATTAATTTTTATGAACCTCGTATTATTGGAGTTATTTTCTCCTTCAAGAGTTCTCCTTCTCATCCCCACAAGGTGCATTTTTGCCCCCTAAATGGATCACATTCTCTCCCCAACACACACTTAAATCGTGTCAGTCTTTCTGATGTCTTGAAAAGTCTTTGATCTTCAAGTTTGCCTTTATCCCTGCACTTCAAAATAATTCGCTTTAATTTAAAACATGTTTAATTAGCAGTGAATATATCAAGTCAACATTAAATAACATGATTCAATCACCTATAATCGTATCAGCCACATTCAAAGGCTATGTATAAACCTTTTAATAAAATGCTTTCCCTTTACTTTGTAAATGTGTTCAGATCACTAGCATTTCTACATCCTTAGTATCTTAATTTATTTTATATAATTTATGTTTTACTTTTTGAAATGTTTTTGCAAGAGATGAGACATTAATTTCTATTTCTTTAAGCTTTTTTTTTTCCTTTAAACTTTTTTTATAGATTGCCAGTGTATTAGTCTATTGTGCTGCTTCTAAAAAAGGCATACCTGACACTGGGTAATTACCCAGTAATAGAGAAAAATGACTTACTGAACCCACAGTTCTACGGGGCTGGGAGGCCTTACAATCATGGTGGAAGGCATGGAGGAGCAAAGCCATGTCTTATGTGGCAGCAGGCAAGGAAAGAATGAGAGCCAAGTGAAAGGGGTTTCCCCTTATAAAACCTTTGTATCACTACCATGAGAACAGAACAGGGGAAAACCACCCCCATGATTCAATTATCTCCCACCAGGTCCCTTCCACAACACATGGGAATTATGGGAGCAACAATTCAAGATGAGATTTGGGTGGAGACACAGCCAAACCATATCAGCCAGTTCTGCCTTTCCTGACCTAGGATTTAATACTTATATTTATATAAATTATATACAAATAATCTCTTTACATGATAATATATATGAATATAGATTGAATCTACAAGGTAAATATGAGAAAGTACTAAATCTACATATATAAAAATCCTGTAGCAGCAGGAGGAGAAAAATCTGAATAAAGCAATTCATTTTATCCTTATTGCATTGCTATGAAACACAAGTTAAAATAACAACTGTTCCTTCCATCCTTTATGTTTAGAAATTTACCATGTCTAATGGAATCACCTGCTCTTCCTGAGTGGTCCTCAAGATGGCGTGTCAGGTATGTGCAGGAGGAGATCCCATAACCTTTCCCATTCCTCCTCATTTTAAAGACCTCGCTCACTCTCCAGCAGTGACTCTTAAGGAGTCAGCCATGTCAGGATGATGACCCCATGCATGCCAGTCCTCTGGTCCCCTCTGCCTTCCTTTCTTCCTTTCCTGGAATGTGCCCTTTTCTGAAATCTACTGAGATATGCCTCTCAATGTTTGGGAAGATTGTGCCAAAAATCTAAGTACTGTAGAAGAGAATACTACCTATGTTTCTCCTCCTGGAGATATAGGCCACACTAACTTGCCTCTACAGAAATGAGCCAAGTTCCTCACCTCAGTTCTTTCCTGCCCAAGATGATGTCTTCCCAGGATGACCAACAGCTGGAGTGCTCATTCCCTTTCAGAAACACTCTCCTGTAACCCCAGCACCACCTGCAGGAGAGTGGTCTGGCTAGAACCCCAAGGAGACACTATCCCGTACACAGACACCAGCTCACTTCTCAAAAATCAGTTGCTCAAGCTCATCTCCCCACATGTGGGACAACTTCAGCCTCATCCACATACAACAGTTCTCTTTACTCTCTTCTCATTAATGGCTTCAGAAAATCTCCAGGTCAATTGTGTCTTTATCATGACCAAAGAGAAAGCAAACTTCCACAGTAAACTGATCCATTAACTCCACCCTCTCCTTCCATGATCCTCCCAGCTCATCTTTTCTCTTGATTTCTTTCTTTCCATAGCCTCATGGCCTTGGGACATGCAAATATCATCCAGCCATCATTGTGTAAGCACCTGTGCTGAAACTGGACCTGAGAAGGCCCTATGAACAGAAGTGACTTTAAAAAAGATGAGTGAGAGAAAGGGTTCTGAAGGAAGACGCAAGAGAAAAAGAATGGCACATTTTGATGGGAGAGATGTGAGAAAACATCATGGCGGTGGTATTATGGAAGTCAGGTCTTGAACAATGGTGATAACCTGAGACTAAACAAACATTTATTATTCAGGTATATGCGAAGAATAGTCTCTGTTTTTACAACACTGATGCAATTTTATTTCCTTTCATCTCTTCGGTGATACCCTGCAGCTCATTCCATTAATTCTTACCTAGAGAATCTGGCATACTTTCTTTCTCCCTGTCTTAGTATTTATCTTTCTAAGAACTCCCACGTACCACATGGGAATGTAAATTGATGTGAATGTCTTACAAAGCAATTTGGTATTAATGGATCCAGAGCCTTAAAAATGTTCATACCAGGTTATTATGAGCCAGCAATTCCACTCCCAGAAATCTATCCAAACGAAATAACATGAGACATAGGGGGAAATAAATATGTCTAACTATATTTGCAAGAATATGTTTATCACACCATAGCTTCTCACTTTGTTGATATGATAAAAAACTAAATTTATAATAAAAGAAATGATTAAATGATAACACATCCAGCTGATGGACTGTTAGGTAGCCATTAAAATGGTGCTTATGGAGAACTGGTAACATAAAAAATACATATAATATATTGCGAGAAGAAAAATGCAAGGTGTGAATTTATGCACAGAGTATGATCATGGTCATGCAGAACTTGCATATCAAATAGGTTACAAGAAAAAGAAGCAGAATGGGAGGGAAGAGGAGAAAGTGTCACAGCAGGATTCTGTGTGGCTTCTTTTCTCCCTTTGTTTCCACTTTACTAAATATTCTAGACACCCTAGAACAGACAAGTTTCCTTTTAAAGTATAATATTTGAAGTAATTTTTGACAGTGCCTTGTAATCTAAAAGTGCATCTTCCTCCTCACCAAGGTGATCTATTATGCAAATGAACCCAGCTCAGATCTCTCCATTTGCTTTCCTTCATCATTGGACTTGTACCCTAATAAATTTCACATTTGAGGCTCTTCAGCCCACACATGCAGCCTCAGTCACAGAGATTCACTCACTTCCTCCCACCCTCTTCAGGGTCATTTCCACCCAGCCCACCCACAGAGCACAGAGAGTCTGGCTATTTTAACATATAATAAACATGCATATTTCTGTCACTTGTCTGGTGTTCTTGGTCTGCATTGGGCTAAAAAGAAAATTCCAGTTTGCTCAATAAAATTTTATTCTTACTCCAGCTGTCACTTATATCCTGTCTGCCTCTCTCTTCTGGCATGCCCGTGGTTTAGTGTTGCACAAGCACCAAAATCAGCTCTTTTTGAAAGCTCTCTGTACCATGCACTTCAAGCCCCTGTTATCCTAGGAAAGTTTTGCAGCAAGATGTCCATAAACTCCTACAATCCTTATGTAGCAATGCCAGTGCATTTTTTCCACTGCAGATGGTGTATTAGTCCATTCTCACGATGCTAATAAAGACATACCTGAGACTGAGTAATTTATAAAGTAAAGGTTTAATTGACTTACAGTTTGATAGGGCTGAGGAGGCCCCAGGAAACTCACAGTCATGGCAGGAGGGGAAGCCACCATGTCCTTCACATCATGGCAGCAAGCAGAAATGCAGAGCAAAAGGGCTAAAAACCCCTTATAAAGCCATCAGATCTTGTGAGAAGTCATCACTATCATAAGAACAGCAGCATGGGGCTAACTGCCCCCATGATTCAATTACCTCCCACTGAGTCCCTCCCACAACACATGGGGATTATGAAAACTACAATTCAGGACAAGATTTGGGTGGAGACACAGTCCAACCATATCAGATGGCCTCTGTTGGTCACCTTTTACAATGATTGTTTCTCTAGGTCTTCCACTGCCAACACCTCTCTTTTACCCCTGACCAGCCAGCATGAGATTTCATCTGTTATTAAGTGAGAAGTCTCTTCCACAGTTCAGGATGCTGCTCAAATAATCTGATGCTGGGCTCTTTTTTATCTCTTTCTCTCTACTTGTCCTCCCTCTGAAAGAACCTCAGGAGGGTCAATGTTACTTTATACACATAAGCAATCAACAGACATGTGTTGAGTGCCTAGAACCATGGGAAATTCAGAGGAACAAAATGGACATCCTTGTTCTCAGAGATTGAACAGTCTAGTAAGAGAGAAAAGATGGCTTTGCTTAGCACCTAAATGAAAGGCACAGGATGTTATATGGCACAAAGAACAAAACGGAGAAAAGGAACCAACATTTATTAAGCCCCTACTTTATGCTGAGCATATAAAAGTCTGCTATAGAGAAATAAAGCCGAAGACTTGAAAGAACTTAATAAATGCTCTCAACCGTATTTATTTTCATAAAAAGTTCAGGAAGATAACTGGAAACTGTGTGTGAGAAGGGCTGAATTTGCAGCAGAGTTCCAAAACTCTAAGCTTAAGAGATAGAAGTTTATGCGAATGTAATAAAAGTGATAAGGTAAGCAAATAGAGGTCACGGATGGAAAAGAAAGCATTCATTTGTTCCCTGATTCAGAATATTATGTACTTGTTGTGGGAAGAAGGTGCTTCCAGGACTTCAGAAATGACAGAGTAAGAAGCTCAGTGGATCATTTTCCTAGCAAAAGAACAATCTAACTGGTGAAAATGATAAACGCAACAAAACAAAGCAATTATTTAAAGTGTCTGGAAAGTCTCCCAAGACATATTCAAATAAACAAATTATTCAAGAAAATTTACAAAATTTTAATAAGAAAAGTGAGAGTCCATGGCATATGAAGCACTACCAACTCTGGTCAGAAGCAACCAAGAAAACTGAGGATTCAAATTCCGCAGCTCACAGTCTGGGGTTATGGCTTTACCTGGAGGAGCAGGCTGCCTGCGTTTTTCATAACCTACCTTCCCAAAACCTGCGCCACAAAGACGTTATTCCAGTCAACAGCTGAGAGGTGTGTGTAGTTCTTTTTACCCACCCAGCCCTCACTCCTAGAGGGGAAGCTCTATTTCAGGTAGGATAGGCCAAGAGTTCTGGACCCTGTATTAGTCTTAGCCTATTTTGCATGCTATCAAGGAATGTCTGAGGCTGGGTACTTTATAAAGAAAGAAAAATGGTTTATTTGGCACAGGGATCTGCACTCTGTACAAGAAGCATGGCTCCAGCATCTGCTTCTCGCAGGAACCTCAGGAAGCTTTAAATCATGGTGAAAGGGGATGAAGGGGAGCCAGCATGTCACATAGCAAGCAAGGGAAGAAGGGAAGAATGCCAGTTCCTTTTAAACAACCAGTTCTCCTGTGAACCAATAGAGCAATAACTCATTCATTACTACGGGAGAGCACCAAGTCATTTATGAAGGATCCACCGCCATGTCTTACTACAAAAAAAAAAGCAGGTCCCATGCCCAGTTTCATCTTAGTCGTGAAGGGCTGCTCTCCACTGGGCTAGGCAGGGCATTTGGACAAGAGCGCCTGCACCTCTCCCTCAGGAAACCAATTTTATATGCAAAACGCATGGATAACTCCATGCCTGTGAGTGTGGCGGGAGACAAGAAAGATCTAGAGAGGAAGCTGACGATCCCTGACACAAGCAAAATAACAAAGCCCACCGAAGTTCAACAGAGAGAACCGAGGAAGCAGTAAGCAGGCAAATTCGGAGAGTCCTCCTGGGACCATGGTTAGTTCTGGGGGTCAGGAAGGCTGTGTTCATGTGGTAGGCTAAATCCACTCAGGCGCAGGCAGAGACGAGGAGGGGCCGGCCAGGCACTCTCTAAGTCACAGCACAGGAACACAGGACAGAAGCCACAATGCCAGGAGGCTTAAATAGAACCGCTGACCAAACACTGACTATTTGGATGCAGAGGCAACTGCTAGGAAGCTGGGCTTACACATAAAGTCATATTCTTCCCTGTCATTCTGGAAGACTGTATGTGCCCAACGCTGCACCCTTCCAGGAGAAATCAGAAAGGAAATCTCATGTCTGCTAGGTGCTGAATGACAAGGGGCAAAATGCTGTAAACTCTTTAAACTGTGATAGCCACATCTGAGCCATATGCACACCCAATGGTAATGGGTTAAAATAAAACTGACCCAGGGGAGTCAAGCACAACTTTTGACAAGTGAGTTCCTTCTGATGACCCAGGGGTGAGCCCTAGCAGCCAATCTAAAGGTAAACACCATCTGGGAAAACACAGCCTGGGGACATCAGAGGCCACAAATTATCAGGGAAATAGATTTCATAGAACTAATTCAGCCAAGCCACAAAACAAATGGCCAAGCAAATAACCAATAACAACCCCGCAGGGAGGTCAGTATCCAAAGCTGCTCCACCGTATCACCTAAAATGTCCACTTTTAAACAAAATATTAAAAGACATGAAAGTAACAATGTATTAGAGTAAGTTATCTCAAATGTATCGTTTTAAAAAAAAAACGGTAAGAAATAGTGATCGAAGACCACATCTTGTATGAGCCCATTCATATGAAACCTTCAGATTGGGAAAATTTATAGAGACGGAAAGTAGATTAGTGGCTGCCAGGGGGAGGGGGAGGGCCAGTGACAATAGGCCATGATGGTTGATAGCATAGTACTTCTTAAGAGAGACGAAAATATTCTAGAATTAGATGGTTTTGATGCTCACGAAACCCTGTTAATGTATTTTAAAATATTGAATTGTACAATTTAGATGGATACAGTGTCTGATATGTGGATTATGTATTTATAAAGTTTTTTAAAAGATGCCTGCAGTTTGTGTTGGTTGCAGTATAAGGTTGCCACATAATTCACTGGGGTAGGAAGGAAGACATGGTTTTTATACAGAAATAAGTAAAAATAAAATCAAATACAACTATTTAATGGCCTTTCACTAGGGCTAAAAATCTCATTCTGGAATCAGGGGGTTGATGTACTTCATGTAATCAATACATTCATCTTAGGATATTTTCTTTCTTTCTTTCTCTTTCTTTCTTTCTCTTTCTTTCTTTCTTTTACTTTCTTCTCTTTTTTTTCTTCTTTCTTTCCTCACTGCAGCCTCAACCTCTGGGGCTCAGGTGATCCTCCAACCCCCACCCCCCCAGTAGCTGAGACACAGACACATGTCATGCCCAGCTATTTTAGTTTTTACTTTATTTTATTTTGAGACTAGAGACAGGGTTTTGCCATGTCACACAGGTATTTAGCCCATGTTGGCCTCTTAAAGTGCTGGGATTAGAGGTATGAGCCACTGCACCTGGCCTTTTTCTAATATTAATTTATCTCAGGGTTCTCCCATTTTTATGTGATGGGAGACAAAGTGGTCAGAAATATAGGATGCTGAGAAAGTACAGAGGAGGAGATTCCAGAAAAAAAGAATATGCCTCTAGGTCAGCATTAAAGAAGGAACAGAAATTTGAGAACAAGGTAGACACTTAGGAAAAACATTCCAAATGAAGAGATTATATTCAAAGGCATTGAAATACAGTAAATGAGTCTATCCTGGTCTGAGTACTTCTAATAGATATGTGTTTCTTGGAATCTGGTTGGAAATGAGGTTGAAAGAGGTTGGATTGAAACCATGGATGATCTCCAATACCCTGATAAGGATTTGGATCTCATCTCATGAGCAGTGGACAATCATTGAGAGTATAAAGCAAGAGGCAACCAGAATCACATTTGCCTTTTAGAAAGATTTTTCTTGTTATATTATAGAAAAAGAATTAATGAGGATAGATCAGCTGTAGACAGAGTTGAAAAGGATATCTTAAAAATCTCTTCACATAAGAAAATGATTTGCAGTTGTCATGAAGAGGAATCAAGGCACAATTCTAAGATAGAACCAATATTTTTATGAGGCATCATATGCAGGAGTCAGTAATAGGAAAAAGACAAGGTAATACCCAGGTCTAAGGCAAAATTTTACCATAGTCATGAACCAGGCTCTGCCATCTGGTAAAATTCAGAGCACAACAAGCAAAACAACTAAAAATTACAAAAGGTGAGTAATCCAAATTAAATGTAAACTAAGTCAGGTTCTTTTCGGCATATCTTTTTAAATTTTTTTAATATTTCTATTATAATTTTTGAATTTTTTATTCTCATAGGTTTGGGAGCATATTTTGAATGTGCATCATAGCAATTCAGCATAAAATATTATGTTCTCTTCCACTCATTTTCTTTACACAGTGTAACTGCTCCGTCACCTCCCTCAAAACTCTTAGAAAATGTTCTCTTGTTTCAACCCAACAGCCTCACTTCTTTTCATCCTTCAACTCTCCTCTTTATTTTGCACCCCAGTAATTCCAAAGAACCAGGTTGGCTAAGAAGGCTCTCCTTTGAAGGGTGGAAGAGGTGAAGAAACTGAGTAGGCAAACACGGAGTCTATTTAGTTAGAAACAGTCACTTCGATAATTTGTTTCACCACGCAGGTTTCTAGACTTCAGACTCCGGCTATCTCCTCTGCTTTGGAAATGCTCAGTACTATTAGGCTCTGAAATTCCCCCTACTCTGATTGCAGGACAACATTTCCAGCCCTACTGAAATTACATGTTTTCTTAAAGAAAAGTACCAACTACGATATGACAGCAGGGGCAACAATTTGAAAATACCTTAGAAGCCCCCATCAGAAACTCTCCTCGAGTAAGGAGCACTTGGGGCAGTCTGACAGCCTGGAGTGGAACTGCACAGATGATGAAAATGCAGCCGTCTCTTCCCACCTGAGGTTTGGTGTTCCATGGTTTCAGTTACACAAAGTCAACTGATGTCCAAAAATCGCTAAGGAAAATACAATAAGGTATTTTGAGAGAGAGACCACATTCACATAACTTTTTATTTCAGTGTATTGTTATAATTTCTCTACTTTATTGTTAGTTATTATTGTTCTCTTACTGTGCCTAATTTAGAAATTAAACTTTATCATAAGTATGTCAGGGTAGAGAAAAAACATCATATTTATAGGATTTGATACTATCTGCAGTTTGAGGCATATAATAGGGGTCTTGGAACATTTCCCCCAAAGAAAAGATGGGAATATTTTATACTTTAATCAGTCACATTAGCACACTTTTCCGTATCACCACAAATGCCAGATGGGCCTAGGAGTGACAAACAGACACAGCAAGAGAATGTTACCTCTCACACTCGGACTGAAGGAGATTTCTCTAATGACCAGAGATTTGGCACCAATATCTTCAGCTGCCCATTTCCCCAATTTGGGCATTTGAGCAAATTCCTCTCCAGGAAGTATTGGCCTATCTGTTGCTTAGACTACAAAGCAGGTGGAGTACAATTTATAGTTCAATCAGGAATCCAAATTAAAGTCATTGGCATGTTCTTAATGGGATTAATGGGAGTTGAGGAATACATCCTGGCAGCTTGAGAAGCTGCCTGTCTTTGGCAGGAGGCCCATCCTATGTTAAGTACACATAGGTATGCCAGGTTGCCAAGTCCCACCGTCTGGGATTTCGGATCTAGACCAGGAAGACTACTGAGAGGATGACACAGGACAGCAATGCTCTTGTTTATTAAAGCCAAAACTTGTTTGACTTAGTACTGTTTTTTATTTATTTTATTGAAGTATAAATTATACATAGTAAAATTCACTCTTTTTTTTTTTAGTGCACAGTTCTGCTAGTCTTGACAAATATTGTCAAAGGGCTACTACCATAGTCAAGATATAGAAGAAAATTCCCTCACATCCTTTTTTCCTCCCACCATCAACCCATGGCAAACACTGGTTTGTTTACTGTCCTATATCATTAGCTTTGTCTTTGCGAAAGGGTCATATAAATGGAAGCATGAGTATGCAGTCTTTTAAACCTGACTTCTTCCATTGAGCACAGATCCATTTGCAACTCCTCCATGTTGTTAAGTGCTGCAATACTTGGTTCTCTTTGTTTGCCCATTCCCTAGTTGATGAACATTTTAAGTTGTTTCTAGTTTTTAGTGATTATCAATAAAGCCACTATAATAATATGCATACAGTGGTTTGTGTGAACATAAAATTTCATTTCACTTGGTTAAACAGCTTGGAGTGAGTATGTAAAACTGCACGAGAAACTGCCAAAAGTTTTTACAAATCAGTTGTAATGTTTTGCACACAATCAGGAATGTATGAGAATTCCAGTTGTTCCATGTTCTTATCAACACTTAACATTTTTGTTGTTGTCTTTATTATTTTGTTACCTATTCTAACAAGTGTGCAGTAGTTTCCATTTTCCTAATGACTAAAAGTGTTAAGTATCTCTTCATTTGTTTATTTCATATCAATATATTTTCTTTAGTGATCTATCTGTTCAGATATTTTCTTCACTTTTAATAAAGTAGTTTGTTTCTTTGAATTACTAAATTTTAAGATTTCTTTAGGTTTTTTGGACACAAGTCCTTTCCCAAATAGGTGATTGAAGGATTTTATTGCAGTCCATGACTTGTTCTTTTTCTTTTTCCCCCCCCTTACAAGCCTTTATTTTATCTTTTTCCAACTTTTATTTTAGATTCAGGAGTTACTTGTGCAGATTTGTTACCTCGACGTATGGTATGATATTGAAGTTTGCGGTATGAATGGTGCTGTCACCCAAGTACTGAGCATGGTACCCAGCAGATAGTTTGTCAACCCTTGTTCCCCTTCTTTCCAACTCTAGTAGTAGTCCCAAGTGGCTATTGTTGCCATCTTTATGTCCATGAGTATCCAGTGTTCAGCTACCACTTATAAGTGAGAATATGTGGTATTTATGGTGTTTGCTTTTTTTGTTCCTGTGCTAATTCACTTAGGTTAATGGCTTCCAGCTGCATCCAAAGGGCATGATTTCTTTTTTATGTTTGTGTAGTCATCCATGGTGTATATGTACTCTATATTCTTTATTCAGTCCAACATTGATGGGCATCTAGGTTGATTCTGTGTATTTGCTATTGTGAGTAGTGCTGCAATGGATGTGCAAGTGCATGTATCTTTCTGGTTGAATAATTTCTTTTATTTTGGATATTTACTCAGGAATGGGATTGCTGGCTAAAATGACAATTCTCTTTTAAGTTCTTTGAGAAATCTCCACACTGCATTCAACAGTGGCTGAACTAACTTATGTTCCTATGAACAGTATACAAGCATTCTCTTTACTCTGCAACCTTACCAACATCTGTTGTTTTCTGCCTTCTAATACTAGCTATGCTGACTGGTGTACAATGGTGTCATTATGGTTTTAATTTGCATTTCTCTGATGATTAAGACAATGAGCATTTTTTCATAGATCTTTTGGGCACTTGTCTTCTTTTCAGAAGTATCTGTTCATGTATTTTGCTCATTTCTAATGGGGTTATTTGTTTTTTGCTTGCTCAGTTGTTTAATTCCTTATAGATTCTGGAAATTAGATCTTTGTTGAATGTATAGTGGGCACATATTTGCTCCCATTCTGTTGGCTGTCCATTTATTCTGTTGATAGTTTCTTTTGTTATGCAGAAGCTCTTTAGCTTAATTAGGTCCCACTTGTCTATTTTGGTTTTTCCTAGGTTTTCTTCTAGGATTCTTACAGTTTGAGGTCTTGTCTTTGATTCTTCTTGAGTTAAGTTTTGTATGGTGAAAGGTAAGGGTGCAGTTTCATTCTTCTGCAAATGGCTAGCCAGGTATCCCAGCACCAGTTACTGAATAGATACTTCTTTTCCCATGATTTATGTTTGTTGACTTTCCCAAACATTAGATGATTGTTAGGTGTGCAGGTTTATTTCTAGGTTCTCTATTTTGTTTCATTGGTCTATATGTCTGTTTTTGTACCAGTACCATGCTGTTTTGTTTACTGTAGCCTTAAAGTATCGTTTGAAGTTGGGCAATGTGATGCCTCCAAATTTGTTCCTTCTTTTAAGGATTGCTTTGCCTATTCAAGCTCCTTAGGTTTACTATGAACTTCATAAGATTTTTCCAGTTTTGTGAAAAATGACATTGATAGTTTGATAAAAATAGCACTAAATCTATAAATTGCTTTGGATAGTATGGTCATTTTAGTGATATTGATTCTTTTAATCTATGAGCATAAAATGTTTTCCCATTTATTTTTGTTATGTCTGTTTTATTTCAGCAGTGTTTTGTAGGTTATCCTCATAGAGATCTCTCACCTCCTGAGTTAGATGTATTCCTAAGTGTTTTTTCATGTGGCTAATATAAAATGGGATTACATTCTTTATTTGCCCCTCAGCTAGAATATTATTGGTGTATAGAGATCTTACTTACTTTCATAGATTGATTTTATATCTTGAAATTTTACTGAAGTTTCTTATCAGTTCCAGCAGCATTTTGGTGGAGTTTTTATTGTTTTCTAGGTATAAAACCATATCACTTGCAAAGACATATAGTTTGATTTCTTATTTTCCTATTTGAATGCTTTTCATTTCTTTCTCTTGCCTGATTGCTCTGGCTAGCATTTCCAGTAGTATGTTGATTAGGAATAATGAGAGTGGGCTTCCTTGTCTTGTTCAAGAACTCAAGGGGAATGCTTCCAGTTTTTTGCTGTCCTGTATGAGGTTGACTATGGGTTTGTCATAGCTGGCCCTTATTATTGTAGGTATGTTTCTTCAATGCCTAGCTTCTTGGGAGATTATATCATTAAGTGATGTTGGATTTTATTGAAAGCTTTTTCTGCATTTGTTGAGATGATCACATGGTCTTTGCTTTTAATTCTGTTTATGTTTACATAATTCTGTTTATGTAAATCACATTTATTGCCTTGCTAATGTTGAAACAAACTTGCCTCTCAGGAATAAAGCCTATGTAATCATGATGAATTAACTCCTTGATGTGCTGTTGAATTCAGTTTGCTAGAATTGTGTTGATGATTTTTGCAACTATGTTTATCAGAGATATTGACTTGTAGTATCAGCGTGATGCTGGCTTTGTAGAATGAGTTGGCGGAAGTCCTTCCTCCTCAATTTTTTGAATAGTTTCATTAGAATTGGTACCAGCTCTTCTTTGTACGTCTGGTGGAATTTGTGAATCCATCTGGTCCAGGCCTTTTTTTGGTTGGTGGGTTTCTTATTACTGAATCAATTTCAGAACCACATAGTTATCTATTCAGTGTTTGGATTTCTTCCTGATTCAATCTTGGGAGATTGTGTGTTTCCAGAAATTTATCAATTTCCTTTACATTTTCTAGTTCTGTGAAGAGAGGACTTCATAAAAGTCTTTTTCACACTTTTTGTGGGATCAGTTTGATGTTGGTATCTTTATTGTTTCTAATTGTGCTTATTTGAATCTTCTCATTTTTTTTTCTTTCTAAATCCGGCTAGTGGTCTTTTCATTCTTTTCTTCTTCTTCTTTTATTATTTGAGATAAAAATCAATTCCTTTTTTATTATTAGAAACAGAGTCCCACTCCGTTGCCCAGGCTGAATGCAGTGAATCATAGTTCACTGCAGCCTCAAACTCCTGGGCACACACAATCCTCCCATCTCAACCTGCACAGTAGCTGGAAGGATAGCTGTGTGCCGCCACACCTGGCTAATTTTCATATTTTTTCTAAAGACAGGATCTCACTATGTTGCACAAGCTGATCTCATATTTCTGGGATCAAGTGATTCTTCCACCACAGCCATTTCAAGTGTTAGGATTACAGGCATGAGCTGCCTGCACCCAGCTTCTAGGAATCTATCAATCTTGTTTATCCTTTCAAATAATAAATATTTGAAAGAATGTTTATTTCTTTTAAATAAAGATTTTTGAATATTTATTTGAAACATTTTGGGTCTCAATTTCACTTAATTCCACAGCAATTTTAGTTATTTCTTTATTTCTGCTAGTTTTGGAGTTAGTTTATTCTTGCTTTTCTATTTGATCTACATGTGATGTTAGATAATTAATTTGAGTTCTTCCTAACATTTTGAGGTAGACATTAAGTGCTATAAATTTTCTCTTAACATGTTTTTGATTTTCCAGAGATTTGAGTATTTTGTAAATCTGTTTTTATTTATTTCAAGGAAATGTTTATTTTTGCCTTTATTTCATTGTTGTTCAAAGGTTATTCAGGAGCAAGTTGTTTAATTTCCATGTAATTGTGTGGTTTTCAGAGATCTTTCTGGTATTGATTTCTGTTTTTATTCCACTGTGGTCTGAGAGTGTGAGTTTGTATGATTTTGATTTTCTCTTTTTTGAATTTATTGAGACTTGCTTTATGGCTGACAATGTGGTCAGTCTTGGAGTAAGTTCTGTGTACAGATGAGGATAATATGTATTCTGGGGTTGATGGGTGCAGTATTCTCTTAATTTCTTTTTAGAAGAAGTTCTTCATTTTGATAAAGTACAATTGATCAAGTTTTTCCCTTTATAAATCTGGCTCAAAAATCTCTGCTCAATCCAAGGTGACAAGTATTAATTCCTATATTTTCTTTGTGATATTTTGTAGTCTCAGGTTTGACCTTTATGTTTATTATAGCTTTTGGGTTAATTTTTGTAAAAGGTAGGACGTATGGATAGTGGTTTTGCATATAACTATTTTGATAGAGTTTTGATTCAATTTGTTTATAGCTTTACTCATTTTAAAACATTTATTACTTACTTTAATATTTAATGTTTGATCTTACTGTAATTTTTTTCTCATTTTTTTGTCTCTTTTTACAATTATTATTTATGATTATTATCATTATCATATCGAAATTATTAATGCTTGGTTATTTTGACCTATACAACTAGAAATTTTTAAGCTGGGAGGTCCCTTTTTGTTAAATTAATTTTTAACAATTCTTCATGCACATTATAAATTGATTTTTTGTTTCATTTTTACTTCAATTACTTGTTTGCCTCCCAGTTGTCATTCTAAAATATAAATAGGATTTCAGCATTTAAATGTGAAGACTTTAAGGCATACCTTTTGAATGAATATATGAGAATTGCATTCATGAGAAACTATTGTCTAGGTCAATAAAATTGCTATGTCACTTCTGCCCCAAAATTGTTAGATGATGAAGACATTGAGCAGCTATAGTTCAAGGCCTTATAGCAAAACAATTACAAATTTGCTTTTAAATTTCCTCCTTTTTATCAATTTGTAAAAATGAGCACCAGCTCTTGAAAATGCAAGGTTGAATAATCAAATATGTTCTGCAAGAGAAGCAAGTCAAAGTATTAAGTATTTTGATATTAAAATCCAACATTGAGCAGAGAAAATAAGCTGGGTTTTTCTAAAATGGGTCTCCATTGACATAATTATTGTTACATTAAGAAATAGAAGTACGTAGATCTTCACTATTCCACCCAACCCTAACACTTCTGGGTTTGCTACGAGTATTTAGAACTTGAAAGAAAAACATGATGAATCCTTAGATTCTATTCTGTGTTACGTATAAGCAATATCCCTGATCAGTAATTCTAGAGCATCTTCCTAATGTCACCATTTATGGGGAGCTTATTATCTTCCAAGGGCATAAATCCCATAGTTTTCCTTTACACTGATTTTTTTTTTTCTTATTATTACTCCCACACCCTAGCCATCTGGGACCACTTGGATATAGCCTAACTCCATACCACAGGAAAGTTTTTGGGATTGTTGTTAGCTGTACATATATTTAGATATGTCTATTTTCTAGTCTATCAACATCCTGATGTTTGACTCTTAACCTTGAGAAAAGATTTTAAAATCCTTTACCACTAAGATAGATTTGAATTCGTCAGTGCTTTTGGAAAACAGGTGTATTCATATCTGTAAACAATTCTAAAGTTACGGTGCAATCAGGGAAGACAGAATTTATCTCCTCTTTTATCCTTTTGAACAAATAAAGAACTGTACTTGGAAAATAAAAAATAACATTATGGAGAGTATATTAGTGCAACATTGAAGGCTCTGCGCAGGTGGCTAGAATAATGTCTGGAGAAACACATAGTCAGAACTTTGATTTGCTCAACATTCTGTTTTAGCTTCCTTTTTCTCTATGCCTTTTCTTTAAGATATCCATTCAACTGGTACAATTTGGGCTGCACTTTCTACCTCACTCTGTGTGACCTGGGCATGTGAAACACTAATATGCCAATCTCCACTCACTCGGATTAGAGATTGCCAAGTACATCAAGGCAGGCCAACTCTCTCTCAGGGTTTGTTAGAACCACCAAGGAAGAGGTGCTCTTTGTGTCTCATACCATTATGAAACTGAAGAATCGTGTAAATCTGGAGCCATTGGAGACTGTGACAGTTGGTTTTTTGTGTCAACTGGGCTAAGCCATGAAATCCAGATATTTGATCAAGATTATTTTAAATGTTTCTGGGAAAGTATGTCTTAGATGAGCCTAACATTTAATTTTTTCATCACAAAACAATCTTTCTGATGAAGAAATCAGTAAAAAAATCCTACTTATAATAGCACCAAAATGAATCTAATACTTAGGAATAAATTTAAGGAGGTAAAAGATATGTACATTGAAAATTATAAAACATCAATCAAAGGAATTGAAGATGAAACAAAGAGAAAAATAGTCCATTTTCATGGATTGGAAGAATTATGTCCATACTATCCAAAGTGATATACAAACTTAATGCAATCCCTATCAAAACTTCAATGGCACTGTTTACAAAACATAAAAATTCTAAGATTTGTATAGAACCATGAAAGATTCCGAAAGCTATAACAATTTTGAGAAAAAGAATAGTTGGAGGTATTACACTTTCTGATGACAAATTATATTAAAAGATGTCATAAATATACAGTATAGTAGTAATCAAAACAGTACAGGAATACTGATAGGAATGATTAACCCCAGGGAGAAAAAGAAAATGACATGAAAGAAAAAGATGGAAGCTAGACTTCTTAGCATAAATCTTATTAGGCAGCTTTGACTTTGAAATCACGTATATTATTTATGTAATACAGACAAAATTAAATCTTAATGATGAAAGTCAAAGTGACATGAATTAACTTTTAAAAAACCCAGTATAGTACTGACATAAAAATAGACATATAGAGCAATGGAAAAGAATAGAAAGTCCAAAAATAAACACATGCATGTTTTTTTCACACATTTTCAAGAAGTGCACTAAAAAGACACAATAGGGAAAGGATAGTCTCTTCAATAAATAGTGATGTGCTGCTAGATTTGATTTGCTAGTATTTTGTTGAAGGTTTTGCTTCTATGTTAGAGAGGGATATTGGTTTGCAGTTTTCTTTCTTTGTTGGGTCTCTGCCTGATTTTGGTATAGAGGTGATGCAGGCTTCATAGAACAAGTGAGGGCCTCCTTGATTTTTTGGAATACTTTCAGTAGGATTGGTATCATTTATTCCTTGTATGTCTGGTAGAATTCACCTATCAATCCATCTGGCCCAGATGGATTGTTTGGGTTGGTAGGTTCTTTTATTTTAATTAATTAATCAATTTTTTAACTTTGTGTTCCAGGATGCATGTGCAGAACGTGCAGCTTTGTTACATAGATATATGTGTGCCGTGGTGGTTTGCTGCACTTCCTGTCACATAGGTTTTAAGCCCCACATCTATTAGCTATTTGTCCTCATGCTTTCCCTCCCCTCTCCGCCGCACCCAGACAGGCCCTGGTGTGTGTTGTTCCCCTCCCTGTTCTTATTGCGTTCTAATTGTGAAACTCCCAATTTTGAGTGAGAACATGCAGTGTTTGTTTTTCTGTTCCTGTGTTAGTTTCCTGAGAATGATGGTTTCCAGCTTCATCCATGTCCCTGCAAAGGACCTGATCTGATTCTTTTTTGTGGCTGCATAGTATTCCCTGGTGTGTATTACCACATTTCCTTTAAATGGTCTATCATTGATGAGCATTTGGGCTGGTTCCATGTCTTTGCTACCATGTGTAGTGCTACAATAAACATATATATGCATGTATATTTATGATGGAATGATTTGTATACCTTTTCAGTAAACACAAATATGCATGTATCTTTATGATGGAATGACTTATATTCCTTTGGTTATATACCCAGTAATGGGATTGCTGGGTCAAATGGTATCTCTGGTTCTAGACCCTTGAGGAATCGCCATACTGTTTTCCACAATGGTTGGTAGGTTATTTATTGCTAATTCGTTTTCAGAAGTTGATATTGGACTATTCAGGTTTTTGATCTCTTCCTTACTTAATCTTGGGAGATTGTGAGCTTCTGGGAATTTATCTATTTCCTCTAGATTTTCTAATTTGTGTGCACAGAGTTGTTCATAGTAGTCTTGAGGATCTTTTGCATTTCTGTGCAATCAGTTGTAATATCACCTTGGTCTTTTATGGTTGTGCTTATTTGGATGTTATCTTTATTTTTCTTTGTTAATTTAGCTAGAAGTGTGTCAATCTTAAATCTTTTTTTTTTTTTTTTTGAAAATACAACTTTTTATTTCATCTACCTTTTGTATGGGCTCTGAATGTCAACGTGATGAAAAATTAAGTAAATGAATAAAGTCTGTTTTATCCGATGTAGTAATAGCAACTCCTAATCGCTAGGCATTATTCCTGGGATACAAGGTGATTTCGACATGGGCAAAACAATGAATGTACACAGAATCAGAAACAGAGATCACACAATCATCTCAAGAGATGCAGAAAAGCTTTCAATAAATTCCAACATCTCTTCATAATAAAAGCCTCAACAGGCTGGGCATTGAAGGAACATACATAAAAATAATAACAGCCATCTGAGACAAATGCATAGCCAACATCACACTGAATGGGCAGAAGCTCAAATCATTTGCCTTGAGAGCTGGTATAAGACAAGGATGCCCATTTTCACCACTCCTATTCAATATAGTTCTGAAAATCCTAGCCAGAGCAGTCAGATAAGAAAAAGAAATAAAATATATCCAAATAAGAAAACGAGAAGTCATACTTTCTCTTTACTGATTATATGATTCTAGACCTAGATTATCCTAAAGATTCTCCCAAAGTCTCCTAGAAAACCATCAGAACTTGTGAGAGTTATTCACTACCATGAGAGCAGTATGAGGGAAACTGTCCCCACTATTCAATTATCTCTCACCGGGTCCCTCCCACAGCACATGGGAATTATAGAAGTACAACTCAAGATGGGATTTTGGATGGGAACACAGAGCCACAGAGCCAAACCATATCATCGGGGTGGAAATGGAAAGAAATGGGGAGAAATAGGTTGAAGAATACACATTTGCAGTAAGGTACAATGAATAAGTTTATCAATGTAATGTAGAGTCTGAGAATTATGGTCCATAATATTATATTATATAGTGAAAATTTGCTGAAAGAATAGCTTTGAGGTGCTCTTACCACATACACACACACATAGTCACACACATGGTGACTATGGAAGACAATAAATTTATAGGAATCATTTCACTGCATATATGTATATATCAAAATATCCTATGGTAAACCTCAAATATGTTCAATAATAACATTTAAAACAAGAAAAAGCATCTAAATTAGTTAACTCTGAGTAAAACAGATTACTCCATATTGTGGGTGGGCTTCATCCAATCCGTTGAAGTCTCTAATAGAAAAAGACTAAGCTCAATTGTAGAAGAAAGAATTCTTCCCACTGACTGCCTTTGGACTCACAAGGCCATTCTTCCCTTCTAGCTGCCACAATCCGGTGAGCTCATCTCTCACTGTCTGTCTCTCATGTTGGTTCCATTTCTCTGAAGAACCCTTCTACTGCAGGCCAACCTTTCCTCCACAGGGACAGAGAATAAACACACACACAAACTTGGGAATATACATATATATACATGTGAAAGCAGTTGATAAACTGTAATCAAGATATACACCTAATGCTCTACAGGATTTCACCCACTTCCATTTAAACACGTCACAAACATTTCCTTTGTCATCATGTTAGTAAATCATTTTTGAATAATCACTTTTTAAAAAATTTTTTAATTTTAAAAATTATTGCTTAATTTTTATTATGATGGGTACCTAAGAGTAGTATATATTTATGAGGTACTTGGGATGTTTTGATATAGGCAAAAAATGGGTAATGATCAAATGAGGGTAAATGGAGTATCACTTCATTTATCATGTATTTGTGTTAGGAACATTTCAATTCCACTCTATTAGTTATTAAATATGCCATAAATTATTGTTCACTATTGTCACCCTCTATGCTAGATCTTATTTTCCCTTTCTAACTTTGTTTCTGTACCTCTTTACACTCCTCACTTTACTCACCCCTTTCTGAAACTCTAGCAACTATCCTTCTACTCTACCTCCATGTGATCAATTTAAAAATTTTTCACCTCCCATATTTCAGTGAAAGCCTGTGATTTTTTTTTTTTTTTTTTTTTTTTGAGACAAAGTTTCACTCTTGTCACCCAAGCTAGAGTGCAGTGGCGTGATCTTGGCTCACTACCACCTCCGCCTCATGAGTTGAAGCTATTCTCCTGCCTCAGCCTCCTGAGTAGCTGGGATTATAGGCATCTGCCACCACAGCTGGCTAACTTTTGTATTTTTAGTAGAGACAGGATTTTGCCATGTTGTCCAGGCCGGTCTCGAACTCCTGACCTCAGGTGATCTGTCTGCCTCGGCCTCCCAAAGATCTGGGATTACAGGTGTGAGCCACCATGCCTGGCCAAAATTTGTCTTTCTGTGCCTGGCTTGTTTCACTTTACATAATGTCCTCCAGTTCCATCCATGCTGTTTCCAATGAATCATCACTGTTAATAGCTACATATTAATTCATGAAACTTGCCACATTTACTGAAGTCATAACATGTTGCTGAACACTTAATTTGCTTCTGATACTATTGACTGCTCTTGGGAATACACATATGCAAGGACTTTCCCCGTATTTGGATATATTTCCATATTTGAATTATGCCCAAATACAGGTAGATAAATTATCAGAGGTAGAATGACTGCTCTTGAGGCCATTGGGCTTAGATTCACATTGCCAAATTGGTTTTTCAAAAAAGAATACCAATTGACACTTCAGCCATCAAAACATTAACGTTTGTTTCTCTGAATTCTTGCCAGTACTAATATTATAATTGTAACTGTTTCGTTTGTATCGTGGTCTCTTTGAAATGCAGCAGTTGAAACACTACCTTAGTCTAGAATATATTTATTTGATTACTCGTGGTTAGTGGAGATATAATTTTTCTGGGTTGTTTCTAGTCTGTTGCACTTGCTCTTCTGTAGTTTGTTCATAATCTTTATTCATTTGTCTGTTAGTCCCTTATTGATTTACATGAGCCATGTGGATGTTAAAGATATGATCCCTTTTCTTGCTATATTTTACACAAACCTTTTCCCTTCTCTTTATTTCGCCTTTCTAGTTCAGTTTCCTTTGCTCTTGGTATTCCCATTGCCTGAAATGTTCTTGCACCAGATGTCTGTGTGATTCGCTGCTTAACCTCTTCAGGACTTTACTTAAATATCACCTTCTCACAGAGGCCCCTCCTGGCCAAACTGTATAAGACATGAGCACCTTCTCCCCAAACTGATGATCTCTTGCCACTCTTTTTCTCTCCTTAACATTCATCACGTTATAACTACATATACCTTAACTATATATGTATGTGTGTGTATGTAGATAGATTCTTTTTTTTTTTTTTTTTTTTTTTTGCGACGGAGTTTCGCTCTTGTTACCCAGGTTGGAGTGCAATGGCGCGATCTCGGCTCACCGCAACCTCCGCCTCCTGTGTTCAGGCAATTCTCCTGCCTCAGCCTCCTGAGTAGCTGAGATTACAGGCACGCGGCATCATGCCCAGCTAATTTTTTGTATTTTTAGTAGAGACGGGGTTTCACCATGTTGACCAGGATGGTATCGATCTCTTGACCTCGTGATCCACCCGCCTCGGCCTCCCAAAGTGCTGGGATTACATGTAGATAGATTTTTTTAACTGATTTATTGTAAAATGGGCCCTATTTTCTGCGCTTTTATGACCCTCCCCACCAGAATGATATAGTAGAATATTATCATTCAATACTAACAGGAGCTGATTTGCTTTATATTTTCAGTTCCACTATTTTCCATTTCAAAATGGATGCCAGAGTGTTTTGTATTTCTTGCCTCAAGGATGTTTACCCGGAGAAAAGCAGACATAGCCTGAAGTCAAATAGCTTTTCAGTGTCTTTTATAAAAGATTAAACCCAATGAAAAGCTAATAGCAGTGAGAGGGGAAACGTTTGATGCTCGACTTCCTTTCGCAACTGAGACAGAGAGATGTGATGTCCATCTGACTGAGCCCATGGCTGGCTCGTTGGCAGAACCCCAAGGAATCAGGCACCTGGCAGAGGAGATGGGATGAGGTGGTGTGGAGCCAAGGCAGGACTCTGTCCACTGATAACCAACCCCGGAAAGGAAGGAACTATTTCATCTAAATGTGTCAGGCTTGACTGGGGACGTGAAGGAAATATTCAAATGGGATAATAAACTAAGGCTCTTTAATCATCTCCAAATGAAGATGTTTATCTGTTAACCCTAATAGGCTTATTATTGTTACTTTAAAATGAATTAATAAATGCATATTTACTTTTTTCAACTGTAAATGATAAAAGCAAATACAAATAAGTACATATAACAAACAGATACAAAATCTCTTTGGGGTTCTCATTAGAGTGTGCAAAGGAATTCTAAGACAAAAAAATTGAGAATTACTGGTTTTCACGATCTGATTAAAAGCTCGATATTTTCAGGTTGGCTTAAAAAACACAGTAACTGGCCAGGCATGGTGGCTTATGCCTGTAATCTCAGCACTGCGGGAGGTCAAAGTGGACTGATCACTTGAACCTAGGAGCAAGATAACAGCTTGGGCAAAATAATGAGACCCCATCTTTACTAAGCATACAAAAAATATTTGGGTGTGGTGGAGCATGCCTATAGCCCCAGCTACTTAGGAGACTGAGGTGGTCTGAGCCCGGGAGGTGAAGGTTATGGTGAACCGCGATTGTACCACTGCACTCTAGCCTGGGCAATGGAGTTAGACGCTGCCTCAAAAAAAAAAAAAAAGAGAGAGAGAGAGAGAAGGAAAGAAAAAGAAAAAGATAAGAAGAAAAAGCAAACACTTTTAAAAACATAGTAATCATGCTATCTATAAATAATCTGTTTTCAAGTAAAAGATACACATAATTTAAAAGCAAAAGTATAGGATATCATGCAAAAGAAAGTCTCATATAAATACCAAGAAAAAAACTAGCTAAATGAATATTAGAAAAATTACACTTCAGAGCAAAGAATATTAGCAGAGATAAGAAACTATGACTGTCCTAACTATATTCGCCTTGTAAAAGAGTTTCAAAATTCATGAAGTAAAAATAAATAGGACTGAAAGAAGAAATGGAAGAATCCACAATTAGAGTTAAGCATTTCAACAGTTCTCTCTTAGTCATTCATAGATTATTAAAGAGAAAATCGATAAGAATATAGCAGACTTGAACATTATCTACCAATTTTAACTAATTAACATTTGTACAAAGTTCATCCAATAAACATACTCCCAAGCACTCGTAGAATATTTACCAAGATAGGTCAAATTTTGGTCCTATAATACAAGTCACACAAAAAAATCACAAACATCGAAATTACAGAGTGTTTTTTCTGATCACAATGGAATTAAACCGAAAATCAAAAACATAAAGGCATATAGAAAATCTTTAAGTATTTGAAATGAGTCAATGAAGAAATCTCAAGGAAAATCACAAAATATTTTGAACTAAATGAAAATGACAAAGCAGCATATCAAAGTTGTAGATGCAAGTAAAATAGACCCAGATCTTGGAAGGAAAGTTTTAGCATTAAAAGTTTATACCAGTAAGACGGAGAGGTTTACAATTAATAGTCTGAGCTATGGCTTTAAGAAACCAGAAAACAAACAGCAAATTAAGTGCAAAGTGGGAAACAAGAAATCAAAAGCTGCTCTTTCAAACACATAAAAAAAGGAGAGATTTCTAGACAAAGAAAACAAATACATAAAAAGCACAAAATACTAACAAAATATAAGACGTAAGTCCTTTGGATGTCCTCTAAACACTAAATGGAAAATAAGGGGATATTGTGAACAGCTTCATGCCATTAATTCAATAACATGAATAACATAGACAAATTCCTTGAAGGACACACAGTATCGAAACTTACTCAAGAAGAAACTGGTAACCTGAATTGCTTCATATCTAGTAAATAAATTGAATTTTTAGTAAAAAGCCACCCCACAAAGCAAACTCCAGAGAACCAGATGGCTTCCTTGGTGAATACTCACAGACAATTTAAGTGGAAAGAATACAAATTCTACTTGAGCTCTACCAGAAAATAGAATAGGAGGGACCACTTCTCAAGTAATCTTAAGAGAATAGAATCGCCCTGAATCACACAAGGCATTACAATAAATGAAAAGGACAGCCCAATACAGTTGCTCCATTCATATAAATGCAAATATCTTCAATACAATTTTAGCTAATCAAGTACAGAAACACGTTGTTACAAAGACTAATGTGTACACACACACACTGATACAACTCTTTATTGAAAACACTATTCTTCATATGTATCTTTATGTATCTTTTAAAAGTCATCCTTAGTAAGGATTGCATTAAAAACAATATCCTTTTCTCAGTGAGTTACCATGGTATCTTTGCAAATATATATATATCTTACATGGTTGATATATATATTAACCATGTAAGAATGGGTCTGTGTGTGTGTATGTGCATGTGTGTATACACATTATATATAATTGTGTGTGTATATACAATATATATAATGACACACACATATATATAATGACTATGTGGGATTTGTCTCAAGAATGCAAATTTGGTTGAAATTTGAAAATCAAGCAATTAAAATTTGTACCACCTGACTTCAAAATTTTATATAAAGCTATAGTAATTAAGGCAATATTGTGTTGGTGTCAGGATAGGCATATAAATCCAGGGCACAGAAAAGGGAATCAACATGTAGACCTATTCTTACATGGCATACACACACACACACACACACACACACACACACATACCTATTTGCAAAGATACCATGATAACTCAGGAAGAAAAAAATATTGTTTTTAATGGAATCCTTACTAAGGATGACTTTTAAAAGGATACATGAAGATACATATGAAGAATAGTGTTTTCAGTAAAGAGTTATATCAGTTGAATATCTGTATGAATATATTCTGACCCTCATCTCACACTACCTACAGAAACAATTTGAAGTTTTTGACATAAAACCAATGGGAAAAAATCAAAAAAGGAAACTACTGCAAAGGATTCAATGGCATAATTTTCTGGTATATATTATTAAGAGGATATAAATGTAATATCAAATGGGAAAAAATTTCAGCAAATGTTAACCATCATGGTTCAGAATCTTCTTCTTTCTTTCTTTTTTTTTTTTTAGACAGTATCACTCTGTAGCCCAGGCTGGAGTGCAGTGGCTCTACAACATCTGCCTTCTGGGTTCAAGCATTCTCCTGCCTCAGCCTCCTGAGCAGCTGGGTTTACAGGAGCCCACCATCACGCTGGGCTAATTTTTGTATTTTTAGTAGAGACAGGGTTTCACCATGTTGGTCAGTTTGGTCTCAAAACTGCTGGCTTCGGGTGATTCAACCTCTTCGGCCTCCCAAACTGCTGTGATTACAGGCACGAGCCACCTTGCCTGGCTGGAATCCATCCGAAGGGAATAATCAGAGCTATACACGTTGCTTTATGCACAGGTATGTTAATTTTTAAATTATGTAAACATTATGAGGAAACAATCTATTTCCCATTATAATTATAACTGCTTGCTTCGATGTCCTTTGTAATTACAGGTTTGAGTTATATACCTGTGTCAGTACTTAATTACCACCTGAACATTCACACTAGAACTTAAATTCATATGATGACAGGGACTTAGTCCATTTTATTACCAGTGTTTTGTTGGGCTCTGATGAGTGTCTGCCTTATAATAGATATTTCTTTAATATTTGGTAATTTAGTGATCAAATAAGTAGTGATTCATCCACATAATGTAATATGGAATAGCAATTCTAGTAAGGGTTAAAAAATCTGTTTTCATATTGAACATGCGCCTATGTTAAGTGAAACATACAGAACATTAAATTGCAAAACCATATAAATCTATGCATTTTTGATGCTTCTATATCTTGGAGAAGAAAGTGCTTTAAAAATTAGTCTTAAAATTTAAAGCTGCAAAAATCGTAGAGGTTTAAGATGTTATAATATTTATCTCAGATTAGTGAGATAGGTAAGATGAATTAAGATTTTCTTTTCCCCCCACCCTTTTTCTTCCTTCCTAGAGTAGTCTAGTTACCTTTCTGCACTTGCGGGGAAAATTTCTATGGGTCACTGAAAACCCGTTACACTGTCAATGCAGTGTGGGATAAAATCATTTGTAGAATGACCATATGCATTGTAATCTATATGTGTCAAATTAGATGATAAAAAAGTGGGCATTATTAAAAATTACTCTAAAACTACAAACAAAACCTGGGGCCGTCTTGGGGAAAGCCAGGACATGCAGTCACCAAGGTTATTGACTATACGCATGAAAAGTGCCCTGTACCTACTTATTTCTATTAAGTAAATAAACAACACCACCAAAACTATGGCATGGTTATGGCATATTTGGATCCTCAAGGCTTCAATCATCTTGCCAGAAAAAAAAAAATCACAAAAAAATAATTTCCCCATTGTCAGTTGCATTTTGATTATATTCATTAAGTTTATCCATAATAGCAAACAATGAAAGGAAATCACTATTACTATTAAATGGGGCCAATTTTTGAATAAAGTGGAAAATTAATAAATTTTCCACTTGATCTTTTTGGGTAGGATCATGTGCATGTTACAACGATTACAGAAAAGAGCAGTTGTTTAATGTACAGCAAAATGACTAGAACTATTTTAGTTTTCTTTCTATCTACTAATTTGGGTTGAATAAGCCATTATATTTATTTTATTAACTAAAACTTCACCTCATAGCAATGCTCTCCACATCCTTGGAGATTATTAGAGTAGGAGTTTGAAGCTTTCTTTCATTTAAACATTGGACTTCCAAACAAAATGTTTGTAACAGTTCTTCATGCAACTCACCTAAGGTCTATATTCCATTGATCTCAAGCTTCTCCTTGAGCACAGAGGATGCCTTGATTTTTTGTGCTCCAGCTGTTTGCAGGCTGGAAAAGCAAGAAGGAAAATCCTGTTACTTGGTTAGCAGCTGCTGATCAACCACACACTTGAATCTGAAATGTTTGTGTTTGTTCTGGGAGAGAATGCAGTAATACTGCATCTTCATTTGGTTCACAATGTCTTTCCTATTAATGAATAGGATTGAAAGAAACAACTGGAAGAAAATTCTCACTCAATTAAAACCAGAAATTAAAAGTCAGATGTTGATAACACTCATTGTTATTCATTCATTTGATCAAAAATTGTTTATTGGACCCTAATATCCTGTAGGTGCTCTTCTAGGTTCTGAGTGTACAGAAGTCAACAACGGAAAGCCTCACTGTCCTCATGAATGTTTTGTTATAATACGTGCAAGGGCATGCATACAATGAGCAAATACATACGTCTCAATTATAACATCAGGTAGAGATAAGTGTATTGAAATAAAATAAATGAGACAAAGGGTTAGAAAGGATCTCAGGAAGAAAAGGTGTTACTGAAGGTGATCAACAAAGGCCTTTCTTGGGAGGTGACATTTAATTAGAGCAATGGTACATTCGAGGGAAAAGGCAGACAGGGATTGGGGGGCTGCTTTAAATTGGATGATCAGAGAATCAGCTAAGAGGGAAGTGAATTTCAAACAGAGAATATCTCTGTGTACATTATGCTCTTAGTAATTTTCAAAGACAATACCTTTCTCCCTTTAAAATGTATTCTTATTCAATGTCACTGAAAACGATGTCTTCTAACCACCAGAGATGCAGAAATTTGTATTTCAAACTTGGAAAACACTAGCCTATAGGGGTCAAGGTTCCTCATCCAAGCTGGTGATGACAGTGCAGGGAAATCCCCTCGGCTAGGCTGGGAAGATCCCTGGGGTCACAGTCCTTACACAACACAGATACAATGTTTATCTTTTAGAGGTTGTTTAAAGCCTGCCCTGGGGCTACTAGATCAAATCTTCAAAGGAGAAGGCAAAAGGTGCCTTAATTTCACTTTTGGATATGAGGCTGCCTTCTGAGTCATTTGCAGATTCAGTAGGAAAAGTATAAGTAACAGCAAAAACAGCAACAATAAACTCACTCATTTGTGCAGCTGGTTATACATTTACTTTTATTTTCCTCTTCTAGGTCAATGATTTCTAGCATTCCAATCAGAGATTACATATCTCCACCATATAGATAAAGAAAATGAGACACACAAAACAGATGACCTTTCCAGTGCTAGCAACTCATACAGACTTTCTGACAACACTTTGTTGTTATTATTACTATACTTTAAGTTCTGGGGTACATGTGCAGAAATGCAGGTTTGATATATAGGTATACATGTGCCATGATGGTTTGCTGAATCCATCACCCTGTCATCTAGGTTAGGTATTTCTTCTAACGCCGTCCCTCCCGTAACCCCCTTGTATGATTTGCTTAGTGCATTGGGGCCCAATTTGATCTGAAGGTGTGCTGGGTGACTATCAAGGTAGGATATCTAATCATGTCAAATGTAAATCTGATGCATTATTATGGTCTTATCAAAGCATTGGGAGGTGGAGGGATGGAAGGTGCCCAGATGAATTCTCACTTAGAGATTTCTAGTAGTTTAGAATGCTGTAATGCCTAGGACATGAATTTCCCTTTACTCATTCAACCCTGTTTTCTTGCCCCTAACATTTTACTCCATACCTGTTTTTGGCTGGGAAACTAAAGTTAAAAAAGAGAAGAGATTGGTGTCTTTGGGAAAAGCCCATTTGTAATTCTAGAGACCCTGGACTAGTTTGTTAGGTAAGCAATATTAAATGGACCACCTACTAATTCGTAAGAGTAAGTCATTTAAAAATTATGTTTCTAAACCTCACTATTTATTTCATATCCCACCTAATGTTGGGGGCCAGGGAGAGGGAGGGAGAGCAATACCATAGCATAAAATAATTTCCAATTTCCTGAGTTCTTACTGATTTAAAAATGATGATTAAACTAAGCTCATTCTAGTTGTTATGTAAAAAGGAGTATTCTAATAAAATTATATGCCTTTAAATCTCAATATTTTCAGAAAAGAGATGTCTCTGAAACAAAAGAAGCACTATTGCTTGAACAAATGAGCAAAAATATATCAAATATGAAGTTCCTTATATTGGAAGAGTACAAGTTTGTGCAGGTCTTGACAAGCTCATTCTAATTTCAAAATTATTCCATAATATCTTCTATCCAATTATATATAATTGATAATTATGTAAACTTGTCTTCTAAAAAATTAAAAGCTACTTTACCTGTTGCTTTGCTAATATTACGCTGCAAACTTTAGTCAAATATAAGTAAATTCACTAGACAAATAATTAGGTTTTTTTTTTTTTAATATTTGGAGGTAGATAAATTGTCAAGCAGTTCTCTGCCTACACTATAGTGTGTGAAGACATCTATAGTCTATTGTTGGCTCAGGAAAGAGGAAAATGAAAGACTGGATTGATTTCTGAAGAGACAAGTCAGATAAAACAGAAGGCATGAAGTGGTAAATTCTTCCCTTATATTATTCTGAAGGCTGGAATTGGGAAAATAATACAGACAGTAACAATATAATTGCTACCTTCTAGGGTTTTTCCTGTTTTAGGGATGGTTAGTGGCTGTAGAAATGTGAATTCATTGATTCATCAGCAGGGCTGGCAATGTAGGACTTATTGCTTCATTGCACATTTGTGGAAAATGAAGTTCAGAGAAGTCAAGATACCTATCTGAAGTCACACAGCTAGTAAGAGTCAGAGCTAGACTTTATATACAGGATTATTTAAATGTCATGCCCAATATACCATATATTGCTTTTACTTTTCAACTGAGTATATGAGCTCTGTGCAAGCTGAATGTTAAGCCAGGATTGTCTCTATGAACTTGGGAGAGATGACCTGGCTCTCACTATTAGTTTCTTAAAGAGGCAAAGAACAAGGAAATCATGTGTAAGTCACCAGGATGAAGAAAACACTTGGGGAACAGCAGCCTCTAATCATGGAGAATGACTAGATGAGTTAATTTCCAAGATAAAAATTCAATTCTTATACCCAAGCTGTAGATCCAGAGATTGACTCCCTCTTGCTGCCCCCTATTTTTAATTCCATGAAGAGGATGAAGTATCAAACTTCTCTATGGAACAAATAGCTGAACAATGCCTAATTTCTTTCTTTTATATTTGATTTCCAAAGTTCATAGTGTAAAATGATGTAAACCCTAGCAGAAAAATTCACAATTCTTATTCTTGTGCCATTTTAGACTTGCAAGTCTGACCGTTCAGATATATGATTAAATTCTCTCATCAAACTATGTGGTATATTCCTACTCAAAGGAATAGCCTGAACGCCTGGAGGCTGAGGAGCTTCCATCCCCTTCCAAGTTCTCACTGCCAATGGCTTAGCTAAGTTAGTGATTGTGAGGGATAGCCCTTGCTGTTGGCTTCTTATCCTAAATTTAAAGGGTACATCTCCTGACCCAACGTGATAAAAATGGAATTTTCTCCCATCCAGCTTTGGTATCATTTCCTGTGTAGCTTTGCAGAAATGCGTAACCTCTCTGGTCCACAACTGCCTTCAGTGTAATGAAGGGATTGTAGCACATACTTTGTCTTCTCATAGGAGCAGGATGTGTTACACATGTTTAGTACATGACACCCATACAGTATGAGCTCAAGAAAGGCTCAATAATTAAAGAGAAGAATGATTGAATTAATTAATATTCCCTTCCTATTTTTCAAAGCGTTTGACATACATGGATAAGGTTTATGCTGACTAATTACCCTTATTAATAAAACTAAAATCAGCATTACTCTTTAACACCAGAGGGATTTTACCATTAAAATACTCTTTTAAATTTGAGAGAGAACATTGAAAACCCAATTAGGAGAAAAGCTGTCACTCCTGAGGCTTCAGCTCCCATTTGATGACTCTTATACTCCGTGCCCAGGTCCTGCTTCTGCAGTGAGCAAACTGAAAATCCATACTTTCGATGACTTACTTGAAAGTCCATCCAGCTGTCACACAAACACCTCCCATTTACTGTCCCAACCCAGACTCAATTCAACTTATTTTCCCCAAACCCAGTTCTTTTCAATTTACCAATCCTAAATACTAAGATCGTGGTTGACACAATTTTTCAGATAAGGTTGCTTAAAAATCGCACTGGCAATCTCTAATCAGTCATCAAATCCTGATAAATCTGCCTCATCAGTATATTTGCTTTCATTCAATAGATATTTATTGTGTACCTGTTACGTTTCAGGCACAGTGTAAAGAACTGGGTATACAATGGTAAACAAGAAAGCAAGATTCCCTGCCCTCATGGAGCTTACATTCTAGTGGGGCAGTCAGAGTCACCCACCCAAACACATACATAAAGCCAAAAAGCAAAATAAGTTTAAAGAGTTGTCATCAATACCAAAAAGAAAAATAAAAAAAGGGTGACCTGCTTCCCATGGAAAAGGGAACGTGTTTTGTTTGTATGAGGAAATAAAAGATGGCCAGTGTGGCTGGAGCATGGTTCACTAAAGGAGGATGGAATGGAATGACACTCGAGAGGTCCACAGGGCCCTGTTCATGTAAAGCAATAAAGTAAAGGCATCAGAATTCATTTTAAGTCTTTGAGAAACCAGTGAAGAAGTTTAAGTTACGAGGTCATGTGATCTGGGTTGTGTGTTAAAAGCATCCCTCTGGCTTCTTTGTGGAAAAGAGATTGGGAGGCAGAGGATCAGCCAAGAGGTGGTGTCAGTCTTCCGGGTCAGAGATGACCCTGGCCCAGACCACGCTGATGGCAGTGCAGGAGCAGAGAAGTATTTCCTCTTCTCCATCCCCAAATTACTGAATTATTTCAGGCCCACATTCTATCTCATTTTGACCTTTGCAAAAGCCCTCCTGGGGCACACCTCTAGGTTTATATGCTCCTAATCTGTCCTCCACACTGCCTTCCTGCCTGCCAGATAAATTTTGCCCCTATTCTGCTCAGATACCCCAACTGCACCACCCCCTTCACTCCTATTGTCTCATAGAGTTTCTCAAAAAGAGGTGAAGGATATGACCCAGGAGCAGTTTCAAATACCCTGACCTGGTTCCACCCGACACACAGAGACATGCTCTCTGTATTTTTAACCAATTCTCCAAGAGGTGTAAGTAAGCTACTCTTTCATCTTCCCTGTCACCCCCAGAAACCCAGGCCTAAAAGAGATAACTTAGTTAAACCCTAGGTGTATCCAGAATTGCCACAGCTGGCCTACTCTCCATACATCTCACTGTCTCCTTTCTGTTACATCTTTCATGTTCTTCCTTCAACCTGGAAGGAGAGAAAATATCTTCTTGCATTGTCTAATAGGGCAAACAGGTAAATAGGTGATAACAAGACAACAAGGTGGATACTTTGGTACAGGGTTGAATGAGTGAAAGATGTCAGGAAAGGTAGTTAGATTCATTCTGCATCCTCGAGTAACTAGAACAGGGTTTACAAAATAAGACGAATCGATAAATGAATCAATGAGCGAATGATGAATACAAACTATACCCATTACTTGAGGACAAGAACAGAGACATGTTCCTTCTTTCCACCGCATAGATGGTATAAATCAGTGATTACTTTAGAAATAAGAAAGGACTATTTAAATTAAGACTGCTTTTAAGGCAATGTGTTCCAAATGAAAAAGGACTCCACTAGTTGGGAAAGACATTTTATTTCCAAGTTTCTAAGAGTGTTCTACAAACAATAGAGGCTTAAAGAAAAAATAAAAGATAAAGTGAAAAAGAAAAACAAGTATTCTTAACTACTGAAAGGTAAACAGCCTTTTTAAAAAAGACTTCAACATAAAAATGCAAAAATGTAGTTGTCATCTCTAATCCAAACACATTCCTAGAGAAAAGGATCATCCATGGTGACAGGGTTACTTACAGCTGTATACTTATTTAAATGCTATTCATATTCCTTTTGAGTTATTTCTTCATTGTAAATTCAATTGGAGATCTGTGCAAATCTAGCAAAATATTCTTTGGATTACAAAAACTATATAAAAAAATGAACACAACCTGCAATTATGGAAGTATTGAGAATGCGTAATCCTTCACTGAGATGAAAGATTCTAAAGTGACATTGTCCACAGAATTTATTCCATTGAAGTGTTCAGCCCAATTTGATTTAAATGCAAAGTAAAATGGAAGCGAGCACTTCATAAAAAACATTTCTTTGTATGCATGCTGACTAAATCATAACAATAGTACATAACATGGTATCGAGAAATGCTTAAAACAAACTTTCACAACAAAGTCAGAAAAAAAAAAACTGTAAAGAAATTGTCTGCAATCCAAGAAAAAGCATGTGCCCTGTGTTTAGGGGGAAAGAGGGAAAGTACTTGCAATGTGACTTTGTGTGGTCTTTCCCCAAGTATTGCTACGTTTTGACCTTTGGCCCAGCTGAACAGGTGAAATGCCCTTCACGTAAGTTTCAATCCCCCGAGAAACTAGAAACTAGCTGGGAGGCAGGGTGCTACAGACAAACTCACGGACCAAAAGGCATTGACTCTCAGAATCCCACATGGTCCCTGCCTTCATTCTGAGCTTACAGCCCTAAGCATATTCTAAACAAACAAATAAATTTTGAAATGAATTTCCCTTTCTCTTACTGAAACTTAAAATGCCACATCATTTTACAATTAGTTAAAATTACAGTAGGAAAAATACCCAGTTTCAACTGTCAGAGTCTTACAATAGCCTGCTAAGTTCAACAAAAGAAAAAATATAATAACATTTGAGTCTGGGGAAAATTTATATTTTGACTCTAGTCCCCCAGGCCCCCAATGCTCAGTGTGGGGCACAGAATGTATACCTGGAACATTAGAGTTCTGATCGCTCCATTCCCTCATGGATTCATCTCTCATAGCCATCAAATTATTGATATACAAGATAAATGCATATTATATAAGACATATTGCAAAGTCATAGACTGAACTAGTTCTTTCACATCCTTCTTTTCAGAAGATGTGCGCAAAGAGAAGAAGCCAGGAGGTTAACACCAAGAATATACAAAAAAAGCTTTACATGATGTTACAGAATCTTGTCTGAAAAAACATTTGTAAAACATATTTGATTTTAAATAAACAATAAAAGCAGCAGACAGACTACAACAGATCATAAATAGGGTTATTAAAAGATCACAATTAAATTAGAAATATAAATGGATCATTAGAAATACTTAACGTTTTTTCAATGTTAAGAATCAAACCCAGAATTAAAAAAGAATCTTTTTTTATTTCAAAGGTTGCTTCTTATATTGAAGCTCATATTAAAGCAACAGTACAATGTTCATAAAATATAAGTGTGATGCCGTAACATTTTCTTACATGTCAGAATACTGATATTTGTATGTATACTAAAATAAGAACTTTAAAATTGTACAAATAGATACATTAAAAATGACATAGAAATAGGGCGTCTCTCACTGAAACAAGACGGTTATATCTGGCACGTATTAGTTTAAGATGAAAGTAGAAGCAAAAAGATTTACAAGAATCAGCAGTAACAAGATTGATGCTCAAGAGACATAATTGTACATTGTATTGTACGTACATTGTATGGGTTTAAGCTGGCTGAATAGTATATATTTCAAGTTTAAAAATGCACTACGTATAGAGTGTCCAGAGTTTAAGGCGAAATTACAGCTCAGAACTGTTGTCCTTTCTAATTTTGTGGAAGCTTCTTTGACAACTTAAAAAAGAAGAAAGACTTAGATGTTCATAACACATAAACGATTTCCCTTCATTGTCAGTTCACCATTAGACTTCTCCTTCACTTAAATATTTTGTATGCCAAGTGTTTTTTTTCCCTAGTGAAGTTGATAAACAACTTCAATATTTGCCTTTTTGTGAGAAAAGGTATTTCACAGTATTTACCACTTTGATGTCCTCGCAGTTTTATTAAATGTGTCCTCTCTGTAAAACTTTGCCTGTTTTAAATGAGCCTTTCCTTGTTTTAAAAAAATACCTGTTTACACATCTTCTAGATTCTTGAGAACGCCACAGTTCTTAAGGCCAAATTTGTATCGTTATTGTTAAGAATCGTCATCAAAAGTGTCTTTGGAACCATATAAGTCTGCTAGTTTCTTAAAACGAGGTCCCCAGTTCTGTAGATAATCATAGTCCAAGTCTGAATCTGTGGTGGCTGACTCTAGGGAGCTCAGGGACCCGGCCACTGAGCCCCTACCTTCATAACCATAGATTTGAATGGAGTCATAAGGAGGGGCCGTGGGGTCATTGTCTGCCTCTTGTATTCTTGTGTTGATGAAGTCATCAACATCCACGCTGCTGGGCGCTGGCCGGAGCCCAGGCCTAGGCATGTACTGATACTCAGGTTTGATGTCTTTGCGGGGGATAAATCCATTGATACCATCAGGATTCTGGAGGGTGGCGATATCAAAGGCTTCTGTGTCTTCTTCCCCACCCCCTTCATCATCGTAAGTAATGATGTTCTCACGGACATCTTCTTCCTCAAAGACAATGAGTGGTTCTTTCTTTTGCCTTCTCAGGGTCACAAACAATACTACGATGACTGCAGGGACAGAAAAAGAAAGTAAGCATTTGTGAAGTCCAGTATTACTGGATTCTTCTACCAGAGGAAATCTGCTTACCATAAACCATGGGATACAAATGCTCAGAACTGGAAACAGCATAGGAAATGAAAGCTTTGCCTGCAATTCCCAATGATGGATAAAATTGACCCCCATCTGGCTCTTTCTCTACAAATGCTGCCGTGAAAACATTACACCCAACAAATTGGGAGGTTGGGACTATTTTGAACTTTTAACAAATGAATCCAGATACCACTTAGAAGTCATCTTCCTAAGAACTAGGAAGATTCTGAATACATTGGTCTGTAGTCTCTTAAAAGTGGGTAATGTCAATTTACCTCTGCAAAAAAAAGGTAGCTGTTTTTCTGAGGTTTAAAAATGAGGACATGCAGAGACCTCAGAGCCCGCCTCTTATAGGGGGTGATGGCTAGCTCCTGCCAATGTCTGAGAAAGAACATTAATCCTATGCTAACTTAATAGGAAATCTTATCCTAAGTGTGGCTGGATTCTTTGTAGCCACCACATAGAGGAAAGGAAGTTTGTTTGTTTGTTTGTTTTTGAGATGGAGTTTTGCTCTTGTTACCCAGGCTGGAGTGCAATGGCGTGATCTCAGCTCACCGCAACCTCCACCTCCTGGGTTCAGGCAATTCTCCTGCCTCAGCCTCCTGAGTAGCTGGGATTACAGGCACACACCACCATGCCCAGCTAACTTTTTGTATTTTTAGTAGAGACAGGGTTTCACCATGTTGACCAGGATGGTCTCGATCTCTTGACCTCATGATCCACCCGCCTCGGCCTCCCAAAGTGCTGGAATTACAGGCGTGAGCCACCGCACCCAGCCAGGAAAGGAAGTTTATAAAGCCTCAGAAGACAAAACCTTCTGTTTATTTCAGCATAGGAAAATAGCATCAGCTAGAACCCCAGGTAAAGCAATATCGTGTCTTCCCTGGGTGAGGGGATTCCATTAAGTTTGGGCAACTTAGGAGGGGTAAGGAAAGTTCAGCCACAGTTTAATTCTTCATTGATTCCCTCTGTTCCCCAAGATGCTTCTACCATGTTCCTTTAGAAGGATCTCCCACACACTTGGGAAGGTTGAAGAAAATGTTTGTGGCTGAATTTGGCATGCCAAGTGTGCACCCCTCTGGCTCCACCATTGCTCTGAGAAGCAGGGACTAGAGATTGTTTTTTCCCTGGACTTCATGTGGATTCCAAAGCTCTGTGCCTTGTTCTTGTGGGCACTTCCACCCACACAGACCACTCCTTTGCATTTTCTCTGCTTGGCGGATTCATTTTTCCTTTCATCATGGATACATTTCCTGGCCTCCCATCCTGACACCAGACAGGACTACTGGTACCTTCTTCATGCACCAGCCTGGCCCTGTTCTTACCCTCATTGTAACATTTATCACATGGTTCACACATTCGTCTCCTCTGCCATTAATTTTTTAGGGGTTTTTGTATTTTACTTCCTCTTTTTAAAATATTCATCTATCCAAGCCTCTGTCCTCAGCTGGGCAACTCTTCCAGCAGCCAACCCGTGTGTCATATCCCCCAGAAAGATTTCTCTGACCTTCCTAGGCAATGTCAGGTGCTTTCTACTCTATGCCCCAACCAGCTTGTGTTCATGTCCCCATGATACCACCCACCATGTGCATAGTTTATCTCTTCATGCACACTTTCCTTGACATTCTGTGAACCTGTGGGGCACAGAGATCTCATAGAGTTTTTCTCTTTATTCCACAGGACCTAACACAAGGCCTGTTGCCCAGAGAATACCCAATAACTATTTGCTACACTGAACTCACTGGCTCTTTCCCGTGGAGTAAAGAGTTTATCTCTTCATGCATACTTTCCTTGACATACTGTGAACCTGCTGAGCACAGAGATCGCACTTCTTTTTAGCCCTGGGGATCTAACATAGGGCCTGTTGCCCAGATAATACCCAATAACTATTTGCTGAACTGAACTCACTGGCTCTTTTCTATGGAGTAAAACTCCATGAATTCATTCAAGGTAGAACCAAACACCATGGGGAAAGTGTAAGTTTGGTGTCAGGCATGCATGGGTTTGAATCCTGATTTTGTCATTCACTAGTTCTGAGACTCTGGGACAAAATGATCTTCCTGAGGTCAAGCAATGGCAGATGTTATGAGCACCATCAAATGGCTATTTTTTTTTTTTTTTTTTTTTTTACAGAATAAGCCACAGATGAGACACAAGTCCAGAAGAGGGGCGCTGAACCCAGGGGGCAGGTGCAGGAAGAGCTTCCAAGGGGTCCCTATGGGCTGAGGTGTTAGCACAGATGCTATGTGTGATCATTAGCAGAGGGGTGAGAGTCCTGCTGCTTCCTTCTTCCAATTCTGAGTCCTTCCTATGCTTCTTTTGTTCCTCCTTGTGTGCCTAATGTCCGTAAGCCGCCTTCTTTTTCCTTGTGAGACAAAACCATTGCTAATACTGCAGGTTTCTGCCCAAATTCCCCTTATGCCAAACCTCCTCCCATGTCTCTGAAGTCCCCTGCTGACTACTGCTGTACAGCCCTGTGACGGCCAGGCAAAATGCTCATCGTGACCTTCCTTCCCTGTTCTCTGGTGGAACCTGCTGGTTCAGTTGTCTGCTCCCCCCAGTACTCCATCAAATGCTTGAAGCCCCCTACCCCACTTCTTCTTTTAAACTGTGTCGACACTCATAGCAAGGTCCTGGCTACCAGCCTGTACTTGAGAAGCATGTTTCAAGGAGGGGCATCTGGTTACTAGGCTCTTCCTGCAGGGGACCAGGAAGCACCCTTACCCAGGAGAATGACGATGCAGGCGAGGATGGCGATCAGGGCACCCGTGCTCAGGCCGGCGTTCAGGATGTAGGCCTCTGCGTTGCAGGAGAGCAGTGCCCCGTTCACGTCGCACCCGCAGACTTTGATGGTGAGGGTGTTGGTGCTACTCATGGGCGGGATGCCACCATCACTGATAACTATGGGCAGGAGGTACAAGTCCTGCTTCTGCCGACTGAAGCCTCCACGCCGGGCATACACGCCTGCTGTGTTATCTACAGAAAGAGGGGAGACAGGCAGGGCGCTCGGTTGAGACCATTGGAATCACAGCAGCTCTAAGGCCACTCTCTTATCATAAAGGCGAACCACCTGAATCGTTCTTACTTATTCTTTCTTCTAAGTATCAGCAGAAGCCACCGTCATTTGGCATGATAGGATCACAAAACAAACTATCTGCATTTTGGAACAAATCTCAGAAACAGGCTCTTTGGAATTTGGTAGGGAATTACCACTGAAGAAAGGGGAAACACCAAGGAGAAAAGGATGTGGCAGGCTTGCCGGTGAAGGGAATTCCCCCACCACCTTCCACCACCCAGTTAAACATGTCACTCCTCCTGCTTAGAATGATTTGAACTTTGTTGCTCTTATGACTCAGTGCACCTCTGGCTGCATGGTGGACAAGTAGATACTACTTCCCTAACCCAGACTTCTTCCCCTTGCCTTCTGGGCTCACATCCTATGTTTTCCCACAGAAAATGGTGTGGCAGACTTGCTATTGAAGGAAATTCCCTGATTGGGTATTGCCCCTTCTTCAAATGCCACAAGAAAGCATGAGCTTCAGCAATCTACTCTATGTTAATCCAGGAAATGTTAATCATTACATATTCAAGTGAGTATGAGGGAAAAAAAAGAACAAAGCTTCTTTCTCATGTGCAAACATCCTACTTTATGACAAGCATTTAACCAATTTTTGTTTGTATATTTTTGAAAAAGAAATCCCAAGTCCATCTTCAACTCTTACGCAAACTATGAATCCACTCATTAGTCATGGAAATAGATATGATTTAAAGAGAGCAACTATTTTTATAAGGCTTGCAGAAGATTCATGGCTTCTTTAAGACCCCAACACCATCAGCTACCCAATCAAACATGTCACTCACTCCTCCTGCTTAGAATGTTTTGAAGTTTGTTGCTCACATACCACAGTGCACCTCTGCCTGCATAGTGGACTACCAGATATTATTTCCCTAACCTGGACTTCACCTTGCCTTCCAGGCTCACATCCTATGTTTTTCCATATGGACCAGTTCAGCCTGACATGAAGAATTCAGTTTTGTCCCCCAAGAATACCACATTCTTCCCTGTACCTGGTCTTTTTCTTCATTGCTCTCTTGCTCAAAATAGCTCTTCCTTTTATCCTAACAGTGGAACTTCTCAGCTCTCAAAATAGAATTCAAAAGTCATCTCTTCAGGGAGGCCATCCAAGACCTCTCCCATCATCTCCTGTGTGACCCATCACACTGTCTATTCTTCTAGAAATACATAGCCTACTCTTCTGTCATGATTTGTTGACATAACCACTTTGACCTCTGTGAGACTGTGAACATCTTGAGAATAGGGGATTTTTATCTGATTCATCTCAGTCTCTCTAGGGCCAGAAACAGAGCAGACATTCAATAAATATTTGTTGAACAAATGGCAAAACTATATTCTGGGAAGGATTTAACAAAAATTCCAGATGTTGGCTTTTCTGTATTTCCCAATCGTGTGTAGCCTCTGTCCCCAAAATGCTTCCTCATCCTGTTTTCTCTATTAGCTGCAACTATTTCTAAGATGTACTTTCTAGTGGGAAATCATTGCTATTATAAAACGGTAGAAATTTTTGATATGTTCCATCAAATTCCACATACATGCATATACACACACAGTGAACTCCTGGTATGGTCTGCCTCTGTTTATGCATTAAGAATCAGAGTTTATAGCAATGTGAATGTTATAATTAGCATCACAGCCCAATAGCTGGTAGACTTTAAATTGGCAGAATCCTGAATCAGCTCCTGTAGTAGGGAAAAAAAATCTCAGACTTCAAAATTATTTAATTTATTTTAGGTAGAAGAAAATGCATACTTTTCCCTTGGTATCTGCAGGAGATTGGTTCTAGGATCCTCCCCTGAATACCAAAATCCAGGGAAGCTCAAATCCCTTATATACAATGGCATTGTATTTGCATGTAACCCATACACATTCTCCCGTATGTGTTAAATGATCTCTAGAGTACTTATAATACCCAATACAAGTGCTATGTAGTTATTATATACTATAGTTTCAAACTTCGTATTTTTTTTATTGTCGTATTGCAATTTTTTATTGTTTTCTGGTTTTTTCCCCCTAAATATATTCGATGTTTGGTTGGCTGAATTCACAAATGTGGAACCCATGAATATGGAAGGCCTATTACGATTTATTTTCTGTTGATTTTACACAAACCGCCCCCCCCACACACACACACATATGGCAGATTCAGTCTTATTTAGGGATGAGCAGAAAATCTGAGTATTGCAGATGGTGAGGTTTGGTCCCCTTTGGCTCTAGTAGACCTTATAATGATCAGTTCTCTGCCCTTCACTGCCAACATTTCATCCAAAACAACAGGTAACAAGCCCTCAATTCTGTATTTTCTGAATTTTGTATGATTGGTATACATTCCTCTTATTACTGGGGAAAATCATACAAAAAAATTGTGCATACTATGAAACAGAATGAAGAAATAAAAGCAAGCCAGTCAAATAAAATGGCAAATGAAAATGCAGTCACCTGCGGTTCTTTCCTGCTCTAGGCAGTACATACCATTGTTCCATACTTACCAATCACAACAATTACATATCTATAATAAATTAATTCAAAATACATTTTCTCTTCTTGTATGTTTTTATAGTCAAATTAGACTCTCACAAATTGAAAGTTACACTATATACTCCATTTTAATGATCTGAAATGAATAAAAGTGAATGTTAAAAATTTAACTGAATTGCTAGGTTAAAGATAAGTGTCTGATATGGGTGGCATGCCCAGCAGATGACTTGCTTGGTTTATATACTGGGTCCTACCCTGTTACCCATGGTGCCGTGGCTGGAGAGTACAGAAACAGAGTATTTTTGTTTTTACACACTTGTGGAAGTCACAATTTAAAATCTATGCTTCAGTGCGCCATCCATGCCGACCTGCACTTCCAGATCACAGCAGCTTGGCTTATAGAGGAAGGTACTTGAAGCTCAAACACCAATGGCAAACATGATCTGGGCATGACATTGGCATGTGAATTCAAGATGTTTCATATTCTGAACAACTGAGTCCTCTCAGACACACGGAAACCATTATATAAAAGCTCATCAAAATACCCAGCTGACCAAACCATTTATTTACAATCTCTGAGTGATAGATCAGTAGAATCATAAGAACTTTTTAAATCTCTGCTATTAAAACATGCTTTACATATGGATTTTAAGATCAGTTGAAGAAGTGGGAAATAAATGAGCTAAGGGTTTGTGGGCAAATACTAATTATCTGCTTTTGATTGGGTAATTTTTCCCATCTAGAGTCTCATTTGTTCATCTTTAAAATTAGGAGAATCTCTGATAGCAATCATGCCTCATGGGGTTGTTATGGAACTAAATAACATGATAGAAACCAGTGTTTATCCTCTGCGCTGTGCTCCCAGAAGGCTCAGGGAAGTCTTCTACCAGAAAACTGAACATGCATTGCCGAGAACCTCCAGGGCTGGTGAGCTGGCAAAGGTGAACATGGTGCGTAGGAGACATGTCTAGCAGCCTGGTTTGGCACTTAGGTGGTCTGTGTCGCTTGAGTCAATAAAATATTCCCCCCTTTAGATCCAGGTTGCTCCATGACCAATGGGAGTGTCAGCCTTCTCTTAGAAATGACATTTCTGAGTGGTATTTCAGTATCATGGCCTGTCTTTCTTGTGACCCACTCTGATCACTGATTAAAAATAGTCACTGTGGCCTGGTGTGGTGGCTTATGCCTGTAATCTCAGCACTTGGGAGAACAAGGCAGGCAGATCACTTGGGGCCATGAGTTTGAGACTAGCCTGGACAACATAGCAAAAACCTCTCTATACCAAAAAATACAAAAAATAGCTGGGTGTGGTGGGGCATGCCTATAACTCCAGTTACACAGGAGGCTGAAGCAAGAGAATCTCTAGAACCTGGGAGGTGGAGGTTGCAGTGATCTAAGATCGTGCCACTGCACTCCAACCTGGGAGACAGAATGAGATTCTGAATCTAAAAGAAAAAAAAAATCCACTATGGGTTGGTACAATAGTTCACACCTGTAATCTTGACACTTTGGGAGGCTGAGGAGGGAGAATCTCTTGAAGCTAGGAGTTTTAGACCAGCCTTGGCAACATAGCGAAACCTTGTCTCTACAAAAAATAAGAAGTTAAACAATTATCTAGGCAGGGTGACCAGCATCTATAGTCCTATCTACTTAAGATACTGACACCAGAGTCAGTATCTGAGCCCGGGATTCCAAGACTACAGTGAGCTATGATTGCACCACTGCACTACACCATGGCTGACAGAGTGAGACCCTGTCTCTAAAAAGAAGAAAAAAAAATAGCTTATGGTCAGGAACTTCATGAAAAACAAATAGGGACACACACATAGAAATAGAAACAAACTAACAACAACAAACTCTCTTGAATAGAAACCAATTTTTAATCCTATGTTTGACTACATACTAGCTTTAAACTCGCTATCCATCTTGCAGTGGGTCCCCTTCCATTGGACATATGCATTACTGAGGTTTATGGATAACCCAAGATAAAAAGATGTTCAGTGAGGATGTATTTCCATAAAAGTGTCAGATTGGATCCAGATTAATAAGATGAAACAGAAAAAGACAAATATTCCATCAATTTAAAAATTTCTGTAGAGAGTTCTCAGATCTTTTTCTTACATAAAGATTCTAAGAAGTAAAAAATTCAATCTTTGGGGTCAAACAGACCTGGGTTTGAATCTTGAATCTTGTACATATTAATGGCCTGACTTTAAACATATTAACGAGGTATCTTGGTTTTCCATATTCTCGTGAAACTAATCCTTTTAGGTTAAATTTGATTCCATTCATAAAGCTACTTAGCACAGTTGCCATTCTATTGGAGATGCTCAGTAAATATTAATTCTTTTCTGGGAAATTCTTCTCTTTCAGCAGTAGACTAATGAGGAAGAGGAACTTATTGGCAAAGAGAGGAAAGTGAATTCTTGGAAATGTCATTGTAGCTTTGAACGTAATTGCCTATGTAGAAGGACTCTTCATTCAAAGGTAAGAAAATATTTCATATTCTTCAGTCCTGGGCAAGTTATATCCCATGACAAGAAAATGTTTTCAGGCATCTTGGTTTTTCATCTTGATACCAGTGTTCTCATCCCTGGCCACAGATATGTAACCAGTTTTATGTTTTCCCCCACTTAGGACAAAACTTGCAAATGGGGCCATTAATTACTAGAATATATAATGTGCAAATTGTGGTGTTTCTATTCATGGAAAAGCAAATTCTGGCTTCCAAGTTTTAGTTTAACCTGAACTTCTAATTGCATGCTGCTTTTACCTGTACACATTTTAATTATACTAATAAAATACAAAAGTTCCTGATAATGATGATCTCCGTAATACCAAGTGGGGAATACCAATGTAGGGGTTGTGACAATGATGTAGCCCAGTGGAGAAATACATAAGACTGGCATTCAATGGGAACATTAGAATGGAGAGAGAAAAAAGTTCTTGATAGACAGACTGCACTGGGTGACAACGCTGCATTTAGTGGGGGAAAAAAGGAAAAAATTTGGAGCAGATCAAAGTGGGCAATATTTGGGCCTAGCTCCTATACATCAAAAACCTGAAAACATGAAGCACTAAAGCAAAGGGCCAGGACCCTCTGCCCTCACCATGGTGTCAGGAGACAGACTTCTCTGAAGGAACAGCATCAGTCACCCAGCAGTTTCCCTTAGGCTCTGTAGATGCTCTTCCTTGCCAGTCCTTTTCCCCTGTCTATCTCTTCTCTGAAGTTAAAGAATCCTCACAGCTTGACCTGATCAGAGACATTCTATCCTACAAAAAAAGGCCACAGGGCACTTCAGTCTGGGGATCCTCTCTGGAGACTGGTGGGAAGCTGAGAATGTAGGCCAAGACTTGCTCCCAGGGAGGTATTTTTGTTCACTGCTGACCCAAATCTGCCTACTCTACATTTGTGCCCAAACCTCAAGAGGAAGTAGATCTATCCACCACATGAAAAGGTCCCACACACTTGAAGACAGGTATTCAGTCACTGGCAGAATACTTTGCTCTAGCCCACACCACTTTCCTTAGAAATGTGGCAATAGCTCTGTCAAAATATTCCTGTGCCCATGTGTGTGCGCACACACACACACCTATATATATATTCATATATAAGCACATACATAAAATGTATCCATAGTGTGTCTAAAAAGTCTTAGCAGAATTATAAGCTTTAATAACTTCAGAAGTATAGATAGTATACAATTACAAAAGGCATCATTTGAGCATTTAATTATTTAGATTTCTTTTATACTCATTTATATTTTTGATTTTGAAAAATTAATTTCAAGTTTTGATGTCAATATTTGCCATCTTCAATCCAAGAGACTGAAATAATAGAAATTTTATAGAACATTTTGAAAAGATTGTGACAATATACTCCTGGTGTTGCTAATGTTCAATGATGAACTTACATGAACTTAGAAGCCCGTGTGTTCACCTCTATTTTCTTGCCTTTCTGAATACCCTATAAGCTCTCTACCTACCTGTCATCGCTGCATATTTTGCACATTTCACAGCCCAAGGTGATTGAACGTCTGACCTCTTCACCAGACAGTAACCTCCTTGAGGGCAGGGGCCTTGTCTTATTTAGCTTTTCACTCACTTTTGTGCATTTAGGCATTTAGCAATGTTGTGTGTGTTGACAGAATAAATGGCTGGATGCTATTCTTTCCAATGCATCTCATATGAGTCTGGCTTTTCCACGCAGTCAGATTTTACTGATTCATTATCTCAGAGTCTATTTCTAGTTTCCATCTTCTTCAACTCCTCACTAATGTTGCTTATATTTATATTGTAAATTTTGCTTTTGCTAAATATCTTCATTTTTCTATCTTATTATTCTGTTGTTATTATTAGTTAAATTGAAGCATATTTAACTAAGCAATATTGATTGAGCTGCTATTATGGGCAAACCCTGTTCTTTGTTACTTTTACATATCTTATCCCAAATAATTTTTCAAACTGTGCAAAGAGTATAATGACTCGTAGGAAACAAAAAGGAGAAAGAGGAAAGCAATTCTCACAAGCACATGGAAAATAATAGAACTAGAATTCAAAGTCCTCTAGGTTTCATTGAATTTTATAAGCACACAATTGACCCTGGAACACTGACATTATTGCATTCCAATTCAACGAGTTTCTTTTTTAATATCCACAACCTATTGTTCAATTAGTGGAACCTATTGTTTAATTAGTTGAACCCCATCGCAGCCTATAGTTGGACTCAAAAAAAAAAACCTGTTTCTAGACTCAGTTTCTAGATAAAAAAACAGTTCTTAGAAACCTAAGAATTTTGTGGCAACGAGATCCACAAAAAATCAGAGGTACTCATTCAACAGCTTTTCCCATGGCATTTCCAGACACACACGTACACACGCCAACACACACCCTTCACAAACAAATTAATGTGAAACAGACAAGAAGAAACCTATTACTTTCCCAATATTTTGGAATAAAGGAAATGCTACAATGATGCAAATTCTACAAATGATGAGCCTTAACATACTAATGAACATAATTGACCAAGACTCTGATGGCTATAATGTCCTCTATCTGAATTAGGGAGCTGCACACTACTGTTCTTCCGATGATTGTCTTTCAGACTGAGTGATCTGCAAAATAAGAAGTACAATAAAGAGTAATGGGGTAGAAATAATCATCTGTGTACATGTGAAATTCAAGCATGTGTGTATGAGACATCGAAGTATGCAGTTTGTTAGCATTAAGAGACTTTTCATTGTTACATTTTATCACATTTCTTATAATCAACTCTGCTTCCACTTATGTTTGATAATAATCATCTCCTTGTTGGTAGGGTAAATAGAGAAAAAAGAATACACTGCCCACGTATTTCTTAGTTTAAGACAAAGAAAACTACCGAGAGATTCAGGGGGATATTAACATCTAGGGTCTTTAAGCTAACTAGTTAAGTCAGTGACCACAAGCAACCTTGAAAGAATGATGTCTGATCTGCCATGAAGATCTATTTATTTTGTTGTTGTTGTTGGGCTGGGGAGAGAGCAGGTTCCCAGATAAACTGTTCTGTGTGAGGCAAACTGCAGCAATGAATTTTAGGCAGAAAAGAAACATGATTATTTACACAAGTGAAAATGGCAGGGCATTAAAAGACATCTGCCATTTTGATCTGCCAACAGAGCATCTTCCATGTTGGAGCAATTAAGGGAGAAAAATACATTCTACAAAAATCTGTTTGGCTATCTTTAAATTTTGAAAGTGAAAAATCAGAAGCATATTTGGATGCTATTTTGTGCTGTTCATAACAAATGTCCTTAGTTTGGTGGTGGGGGGGCGGGGATAAAGAAAAGCATTTATTTGCCAATTAGTTCAATCTCAGTGAATCTATCTTGGCTATCCTTACTAAACCAACACTGCTTTACATGCAAACATTTTTTATTTTTTAAAAATTTTTAAGCAGTGCAAACTCAACTCTGAATGTATCAGTGCTCATTGATCTGCCACATGGCCCATCTTGGATATTACACTTGCCAAATGAATATATTAGAAGACCATTTCATGTTGGCCCCTAACCCTAGGTCTCCAACATAATTTTGTGGACAAGTAAATAAATGAATGAATGGATGAAATGATGGAAGGGCTGGGTGACAGGGTACTGACTTCTTTAGAATATTCTGGCATCAAATGATGTGTTGTCTTTTTCATCCTGAAGCTTATTTCATGACAGATTCATTCTTTCCGTAATAATAATTCCTAAAATTTCTGAAGAAGAATTATGTGTCATGAAGTGTTTTCTCATCTACTCTTTTACTTTTAATTTATGCCTTTAGTCAGCCGACTTTTCTTAAATGTTTGGATATTGCCTTCACAGAGTTCATATTCTAGTGGGAGATGAGGAAATGTTTTATATGATTAGAATTTACACTGAAAAGAAAAATTAAGGTTAGGGCAGTATTCCTGAAGCACTATGAAGAAGCAACCAAAATGATCTGAAAGGTTGGTCCAGACTTCACTTAAGAGATGACTTCAGCCAGGTGCGGTGGCTCAAGCCTGTAATCCCAGCACTTTGGGAGGCCGAGGTGGGTGGATCACTAGGTCAAGAGATCGAGAGCATCCTGGTCAACATGGTGAAACCCGTCTCTACTAAAAATACAAAAAATTAGCTGGGCATGGTGGCGTGTGCCTGTAATCCCAGCTACTCAGGAGGCTGAGGCAGGAGAATTGCCTGAACCCGGGAGGCGAAAGTTGCAGTGAGCTGAGATCGCACCATTGCACTCCAGCCTGGGTAACAAGAGCAAAACTCCGTCTCAAAAAAAAAAAAAAAAAAAAAAAAAAAAAGAGATGACTTCATGTACAGTGAGACTTAAGGAGGAAGTGTAAATGGGGAGTAAATTCCCTGCACCTGGACATGTGAGAGCATGGCATATTTGAAAAATCTTGACATGGTTTTAAATTTCTGAATCTTAAGATTTAATGTAGCAAGAGAAAGGAGATGGTACAGGCAAAGTGGAAAAGGAGTAAATCATGGGATGTCTTGCTCACTAAGCTATAGAGTTTCAGTTAAATATACAGGAAATAGAAAGGCAGGGAAGAATTTTAGAAAGAGAGACACATCGTCAGGTTTATTTTTGAGGACTGAGTGAAGTGGGGGCAAGACCAGAGTCAGACAGACCTGTTTGGAGGTCGCCATGTAGTTACAGCTTCTCTGTGCATAACTCCATTCACGGTCACTATCAAAATTAGTTGTGCTCTCACAATATAACTAACTTTGCCGGATGTGCTTTTGGGATTCCCTGACATCAAAAAGGCTATGTCTTATTCACTGTGAAAGTTTCTTTTAGGACACTTTCTGGCACTTAGTACATGAGAACACCTCAGCTTTTTATGATTATAGAAGGATGGAAAGAAGAGGCTGTCATAGGGAACCTAAGAAATATTTAGAATTTGATTAAAGCCAAACTGACACTAACTACAGAAGGAGCATCAAGGATGGAGAAGGCCAAATCAAATAGGGAAGGTCTTCATGGCGTGCAACGGACTGCTCTTAAAATTATTTACTTGAAAATCCAAGTATTTTATTGTTATTACAATAAAAACTCATTGCAAATTCCCAAAATTTTCCTTTGCTGCTCTAGCCAACAGCAGAATGTTCTCATAGCCATGTAACCCCATGATCTGATAAACCTTCAATTCTAGTTTAGATGGCCCATTATAAAGCACGTAGCCCTGTGGTTCTGAGATCCTGGGATATATTCCTATTTCTGTACTAGTTTTTAGTATGTCAGTGCCTTTATCTCTCAAACTGGCAACTCAATTTATATAGTATAATAATTGACAACTGTTTTATAAAGTATTATCAGGATTAATTATATATCAAATATTCAGATATTAATATTAAAATTGTTCCCCCTTTAGATATGAAGAGCAAAGCCAAGCCTTCAATCTCGAGGCCTTGCTCTCTGTACCTTATTAAATAATCATTGTTCAGAATAAGAAGTTTGAAAATTAAAATTATGAAGTTAATATTAGAATATTGTAATTATAATTACCAGGTTATTAGGTCAGCAGACAAAACTATACTATCTTCTTGTTAGAATAAAAAAATTGTGATAAACATTAAACATTTATTTTTTAGTAGCAATAGTGTAAAAGAAGTTCTCTCTCTCTTTTTTCTCTCTTTCACACACACACACACACACTCATCCCAAAACACAAATCCTAATTTTAGTCTAACAATCAACATTATGTTTATTGATGAAACTTGAAAACTAATTTTCCTATTAAAGTAATAAGTAAATCAAGAATAGCCATTACCATTGCTATGATATAATACATACTTGAAAAGTATAAATCTATGCAATTAGATGAAAAACGAATATTTTAAAAGGTGAAACAAATTGCCATTAATTTTTATATAGTTATCACTCTAGAAAACCCAGGAAAATCAGCTAGGTTATATCACTTTGTAATAATGCCCAATAAAAAATAAATTAAAATAGCTATAATTAATACTAAATATAGTGACTAAGAAAATAAAATTAGACCAGATTTAGTACAGTCTGATACATGAGAAGCTTGGAAGTCACCTCTCCATCCAAATAAAAAACCAAACAAACTAGAAATTTAACAACTTTTTCTAGATTCCTAAGAGAAGTGAGTTTACAGGGCAAATAGCTGTCCCAAAATTGGAAACATACAGGTAGACACCAAGACTCAAACCTACTGAAGCAGGAACCCACAAGCAAAAACTTCCACAGGAACCAGTGCTGGGCTAGAAAAACTTGAATTGTAATTGACAAATTAACGGAGACCGAGTGTGGAGAAGTTAAAAACTCTAGGGGAACTCAGTCATAGGACCTCTCCCCTACTCCTTGCCACACATATGTGCGTGCACACTTTTGTGATTTTTACCTCCAGGAACCCTACATGGTTCTTACGGTGGGTAACAGAGACAGATTACCTCCTGCTCTCAGTAGGAGGAGGCAAAAAGGAATCACTGAAATACACTAGAGCATTCTGTTTTTAACAAGGTCTGGTCTTGAAAAAAACTTTTAAAGGAAGCCTAATTTTCTGGGATTTTATCAGAGACTAACTGACCTGGGGAAAAGAAGCATCCAACCATAGGCCATCCCAGGTATCCTGTCCCAGCAAAGGAGGGAGACAAAAAACAAAACTGAGGAGCACTTGTGAAGTTCACAGTTCAGAGGCACAAGCTTAATAAATTCTGAGATCCAGGCATAGGATTATGGAATGCTAGCCGTTCTTTAACTTACTACCACATTGTTAAAGGCTTATTTATAGCGATTCCTGCTACCCAGAACACAATTTTTGGTAATAAAGGAAAGAATTACAAGGCATACTAAAAGGCAAAACAAAAAATCCTACGATTTGAAGAGATAGAGAAAATATAAAAACCAGGCACACGTATGTCAGGGATGTTGGAATTATCCAGCTGGAAATTTAAAACTGTGATTAATATGCTAAAGTCTTTAATGCATAAAGTGGACAACATTCAGGGAAAGATGGGCAATGTAAGCAGAGAGATGGAAATTCTAAGAAAGAACCAAAATAAATGCTGGAGATCAAAACCTCAACAGAAATAGAGAATGCCTTCAATGGGCTCATTAGCAGACCAGACACAGCTGAGGAAAGAATCATTGAGCCTGAGCGTAGCTCAATAAAAATCTTAAAAACTGTAAAGCTAAGAGACAAAAGAATGAAAAAATAATACCCCAGGATATCCAAGAACTATGGAACTACAAAAGGCTTAAAATATAAGTGATGATAGTACCAGAAAGAGAAGAGAGAAACAGAAGAACTATTTGAAATAGTTATGACACAATTTCTCCAAATTAATGTCACATACCAAACCACAGATGCAGAAAGCTCAGAGAACATCAAGCTGAATAAATGCCAAAAAATAAACTACACCTAGTCATATCATATTCAAACTATAGAAAAATCAAAGATTTTAAAAAAAATACCAAAAGAAGTCAGGGGAAAAACCCACCCTACCCATGGAAGAATAAAGATAAGAATTACATCCAACTTCTCAGAAACCATGCCAGCAAAAACAGAATAAAGTGAGTAAGTATTGAGAGAAGAAAAACTCACCAACCTAGAATTTTCTACCTACCAGAATTATCCTTTAAAAGAGAAGGAGAAACAACTTTTCAGACTAACAAAAATGAAAACACAAACAAACAAACCAAAAAAAAAATTATTTGTTGTTGCCAGTAGGCCTGCCTTGTAAGAAATGTTAAAATAAGTTATTTGAAGAGAACAACATGGGTCAGAAATCTGGATATACAAAGAGAAAGGAAGAACCTGAAAGAAGGAATAAGTGACAAAGAATACTTTTCTTATTGTTTAATTGATGTAACACGTAATAATTTGTTCACAATAATAAGTGCAACAATGTATTTGATTACTGTGCTTATTCATATATACAGTCATGAGCCTCTCTGTGACAGAAGCATCCTGAGAAATGCATGGTTAGGAGATTTCCTCCTGTAAACGCAGAGGGTACTTACATAAACATAGATTGCTTAGCTTACGACACACCTACCCTGTATGGCATAGCCTATTGCTCTTCAGCTACAAACCTGTACATCGTGTTACTATATTGAATACTGTAGGCAATTATAACACAAAGGGTAAATATTTGTGCGTTCAAACGTAGAAAAGGTACAGTAAAAAGATGGCATAAAAGATAAAAAATGGTATGCCTGTATAAGGGACTTTGTATGAATGGTGTGTTCAGGACACGAAGTGCGGGAGTCACTGAGTGAGTGAATGTGAAGGCCTAGGACATTACTGTACCCTATCATAGACTTTATAAACACTGTACACTTAGCCTACACTTAACTTACAAAAATTTACTTTTTTAATAATAAATCAACCTTGATTTTTTATTTTTATTTTTTTTATTTTAATTTTAACTTATTTTTAACCTTTTGAACATTTTTGTTGGCTGAGTTTAGTGACTTGCCCCCTGTAATCCTAATTTTGGGAGACCAACACAGGTGGATCACCTGAGGTGAGGAGTTTGAAACCAGCCTGGCCAACATGGTGAAACCCTGTCTCTACTAAAAATACAAAAAATTTAAAAAAAAACAATAGCTGGATGTGGTGATGGGCACCTGTAATCCCATCTACCTGGAAAATTGCTAGAACCTGGGAGGCAGAGGCTGCAGAGAGCCAAAATGATGCCACCACATTCCAGCCTAGGCAACAGAGCAAGACTCTGTCTCAAAAAAAAAAAAAAATCTTTTAGTTCAAAACTAAGACATAAACCCACACATTAGCCTATGCCTACACAGGATCAGGATGATTAATATCACTGTCTTCCACCTCCACATCTCGTCTCACTGCAGGGTTTTCGGGGGTAGTAATGCACATGGAGCTGTTGTCTTCTATGGTAACAATGCCTTATTCTAGAATACCTCCCTGATGGACTGGCCTGAAGCTGTTTCAAAGTGAACTTTATTTTTGATAAATAGAATGAGTACTCTCTCAAATAATGTTTGAAAATGTAGTTATAGTAAATACTAGGTGACAGGAATTTTTCACCTCAATTATAATCTTATTGGACCATCTTTGTATATGTCATCTGCTGCTGTCCTTGTTATACAGTGCATGAAACACACACACACGCACTTGTTTATGAGTGAAATAAGTGACAGCAATGATATAAGGAACAGGAGGGAGAAATTAGAATTAATTTCTTATTTTAAGGTACTTGTACTACCTGTGAAATGATACAGTGTTATTTGATAACAGACTTGGATTAATTGTAAATGTATAGTTTAAACTCTAGGGGAACCCATTAAAAAGTAAAAAGAAAAAAAAAAACAGAAGTATTGTGACAGTGGTATGCTTTAAAAGGACATAAAATAGAACCACATAAAATACTAAATTGAAACCTCAAAATCCAGAAAAATAATAAAAATCATTATTTAAAATTTACTTTATAATACCTTCCAAAATCTAAAGTAGCTAACCATAAACCTAATAAGAAATACATGGTACAAAAATGAAAAAAACTACAAAGACTTCCTGATGGTCATAAAGGGAGAATTGATTCACTGGAAAGTCAGACCATGGTTTTGAATGGGAAGAATATTTTTAAATTTGTATTTCTTCTTAAATTGATTCATAAATTTAAGATAAACTCAATAAGATTCACCAACGTACTTGCCAGGCACCTGAAAAATAATTCTATATTATATCTGAAGGAATAAAAAAGCAAGATTTGTAAAATAGTAATAAAAATAATGCAGATAAAGCATCTGTCAGGTTTAACACATATATGTATAAAACTATTTAAGAAAAATATGATACCAGAGTAAATAGACAGAATGGGTAGAATAGAAAGTCAAAAAAAAACTAATCATAAAAAATGTAGAAGACAACAAAGACAGTGTTACCAAGCATTTGGGCATGACTAAATATTTCATAAATAACGTTTAGGGAATGGCCAATAAGTGGGGAGAAAAGTGAAAAAATAAGTAGACATGTATTTTGCAATTGCTGTTCCTTTTATTTTCTTTTCTTAAAAAAAGAAATGTATGTGAAGAAAGGATACGCAAATAGCAGTGATTATTTCTGGGTAGTCTATTATCAAGTTATTTTTACTGTTTTAATATATTTTTGCTGGTTTGTATTTTCCAATTTTCGTACAAGAAATAGGTATTAACTATGTAACAGAAGTAAATTATAAACTTCTTTGCCAATGTATTTTACAAGAATTACTATGGCTGTGGTTAAAGTGAAAATTGAAGTTCTTCTTCCTCCTCTGTTCACGCATTCCCTAGAATCCTACATTAATCCATAAATTAAATTTCAGATTGTGCTTCTTCTGAGGATTGTTATCTGACAATGGGATAAACAAAGACTTTTGAAAATGACTAACTTAGAAGAGACACAAGCTTTATATTCATTTTACTTTGTGCCATGTGCAACAGACAGGGTCCTCCAAATATTCAGATTTAGTGTTTGTACTTATTGCCGTGTGACCTTGAGCAAATCACCGATACTTCTGATGTCTCATATTCTTCCCTTATCTGAAAATTGGATAAAATATAACATATGCCTGCCCTATGTGGCTGCTTGAAGAACTGGGTGAATCAATGGCATAAGAAGGCTTTATAAACCAGTTAAGAGCTACTTAGAGGAGAGATATTATCTCAGTCTTACTTTTTCTTTGCACTTTTCTCATTCATTACATATTTCTTGTGATTTAAGAGATGCCACATGCCTGATATTTTCAAAGTAAATGCATCTCAAACCCTGGGCAGGCCAGCTCTTCACCCACCCAAACAGCCCTATTCCTGATATTAATAGCCCAAGATGGACTTAAATGTTGAAGAACCATCCAGTGTTGTACTTTCCTGCTGCCCGCTGAGTCGGCTTTGAAGCTCGGGCTGTGGAGTGGAATAAGATAAAATGAAATAAAAGGCTTGTGTGTATTAAGATGGCTTTTCCTCTTATATTCCTAAAAATGCCGAACGCTTATGCCAGAGTTTAGGCAAACACAATACTGATTACTTACATGGCATAATGGAAGTAAACACTCAAGGAGAAAGAAACTTGATGCTTTTACTCAGCATGATATAAACCATTATCTCATGTTTTCTATGGAAAGCAGTCTCAGCTGAGAAATTTGGTAACTCAGTAGGCTATTAATAGGATGTGGAATGTGATTACTCCTTTTGGATTACTTCAATATGTAATTACTTTTAGGAGCCAGTAGAAAGAAACTCTATTAAATGATAATTATAGGACTTTATTTGCTTTAAGGTTCTGTAATAGCTTTAAACATGGGAGTTTTCATTAACGGTTTGCCATAGTTAATAAAGTAATTTTTCTTAAAAAGTAGCGATTTTCTGCAAAAATGGTACCTCAACAGTGGTATCAGTCTCTTATAAGAGAGGACGGGAGATTAATTGTTCAGCAGATGTGCTTATCTAGGGTTATATAACCTCTGAAATATAGATAGTATCCACGAAGTATTGTGACAAAGTAAAATACTTATAACTCCCTAGAGAACAATATGTGTTAGTATAATGTTTTCAGAGGTTAAGAGCAACTAAATATGATTGCATATATAAAAAGAAAATGTACAGGCAGGTGATGGAGGCAGTTATCACAGCAGGGGAAGTTTAGTAAAGATCCTTTTTGTAGGGCTCCCATGATAAACAGGAATATTTCTAGGAATACAGCCCCAGCAATTAGATCTCCAATGTAAGTTGAGAATTGCATCAACACAGGTGAATGACTGACCCCAAATATTTGAGAAGCTAGACAAAAGATGGTGGCTAAGAGGCACATGAGAACATCTGAGTTTTCTGGACAACTGAATCAATCTCTTCACTAGTGTTAAAACTAAATCCATTATGCAATATACTGTTACAAGCATTTCTTTGTCAGAAAACTTATATAAGCCTAAGCTGAAAAAATATAGCAGTCTGTGACTTCAAGGTGAAACTGGAAACAAATTTGAGAATGCAGAAAATTCCAAGAGTAAACATAGGGATTTTCATAAATTCAAGTACAGATGCATACATATCTTAGAAAGCATTATGCAAACACTGTTTGTGCCACCCTGTTCAATGCAGTTCAGTACACATTTTTAAATGTTCACTATGTGCCTGAGTTACCCTGTTCTCGAGAAAAACTATCATTACAAAATGAATTCCTATATTACATGTCTGGGTGTGTTTCTTGTTGAGAACTATCCATTTACCTTAGTGCTTTGCAGAATTATCTCTTTCAGAGACTTACAAGTGCACATTCACCAAAGCCAAAAGATGAAAGAAAAATCCTAGTGTAAATACAAAATCAAAGAGCGTCAAGTAACGTTTCTGTTTTAAAATGATGGGAATCATTTACAAAGTGAATCAGGAGTTGTTTCATAGGCTTTTTTAAAAATACATTGTTTTTACATATAACTTCCTTCACACTTCAGTTCTTAAGAGCAAGTTCATTGTAGAAAGAAAGGGATTGGGAGAGAAAAGGCTGTCACAACACCCAGTGCATTTTGCCCCATCATCTAATTTGATGTGTGCTTGATTTATACGGCTCATGATTAAATATTCACATGAGTTCAAGAAATAATAAAATAAATCAAATCATGTACTCTTAAAGCCCAAGCAGGATGGGGAGCACCTGTCTGCTTTAATCAACGCAGAAGGATTCAGTGGTTAAGGCTATAGCATCCGGCCTCTGAGAGCCTAGGTTTAAACCCAGCCATAACTTCTGTTTGGTTGATTGATTTGAAACAAATTATTCAATGATTCTGTGCCTCGTTTTGCTCATCTGTGGAATATGGGTGATAATAATGCCTGCCTAAGATGTTGTTAAAAAAAAGCGAAGTGGACAGAGTGTAGAAAGGATCTTGGCATGGGTGATGGAACACAGCAACTGGTATTTATGGTACTGATGATAGTGATAACAGTAATGGGAAAAGTAATAATATTTATTAGAAAGTTTAGGAAGCTTTAAGCCTGTTCTCAATCACTGGGCAAGCAATCAACCTATGGCCTAGTAGACGGCTAGCATGGATTGCAGGAATATAGCAACCATTATTCCTCCTTTTTGCTCCCATGTTAAATGATGGCATTTGTTTCCCTGTTTTCACAGGCCTGCACCATCACAAACTTAAATGGGCAATTTCACTACCAAGTAATGCTCAGAGCAAAACAGTCTGCCTGACAGTAAGAAATATACATACATATTCATTGTTGCTGGCTCTGCCACCAACTTTATCTAGGGACTGCATCAGGTCCGGGATTACGTAAATGAAAACATCTATTTCTAATAATCTGCAAGTCTGGAACCTCCTTAACTGATGAGAGGAGAAGCAGGAATCATATTAAATTTTGCCATTTTTATAATGGACAAACAATGCTCTGCTTCATGCCCTTCAGGCAACCATTCTGCAACTACTTTTAGATAACAAGCTCTGTACCCAGCCACACTGCATTAAAACTATGCTTGGAAGGGAAGGCCAGCTAAAAGATTAAATTGCCTTACAAAGTTGAACTAATCTCTTTTAATGCTTTACTTGATATCAATATTCATAAAGCCATCTTCCCCCAAGGGTTTATCAACCTCTTGGAAAAAAAGATAAATGGAGTTGTTTGCATATTGACCCTGTAAGCTTCCCCACTTAGTTCTCCGACTGCTTCATGAATATCAAAGCCAAAAAAAGCAAAATAAAATTAGACTCACTTATTCACATGCATCACGTGAACCCATGTTTCAGAACAGAGGCGGCATTATTATTTCTGGTGTGTTCTTCAACAGGAAGACATTATAAAGATTAGCGAAAATACGTGTGCTATGCAACGTAAACTCCATTTGTTTTCCAGTTCTGCTTCTCTGAATGCATAGGAACCTTAGTACAAACCTCGGTTGTCTCTGACTGTGAAATTTGGATTGTGAATGATTTCAGGGGGTAGGCTGAAGATAAATCTTGGTCCATTGGCCGTGTCATCCTTGTCATCTGCACTAATTGTAACAATTGGCTGAAAGAGAAAGGTGGCCCATAAATAAATCATGCTGACATTGGCACATCATTTATTCAAAAATTCCTGGCTGGCTAGAAACCTTGATTTTAATTAGAGAACACAGCTTCAGAGCAAAAACATGGCCCTGAAACCTTTTTGGGCAGTGGTTGGTGTCTCTAGGTGGTGCTTTAAAAGACATACTCTATTTTCAAGTGTGTTGCTCCTAGCCAAGGTTAGGGAAAGCAGCATTACCTGGTTGGAAAGTGGCTTGGTCTGATCACTCTCACAGATGAAACCTTCATAAGGGGCAGCAAACTTGGGAGCATTATCATTGACATCAAGAACCCTAATGGCCACTGGGACTTTGGCTTCCTGATGCCGATTGTCTGGGAAGAGAGAATGCAGACAGTCAAGAAAGGTCAGGGAGAAATACACATTGGTCCCAGCATACTCTCGGAAAAGAGTAAGCTCCAGCCACCCATTTGGGCAGTGCAGGGAAAGATGTTCTTGTCACAGAATCTATGTAGGAGCTGAAGGGTACTAACTACAGTGGGAAAGGCATATCCTAGAATAAATGTCAATGTTAGATCAGTAAGAACTAGACCACTTTTCCACGTCTACTGATTATGATGCTGAGCTTAAATTCTAAAGGCTTATTATGGACCCTCTCCCCAGAGAGTAATCTATCAAAGTGCTTCTTAAATGTGGGAGTATACAGAGAAGCATTAAAACCACCTGGGGACTTGCTGGAAACAAAAATTCTCGAACTCTATCCCAGACCTACTGAATCCGGGATTCTGGGGCATGGTCCAGAAATCAGGCTTAATGATGGATCAACTTGATGCATGATCAAGTTTGAGTTGTTGTCTATACATGAACAAGAACCCCCAAACTTTGGGCCTAAGCACTTTGCTTTTCTGGGTTCAGCAAAGACTAGTGACTGGATGGAGTGGGAAATCTTTCAGTGATGGTTATGAGTTTCAAACTCCTGAGAGCTATGAACTCTCGTGCCAAGTCTCAGTTCTGTCAGAGAAAACAAAAACATCTCCCTTCATCTATGTGTCTTCCTAGAGAGATATCCAAAAAAGACTGAAAAATCTGTTTAAGGCCAAACAAGTTAGGCTATCTCAGCTATTTTATTTTCCAGAATACAAAGTCTGAAGTAATAATACTTGGCAAAGTAAAATCAAAACCCTGAGGAGAAAACTTACGGATTTCTGCTGCAAAGACAGTGATGTTGAGCCAGGCTGTTTCCTCTCTATCCAGAGGTTTTGTAGTTTTAATAAAACCATCCTCTGGATTAATAGTGAAAAATCTGTCGAGGTCAGTGTGACGATCGATGGAATACCTAAGCAGAATGCAAATGAAGCAATTAGACCAAGACATTCGAAGCAGCTTAATATTTGAATATTTTCTCCTTGCTATATTTAAAGCAAGCTTCTCAATGAATTGCTTAAGCTAGATTTTCTTTCTAGTCAAATTTACTTTTGAAACTTCATACATGAATCTTTTATAGAAATAATTTTGCCACACTGGAATTCCTTATTCAGTACAATGAATGAAAGAGTTATTTAGCATATTTGATTGAGAAGTATAATAACATGGTGCATATTTCTCCATATTTACTACAATCACCCATCCTCTGAATATTTATGAAACTGCATCTGGGAAGTGAGTTTGCCTTGCTCCCAAACTACTCAGAAAGTCACATATGTATCAAACTTTTGCCAGACTTTTGCATATGAAATACTAAATATTTTCAAGTGTACTAAAACTTATCAAGATCCTGTATAGACCTAAAAATCCGGTTGTCTTTATTTAAAGAAAACTGCAGCCTGGTGCGGTGGCTCACTCCTATAATCTCAATGCTTTGGGAGGCTGAGGTGGGTGGATCATTCGAGGCCAGGAGTTCAAGACCAGCTTGGCCAATATGTCAATATCCCATCTCTGCTAAAAAATACAAAAATTAGCTGGGAGTGTTGGCACACCCTATAATGCCAGTTACTCAAGAGGCTGAGGCATGAAAATCACTTGAACTCGGGAAGTGGAGGCTGCAGTGAGTGAGATTATGCCACTGCACTCCAGCCTGGGTGACAGAGTGAGACTCTGTCTCAAAAAAGAAAAAATTGACTATATTTCAGTAAATCTGTTTAGTTTATTTGGTTTTAGGGGTACTCAGTTTGCTTGCATCTGAATTCCAGTGTGCAATGTATAAAGTAAGCTTGGCCATTTATTTGTAGGGCATTTTCCCCCATGTTTTAATGACTCCAGCCTGTACATAACAGCAGAGGTTGAAGGTTTTAGCTGCTCCCATCCACGAAATTAACTTTTTACTAATAAATAACAAAAAAATCACTTGATATTATTGGGCTGCATTTATGGCAACGTGAGGTGGGAGATGGGGGAAGAATGGTTTTACTGAGTTGTAAAATAACTTGCCCAGGATACAATCTTGTTTTAATGGGTCTGTTGAGCTCCAAAGACCTTTCCCTTTTCACTCCCTTATACTAACTTCAAAATAGAAAAGAACAAAAATTGGTTATGTTAATTCAGGTAATACACTGAGCTTCATAAGTGGGTGGTTTTCTGCTCTTAGAGGTCTAAGTTACGATTTTCAAAAATTTACCAAATGAGTATGTCAGAAGGTATTCAGTGATAGTCAAAAACCAAGACTATTAGAGATAGCAGAGACCGGGAATATCAGAAGGGTTAATCACCTAGATTTACAAAAGATGAAATTTACAAATAGCCTATGTCTAGTTTCTGGAAGAGACAATATTGGAACACAGATCTTCTAATTCCATATCATGCTCTTCTCAGGAAGGAGGGACCCACACCGAGTGGCTCTTCACAGTATACAAACATGAGCTCATTCATTATGTCACTTAAGTTCAGAGGTCCCCATAAGAATGGAATGAGATGAGTTCCCTTGCACAGTGACCAAACCAAAGATATTCACACATCTCATCAATGTCAGGAGAGACGCAGCAACTGAGCCCTCAGCAGATAACACTGAGAGGAAAGGAATAAAAAAAATAATCTAAGACTTTTCTCCTTCCATGAGGGAGCTCACTATTTAGTTGACATGACAACATACATATAGAAAGAAAGATTATTACAAATTCAAACATTATTCTATAGAAATGAGGGGCATAAGTTTTGGGGTTTTAGAAGTGCTAGGTACAAATTCATGATCTGCTACATATAAGCTGGATAATATTGGAAAAGCCACTTAAGTTCTTTGAACCTTAGCATATCTATCTTTTAGAATGCATATATATATATATATATATATATATTTTTTTTTTTTTTTCTAATAGAATCTCACTATTTACCCCAGCTGGTCTTGAACTCCTGCCTACGTCATCCTCCTGCCTCAGCCTCCTGGGTAGCTGGAATGGCAGGAACCTGTCGAGACTGGAATATTAATAGTACCTAACTTTTATGTTATCTGTGAGAATTCAATAAAATAATAAATGTTTAAGATACATAATGCAGTAATTCACACATAGTAAGCATTGCAACCAACAGTAACTGCTATTATTTTTGTTGTTGATGCTGCTGTTACACACTGAGAATAGATTGTGGAAGCTCTCCATTGTAAGAGTGTGACTTTCATTCCATAGCCCGAGAGAAATCATGGAAGACTTTGAGCAGAGGAACAAATAAATGGAAGCAAGCTCTCAAGGAGATCAATACCATATGAAGGGCAAGATGGTCTGAGCAAGATAGAGTAGAAGAAGGAGCAGAGGAAACTTAAGGATTCGATGTCGTTTTAAATACCCGAGGTGATGAGGGAGAAGTACAGGGGTGACAGAGGAAATGAAATCCTAGATGATGACAAAAGCCCCAGTAGGATTTAGTGGATATTTGGACATCTAGGGAAGGCTGAGAGAATCCCAGGTCATTTCTCACTTGAGTGTCTGAGAGAGGGAGATTTGAGGACATTGAAAAAGAAATTCTTTGCTATTGTGAATAGTGCTGTGATGAACATTTGAGTGCTTGTGCCTTTTTATTTTCTTTTGGATAAATACTGTAAAATAAATTTTTATAAAATTGATTTTCCTTTGGATATATGCCCTATAATGAGATAGGATCAATCATGCCTCCAGCCTCAGCACTACGCAATATAACCATGTAATAAGCCCACACATGTACCCTCTGAATCAAAAACGAAAGTTAAAATTACTTAAAAAATTAAAAACAATAAAAAAGAAAAAGAAAAAAGTTGATTACCAGGAGGGAAAGGTTTGCATTTAATTAGGGATATGTCAAAATGCTCAGAAAGCAAAGACTCAACTCAATTGTAGGCTTCAGGAAGTTAGGGTGGAAACAGCTGTTTCTGTTTTAAAGTATGCCACAATCATTATAAGATCAAACATGTGACTTGGATAAATAAGTGAGCCAGTGAAAGAAAAAGCAAATGGGTGAAAATGCACAACAGACAATATTGTAAATGCAGAATTAGAATCGGGAAGAAAGATCAGCCTAGGAGCAGGAAATCTGAAGCGGCAACTGAGGTCAATTATGGCATAGGTAAAAGCCCATTAGGTGGTTGGACACAGAGAGAGAAAGGACCAAGTCAGTGCCTGGACAGGGATTAAAGACTAGTGAAGACATCAGGTACCAGGTACAGTGTTATCAGAGGCATAAGAGAGTAGTGCCAAGAAAACTAAAGGGAGAGAATATTTTAGAAAGAAAATCATAAACAAAAATGTATCTAATGCTACAGTCTAAGAAAAAAAATCTGTGGAATTTCCAAGACGCTGAGTTAGGGTGATATTTCAAGGCCTCTATTATATGTCCAAGGACACAAATTTCCTCAAAGGTGAAGAGAAGCAACCAGGAAATTAGGTAGGGAGAATAAAAGACCCATCAGAAAAAAATCCCGTGCCATGCTTGAAATCCCGGCATATTGGGAGGCTGAGCCAGGAGGATCACTTAAGCCCAGGAGTTTGAGACCAGCACGAGCAACATAGTAAGACCCCTTCTCTACAAAAACAAAAACAAAATTAGGCAGGCATGGTGGCATGCACGTGTAGTCCCAGTTACTTGGGAGGCTGATGTGGGAGGATCACCTGAGCCCAGGGAGCTCAAGTCTGTAGCAAGCCGTGATGATGCCACTGCACTCCAGGCTGTTTGACAGACTGAAAGCCTGTCTCAAAGACAAACAAACAGAAAGCTTTGAATATTCTCTTATAATTTGTCTGGCATTCCTAAAGAACAAAGACCCAAGTAGGTGGGAGTGGGGGGTTGGTTCAAGTGTGATATTGAGCATCCTTGGATAATTATAGACATGGAAATTGCCTACATGTGAAGAAGAGCCACATATAGGCATGAAGTAAACACGACCCAAATAATCAATTGCAGATGTGAATCCTTGGAGACAATGAGGTGCAGAGGAAATGAGTGAGTGTTTCTACATCACAGTCACTGCTCTTCTAAAAAGTTTCTTATGCACCTCAACATTCTAGGCCAAAGATAACTCAGTTAAAATTCATACCATGAACATTTTTGAGTAGTCTAAAGGTGTTAGAAGAGTCCATAGTCATTATGTAATGTATCTTTCTGCACAGAGAGAATACAGTAATCAAACCTTCTTGGGAAATCTTTCCATTAGAGGCTGCTGGGTTAAAGTAAAAATCTCAGAATGAACTCAAGACAGATCTGGGTTAAAATCCAGTGTTCAACACTGACTGTCCGTGTGACTTTAAAATAGTCCCACCATTGCTCCGAGCCTCAGTCTTCCCACCTATTCAATTCAAGAGCAGTCATAGCCACAAAGGATGTCGGTGAGAACTGACTGAAATAACTTTGTAAAACCTGTTGTATGAGGCTGAGAAGACGTTCAGTAAATGTGAATTATCTCTTTTCCTCAGAAGAATCAATGTTCGAAGATCCAAAAGCAGCACAACAACACTTATAGTTGGGAATTGTTTCTTCCCTGCCACTGTTTTCTTTGATAGAAGTGGACAAACTCCATAGTCCATGTAATTACTTTTCATACTTCGATCCACTTACTTTTTAATAAGTGTCTGCCTCCCTCTCAGTACACTGGGAACCCCCAGTGTATTTGACAAATCAATGAAGATTTGTCAAATACATGTGTGAATAAGATGTCATCACTTCTATTACGCTTCCTGTTTTACACTCAGAAACTGTGAGCTTGACGTTCTAAGCCAAATCAGGAGTTATTTTACTTATTTGTTCAATAAATATTTGTTAGATATTGACTTTGGGCCATGTACTCTGTTTAGTGGTAGGTGCAGTGATGAGCTAGAACAGGGGCCAGCAAACATGTTCTGCAAAGGACTAGCCAGCACATGTTTTAGCTCATGCAGAAATTAGAATCTCTGTGCCCTTGTAGCAGGAAAGGAGACATAGGTAATATGCAAACAAATGGTGTGACTGTCCTCCTACATAACATTATCTACAAAAATAGGTGGTGGGGAAAAAGATGAAGAACTCACAGTTCCTCATCTCAAAACATATTACAAAGCTATGGTGATGAAGACTATGTGGTACTGCCGAATGGACAGACATATAATCAGTGGAATGTAATCAAGAGTACAGAAACTAACCTGGATTCTATGACCATCATCAATTTCCAACATTAATGCCAAGACCATTCAATTAAGAAGGAATAGTCTTTTCAACAAATAGTGCTGGAATAACTGGATATGCATTGCAAAACAATAAAGTCGGACCCCTTCCTGAGACCATATATAAAAGTATACTCAAAATTGATCAAAAAAATTTAAATGTGAAAGATAAAACCATAAAGCTTAACGTGTAAATCATCATGACCTTAGACAATTATTTCATTATAGACATTTAAAAAAATAGATACGTTGGAACTCATCAAAATCAAAACCTTTTACACCTCAAAAGACACTGTTAAAAAACAGAAAAGATATCTCATAGAATGAGAAAAAAAAAATATTTGAAAATCATATATCTGATAAGGCCCTCCCATTCAGAATACATAAAGAACTCTTACAGCTCAACAACAAAAAGATAAATAATCCAATTATGAAATGGGCAAAATATTTGAATAGATATTTCTCCCATGAAGATATACAAATGGTTAATAAGCACATAAAGAGATGCTCAGGCCAGGGGCAATGGCTAATGTCTATGATCCCAGCACTTTTGAAGGCAGAGGCGAGTGGATCACTACAGGCCAGGAATTTGAGACCAGTGTGGACAATATGGCAAAAACCCTCTCTATTAAAAAAGATTAGCTGGGTGTGGTGGCATGCTCCTGTAATCCCAGCTCCTCAGGAGAATTGCTTGAACCTAGGAAGTGGAGACTGCAGTGAGCCGAGATCGCGCCACTGCATTACAGCCTGGGTGACAGTGCGAGACTCCGTCTCAAAAAACAAAATGTGTTGAATCTGTGATTCAACCCCTTCTCAGCCTCCTTCTCATCACCTTCTCATGAGTGGAGGAGCAGAGTTCTGGATCACTTTTCCTTTTTTTCTTTTTCTTTCTTTCTTTTTTTTGTTTGTTTGTTTTTGTTTTTGTTGTTTGTTTTTTGAGATAGGATCTCACTCTGTCACCCAGGCTATAATGCAGTGGCTTGATCTCAACTCTCACTGCAACCTCAATTTCCCAGATTCAAGCAATTCTCCTGCCCCAGATTCCCAAGGAGCTGGAATTACAGGTATGTGTCACCATTCCCAGCTAATTTTCATATTTTTAGTAAAGACAGGATTTCACTATGTTGTCAAGGCTGGGCTTGAACTCCTGACCTCAGGTGATCTACCCACCTTTGCCTTCCCAAAGTGCTGGGATTAATTTGGGAAGCCACTGTGCTGGCCACAGTTCTGGATCACTTTTTTTGGTCTCACACACACACACACACACACACACACACACACACACACACATTCATAATAAGAACGGCACCTGGAATTTATTTGAACACTGTTACTTTCACAATGTACTCAGCAACAGTTAGACAGAGCTGGTTTTCCTTGCTTCCTGCTCAGTGGTTGTGTCATTCCAGGCAAGTCATTTTGTCTTGCAGTGCCTCCAACGTCCTCTCATTTTAAGGGATAACAATTCATGCATCAATTACACTGAGGGGATAGATTAGATTACATATCTAACCTCTTCATAGAGTAACTGGATGATGGGAAGGTAGTCAACAAATTGCAATTACTCTAATTATTTCACAATCATTATTTATACTTCACCACAGTCCCCTGAGACAGACAGGCCCTGCTCAGAGGTATATCACCTAGTATGCCTGATAAAATCTGCTCCAGAGAAAAGTCATGTAGCCTGAACAATCCTATTCAAAAAGTCAGGAACTGAGGTCAAGCGAAGCTCATGTCTTCCAAATCTTAATCTTGTTTACATTCTGTTGAACCTGAATACGCATGGCCTCTTTTTGAAACTGAAGAACGTGGTTCCTACAGGGCTTTCCCAGAACCTCTTGACTCTAAAATTCCCCATCCATTCCCTTAAAATAAATCCTTCTGTACCTTATCTGGCTGTTGGCAGCATCAGGGTCTTTGGCATGCACTCTCCCAACCACGGTGCCGGCAGCTGCATTTTCTTGGACTTCGTGGATGTAACTTGGGGCCAAGAACATAGGGGGCTCGTCAGCATCTTCCACTGCAATCTTGACGGTCACAGTGTCCTTGAAAGGCCCATTGCTGATAAACTTCTGGTCGATGTGCATATTGGCTGCCTCTACCTTCAAGCTATAGGCTCTTTTGGTTTCAAAATCTACAGGCTGGCAAGAATGAAGAGAAGATTGACAACCAATTCCTTGAAAGAATAACGGAAGAGAAAGACCTGATTGTTTTATAGGGCAGAGTGAATCGTTCCTCAAAGAGAGAAAATCAAAATCTATTCAATATCAAATTACCTGAGCCATTTGGTCAGAAAATCAGACAAATCAACTGCTGAAACTTAGAATGTGCTTAGTGGGTCATTCTAAGAGCATGACAGATACAGAAAGACCACGTCATCTAAAATGAACGTTATTCTATGTAGCAACACTAATGTTGCCCAAATCAGTCACTAAGAATTATCTAAGGAAGGGAATTAAAATGCTACAAAAGTACATGTGGTAGCTCATTGTGAAAGTATTAAGTATCTTGGTAACAAAAATACCCACTGAATTTCAGCCAAAAAGCATGTCTTGTTTGTTGATTGCCTGATACCTCTCTCCCAAACCCAACCATGCAGCTTGATCAGATGGAAAGCTTCATGTTTAAACTTTCTGAGTACATTGTGTTGCCCACTGTCTGGGACTCTTAGCAGCAGTGGCCCAGAAGATGAATTAGGGTGGTTTATAGGTAATTTTGATAGGTGAGGTTGTCAAATGACATTAACTTACCTATTGAGAGAATTATTTATTTTCCAAGTCTTTAAATCCTTAACACACCAAGTAGAACGCCTCCACTTTAACATATCTGCTCTGCTTCGCAATCTCTTTTGTGAGAGATTATTACAACTCTAGCTAGAATGTAATGGCATCGTTTTGGTTTGATTGCATTTATTTTTAAGTTACCTTCTATTTTTGGCAAGTGACAAGATAATGAGAGAAATGCTTCCTTTTTTTTAAAAAAAAAAGAACGCATATATATTAAAGATGGTCTATTTAAAGAAAAACAAATGTAAGCAGCAAAATTTTACACAGATATGAAAGAAAAAAAGTGAGTAGTAATATTTGAATGGCTGTAGTTAAAGAAAAATTGATGGCAAACATTCCCTAATTCTGAATGAGAGGAGTTACAGTGAATCAGTCAGCAAAGGGTGGAAAGTAACATTGTAGCAGAGAAACAAGCCCTGGTGCCTAGGAAACAACTTTCGCAGCCTGGCGCGGTGGCTCAAGCCTGTAATCCCAGCACTTTGGGAGGCCGAGGTGGGTGGATCACGAGGTCAAGAGATCGAGACCATCCTGGTCAACATGGTGAAACCCCGTCTCTACTAAAAATACAAAAAATTAGCTGGGCATGGTGGCGCATGCCTGTAATCCCAGCTACTCAGGAGGCTGAGGCAGGAGAATTGCCTGAACCCAGGAGGCGGAGGTTGCGGTGAGCGGAGATCGTGCCATTGCACTCCAGCCTGGGTAACAAGAGCGAAACTCCGACTCAAAAAAAAAAAAAAAAAAGAAAGAAAAGAAAAAGAAAGAAAGAAAGAAAGAGGGAGGGAGGGAAGGAAGGAAGGAAGGAAGGAAGGAAGGAAGGAAGGAAGGAAGGAAGGAAGGAAGGAAAGAAAGAAAAAACAACTTTCTCATTAGTGCTCTGGATGTTGCTGAACTACCAAATGTTTGGAAAGAGTTTCATCCCTTAAGGTGAGCATCTGCCTGCCATGCTGTTGTCATTTGCCCGGTAAACTTATTCTGAATGGACATGTAGTTATGGGGCTTATTCCTGACCTAATTTTGCAGTACTCTAAGGCTGATAGCAGTTTCAACAGGGTTAAACACTTTGGATATCCTTGACACTTTTTCCATCATCTTCCCACCTCCATCTTCCCAGAGTCAGAAAACATCACCTTTCCTAAATCTAAATCTGCCCCCAGCTTTTCCATCAGCCCGGGACCCAGCTGTTCTTGGCTAGGTTACAGAGCAGTGAAAAATAAATGATATTTATAGGCCAAACATTCAAGATTGCTGCAACTTTTCAAATATCCCTTCAATTCTTAGATGGCATCAAACACTGGAGTATGCTGGTTCTGAGACTGGGTAATTTATAATCAGAAAAGTAGAAAATTTCTAAAAACAGATATTCTGTTGATGTTGGTACAGCAGAATCTTTTGTACTTGGTTTAGGCATATGCCTAAGGACCTGGAGCCATTTTCCCATGGAAAGCCCTGTTGGTGTTGAGGATACTATCCTCATGCTGCAGTCTGGCTGATACATTTCACATCCCAAGCTAAGCTCTCCAGGTCTTTGCAAAGGTTTGTGTGGGATGGGTTTTCCCAGTTTGGCAAGATTCCAAGTCTGGTAGTCAGTTCAAGACTCAATGCCTCGTGAAGTCCTCCTCAACAGCCCCAGGTAGATTTGTGTGGTCTCCTAGTGGCCCGCTGGCAGCCCCTCGTTTCCCTCTCCAGTGAGGCAGGGATGGAGTGAGATAAAGAGCATCCCTAAGCAGTCTATAGAGTCTTACTGCTCTTTGCTGATCTTTGTCCCACAGTATGCAAGAATGACTGTACCAAGTGATAATATGCATCCATCATTTTGACTGGAGTAGGGCTGATAGATGCATGACATTTAGACATTTGCCTACAATTCCTTCTCTTCCTCCCTCCAAAAAAGATGTGAGGCAGTTTCCCGTGAACATTTATGACCATGTTATGAGTAGTTGAAATAAAGCTAAATGAGGCAACACATTGCATAATCCATAAAAATCTTAATAACCCCCTAGTTTACTAATCCCACCTCTGAAAATCTTCCCTGAGGGATTAATTCAACAGAAAACCAAAACAAACAATATTCAAAAATGCATGATATGTGTTAGATACAATAGAAGGTTATATCTAAACTGTGGAAATGTACACACAAAACACCAAATCCAACTGTGAGATTTTATTAAGGAAATAATGATTTGTCAATAGGATGGGGTGTTACGTTGCCATTAAAAATGATTACATATATTATATAACAGCATGTAAAATGTTTATGATGTGACATTAAGTTAACAAATCAGATCACCCTCTGATTGCAACCGTGTTAAATGTGATGTATCCACATCTATATACATGCGGACAAAGAGTATAAAGAAAAATCAGACATAAAACAAGTTTTATTAAAATAGGGAATATTAAAAATGCCTTATAATTCTGCTCTCACACTGCTTTCCAGGGAGTTTATTTGGTTGAAAATAAATGGCTCAGACACTGCTTTCTCTGAGAGAGACAGGACTCCCATTTAGTCAACGGTGCTGGGTGAACAGATTGGATTTTCCTCTCGAAGCCCACCAAGCCCCCTAAAACCTCACTTTAGTTTAATTTAAGTTTTATTTATTTATTTACTTATTTATTTTATTGTACTTTGGGCTCTGGGGTACATGTGCACATTCTGCATCCTGCAGGATTGTTGCATAGGTACATACATGCTGTGATGGTTTGCTGTTTCCGTCCCCCCGAGCTCCGTCGCCTACATCAGGCATTTCTCCAGGTGTTATCCCTCTGCATCCTTCCTGCCCTTTCCCCTCCACCCTCACTATCCCTCCGCTCCCCTCCTCTCCACCCCCCACCACACCTAGCCCAGTGAGTGTTGTGCCCTTCCCTGTGCCCAAGTATTCTCATTCTAAAACCTGGTTCTTCCTCAGCTAACCCAAGGGAGAGCTAAGGGTAAATACCCCAAGGGTAGTTTCTCTCTCCCCTGTCCACCATTAAACTAAGACACAGAGTCAGAACTCAAGAAGTATTTGTTTTCTAAAATACTCAATAAATGAGTGACTCTATCTAGTAATTATTTCTTGAATTCTCCTTCATTACCATCTCACTGCCCCTTCTACCTTCTTCAGTTCTTTGGAATATTGCCCTTGAATTTTAACAATTTTGTCCATTGATTTTACTGTATCTATCTTAAGACTCAAGATTGAAGTTTCTTAAATGTGTCCTGTTTCCATTGATACTAGCCTTTCATGAGCTATTTATTTCCTGACTTTTCTGTCCTTAACTATCCAGCAAATTTCTCCTCATCTATCAAGACTCAGCTTGAGAACCGCCCCCTAAGAAGTCATTCATGACCCCTGTTCATAGGTCTTATCATACTATTACAGTCCATTTTCAACTGGGGAGTGATTTTGCTTCCATTTAATCCAGGGATATTAGACAATGTCTAGAGTAATTATTTTTTATTACTATTATCAGGACTGTTGGGGGTGGGTAGAGCATGTGCTTACTGATCTCTAGTGAGGGGAAGCCTAGAATCCTACCAAATATCCTACAATACACAGAACAACCTCCTGCAACAAAGAATTATCCAGCCCAAGACATCAACACTGCCAAGGCTGAGAAAACCCTTTTGGTTTTAATTATTGTTTCACTTCACTGTCCTGTTAACTTGTGAACTCCCTGTGGTCAGGACTCAATCTCTTCAACTTTAGATTTCCAGTCTCTGGCAAAGGGCCTGCCTGACAAATAATAAGAACTCAGTAACTCTTGGAGGAAAAATGGGTGAATGAGTTAGAAATAAACAAAAATACTAAGTTAAAAAAAAGCTTTAAAATGCAAAAATATTGCTATAATATCTCTGTAGACTTTTATGGCACTGAATTGCATAGAATGACTTTCACAGGAGTCATATTTTTACTCTGTGAAATCCATCTCTAATTTTTCTTTTCTTTTCCCTTGGTGGACATTTGGAACTTTGTGCTACAAGTTTAAGCAAATGTTCTTTTACAAATGAAACAACATCTTGCACTGTTTAAAACCTAAACGTCAGTGCTTTAAAGAGTATTTTTTTGCCTAGAATAAACACACTGAATTGGGGAGAAATGTGCAAATTAATCACATGCAGAGAGCTCATTTGCAGTGTGTAAGTTCCATTGGGGTGACTTAAACGTTTCAAGATTTCAGAAATAAAGTGTGTGTTTATGTCCTGAATACACTGAAAACAGGTGACAACCTTAGCATAACCAACTACCCAATTACGGAAACAGCAAAGGATGGGAGGCAGGAATCGCTGATGTCAATGTTCATATGTCAGTGTCAAGCAGAAGAGATAGTAATATTAATTAACGAAGTAAGCTGACAGCTCTAGGCAACACACAATTCGCACAGCTACTTTTCCAGAGGAGAAACCTGAATGAGTGACTACCCTAGCTCCCTGTGGTTGATAATTAGGCTTCCTTAGTCCTGCCATCCTTCCACTAATGTAGACTTTTCCAAGTATCCAAATTTTCTTTATTTTTCTTATAACAGAGTCACCCCCTACCTTCTCTTTGGTTTGTGCCCCATAATATTTTCCCCAACTCCAACATACTTTAAAATGTTGTGAAAGGTCAGCTTCTTAGCACAGGTCACTCCTTGCTCACCACCTGAAAGATTCCTTTCAGAACAAGTCTTCCCCCACTGGTCCTTGGTGCCTCTTTAGCTACTGGCCTCTTTATTGATTTTTCAAATTAATTTTCTATCAGTGTTACAGTCCAATCTTTTCCATCACACCAAGGAGTTTAATATTCATGCTACTAAACCAAGTTGAAAATGAATGCTTGATTAAAACTAAGGTAATCCCATCCTCCAATTTCTATTTAATGCTCCATATACTCTAATGATGGAGAGGTGTTGATTTCTCAAGTGGTAAATCACGGGGAGAAACCATGTTAGAAGGTACCGGAACTATTTCTTCACTTGGAAGTGAATCTTATCTGGTTCTTTTTACAAACGCTTTCTATCCCAGCTGTTTTCAAAATGTCCTGAGAGGGAAGATGTTCTAGAATAACCCAGGTCTGAATTCTAGGTCTGCATGCCTGAGCTGTGTGACAGTGACTGGGCCAAACGATTTCATCTGTCTGAGCCCGCATCTCCTCAAAATTAAGTGGAAGTCTCTTTGCCCATTGGGACAATGCCACCTACTTTGTATGATTATTTTGTGTGTGTGAAAAGTAAATAAAATGATGTTTATAAGAGGCTGGTGCTATGTCTGGCCAGTAGTTAGTTCTGAGTAAACATAAAAAAGAAGAAACACTAGACTTCTCTGTGTAATGAATTAATCCCAGAGACATGTTTTTAATGACTGACTATGGGGGAAGGTCCATCATTGTTGCTTCTCCAGAGTCACTTGAGATAAAAACCAGCAGAGAATTGGCTTAAGTTTCACAGAGGGTCCAGCAATGCAGTGAACCTTGGATGTTGAAACAGGAAAAGTTCTGAACAGCCTACTTAACAGATCCAGCTTGGCAGGGTTAAAGGGTGGTGGGGGTTGGGGGAGAGGAATTCCATGCATGCTCAGGGCTACTTCAAAATCGAGATTACCTCATTGTCCTTCTCTCCATGGGAAAATATTTAAGAACTAATTAGAAATCTCAGGCAGGTATCACCAAGCCCTTTTGTCAGTTTCTCTGCAGTAACAGAAAGATCACAATTCCGTGATCTTCCAGAGCTTGGGGCTCAACTACAAAGTTGGGTTATCCCCCAGTTTCACAAATTCTGATTTTTTTAACCATTGCCTCCCTGTTTCTTGCACTGTTGCTTTGGCAGAGCTGGCCATACCACTGACACGTCTGATTCCTTACCCTAACTCACCTTTTTCAGCTTTATCACGCCCTCCTGTGTTTCATAGTCCGTTGTGATTTCAAACAATTCCATACCATCTCCATCAACAATACTGTATGTGACTAAGCCATTCTCTCCAATGTCTGGGTCTTTAGCTTTCACTCTTCCCACCTCCTCCCCGGGGACGCTTGCTTCTGACACAGACATCTGGTATACACCTAGAAGAAGAAGACATCTGTTTTTATTTTCCCTTTTATTTGGCAGCTGGTAAGACTATAGATTTCATTGAATCTTACTACATTTCTCAAAGGATCTGAAATGGAACTTTCCATTGATTGAAAACATGAAAGAAGTGAATGGATGTGGGGAGGAAGATCCCATATGGCCTGCTTGTCAAAAGGATGTGTTCTGCAAAGGATGATAAAACAATACCCGGGTCCAGGTGAAATGCTAGGGTCACCTGACACATGTAAGGGAGGAAAACAATGCTCTGTTATATTTCCCATCAGGTAATGGAGAACAGGAAACATGTCTTCATCTATTAAAACAGCTGAGGCTTCTTTTCATGTCTTCAGAATGGTCCATGAACTAATTCCAAGGCTCATTTATGGTATTGCCAAGTACCCAGAAAAAAAAAATTCTCAGTTTAAAAGCTGTCCTTCAACAGCTCCATATTTACTTTAAAAATGCAAACTTTATCTTTAACATCATTCCCTATCTAACTCTACTAACTCTAACTGGACACTTCCCTTTTTTCATCTCCTTTACAATTTGGTCAGGTGTTACCTTCTCCAGAAAGCTTTCCAGCAGTGTGACCCTTCTATATATTTATTTAATGTTTACTGGGAACCTAATGCTGCACATGGAGGTACTGTCCTAGTGTCAGGACACTGTTTTATTTAGTTGTTTTGTTTACTACTAAACAAAACAGTCAGGATTCCTCTCAATGAGGCAGACTAAAAAGAAAATATAAAAACAAATGTAAACACATTATGATGTCATTGCAATGAAAAAGGAAAACAAAATAGAGTAAAAGGGTTAAGATTCTGAGAGAATGAGTATGTGGTTGTGTGTGTAAGTGCATGATTGCGTGTGAGGGTGAAGGTGTAAATGTGTGAGTGGCTGTAACTGTGTGAGTATGAAGATGTTGTGCAGGAGTGTGAGTGTATGAAAGTGTGAGCTACTTGTGTGAATTTTTGTATGTGTATGAGCATGATTGAATGTACGTACTTGTGTTAAGTATGTGTGGGTGAGAAGCAGAAAGAGAGACTGGTTTTCAGTAGTGTGGTAGGAGAAGACATTCTTTAGAAAATGGAATCTAAAAAGACTGAGCAAGACAATTATGTGAGTATCCGCTGTATAAAAACTACAGGCCAGGTGATTAGCAAATGACAAAAACTCCAAGATGAGAAGATCCTGGATACCTGCAGAGGAATAAGAGGAGGAGAGTGGCTATAGCCTTCCGGTGAGAGATAAGGGCATGTAGGGAAGTGGAGGCCAAATTGTGTAAAACAGATCATTGTGGGAGTGGAAAAGACTTCAGGTTTTGTTTTAACTTAGGGAAATCACTGGCAGGTTTTCAGTAAGGAGTTAAGATTCACCATTATCTTATTTGCTTTTCATATCTAATGCTCTGTGTAAGACACAATATAGAGAAGCCAGGGTTGAAAATCTTGCCTCTATCACTTCCAACCAAAGTGGTCTTGGACAAGTTACTTTAGCTCATTATATTTTAATTTCCCCTTACAGAGATTTCATCAGTTCCAATGCTTTGTCAATATTTACCAATAGTACTTTGCTTTGAAACTTTCTTTTGGACTCATATTTTTTAATCTCACCACACCCTCTATATTAAAGGATGAGTAAGAAGTGGGAGTCCCTTGTAGACAATTACCAATTACTCTGAAGGTTTTGGAAAATAAAAACTGTCTTATGTGGATTTTCTCCAAATCTCATTCAAGTTCATGGCAGTGAAACCAAGACAACCAGTATAGTAGCAATGCAACTTTACTATATGATTGTCTATGACCAAGGGCAGTAAAGGCTGCCTGCTAATAATTCTGCTTGACCTTTCTTTTCTAGCACACCAGACAATCGTACAGAGTGGATAATGGAGCATGCAGTTTTAGAATGTTATATGAGCCTCGGGCTTATTGAGGATGCTGAACTCGTGCCTGGCCAGGCAAAGCAGTCTTGGTTGATTCTTTTCTTTTAATTCCTTTGAGTAACCACAGTGCCTTTCTGTGGCCACATTTAGTTGCCTTTCTTGTTATCTCATTTGCAAAAAATTCCAGCTCTCTGATAGTAAGCTCATAGTCTCTAATTGAAAAAGACACTTTCATGATGACCCACTCCTGCCATGCACCAACAGCACCACAGTCATACTGTCCTTTCATATACATCTATACGTACATGGACAGACTTTTGTTCAAACTCTGACTTTGCCACATCTCTAGGGCATCTTATGCACTTTTCACAGAAGCAAGTTTCATCTGTAAAATATAGGCTCTTGCAGAGATCTACAATAGTAGCGACTATCATTAAATGCTAATAGTTGCTATAATTACAGTTATTAATAACCTTTCAAAATCATTTTTTAAATTTAATTCCCTCAGCAATTTTATAAATTTTGTAAACAGCCATAATCCTCTAGGTAACAATGGCTAGAATTTGTTGACAACATATAGCCAGTTGTCATTATAAAATTCTACACTAGCTCCTTCAGTACAAACAGTAATTCTATGAATTAAGTACTATGGGAGATTGCATTTTCCAAAACATGGCCAAAACAATATCCCCCATCTCACATGCTTTTGCTTCAACATGACTTTGACAGGTCTTCCATTGAAAGGTGGGGTCTACATGAACTCCACTTAGATCTGTGCAGCCTTATGACCCCAGTGGAAACGATGTGATTGACTTCTGAAGCTAGTCAACAAAAGGCAACACAGTTTCTGCCTGGTGTCCTTAGGGATCACACTTTCAGAAACCAGCCCACGCAGAAAGGAAGCAGCAATCAACACAAGCTTGCCAGCCATGCAAGTAAGCTCTTTTGGAAGTGGATCCTCCAACCCCAGTGAAGCTGTCCCAGCCGATGCTGTGGGGAACAGAGACATGCTATTTCCTCCAAGCCTTGCCCAAATTGCAGACTCATGATAAAAATAAATTATTATTATTACTGTTTTAAAACACTAAGTTTTCCAGGAATTTGTTACATAGCAATTGAGAACTGATTCAGGTACTGTTATATCTAGGTTAGAAATGAGGACACTGATACAGAAAAAGGTTAATTAATCACTAGATTGCATCACTAGTACCTAGCAAAAAAACTTAGCAAAAATAATACTTTGTTTCCAGGGTTGTAGAACTTTTCACATCTTTCCTTTCTCCTACTACCTCTCCTCCACAGACATTTTTGTTGTTTTTGTCATCTTGTTCTTCTGTTTTGTTTTTGTAAGAATGACATGCATTGCCTCTAGTTTTCTAGATTTTCCTTTTGATACTGAGTAAAGCAGGAATGGGTTAGAGGAGGCGGAGAGCTGGCTGTGGCACCATGGAAAAGTGAAAGCTAAGCCCACCTACTTACTCTGCGGAAACTTTGGTGGGTTATCATTGACATCGGTCAGTGTGATCGTGACTTTGGTTGTCCCTGAGAGTCCGCCCATGTGTCCACCCATGTCCTTGGCCTGTATCACCACATGGTACTCCTCCTTGGCCTCCCTGTCCATGTTGGGTAGGGCCGTTCTGATGATACCTGGACAGGTGAGCAGAAAACATCACAGATATTTGTTTATAACAACATTATGTGGGGCCGTTCTGATGATACCTGGACAGGTGAGCAGAAAACATCACAGATACTTGTTTTTAACAACATTATGACAACAAGAAAGTTCTGAACACTGAGGAAGCGATGCTGAATAAAATAGCCCATGCCTTCAGCAAGAATCATTTCAACATAATTATGACCAAAGGCAGCCACACTGAAGCATCATTATGTCTTTTCAAGTAAATCATAAAAATTACTATACAGCACTTGTATTTATGTTTTGTTGTACATGCAAATAATAGCCTTATTCTTCTCAGATATAAATACCCTAAAGACTGAAATATTTGTGTGGCAATTACATGGATACCCATGACTAAACTCATATTTTTTGACTTCCAGCACAATCTTTTGTAAGTCTATTGCTGCATACAATTCATAGAAATGTTTTGATGGTGCATATTAAGTTTAAAGTAAGAGGTTCATATTTCCCACAATACATTAAAATGTAAATGTTAATTTTTAAAAGGATGGACCAATGGGTTAAAATATGTACAATGCTTATACAAGCACATACTGTCCATTATCACCTGTCAGTGAAAACAAGGATAATAACGGAATTCTACATGATTGCTGGATATTGACCCGTGACTGGCATGCTCACTTAAATCTTTAGGAGACATTTGGAAGCTTTTTCTCTCTGTAGATATGACAACATTTATGTGAGAAATATAGAGAGCATTGTGGAAGCCTTAGTCCTTATTGTTCTCCTCCTTCTGACATTAAAGTTGAATTTAAAGATGATATTTGTTTTTGGTCATCATGAAATATGGGAAAAACAATAATAAATGTTTCATGGTATGCTAACTATATGCCAGGCACAGGCCAAGAGTCTAATCCTCACATTAACCCTGTAAGGTAGCCCCTCTTGATTCCTTTTTTATATTTGAGAAAACAGAGAAATAAATAGGTTTACTTTATCATGCCCGGGACCTCCTATTCACCATGAGTCACAAATCACAGTGACATTCCACAGTACCTGTCTGTGCTTCCACAGAAAAATAGGGTTGTCCTTCGAGGATACTATACACTAACTTGGCACTATTTCCGTAGGTGGGGTCATCTGCATCTGAAGCTGTCACCTGGATTACTGACGTTCCTTAAAAATGAAATAAATTAATTAGCAACATCCCCTCAGCTTTTCAAATTATGTTCTTGTTTACAAAGTCTTATTTAAGAGGGCAGTACAATTATTCAACATGCTCTCATTTTCCTGGAGTTGAGATACAAAACAACCAACCTTCCTCCCTTCCTTCCTTTTCTAGAAAAATGCCCACAGTCTAAAAATGAACTTTCTGTATATATAGTATATCCTTCATTGGTTGGTAATTAAAATAATATTATAAACATTATTGCAAAAATATCTTAAAACTCATGCACTTCAAATGTTCATTATATCAAATAATTACATTAAAATCTTCCCAAAGAGTATAATAAATGATAATTAACAATAAATTGCTTTTTATGAAAGGACAGAGTGCAATCTTCCACCTGTAGCAGAATGATAAATATATCATTTTAGTGTTGCTTTCCATGTAATAAAATTGCTGCTAATACTACGATTTAATTAATTTATGGCCATAAATATTGAGCAGAATGTTGTTCCCTACTGGCATGAAAATTGCATCTTCCCACCTGTAGCTGGTCTGGTAGCCAGTAGACATCTGGTGAGAGGTAAGGGGAGCTTTCATGGGTCAGATTGAAGGGAAACCAGGAAATTGAAGAAAGATAGGGTTCTGATTTTTCTAAAAACAACCTTTGTTCCTGGCTGGTCACAAATAGCAAGTATTTAGGGCATGACATGTTGGGCTTCAGGGTGGGGAGAAAGGAGCTGGAAGAAGAACACCAGCAATTATCAAATTTCTCTGTGCCAGCATGGTCTCGGGGCACATTCCATGTATTTTACAGCATTACTCTGCTGGGCATTTTTTACATCCACTGTATTTGTGAGAAATTGAGTATGAGAGATATGAAGCTTAGTAATCTATTTCACAAAGTTGGTAATTGCCAGAGTCTGACCCTGATCCAGCATGCAGCAAAACTCAAGTTCTTTCTGTAACCTTTTCAGCAGAGGAGACGGGCAAGGTTGTATGTGTGAGGCAAGAGAGCCAGTTTACACAGCCTCTCCCTACCTTTAATTTATAAGGTTGCCAGTGATTTTTGTGTGGTGTACATCTCACTTTTTCCTAGTTACTCTTCTATAATTCATTATTTCATAGAATAAAAATCCTCTTTGGAGCTCTTCCCATTTGACAGTCGCTATTCTAGGCAGGGCAGATTTATAAAAGAAAATGCCTTCATGGCGTGACTAGGGAAATCATTAATTTTTAATGCTTAATTTCCTTCTAGAACTCTGCTACATCCTTTACAACACTTTTGTATTTCACATCTATCTTATTTAACCCTCAACATAGTTTATATTATTCTCATTTTATAGATGGCAAAATAAAAACTTAGAAAGGTACAATGGGCTGCCTGGGTTCACATGGCTGATTAGGAGTACAGCCATACTTCGTAGTACTGTCTGACAATAAAGACTGTACTGTCATATACCATAATACAATATATGAGTGCTCAAAATAATAAGAGCCATCCATGACACCACATCCCACATCACACTGAATGGGCAAAAGCTGAAAGCATTTCTTTTTTGAGCAAGAATAAGACAAGGATGCCCATTCTCACCAGTCCTATTTAACATAGTACTGGAAGTCCTCACAAAAGCAATCAGGCAAGAGAAAGAAATAAAAGGCATCTAAATAGGAAAATATCATATCTTCAATAATGATATGACTCTATACCTAGAAGACTCTAAAGGCTCTGCCAAAAGGCTCCTAGAACTGATCAACAACTTCAGTAAAGCTTCAGAATACAGAATCGAGGTACGAAAATCAACAACATTCCTATGTACCAATAACACTCAAGCTGAGGGCCAAATCAAGAGTACAGTGCCATTCACAATAGCCACAAAGCAATAAAATATCTAGGAATACTTCTAACCAAGGAGGTGAACGATCTCTACAAGGAGAATTTCAAAACACTGCTGAAAGAAATCATAGATGACACAAACAAATAGAATATTGATCTTTTCAATGATATTGATTCTTTCAACCTATGAGCATAGCATGTTTTCCCATTCTATATCATTAAAGTGGCTACACTGCTCAAAGCAATCTACAGATTCAATGCTATTTCTTTCAAACTGCCAATATCATTTTTCACAGAATTAGAAAAAAAATTGTTCTAAAACATATATGGAACAAAAAAAGAGCCTGAGTAGTCAAAAGAATCCTAAGCAAAAATAACAAAATTGGAGGCATCACCTTACCCAACTTCAAACTATACTTCAAGTCTGCAGTAACCAAAACTGCATGGTGCTGATACAAAAACAGACACATAGACTAATGGAATAGAATAGGGAGCCCAGAAATAAAGCCACATATGTACAGCCATCTGATCATTAACAAAGTTGACAAAATTAAGCAATAAGGAAAGTATTCCTTAATCAATAAATAATGCTGGGGTAGCTGGCTCGCCTTATGCAGAAGAATGAAACTTGACCCCTACCTTTCCCAATATAGAAAAATTAATTCAAGATGAATTAAAGATTTAAATGTAAGGCCTCAAACTATAAAAATCTTATGAAAAACCTAGGAAACACCATTTTGGACATTGGCTTTGGGAGATAATTTATGACTAGGTTCTCAAAAGAAATTTCAAAAAATATGGAAGTTGACAAGTAGGACCTAATTACACCGAAGAGCTTCTACACAACAAAGGAAACTATAAAAAGAGTAAAGAGACAACCTACAGAATGGGAGAAAATATTCACAAACTACACATCCAACCAAGTCTAGTATCCAGAATCTATAAGGAATTTAAACAACTCAACAAGTGAAAAAACAAATAATGTCATTAAAAAGTAAGCAAAAGACATGAATGGACACTTATCAAAAGAAGATATGCAAATAGCTAACAAACAAAAAAAATTGGAGCCGGGAGCGGTGGCTCATGCCTGTAATTCCAGCACTTTGGGAGGCCGAGGCTGGTGAATCACTAGGTCAAGAGATCGAGACCATACTGGTCAACGTGGTGAAACCCCGTCTCTACTAAAAATACGAAAAATTAGCTGGGCATGGTGGCGCGTGCCTGTAATCCCAGCTACTCAGGAGGCTGAGGCAGGAGAATTGCCTGAACCCAGGAGGCGGAGGTTGCAGTGAGCCGAGATCGCACCATTGCACTCCAGCCTGGGTAACAAGAGCGAAACTCCGTCTCAAAAAAATAAAAAAAAATTGGTCTTCACTAAACATCAGAGAAATGTAAGTGAAACTCATAATGAGATACCATCTCACACTGATTAGAATAGCTGTGATTAAAAAGGCAAAAAAGAACATGCTGGTGGGGCTGCGGAGAAAAGGAAATACATATAGACTGTTGGTTGTAATGTACATTAGTTCACTGTGAAAAACAATTTTGGGAAGTCTCAAATAAAACCGAGTTACAATTCAAGGGGTGCGGTGGCTCATGCCTATAATCCTAGCACTTTGGAAGCCAAGGAGGGTGGATCACCTGAAATCAGGAGTTACAGATCAGCCTGGCCAATACAGCAAAACCCTGTGTGTACTAAAAATACAAAAAAATTAGCCAGGCCTGGTGGTAGGTGCCTGTAACCCCAGCTAAGTGAGAGGCTGAGACAGGAGAATCACTTGAACTCAAGAGGCAAAGATTGTTGTGAGCCAAGATCACGCCATTCCACTGCATTCCACCCTAGGAGACAGAGTGAGGCTCTGTCTCAGGAAAACAAACAAGAGAGTTACAGTTCAACCCAGCAATCCCATTATTCCTTATAGACCCAAAGGCAAATAAATTGTTCTGCAAGGAAAACACCTGCACTTGTATGTTTATTGCAGCACTATTCACAATAGCTAAGACATGGAGTCAACTGAGGTACCCATCAACAGTGGATTGGATAAACAATATGGGATACATATATATCACAGAATACTATGCATGGTGGCATGAACAATATCACGCCTTTGTAGCAACACAGATGCAGCTGGAGGTCATTATCCCCAGCAAATTAACATAGGAACGGAAAACCAAATTCCACATGCTTTCTTTTATACCTGGAGGCTAAGCATTGGGTATAAATGGACCGAATGTTTACCTAGTGGGAATAATAAACATGGGATTACTAGAGTGGGGCAAGAGGGCAAGTGCTGAAATCTATTGGGTACTCTGCTCACTACCTGAGTGACAGGATCATTCATAGCAAAAACCTCAGTGTTACACGGTATATTCATGCAATAAACCAGTGCTTGGGCCAGGCATGGTGGCTCACATCTGTGATCCCAGAACTTTGAAAGGCTGAGGTGGGCAGATCACTTGAGGTCAAGAGTTCAACACCAGCCTGGCCAACCTGGTGAAACCCTCTGTGTAGGAAAAACACACAAAAAATTTGCCAGGCATGGTGGCATGTGCCTGTAATCCCAACTACTTTGGAGGCTGAGGCAAGAGCATTGCTTGAACCTGGGAGATAGGGGTTGCAGTGAGCGGAGATGGTGTCACTGTACTCTAGCCTGGGTGACAGAGGCTGGGTGACTCTGTCTTAAAATAAAATAAAATATTTAAATAAATAAATAAACCTGCACATATACCCCCGAATCTAAAATACAAATCGAAACTTAAAAAAAAAAAAAATGGGTCAGGTGCGCTGACTCAAGCCTGTAATCCCAGCACTTTCAGAGGCCAAGGTGGGCAGATCATGAAGTCAAGAGATCGAGACCATCCTGGCCAACATGTTGAAACCCGTCTCTACTAAAAATACAAAAATTAGCTGGGCGTGGTGCTGTGCATCTGTGGTCCCATCTACTTGGGAGGCTGAGGCAGAAAAATCATTTGAACCCAGGAGGTGGAGATTGTAGTGAGCCGATATCCTGCCACTGCACTCTAGGCTGGCAACAGAGAAAGTCTCCATCAAAAAAAAAAAAAAAAAAAAAAAAAAAAAAAAAAAAAAGCATGAATGTTTAGCCCTAAACATCAATGAGCCCGCCAAGGTGAGAATAATAAAAATTTCCCTGGATTATATATTTTGATGACTTGCCTTTCCACCCCATCCCTTCGCCTGCCACTCAGTGGCTGACATTGCTGTCTCCTCTGAATGGATTCATTTGATATTTGTTGTTTCTCATTATAATACACATGCTAAACATCAAGAAGCTGAAGGACTGGGCAGGGAAAATGGAACAGATGAAGGTGGAAAACGGTTCGGGCTGGCTTTTGATAAGTACTTGACTTTTCATGGTGAAGAAGGAATACACCATTTTCTGGCATGAAAAGCTCAGTATGCACAGTGAAAGGATCTTGGGGTTCTAGAGTCACATCTACCTTTCTTAAGTAAGTCGATTCCTATATTGGTGCTGGATTTTCTTATTTGTAAAATGATCCCAAATTCATTTGAGCTCTAAATCTATTTTAAGCAGATTTACTCCCAGATTAGAACAGTTCTACTCTCTGTCTGAATGACAAACCTTTCTTAATATGAGGAATGTTTCTCAAAAGAAACATTATATAAATGTTTCATTATGTGCATGATATAAAGAAATTTACTGCCAGAAAGTGGCTACATCTTTAAAGAAATCCTTCAGAAAAATTATCCTTTAGCAAATTAATGTGTCTTCAATCGTGTTGAAAAGCTATACCTACTTCTGAATACACGGTGACATACTGCTGTGCTTAAATGTGTATTCTAGATCCATTTAATAGCTTAAATGTCCCTACAGAAATTAGTTATCTTGTTTCTGGTGTCGTTTCTTATCTGAGAAATATGGTGGGTTGGAATTACCTCATGGTAAAGATTAATCATTGCAAAAACTAAATAAAATAGTGCATGTAAGTCATTATTAATTAGCACAGTGCCTACATGCAACAAACACGACAATTGTCATTACCTATTAGACATCATCAGTATGCCCTAGTGACTGGATGTCTGTTATCTCTATTCCTGCAAGACCAGAAATTGTTATTCCCATTTTACAGAGGAACATAAGAATATGTGTTCGTTTTGTTATTTTGCCATAGAAGATCCAGAAGGAGCTCGACTTCCTGATTTGGGAGTAGGGACTTCAGCCCACCCGCCAGAGAGACAGCAGGCTTGGAAGCAGAGCAGGTCTCCCCCACTGTACGCACCCACATTGGACCTCTCAGGCACGTTGGCGTGATAGGTCTCATGCAGGAACTCCGGAGGGTTGTCGTTAATGTCCTGGACCTTGACAATGAATTCTGACGGTGGCTCCAGTGGCCGGTTGGTGTCCCTGTCCACTGCCTGAGCCATCAATGTGTACTGGGCTCTCTCTTCTCGATCCAACTTCTTGGTGGCATGAATGTTCCCTGATTTATCATCAATCACAAAAATGGTTCCAGCTCCTTCACCTGAGAGAATGTATTTAATGTTCCCATCACCAGAGTCAATATCCGAATGAAGCTGGAAAAAAGAGAAATTGAGATTTGCGATTCTGTGAGGAATGCAGTGGTGGCATAGAAACTTGCTTACAAGCGATTGCAACAATCTGGGGCACACACACACGTCATGAGAGGGAGATGTTCGTCCTCATTTTACAACAGAAGAAAGGCAACCTCAGAGAAGATCATAGCCTTGGCCAAGGCCACACTGCAGAACAGTGAAGCCAGAGTGCAAATATATGTATGTATGTATATATATACATATATATATATATTTTTTTAATTCTAAGATTCAAGCTCTCCCTTCACCTCTCTCCATGTATAAGCACAGATACAAAATATAAATACCTAAACATATCTGTCATTAGTTTGAAATAAATATATGTTTATTTAAAAACATATAAGCAAACATTTATGCAATAAGTAAGTCTTCCTCTCAGTTCTTTCCCACTCCTTTTTTTTTTTTTGTGCTCAGAGACTATCACTGTTACCGGTTTCTTGTGACTCCTACAAGAGATATTTTATTCTATGCATATGCAAGAAAATCTACACAGATAAATATGCTCTAGTTTATTGTTTTGCAATAAAGTTCCAGAGTATGCATATCATTCTTCACCTCGTCATTTTCCTCTAACAATAAATTCAGATGACCATTCCACATTTACAACCGTAGATCTTCCTCATCCACTGTATGGAGTCGATTATCTTTTTAATTTTTTTTTGTTGTTGTTCTGGGGTATTTTGTTGAAGTAGAGTCTCACTCTGTCATCCAGGCTGGAGTACAACGGCATGATCTTGGCTCACTACAGCCTCCACCTCCCATGTTTAAGCAATTTCTCCTAAATCAGCTTCCCAAGTAGCTGGGATTACAGGTACATGCTACCACGCCCAGCTCATTTTTGTATTTTTAGTAGAGACAGGGTTTCACCATGTTGGCCAGGCTGGTCTCGAATGCCTGACCTCAGGTGATCTGCCTACCTGGCCAAGATTGTGAAACCCGTCTCTACTAAAAATAAAAAAGAAAATTAGCTGAGCATGGTGGCACATGCCTGTAATCCCAGCTACTCAAGAGGCTGAGGCAGGAGAATCCATTGAACCCTGGAGGCAAGGTTGTGGTGAGCTGAGATTGCACCACTGCACCCCAGCCTGGACAACAAGAGTGAAATTCTGTCAAAAAAAAAAGAAAAGAAAAAAAAAAAAGAGAGAGAGACCGGGAACATTGGCTCAAGCCTGTAATCCCAGCACTTTGTGAGGCTGAGACAGGCAGATCACTTGAGGTCAGGGGTTCAAGACTAGTCTGACCAACATGGTGAAACCCCATCTTTACCAAAAATACAAAAACTAACCAGGCGTCGTAGGGTGTGCCTGTAATCCCAGCTACTCAGGAGGCTGAGGCAGGAGAAACCATTGAACCCAGGAGGTGGAGGTTGTAGCAAGCCAAGATCTTGCCACTGCACTCCAGCCTGGGAGACAGTGAGGCTCTGTCTCAAAGAATAAAATAAAAAATATAATGACTATCAATGCCATTTAATATTAACAATATTAATAGTATTTATTACCAATGCCATTTTTATATTTTTGTTAAAATTAAAGTTTTTTATTATTTCAATTTAAATTATTACTATGAGACTAAGGCCTAGAGAACTTACCTCATGATTATTATTATGAGACTGAGGCCTAGAGACCTTGCTTATAAAGGAAGATTGAATACATTGACTTTAAATTTTTTTATATTGTTTCAATTTCCCCAAAGACATCTAATTGATTTGCAGTGCTTCAGTGAAACCTTAATTATTTCAGCTCAAGGGGTTACCTGTAGGTACAAATTACAAAAACCATTTTGTTTTTGGTCCCCTCTGTTTCTCAGGGGATAAATAAACATACTTTCCTGCAGAATTCGTTATTCATAACAAGTTATGCATTGTCATGAAATTATGGCTAACACATTTCTGATGAATAAGTCCATCTGAGGGTAAAATACAAAGCTGTCTGATGCCCTATGACGGATGAACAGAATTGCCCCAGTCTTCGTTCAAGTTTCCTTAATGAAGGCAAAGTTCCTGCCCCACCCCAATTCTAGGGGAGGCTTATGTTTGTTGCTCTGTTTACCCTGCTGCAGACCTGGCAAACTTAAGGGCAAAGATGAGCAATTGAGAAAAAGAAAATGTAAATGAAATGCTTACTTTAATGGGCATATCCAGACTCTGACTCTTTTTAGAGGCCTTCATACGTTACATATGAATTTGGCAAGTTTCTTGAAAATTAAACAGATCTATTCCATGATCAGCCAAATAACTAAAACCCTAAAATATTTCCTATTATTTCCCTACTTTGTTTTCAGGTTGGAAAGTTGGATATAACTTCCCTTTTTTGTCTCTAACAAAGATGATTTATACAACTGACAAGAATACTTACTAGACTACACACACACACACACACACACACACACACACACACACGAGTTTCGGAAGCCATTCAGTGCTATCAAGGGATCCAGTTACTGAGGCATACACAGCCAATTCCTAACTCCAAAGACAAATGGCTTCCCTCTCTGCATAGCACAGCGTGACACAGGCTGTATTTCTCCAAGAAATTTTAAAGTTCATGGTTTGCCAAATTTCACTTTTTCAGGGCATCCTGAGCATTCAGCCTTGAATGTCATCAAATCAAAGGTTGTTAGGAAACAAACCATCTACTCCATCCCTCCTATTTCTAGGGAACTGTCTCAGCACATTTCAAAGAAAGATCCACAGGACCAACCTCTTTATCTTTCCCCTAGCCAACCCGACATCAGCTTCATTCTCATGTGCTTAGCTTTTGAAAGTCACACAGCATGAATGATACTAGAATTCTCCTTTTCCCTCTTTTTTACCCCTATATTTTCTTCTAGGAGGCATGGCAATTGCTTGCTCCACAGAAATGCTGAAATGACTCTCCAGATCCTGTTTCTTCTGCAACCCCCATCCTAAACACACACACTGCTTCCCATTGAGAAAGTCCCCAAGGCAGAAGGTTCTATTCATATCTCGGAATGATTCATGAACAGCCCTTCACATCATTCAAGCTCCACATTCCTTGCCGTGGCTGAGATCTCTTTTTCCTCTCTGGGCATACAGCCCATCCCCTCTACTTAGGGAATTCCATATGCCAGTAATTTCCGTTTCCATTTCTCACATCGACTTTCACATCTTTCCATTTGGGATAAAAACGAATGAAATTCCTTGGTACATCTCTTCAAGAAGAATTTTTCCAAACTTACACAATATTTGGAATTGAGATTCTAACATGAAGTTCCTTCAAATAGGTCAATTATGTGAATATGCAGTGCTGTTCTCATGTAAAAGAACAATTAAGATAACTTTGTAGAAATCAGTACTGTTCAGAAACCCCCCATACCTACTCTCTTTCCCTTTGCCCTTTCCCTGGATAATTCTTGTTCATCTTTTAGATGACAGTCATTACCATGTTCTCTTTGCAACCTTCCTTTGACATCCCTCCCAAATATTACCATGTAAGTTCACAATCATTTACATTGAATTTCCTCACGATCCAACTATTCATTTCCTTTTATCTCTTTTTTTAATTGCTTAGGTACCTGTCTCTTTTCCATTAGACCTCTCTGAGGGCAGGAGCTATCTTAATCTAGTTTACATTTTGCCTAGCACAGCAGCTGCACATGGCAGGGTTTTAGTTCTTAGGTATCTAAGCATCCATTTTTTTCTTTTAATTTTTTTTTGAGATGGAGGCCTTTATCTCATGATAATAATTTATACTGAAATAATAAAAAATACTTTAACAAAAATAAGAAAATGACTTTAGAAACAAATAACACTATTAATATTGTTAATATGAAATGACATAGATATCATCTTTTTTATTATATTTATTTGTTTGTTTATTATTTATTCATTGAGATGAAGTCTTACTGTTTCCCAGGCTAGAGTGCAGCAGTACGTCTCAGTTTACTGCAACCTCCGCCTCCTGGGTTCCAGTGATTCTCTTGCCTCAACCTCTGCAGTGGTCAGGATTATAGGCATCTGCCACCACACCTGGCTAATATTTGTATTTTTAGTAGAGATGAGGTTTCACCATGCTGACCAGGCTGGTTTTGAACTCCTGATTTCCAGTGATCTACCTGCCTCAGCCTCCCAAAGTGCTGGGATTACAGGTGTGAGCCACTGTGCTGGCTACACCTATCTTTTTGTAGTTTTAATGTCACTATCATCTGAAAGATAACTGTATATTTTACTACAAATTCTAGTGGGTAGGTAATTTTCCAAACACTCTCGAATTTGTATTTTGGACTCTCTTTCTACACTTGCACTTTTCTGGAATGAACACACAGAGACCACAGAGCCTGGAATCTGAAGCCATATCTCACTGGGTTTTACCATTCCTGTGGAAACAGGGATAAAATCACACCAACTTTCTGATACATAATCATTCATCTCTGGGTCTAGCATCAGGACCTAAGTACACAAGGAAGACACTGTCCCTGACAAAAAGTAGCTTGAAGTCTAATGAAGCAGACAGATTCATAAGTAGATACATTGAATACAAAAAGGAAAGCTATGATAAAGGGTCTAACGGAGGGGCATTCAAGTTGGGGTTAGGGTTTGGTCAGAGAAATGCCTCCAGTTGGAAAATGGTTAAATAATTTATGGCTATGTCCATTTAATGGGCTACTAAGCAGCCATTTAGAGTGGAGTTTGAGCCTGATGTGGTGGCTCAGACCTGTAATCCCAATACTTTGGGAGGCTGATGAGGGAGGATCGCTCGAGGTCAGGAGTTTGAGACCAACCGGGCAATGTAGCAAGATCTTGTCTCTACAAAAAATAAAATAAAATGAAAATTAGCCAGGTTTCATGAGCATGTAATCCCAGATATTCAGGAGGCTAAAGGAGAAGGATCCCTTGAGCCCAGGAGTTTGAAAGCTATGATCACACTACCACATGTCCGTCTGGGCATCAGAGAGAGACCCCATATCTAAAGAATAATGATAAATTTAAAATGGAGTTTTATGATGTAACTCCACAAAACTAAATGGAAAAACCTAAGAAGTATTCTCAACATGGGTAAGTCTATTAATTTAAAAAAAAAACATCTGGAAGGACATATTATGCATAATGTTTGGGGAGTTTTACTGGCTGTTCAGGCCATTGGTGTTTTCTCTCCTAGATGCCTGGGGCCTTTTGTTTCTTTCTGGACACAGATGTCTATTCCAGTGGTAGGATGGAGAGCTGGGGATTGAAGGAAAGCATCCTTACCCTGCCCACAAGTACGGGGTCAGGCCCAGTGTACTCCTCTATCACGAAGAACTGGTTCCAGACCCAGCCACGCTTGGAGCGCTGTAGCACCTGCCCCTCCTTGCCCTTCTCATGGTGCCCATGGAAGGAGGGCCGCAGGTGGCCCCGCCGCTCCGAGGCAAAGGCCTGGCTGTGGCACAGCATGCCCAGGCACACCAGGGCGGCTTGTAAACAGTAGTTCTCCTTCATTTTTGGTTACGTGGTAGGCACAGGAGAATGCAGCTGTCACCCCTTCCACCAACCGTGGGGTGGTCTTGCAGAGGTGGCCTCCCGGATGAGTCACGCAGACCTCTCTTGGAATGGAATGTCTCTGCTGGCTGAGCTCATCACGTCAGGCCTGCCCACGTCCCCAGTCAGCTTCTGCAAGCAGAGAGAGGTTGGATTAGCTGCAGGCCAAATCCCCACTTCATTTCCATTCCACTCTGTAAGTCTTCTTACAGAGGACTGGGCATCAGTTTTATCAGGTGGGAGCTATGGGCTTTGGGGAAGCTCACTGACTAATGTGAGCTCAGCTTCCTCATTTACGAAGTAGGGATAAGAATGTACCCACTACAAAGCTGTCACAGGGATTCAATGAGTAATGCATATAAGTCTCTTAGCACAATGCCTGGTACATAGTAAGCACGCCATATTTATCTATTATTATAATTGACCAAAAGATTGCTTAGGTATGATTTTGTAATGGGAAACAGGGAGTTAAAGGAGCCCAGATGAGGAACATATACTCCTCAGGGGGATTCAGTTCAGGGAGAGGATGGACGGCTGGACTCAATCCTTTGGTGAGGCTGCCGTAATAAGAAAGGAAAGTGCTGCAGGATTCCATGCAAAGTAACAGCACATCCGAAAAGCACAGTGTGCTCCAAGATGTTCAGCATGCCTGGAGGAAGTAATGAAGAAGGCAGGCAGGCAATGGATACTGCTAGAGAAGGGATGTAGGGAAAGATCCCGAGAAAACACTGATAGTTACTGAAATATTTACCAGAGAAATAATGTGTCAAGGTCTCTTTGGTAAATCAGTTAAGGACATAGTGTCAATCCAAGGAGGAAGGTTTGTTCTTGTCTGGCAAAGACCAGGATCCACGAAGCCAAAGATCCTATCTTGCTTAGCCTGGAAGTCCCAGAAAGATATTTTACAAGCTTTCACTAACCAGAAGAAGGAAAATGAAGCAAAACAGTATGTCAGTATGCCCTACCAACCAGCCCATGGTCATGTTCCTGGCACCCAGTCATGACTCAGCTACTCAACACCAGTAAGGATAAGCCAGTAATGCCTTTCACCTTTCCACACTCCTCACAGGTTTATGACCCATAGTCACTCCTAGCCTCTTTCCAGCACTCTGGTTCTCATAAGTGGTCCTTAACTTCTGCCTCAGGTTCTAGAATTCTTCACTGGACTTTCTCATGCTGAAAACTTAATTCTTCTCTAAGGAATTCCCCTTGCTTGTTCTCCTCCCTTAGAACCATACACTTGTTTTCAGGAGAATCAACTTCTCTATCTGGCATGCCACCCAAATTCCAGATAATCAGATGATTCACCACCAATGTGAGGGAATCTCAGAAAGCTCCTGTGCTTTCTGATGGGGATGACACATTGATATTGAGGATAACATTCTGTTTCAGCATCTGGGTCTAAATCAAACTGTAAAACTCACTGAGCATTGTAGGAATCACTGTCATCATCTAATTTGTTTTTGCTGCCTGGTTTCCGTGAAATGGTTCAAGGAAGAAGGGAACAAGAAGGAAAGAGCATGGATCTTGGCATAGTGAAAGGTACAAAGACTTGGAGATCAGGTACACCTGGATGAGAATATCATTTTCCATATTCTACAATCTGAGTTACATTGGGCATGCCAATCAATCACTCTGAACCTCCATGATTTCATGTGAACAGTGAAGATGACAAGAATTCTTGCACCTATATAGGCCTGAACACACAGTTGGGAACTGGGCATGCACTAGGTTCCTTCTTCTTTTCCTAGAGTGTCACAACATAGGGGAAGAAAATACTGATGGTTACTGAAATATTTACAGAAGAATTAATAGGACAAGGTCTGATAGGGTTTGGCTGTGTCCCCACCCAAATCTCATCTTGAATTCAACATGTGTTGTGGGAGGGACCTGGCGGGAGGTAACTGAATCATGGTTGCAGGTCTTTCCCATGCTGCTCTCATGATAGGGAATAAGTCTCAGGAGATCTGACATTTTATAAGGGGCAGTTTCCCTGCACAAGCTCTCTCTTTTTGCCTGCTGCCATCCACGTAAGATGTGACTTGCTCCTCCTTGCCTTCTACCATAATTGTGAGGCTTCCCTAACCATGTGGAACTGTAAGGGTACCCATGCCTTGCACATGGAGATGCCCCAAAGAGGGTGATGAGGTATTTTCTCCAAGATGGGAATTGAGAAAAAAAATGAGTTACTTGGGATACCATAGCCATCTGACCTCAGCAACCTAGAAATAAAAGAATTGGTGAAATTATAATCTGTAGATACAAATCCATTCCCTTCTGATGGCCTTTAACTTTGCCAACCCAAGCCTTTCTGATCCCTTTGCAACATGGCAAAGTGGTATCTGGGGAGGCCACAGATGCGCAGTTAACGCCTGGTAACTGTCACTGTCCTCAATAACACTTTGGGATGATATTATGTTAGTCTTTATTCAAGGAATAGGGGCGTTGAAACCTTTAATATTGGTTGTAGACAGACACTTCGGGATATGTGAAAGGCTACATAGGAGAGAGAAAAAAGGAAAAACGGCAGTGTCATCATTTAGCAGTTTCATCCTCAGACTCAGGCACTTTAATGAAGTACATCACATGCTGTTTCTAGAAAGCCGAACTGACTATGTGGTAAGAGCACAGAGCAGACACCAGGAGGGGTTGGATGCTAAAATGAGGCAATATGAAACAACAGGAAGATTTCTGGGCAGAAGTCAGGAAACTTGAGATTTGGTGGAGAATGGGGCACTAACTTGCCATGGAACTCTTACAGGTTCTGTCTCACTCTTTTTTTTTTTTTTTTTGAAACAAAGTTTCACTCTCGTTGCCCAGGCTGGAGTGCAGTGGCATGATCTTGGCTTAGCACAACCTCTGCCTCCTGGGTTCAAGCGATTCTCCTGCATTAGCCTCCTGAGTAGCTGGGATTACAGGCATGCACCACCATGCCCGCTAATTTTGCATTTTTTGTAGAGACGGGGTTTCTCCATGTTGGTTAGGCTGGTCTCAAACTTCTGACCTGAAGTGATCTGCCCACCTCGGCCTCCCAAAGATCTGGGATTACAGGCGTGAGCCACCATGCCCAGCCTCTCTCCTTCCATAAAATGAAGTCTGTGTAAAGTTTTCTACAAGTGGCTCCCAGCTTCATATTCACAATTAAGAGTTTCAATGAGCTACTGAGAGGGCATTTCTTCTGATTCATACACTGTCTCTTTACTAAACTGGATGCTTCTGAATGAATGGGATTATATCTTATTCACATTTACATGTCTGGCACCTGAGCACAAAGCAGGCCATCCATAACATTTGAATATATCATTTGAATCTCACATTTCAACTCCAAACTTGACATTGTCTCTGTGGAAACTCCAGAAGAAGAAAGAAAAAGATAACAGCATATGGTGAGGCAAGATCCCTGCCCATCTTGCACCATGCCAAGTATTAAATGCTCATTCACACAGTGATAAATTATTCTTGCATATAAGCCGTGAAGTGTATTTGAAAGAAAGGGTTTAATTAAAGTTGATATTTCTTCACCTCTTTCTTCTGGCTGCCATTTTGCTGTAAAGCACAATTATTTCTAACACTAAAAGTGTTGAAACAAGATGACAACTTTTTTCTTTTATAAAAAATGTCTAGCTTAATGCTAATGAATTTAAGGGTTTCCACATGATCAATAAACAATAACATTCAATCTGTTAAAAAGATGAAATTATCTCTTTTCTTCTTTTGGAAAATATATTGAATCAACTTGCTTTTAAGAGCAATGGCCCACTATTTTAAATGCTTATATGACTATATGTAATACAGAAAGTTATTTAATGGTTAATCTTAGGTATGTATAAGATGAATTTTAAGACAATCTTTTTAAAAAATATTCATATATTTTATAATGAAAATTTATCTAGCAAGTTATTTCTCTTAACTACTGCTCTAAAAGCTTTACAAATAGTAACTCACCTATTAATTTATATACAAATCTTATGAATAGGTGCCATGTATGTTCATCTCTTAATGGATGAGAAAACTGAGTCCCAGATACATTAAACAACTTACTCAGACTTACACTTACGGTAAAGAGCAGACCTGACATTTGAACCCGTGGCATCAGGCCCTAGAGTCCACGTTCTTAACCAGTGAACAGTCCTAACTCTTGCCATTTATTTGGGTTTGAATTTCATAAGAAAATTATATGGACATTGTGATGAAAAGCAATAACTTAGAAGCCAGCTAAATGAGGGAAGTAAATTACTATTGGAACTCAGTGTATACTAATAACAGGATTAGAATGAAAATACTAATAATAGGTAATATTTGTCAGGTGTTATCTACCTAATATTCTTGGATGTGTTTTCTATGAGTTAGTCATCACATCTTAACAAAAACCGTAAAAGGATCATTATTGCTATTCCCATTTTACAGGTAGGTATTCTGAGGCACATCAAAATTAAGTCATTTGTCCAAGGTTACAGAGTCAGCAAGTGAAGGAGCTGGGATTGAGCCCTGAATGTTTAGTTAGAGGACTTTCATTCCTACTGTCTACAATTTTACCTAAGAGAAGGCTGCAAGCCACATTTAGGCACACTTATACGAATAGACACAATAGCCTTAACATGAGTATTTAAATTTTGGTAGCATTGAGAAGTAGACTGCAAAAAAAAAAAAAAAAAAAAGAAAGAAAGAAAGAAAAGAAAAAGAAAACTCCAAACAAGAAAGAAAGAGAAAGGATTCTTTATCAATGGCCAAAGCAAAAATGAACAAGAGGTAATTACAACAGTCCATCACTAACCATCAATAACATAGTATAACCATGTCCTTAAACAACATATTACACAAAATTTGATCTTTGCTTTTTATTTTAAATACCTATTTCTGAATTTCTAAATGTGTAGGTTAGAAAAGGTGTATTCAGAGTGGTTTTTGTTTTGTTTTATAAAATGCTTCTAAAATTTAGCGAACTGATTGATGTATTCAGTGGTAGGCTCTTAGTAGGAATCTCCCATGAAAATTAATAGGACGCTGCCCTCCTAAGAAGACCTTGATGTTGGTAATAATTAGGGAAATATATCAATGTTCTAATTGGTTTTAATAAAGACACCCAAGGCAGTTCTTGAAGAATCCTTCCATTAAAACATTTTTTAGCAGTATGCCAGGATGCCTAAGCATTGGGGTTCTACTAAAACACATAGGAGAACTTTATTTTACGATGGGAGCATACTGCTTGGAGGGAAAAATAAATGTTGTTGAAAGTCACAGCAGTAATAACATGACAGGAAAATAGATGTGCAAAGCCACCAGCTCTAAAGGGAAGGCTTGCCCCTCTATCTTGAGAGCAGATAGCCTGTCATAAGCTACTGCGCCTTGAGCATAAAACTCTTGCTGTGCCTGCTTTTGTCTCCGTAAAAGAGAATGACATATACGAGTGTTTAAGTATATTTGGACTCCTGCTGGAAATTGTTATTGGGTGGAGAATGAAAGACGAAAGCGCTTAGCAGAAAGCAAGCAAATTTGGTTTTTCAGCTGTCCCCTCCCCACAGAGCTGGAAGGATCAGATGGGCTGACCTGTTTTTTCATTTTCAGGTAGCTAATTTACAGTTAGATGCAGGTTATTATTACATCAAGACTATTATGAGGGCCCATACCAGAGCTCAAACCCCCATTCTGTATCTGCAAATTCCCCTTGTTGGTGAGCTCAGGGGCTCTGGTATCCCTTTCAACAAACACAGCTTTGTAACCAATCCAATTCTATTATGCAAATTAATTCAAGCATATTTTATTCCCTGTTCAGATTTCATCACTCAGCACTGAGCTGGTCTCTCATTTCAAATCAAATCACAGGAATTATGCCACGTCTGTGGAAATCATAGAGAATAAGGGAGAAGAAGTATTACAAGAATTATTGAGTCACACTTCTCAGTAATTCTCCCCTGATTTCTAGACTTGCAGCAAGGCATAAGCTTGGGGTAATCACTTCTTCTCAGGTGCAAAATACAAAGTAGAGACTGCAAAAAGGTTATTGTATATGCTGCTCCAATTTCTAATATCAAATTCAAACGTTAAAGTAGGCAGCAAATAAGTCCCCTTATCAAAGACCCCAGCGCTCTGCAAAGGTGAGTGGAAATTTTAAAACTGCTTCAGTGGAAGTCTGAGTTTCTGCTTCTAGAGAAATAGAGAATAACACAAGTTCAGCTTTGAAAGTGGAAAGAACATTCACTACCTATGTGTCCAGCAAACCTGGGTTCAAATCCATGTTCCATCACTCATGATTGACATTAAATTAATTGTCATAAAAGTAGGTACTATCCTTGGTCAGGTGCTTGAGTTTTCTAGTGCTGGACAGTATGCTCAGGGCTCGGTACACATTATTTTATTGCATTTTCACCATAACTGCATACAAATATCACTCAGACTTTATCAAGGAGGAAAGTGAGGCTCAGTGTCCTTATGTAACTCACCTAAGTACACCCTGAATCACTGACAATGTTGTAATTCCAATGCAAGCTTACAGGACTGCAGATGCCAGGCTTGACTTTGGACTATTTTACCTGGCTACTTGTGTCTCAAAGTCCAGGTTCCCAATGTTCAATACAAGAATATTGCATGACCAACTCCAAGGATCATCTCAGCTCCAAAAATTTTATTTGCTATTTAAAATAATCTTTGTTAGATGTGACTTCCACTTATTTTTTCAGTAAATACAATCAGGCTTTATATTCTTAGGGTCTCATGGCCACAAAGTATTGTAGGAATCCAATGGAAGGCCCTAGACATAACATTTGTATATTCATTCAGTAATTATGTATCTCTTTAAGTAACTACATCATCTTCAAATGATAACATGATTAAAAACAACGTGTGCAATGAATAACTTATTATTTTTACTCTACTCAAGCCTTAAGACAGCCTTTTTCTTACTGTAGTATTTTTAAATGTTGATCATTAAGATGAATAAAATATAGCAACACGTACAGGATAACATTGACTTCGGTGTCATTTCTGACTGAATAAACATATGAATGTGTGGAAAGAGAGATAGATTTTATTTTCAATTTTTCTTTTGGATGAGCTAAGATACCTGAGGGAAGATTAGAGCAAAGTGCCGATGATAAACAGATGCTTAACAGAATGTAATGTCATTTGTGATAGCAAAGGTCTACATGTAAACCTCCCTTTGTCTCCAAGCAGTAAATATGCATCAAGCTTTTTGTATTTGTCTGTTTCTTCACTTGGTAATTACTTTTCAATAGTTCTAGCCTACGTTGAACTCTGAAGATGCACAGGCATCAATGTACCTCCAATCTGTAGACTGTTCTCAAGCAATAGTGAGACTGCTGTCTAAGCAGATGAATGATGATATGATGTGCTCAGTACAGATAGGACTACGTACAAGAGCACAAAGGAATCAATGACTACACTTCTGCAGACAAATTTGTAAAGTATCAGTCCTGTGTTTCCATACTTGCATACTAAAACCTCTTGCAAATAAACTCCCATATCCACAACTTCCAGTGCCTGGAGCTTCCATTCCCACTGGGCCCTGGCTCATTAACTCACACCCAGTTCAATGACAGCTAAATCATAAACCAACCATTGATTATTTCAGCCTCGTTCAAAACAATATTGTGGGTAAATCAGATACCTTTGGGAACTTCAATGAAAGAAAATAAGAACCTTTTGCAGTTAGTGAGGGAACTAAAATAGAAAGATTACAAGGCACTTGAGAAACGGTGTAGCTACCAAATGGCTACCAAGTGACATCTGATGACCAACATTTTAATGAAATCTAGGCTTAGAGTAAGTTACAAACTAAAGAGAAATAAACGTGACATCTGTCTCTGAGTCATGTAAATAGCAGAACACATGGCATCTGAAGAGGTTGGCAATTAAGGACTCCCCTCAGCAGCTGTATTCATGGAGCCCACCCTACTGATTTGTTCCTGAATTTCTGTGAGATTACTTGCAATGCCCTTGAATGACACCAAGCTTCCTGTATGTAAACTCACTTGTGTGATTTCTTTCATTATCAAAACAGCAAACCTAGTAAACTATTATAATCAAGAGGAAAAAAAGTTTGGTGGTTCTTCTAGTCAAGACTAAAATAACATAGCTGTATGGATCACTTGTTCAGATACAGACAATACCTTCTCTGAATTTCCAAGAAGACTGAGACAAGAAAAAGAATCTCTAGACCGAAAGTCGAGGTTACAGTGATCTAGCCTAGGTTCTGCCATTGAACCATTGTGCAAACTTAGAAAATATTCTTTTCCCTGTGAGTTAAGTTTCTCCTTCTATAAAATAGGAGGCTGGAAAACAGCCTATAAAAGGTCTCCCATGCATATCTGCAGGGGCTCATGAGTTTGTGCTGTGCTGAGAATAGGTGACCTTGCCGAGATGGAAGTTTTCATTTCATTTTGAAGGTCTAGGTCGCGGTTGGCAGGGCTGCTCCATAAACAACTTGAGGCCCTAGTGACCTAGAATGTCATGGGAATTGTGCCTTCTCGGGCTAGGCAATGCAGAGGCCCAGCTATTGTGACAGGTCCTTAAATCCCAGTATTAAGAATCAGGGCTTTGACCAGGCGTGGTGGCTCATGCCTGTAATCCCAGCACTTTGGGAGGCCTAGGTGGGCGGATCACAAGGTCAGGAGGCTGAGACCATCCTGGCCATGGTGAAACCCTGCCTCTCCTAAAATACAAAAAAATTAGCCGGGCATGGTGGCACACACCTGTAGTCCCGGCTACTCAGGAGGCTGAGGCAGGAAAATTGCTCAAACCCGGGAGATGGAAGTTTCAGTAAGCTGAGATTGTAACACTGCACTCCAGCCTGGCAATAGAGCAAGACTCTGTCTCAAAAAAGAAAGAAAGAAAGAATCAGGACTTTGCTGGATAGATAATGGGAATCCATTCAGGATTTCTGGTCAGGAGGTTGATAGGAGCTGAGCTGTCAGAGGTGTGCAGGAGAAATGGAGGCAAGGAGTGTCAGTTCTTACAAATCAGTTCAAAGGTTGAGTTCAGGAGTCAGAAGAAGTTGGAAGGTCAGAGTTCAACAGCTACAATTCATTACACTACAGGTGGAAGTCAGCCTCTACAGTTTCCTCACTACACTGTTAAAAATGAGAAAAACCTGTCCAAGCATGGTGGCTCACGCCTGTAATCCCAGTACTTTGGGAGGCTGAGGTGGGTTGATCACAAGGTCAGGAGTTCAAGACCAACCTGGCCAACATGGTGAAACCCCATTTCTACTAAAAAAAAAAAAAAGCCAAAAAACAAACAAACAAAAATTAGCCAGGCATGATGGTGTGTGTGCGCCTGCAATCCCAGCTAATTGGGAGGCTGAGGCAAGAGAATTGCTTGAACCCAGAAGGTGGAGATTGTAGTGAACCAAGATTGTGCCACTGCACTCCAGCCTGGGCAACAGAGAAAGATTCCATAGAAGAAAATAGAAAAACCCTAGGACCAGTCTCCAAGGGGGAGTGCCAAGAGCAAAAGAGACGATGCATGTACTTTGGACAGTACCTGTCATATGGTGATCATTGAGAAAATGTAAAGTCTGTGAAGGCGGGGCCCTTTTCTTTGCTGCTCACGAAGGTGACTGAGAAGATGAGTTAAGAGTTTTGTTTATTCATCAAGAATCCATAAATACATATTGTAACCCCTGGATACCATGAACTAATCCAATAAAGAATAAGCCTTATGAAGGGGCTCTAGGAGTCCACTGCCTATTAAGGGGAAACAGGAAACCACTATTAGATGATAGAGGTTGCTAAATGCAATGATAGGTATATGTGAGGAGATGAGAGAAAGTAGACCAGTGTTGTTCAATAGAAACATAATGTGAGTCACGTGTCATTTTAAATTTTCTAGAAACCATATTTTTAATAAGTTCAAAAAAATCTGTGAAGTTAATTTTTACAATGTATTTTATTGAACCCAGTATGCCCCAAATTGTATCATTGTAACATGGAATCAATATATACATTCTCAAGATATTTTAGATTTTTTTTGTCCTAAGCCTTCAAAACCTAATGTATATTTTATATTTAAAGTACATCTCTGTTGGGACCAGCCACCTTGTAAGAGCTTACTGGCCACATGGGGCTAGTGATTACCATCTGAGCAGCACAGGAGGATACTTAAAATTTTGGGGGAGAGTTGGGCATGCAGTCAAGAAAGACTTTCTGGAAGCATTGCAATAGTTCAGGTGAGAGGTAATATGGTTCTGAACCAGAAAAAAATAAGTCTTGGGTTGAGGAAAAGGGGCCATTCTTGAAACCATGCAGATGTAGATGGCTTTAGGAACTGAAAAGATTGAGGTTAGAGCATGAGGCAGCAGTGAGGGGACAGTGAAAGGACAGTGGTGCTGTTCCTGGCCTCAACAGGAGAAGGGGCTGTTTGGGGCTTTCAGAAGCCAGTGGAAAGATGTGGAGGGGAAAAGCTTAGAGTTGAATTAGGTTCCTCTGTTCTTGCAAGAGTACATATTATCAATTACATCATGTTTTTTTCAAGTTTGGCAATTTCACTGCATTATTAAATTCTAGAATCTCAGAGTCGAATGACACTCTAGAGACACTGAGCTTTACTTCTTTAGACTTTTACTTCTATAGACCAATGGGAAAACTGAGATACAGAGATGATAACTAACTTATTCAAAATAAAATTAAAAGTGAAAAGAAAAACCCGAAAACCTAGAGAAAAAAGCAGAGAGGGCAGGGGAAGCATCAAGAGGGAAAAGCTAACTTTTATAGCACCTACTTTGCCCTCTCTCCCAAAAACCTGGTTTAAAAACAGTCCTTCCTTTTAAACTATTTCTGTGGAAACAACCAGTCCAGGTTCTATAAGGGGGAGGAAAAAAAAACATTCATAAGTAATGACCTGAGAGAGCTCTTTAAAGATTTTTCAGTGGAGAACTGAACTAAGAATAACAATCTGCATATTCTCCCTGGAATCTAACGTCCTGTAGAGAACCACTCTCCACAGTCTGGTTTGTAAAGTATAAAAAATGAGAGGAAGAATTGTCCCAAAGTGGCCTTAATAACAGAAAGGGGCTTGATGTGGTCTTTCAAAATAATTGCCAAAGCCAGGGAAGAGAGTGCCTTAAATCACCACTGCCAAGAGCCTTTAGAATTCTGAGATATCCATCCTGTGCTCATAATCCACCAGGGTCCCCGTGCATCCATGCAGTTTAATCAGACTGTGTGGATGGGTGCCACTGAACAGCAAGGAGGAATGCAGAAGGTCAAACTGCTTCCAATCATCAGAAATCTGACTTTCACTAGCATGTGGGTGGGCTGTTCTGAAGGACTCCTTTCTAATGTACCTCACCAAACCACTCCATCACACTAAGATTAGACTAAACTCCGCCACATTTTTAAGTGGCTTTGTTTTTTTATATCTACATATACCACAGAGTGTTTCCACCTCCCTTTATTTTAAGAAAGCAGACATCAACAATAGCCTCATAATGATCTCATTGTTGTTTCAAATAATCCAATCTTTGAAGCCTATTTCTTTCTTTTCAGGTGCATTAGTGTCATTTATCAAAAGTAATGGGAGTTTTCCAAGTTAAGGATAAAAGAAAAGCAATGGGATACAGCAGACTAGTCAAGGGCTTAGTTTGAACGCAGAGCATTTTCTGAAGCATATGCGGAACACCGCTTCGACAGGCAGGACTTTCAAAGGCAACGTCAAGTGTCTTTTGTGGGTCTCAGATAATATGGCTCGCTTAATTAGATTTTCCATAATTCCAGGTAATCCTATTGTGAATTACAGACGTGAATTTTGACTTGCCTGACAGAAATACCTATTGCTACAAATGCATTTCTGGAAAAAATAATGCTTTATTGATAAATTATTACCAGAATGTTCACAGGGAAAACCCAAAAATGGGATTCAGCCTGGGAGGCCACATAGGTTCTTGGCTTCACACAGAAAGGAATTCAAGACCAATCCCAGAAAGTAAAGTGAAAGCGAGCTTATTAAGAAGTAAATGAATCAAACAGTGGCTACTCCATAGGCAGAGCAGCAGCATACAAGTATACTAAGTATACAAATGTTTATTTCTTGATTATATGCCAGACAAAGGGGATGGTATTCATGGTTTTCTAGGAAAGGGCTAAGGAGTTCTCAGAACTGAAGGTTATTCCCCTTTTTAGATCATATAGAGTAGCTTCCAGATGTTGCCATGGCATCCGTAAACTGTCATGGTGCTAGTGGGAGTGTCTTCTAGCATGGAAATGCATTATAATTAGCAAATAATGGGCAATGAGGATAATCAGAGGTCGCTTTCATTGCCATCTTGGTTTTGTTGGGCTTTGGCTAGCTTCTTTACTGCATCTCCCCTTATCAGGAGGGTCTTTGTGATCTCTGTCTTTGAAATCAGTCCTGTTGACCTCCTGTCTCATCTTATGGTGAAGAATGCCTAACCTCCTGGCAAAGCAGCCTAGCCTAGCTATTCTCATTTTACCTATCGCCTATTTAAGATGGAGTTTCTTCCGTTCAAATGCCTCTGACATATTTTCTCCCTCCTTTTTGTGAGGGAATGTTTAATTCTGAGGATTGTAGAGGGATGAAGATCCATCTTTCATAACTTCTTCAGGCAGGCTGAATAGAAGCAATGAAATTCCTGTCTAACTATTAAGGTCACTTTTATTCAGGGTAGATTGTAGCTCAGTCAGACAGTGTCAATATGGTGAGGGCCATTCATAACCGAATCTTGAGAAAAATGGAAATATGAAAGATTAGTAAGTGTTCAATTTAAGAAAATGTTGAGTAAGTGTATCTTGTATTCCTACACAAAGAGGACGACAGAAGTATTTTCCACAACAGTAACACAAAATAAAATTATCCCAAGTAAACTAAATAAGAAGGCTTTCCGTGAACCAGACAGTTGTTCATATTAAGTTAATTTGGAGTAGTCAGCTGATTCCAATATGTGCCCAGAATTAGAATACTCAACTAGATCTTTATATTACCCATTCCTCTTATTTCTTCTGATCAGCAGCCAGAGATCACTAATTGGTTCACAGGAATAAACAGAGTCAGTCTAAATTGCAGAAAATATTCAAAAACAATAGACCAGACCAGAACCTAATAACAGCTATATTATACTTTTTGAAACAATTTTTCTCTCTGGTTCCCACTTTTATTAAAAACAAATCATAGTAGAACTGATTTGTTTGCAAAGTAAGTTTTAGTCTTACTATACTTGGCTTAATTATCTGTATAAAGTATAGCAAGAATAATTATTTGCCAGATAGTCGCATTTTTAAAATTGGCTTTGATGGAACTTTGTTCAATACGGAATCTTAGATTAGACTTTTAAAAGCCTTAAGCTCAGTCATGGATTTATTTGTGGCTGCAAGTACTTGAAACCCTCTCCACTCAAGAACCCAAGATGACTCGGGGCTTCTGGGCCTGTCAGAAAGTGACGTTCTTTATTTTGCACAGGTTAGGAACCCTGTACAGGGACTCCGTAGACAAGGTATGAGGCCAATTTACCCAAGTGGCTTTTATTGGCTCTATAAGTCAGCTTCGATTCCTTAAAGCAGTCTGCTTGAATCTAAAAGCACAGCATTCTAGCCCAAGCCTTGGAAAAATAAAGAATGTTTTTCAATTTTGCCTGCCTGGTTACAAAAGAAAGCAGACTCACACTGAACTTATGCAAATAACTATGTTGCTATAAGGTAAGTTTCCAAATTCTGGAAAAATAGGGGAGAGAGAAACAAACGTGCTCCAAATTTTGCTGATAGTAATAAACTTTTCTCAATTGCTAGAAACTGTAAATAACTAAGAAAAAAGTTTTATCAGCTCTGAAATAAAAAACAGAAAGGATCAGCAATGTTTTAAGGAAAAAGTCACGGAAGAATTAGTTCAGTCTTTTATTACTTTGGTCTATGCAATTAATTCCTGTTTTGCTCGATATTTATGAACACAGTTTTCCAAGAGTGTATTGGAATTATTTTTCGTCTCTGTTTTACTGGTACACTTTCCCAACTTATTAAAGACCTGCATTTAAAAGTACTCATCAGAGTCCTATAACTGACTGTAAACCATGTTTTCAAGAGAACCAAAGCAACACCATTGTCTGTGGAGGACAAAAAGCCTTACCGTATCCACAGTCAAAGATGCTATTGACAAGAAAATGCAGTTACCTCTGTGGTACACAACAATTTAACATAACAGTTATGAGCATTACTGATAACATACACTAATTCATGTAAGAATTATAGGAGTTTCATATAATTTGGAAACGTATACCAATAACACAGTTATACAAATAAAATCCAAAGAAAGCCAAACACCATTTTATATTACACAACGTTTCCTGTATGATTTTAATATAACAGATAACCCAAATATGTCATTTTTGGACTTTAGGGAACTAAGTATTTAGAAGGATTAATAAGATCAGAAAATAACTTAATTTACAATTTGATTTTGGAGAGTTTGTCAAATATCAAAGGTGTAAAACATTTGATATTGTAAGACAGAATTTCAGGTCATCATAAATCATTTATTTATCCAAAATAATAACTGAAAATTTCAAAAATGTAATAACCTTACTCATTGATAAAGAGGATACTTAATTTTCCAAACAATTGGTCTCCTTTCTCTCCTTTCTTTTCCCATTGTTTATTCAAAAGACAAACAAAAGTCTTTCATTATCTCTTTAATATTACATGAAAACTTTATTCAAAAGAGAAAGCCAAAATTCTCTTTTGCATTAGTGCATCATTAAGTCTAATTTTAAATAAAACTTGTAAACAAATTTATTCAAGTTTATTTGACCATAAGTTAAAATTTTCATAAACCTTTTATAACTCTTTATTATTTTCTGTTAAGGAGTATATTAATGTTCCAAAACGTCTCATTATTCTGACACATGGGCCCAGATTTTGTATTAGTATACTTTTATTTTAATATTTAATTTATGAAAATACTGAATAATACCCTTTTAATTTTAGTCACCTTACACACAGAATTCTTTACAAGGTTAGTTTTTAAACTTTACAAGATTAATTTTTCATGAACCTTCCACAAATTGCTCAAAACATCAACTTTAGCCTATCTCACTTAAAACAATTTTTCAACCCTTTAAACTAGGCATAAAATCCAGTTTCCCATGCCTTCTCATAATCTTTTATCAAAAACACACTTTACTTCTTTTTGTTTGTTTGTTTTTTTGTTTTTTTGAGAGGTAGTTTCGCTCATGTTACCCAGGCTGGAGTGCAATGGTACGATCTCGGCTCACCACAACCTCTGCCTCCTGGATTCAGGCAATTCTCCTGCCTCAGCCTCCTGAGTAGCTGGGATTACAGGCATGCGCCACCGTGCCCAGCTAACTTTTTGTATTTTTAGTAGAGACGAGGTTTCACCATGTTGACCAGGATGGTCTCGATCTGTTGACCTCGTGATCCACCCACCTCGGCCTCCCAAAGTGCTGGGATTACAGGCTTGAGCCACCGTGCCTGGCCACACACTCTACTTTCTTTACAGACCTTGAATGTAGAAGTCTTCCTACAGTAGTTTCAATTATATATGTTACAATGTTAACTATTAGCAGCTTTTATTTTTGGTTAAAAACCTGATAAGTGATGTTAATGAAGTGCCAGGTGCAGAGCCTAGAACACCAGATAGAAGCGCAAATGAGGTCTGACTCTTTCCAGCAAAGCCAGGGACAGGGCTAATAACATATGTCCATCCTCAGGCCTTATGTAGAATCTAATCGCTCCAAAGCAGGTAAGTTGAATAATTATCAAAAGACAATGAAGCAGTTTATGTAGTTTAGTAAACATAGTATCTGACTTGCCTAATTTAGACCAAATGTATAAATTTTGAAGAAATTTTTATTTAACCAGAATTTTTTTTTTTTTTTTAGATGGAGTCTCACTATATTGCCCAGGCTGAAATGCAGTGGCATGATCTCAGCTCACTGCAACCTCCATCTACTGAGTTTAAGCAATTTTCCTGCCTCAGCCTCTCAAGTAGCTGGGATTACAGGACCACACCCAGATAATTTTTGTATTTTTGATAAAGATGGGGTTTTGCCATTTTGACCAGGCTAGTCTTGAACTCCTGACCTCAAGTGATCTGCCCACCTTGGCCTCTCAAAGTGCTGGAATTACAGGCATGACCCACCATGTCCAGCCCCAATAATCTTTAAAACTATCTTTTTTCTCACTTATAGGCGGGTAATGAAAAATGAGAACACACGGACACAGGGAGGGGAGTACTAAACTCTGGGGTCTATTGGGGGGAAAAGGGGAGGGCCAGCGGGAGGGGGAGGTGGGGAGGGATAGCCTGGGGAGAAATGCCAAATGTGGGTAAAGGAGAGAAAGGAAGCAAAACACATTGCCATGTGTGTACCTATGCAATTGTCTTGCATGTTCTGCACATGTACCCCTAGACCTAAAATGCAATAAAAAATAAATAAAAAAATAAAAATAAAACTATCTTTTTTTTTTTTTGACAGAATTTTGCTCTTGTTGCCCAGGCTGGAGTGCAATTGCACGATCTTGGCTCACCACAACCTCTGCTTCCCAGATTCAAGTGATTCTCCTGCCTCAGCCTCCTGAGTAGCTGGGATTACAGGCATGTGCCACCATTTCTGGCTAGTTTTGTATTTTTAGTAGAGATGGGGTTTCTCCATGTTGATCAGACTGGTCTCAAACTCCCAACCTCAAATGATGTGCCCGCCTTGGCCTCCAAAAGTGCTGAGATTACAGGTGTGAGCCACTGCGCCCAGCCAATAATCTTTAAAACTATCTTTATTTCCCAAAGATTACTAAAGTCATGTGAACTAAATGATATTTAAGTTTTCATTTTTTGATAAAATACTTAAGTGCTTATTTTCCTTTAAGTCAATTAGAGCTTTTTTATATAAATAGCACGCACACACAACACATATAAATAGACAGAGAGGAGAAGATCTAGTAGTTGTACAGTTTTTCATTTGCCAGTTTTTAGGTTTTTCTTAATTGAATTACTGGCTTCAGGGTGGAGCCCTTTCAGAAGCATGGACAGGAGAGCATGCAGTGTCTAGGACCAAATAAGCAGGCACAGCTGGAAGGCAAAACACCAAAAATCTATAATCTCATTTTTTTGACCAAATCCTCGATCCCCAAAAAGGGAATCAGCCTGCTCTTTTTAGGAGTCTTACCCCTCAGTGTGAGATGGGGACATTTTTATACTTTCTTGGTGACCAAGAGCATGCTTCTTTGATCTAACAGCAGAGTGCATCCCCTATAACTACCATTAGCCATCTCTAAAAGTACATTTCCTACCTAGTTATTACACATCAAAGCTCTCTCATAATGCAAAGTAATTTCTGATACCTGAAAAAGTAAAAAACACTGGATAACTCAATGCAAAACAGAACAGGGCCTTAAATTTTGGGAGGATCTATCCATTTTTAATTCCAGGAGTTCCAAAAGGAAAACAGAGGTTTTCCCCAAAATGGGGAGGTCTGGGGCACCTCTTCTGTTTTCCCAAGTACTTCCAGAATGTTAGAAATTATCTCACATCCTCTCATATGGGTTTTAAGAGTGTTAAGACAAAACAGAGAAAAACAATTCAGTCATCTGAGAAGTAAAAAAGCTTTTTTAATTTCAGAAAAACAAAATTCAAGAAGAGAAAAACAAACATAAATGCCATATATATATATACGTATATATGTTCATATATATACATACATATATATATATATATCAGATATCCATCTTTAATTAAGATAATTCTCAACAATAGAGCTCTTAAAAAAAAATCTTTTTAAATCTCTTAACACCAGATGCTAGGCAGGACAAATAGCCAACTCCTCTGGCTTTTAAGCTATTTATTGTTTTTGTTTTGTTTTTTGTTTTTCTGCAAAATTATTTTCACAAGTAAAACCAATAAGCTTAAACTATGGTTGTGGCTTAACCATGGACCCATGAGGTGCCTCCAAATAGATGACAAGCGGTTTTTTACAAGATCTAGAATCACCATGAAAGTAGCTCAGAGACAAAAAATAAAAATAAAAATAAAAAATAAGTCAGGAAGTCAGAAACTGTCCATGGAGGGGAAATGTTTAACTAAATTGCAAAAGTCCCACAAGTGTCAAATTAGAAAAAACTCATTCTCTAAGGCAGAAATCGAACCCAGGCCTCCAACATGAAAAAGCAAAGCTTTACATACTAAGCTGTAGTATGAGGAAAGCACCATATTGGTTTCCCCAGAAGGAGTTTCGAGCAGACATTTTTGAGCTTGCAAAGGATACACCTTTTCACAGGAAAAGGGATACATATAAATCTGAGAAACCTTAAAAGGACAAATATGAGAAGTCTTAAAAGGAAAAAATATTTTAGAATGAATAGCCAATATTTCTTGTAATCTTACTGAAAGAAAATCAAACGTGTTTTAACACAGGGAACCGAAACTTAGATAATCCAATAGCTTTTACTTTGGAACTCTAGCCACAAAATAGTAACACGATTCTCTATTTTATAAAAGACATCTCTTTTACAAAATTGAGACTTGTTCATGTGACTAAATTTTGCTAATTTGCATTTGCTCCAATTGCTTAAAAGACACCCCAGCAGTGGGTCCTTCAGGACTCACCATTGTCCTCATGTCTCACAAGGATCTCCACTAAATAGAAGTTTTTCTAAGTCTAGGGAAAGCCCAGTTATCTTCCCTTGCAAATTCTTACCTCCTATAGCAAAGCGTTAAAGTGACAATAAGGAAAGAAAATGATGTTACAGAAAATGATAACTTTAAGGCATAACAAGAAAAGGTAAGGCCAAGTTTCCCCTTGGGTGAACCTCTAACCCACAGTCCTATAGGGAATGCCAATTCCAAACTCCTTTGAGCATCCTGGGTGATGTTAGGATGTGGCCAACAGCACCAAATGCTGAAAAAAAACAGAGTCCCCAAGTATTGACCAGCGAGGGTCCCCACAACAAATGCTGAAAACCCCAGAGCATCAAGGAGCAGCCAACAGTGAACCCCAAAAACACAAGACCTAACACAATTGGAACCACAGAACAACATGACTCTGGTGTCTCAGGATCAACACCACAGAGGACCTCATATAGCCAAATGTCCTTCCTTAAATGATTGCCCAAAGAGTCAAAGCAACGATTACAAATGTGACCAAAAAAGAAGAATAAGCACGCATTTGGGCATTAAGAGGAAAAAAAGTAAAATGACCAGTTGTTAATAACTAAAGAAAAAAAGATCTGAGAGAAGGGCAACAACATGGGTTACAAAGGATGTGACCAGCCAGGTGTGCCTCTCTGTCTGTCCAGGACACCCAGAAAACAGAAGACTGCATCAGGCTAGCAAGTCAAAGGCCTCACAGCCACTTACCTGTCTGTCCAAAATAAACAACACAGAAAAGGACAAAGGTGCCCAAATCAAAGGGAAATAAAAGTAGGGAGTTTAATTCGGACAAAGGGAGACTCAGCCACCCATCATTCAGGTCCGTATGGTACCCATGAGTCTTAATTTGGCATCCAGATGGGAGGTCTACATTGCCCCTTCATTGGTGGCCAGAAAAGATGTCACAGGGTCAATCCCCAAATTGAGGTTCAGCCTGGGAGGTCACATGGGTTCTTGGCTTCTTGTAGAAAGAAGTTTAAGAGCAAGTCCACAGAGTAAAGTGAAAGCAAGTTTACTAAGAAAGTAAAGAAATAAGAGTGGCTACTCCTTAGGCAGAGCAGTGGCATGGGCTGATTGACTGAGTATACGTATGTCATTTCTTCATCTTATGCTAAACAAGGGTTTTCTAAGACAGGGGTGGGGAGTTCTTGGAACTGAGGGTTCCACTCCCATATATGGTAGCTTTGGGACAGTTGTTATGACATTTGTAAACTGGTGGGAATGTCTTTTAGCACTGGAATGCATTACAATTAGCAAATAATGAGCAGTGAGGGTGACACATTTGCTTTCATCACCATTTTGGTTTTGGTAGGTTTTGACTAGCTTCTGTTTATTCCATCTCCCTTCATCGACAGGGTCTTTGTGAACTGTATCTTGTGAAACGAGTCTTACCTGATCCACTTTCTCATCCTGTGACTAAGGATGCCTGAACTCCAGAGAACGCAGCCCGGAAGGTCTCAGACCCAGTCCCATTCAAGATCGAGTGACTCTGGTTGGAATGCCTCTGACAGAATCACTGCAGCAAGAAGACCACTCTGCTCTTTCCCCTCTCAGGTAGAAGTAAACATTGCCTTTCCTTTAGACCACACTGCCCTTTTGTGAAACTGGATAAGGGCACTTCCATGGTTCTTTGCCCCTGGTAATATCTTCCTCTTCCTCAGGATATATTAAGTTCCCTGAAATTCTGGACAACAGCTAACTCCTCACTGAATTCCTTGTCACAGGAGTCAACAGAATACAAAGCTGACATGGTTTCTGCCCTCAGGGAGTTTCAAAATTTAGACTAGTGTCTCTCAAACTTGGCTGCACATTAGAATTAACCAAGAAACCTTAAAAATTTAATTGCCTAGGCCTTATTCTAAACCAATTGAAAGGCAGGAATCAGGAATTTTTGGAGTTCTCTACATGATTCCATTGCACATCCCAAGTAAAGAGCCACTGGTTTAGAGCTACATTATCCAACATGATAGCAAGTAGGCACATGTGGCTTTTAAAATTTAAATTAGGCAGGGCGCGGTGGCTCAAGCCTGTAATCCCAGCACTTTGGGAGGCCGAGGCGGGTGGATCACGAGGTCAAGAGATCAAGACCATCCTGGTCAACACGGTGAAACCCCGTCTCTACTAAAAATGCAAAAAATTAGCCGGGCATGGTGGCGCGTGCCTGTCATCCCCGCTGCTCAGGAGGCTGAGGCAGGAGAATTGCCTGAACTCAGGAGGCGGAGGTTGCGGTGAGCCGAGATCGCGCCATTGCACTCCAGCCTGGATAACAAGAGCGAAACTCCGTCTCAAAAAAAAAAAAAAAAAATTTAAATTAAATTAAAAATGTAATTATTCAAAGTACTAATCCCGTTTCAAATTCTCAAGGGCCATTTCAATCATTGCAAAAAGTTCTATGGGTCAATGTTGGTCTCAGGTACTAAAAACCCTCATCTGAAGCATAAAACATCTCTTCAGTGAATGAAGGTGTACAAGGAACACAGCACTGGGCATTCAAAGACCTGCCACTAACTCACTGTGTAATGTCCAACAATCTAGTTCTCCTGTCTGTGAAATGAAAGGCTGGGTAACATGAGTGGCTCTCCAGACACCGTCTTTGGAATATGTTAGAAAACCAAGGGATCAGGGCCTACAATGCCGGAAAAAGCTGAATCAGCAGGCCCCACACTCCACAGCAAACAGAATAGGTAGCTGAATTGGACAACATTTTTCTTTGAAAACCAGCTCCACTGCATTACAAAAGAAGAAAAAAATAAACCATGCCTGATATCTTGATAACTAACAGACTCCCTGTCTCAGTCCAGCTGCAGGTTCGTGAATTCCTGCTTCAATGCTCATAATCTTGTGGTACAGGGAGGAGGCCCCTGCTCGGCAGGCTGTGAGGCCACTGACAACTGACAACTCACTTCCCTTCTCTGAGTCTCTGTTTCCTTTTATTAGAAAAACAGCAAATGATGCCTGACCTCCCTCATTCCTGCTAATTTGAAGGTCAAATGAGATGATGGATCTGGAAGCTCTTTGTAAAGGCATCATGAGGGTTACACAGGTGGGGAGAAGAATGATGAAATGCTGACAGCAGTGGCAACTTACATTTATTTGGGTGATTTTTTTTTCTGTTGCCCAGGCTGGAGCGCAGTGGCATGATATCGGCTCACTGCAACCTCCGCCTCCCGGGTTCAAATGATTCTCCTGCCCCAGCCTCCCAAGTAGCTGAAAATGCAGATGCCTGCTACCATGCCCCGCAAAATTTTGTATTTTTTAGTAGAGATAGGGTTTCACCATATTGGCCAGGCTGGTCTCGAACTCCTGACCTTGTGATCCACCTGCCTTGGACTGTCAAAGTGCTGAAATTACAGGCATGAGCCATGGTGCCCAGCCAGGTGATTTTTAAAGTTTTAGCTTTTAACCTTTAGTAGTGAGGGTTGTAGATAAATGTAAATTATAATATTATTATAGAAAGGAGTTGTGATTTCACTCCTTTTCCCTAATATGAATATAAAATCTGCCAGATACTGTAGCAGGTTCATTTCAGGTACACAGGCATCCTTTTTGTTTGTCCCAGAACTCAAAGGGATTCTGTAGTGTTGACTTGTGAGTATGCTGACCTCAGCTGTAGCTCCTTGGCTAGGGGATGAGGGGAGAGGAGGGTAGGGGTAGTGGGGAGAGGAAGGATGCCTGATCCCTTCAGGGAAAGCTGTTATATGTCAGGACCACAGAATGAATGGGGATACAGGCCAGATGCCCCTCTGCAGAAACTCCTGGGCCTCTCAATTATCCATGACAGGGGGTGAAAATGGAGCAACCATGGGGTGGACAAAGGTCCAGGGTGGATGATATGGGTTCTTCTGCCCAAATCACTTGTTCTCCATTAAACCTTCGCTTGCAACAGCCTAGCACATGAGTGGGCATCCCTGTTACTGAGTTATCTACTAATTTGCTTTTTTAATTGAGTGTCTACTATGGGAAAGACGGTGAGACATGCTTTCCATATATTTTCTGCAGCATCTTGATGAGATCAGTATTGTTTCCACTGCCCAGATAAGAAAACAAGGGTTTGGAGCACTTTTGTCTGTATTTAGTTCATATGCCTAGCTAATGCCCAAAATGGAATTTGAAGCTATACATGGCCCATTTGAAAGCTCTTGCCCTTCTACCATTTGACATTGAACCAAGATCTACTTCTCTATAATTCTTCCAAATTTTGCTTTCTGGAGATGCTCAGAATTAAGCTAGCTCTTTTTCCACATAGCAACCACTCAAGAAATATTTTTGGAGACAAGAATTTATTCAATAGTTAAGTGCTAAGAATCTAGTAAAACATGTTTTTTGCCCTCAAGAAACTCCAAGGTTCCTGGAATTTTTAGAGAGTAGGTATCTCCCTAAGGGTCTTCCAATCTCCACCTCACACACCAGGGGTTCCTTTAACACTCCCTTAGGGGAACATCTCCCATCTTTCCCAGATGTTCTCCAGCCTGCCCACCTCCACCAAGTAGTTCCCGAATGAATGAATCATGACTTTCAAACCTCTCTCCCATAACATTTTCCACATTAGAACAAAATTTTGTTCTGCATCCTTCCCTGCCTAAGTCTCCAAAGAAAGTGCTAATGAATAATAAAATGAAAGCCCTGCAGGGAACTGTAGGAAAGCAGCCAGATGATAAATATCTTCTAACACATGGAGCCAGCTCAACAGGAGATAGCTCTGTAAGATCCTTGAGCTAACCACAGTCAAAGGGATTGGTAAGGCACCCACGGAAAGAGGAGTTACATGGTGGTAGAGGGAAGTGTCATGCTTCCATCAGCGTTTCACTCAAGAGCATTAAGTCCAGGTCCAGAGTCACTCCCTGATACAAAGAGCAGTCATTACTTGGCCACTGCTCACACCACCGGCCACTTCAGTACTCACACCGTAAAGAAGGGCCAATTCTATTCTGGACAGCAAATGTTAAAGAAGGGGAACTAACCTTGTTTTTTGTTTTTTGTTTTTTTTTGAGACGGAGTTTCGCTCTTGTTACCCAGGCTGGAGTGCAATGGCATGATCTCAGCTCACCGCAACCTCCACCTCCTGGGTTCAGGCAATTCTCCTGCCTCAGCCTCCCAAGTAGCTGGGATTACAGGCACACACAACCATGCCCAGCTAATTTTTTGTATTTTTAGTAGAGACGGGGTTTCACCATGTTGACCAAGATGGTCTCAATCTCTTGACCTCGTGATCCACCCGTCTCGGCCTCCCAAAGTGCTGGGATTACAGGCTTGAGCCACCGCGCCCAGCCTAACCTTGTTTTTTATGAAAACACATAGAGCAGCATTTTGACAAAGCCCAGCTCGATGTCTCTCTAGGCCCGCATGACATCTCCCTAGGAGAAGCATATGCAGCTGGAGATGGTGTTGGCCTTTGCTCTCAGTGATCTTACATACCATTGACCAATTGCATCTCTTCTTCCAAAGACATTTACTAGCAGGCTAAATGTGCAACTCATGCACCATTGGTTGGGCAGAAAGTAAGTGCTCTTCAGCATTACTTTGGAAAGGAAAGTCCCTTGGAACAACAGCTGCCCTGATCAACTAAGGAGTAGATAAAGAGGGAACAATACAGCAGTTAGTATAAACCATGAACTCGGCCAAAAGGACTTAGTGCCTCCCTGGTAAGATGTTCATGACAGAAAGGCTCACCCTTGTATCTCAAGGGTGGTTACCCATGAAACCACAGAAAAATAGCTCGATCTTCTGGTTCAGAGGCTGCTCCCACTTCTGAATCCAATCATGACATTGGCTTGGACTCCCTGCAACTCCAAGATTTACATTTTCATCCTCCATCTCTTCCATGCATAGAGATTTTTGTATGTGTTTAGGTTTTAAACCCCAAGAACCTAATCTGGCTCCCACAGCACTCACAAGGAGGGACTTGCATTTGAAGGATAGTTGTTTTAACAAATACACACATAAAGAAAATAAGAGCTCTACAGCAAGTCAGCTAACTAAAATAAGTAATACGTATGTAAATTAAGAGAGGTCAGGATATATTGAGGATTGCAAGGGTACTTCACAAAGAAGAAGAAAAGACCTAGATCACAAAGAATGTGGGTACGTTTTTGAAAGGAAGAAATGGAAAGAACAGCCTCATTCATCCCTCCTCTGTGGAGATGCTTTCCATATCACAAGTTTATTCCTTGTTTCCTTGGAAACCCACTGTCTGGGCCACACCATGACCACTGCTCTGCTGAGATGCCCACTTTGATTGCTTGGGGCTTTGGAGTTTCACCTAAGGCACAGCAGGTTTTTCTTCCTGGTGTCTGTCCCTGACTCTGGCATTTTTACTTCTTGCTTGAGTCCTGGCTGGGTGGAGGCGAGAGTAAATGTTGCTACCTACTGCCCATTTCTATATATCCCTGGTGGCACCTGTGCATCTTCCCCAGATGGATATTCTTTGGACCAGCTCAGATCAAGGACCCTGGTACTTTAACAGATCTAGAACTTTAGGGTTGTTCTGTCCATGCATGCCCCCTCCCCTCCAATACACACAAGAGAATCATGCACACATGCCTATGCCTCATCTTCCCTCTCTTCCCTTACACTGCAGCTGAGATATCCTAGCCGTCCTATGGCTGTGTGTTTATAAGAGACGGCTAATCCTACTTTACACTGAGCCCGCTACTGATACATAACTCCTTTCTTTGTCAATATTTCATGAGCTTCCACAACTCCCTTCCACAGATGCCCAACCCCGCATGCTTGGCTAACCATTAACATCTTCCTGCACAATATCCCACAACATGGATGAACCTGGAGGACGCTGCACAGAGCGAAATGAGCCAGTCACAGACAGATGAGTACTGCATGATTCCACTTATATGAGGTATCTAAAGTAGTCAAATCCAAAAAGCAAAAGGGTGGAAGGGTGGTTGCCAGGGTCTAGTGGCAGGGGGAAATACGGAGTTCCTTATTTATGAACCAGCAGGAATACTTGCAGTTAAACAAGATGAATATGTTCTAGCGATCTGCTATGCAACATTGTACCTATAGGGAACAATACTGTATTGTATACTTAAACTGTATCAAGAAGGTAGATCTCACGTTAAATATTCTAACCACAACAAAATAATCTTTTTTAAAAGAAGAACACTTTAAAAAATCTTCCTTCTGAGAAGAAAAGATTTAAGCTTTACACAGGATCCTCACAAAAAGTACTATTACCATAAAGTAAGTAGAGTATTGGCTTTTAGACACGAGGAGAGGATGGAGATGTCACTTAGAGAAACCTCAAGGTGAAACATCAGCAGTATCCAAACCAAAAGCCAGAAGAAATCTTCCCAGGACCATTAAAAAAGAAACTACTACGCAGACGTTCTGCCGAACGCATTTAAAGAAGAAAAGTCTCTTCCAAATAATTACAAATTTAAAACGACTCTGAGATTGAACTTTGAGCAAACTGATGAGAGAGGAAAAATAATTCTTTTTCTGCCAGGAATAATAACGCTCTTGATACAAAGATGTGATTTCTTCCCCTTCAGTGAGGTCACTCTGTAACAAGAAAAGCATGATGAGGAGGACAAAATCAGATTACAGAAGAATAGTGGCAATTCTTTCATTTATAAATTGCTAAAGAATGTTGAATCAGTTCCTTAGCAAGCATGGAGAACTGAAAGTTTTTCATGGGATAACACTGGATGTTGTTTATGCTGGCGAAATGAATAGCATTAGAATAAACTGCTTGTCCTGACTCTATTCTGTAGCTTTGATTATTTGAAGTAGATTTTCTTTTATTACCTTTCCAATGTCCTACACAACAAAAACCTACAGCACTTTTTAGAGAGAAACTGGCCTCAATGGAAACTCATCTGGCATTGAGGTCAAGCTTGTGGCATCTTAAATTGCCTATGTCATGAGTACCCTTGATAAAATGATCTCAATATGGCTCATTTCTCTTGAGTCACATTTCATATTAAACCAACTCTGGCCACGCCAAGATGGGGCAGATTTCTAGAAATAGTCATCACAAATTTTCAAAAGGCACTTTGTGCTAAAGTAGAAAATCTTTTATCCTAATCATAAGACCTGAGGAATGGTTACTAGTTTGGGATTCAGGCAACCTGGATAATGTCACAGACTGTATCATATCATATGAAATCAAGCATGCTATATCATAATAAACAAGTAATTGACTTGTGTGAAAACTAGGGGAGCCAGATTTAGCAAACTGAATTACAGGACCTCCAGTTAAATTTAGACTCAAATAAACAGCAATAGCTTTTAGTATAAGTATATCCCATGCCATTTGGAAGACATACTTATATTAAAGCAATTATTTGCTGTTTACCTGAAATTCAAATTTAACTCAAAGTCCTATGTTTTGTCTGGCAACTCTACCTGAAATGCATCTGCCAAAATAATGAACTGGACGAGGTAAGTCAATCTTCAAGTACCATGTTATTTTTGTTGGAAATACTACAATCATCTTCTTTTTAACTATCTTCCTGTGAACTCAGAGTGCTCATGCTTAGTCCTCACAAAAGCCACGTTGTTGGGCAGAAGAGATCACATTTGGGTAACTGTGGAGAGTTTGAGAATTTATGTATTTATTTATTTTTAGACAGGATCTCCCTCTGTCTTCAAGGCTGGAGTGGAGTGAGGCCATCTTGGCTCACTGCAACCTCTGCCTCCCAGGCTCAAGTGATTCTCCTGCCTCAGCTTCCTGAGTAGCTGGGATTACAGGAGCATGCCATTGAGCCTGGCCAATTTTTGTATTTTTGGTTGTTTCTCTGTGTTGCACAGGCTGGTCTCAAATGCTTGAGCTCAGAAGAAGATCCACCCAATTCAGCTTCCCAAAGTGCTGGAATTAGAGGCCTGAGAGCCACTCTGCCTGGCTAGTTTGAGAACTTTTAACATCAATGTAACTGAGATCAGTAAAACTCAAGGAAGAATCTTTCATTCATTCCCCTGGGAGAAGGTAGAACAGGCCCTTCAATATTGACAGGTGACCTACAGTGTAAAAGGCCTAAGGATGAAAAGATTATCTATGGTGCTAATTGATTGAGGAATTAGAAATAATGTTCTCTTTCATCCTCTGAATTGATACCAGTTCTCAGAAAACAACTAATACCCAAGTCCTGGAGTCAGGATAATTTATATTAGGAGCATGTACTACATTGGATTAATGGGTAACTTTCAAGGTCTTTTCAGAATACAACACTCATATATAATTGTTCACGTGTACCAAAAAATAATAGAAATGCATTCACTAAACACACCTTGTGCATGGCCAGGAACCTGGTGTTGTATTATGCAAAGGCAATAGCAAACAGATGCTGTTATGGTCCTCGGGTCACTGACAGCCTAATGGTGGTGTTGGCTTGGTGGGAGGTAGCCCAGAAAATAGATGGACATAAATAAATTGTGAAAAGATCTTTGATGGGGGATTCAGGGGGCGGAGAGAATTCAGCGGAATCACATAAACCAGGGCATGAGGCAGTTGGTCAGGGCAGACTTAGTGGATAAGCCAGTAGGTATGAATTTAGTCTTGTTGTACATACATAAGTTGAATGTTCAGGGTGAGGAACAGCAATCCAGGCAGAGGGAACAGCAGGAGAAAATATTTAAGACATGAAATAAGATCCTATATTCAGGTAATCCCAGGAGTTTGGGACTGTGAAAACACAGGGCTTGCTCAGGAAAGAGGAAAGGGATGATGCAGAAAATGTGGGCAGGAGGTGGATCACATACACACATGGATACTAAAGAAATGATAACCCCAGCACTTTGGGAGGCCGAGGTGGGTAGATCATGAGGTCAAGAGATCGAGACCATCCTGGTCAACATGGTGAAACCCCGTCTCTACTAAAAATACAAAAAATTAGGTGGGCATGGTGGTGCGTGCCTGTAATCCCAGCTACTCAGGAGGCTGAGGCAGGAGAATTGCCTGAACCCAAGAGGCAGAGGTTGCGGTGAGCCAAGATTGCGCCATTGCACTCCAGCCTGGGTAACAAGAGCAAAACTCTGTCTCAAAAAAAAAAAAAGGAATGATAACCATAATTATAATAACTTTTATTCTTTGGCCACTGCAAATGAAGAAAATGCTGAGATTCATGACTGTGCTGAAGCATGCAAACATGGAAAGTCAGTAGCGAGTCAATTAACCATGAAAAAATAGCCAAATGTCCATAATTTCAGCGTCTGTCCCTCGGTCAAAATAAATGAATGTCTGCTTTAATTATTCAGTTTCCATCCAGATGTGTCAAGCCCTTAGGACACGGAAGGAGCAGAGTGTCTAAGACTCAGATTTACAAGGATGTGTGATTGCTGTGGGAGAAGGAAAAATAACTCTGTCCCATGATTGAGAGTGAATCAATGGGCGGGGGGAGGGGAGCGATGAAATAAAGGCAAAGGAAAATATTACCCTGCAAACCTGCAATGTTAGACAAGTTAGAAGCATGAGTGATACTGAATCTTTACCGTCTTGTGAGGTACAGATAATTCCTAAACTGACAAACAAAATAATTGAGTGGAGTGGTTCACGCCTGTAATCCCAGCACTTTGGGAGACCAAGACAGGCAGATTGATTGAGCACAGGAGTTCCAGATCAGCCTGGGTAACATGGAGAAACTCTGTTTCTACCAAATAAAAAACAACATAGCCAGGCATGGGGCTGCATGCCTGTAGTCCCAGCTACAGGAGACTGGGGTGAGGCTCACTTGAGCCCAGGAGGCAAAGGTTGCACAGAGCCTAGGTGACAGAATAAGGATGAGAGAGAGAGAGACAGAGAGAGAGAGAGAGAGAGAGAGCCCGAGTTCTGACATCAGACCACATGGTATAACCTAAATTTGACCCCAGCTATAAGAAATAAACCCAAATACATGTGCCAAGAATTCTCTAAATCTGCAGCAAAAACAGTCAAAGAAAAATGACTCTTGATATAACAGAGATAGTGCCTTTGCAAAAAAGGAAATTAATCTCATTCTAATTTCCCCTGATTTGTACGACATGTACCAAATCACAGCCCTCTTTGTGAAATTAAGAGCATTAGTTATCTCCCCATTCAGTTGCAGTGGCATTATACTTGCATACAGACATTCCTAGATGAGATGAGAAATATCAAGTTGTTACAAAATCATTCATCAAGAGGTGAGACCTAATCCTGATTAGCATTTCAATAAGAAGCCCAGGACAAAACAAGGAATAAGCACAGGATCACAGCAGCAATTAGGCATCTTCTAGACAGTGATGCTTTTCCTCAGACCAATCAAGTTTGAGCAAATGAGAAAATTTTCCTTTCTCTCTTTTTGACCCCTGCTGTGAAATGAACTACCTTAAATAACTGATGAGGTGACAGCAAGCCTGTTAAAGGAAACGTTTGCCCATTAAGTGAAGCTTAATTAAACAGAGCGCAGGCTAATCGTTCTTCCATCTAGTAAGTGATATACCCTGGTTAACATCATCCAGCTTGAAGGGCTTGGTCTAGAAGGCCTTTGATGACACCTCACCGGTGAACTAGGAAACACACACAGACATTTTGAGAAATCACAAGACAGTTTGCAAATGAAGCTGTGCACATGCAAATAAAGTTAATCAAATATTAATACTCATCTCCTGGTTATTCTTTCTTTAGATTTATTCAGAATGATGAAGCTAAATTCATTTCCCCCAGTAGACAGAGCCATTTGAAATTAATCATAAAAGTTTAGCACCAATGCCTGGGCACAGTGGCACATTCCTCTAATTCCAGCACGTTGGGAGGCCAAGGTGGGTGAATCATGAGGTCAGGAGATTGAGACCATCCTGGCCAACATGGTGAAACCCTGTCTCTACTAAAAATACAAAAATTATCTGGGTGTGTTGACGCACACCAGTAGTCCCAGCTACTTGGGAAGCTGAGGCAGGAGAATCGCTTGAACCAAGGAGACAGAGTTTGCAGTAAACCGAGGTCACGCCACTGCACTCCAGACTGGCGGACAAGAGTGAGACTCCATCTCAATAAATTAATTAACTTGTTTAATTAAATTAAAAAAATTTTAAAAAGTTTGGCACCAATACTGTGAGGGTCTTTGGACTTGAAATTCTCCAAGAGTCCATCATTAGTCCGTGAAGATGGGGATCACAGGTGTTTTGCTCATTTTCTTATCTCCAGGGGCCAGCATAGTATGATGCACTTAGGCAATATTCAATGAATACTGAATGTGAGAAAGACACTTACACTTGGATACATTCAAGGAAAGGGTTAAATCCTACAAATGTGTTTATGGGCAGCATTATGGAATAGTATTACGAGTTGAATTGTGCCTCCGAAAAAGATGCTGAAGCTCTAATCCCTGGTTTCAGCAAATCTGACATTATTTGGAATTAGGGTCTGTGCAAATGGCCAAGTAAAGACGCAGTCAGTCATTAGGACGGGCCTGAATTTGATGCTGCTGATGCCTTTACAAAAAGAGGAAATGTAGACACAAGGAGGAGGCCAAGGATGCCTGAGTTACCAGAAACTTGGAGGAAGGCATGAAACAGATCATCCCTCACAATACTCAAAAAGAACCAACTCTGCCAACACCTTGATTTTGAACTCGTAGCCTCCGGAAATGTGAGACAATAAATGTCTGCTGTCGAAGCCATCAATTTGTGTAACTTTGTTTCATGGCAACCCCTGGAAACTAATAGAGATAGAGCAAACTAAGCTAGAATGAAGAACAGCCCATTACCAGGATGCCAGTGACCCCGTCAACCCGGCCACAGGCCATTTTGTACCCTGATGGGTAATGCTGGAGCCATGAGCACCAGGTTCACAGCTGACCTCTGCACTTCCTAATCCTGTGGTCTCATTTCGAAACTGTGGGTAATAGTAGAATATATTTCTCCTTAGGTTGCTGGAAGAATTAAATCAGATAATTCTTGTGAAGTGCCGAACACTTTGCATAGCATGTAGTAAATGCTCAATAAATACTATCAGCATTAATGTCCCAGAATTAGAGCCGCATAACCGACCCTAAAACTTAATGTCACTGGAGTCACTTTTACATTCCTCTTGTTAGTCACAATAGCAGGGTGAATACGGCCGTATCTGGACTGCCCAAATGGGATTGCCTGGTAACATAGGGTCCTCAGGTTCCAGATAGGTCCCTCAGCATCTGAGGGACATGGCCAGGAATTCAGGCTGTTCACACTGGCTTTCACAAATGGCCTTCTGCTCCATTCCATCTCTTCATTTCCTCATGTCCCCCTCAACCCTCGGGTTATCAAGAGGAGGCTTTGAAATCTGCAAAGACCTAGTTATGTTGGAACTGACCCAGCAGGGCTCATGAGGTGCTGTGAGGCAGGGCTGGGGAGCTGCACTGGTAGTGACCTTGCAAGGCTGCTGGGAACCCAGCAAGAGGAGGAACCCTGACTTGTTTCAGTGAGAGGCTCAAGGCAAAAGAAGGAACACCTGTCAATCAGGACATCCAGGATGCTACACTGAGGTGGCTTTCTAGTCTCTTGCGTTAGGGAGTGTGCCCAGGGCTTGGAAATCATTATCGTATTTACTCTTCACAGCAACTCAGTCAGGTAGGTATTACTACCTTTATTTTACAAATGAGCAAAGTGAGGTTCAGAATACCTTTGCTAATTCAGCTCAAAATAAGTTGCAAAGAGCTTGAGCAGCTGGTATTCAAGACTGGTGGAAGTACAGCCTGTCACAGCCAACCACTGTGCCCTGCTGACACCCACAGCAGTGTCCCTGCTAGAAAGTCACTCTTAATGGGTGCTTGCTAATATTTAAATCAAATTGAAGACTGCATTATCAAATCCATCTGCTGAAAGTTTATAGTGATATACTTAAAAAGGCATAAATGCTTTTTGAATGCCAGGAGTGTGGGTTCTTAATTTTCCACATTGTTTATGAAATACCTGGAGTAGAGCAATCACAATAATAATTCATACTTTATAGCTCTTTATAATTTACAAAGGGCTTTCATGAACATTAGCTCATTTTACACATCAGCCAACAAAGGTAAGGGTTATTATTATCCTCATTTTATTGATGGAGAATGAAAGCATAAGTCATACCTAGTCTTTAGTATTCAGAGATTCGAGTGAAGATGAAGGCTGCTATCTGAGAGCCGGGTTGAGGCTGGAAAATCCTGCCTCAAGAAAAAAAATCTGTTCTATCAGGAAAAATATAGTTTTTACGTGAGAGTGGTCAGGTCCAAAATCAGCCGCAATTTGGCTTTCTGTCTGCCCAAGGCTTCTTGTCCAGGTGGTCACAGCTCACTAATAGCCGCTGATGAGGATAGTGGCTTATTACTAGCAGGGGCTTATTTCATGCTGAACACTTTGCTAAGCACTCTACATGCCTTCTTTTGTTAATTTGCACACAGCCCTGTGGGTTTTTAGTTACGTTATTCCCATCTTATAGGTGATGAAATTGAAGCTCAAAGAGGCTAAATAGCTCACTCAAGGTCATACGACTACTGTGATGATCTTAGAGGTTTCATTTTAATAATTTGACTTTAAGGTGGACTGCATAATTAGTGTAGCCTCTTTAACTACCTTCATTTTTATTTCCTGCTTTCCCCCAGTGCCTCTTGACTTTTCCTATGGCTTGCACCAGGTAAGAAATATGTCCCGTGGCTGATTCAAAGGCTTGGCTTTATTCTGCTCAGGACTCTAGAGGCAATGGATTTGGTACTGTGCCTCCTTATATTGATAGCAAGGTGCCTGCCATGTTCCTCTTCCATGGAGACTGTGGTTTGCAATTAAAGAGACTGACTTTGGGCAGAACCCAGGCATTGAAATATCTTCATGGAGACAACTTGGAAATCATAAAATAAATGCAGACCCAACTACCCCATTAGGGGCATAAATCACTGCTCACCACAGCCCATGTAAAGTGGTATGTTCTTCTCCCATTCTGCAACCATCCTGCCTGCAGGATGTCATTTTGGAAGCTTCACATGTTCTCCAAAGACAGACCTTTTGCCATTTCTAAAATGATTCAAAATGCATACCTCCCAAAAGAATTCCAGAGATATTATTAGCCAAAGTGGTATCTTAGGTAATTAGAGTCCAGCTCCCAGTGGGACATACACTTTGAAGGCAAGAAATCATTTGGATGCTTACGTCCAAGTCTGTTTGTAAACATCTACCACTTGACTCTCCGCCTGAAATAGCTCAGAAAAGAAGAAATTTTGAGATGAGAAGACAAAAGGCAGAAAAAAGATGGCAGGGTAGACAGAGACATTTCATGCAATAATTTTGGATGAAAAAGGAAACGCTGAAACTAAATATACACTCTAGCCTGGGGTTTCTGTTATTCTGTAAGAGAGAGTGGAGACATTCAAGGGGGCAGACCACACACATCACTACAGCCTGCTCTGCGTAACATCACATGAGAGAGACTTGCATCTTGCCATCCCCATAACCTTCACTCCTGTTTAGGGGGCCTTTCTATGTGATAGTCATTGGTTTAAGTACATCAGAAGTAAAACATCCCTCAATCAACATAAAATCCTTCTCGTATAGACATCAATTATTGGATGATTGTAATAACCACTCTCTGCTCTCCCGTAGCAACACTGCTAGAGCATCCCCCATCAAAGACACCTGTTTCTGAACTGTTTGCTTGGCTTTTGAGACCATCCACATCCCAGCAGCAGGGACTCAGACTGTTTGTTCCACTTCCCCGAGGAGACAGGAGTGCCCAGAAACCAGAAGAAACCCAAGAGGAGCCTGGGGCTGGGGAGGGATTTGGAAGTCACCAACCACTCGTGACAAAGAAGCAAAGAGAAATACAGAGCAGCCACTGGCCCAGCAAGAGGTAGAAAAAAGATGAGGAGCCAGGTATGCCCACTCCTGAGTCAGGCTGCATCCAAGCCCTCTAATGAGGGGAGGAAGCAAACACGCTCCAAAACTGGCAGGGTTGTACTTCAGGAAGTGTTCATTCTTCTTCTTCTTCTTTTTTTAATAAAAAAAAAGCATTGTTCTTTTAATTCCTTTAACGCTAACAAAACTCCAAAGAAATGAGGAAAGAAGACATCCATTGCTGGAGAAAGACTTCCGTTTCCTAAGTCCCAGTTCCTTTTTACTCTAAGAAGATCCAATTTTATCTAGGCTTCCCGAATGCAGCCACATAGTGGGGACTGCAGAGATTGGGGCTCTGGTGGAGGGATCACAAACAGAGCTTTTGTTTTGATCTCACTGCTTAGGTTAATGCATTGTGACTCTTCCACGGGCTGTTTCCCAGGACACTGCTATCCCACTGTCTGCTAGGGAAGAAAACATCTTGTGAAAATAAATTAAATGCAGCAGTATTTACAAATCCTGAGTTGGATTTCCATCCTGTCCAACAGGATGAGAATTTGACCCATTATTTACTAGTAAGCTGAGAATGACATCAAAAGCTCTCTCATTATCTCCGCAGGGGAGATAATGATTTAAGTGGCTTTAATCTAAACCTGCGACTTAACAATAGAAATGTGTATCTACTCCTTCCACAAAGGAGAAAAGAAACAGCACTTACCTCTATATTGAACAAACAGGACATCTAAATCTAAGCCTTGCTTCTAAACATCCGTGGATCCTACAACTCTATCATTTCACTCGGAAATTCCTCTTGCCTTGGGGAAATAGGATGCATATCAAAGTCCAGGTAGAGAAAGAGCCCAAAATAGAGATGAAGGCACAGAGAAAACGCCTTGGACACTTGGGAAACAAATAGAGCATTCTTTTTGCAGCCGCAAAAGCAGATTTGGTCTCCTTTAGCTCATTCCTTGTCTCCTATGGCACACCTGCCTCTGATCCTCTCTCACAGAGATGCTCTAAGAACAGGTGAGAGAAAAGAAGTGAGGATATTCTCCAAACTTTAAAGTACTCTGCAGAGACATATTACTTTATCATTGTTGCCATTCATGTTCTTAGAACATCTTAGGATCTGTCTTTTTCTGGGTACCAGCAGAATAGGGTGGGAAGCATCTGGATGTCATAGAAAGTCCAGCCCAATTATTTCCCAGCTCTGTGGCTTCACAGGCAAGGCATAAACTGATTTGACTCTGGTTTCCTCCTCTGTAGAATGGGCAAGTGCCTCCTTCCTTATTATATGAAGCAAGTCCTCAATCAATGTTAGTCTGCATCATCAATGTGTATATTGTAATGAATTACAGTTTTCTCTGCCTGTAATAAAATTTACTGTAATTTAGCAGCATTGAGTTTATAGAGTACTTTAAAATAAGGGCTTACTAATATATAATTCATATATCATAAAGACCATGTTTTTATTGACATATCATATGTTACATATTTATTGGCCACATATGATATTTTGTTGCACTCATAGAAAGTGTAATGAGCCTTTTAAAGTGTACAGTGTTTGTTGGTGTGTTGTAAAGTTGCACATGCATCACCACTCCCTAATTTCAGAACATTTTCATCACTCCCCAAAAGCAAACTCACACCCATCAGCAGCTACTATTTTTAGAACATATTTTACTAATCAACATCCTGCTATTCTTCAAGGTCTAAGAACTCTTCTCTGAAGTCCACAATTAATTTGCTCCTAAACTTATATCAGCACCAAAGTGCTGGACAATTGTCTAACACTTTGGAGTTCCTGGATTGGCACCTGACATCTCCCTGGCCTGGTCTTCTCAAATAGATGGTATGTTCTTGGAAAGCAATAACAATGTTCTCCATATTTTCTTTCTCCTCCAGCACCTCAGCTCGGGGCTGAACACACAAGTAGGTACACACATGGGTACCGACTGGTCAGCCAATCGCCACCTCTTCCAAAGACCAGCACATTTGTCATCTGTCTGCTACTCTGAATTCTGATGCCTCCACAAGCTGTGAAAATAATCATGAAACATGATTATTCTCCCCATAGTATGTGCTGTTAATTTTTCAACTTAATGAACTGTCCAGTCGAGTTTAGCAAGAGGAACAGTGATAAAAGCACCATAAAAAATGGCTTATGCCTTGATATTGTCAGAAACCTTTTCCCTACAACACCCGCACATAATTGAAATAAAATATCTCAATGGCTACAAACACCATTTGTCAAGAATGAAGTGGAGTAAGTGCTATTTTGAAAATGCATACTAACAGGCTTCATAAACATGGATTATTGGAACGTTCTTCTGATTGATACCTACTCAAGCATTTTAAGTGTATGGCTTTTATTCTCTGCGTTTGCTTGAGTGAAACCACTTTGGGTACCAAGCTACATGTCAGCCCCAATTTTCCAGGGTATTACAGATGCACAGTCTTTCCTGCTGGGAGATGGGTCAGGCAAGTCAGAGCAGGCCCAAAAGGCCCGTGTTAATGCATGGGCAGGGAAACCATTATGCAGTCGTTGGCGTCCCCAGAGTGGAGTGCTCCAGGAACTGATGTCCCTTAGATCTGAGTGATGGTCCAGGAGGAACTCAGACAGAGAGATGTCTGAAGATTCTGCTCATCCCAGCAGTGTGGAAGAGCCCAGGCTCCAGGCTTCTGCCCTGAACATATCAACCATCGTATTTCTGTCAACTTATAAAGGAAACGCTAAATAATTGGTTATTTGTGTAGTCATGCTGGTTTAGTCATTTATTCAAGAAATATTTACAGAGTGCTCTAGTATGGGTGGCACTGCCCTTGACATTCAGGACATAGTGGTGGACATGGCTGAACAAATCTCTAAACTTCAGCGGGCTTAGAATCTCATGGGGGAAAACAGAAAATGTAAAAACCAACCATGAAATGAAATAGACATGATATTTGCTATGAAATGTCAAGTGACTGCAGGGTGGGCGGAGGATATGACTTTAGAGGTTGCGAAGTCAGGAAAGACGTCTCAAGAGGGGGCATTCCAAGAGGAGACTTCCAAGACTGAGAGAACAGGAAATGCAAAGCCCCCGGGGTTAGAAGACACTGAGTCTGCTCAAGGGGCAGCAACTGTCCAGTGCAGCTGAGTGGATGGGCAAAGAGACTAGAAGGGAGTGACTGTGTCAAGGAGAGCATTGGCAGCAGAATTTAGCTCTGGATTTATTCCAGTTGAAACAGGGTGCCAATAAATTGTTTAAAATAAGGACTGTGGACAATTGCAAGAAAACCCCCACTTCACTCCTCTATTGGGTGTTATTCCATCCTGCTACAAATTAAATCTGGACCTGTCTCCCCTCCATCTGATATTTTTCATTCAACTTCTGATCCTTACAGTGACTCCCACTGGCTTTCTCATCTGCACCTGAATTCTCCTTCTCCAAATCTATTTTGGACAGACATTCCAGCCCCTGTTCTCCTGTCTTTTCCAAGTTCCTTGTACCCCCAACTTCACTCTGGGTCCTCCTCTAATAGGGTGGAAAAGGCCTTTTGGACACTGCTACTGATTTCCTAGAAGCAGTGTTTACTGCACAAAGCAATCAGCAGGGCTCAGGTGATGAGAGGCTTCTCTTGCTACTCCATCTAAATGCTGGGGTGACCAGAATGTTCTGAAAGTTGTGTAATTTTAATGCAGAAACAGGATTAATACCTGCCTTCAGAGTAGAAGTAATTTAAGTTCTTTGATTCCAGAGGTCCTTCTCTGTCTTGTTCACCACAGTATCTTGGTACCTAGCACACTGCTTAGCATCCCATGAATAAGCATTCAGTGAAAACAATGGAGGAACAAATGAATCTTGCGTATTCATGTGCAGACACAGGAAGGCTTGTTGCAAAATATTTAATAGAGATTGTCTGGGGTGTTGACTCTGAGATGGGGATGTTTACTTGGGGTACTCTTTGGAATAACACCTGGAGAAGAAAAGGGAGGGGAAGCAGAAGCTGACATGAAGAGATGTGTGATGCAGCCCAGCAGCAGCCTCAGACCACCTTGCATGGTCATCTGGGCTATTTCCTTCAAAATAATCCCAAGAAAGCAGATATGGCCAGACTTTTACTGATCATCCCTCCAATGGGAGCTGCCCTGGGAAAGAGCATGACTTTAGCTGAGGTGAAAGCTGCAAGTTAGGTCATCTGCCAAGAGCCTTCCCAGTAGCTGATACCACCAGACCTTCAGTGAACTGAGAACCTGGGTGGTGCATGGCAGTGTTCAGTGCAGAAGCAATTCTACACATGTTGGGATTTCCTTTTGTTACAGGTCTTGATGCTTCCAAAAAAGTTAAAGGGAATGAAGTGATCTCTGCCTTAGTTTAGGTTGCTTGTCCTGTGGTTTGATGGAACATTGGCAATGGTCTTGTGGGGAGGGAAGGAGTAGAATCCTGGCTCTGTCATGTATTATGTGTGACTCTGGGCAGGGGACAACTCTGTTTTCTAGGCTCTGCTTAACCTCTTTGGGCCTCATTTTATTCTTCTATAGAATGGGGTAGCTAATATTCATCTCAAGGGATCAAAGTGGATGATGCATAAGGAAGCTCTGTGCAGTTTAAAGAGCTGTAAAGAAAGAGGAAGGGGGGGATCCTGTCCCTTTTGAAAATGGATGAAGAACATTAACCTAACAGGGAGTGTGTGCCAATGCTCTCTGCAGTGGAAGGCAGGTGGATGGAGACCATGCGCTCATTCCTGTGAAAGCCTGTTCACCACGCATGAGTATGCACTCCATACACTGCAATAGATGGCATGCCATCACACAGCCAAACTCTATTCTCAAGGATCTTACAAACTTGAAGATAACTGATTGGCAATGTGGTAATCCAGGAACATTAATGTGATTTCTCCATTAGGAACAGTAGGCACAGTGCCCACAACACTTTTACAGGATGCACAGCAATGTTTAAATTTCTTTTAAAATCAGAAGGAAAAATGACCTTTTAGGGTAGAACACTGTATTCATCTTTAAACCAAAATTGTCATAAAATGTAATTTTTAAGTTTATTTATGGAAAAAGAGGCTCATGAAGATACATGTACCCAGGACCCGTGAAAGTGACAGACACTGAGGAATCAAGGTACTTTCTATACAGAAGGAAGAAATGACAAACTATCTCACAGGGTCTGGAGCCCCTGCTGGAGGAGAATATGTTTCTCTGCACACTCGGACAAACAGGGGCGGAGAAGAAATATGTGTGCAAGGGAATCGAGGTGTGAAACCTCACGATGCATTCAGGGACTATCAGCAGTACAATATGGACAGAATTAAATGAGAGGAGGGAAAGGGACGCTTCTGGGAGTGGAGCCTGGATCAAGTCAGTCTTAGAAGCCAGGCAAAGGACTTAGCAATTTATCATGAGAGGAACTGCAAGCTTCTGAAGCTTGGGTTTTAGACTGAAGCAACTTGATACAATTTGGATTTAGAGAAATAATGCTGCGGCTCAGTGGAGAAGGATTGGGGAAGAGAGAATGGAGCTGGACATGCTCCCATGAACCTGAGCTCTAGCCACCCTGGTGGGGGCTTGTGTGGGCACTGGTCCATCCCACACTGTGTGAGGGCTGGCACGGCAGGGATGTGTGCTCCTGCTGAAACCACTGGCAAGATGAAACTACACAAACACTTTCACTTTCCTTGCCTAAAGATGATGTAAATGGTTCAGGGGCAATGAATCACCATCCTCCTAGGTCCATCTTTCAAGTGAAAATTCTGAAAAGTGGTTGAGAGTGTTAAGAGGTCCAAAATAGTGTGTTATAGACAGACATATGATACGTCAGGAAACTTGCTAGACATTCATTTAGAGAGGTATCTTCTCACGAGCCCTTGCAAGAATGTGACCAAACTTTTTAAAACTTATTTTCTTCAAAAGTATATATATACTTTTATACTTTACATATATATATATATGTGTGTGTGTGTATATATATATATGAACTGTTGCTATGGCAGCCTAACAGCCTTTTGGAATGGTGCTTAGATTGTAAGTTAGAGCCCCTAGAAAACGTAAACTCACTAGCCCTGCCACAAGTGTTCTAAATCTTCCAAATGGTGGCATCTGCCAGGTGTCTGACTACAGTTGTCTAGATCCTCAGCAGACACAGTTAACCATGTGGCAGATTGTAGTATGGCTAGTTCCTTTTACTTCCTTGCTTTTTCAAATTCCCTTCAGCTCTCAGTCTCCCGCTGGACACAGGATAATTTGGGTTAGTAGCCAGGAAAGGAAATGGTGACTCTGTGGCTCAAGAATCACATAAAACCAGAGAATACAGGCAGGGTCAGTAAATATGTGTTTAATGTATGAATGAATTAATGAATGGCCAAGAAGTAATTCCTTGGAGATTCCACTCCACTGTGCTCAGGTTCAATTGCTTTCTTCAGCTGAGACTGTCTGTTATTTGTCACCCTGAAGATCCTAGGGACCCAGTCTGCAAGGAGCATGAACATGTCTTGGCCCAGAGCATAAAAGAGTACCAAGGAGACTTTCAGAATTTATTTGAGTGAGTGAATGAATGAATGAATGAATGATTACCAGAAAACAATCCTTTTAGGCCCAGAGCATGTGACTACAAAACCATAAAACACTGCCTTCTTCCTGCTTGTCATGCTGTTCAAAGTCCCTTTCACTTTGAGGACAAACTACCCTTTGCCATGAAATGCAGGGAGGAAACACACAGGTAACCTGAGCAGTGCTCAGACGCTTTGATCTTTCAAAGAAGAGTATCCTATACCAGCCTTTGAGAGGACATGTTGACTCTGACAAGCTGAACATAAGAGATAATGCTGTCTAAATGTCTGGCTGTCGGAAATGAAGTGATTAGATTTCAACAGGATGGCCTGTTACCACCCTGGACCACAGGTCCTGGAAGGCAAGGGCAGAGAGCACGCTCACCTGCCCAACAAGCTCTTGCTGAGCAATTGAGAAGGCAGAGAAAGTCCTTTCCTAAAGATCAAGTGGCCCAAAGAGGGGTACCTCCAGCCATCTATATCCTGGGGATGGACCCCATCCTGGGGGTGGATTTGCTGCATATGGGCATCTCAGGGAAACTGACAATGAGAAGAACATATCCATTTTGAGAACATCTTGGGTTATCTCCCTAAATCGGTGCTGGGGAGATGAACTGCACTCCAGTCTCCAGGTAACTGACATCCAAGCTGTACCTTGATTAGGGATTAAATTCATAAAGTCATTGCATAGAACATAAAAAATGATTTTTTAAAATTCAGTGTCTCCAGATGAAGTATTCATAGGAATTTATTGTGCTATTTTGGCAACTTTTCTGTAGGTTTGAATAGTTTTAAAACTTAAAAAAGTTTTAAATCAAATGAGTGCAAGCAAAAAAAACAAGGGAGAAAACTTAATACTTTCTTTCTTTTAAAATCAAGGTGGCTGGGCACATTGGCTCAGCCTTGTAATTCCAGCACTTTGGGAGGCTGTGGCAGGCAGGCACTCAAGACCAGCCTGGCCAATGTAGCACAACCCCATCTCTACTAAAAATACAGAACATTAGCCAGCTGGGGTGGCACATGTCTGTAGTCCCAGTTACTCTGGAGGCTGAGGCACAAAAATCGCTTGAACCTAGGAGACAGAAGTTGCAGTAAGCCAAGACTGCACCATTGCACTCCGACCTGGGTGACAAAGTGAGACTCTGTCTCAAAACAATAAAAGAAATCAAGGTGTAAAACAGTGTTTATAGATGGGTGTAATCTGTGTATACGAATGTGGAGGAAGTGGCTATATGGATGTGTATGTTTGTAGCTGCCCCGAAACTTTCTGGAAGTCACACCAAAAACTGACAATAGTGTCTTCCAGGGGAGGAAATTGAAGGCCTAGAGTATAGGAATTGAAGAAGACTTAATTCTCTCCAAACTCTTTTTCACCTTTTCAATTTTAACCATCTTTATCTATTTTAACCATCTTAACTATTTAAACATATCTATTTAAGGATACATAAAAATAAAAACAAATATTTCATGGAACATCCCACCTAGTAATGACACATACTGACTTAACTTCTATACTGTTCCCTTTGCCTGGAAAAACCTTCCTGGTCTTCTGATAAATTCTTATTCATGATCAAGTCTAAACCCAGAGGTCACCTCCTCACTGAAGCTCCCTGTGATTTCCTCCAGCAGAGTCAGCCCCTCTGTGTTCTCACAGATCCATGGAGCTGTCTAAAAGGAACTCTGTACCATGGCTATTTGTTTGCCAGCCTGGATCCATCACAAGAAGAGGGGTTCTTTGGAAGCAGCAGTACGGTTTCATTGCTGTGCTGATACAACACTGCCTTACTAAGTTACTTCATGCATTGATTTATTACTGTATCCCCAGTACCTAGTCCAGGGCCTAATATACAGATGTTCTCAAGAAGGATGATGAGTGAACACAGGCAGAGTCTTTTCCCCTCTAGTCATCGTTGCCCCTCACTCCTTGGATACATTCAACCACATCCTGCTGCATTAGCCAGAACCAGCTATTCCTCCTTTAAAACTAAGTGGAGATGAGAATGTGAAGAAATGGGAATACGTATACACTGTTAGTATGAATGCAAATTAGTACAACCTCCATGGAAAACAGTGTAAAGATTTCTCAAAGAACTGAAAATAAAGCTACTTTTCAGCCCAGCAATCCCACTACTAAGTATCTATCTAACGGAAAAGAAATCAGTATATCAAAAAGGCACATGCACTCATGTGTCTGTTACAAACACTATTCACAATAGCAAAGTCATGGAATCAATCTCAGGGCTCATCAAAAAATTACAGGATAAAGAAAATGTGTGTATGTACATATGTGTGTGTGTATATACATATATACATGTGTGTATATACACACATATATACATTCTCTCTATACACACATATATATGTAGAATATATATATATACACACACATATGCACACGCACATACTACATTCTTTTTTATGACAATGTAGTATATTATGAAATGCTACACAGCCACATATTATACAGCCACAAAGAATACTACACAGCCATTAAAAAAGAATGAAATCATATCTTTCGCAGAAACATAGATGAAGCTGGAGGCTACTAAGCGAAAAGTCTCACAAACAGAAAAATCAAACACTGCATATCCTCACTTATGAGTTGCGGGAAGGTTGAAAAATTACCTATTGGTTACAACGTTCAATAGTTTGGTGATGGGGTTACCAGAAGCCCCAACTTCACCATTATGCAGTATACTCACAGAACAAACATGTACATGTACCCCCTGAATCTATTATTAAAAGAAAAAAACTCAAGTAGGGATTTAGGACATGGTCATACCAAAGTAACTATAATAGTAATTGCCCTTCAACTCCCTTCCATCCCAGCTTGGTTAAGACTTGAAGCAAAGGTACAAAAGAGTTGGATGAGACCTTGATCAACAGGAGGCACTACAGTGCTGTACTTAGGAGTGGAGACCTGTCTGTATCCGTTGCTCATGGGGGTGGGGGGGTTCTTCAGCAAGTTCTTTAACCTCTCTAAACCTCAGTATCTTCATCTATGAAAGAATCATTACCCGTGCCCATAGCAGCCAAAGTCTTGGTAACGTCAAACAAGATAATAAATGTAAAGCACATAGCACAGTGTCTGGTACAACGGCATGCTCAGAAAATATCAATGTCATTGACCTCTTTGCTCAACACCAGCTAAATAAAGCAAGATCAAAGAGGCACAACCTTGGTTGAGGTGTTTCCTTTAGTAATAATTTTGCGCAGGGGTTGGATGTTCAGGTTGCCCGTCACATAAGAGCTTCATGCAATCATTAGTTGATTGTGGTGATGACAGTCACATTGTACACTTTGAAGAGCCTGCAATGTGTAGGCAACAAGCGAACTGAGCGTCTGTTTATGATTCCGATGATACCAGATACAGACAGATACCTGGCCTCCTTCTCCACAGTGGCCTACATCCCAGAATAGGAAATATGCATTCACAGACAGACCCAGCAGCACAGGGGCTTAGGAATCAGGCTGCCAACACTTCAAGCTGTCAGGGACAATGCAGAGCCTGGTGGGTTCTGCAGTACAGGGGAGCTGCCCGAAGCAGCTTTCTTGGATTGACTTCTATGCAAATGAAAGATAATTAGGTGACCTGTGGCCAGCAATTCCTGCTGGTTATTACTCAGCAGGATGCCAATGTGTGTACACTTCTCTTGAGCAAAGGGCAAATCCCTTCCACTTCTCCAACATGTTCATTTCTAGGCCCCCATGACCTATGGAAAACTCAGAAAGGTTACAGGGCTCAGAAGCCTTATTCTGTAGTTGCCCTGACAATTCCTCCTCTGCTGTGGGAAGGTACCTAAGTAAGACAGGTGTGCTAGAAATGGAAGCTCAAGCTCCAGTGGATTTCACTGTAAGTTAACCAGAGCGCCGATCCTGTGAGCCCATGCCACATTTGTTTAAAGTCTCTCTCGGTCTTTCCTCCCACTTGGATTTTGACTGCTATATGCAATTGCCTGACCGTAAACTCCTTGAGGAAACAGAAAATGCCCTTTCTTCTCTGCCTGCCTTTGTGGCAGCTCATAGGTGCCTGTTCTAGAAAGCCTGGCATCTTGAACTGCTTGGGAATCAAGAATCTGGGTCTCAGCTAAAGTGATTTGTTAGTTTTGTTCTTCAAAATACTTACAGTGTGATCAAGAACACCTCTTTTCCTCCACCAGGCACAGAATTCTTTTCCATCAAAGAAGCTTATCCTAAAAAAAATCAAAGGATTGTTCCATCTGCATTCCTGCTGTTTTTTGTTTTGTTTTGTTTTTTAAAGGTTTCATGCCACCAGCATTGAAGTAATTTACCTTCCTCTCCTTGCAATAAAAGCTTTACAGAACTCTTCAAAATAGACTGTTCTTAATTTCCAGGTTAAAAAAAAATCTAACAGATTTCCTAGACATGAAATTAAATTCAAGTACTTTCTATTTAACTTTTGACTCTGATTCATTGATACCTCATTCTAATTGTCCCTATTATCTAGAAAAATAGGAAATGTCACTTGCACATCTTACTGAAGAATTCAAAGGGCCAATGAAATGAAGAGCCCCACTTGGCTCAGCAGAAATGAAGTGATCATCATTCACAGACATAACCACAGGAGGGATGCACTTCCTCTGCTGAGCCAGGCTTCAGAGCAAATGAGTACAAAATAAGCAAATGTGAGAGGAGTCAGTCATACAATTTCCAAATCGTTCTGAAGCGTTCGTAGGGGAGTGCAATTTTGCTTCTAGGATAAGTGTTTTCATTCATTGGCGTATTCCCTCAACAAACATTGACGAGCGCATAAGAGGTAGGGACTCCCCAAGTTGAAATTTTCTCCCAAAACAGACCCACATTAACACATAGTGTGAAATACTTGAGAAATTATCAGAAACTTATAGTTCACAGTCACAGGGGAGTACTGTCTATCTAACAATAGCTTGTGTAGGGTGCAGGAGAAGCCCCTGGCCTTATGTGGAGATAACGGTGTTTGCCCATAATATGGGAGATTCATTCAGGAGAAAGGCAGACAGGGAGAGTGGTAAGAGACACAAGCACTGGCTAAAGTTGGACTTCCCATACATGCAGATTTCAAGGATAAAAGTTACAGTACTATGGCCATAGACAAGTTACTTATCTTCTCTGATATGCTTTGACTCTGTGCCCCCACCCAAATCTCATCTCAAGTTGTAATTTCCATGTGTCGAAGGAGGAACCTATAATTTCCCACATGTCAAAGGAAGAACCTGTAATCCCCAAGTGTGTAGGGAGGAAGAGGATTGGATCATAAAGGCATTTTTCCCTATGCTGTTCTTGTGATACTTAGTGAGTTCTCACAAGATCTGATAGTTTTATAAGGGCCTCTCCTCCCTTCACACGTTCTTCTCTTCTCTCTTCTGCCACCTTGTGAAGAAGATGCCTGCTTCTCCTTCCGCCATGATTGTAAGTTTTTCAAGGCCTCCCCAACCATGCGGAACTGTGAGTCAATTAAACCTCTTTCATTTATACATTACCGGTTTCAGGGAAGTTATCTATAGCAGTGTGAAAACAGACTAACACATTCTCCAAGATTGAGTTTTCTCATTTATAAAATGTTGGATATTAATAATACCTACAACATAAGGCTTTTGCAAGGATTAAGGGGAGTGATACCTTTAATGCCCCTAGATAGCTGACTTATAATAAGCATGCAAATCCTGTTAGCTGCTGTTATTACTACTTTTCTCTGTGTAGTCACCTTAGTCCACCTTCCTCACATTTAATTAAAAATATACTGAGGGTCCCTATTCATTTGCTTAATAAGTACTTACTAAGTGCATACTTTGGCCCAGATACAGTACTTACACCTGGGAGCACAGTGGTCCCAACTAAGTCCTGTCCTCAAAAATCTTTAGGTCTAGCTGGGAAGACAGACCACTAAGTAGGCAATTACAGTCCAATGTAGAAATCACAGAAAATGGTGTAATCCCTGGCTGCTGAAGTATTGTCTAGGTAATCTTAGGCTATTATAAAAGCTCCTTAGAGATAGTGAAGTCCAAGCTAAGATATAAAATTTCTTAAGAGTCCTTATGAGGGGAGAGAGATTATGAGGCTTTGGGGAAAAATAGCTGTGTCCTGTGAGGAGATCCTAGAGTGGATATATATATATAATACAGGCAAGGTGGATAGGGAATAGCAGCTGAGAGATGAATCTGGACAGCAAAACAGTACCCCTTCTCATTAAAGGATCCTAGAAGCTTGTTAAGAAAAGCTTATCTCTATCATTGAAAGGGAATAAATTGAAAAGAAACATAATGTATAGATTTAAGGACATTGTTCAGGATGTATATAGATGGTGGATCACGTTGGAGCTGATGAGCAAGAAATAACCTTGGAGGCGAGAAGACCTATTAGGTAACAATTTCAGTAATATTGGAGAAAGAAGGCTTGACTTGCATTTGAATGGTGGCAGTAGGGATAGAGCTAAACAAAACTATTTCAGAGATAGGCAGAGAATAGAATGAACAGGAATTAAGAGGAATTAACTGCTATTGGAGATGAGGGGTTGAGAGGCGTAAAGCAGCCGGCCCATGTTTCTATTCTGAGTGAATCTTGATACTATTACACATATGTGGGACCCAGGAAAAACCTGGATTTAACACATGTAGTTAAGGCATCCACTGGATATCCATGTGAAGATAAGCCATAGACACTTGGCTAAGGAGGTCTGGATTCCCCAAGAGTGAAAAGTCACACTGGTAGAATTAATTCTTAAATTTCTATGTGGATATTTAGATATGTCCCATGAAAATTGCTCCAGTTACCACTCAGCAGATGGAGAAGGTAAATGGATTAATAGAATCCTAAAATACAAGAACTGTTAGAAGTCCTGGGTCCAGCCACCCTGGTGACCCAGTAAATGGAGCATTAGTCTCATAGCATAGACAGTGAGTCTATGAGACCCAACTCTGCTGAGTTGGATCTGGGGGTTGAAATCAGGCCTCCTGGCTCATGATGGAGGGCCCTGTCATTTGAAGTCTAAAAGGTTCAACCTCCTAGCAATCTCATTTCCTTGTGGGATATAAGCTACCTTGTTCTCATTTTAAGACTTTATTTTCAAAAGGAAAGGGGGAAAAAAGCAACATGGCAATCATATTAGTTGGTCTGTTCAGCCAAATCCTTGCTAAAGAATTATAGTCCCTTTGGCTCCTTCTTTCTCGTCCAGATCTTACTATTACTAGCACATAATAAGTGTTCAATAAAGAGAATCCGATAACATCAACACTGAATAATCACATTCCTCAATACCAAAAAAGGTAGATCTTTCTCTTCCTCTCAGATTCTACTTTTGCCTTTAGTGAAGGTCCAAATCAAGCCACATTTGAGAGATGGACCAATGGCATAATTTCCGTCTTGATATACATAGTAACATGTGAATTGTTCAGTAATGTTAGTCCATCTTACCATCTTCACCCATTGGATACTTGCTGCCAATTTCTGTAACACACTCCACCCATCTGATTGGTCACTCAACAAATGACAACTGGAAGGAATGTCACAGGGCCACTGAGCCGAAAACACAGTGATTTCTGCAAAAAGTGAAAGGATCATTAGTAACCTAGCAGTGGCATGAATTGACCAAGTGATACACTATTAAACACAGTTGCATACAACGGACTTTTCTCTTAGATGACAATCCAGGTGTGCAAAGAGAGAGATACACAAATTACTAAAATTATGTGAAAAGTGAGAAAAACTTGTCGTGGATTTATAAGTACCACTGGATAGTGTGATTAACCATATGTGCATTTGGTAGTTTGATAACAATGGTAACAGCAATCCTCCACACAACTTCTTATAACATGCTGTGTAATTCACATACATTTGCTCTTGCACTAAGAACAAGCTGATGGGGGAAGGTATGAAGACTTGGAGCCCATTTCTGATAGAACCTATGTTCCAATGCCAAAGCAATGTCTTCCTTCCTAAAGTAAGAGCACTGTTCTGGTGTTGACAGATTTTCACGGACAATCGGCTCAAGGATGAAGAGTAGCAGTAGCGGTAGTGGTGATAGGAGATGCAGTCCCCACCCCGGCAGACCGGAGTATTGGGCTGACAAGGTTGCAACTCTTTTCAAGATTGCATTTCCCCCACCCACACCACCACATTCTGGACTTTCTGTGTGGGGGCTGTGTTCTGCCTGGATTCTGGTCTGATTCATCTTCCTATCTCCCCAAATGTCTAACACATTTCCTAGCCCAGAGCATCTGTTCAATGCGTATTTGTTGAGTGAATAAAGAAAAGAATATGGAGTGTCTAAACAGCTGTCATCTTTAAAAACTGAGGCACTGAACCAAGAAAGGTGCCAGCTGGCATAGCTTCCCCAACACAACAGCATAAAGGAGTTCTTGAATGTCCTTCATCTCTAGGCGTCTACCTTCTAGGATCAACTCAGCCTGTGTTAGGGGCTTAAACAGCTTATTTTCTTTGACTTGACTTCATCTCTTTCCAAATCTCTTTTCTTGTCTGAATTTGCTTCCATCTCATATTCTACACAAAGCCCTCCCCAAAACAACAAACAGGCAAACAGAAGTCCTTTTTAGTGAAGGACTGTGGATGGACCTTAGATCTACTAAAATTTGTTCAGAGAGCCTGGTTTTTGGTGACTGTAGCATGATGAACAATAAAGCTGTCCTCTTGTGTGCTATTTCTTCAAATATTACTCAGGGAAGAGTAACACTGAAGTTATTCCCAGAGGCACAGGGAGTCACGGAGGAAATGCTACATGCAGCAGTTCACACAATGCATACCAGATGAGGAAGGACCCTGCTTGTCAACCACGTTACATGCTGCAGCCACTCTCCAAAAATGCCCGGTAACCCAGACCCTCTGATAGGCATGCTCTTGGACAGTCTCCTTCTATGGAAATACGAGCTGGCTCTGCATAACAATGAAATAGCAGAAGTGATACTATATGAACCACAGGAGAGGGACCTCCACCGTGGTGAGTCCAAAAGGTGGATCATGGAACCAAAGAAAATTATTCTTGAGACTTAAGATTCAGCGGTATTTGCTTTTTTATGTAAACTTGCCTGGAACCCCTTACTACTTTCTTTTTTCCAATTTCTCCCTTTCAGAAAGGGAATGCCTATCCTCCACGTGCCCCACCACTCTATTTTGGAAGCACATAATTTATCTGATTTATCAGGTTCACAGCTGCAGACAAACGCTGCCCCAGGACGAACAGTACTTTGAGTCTCACCCATACTGATTTTGTCTAAGGATAAATAGTACCCTGAGTCTCAACCATACTTATTTAGACGACAATTTGGACTTTAGACCTCAGTGTTTATCCTGAAACAAGTTAAGATTTTAGAGGCTGCTGGTATAGGGTAAACGTATTTTGCATGTAAGAAGGACATGGATTTTTCAGGATTAGAAGTGGAATGTTATGGACTGAACGTTTTTGTTCTCCAAAATTCACATGTTAAAGCACTAACCCACAATGTGATGATTCAGAGGTGGGGCCTTTGGGAGGCAATTAGGTTTAGATGAGTTCATGAGGGCAGAGTCTTGCGGGATTGGACTCCCTCAATAAAAGAAAAGAAAGCAGAGCTCTCTCTTTGTTTCTGCCATGTGAAGACACAGTGAGAGGGGTCTTGTCTGCAAACCATGAAGAAGACCCTCACCAGGAACTAAATCTACTGGTCTCCAGGACTTTGGGAAATAAAGGTCTGTGCTTTAAACAATCCAATCTGTGATATTTTGTTATAGCAGCATAAGCTGACTAATGCTCCAGACAGCCAGGTGGAGAAGCTACATGGATGGAGAAATAGGTATCAATCCATCTCCAGCTCTTTCAGCCTTCCAAGCTGAGGTGCCAGACAGGTGACTAAAAATGTCATCTTAAATACCTAATCCATTCAAAGCTTCATATAACTCCAGCCATCTGACTACATGGCAGGAAAGAATAAATAAGAATAACTAAATGAATTCGTTCAACCCACAGCACTATAATAGATAGTAATAAATAGTTGTCTTAAGCCACTAAATGTTAGTATGGCAAGTTACTCAGCAATAGAAGGATAACTGGAATGTTATAAATAGGGGTGGAAAAGATATTTGCAATGTGTCTCATCAATAAATTATCTTTAAACACATAAAACCATTCTGAGTATTATGAAAGCCATCTTACTCTACAGCACAAAAAGGTAGGACTCTTTCTGAAAGTGTACAGCCAATAATGCCTTGGGTAGGGTTGAAATCTAGCAGTGCTGACTTCGTAGTCCATGTACCTTCTGTTTTTCTTCTCTAGTCTTCTGTTAGTAATGTAGCTGTTTCTGGGCACGGTGGCTCACACTTGTAATCCCAGCACTTTGGGAGGCTGAGGCGGGCAGATCATGAGGTCAGGAGGTCGAGACCATGCTGGCCATAGTGAAACACTGTCTCTACCAAAATACAAAAGATTAGCTGGGTGTGGTGGCATGTGCCTGTAGTCCCAGCTACTCAGGAGGCTGAGGCAGGGGAATTGCTTGAATCCAGGAGACAGAGGTTGCAGTGAGCCGAGATCATGCAACTGCCCTCCAGCCTGGAAAAAGAGCAAGACTCCATCTAAAAATAAATAAATAAATAATAATAATAATAATATGCAGCTGTTACTGTGCCCAGCATGTTTAAAAAGGTTTACTTCTCAAATCTATAAAAAATGGATTCAACTCCCCACTTTGTCTAGTATGATTTACCTCCCTGCAAAAATGTTTCCTGTAGAAATCCTTTCACCAAAAGCCTGTGCAGTCAATCAAAAAAGCGTTGGAAAAAAAGCAAAAATAGATGGAGAATTGTCTATGAATTCTAATCACTGCAGACATTTGAGAAAGAGGGACTGTGGATTCTGTGAAATTTTTTGATATACAATTATATCATGTCTCTCACAAAAGAAAAAAAAAAACCAATGTATGAAATCCAAGTTGTTCTTTATGCTTCTAGCATAGTTGATGGAGGTAAGACGGCTGTGTGGGCTACAGTAGTTCATCTGCTTCTGCATTCTCTGCACTGGTCTTCATGGCTGGAATGCTCATTTTCCTTCATCTTCCCCACAGCTCATGATTCCCCCAGACTTGGAATCCTGTGTCCCATTCTGAGCCAGGAAACTACACTCCAGCCTTGCGGCACCCACTTCCTACTTGCTCTCGGAACTTCTCTCTGTCATCTCCCAGCTCTGCACACCACGGGCTGTCTTCAAGTACAGTGCCATTGCCATCTATCAGCCCTTCCATTATTGCACTTGGCTGCCCACAGCACTAAGCCTCTTAGGGGCTCAGAACACTACATGCCATATATTATTTCAGAGAGACTGAGAAATCAGGAAAAAGAGCACTGTGAAGCCAGAGTGTATAAAGTGGGATAAAGGATATACTCGGCAAGCATACCAAAATCAAGCAAAAAAGTCAGAGGAGGATGCACCTGTGATGGTGGCAGCTCCCTTTTGCTGAGCTTTGCTCGTGTGGAAGGCTCAGTACCTGCAGAGCCATGTCCTTCCTTTCTGCTTTCTCTCTCTTAGGTTCTCCATTACAATGGAAAGCGTTGCCATTGAAAGGAGCAGCATAGCCTGAGGAGATGGTGACAGCTCCATTTTATAGATGGAGAAACTGAGTTTGAATGGCAAATGCCCAAGTGCATAAAGCAAGGAAGTAGCATAACTGGGTTGGATCACTAAATCCTCTCCTTTTTCCCCAGGTTTAGAACCCACAGGGAGACCCACTCCCCAGGGCAAATCATGCCTATTCCTGTGCTGTGTGACTACAGATGATTTCTTCTTTTTGCAAAAACACAATGGGAGGGCCAGCTGCTGTGGCTCATGCCTGTAATTCCAGCAATTTGGGATGCCGAGGCAGGAGGATCACATGAACTCAGGAGCTCAAGACTACCTTGGAAAATATGACAAAACATAAAAAATTAGCTGGGGATGGTGGCAGGTGCCTGTAATCCCAGCTACTTGAGGAACTGACATTTAAGGATCGTTTGCGCCTAGGAGGTTGAGACTGCAGGGAGCCAAGATCGCACAGCCTGGGTGATAAAGTGAGTCCCTCTCTAAACACACACACACACACACACACACACACACACACACACAATGGGAAATTTTAGATATTTTGGAACATAATTGATTAAAGAAAACTATAATTAAATGTTTACATATTACTGTTGTATAAACAAGCAAAATGTTAGGTTTTTAAAACTTTCATTTGGTAAAGAAGTTGAACAATGAGCATCCACTTTTTCACTTTTCCAGTGTTCTAGAAATACCAGTTTGCTTTGCTGATGTTGCTCTGTGCAGACAGGAGAAGGGGCCACATATATGCAGTCATCCCTGGGTGTCTGCAGATGGGAGCTCTTCCTTTTTTGAGCATCATACGTTTCTGACATTGTTGAAGGGATGATTAAACTCAATTAATAATCTCCATTGGGTGTTTTTCTTTCCTGTTATTGCCAAAGTTCCAAAACCATATGGTAAAGCATATTTTGTAAGATAGGATTATAGATCATGAATTCTTTTTGAAAAACGGGAGAAGCAGGAAGCTATTGCATGTGAGAGAACAAGACTTAAAATCAAGCTTTTCCTCCTGTAAGCTAGTTTGACTTTGGGCAAGCAAGAACTTTCTGAGACTCAGTTTCCTCACTATAAAATGGGAATAATAATTATTTTAGAGAATGATTGTGGAGAATAATCATAACACATGCAACACTTCGCTGATACACTCAATAGTCAACAGTTGTGATTATGAAAAGATATATTGTGCTTCTATGATTCTGCATGATTAAACATTTTACTGTTTATTGTATATTTGCTATTCAAAAACTGCTATGATAGATGTATAAGCATTTACAGAGAACCAATATTGATATGTGCATAAATATTAACATACAATCTTATAACATGTAATTAATATTTATCTATAAGAATTTTGTATCTTATTCTTTTTTCAGATGAAGACACTGAGTCTCAAAGAAGTTTAGAGATCCCTCAAAGTTCCTGGACTCAGCTTCTGCTCCCACTGTGTGGTTAAGGGATACCAGCAGCCCTCTGCTCATCCCTTCCCACAAAACCTCCAAGGCTGGCTCCTTACTGCCTGTACAGAGGGTGATGCCCAATGTCTGTCTGTAATTACAAGAAAACATCCATAAAGAGTTTCTGAGCTCCAAACAGATTTGACACAGTGGCCTTTTAAATCAAACTCTTACTATGATTATCTTCATTTCTATTTGGTAGTTTTTCTAAGTAAGCCATGCTTTCAGAGGCACCTAATACAAAGTGACAACCTTCACCATTTTCCAAAGCGCCGATGGACGAGTGTAGAGAGAGTCCATTGTCACCATAGTAATTACTGCACAATACCTGACGGCCAATGGACGGTCAGGAGGCTCAGGCAGCCGCTGAATCCAGCATTGTCCAGGCCTGATAAAAAGACTAGAGGCCTTGAAAAGCCAGGGAGCAGGATCTCACAGCTCTTTCCCTGGGCCCTGAAAGGCCCATTGTGCTGCCACCATAAATTCTGGGTTCCCCGGGCACTTGACAACTGAAGCCAGGGACAATAGAATTCTTGTGTCCAACAAAACAGTCCTTGTCCAATGCTGGTCTTATCAGCCGCATTTACAAATGTCTTTCGTTGTACCCAAATAATTCCCTATTAGAAGGGCTATTGGGAGCAGAACTAAATAAATATTCACAGCCTTTGTCATATCTTTGGGAAATGAATAAACAAACAGTCATCTAGCATATGAGCAAACCTCCCTACTCACTACATTTTATCCTTATTTCTTGCCCAAATTATGGAGCTTCACTTTCTCCTTTTAACATAGTAACAAGAGCAGTACTGATGCTCCAGTCTTATGTACCACCTACTACATGCCACTGGTATTATAGTGGTAGTGCTTCTACATGCGTTTTATAAAAATGACTCTTCCCTACAACACTATAAATTTTATTTCTACCTCCTGAAAGAGGAGGAAATTAGAACTTAGAGAAGTTAAAGGACTTGCCCAAGATAACCAAGCTAATTAACAGCAGAGTGGGAATTCCGATCTAGATTCCCCTTGCTCCAAAGACTCTTCCCTTCCCACTCTGCCATGATGATTTTGCTACTGAAGAAAGAGGAATAAAAGTTGGAATAAGGGGAAATATCTAAGCACACCCACTATAAAAGCTACATGTAGGGAGAGAGACTATTTATATCATTAACAATTTGAGAACAGCTAGAATAGAAGGAAAACGAAGACTTTTTCCAGGAGTATATATTTTATTTTTCTCTAAAATACTAGCAATTTTACTTTTTAAACTTGCTTTTTTTAGGGCGGAGGTGAGAAGACAAAAATAAATATAAGCATGCTGCCAGAAAGTTTTAAGAGTGTCCATACGGTCAGTATGTAAAGTTTTCAAAAGAATTACTAGGGTGAGCAAAGCAACCAGCATGCACACAATCATGTATGCTTCAGAATAACCTTAACCTCTTCTTCTGTAGCTGACTTTATTTTACTTATCTGTCTCCTTGTCGTGTATGGATAAATATGTAAACATTTGAAAGTAATGCACATGATCAAACAGAAATTCCCTTCTCGATAGGAGCCACCAACTAGAAGAATGGTGATTTTTTACATGAAAAAAAAAGACAAAATTCTAAATGATTTCCTGTCAAATCAAGAGATGCCCACACTCCTCATTTATTAACACAGCTTATCCATCTATCTCCTATCTGCCACCAGTCTCATCTGCCCACCTTACCTCCTGCTTCAGTAAGTGCTGTTGTTCCTAGGCCTGGCAGGCTGTGCATCTCTGTGCTTCTCTGCATATGATCTTTTCTTCTTCCATTTGCTGTTAACATGACTTTGATGGAAATTCTCCTCGGTACCTAGTATAAACTCAGAGGGCCTCAGAACTTTTTTAGCGTCACATAGTGCTTTTTGATTTCTCCCACGATTAGAGATCTTTGTTATTTATGGCTGTTTCATCCTCCCAACTTTGTATCCAACTAAGCTGTGAGCTATTTGAATACAGAAATCACATATTATGCTCAGTTTTATCTGGCCCAGGTTGATATGCTGCTAACCCTCCTCAGGGCTAGACTGTTGGAGAAATAAATGAATGGTAGTAGTTAAACAAAGAACGACCACAAACTTTTACATATATATATATATGTATATATATATATATAAATTTAAAAGATTGAAAATATCTATTGCCTTTTATCTACTTGATGTCAAATGACAGGTATAATTTGTAATTTGTTTCCAAGGACTATAATAATGTACTCACTTGGCACAAATTATTCAGCTTTGATAAATGCAATGTGGCACTGTTTGGTTTGTTTTCTGTAATATTTTAATATTTAAAATCAGTAAAGTAGGCTATCATTTTGCAAATAATTGGCTATTAACAAGAAAAGACTGGGAAACCAGCAGGTATTTTCTGACTGGCATTAAATGCCTGTGTTTGTGCAAGTATTAAGTTTGAAAAGGTGTGATCAATATTTTCTAAATACTTCACATGCCAAATGAAGCATTTAATCATCTTTGGAGATTTAAGGCATGAATGCAGTTGTGTACACATGATGCTAACTCTCGGCATTTCTCTATCCCCGGGAGCCGAATATTCTACGGACACAACTTAATCCAAACAGGCAATGATGACTGCTAAAATTTATTGAGAATTTCCAACCGACCAGTCCTGGGCTAAAGTACCTTCCTACAACATACAATTTCATCTTATGACAATCTTATAAGTCAGGTACTGTGGTTTTTCTTTATTTCACACTAGGAAATTGGAGCAGAAAAAGACTGAGTACAGTTGCCCTCAATCACAAAGCCACTCACCAGTGAAGCCAAGACTTGGACACAGGCAGTTTGAATCTATAGCAATTCACCCAACAACTATACTCTACCGCAGTCTTTGGCTATAAAATAGGGCACTAAATTAGGAAAGTAGTCCAATGATTTAAAAGAAACATGACTAAGGACTACATCACTTTCCCAGGCTACCTAACTATCCAGAAAAAGCAGAAACCAACTACGAAGGAGAACCCATGAACGTAGGGAAGAACAACAAAGACCTTTAACCACACTCAAGGCCTGAGACAGTCTAACATTTTATCAAATCTGGGCAACTTTCAGATAACCAAGAAATCTGCTTGTTTCCAAGTTTCTGGAGTATGCAAATCTTCAGATTCACAAAGTCAGAGAAGTACCGCACATGTGCACACGTGCACACACACACACACAGACACACACACTGCAGTTTTTGTTGTGTGCCAGAAATAGTCACAGCCTGCTATCTTTTCACAGTAATAAAAGTAAACTGCATTGTCCATAGCATCCGCCGATTTATGACATAATAGGAGAGAGTTCCCTCTGGGGCCATGATACTCAGAAAGAAACAAAATAAGGTTTCTCAAAATTAAGTGGCACTATCCTTTTGCAATGTAAAATTAAGAAAAGAATGCCATTTTGTTATTTACCTCTTCTTAGGCACTTATTCTGAATACACAAGCTGTGCAAACTCTGCGTGTCTATAAACTCCACAGGGATAAGAAGCATGTATGTTTTCCTGTCCACTTTATAATCAGGTCGACAAACGCACAAACTAAATGCTTCAAAAGAGCTTTCAAACCAATGACTTAGTAAATAAAAAACTGAATTCTGGACATAGTAGTCTCACCTATTTGCAAGTGCTTTGGAAGGGCTGCAGTGAATGGAGACTGATTTTCTTCTGGCACAAATTTGAATTTGGCCACAGAGGGGCTGACGTGAGCCACGGAGAGTCCAGCGGGTGCTCTACATCCTCATCACCTCATTAAGTACACTGGATTCACTCAGGGTTGGCAGGGGAATCAGGCCATTAAATGTTTCAGTTTGCATTTGCTGCTCTTTATTGGTGGAAGAACATTCTTCATTTCTATGCACAAATTTCGACATTCTTGAAGAATGGGAGAAATTATTTGTCAATATCGAGAATGTATTATTTTCATAGGAAGCTTTACATAGGCTGTTCGACCTTGATTTATTTGTAAGTCATATGTGTGTGTGCTTTAGATGTAAATGTGCCTGCACACATACACACACACAAACACAAAAAACACACATCCTCAAGGATGCATTTACTATTTTATTTCTTTTCTTTTTTTAAAAAATATTGGATGTTTACTTTTACTAACTCCATAGTTAGGAACTATAAAGAGAAAAAAATAATTGTCAACAGCTATATGGAGCCTGGTCATCTTACCAGACTGTGCTTGGATCATGAGTATGGAAATGGCAGAAAAATGGTTTGTTTGTCTGCAAATCAGTGGATCAGAGGCTTGGGGAGGTCTTCTTCTACAATATTCATTTGTGAATTCTTTATCTTAGGGCTTCCATCAAGAAAATGAGTCTGGCTCTCTACACTTGATCTTAGCCAAAAGACCAAGAGGCAAGGAGGCTAGCTTTCTAAACAGGTTTTTAAAATGCATCCTTGGCTTTTATATCTGCAAATATTCCATATATAGAGACATATCATAGTATCTATATGTGTGTTAGTACACACACACACACACACACACACACATGCACATGTGTATATACCATTGACAAGTTGATCTTTCATATTTGGAAACATTTTAGTCACATTTCTTATCCAGTAAATAAATAAATGTTGGCATTGGGTACCAGGATGGATTTGATGGACAGTAAGATTCTTTCCTATTTTGAAATTACAGAGCATTGTAATGGGAATAATCAGTTCCCCTGGCTAAAACCATCCCGCCTCCCTCCATCAGTGTTCCTACCACACTTTGGGAAACACAGAGCTAAGAGCTGATATTTCTCTAGTATTCAACGCAAGTTGGTGATTTCATGGGCCAAATCCAATACCATGATGCAGGTGTCTTCAAGAGGACATTGCATGTGCAGAAGACGTTGGGGACCAGGAAGGGGTCACCTTTGGCTCTCATGGTGATGTATAGGCACAGCCAGGTTTTCAGAGTCAAAATGGTCATCAGAGAATGCCCAGGGGACCCCATCTAGGAGCCAAACCAAGTGGGCATGCCCCCCAGCAAGCCAAGAAAGACTCTGGCATGAGATGCTGCTGCAAGCTGATTCCTACTTGGGCCTCTAGGACTCGTCAGAGCATCATAACCCCTCACACACAGGTGGTCAGCACAGAGGTGATTGTATGTGTACATCATGCTATTGTTTCTGACACAAATTTACTGTTCACTAAACATCAGTCAAGACCATCATCAAAAAAGTATCAGGATTCTGTTACAAAGACTCAACATAAAGAAATTAGTGCAATACTGAACACAACAGGAGCCCAACAAATTACCAGATTACTAGCTTTCAATGACAATGAATGGGTGAAATACAGAAGTACCTTTTCAATTGTTTTTCAGTCCTGATGTCAGCAAAGAGAAAGTCTCTGTTTGCAGTGATTCCTGAACAAATCTTTTTTTTTTTTTTTTTTTTAACAAAGACAAGGCAGTCTCAGGCTCAGAGAGGATTCAATTATGTTGTTCCCTTTCAATTATATCTGCTTTTTTTGGGCTGCCTCATATTTATGACAAGAGATACTGGCTTGCCAGACATGAGAGTAGTATAATTTTCTCCAAAAATATTTTTTAAATAGCATAAAGTAGAAGGAGCCAAAAGAAAATGTTAAGTAAATGACAATATGAGTGGTACCCAGATATTAGAGAAGACAAAACCTGAATGACTGAGGAGTGGGGAATATGGATCCATGGCACCACAATTATTTTATGGACAGAGAGACAGGGGCCCAAGGGGGATGTGGGCGAGAAGCAGAGCCTACAACATCTAATCGCCCCAGACCCTGCCTCCAGCATCCCAGGGTCTCTGTACCACATCTTCATTAATATCGCATGTCAGGTCAGCTATATGAGGGGACTACAAAAAATAATCACAGTTCTCTTCCCAAGACAGAGAAATTTGGAATGACAGGGAGAGACAAATGCCAGTTCTGACATGGTGGTGGAAGAGGGAGCACAGTCTAAAGCCCTCCAGGAAAGTAGGCCTTCATGAAGAAACTAGGTTGAAGACTCACCCAGCCTATTCGCCACCTCATACCCCTCCCTATGATTCATGCTATGCATATTACCAATGCCCTGTCTTATTCCAAAGAGAATTTCAAGCCACCTACAAAGGTGTATAGAGTACAAACACATATAAGACTATTTTGTATGCTAAAAATGTGAAAAGAAGAAAGAACAGCATGAAATAATTTGAATGAAAGTCATATGCAAAGCTTGGGCTAAGAAGTCATATTAGTTGCGAGGGCTAAATCACAAAAAGGGCAGGGATACGTGATCTGGCACAGGACCACAGGACCCATGAAGATAAAACTGGTCCTCAGCTGGATTCAGCCACTCCAGGTAACAATCCCAGCATGCTGTTTATCTCATTGGCTCTCACAGAGGCAACCCTGTGCAAGGCATAAAGCAACATTTTTTTTGATGGAGTCTTGCTTTGTTGCCAGGCTGGAGTGCAGTGGTATGATCCTGGCTCACTGCAACCTCTGCCTCCTGAGTTCAAGTGATTCTCCTGCCCCAGCATCCCCAGTAGCGGTGACTACATGGTGTACCACCATGTTCAGCTAATTTTTTTTTTTAGACAGAGTTTCGCTCTTGTTACCCAGGCTGGAGTACAATGGCGCGATCTCGGCTCACCGCAACCTCTGCCTCCAGGGTTCAGGCAATTCTCCTGCTTCAGCCTCCCGAGTAGCTGGGATTACAGCACGCACCACCGTGCCCAGCTAATTTTTTGCATTTTTAGTAGAGACGGGGTTTCACCATGTTGACCAGGATGGTCTAGATCTCTTGACCTCATGATCCACCCACCTTGGCCTCCCAAAATGCTAGGATTCCAGGTGTGAGCCATCGCACCCGGCCCAAAGCAATATTCTTAAACATAGTGGAAAGAAAATTATTGAGCAGCTTAGAACAGCAGCACTGGCCCATGCAGGTGAGAGGAGGAGAGAGAAGAATAGACTCAACAGCCTCTTTCTGCCAGGAGGACTTGAAAGCCAGCACATCCTTCACATGGCTACTACAGGCGCACTCTACCAGGGGCCTGCTCATGCCACTCCTGGTTGCAAAACCCTCAAGGTCTCCTTGGATTGGCCTCCTCTACTTTTATCAGTAACCAAGCCTGCTTTGTTCCAGGTACTGTGCTAAAGTTGAGTGTCACATAAATAACCCCTATATGAAAGTGAAGAAATCTAAGATAGAGAGGGTGAGTGACTGATGTCACCTGCCTTGTTTGTAGGGATTCATATCCAGGCAGTCTGACTCCAGAGCGTCCTCTCCTAAGCACCACCACACTCTGCCCTCAGGAAAAGCTCTTCACTAGTGAGCCTCAGCTGGTCTTTGGCTTCACCTGGGGAAGCTCCTCCTAGGAATCATTATTTGCCTCAACTTACCATATTGTTTCACTCTTCCTTCATTCCTACATTTGCCTCTGAACAAAACATCTCTTCCTCTTCCCTTTTCACAAACTTATCCTTGTCTTTCAAGGTCTTGGCCAAATATCACCTCCTGACAGTCCACCTTCCCAACTACACACACACACACACACACACACACACGCATACACACAAGCTTACGCTGTGATTGTGGCTTCATCTCCACCAACCACCGTGACTGGCGGAGATGATGCCACAGTGTAATTCTGTGAGCAAATGTTTCGTGAGCATCTACTATGTACCAGGCATCAGTCAAATCCCTGGGTACCAAATGGCTAAGATTGCTCTTTTTAATAGAGTATTCAGCCTCTGGTAGAGTTAAAAAGTAAACAGAAAAATGAGCAGCAAAGAATTAGATACACAAAGCAAATTTTAAAAGTTAATAAAACAGAGAGGAGATCATGTGTTCTTAGGACCCCTTTAAACTAACACAATGCCCGGCAGGCAGCTGATGCTCAGTAACTATTTGATGAAATGAGAGGCAACACCTATGACTTGCAACAATCTTTATCAGTCATTTTGTTCGTATGTCTTGGAACATTTTGTTGTTTTTAAGAAACCATTTTCCCGACTACTTTTTGCCTGCTCCTCCAATCCCTGTGAGGTTATGAAAAGCAGAAAACCTGTCTTCCGCATGGTGTTTATAGCTCCTGTGATACCTACTTTAGAATCGCCTGCATTTGCTGCAAACTATAAACACAGAGACCTGGACTTAAAGTTTGAGAGACATCACAAATCACAGGATGTAAGAGCCAAATGAAAACTCGACAGTGATCTAATGTAATGATTTTACTAACCGTTCTTGGCCAAGACTTGTATTCCTGGGGTATCCCAAAGGTTGTTGCAGGGGCTGAGTTAGGATGGGGAGAGTTGGAGAGAGGATTTTAGAGATTCCTACAATTTTCTCCTTTCTTCTGTTTAATCCACAGAAGCTCTACTTTAACCATGTTATATGTTTTAGAGGTTAGGGTAAGATTTTTTTTACCAAAATCTACATGACATTAGAGAAATCAACAGGAGAAGAAAACAAAAACAATGAATCAAGGCGTTAAATGAGTCCTCTGAATTTTTACAGAACCTCGCTCTGAACAGATGTATATGTTTAGATACGGGCAGATGCATACAACCACAGACAGATGATAAAGCATAGATAGAACACATACACAACGTAAGTAGAGCACATATTTGGCAGTGGGGGTGGGTACAAGAGTGTGAAAGAAGGAGGTATTAAAATAGTAGTGAAGTATGCTTTCAAGGGAAGCAGAAGTCTTTCTAGCCCCACCATTCTCTCAAGAATTTTGTCTTTTTTGTAGCTCTGACCATTCATTCATTCATTCATTATTACTTTTTAAACAATTGTATATCAAGTATTTGTATGCACACTGACACAAAGAATTGGGACTTATGTAAAGGTGAGACAGAGAAAGAGAAGGAGGGAGGAAAGAAGAAAAAGAAGGAGGGAGGGAAGAAGAAAGGAGAAGAGAAGAAGGAGGGAAGAAAGGGAGTAAGGGAGAGAGGAGAAAAGGAAGGGAGGGAAGGGGGAGGAAGGAAGGAAGGAGGGAGAGAGGGAGAAAAGGAGGAAGGGTGAAAGGGAGAGAGGGAAGGAGGAAGGAAGGGGGAAGAGAGAGGGAGGGAGGGAGGGGGCATAAAGACATAAAGACAGGGAGAAAGGGAAAAAGAAGGAAAAGGAGGAAAGGAAGGAAATGAGAGAAGAAGGAAAGGAGGAAGGGAAAGAGGGAAAGAGGGAAAGAGGGAGGAAGCGAAATTGGGAGATTAAGCAATCAGGTGAGTGAGGGGCTTTAAATGTCGGGCTTTTCCTCTCTTCCTCAGCACACAAGGATGCAATGTCTTATGCAAAGTAATTGCAGGGTTCCAAAGGAGGCAAGTGGGTGAGAAGAATGAAGAGAGCTACCAAAATAAGACATGACTACAGAGAAAAAAAAAAAAACAAGGAGAGATGACGGCATGATTGGATCTATGAGACTGTCTATTTTTAGTGGCATAAAGAAGACTCTCTCCAGTGACCTTGCCAAATTATGATGCAAACCGAGTTAATGAAAGCTCTCTCAACCTTCTCTTCGAAGTCAGCTCATTACCAGATCATTTCTGCAGACACATCGCCCAAAACCCTGTAACCTCATTAAAGAACTAATCCTAACAGGTTTGACCTGAAAGTGAGCAGATGGATTTACTTGAACAGTTTACTGCTTTACTAGTGTTTTTTTTTTTTTTTTCTGAAAAAACATTAAAGACCAGGTTAGCATTTGTAAGCCATTCATTTTAATTTTTTTAACATTTTTTATTGATGTTGTTTTGTCTTTCAGATAAATGCCACCCATTTTCAGAAATAAGAAAAACGCTCTGAGCAATTAAGAAAAATCCTTGCTTTCGATGTCATCTTATTTAAATTATGAAAAAGTAGAATGAGAACCAAAAGAATTCCGGTACCAATTCTATGTTTCCGTATGCATGTTTTAAGTATTCTTATATGATTAGGAAAGCAGGGCATTAGGCTGACTCCAAAGGGAGTAACTCACTTGAAGTAAAGGACCTTGTAGGTATTGGAATTCTTTGAACAGTCTCATTAAATTTCACCCAGATTGCCAAAGAAACGCTTTTTTATGTTCCCATAAAGTTACAATCGCCTTGTTGTAATAGGAGAATGTTTAAGTAAAATACGATACACACTGTACATGGAATTGCAGGGTTTCCCCAAAGTCATAATGCTGTGACTTACAAAGAAACATGGGAAAATACTTTGGGACTATTTCAACATGGTTCATTATGACGTCAAATCTTGACTCCAATTACAATAATGTAAAAATATTTCTGACTAATTTGAATAGTAGGAGGAAGAAGAAAATAAGGACAATTTATGAGTCAGAGTGAATGAATTATGGGTGACTTATTTCCTCTCTTCTTCTTCATTTCTAATAGAATGGTTAATGTATTGTCTGTTCTGGAAACACCTTTTAATCTTGTCATCACTTCATGCCACATGAAGTACCTCTTTAGCAGCATGGATACCTGAGCCTGCCACATCCAAAGTGAGCTGGGGTACTGATGGCAATACCTGAGCATCCTCTTTCTTATACAGCCAGGAAAAACTACTCTTCCCAGAGATGCCCAAAGAATAAGCCAACTTAATCCAAAATAGAAACAGGAAAATCGTTGTACAATACCAAATGACTGAATCATCGAAGTGTCAAATTAAATATCGATACCATCAATTTGAGTCTAAAATACTCTCTGGGGTTAAGGCAACCCAGGAAGAAAAGTAAGCAACTACCAAATCTGTAGCATGAACCTGAAAAGGTTTTCTGTGGAAGCCCCTTTCATTTCATCCAGTTGATTCCTCCAGCACATACCAGTTGACTACCAACTGCACCATAGGACTGTCCTGGGGACCTGGGACATAGTGATGAACAAGATTAGACCCTCGTCTCTCATGAGCTTGCATTGTAACTAATTTTGGCTGCTCTGACCTCAACCCTGGACAGAATTTCCCAGGAGAACGTGAGATTAGCTCCCTCACTCAGAATAAATTAGCCAATAACCCCACCAGCCTGAAGATCAGAATTGCTGAGTTTAAGCCCAGATGATGCCACTGCATGACTGTGGGAAAATTCCTTTGCATTCCAAGCTTCACTTTCCCCATCTAAGCAATCAAGAGGTAAGTAAGTGTAGTATCTTAGAAAGCTAGAGGATCCCTTATTTCATAGGGCAAGAAATTCATGTGTACTCAGGATTTTCAGACACAAAACCAGAAGCCACGGAACGTGGAGAGAACACAGGGCACTCCTCATGCCCACAAAATCAAACACCTATCCAGCAGGAGAGTGGAGGAAGGAATGCATGGAGCCAGTGACTCTAATCTCCATGTGGGAAGTTTGGAGTCCAACAATCCAGGGTTTAAATCCTGCTACTCTGTAATTATATGTGTGACTTTGAGTGAGTGACCCAACTCAACTGCACATGTTTCAGTCTCCACGTCTAAAATATGGTATCTCTAATGCCAAACTCACAGGGTTGCCTCTGAAGTTTAAAGGAGGGATATATATAAGGCACTCGCACAGCCCCAAACACACCATGGGTGAGCAATAAATTTTACCCGAATTTAAGTAAATCAACAACAATATTATTATGCATTGGAAACCACGGCTAAGACTGAATTTTGTTCACTTTCCTATTGCCTTCACCTGGTGTAGGTCAGACAAACAGAAGGTGCTCACTAAATAAATAAATGTTAACTTTGATTAACTCATACTAATTAGAAGCTCTGATTGGAAAATAGATACAAATGAATAATTAAAAATAGGAAAGGGAATTTGTTATTACTTGATAAACACAGTTTGTTCAGGGAGGGTATTTTTCAAAATGCAAGGCAAAATGGTGATGACAGGTCACAGACTCTGGGAGATCGCTGAAAAAGAAACCAACTCTCCCACATGGCTTGTGAGATCAGCAGAGGCAAAAGCCAAATGCATGAGTCATGCCCCAGCAATTCTGAGGCAGGGACCAATCAGAGGTATGTGCCGTTCTCGTTACTGTCCGACTGAACTCTTCATTCATTGAATAAACGGTTCAAAAGGTCCCTTGAGAAACTCCCTGGTGCCCTTTGGCAGAAGAGCGGCCACAGGGCTGACACCCTGAGCAGAAAATGGGAGAACCTGTGCTTGAGAGAAAGTGCTCCCGGTAGAAAATAAAAGGAGGTCAAGGCAAGGAAACCAGCAAGCCCATTAACAATTCCATACAACACCTCAGAAGTGTTTTCCAAAAGCAGAGTCCCCGCATAGCAACGGAAAATGCCAGCTTCATTTAGGCAGCTGCACAACACACACACACACACACACACGTGCATACACACATGCATGCATAAACAGATGCACATGCACCCACATGCACAAACTTCAAAAAGGGAGAAATGACTCTAAAATAGCAGAGTCCACTTTGAATCACAATGAACAAACCGTTATGATCCATTTATGATGATGAGTAAGGGGTTACGTAGTGACTCTCTGTAACTAGGTCAGGCACCAATTGGTAGTCAGCTCCACAGACCGAGGAAGATTTAATGAGGAGGAGATCAGACAAAGACAGAAGATGGAAATAGTGCCCCAAGCGCGTGTCCCCAGACACCACAATCTGGCGATGGGATCCAGTCCATGCTATTTCTCTCAAAGATAGACCGGAACAAACTTTTGGAAACTCCTGACATTCGGATCAACAGTTCAGGCCAAGCCGTTGAGCCATGGCTCTGGCAGCAGCAACCAGGCTAGAATAAAAACAAAACCCGAATCAAAGGAAGATCACTACCCGAGCCGAAAGTACAGAAAGCGTCAAGGCGTACAGAGGCGGCAGCTGTTGCAGCAGGGACAGGGCATAAATAAAACGGCACTGCCAACCTCAAGCTTGTGTCCACAAAAGCCGATCCCCTTTGCCTGGATCTATGCGCCACCGTTCCCGTCCCTCATCTGTGCTGGGCAATAGTAACTGGCACCTACGTTCAGGCTGGCAGATGGAGATGCCAGGCTTATTAATTCCAGTGCCTACTCACTCCACCATCACAAAGGTCACGGTGCAGCAGCTGGCCACCGAGGGACTTCCTTGAGATGCAGATTCCAGCCTTGGGGATGCCATCGCCCAGAGGCACCTTCTCTCTTCAATCTTGGGACATCTCACGTGGGGACACCAAGGGCCACAGGACCGTGAGAGGGCTCGGCCCAGCTTTGTTCTGGACGGCCGGAGAGGCGGCTCCTCATCCCTGGCACTGCCAACAGCCCTGTGAATGAGCCACTGTAGTGAGACACACACCCCCTGCTAATGAGATCCACACAGACACAAGCAAGAGAGGCAAGTGCAGAGGCTGCTGCAAAACAGGCAGAGAAGAAGCCAAGTCGGGCAGGGGCAAGATCATATCGTGCCCACCAGGCTTACAGTACCCACAGACCACGGCAGGGTCCCAATCCAAAAGAGGACCTTGTACTATTTGTCTTCCCTTGAACTAAAAGCATCTCCTTGTCCAAATTTTAAATTTGGCAGCCAAAATTGTATGGACATTTTTTTAAACAAAGTGCTATCATCTATCTATTACTCTTATTGTTTTAGGAAGCATTTTTAACTTAAAATATTTAAAGGGATAGATCTTTCAGAATAGAAAGACACTTGACAATGGAGTGTCTATTGAAGAAAAGGATGCATTCGATTGCTTTAGAACTTCAAGTACAACGTAAACTTATTTTACACTATTATATTGTGTATTGTAAAGTGGCAAAGAGAGGAGGCTCTGGGCAAGTTGCCTGATCCTACCTGTTCTAGTCACTAGCTGGATAGTCTTAAACCAGTTACCCACCCTCTGCATACTTCCATCACTTCACTGCTAAGATGGAGATTAGAGCTTGCCTCCCAGTTAGGGTTTCCTGTAGAAATTAAATAAGTTAATTCAAGCAATGCACTTAGCACATAGCAAGCTCTTAATAAGGGCTACCTATTTTGATCATTATCATCATTAGCGTGATCTGTGTCGGCCAGGTGAACTGACCTTGCAGAATAAATGCTTAGGTTATAACACTACATTTTGCGTGTGTGTATAACCACAGTTATTGAAAATCCAATCATATATAAGTATGTGGACCAAAGTGGAAGGAAGGAACTCAATGTAATTTCACTTGCTGAAAATTCAGAATATTTAGAGAAAACAAGAAACCTAGACCCCATCAGCTTTCCCTGCCCTCCTTTCCCCTAAAAATCCAGAAGGGAAAAGACTGAAATTGTCCAGTTACATTTTATTTAATTAATTAATTAGTTTATTTACTTATATATTTGAGACAGTGTCTCCCTCTGTCACCCAGGCTGGAGTACAATGGCACAATCTTGGCTCACTACAACTTCTGCCTCCTCAAATGATTCTTGTGCCTCAGCCTCCCAAGTATCTGGGATTATAGGCATGAGCCAACACACCCAGCTATTCCATATATAGTAGATTTATATATATATATAGGGTTTTGCCATGTTGGCCAGGCTGGTTTCAAACTCCTGGCCTCAAGTGATCCACCTGCCTTGGCCTCCCAAAGTGCTGGGATGTTACAGGCATGAGACATGGCACTCGACCTTCATTTTTAAAATATTACTTTTGTTGATTACTGCTTTTCTTGACACCCTCTCGGCCAGTGACTCACTCATCCCATCCTAGAGCTGGCCCTGGGTGGGAGGTAAGTCTTCCTCTTTCTTCAGAGTATGCTTCTGTCACTGCAATGTACAAGTCACTTGGGGACATCATTAAAATGCAGACTCTGCTCCAGCAGGTCTAGGAACAGGGATGAGGTCCAGGTTCTGCCTAACAAGTGCCCAGGTGATGGTGAGGCCACCACTGGTCCACAGACAGCACTGGGAGAAGCAAGGCCTTGGAGAAAGAAGATGCTTGGAGAATGGGGAGGGAAGCAAACACCTGAGTTTCATTTGATTGTCTTTTTGATGTGGTTGTTTTCAGACAACTTAGAAACTCTTTCATTATTCATGGGAACCGCTGTTGTTAAAGCTGAGGCTAAGTCCTTGGACCCAGAGGCGGGGAACATTTGTTGTTTTGTTTTGTTCTAAATCAAACAAATAGAATAAAGCAAATACCTATTGACTCCTGGTGACTGCCCTTTGGGGAGTTCATTTAACATTCATTCCCTTGTTCTTTTGCCTGGCTATGGAAGCAGGGCTAGGGATGCCACAGAAGACAGAGCTGTGCAAAACACTCAGGCTCCAAAGGGGACAAGTTGCTGCTAGGACTAAGAAAACAGTGCCAGCTCGATATACCCGAATTAACTGCCACTGCCCCTCAGTCAAACTGCAGGGAAGGGCAAGAGTTCAGAGTTTTTGATTTAAAAACTCAGGGTTCACATGCAGGCTCCATCACTTGGTAGCTGTGCAATCCCCCTGGCAAGTGGCTTAACTTCTCTGAACCTTAGTTTTTCTACATAGAATGTGATCCTAATACTGCTTGCCTTATAGGATTGTTGCTGTAAGATAATTCATATATGTATATACTCTATGTGAACAATGGCATGCCTTCCTCCAAAGCCCCAGGAAAACACCCAAGAAGAGGAACACTGATAACAAGTTCCTATGCATGTACCCTTGTGTGTAATTTTCCCTATTTCCAAGTCCACGTCTTCCCCAGAATATGTGTATGTGCACAGAGACAGACAGACTGACAGACAGAGATAGAGAAGAGGAGGGGAGAGAGAAGAAGAAATGAGAACAAATTAACTACAAGAAAAAGAAAGAGTTTGAGTTGTAATAAAGACCCGTGGTGAAACAGTATTTTCCTCTTTAATGTATTCCTAATTATTATACAGAACAATGCAAACATTATAAAAGAAATATTAAATCATCTTACATTCTTGTGCAGAATAAATGGTTAATATTGTCTATTAAAGCATATGTACTTGGAAATATTCTTTTGAAAGGAAGGAAGCATTACCAAACACACAGGCACACACGCACACACACACACACACACACACACACGCATACGAGCTCCCCCTCCTTTCTCAAGTCTTATACTCTCTAGGACATGGCACTGTATCCTACACGTAGTACACCCCGGCAAGCAGAAGCAGGCTGAATCCATGGAAGGAGAGGCTTGCGTAGCTGGTAGTCTGCTAATCGTGCCACCATTTGGGGGTGTGTACTGCCAGCCTGGTCTGCCAGCTAGACTCGGGTAGAGAAAAATGGACGGAAAGTAGGCCTGAAAGGAATGGCTCTTGGTCGTGCCTTTAATTGTCATGATGCTGGGGGACAGTATGATGTCAGACAAGCTTTCTTGTCTCTGAAAGAAACAGAGCCACTCAGGCAGAGGATTAGAGGACTCCACATGTGGCAGTGGCCTTTCAGACAACACTGTCCTAAATCCCGTTTCCCTGTCTCCATGTGGGATGAGGGGGGCTCTCTTCATCAAATCCTACTTACGGGACCATCTGTGTCCCTGTCCATGTAAATAGGCCTCTTGGCTCTCACTCAAGCATTGTTGCAAATTGTCCTCTTCTCCACACTAATGCTCAAGCTGTGGGACACTGCAAAGAACCCTTCTTCCGTTAGGGATTTCTCTGTCTAAGAAGGATTTATGATGATTCTTTGGCAAGAATCTTTGAATCGCTGGCATTCACAGGGCAGCCAAAGCGTATTTCAGGAGACTCTATAGCAAACAAGCAATACAGCCCTGAAGATTTATCTCCTCTGATGAAGCAGGGAAATCCTGATGCTCCCAGGATGCCACCCCTAGACAATGGGCTATTGCACAGCCAGTGTAGACGACGTTATGGTGGATACATCAACCCTCTCCCAAATAGCTGTGTGACCCCAGGTAAGATACTGAACCTCTCTGACTAACTTGTTTCATCCATACCATATAAATGATTGTGTTTTCTTCTTAGGGCTGTCGTCGAGATTAAGATGTTGAATGGAATCAAATGCCTGATATACCTGACACCTGATTTATGAGCAGAGTCTAATACACAGTACCCATTCTTTTTGATAAAGATGTGAGCATGTGTAGTAAGAAGGAGGCAGCATTCACTGACTACCTAGAGCTCTGCCTCTGGGAGGGGCTGTGAGCTGTGGTCCCAGTAGAATGAAATGAATGCACCTGTGCTTTGAAAGTTTGCCAACAAGCCAGCCCCCTTGAGGTGCAGTAATTGTGTTTCAGCAAGAGGACTACAAATTCTGCCTCACCACTCCAGCACTTGTTAAACTCAAATCTCATTTGTATCTATTCTAGTCGATTTTCTTTGATTTATCTCCTACAAACCCCTCTTCCAATTCCTGCATCTCAGCTTAAAAGGCATAACTGCCCTTGCTTCTTTGCTTGTTCTTTTCTTCTACAGGGTGATGCTGACAAACCAAATAAGAAAACAAAACAAAACAAACACCCTCCCTCCCTCAGGCTCACTGAGCTTCTCCTCCACCAGCAGAAACCATCAATAACCTCATAGATGGCTCATGGCCTGAAGAAGCGGAGACTGGGTGGAGAAAAAGGTGGAAACAAGAGTGGCTCCCTTTGATTCAGCCCATCCTAGAAACACGTGGTATTTTTTTATTTTTTATTTTTTTTAATACTTTAAGTTCTGGTATACATGTGTAGAACATGCAGGTTTATTACATAGGTATACGTGTGTCATGGTGGTTTGCTGCACCCATCAACCCATCATCTACAATGCTATCCCTCCCCTATTCCCCCAGTCCCTGACAGGCCCTGGTGTGTGATGTCTCCCTCCCTGTATCTATGTGTTCTCATTGTTCAACACCCACTTATGAGTGAGAACATGTGGTGTTTGGTTTTCTGTTGCTGTGTTAGTTGCTGAGAATGATGGCTTCCAGTTTCATCCATGTCCCTGCAAAGGACATGAACTCATCCTTTTTTATGACTGACTAGTATTCCACAGTGTATATGTGCCACATTTTCTTAGCAAATGGTATTTCTAATCTGAGACACTGAAGCAGGGAGCTTTGGCCAACCTCCTTCTTCTCAGGGGCAACTGAAACGCAAGAGGGTTTAGGGAACTTCCTAAAACCCATTGAGGGAGTAGCAGGAGTATGAAAGATACCCAGACTGGCCTGACTGCACATCCCATACACTTTCCACTGCATCTTGTTATTTCCAAGAGAGAAAAAGAAAAATCCTATTGGCTTTTAAAGGTCATAAAATAGTAAAGATACCTGCATGTTTAACTTCTGTCTCTGCCATTAGTTAATACAAGCACCTGAAAATCACTTGATCTCTCTCTGATCTATCTAAGTTTTCTTATTGGAGAAAACAATGAGTATAAGCATCTTTATGGATGATTACACGTGGATAAAATGAGATAACAGTGCAAAGAGCCTGGCATAACGTAGAAGCTCATCACCTGTGTGTACCTTCCTTTCACAGCTGCAGAAAAAAAAAAAAACCTTATAGTGAGGCACATGTGGCAAAAGAGTGAAATTTTAATGTAAAGAGAATAAGTAGTAACCATGGAAATGAGTATATTGCCTATCCTAACTATAAATGTGTACTCAAATGCAATGGCAACTGAGACAAGAGAAAGGAGAAGTTTTTTCTTTTCTTTTTTGTTTCTGGGACACCCCTTGGTTGGAACAAATATAAATTAATTTTTGAGACTGGAGTTTCTGGAAGCATAGAGTTAGTATTAATTTTAATAGTAAACTCATGAGGGAAAAACTGATGTTATATACACAATCAATTAAAAAAAATCTGCCTAGTATCCAGGTTATGTCAGACATGTTTCTATGTCATTTCTTTCTCCCCACGGATAGATTTTTGTCTAGTCCATTCTTCTACTGAGGTTGCAACCTTCAAAAACATTACATGATTATAGGAGTTCTTTTTTTTTTTTTGGAGAGAAGGAAAGAAAGAAAAAAAAAGGAGTGAAGGAGAGGAAGAAAGAGGAAGAAAAAGAGGGGGAGAGAACGGGAATGTTGCTTTATTCTAAAAATGGGTATTGAAAACTTCTTTTATGCCAATAATTGTACTTAATAATAGCCAATCAATATTTCATTTAAACCTATGAGTAGGTGCAATGTGGTACTGACAAGAATGTATATTTTGTGTATTTAAAGTGGCGAGTTCTATAAATGTTTATTAAGTTTACTTGTTCCGGATCTGAGTTCAAGTCCTGGATATCCTTATCAATTTTCTGTCTCACTGATCTATCTAATATTGATATTGAAGTCTCCCACTCTTATTGTGTGGAAGTCTAGGGAGTCTAAGTCTCTTTATAGGTCTTATGTGTCTGGGTGTTAGGGTCGTTAGCTCTTCTTGTTGCATTGATCCTTTTACCACTATATCTTCGTTGCTTTAAAATCTATTTTATCAGAGGCGAGAATTGCAACTCCTGCTTTTTATTTATTTATTTATTTATTTATTTATTTATTTATGCTCTCCATTTGGTTGGTAAGTCTTTCTCCATTCCTTTGTTTTGAGTCTTTGTGTATCCTTGCATGTGAAATGGGTCTGGATGTAGCCCATTTCATACCATTTGGTTTTGGCTGTATCTTTTGATTGGGGGATTTAGTAGATTTAAATTTAGGATTACTGCCATATGATGTTAACTGGCTGTTTTGTCCATTCGTTGATGTAAATTCTTCATTATGTTGATGCTCTTTACTTTTTGGTATATTTTTAGAAAGGCTAATACTGGTTGTTCCTTTCTATGTGTAATGCTTCTTTCAGAAACTCTTGTAAAGAGAAAGGAGAAGTTAACAAATGCTGCATCACTTCTCACCCACAGAGTATCTTAACACGTTCCCTGCAGTCAAGACAATGGAAAGGTGAACTACGTACCTTACAAGGAACTGTACAGGTTTTCCAATTAACATAGTATGCTTAACAAAGGAAATCCTTTTAAATTAAATATTACGTCATTAGGCAGCTATAGAACTCAGCAGTATCAAGTTTCACAAATATTTGGTGGAATATGCAAAACAGATTTAACATCGTATATTTCACTATTCTGTTCATCTCTAAGACTTTGCAGCATCTTACTTCTTCATATCAAAGATAAAGAAGACTCTTCTCGCATATTTTCCCTTCGATTAATGTTAGCCAGAAATGCATTTATAGGCTCTCTGTGTCTTATCACTGGCATTGACTTCATTCACAGATGTGGAAACACAGAGACAGTTACGAATTTCTGAAGCGGAGGGTGGCAATTAGGTTGATCCTCTGATTTCTGAACTACAATCACTTGGTCTAGCAATTCTTACCCTCCCCCACTGTGCCAGGGTGCATTACCACTGAAAGCAAATAATGGCATCCTCTTTTAATTCTGCAGGAAAATTCTTTTATATATTTTGACAATATAGAAAAGTCAAAGAAATCTGCCTGACACTGAGAGTGAAATTTCGAGAGCTCAATCTGTGATGGCGTCTGGCTATAAGACTTTACAGTTTTTTGCCCTCACGCTGCAATTTCCATGTGTAGAAAAAGTTTACAAATCCCTGCTAGTGAATAAATGTTTACCGAGCTCAAACTTTCTGCCTTTTGCTTGAGACATGTGATACATTTGTGCTTCTAGTGACATCAGGGGTATGTAATATCCCCATAGCGACAGGACAGCTATAGAATTAGCGTCAGCAAAGGCACTACTTGATATCATATCATTCCCCTCATAGCAGTACCCCCAAAGAAAACCATGGCCTGCCCCATTAAAAAATGTCTTGAATAAAATCCCCATCACACTGCAAGAAGCTGATTTTTTTTTTTCTAGGACTTTCCAGAAACTACATAGGACGATGTAATCCATCTCAAAATATAAGGAATTCTAGTCTAATAGACATGTTTTTGATCAATAGGTCATCAAGCATTTATCAGCTGCTGTTTTCTGCTGAACGATGCACTAGAAATCACAAAGTAGGGAAGCAACAGCGGTTCCTGTGGCAGGCTCCTGGAATCAGGACTCAGACTGACCCCAGATCCTCATTTCACAGAGGGGAAAACTGAGGGAACAATGTGCTACTAGGGCCATTTGGGGACTCTGGTAGAAACTCAACCAGAACCCAGTCTGACTGCCTGACTCTAAGCAATGTATAATCCAGCTGTTTATGTCTCCAAGTTTAACAATAATTTAAAAATAAACAGCAACTTGGATGTGAAAAGTGAAAGTACCCCAGCCATTAGGCTGTGTTGATTCCTAGACTAAGAGTAGCCCGATTCATTAGCAAAGTCCACCTCATGAATTTTGACAAAGTCTTTCATAGGCAAGGCATTGCAAAACGCATTCAGAAAGAAACTATTTAATGAGCATGTTCTATAAACCAGGTGTGAGGGACACAATGGCATATACAATGGAGCTCCTCTCTGCACAGAGTTTGCAATCTAAGTGGTGACTACTAGTAGACAGATGGGATGGAACACTTGCTATAGGGTGGCTGGCCAAGAAAACCTCTATAACAGATCTGTTTAAGGGCAGAAAGCCTTGAAGAATAAAAAAGAGTTGAGAGGAAATATTATTTTTAATGTGTTAACTTTTTTACTATCATGGTTTGCTTTGTATTTATTATAGAAAAAATTAATGTTTTTTCTCAAGATGTTTTCTAAAAAGTATTTGTACATGAATTTAAATGTATGCTTTTACTTTGATTCTTGTAATAATTTACCTTACACTATTGTGTATGCATGTGTGTGTGTGTGTTTCAATCAGCATTCTGGTGTGAGTCGCCCATTCTCTAGGATTAGGTTTTAATGCTTACACTCTTTAGCATGGCCTGAGAATGCAAAGCCTCCCACAGCCTTGTTCCTATCTACCTTTCTGGATTCAACTGACCTCTCTGTATTGCCTGCAGAGTGTGTGCCCCAGTCACACCAGATCAATTTCACTCCTTGAACAAGTTTATGCTTCTGTCATTTGCATAACCTATGCTCTTGAAACTCCTGAAAACAACTTGCTTTCTTGTCTAACCGGGCAGATGATGCCTTGGTCCTTAAAAATTCATCTCTTTTATCTAGTTTTCTTGCCTGTTTCATCAAGTGGAATTAACGGATCAATCTCCTGGAAATATCTCTTTTATTTGCACAGTTCTCACCTCACATTGCATTATGATTATCCATATAATGTTCAAGTTTTGCTTCTTGATATTTTTTCTAATTATTAGATAATACAGACTTAGTGTCAAAATTTTAGAAAATAAAATGTGCAAATGAGAAAATAAACATTTCCTTACACTTTCTTTTTCTATTTTTACATGCAATTGAGATTTTTCTTCTTCTGTCATACCTCACTTAATATAAACCCTGAGCATTTTCTTTTTTTCTTTTTTTTTTGCCAATCAGTTTGAGCTTTATGAGGTTGCTCAGGTTAGCCTTGAACTGATGGCCTCGCCTTCGCGAGCGCCATGACCTCCGGCGGGAGCCACTTTGGACCCCGTACCCTGAGCATTTTCATACACTGCTACTGAGAAGTCTCTGGGAGCTCTGCTTCTAACAGTTGCATAATTGCTTGTCCGATATACAATAAACTATATAACCATTCAACCCCTACTACTGGGCTACTTAGTAGTTTTAAATTTTTCCTATTATAACTATAAATACAAAAACATTAATTGTGCATTCATCTCTGTCTTCATTCTTGCTTATTCCTTTAGAATGGATGCTTGGAAGTGAAATCGCTGGTAACAGATGTTTTAATTAATGAACACACCAGTATTATTTTTAAAATGCCCACTATAATCCTTCAATCCATCACAATAACAATAACAGATTTTTTAAAGGAATGAATGCATTGCTTGAATATCTTTCTATAATTAGTAACATAGTTGAATAGTTCACGTGAGCACGTGTATGCATACGTATGTATAGTCACACATAAAATTTTGGTTAATTGTGTAGTTAGCTGCTTCTCCTCTTTTCCATGGGAGCAATGGTGTTTCTTATCCATTTGCAAGAACTCGGTATTCAAATATTAAAATACCCTTTCATTTGTTTTGAGTTTTTCACAGAATTGTTCTTCAGTCATTATTTTGCTCATATTTTTGAGTTGGTAGTTTAATTTGCCCATTCTTTCCTCTGCTATTTTTTCCCTTTATGGTTGTTTCTTCACATGCTTAGATTCTTCATGCTCCATGATCTTTGTTAAGAAAGGTTTCTTTCTTTATTCATCTTTGTGTCTCTAGCATATTACACAATGGCAGTGCCCGGAATATAATCATCATTTAATAAATCCTTGCCAAATTGTGTTGTATTTTATTGCATTGTATTAGTAAAAGCTATCTCTCAAATCCTTTGCTTTCATATATCAAAATTTGCTAATTAATAATTTATATATATTAAATATATTTAATAATGGATAATACTACATGTCTACATTCTACACTTCAGTATTTCTCTTAAATACCTAAATTGATCAATCAAATTACATGTTCTGAACATTGGTATGAAATATTGGTATATAAACATATTCCACAGATGAGCCATTCGATGCAATGGCAATCAAATAACGACCCACACAGGGCAGGTGAAGAGCATCTACCATGTCATACGGCCCTACCAAATTGGGGCCTACTTTGGTTGTCTGTCAAAGTATAATGTTATCTGCCATGATCAAAGGCTGGAACACCCCAAGTAGAACCCGAGTTTCTTGTTTGTGCTTTTGTTTTGTTTTAGCTTCCAAACCACAAAGTGATCACTTCACTCAAAACCTTTCATTCTGAATACATTCTAAAATAAAATTTATCCATTTCAAATAGCTATATTGTATCCTAATGTGTCCTGAAATCAATGTTTGTTACAAACCTAGATGTGATTTGTAGTGTGAACACAGAGTGGTTTCAAGGAAATGTTAAGTGAAGTCACGTCACGTGTCGTTGTGGGAGGGGAAGCAAAGAGGAAAGCGGGTGCGGAGGACTGACTCCTCCAGAGCCTGAACAGGGCACTGCTTCTCCAGCACTGCCACTTCCCTTTCCAGAGTCTGCGTAACAGGCTCTCATCTTCCCACCTGAATGACTTCCTTCCCAGAGGCCATGGATAGAAGATTTCCAACCCTTGGAGTAAACCAAAAGCTGCTTGCCCACCTACATTCTTTTCCAGGTAAGTCTGGCTCCCTGGGCTGAAGCAGTTTAAATTCCTGCCAGTAGCACCCTGACATCCAGTCACGTCAGGGCTCAGCTGAGCTTGGTCTGCCCAAGTGTCAAATAGAAAGCCCACACTTTGGCCTGGTGTGGTGGCTCACGCCTGTAATCCCAGCACTTTAGGAGGCCGAGGTGTGTGGATCACGAGGTCAAGAGATCGAGACCATCTTGGTCAACGTGGTGAAATCCCATCTCTACTAAAAATACAAAAAATTAGCTGGGCATGGTGGCGCGTGCCTGTAATCCCAGCTACTCAGGAGGCTGAGGCAGGAGAATTGCCTGAGCCCAGGAAGCGGAGGTTGCGGTGAGCCGAGATCGCGCCATTGCACTCCAGCCTGGGTAACAAGAGCGAAACTCCGTCTCAAAAAAAAAAAGCCCACACTTTAACAGGTAATAGCAGAGGACAGAGGAAAAGGCTGGAATCCAGCTTTTGCTAGGGTACCGTGCTGAGCACAGGACTGGGTGGCCCAGTGAGCCCCTCATCATAGGAGGATAAGTAGCTGGTTAGAAACAAGTGCCAAGCAGTGTCTGAGCATAAGTGAGGCTTATTCAACCCACACTGCCAACCAGTAGCAGAAGCCAGACTGGACACCTGATATTCCTCTTCCTTCAGAAGTCCACACTGAAGTCAGCGTTCTCTCTGGCTGGTCTCTGCAGCCTCAGCTCACATGTAAAATGTAAGCTCCAGATTCAACTGACTTCCAGGAAAAGGGGACAGTCTGGGAGGAAAGGATTATTTGCTAATAAACTCCTAGTATCATCTTCTTTTATCTATTCATTTAGTCATTCATTCATTTGTTTAATCTGTAACCCCAATTAAAGGCAGGATATACAGTGAATTTTGCCATCAGGAAGGTCCGAGTTTAAATGCCGAGTCAACCCACATTGGTTTGGAAATTTAGGAAAAGATATTTAGCTTCTGTAAGCCTCATTTTCTTTGTCTATTTTCATGTTGCTTTTAACAGCCCAAATCGTTACCTTCCTGGTAGGACACTACCTGTTTCAAAAGCATCACTTGCCTATGACACTGATGCTTTATCTGTAATAGGTTGTGGGCACTGCAGGGGGGTCACACCTATAATAGGCTGTGGGCACTACAGGGGATCACATGAGAAGGCACACAAGGGTTTCATGTAGTAGGCCTTGGCAGATGTTGAGTGGTTAAATAGACGCTACTCTTACAATAGGAAGGAATACCATAAGTGTATATTGAGTAGGAATCCCATAAACACTCTTTCCAAATGACCCTTAAAAGTAACTCTGAGAAATGACGTTTTCCTATTTTGACAAAGAAGACACTGAAGCCCAGAAAGTTTGAGTGCCTCACTTGAATTAGCCAGCAACTCCTTTTCAGATTTAGAACCCAGGAGTTTTGATCTAGGTTTGTCTTCCTGAAAAGCCTGCACTCTTCCCCAGGCATCAGGCTGCCTGGTTCCAGTCTAGGCAGTGGGGATGCAGAGGAGTGAGACAGCCTTGCTTCATTCATTTACATGAGAGCACATTCTTATGCCTGACATGGTAAGTGGCATTGAGCCTGGACCGCATAGGAAAGATTGACTCCAGGCAGAGATGGGCCAGGAGGGCCACACTGATCCTGTCTCATTTGATAAGTTGCTTCTTCAAAGCTGAGAAGAGTGTGTCCAAATAGCAAAAATGAGAAAGACTAGCTACTTAGTAAAAGATATCCTAGAAAAAAAAAATGGGCTAACTTGCATGGGACTTTTCCCAATCAAGACATCCTGGCAAACAAATCATTGCTGAGGCAAGACATTTCTTGATATGAATATTCTGACAAATCAATGACCAAGGGATGACAGAATTGGAATATCAACATTTTGCAACCCCCTTATAAAGGATGTAAGCATCAGACATCAGGGGTAGCTGACATCACAAGAGAAATTACCAACATTACCTGCCTCCAGAGGGAAGTCCCCATGACACCTAGGAAGTAGTCTTAGCAATAAATTTAAAAATTGAATCTGAATCAGATGAAGACTCCTCCAAGATCCAATTTTCGGAAAATTAACAGGACAGAGGGAAAACAGAGCAGAGCTTTTCAGTAAGAGCAATTTTATTTTACAGGAGACATTTGGTAAGTTCTAGAGAGGATTTCCCTTGTCACGACTGAAGAGGAGGTGCAACAGGCATCTGACAAGTAGATACCAGGGATGCTCCTAAACATCCTACAGTGTACACGACAGTCCCCCACAGTCAGGAACTGGCCTGCTCCAAATGCCAGTAGTGCTGAAATTGAGAAACCTTGCATTATGAAATAAATTATTTCATTTCTTCAATGGCATAGGATGATAGGATGATTTACAGATGAAAATAAACTTAAATCATCTAAGGCCAGGTGTGATGGCTTATGTCTCTAATCCCAGCACTTTGAGAGGCTGAGGTGGAAGGATCACTTGAGACCAGGAGTTGGAGACCTGCCTGAGCAAACATTAATTGCACATGGGTGTGCAAGCCTGTAGTCCTAGCTGCTTGGGAGGCTGAGATGGGATGACTGCTTGAGGAGGTGGAGGCTGCAGTGAGCCAAAATTGCACCACTGCACTTCATCCTGGATGACAGAGCAAGATTCTGTCTCAAGAAAAAAAAAAGTGTATCTAAAGATTAAAAAAAAATTAAAAATGGCAAAGTTAAGTGATTGTGTTTGGGAATGCACACACACATTAACAACAAGGAGGGAATCAAGGGAATCATATAAATGAGGATAGTAGTCACCTTTGTGCAGAGTGATGGCCTGGGGGAGGCGTCCTGAGTGTCTGACACGGTTTTAGATCCTCACAGAGGTAGTAGTTTAAAGGTATTTATCTTGCAATAATGTATTCAGCCACAAAATTGTTTTCCTTTTTTTTTTGTAGTATATCTTACAAGAACATAGTTTAAAATAATATTAACCACATTTTGGCTAGGAGTTAATTAGCTTCTAGCTACTGAATTAACAAAAATGTATTGCTGATTCAACCTAATGCCTAATTTTTTTTCTGTCTTATCCACAGGTATTTAAAAAAATTATTTCTTTTTTTGAGATTGAGTTTCGCTCTTGTTACCCAGGCTGGAGTGCAGTGGCGCAATCTTGGCTCACTGCAACCTCTGTCTACCTCCCAGTTTCAAGCAATTCTCTGGCCTCAGCCTCCTGAGTAGCTGGGATTACAGGCACCCACCACCATGCCAGGCTAATTTTTTGTATTTTTAGTAGAGACAGGGTTTCATCAGTTGGCCATGCTGGTCTCGAACTCCTGACCTCAGGTGATGCACCCACGTCAGCCTCCCAAAGTGCTGGGATTGCAGGCATGAGCCATCATGCCCTGCCTTCGAAAATTATTTCCAACCTTTTAGTCCCTGCTGCTTATTGCTAGAGATTACCAAAGCTGCATAGTGGTTGAAGCAGGACAGCAGACTAATGAAGCACAGGATCCCTGAGTCAGATAACCTGTGTTGCTGCCCCATTCCACCTTAATCAACTCATTCCATCTCCACCAGTTTGAGGTTCTTCTGTAAAATGAAATCAGTAATTATACCTACCTTGTGGAATTATTGGGTGTATTAGCCAAACAATGTATATAACTAAACTCTGAAAAGCACCCCTTTTGTAAAGCACAGCTATTGATTAATTACTCACACATCTATTCATCAAGTACTTAACATGTGCCAAAATTAGTCCTACAGGCCGAAAATACCAATTGATTGGTGTGAATTATTTCATCTTCTTTCAAAGGAAGACCGTGATTCCATTGCTACAGAGATCCACTCAGTTCTGTCTTTTACTGAAACTCACTAATTTTAGACACTATAATTACTCAAAATTTAAGATGAGGGAACCAAGAGCGAGGGAACTGCAATGCATATCCATGGTTATGTGCCTTAGAACATTCTTTGGGCATTTTCTTATTAACAGATCCTCAGCAAATCACTTTCATTCATGGCCTCATGTAATGCTCAAAATCGCCATGTGTAAGGAAGGTACTATCATTATACTCTTTTTCAGGTGTGAAAAGTAATCCTCCTAGATTTTCTTTAGCTTTTCAAAAAGCTACATAGCCGGTAAATGTCAAAACCAAGATTCAACTCAACTAGCCGTAACTTAGAAATCTGTTGTTTAATTTAAAACCCGATGGGTCTTGTGGTGCTATTTTGATGCTGCTTTTTGGAGTCCAGACTATTATCTTCCTAGCAGGACCATTCCCTGTTCAAAGGCATCATTTGCCACTGCATTGATTCTAAAATCTCTTCTGGAGCTCTAGTCCTTGATATTCTCTAATAGAAATTGTGATCTGAAGCTAAGAACTGTCTAGCCCTTTACAGAAATCGGTAACGTGATAACTTAAATAAATAGTGCCATGCAGCTAGTACCAGAAGGCTGTAAACTATACACTAGGTATACCAGTGGTTCTCAAACTTTATAGATCATCAAACTCATCTGCATGTCTCTTTAAAGCCACCCCAAGTGTTCCTGATTCAGAAAGTGTGAGGGTGAGCCCAAGAAAATGCATTTTTAACATATCCTCAGATGATACTGAAACTGCTGGCCCAGGAAGCGCATTGGGAGAGCTACATCTAGATATGCCTCTGTTGGCTCCGTGATGTTAGAACGTTTATTCGCCCTTTGTAAGTATGAAGGCAGAGCTACATCTAGATATGCCTCTGTTGGCTTCGTGATGTTAGAACGTTTATTCGCCCTTTGTAAGTATGAAGGCAGAGCTACATCTAGATATGCCTCTGTTGGCTCCGTGATGTTAGAACGTTTATTCGCCCTTTGTAAGTATGAAGGCGCCTTCCTGTAAAGAAACCTGTTATGATGTACAGAATGAGATGACACGGGTGAATTCTCTCCGAAAACAGAAAAGAGCTAATCTGGCACTTCTCAAGCCTTAGGTAACCTCACAGTCACCTGGAAGCTGTTTAAAATGTGGCTTCTCAGAGTTCACCCTGAACTACAGAAGTCCAGGTTTAGGACTCTAGAAGCTTCCTTTGAAACGAGTTTCTCAGGTAATGTTGTAGCAGATGGTCTGCAGACTACCTCTTCTAAACACTCTTGTAAAACAAACACAAGTCCCAGAGCACGAAAGACAATAGGTCCCAAAGCCCTCCCTCTGAAGGCTAGGGTATGGCCTAGAAATTGGATATTATACAAAATTATAGACTCTTAGATATCCCAGAACAGACAGTAAAAGAAAGTGTATTTTAAAATTGCTTTCATGAAAACATCTAAGTCAAATATTCAACTTTAGGACCTTCAGAGCGAATTTTAAATGAGAAAAAAAGTGGTATCATTTGAGATGAAAGAAAGTCCTAGACCAGCACGCCCTGGGATCTTTCGATACAGAGCAGACTTCGGAGTTACGTGTGAATTGGAAATGTCCCAGATGATAGGTAGCAGGTAATCAGAACTATTTGCACCTGACACAGGTATTGCTTCCTTCAACAATGACAGCAGCAGAGCCTGAGCAATTTCAACATCTTAATCACTTTCCCTTTCTTTCTGAATCCAGGAAATTTAGTCTGATTCTTCATACTTTCCCTTAGGAATTGTGAAGTGTCAGCTACCATGGAGAATATGCAAGTGGCCCTGTATAAGAAATGTTTGCTGCAATTCAGGGGACTATGTAATTGAGTTAATTTGTAGGAAATATGTTTTTACATCCTGGACTAGAACTGAGAGTTTGACCATGAGAAGGTATCAAGCAGTAAGTACTAGGTAGATCCTAATGCGAACCATTCATTATATGCAGTTGCAGGGAGCAAATTCCTTGCTCGTAATCTTTTTATCAGAGTTGATAAAAATAATGGAAATTAAAAACTCTACGGTTGGCTACATATGGAGAAGAAGACTTAGGTAAATCAATTGTGTTAGGTGAATTGTTTGCAACACAACCTGCTCTGAAAGTTGTTCTCAGGACTGATCGACAATTACTAGGATTGAGAAAATGAAATGTTAATGAATTCTATCAATACCATTAACTTGGGTTCTCCAGACCAGGTAAGGGCTCTCACCAAACTGTAGTTGAATCTATAAAAAAGTGGGCCACATGTGGTCATCCTGTGACACAAGCACATTTAATACTACATGCCTATGTAGCAGGACTCCACACTATGACCTTTACTACTGTCTTTTTTCCTTATTTTTAACAGTCATCAATATCATGGAAGAATATTTTGAAAATGTAGAGGTACAAAATAAAGATGACTACATAAATATACAAATGACTGGTGATATGATCTGAATGTTGATGTCCCTCAAAATTCATTATGTTGGAACCTAATACCCAATATGATGGTGTTGAGAGGGGGGGTCTTGGGGAAGTAGTTATGTCAGGAGGGCTCCAAGCTCGTGAATGGCATCAGTGTCCTTACAAGAGAGGCTCAAGGGAGCTCCCTTGCCCCTTGAGACAGAAGGTGCCATCTATCAGGAATGGGCCCTCACCAGTCACCGAATCGGCTGGCACTTTGATCTTGAAGTTCCTATCCTCCAGAACTGTGAGTAATACATTTCCATTGTTTATAAATTACCCACTCTAAGATATTTTTAAATAGCAGTCCAAAGGAAATAAGACAACTGAATAATGAATGGATAATCCTGTCACTCAATGATAACTAATTTTAGTTGTCAGGCTAAAATGTTCACTACCTTCTAATAATTTTAACCATGTTTATGGTTTTTAAAATACAGATTGTGATTTACATACAATTTTCATCATGCACCTTGTGATAAATACTATACCACAAGTAATTCTCTACATTATTAAAAATATGTTCATTATTAAAAACATTTTAAACTTTTAAGTTGTAGGAATAAACTGTTACTAATTCGAGTTCCTCTAAGAGGTATTGATTTAGCATGTTCTCACTTTCGTTTCCTATAAATAAAAATGTGATGAGCAATTTTTAACAGCTCTTTTAAGGTAAAATTTATGTGCTGTAGAAATCACTTGGATGAATATATTTTTATGAGCTTCTATCTTTGTGTGTTTCAGAGTGTTTCCTAAGGCTAGATAGCAGAAATTAACCAAGTAAGACAAAGGGTCTGACATATGTTTTGGTTCAAGATAAACTTTGCCAAATGCCCTCTACTGTTGATTTATACTTTCATCAGCAAAGTTTTAGAGTGCCCATCTCATTCCACCCAGGTCAGAATGAATAGTATTATTATTCAAGATTCTGTCACTATTAGGGAAAAAGTCAAGATATCAACATATGTGTTCAAAAAAGTGAAAGCTACATTTAGCAATTTTGTTTTCACTTTTGATGCACTTTGATGGTTTTGACATTATTTTCCTTCTTGTTTAGCTGGGGTCGACTTCTTGTCATCTTATTGTTTAGTTGGAATAACAAGCTGTTCAAATGTATTGCCCTTATTGAAACTGTTAGTAATAATTAAGGTAGAAAGCGACAATATGAGTAACTTTTATGCAACTCAAACAGCAGCCTCACCTAAACTAAGAAACCTTCAACTCTGGGCTCCTGGTCATGAACTATATTATCCTAGGCAAGGAATTAAATTTCTCTGAGCATTATATTTCTCATAGCAGAGGAAGAAGAAGAAGAAGAAGAAGAAGAAGAAGAAGAAGAAGAAGAAGAAGAAGAAGAAGAAGAAGAAGAAGAAGAAGAAGAAGAGAAGAAAAAGAAGAAGAAGAAGAAGAAGAAGAAGAAGAAGAAGAAGAAGAAGAAGAAGAAGAAGAAGAAGAAGAAGGAGGAGGAGGAGGAGGAGGAGGAGGAGGAAAGAGAGAAAGAAAGAAAGAAAGAAAGAGAGAGAGAAAGAAAGAAAGAAAGAAAGAAAGAGAAAGAAAGAAAGAAAGAAAGAAAGAAAAAGAAAGAAAGAAAGGGAAAAGAAATAGAAGATCAAGTTTTAGGCATTTAACCAGCCATACCAAAAAATTTAATAACATTCTACATTTGAATAATACAAAAGGATTTTAAAAATATTCTTTTACCCTCCAATTCAAATCACCCTTGTGAAAACTTGCTCTTAAAACAATCAAAGAATAGTAAAAAAAACCTAATTATGCATGACTTACTCTCGTGACCTATACCATTCTACTAAGGCTTGCTGTGCTTAAAAAAAAATAAAGAATGTGTAACTGTTAGTTATCAGCACTTTATGTAACTTTTGATTCAAGTAACAAATAGTATTCCAGTTTTGTGTATTCATTATGCCACTAAATTGCAAAGGAAAGAAGCCAATTCTAATGAATTGTAACCATAGTTTCTTTTGCGTGCTACATATTAGAAGTGGGTAGCACTTTAAATTATGGTACACAAAACAGCATATAATTAATTCTGAATAAAAGATAATGTATTCTTGCTAAATATGAGTTATTTTAAAATCTCTTAATGAAGAACTAAGCATATGCTGTGTTGCACTGTGAAAATGTTTAGCATATGCCGTTAGAGCCAACATTTTGCATTTATTATTATATTTATTTTCAATAATAATATATTATTTAAGTGAACATACAAAAAATTTAATCACTAACATTCCAAATGTGGAAAATATATGCAAATTATAGGAAACTTTTTGGCTCCCCATAAGTTGTCACTAAATAAATTTTTGATGACATGGTGTGATTGCAATTTGCAATAAAATGAGAAAAATGGAAAAGGCTGTTACTTTTAAATCTCAGAACATATGCACAATGCATTTTAAAATTCAGATATGGAGATAAACACTTCTATTCTGAAAACCGACATGTTCTAAGTTTTTGCTTAATAGCAAAGCTGAAATCTAGACCTGAAGTTTCACCTGATCTAGCTTTGGGTTTATAACTTCCTTTCTGATACCGCGTTCCTGCTTTGAAAATAATGTGTACAGAAAAATGTCATCTTATAACTAACATACTGGGTCACCCAGTTGATTATGTGCTGGATTATTTATTCTGCCTCTAATCACCATTATCACAGATACCACTATCACCACCACCAACAGCAAGAAAACAACAAATCTTGGGCCAACCCCTTTTTAAGCCTTATTCTCCCCATATGCATCTTGATGATCCCTAATATCCTTATAAACGTGCCATGTGACTATGGGCAAACAACTCCCTATCTCTAAGCCTTAGAACCGTCAGTTATTAAATGACTACGCTGAGGTCCTTTTTACTTCCAACAGTTCTTCCTTCCCCCCAGCCAATCCTGGGCACAGTAAAATAAGTTTTTTTTTAACTCACATATGCTTTCTACTCTTGCTTCACTTAAATTTTTAGGGAAAAATGTGGACAGTAGAAAGGAATTACAATTTTCTAAAGGCTTCAAATTAAAAACAAAATGAAAAGTTTATTTTTAAATCCAAGGTTCTTCTTGTGTTTCAAAGGTGTGATGACTAATTCATCAGAAACAGACTGAAACTAGAAAAAACCACTATTCCAGGTTTGGAGGTATTTAAGTGTGTTTCCTACTCAAGTACTAATATACAGTAATTAAAAATTGAAAATGTAGCCGGGCGCAGTGACTCACGCCTGTAATCCCAGCACTTTGGGAGGCCGAGGCGGGTGGATCACGAGGTCAAGAGATCCAGACCATCCTGGTCAACATGGTGAAACCCCGTCTCTACTAAAAATACAAAAAATTAGCTGGGCATGGTGGCGCATGCCTGTAATCCCAGCTACTCAGGAGGCTGAAGCAGGATAATTGCCTGAACCCAGGAGGCAGAGGTTGCGGTGACCCGAGATTGCACCATTACACTCCAGCCTGGGTAACAAGAGCGAAACTTCGTCTCAAAAAAAAATAAAATAAAATAATAAAAATTAAAAATGTATAAAATTTAACATTTAACTTAAATTCCAGCCCTATGCAATTGCTGCTGGCATATTGCCATAATTTCTCTATAAGCACCGATGTATACATAAATGCATAATAGGTATGTGTGTAGTAAGTTGAAGTCTGATTGAATACATAATTCAAAGCCCTACCTTGTACCTCTGACATCTTATTATAAGCATACATCCATGTAGCTATAACTTCTTTGTAATACTTCCAGTGACTAAATTATAGTCCACCGTGAAAATATATCCTAATTTATTTAAGAAATCTCCTCTTGTTAGATATTTAAGTTTCTCTTTTTTGCCATGATAGATATTTTTGCACTTTTAATTTTTAAATATTTCCAGCTATTTATTTAGCATTAATTCCAAAAAAGTGAGATGATTATTGTAAAATCTCAGCAGAAGTAATGTCATTACTTAAAAACAATGTTGGTGGCTCATTTTTCATTTGAACACTCATTTTCTGTGAATGCTTTTGATCATATGTCAGCACATCAATGTCCCTGAAAGCCCCATATCCCTTGACTACCATTGTTAGGATATTTATTTCTGTGCGCCTCTTCCCTCTCTAGAATAGGCCTTTCTTGAAGAAGATTTCTTAAATATCCTAGCCTCAGTTTCCCCTTTAAAGTCAGGAACAGAATATGTGCTCAATAAACATTCACTCAATTGGCTAATATATCTTAAAAATTATTTATCAAGTTCCCTTTTTGTCTCAGGGATATAAATAATGCCACCGCCCCAGAAAAGTCTCCTAGGTCTACCTTAACTCGTTTCACTTCTCATTTTATTCCACGACTCTGTTCATTTCCCTTTGGACAAATACCACGATCTGAGATTGTCCTGTCATAGATGTTGTGCCTCTTCCCATAGAATGTCATAGTCACAGATGGCAGGGTCTGTCCTCATCACTTACTTATCTCCATCCCATAGCACAGTGATTGCTACACTGGAGCTCCTCAAAACTAAAAGTCTCTTACAGGTCACCAAATTTAGCTCCATTATTTAAAAAAGTACATATACAGATGTCCCAAGTGGAAAAACTGGTTGCCCAAGTTTTAACTAAAAGTGACAGAATTTAGATGAGAATTAAAAATGCTGGACTTCCAGGCCAATGTTCCTTCCACAGCTTTCCAGTGATGCCACCTTGCAGCCCAGAGCAGAAACCAGAAAGATGACCTCAATCCCATCCAGCCCAGGGAGAGAGAAGTGCTTTGGGCTAAAATGATAGAAACCTCTATTCTCGGCTGTTGTTGGCACTATATAACCCATTCTTAGTACCACTTGCACACCAAGCTTAATAAAGATGGGGTGGCTATTACTATTTTCTGCTTATTGATGGGGAACACCCGAGACAAAAAGGAGCTGAGGACCATGGCCACAGCCAAGTGGCCAAGCCCAGACCATGTATCAGGTGTCCATTCACCTAGTTCCTGGCTGTCTCCTGTGTCTCTTGCAACTCAGCACAAATTACAGGTTCTTTGTCTCACCCATGATTCTTCACTGGGACACTGAGGTTCCTCCTCATCTTGAGGGACTTTTTCCAGAAAATGAAAAAGTGTCTTGACCTTTCTTTAAAAGAAAAATAAAGAACAAATAAAAAGAAGCCTGAAGTCAAGTCACTTATGTAGTGATGTGTTGTACTATTTAACAAATTCATTCAACTTAGAGTAACTACAAAAATACAAAGCTTTTCTCTTTTTTTTTTTCTTTTTTGTTGTTGAGATGGAGTCTCGCTCTGTCATCCAGGCTGGAGTACAGTGGCATAATCTCAGCTCACTGCAACCTTTACCTCCCGAGTTCAAGTGATTCTCCTGCCTCAGCCTCCTGAGAAGCTGAGTTTACGGGCATGTGCCACCACTCCCAGCTAATTTTTTTCTATTTTTAGTAGACATGGGGTTTCACCATGTTGGCCAGACTGGTCTCAAACTCCTGGCCTCAACTGATCTGTCTGCCTCAGCCTCCCAAAGTGTTGTGTTTCTTTTCTTTTAAAGAGTTCAGGGGAGGATATTAAAGGCAACAAATCCACCCTGGATGCTGTAACTGTCCACTATTTCTGAGACACAAAGACTCCAAGGAGCACAGTGACCCACAACTAGGCATGCAAACACTGAGGCTAAAAATGAAAATTTCTTGCCTGTGGTTACAAAAGGAGATGGGTGACAGAAGTGCCCAGAACTCAAGGCTTTCAGTGCCTCTGAGCCTAATAAACTCGGAAGAGTAGGGTGGGTCTAGGGCAATCAGCAGCTCTGACCCACTTACCGAAAGCCACACCTTTTAATACTATTTATTTAAGGATTGTGTTTCAACATGTATTTTGAAGGAGAAATGATCCTTCAAATAATAGCAGTGTGTATATATGTACAAATATACACACATGTACATAGCAGCCATTTTAGCAAGCATCTGTTCACCCAACAAAATAGTCTACTATGTGATATTCACAGTGGTAGAGATGAGGTATACTATAATGAGATAAAATCATTATCGTCCCTACCGTCAAGATGCTAATAGTCTGGAGAAGGATATGATTACACTGATAATTTCAGTAAGTTCTTATACATGCTGTAATGCACACATTAAAAACAATAAATAGGAAGGCCTCACTGAATATCAAAATATGAAAGCAAAATTAATTATCAAGAAGTCTATCATTTGAATATATGCTCCTTGGATAAATATTAGGACCATCTCTGCCTTAATAAGAAATTACTCTTAGATGGGGTGTAACTAAAGTTCTGAGCAAGCCTCCACAACAAAGGTAACTGGACTCCCAATGATTGGCCATCTGAAGAGCTCAAATACTAAGGCCTATTTACCAGCCCATTTGTTTAAGGCCTCTCCTGTCCTTAGAGAAGTTGAAGTGGCCTTCATAAATACCAGCAATGCATGAAGATTTAAACAAAGGGAAGTTTTAAAGAAAGTAAGATGGGCCAGGCGTGGTGGCTCACACCTGTAATCCCAGCACTTTCGGAGGCCGAGACGGGTGGATCACAAAGTCAAAAGATTGAGACCATTCTGGTCAACATGTTCAAACCCCGTCTCTACTAAAAATACAAAAAATTAGCGGGCATGGTGGCACATGCCTGTAATCCCAGCTACTTGGGAGGCTGAGGCAGAAGAATTTCCTGAACCCAGGAGGCGGAGGTTGCGGTGAGCTGAGATTGTGCCATTGCACTCCAGCCTGGGTAACAAGAGCAAAGCTCCGTCTCAAAAAAAAAAAAAAAAAAAAGCCAATAATCTAAGCAATCTAGGTGTTACTGTGAAGGTGCTCAGTAGATATAATTCAAGTCTGTAATCAGTTTATTTTAAGTGTAGGAAATTATCCTTGAATATATGAATGGGCCTGATTTAACCAGTTGAAAGGCATTAAGATCATAACTGAGAATTCCCTGATAAAGATAAAATCCCACCTGTGGACTACAAGGTCAGCTCTCATCTCAGAGGTCTAGTCTGACCTTCCTACCTACTGCCCTATGGATTTTGAATTTTTCCAGCCAACCTCTGTGCTAAGGTCTTAATGTAGCTCCCTCAACTTCATACGTTGAAACATAATCTGTAATGTGATGCTAATAAAAGGTAGAGCTTAGGTCAAGAGATTAGAGCCCTTATAAAAGTGAATCAAAAGCACTCCCCTGCCTCTTCCACTATGTGAGAATGCATTGACATGGGGCATCTATGAGGAATGAATCCTCACCAGATACAGTGAGGCATCTGCTAGTGCCTTGATCTTGGACTTACCAGCCTCTGGAACTGTAAGCAATAAATTTCTGTTCTTTGGAAACTAACCAGCCTAAGGTATTTTGTTATAATAGACCAGACAGACTACTATATGCTACAATTGCTTAAGCCAATCCCTTACCATATAAATCTTTTGATATATATGCATATAGGTACCTGTATGGGGTGGGTGTGGGTGTGTATATATGTGTATATATATTATGTATTATATATGTATGTATACACACCCACACCCTATATACATACATATATAATACATAATATATATACACATATATATAACATATATCTATACGCACATGTATATATACCAAATATATAGATTTGGTATATGTATTACATGTATATATACCAAATATATGCAATTTGGTATATACAAATATATATGCATATTGGGGTGTGTGTGTGTGTGTGTGTGTGTGTGTGTGTGTGTATCCTGTTGGTTCTGTTCCCTTGGTTGAACTTTGACCTAGACCCTATGTATATATTAATATTTACAAATGGAAACTTCAGAAAATTTTTGACTCAAGGACTAGAGGAGGCTATCCAATCTCCTGACAACAGCCAGACACACATTTTAACTCCCTTGAATGACAGCTGTCTTCTTACCTGTCCAAATTTATCCAAAGGTCAAATTTCAATTCGTTCAATAACTAGAATACTATGCTTTCAGTTTGATTTTTTTTTTACAAGTTCTTGGCAAAAACAGTTCAAAGTAGTCTTTTATTATGTTTTGATAAGGGCATCATTGCAGAAGACCATGTGGATAATATGGTTAAAACCTCTTCTCGTTATTACCTTTTATTTGGTTGTTGTACACACACACACACACACACACACACACATATACACACACAAAAAATCTCATTTCAGCTATTAAGAAAAATATATTTGTAAGTTTACAAAATTATTTGTGCTGGAGAAATCATAATAAGCAAAATAATACATGTGTTGTAAAGAGCAAGGTTTGGACTTCATGGGGACCTGGATTGCCAACTGGGTCATGCTGGACAAATTAGCTTCTGTTAGCCTCAGTTTCCTCAAATGCAAAATGAAGACATGGCCTATCTACTTCAGAAGTCTCTATGAATGGTAATTGTCATGACTGTTCAATAATGACTCTTTCAGACTGACCCTCATTCTCTAGGGTAGGGCTTGTCAGCCTCAGCACTACTGACACTTTGGGTCAGATCATAGTTTATTGCAGAGGGCTGTCCTGTGCACTGCAGGAGGTGTAGTGGCATCCCTGGCCCCTGTCCACTTGATGCCAGCAGCATGTCTCTAGATCTTGCCAAATGTCCTCTGGAGGCAAAATCAGCACGGTTATAGGTGTGAAATTATTATTATTATCAGTAGTAGTTGGTTTTTTTAGTTTTCTAAAAAAGAAAGTCACAGCTCTATTAATTCTTAGGAAACACACCTATATAATCAGTCCTATAACAAAGAACAGAAAGTAGCATCTTCCCCACCCTACACGGAAATTCTTTCACATTCTCTACTTCCAGTCCACTACTGGAAACTTTTGATCAGAAAAGTTAAGATAAAAAATGGGAAATTCAGAAATTGAATCTGTAAACTGGTTTTCCCTGTGATTTTGCCCAATAACAAAGTTTTACTAGAATGACAATCTAATCAGAAATCATCAAAAAAAGAGCAGATGAGTCACTCAAACCCAGCCTAGGATTGCTTGGATTATTGGATTAACACAAGGATGGCAACCTTTATTGATTCTTCCTTTCTGCCAGACACTCAGCTTGTTCAACTCAATGGAGAAAATGAATTCTCAAAATAGATCAGCTATGAAAGAGAGGGCCATGAAATTGGATAGGGTAGCAGCTGGAAGAACCAACTGGCCCATTGGGTATCTTCAGGGAAATAACAGGAGTAAGGAGACATTCAGTAGTAAATAAGCTGTCACCAGTTGCTATCACATCCCTTCCCTGTTAATCCTTAAGTTCCTTGGATACTAAGGGATGACAGAAAAACATGCTAGAGTTAACGTCTTCAGATACTACTGTAAGATAAACCTAGTAGTCTAGTGACATGATATATTCAAACACTACTCTAGCAGCAAGGAAATACGGGAGCAGCTGGCCAGAGTGACTCTCTTTCTCCGGGTAACTAATGCATGTGCTGTTGGGAATTTATCAAATTACCCTCATTTGTCTATGAGATGCTAAAGAATTGCAGATTGTAGCTGTGTCTTCAAGGTATTTGTTTGTTTATTTGTTTGCTTCTTTGCTTTTAGAGACAGGGTCTCACTATGTTGCCCAGGCTGATCTCAAACTCCTGGGCTTGAGCAATCCTCCCATCTTGGCCTCCCAAGTTGCCTGGATCATGGGCATGGGCCACCATGTCCTGCCTCTGTCTTTATTTTTAATATGCCCTGTAATGTCTCCCATTGGCTCTGAAATATCATAGCTACTGAAGATAAGAAACTGTGTACTGAAGAGTGAATCTCAAGAAATTAAAATTGTTGAAGTCCTGTTCTTCTCTCTGTCACTACTATGCCATGTGATTTCATGATGGTAAGGGGGATGTTTATCATTTAAATTATTCTATATATCAGCATCTAAATATGTTTTTAAAAAGGTAAGAATAGAATGGCCTTTGAGGTCACTTTCAGATCTCTGATATATTATATTTGATATATTGAGCAGAGAACCTGAAATTAAAGATATGCCTTATATTCTTAGTTATGCATTTATTTGTAATTTCAGTCACTTACTAACCCTTTCATTCACCCATCCAATACAACTGGGTATGGTGACTTGCGAAATGGAATGCCAACCTAAGCCTTTTGGAATCCATTGATCCTAGAAACAGCACATAGACAGCTGTACCATACCAAGTCTTATATTACAGGGTGCCATGATCTCCCAAGGAGAGTAGAAAATACAACTGAAGACATGGAATGATTAAAACACAAGGAAGACCTAGGGAAGCCAAATATTAATTCATTCATCCACTCATCTATTCATGTCATCCAACAATTTTGAGTATCTGTGCAGTAAACCTCATTTTTTTCCTGTCTCAAGTGCACTGTCAATGACAACGATGAAAACAGGACCCAAGTTTTGTCCTTCAGAATATTCACAGGACATAGCAAATGGCCTCAGAGATGGCTGGTGACTCAAGGAAGGCAGTCTCAGTTCTTTGCAGTTTCCCAATAGCCAGAAAGCTCATTCTCTCCTGTTTTTAGTGATCTTAGGTACAATAGCTATGTTCTGAGACTTCCAGGGGTCACTGTGTCTTTGTTTTTGTCACCTAGGAAAAATATCTCAGCATCAGTAGAATATGAGGTCAACACTTGATGAGATGCAGAAATGAGTAGATGGAGATGTGCCCATGTAAACTGAGATGTCGAAATATAAAATTCACAAGATTGTTTAAGTCTTTCACTCAGTCTTGCCAGAAGCTAGGCTACTCCATGAGGGCAAGTCATGACTTGTCCTCACAGCAATGACTTGACCTCAAGCAGGGGTAATATGAGTTGCCAAGTTCATTGCCCTCATGGCAATGAGCTCTTGGAGTGCACAGTTGTGTGGAAGAGTAGAGTAAAAGTGAGAGCTGAAGGTCAGAGGGCTCTGCACAAAGAAAGGCAAAGACAGCAGTTAGGAGATTAAGGACACATCTCAGAAAAAAATAGGGCAGAAAACTTTGACAATGGCAAAAGAATTAGAAAAATAGATATTAAGAAAGAAATATGAGAAATGCTATCAGTAGCAACTGGCAATGAACTGGGTGTGAGGTCTCAAGGATGCGTCCTCCAAGGTTAACGTGTGATCATTTACCGCTGGTTGGAAAACTGGGTGGATAGTGTTGACATCACGGAAATATAGAATATAGAGAAATCATCATATTTAAGGGTTTGCTAAGTGAAGTTTGGGATGCAGCTTGAGGATTAGCTAGTGTTAGGATGGTGGATGCTGCCATGAAATTTGTGAATCATCTGAGGCAACAAATGTAATAGGAGAAGAGGACTGGAAGAAAATACTAAGGAAGAAAGCAAGAAGACCCTTGAGTATTTGAGTGGAAAGACTGAGATGAGTGTCCAACCAAGAAAACTGAAAAAAAAAAAAAAATTCTCCTTCAGAAAAACGAAAGTATCTTAAGAAAAGCCAAAAGATGGTGAATCTGAGGAAATTGGAGTAAAGGGGCAGACAGAAGCATCCTCCACCAGAATGACATTCATTGATGATATTCACAATGAGTAGACAATCACTCTGTCTAATGATCTCTGAGAAAACAATTGACCTCTATAGCTAACACCTCATATCAAGGAAACAGTTCTGATTTAAATTTAAATGTCTCATCCTAAAATACATATTTAGTTGCTTTCTTTATATTGTCAAAGGGGAAAAATCTGATCATTTTCTTTCTTAAAGTAATTCCTGAAATATGTGTGGGCTATATTCTTCCAGGCATCATACCTCAAAGCCTTCATCCATTACTCAGAGGAAATATGTTCTAATAATGTTTCCATTCCAACCACTTACATAAACTTGTTCTTCACGTTCCTTGGCCTCTCAGGACCCCAAGAGATGCATACCACTCTCCTAATCCATCACTACTGAGACAAACCTTACTTCCAAGAAGACACCAACCAATCATGAGGAGAGACAGGCATACACAGGCAGGGCACCACAGCCAGAGGCCCAGGTTCTTCTCTGGGCAGAGCCCTGACCTCACATGTGATGCTGGTCAAATTTCCTTTCTTTTTTGAAGCTCTACTTCAACATTAGTGGACCGAACTCCCAGGACAATCGTGGGCATTCCATGTCATCAGTTTGGGACAATGTGAATTGTGATACTAATACCTTGCCCCCACTTCCTACCTTCGTTTATTCCTTCCTGCTTCCTCATTTTTATTTTTCATATTTTCCTTCTTCCTCCCTTCTTCTCTTTTCTTCCTACTCACCACTTTGTAGGCCCCCCATTATACTGACTACCAAGACCATCACTACCATCTTCCCTTGAGCGGTGCTCCTCAGCTGAGTTGATGACTACCTTCCTCAAGCGTCAAAGCCACTTCCCAATACATCACATTGCCATGTTACTATCAATCACATTTATTACTACTAAAAATTATTCTGTTCACTTGTTTGCTTTCTATGGTTCACTCCCTCAAACTAAATATAAGACCCATAAGAGTAGATGCTGTGTCTACCTTGTCCACCCTTACATCCCCAGACCACCTGATTTTCAGTGTATGCAACTTTTGCTAAATGAATGAATGGATGGATATTCTAATAAATGGGTGGATGGGCAGATGAGATGTTCTTAGTCTGATGGGTTTTTGTTGTTGTTGTTTGTTTCAGGGACATCTTTACTCACAGTTATGATGATATATTGCATTCATACAGTGTAGACATGTGTTCTTAAAAGTAAAATTATTCTCAGGTTGCATAATAGGATTAAAAAGTGCCAGATGATATGTTTTGCACAATGACTGCAAGTTCACACCTCCAAAAGATGCCTGCAGACAATGGCCAATAAGACCTTTAAGGAAACTTCTGACTCTAAGAACCATATATTGTTTGAATTGAAACAACTCTAAAAATCTCAGTTTCAAAAAATTCATGTTGAAAATCCATTTCTGCACTGATTTCTGTGTAGCTATAGACTCAAAATCTTACTCCCAATTTGTCTCAGTGAGTCAATAGAGGAAGAGAGTATGAGGAAATATTTCTAATGGAATCATGTCTCTTGCAACATCTTCATATACCCACAAAAATCACTTACCTCCCTCTTGGGAAGCCTGTGGAGGAGACTCTTACTTTGGAGAACTCCAGCAAATCACACCTTCCTTTACTCATGCCTGTAATTCACTGACTCTGGGCTTGCCCATGACCTTGGCCTGTAGCCAAAGGGATACAGACAAGCATGACACAAACAGAACCATAAGCCCCTTTGCACGTTGAGACTTTTGTCTTTCTGAAACATATGCTCTTGAGATTTCTCCTTTCCAAAGCCAACCACCATGCTGTAAGTCAAGTAGCCCCATGAAGGGGCCATGTGTTAGAGACCCTGAAGCTTGTGTCAATGCTAGCTCACCCACACCTCTGAAAGCCATGATTATCCCTGGTTGCAGGTAAGAAACACTCTATTCTTGGCCATCCCCTTAGTATGGATCCTTCTGTTAAACCCAGCTTTGGGGTGGAGACTCAGGACAGAAGCAATGGAGCAAAAAATGCAGGAAGATGACTGTGGTTTCAAAGTATGGAGGCATTATAAAAACTGAGCATTATCTATGAAGATATTTTGGCTCTCTACTGCTGTCTATCAATTCGCCCACAATAACTGCAACCTGGAGCCATCCCATCTCCCTGTGTCCTCCTCTGGTCACCCTCCACCCAGCACCTGCACCTGCATGTTCACACAGGTGCCTACCACGTGGCCCAAGCACCACAGCACACCTCCTCTGTGCTCATAATTTTTGCATTCCGTTGAAACTCTCTCTAAAGTTCGCAGAAATCTGATTTCCTGGATAACCCGGGCCTTGTAAGCAGCTTGGTTTATTTAGTTATCACATTTTCTTGGTTAGCTTTGGCTCTTGCAATGTGCTAGATGCTTATTTAGAATATAAATACATGTTTTAAAGAACTGTGTATGAAATGAGAATAAGCATGAGACAATGTAAGAGAAAGTGTTATAAAGTCACTGATGCCAGGTGGTAACAGAATTGGTATGTTAATGGTATTATTGTTTCATCATCTTTGCAATAATCACCATCATTATTAAGGTATTGTAGAAAGAGGCCTGCACGGAGAGATAAAATATGTAAAATCTGAATTTAAGTTCTGCATTTTACTAGCTTATATGATGATAAGCATGTTGCATAATCTGATTGTAACTTTTTTTTGGTCTGAAAAATAGGGATGGTAGTATAGGGTTATTTTGAAGATGAATTAGATAACATGACAATATGCCCAACAGTATCTCCTTCACCAATGGTAGTTTTTTAAAAATCTGTATAAATTTATCCTTCAGAAGTTAAGGCCTGCACTACCTGTAAAGTATCCACTAGCTACACACAGCTACCGAACATTTAAAATGAGTCTAGTCTCAACTGAGATGCGTTAGTATAAAACACTCCACATTTTAAAGACAGTATAAAAAATAGGCTGGGGGCAGTGGGTCACACCAGTAATCCTAGCACTTTGGGAGGCCAAGGCAGACGGATCATGAGGTCAGGAGATCGAGACCATCCTGGCCATGGTGAAACCCCCATCTTTAAAATAAATAAATAAAATAAAAGGTCACATTAATAATATTACATTGATTATAGACCAATAACATGTTACAATCTGTTGTATTGCATTATGTTTTTGATATATTTGCTTAAATAAAATAAATCATTAAAATAAATTTCACCTATTTATTTCCCTTTTACTTTTTTTATTTGACTGCTAGAATATTTTAAATTCAATATGTGAATCACATTTGTGGTTTGTATTATTTTTTTATTGGACAGCACTGGGTTAAAGGGTTATCATAAAATTACAATTATAAACATATAAAAGCTCAAAAACAAAGGAATCAGTGGAGAAAACTGAGTTCTTACTTTCAGAGGTATGCAAATGTGATTCATGCTGGGAAAGAAAGTATTATTTATGCCAATTTCCTTTAAAAATGAAGCATAAAAGCTTTTTAAGCAGAGGAAAGATTCTCTTCCTTATACCCAGGTGAAAGTCAGGTTCAGAAGAGCAGCAATAGCTTAGTCAACTTAAGAAAAGGGAATGGAAAGGAACAAATGGGTTTGGAAACACTGAACTTGAAGACAAATTCCACATTGTCACTTACTAGCCTTAAAACCCAGAGTAAGATGTACAAACTCATTGAATCTCTTTCTCTCTACAGACCAGAAATACTGATATACTTCTAACTCACAAGGTGATAGATAGCACTTATTAAGTCCCACTATGCACTTGGCTTTTTGGGGAGGCCACTGTCATCCCAAGGTAGAGGCCTGTAATATACACATGGCCACGACAAAAGATGGGGGGCAGTGGAGTGTGTTTGGGTCTAAACCTCTGTGGCACTGCGCTTTCTGCTCTCTATTCAGATCAGTGTTTTATGGCTATCCTGGGAATGGAATGAGACAACAAATGTGAAACATATACCAAGATCATCAAAGAATAGTCCCCAATTATATTGCTGTTGTGAAGGCATAACAAAGTATAGAGAGGATATAAGATTTAAATCACTCTGTACCCCATTTGTTCATTCAAAAGAAAGACCCAAAAAGACAAGGAAATATGTAAGCTGACTGCAAATTCTGTTGTCTTGGTAGTAGCCTCGATCTCATAAGAATTAAGTGTTTGGGAAAAATACATGCATAAGTTAACTTATTAAATATAAAGCCAAAAAGAATTCTGGCCTTACAGATAACTTAAAAGCTTTAAAATCAGCTCCTGCCATCGCCAGTATAATAAATATCTGAGGTCCTCGCTGTTCTTCCCCAAATGACTTTGAATCTCTCTGTCCACATTTGCAGTACTATCATCAAGTTACAATATTTGTTTTTAATATAAAGCATACATTTCATAAAGATCGATCTATTTATATAAAGGTTGGGTTTGGTGGTGGTGACGGTTGTTTATGTATTTGTTTTTTTTTTTTTGAAAAGGCTTTAGTGTTCTCATTTTTGTAAGGGGCCCAGAAAGGCACTGAGAATTAGGAAGAGACTGAACTAAATATAGAGGGAGACTGGGGAATATTCCCAGCTGGGACAAGCCAGCTGCTAGCTATAATCCCTATGAGATTCCCAGGGGTTGCACTTGGATCTAGCCTACCAGATGACCTCCATCAACACATTCCCACAACACGAGACACCTCCCAGGTCAGCAGCCGCATCCCTCTGACTATTCAACCTGACACCTCTGCAACAGACATGATTGTTTCTGACAAACTCATTTCTTCTTCAATTTGATATGAAAATGGAAGTTGGATTAGCACAGTTTCTCATATTTGAGAGCATGTGCATGAATAGCATTTTCAGTGTTGCCTTATAGTAAACCCAACTGAGCTTTGAAAGGAGGTGCAATAATGCAGGTAAAGTTGATGTTTTCAAGATCTCCCTGCTTTGCATCCAAATCAGCACTGCAAGGTGAAAGCATGCTCAGTGGGCCAAGCTGATACAATCAATGTTGCTCTCTCACAAGCAGACCATCTTCAGAAAGAAATGTTAATCGAATTGCTTCCCATGCAAATGTAAAAACAGGTTGAACAATACCAGAAATAGTATCAATATTTTTCAACATTAAGCAAAGACAGGCAATTCTTGAAGAGTGATGCTATTTCCATGAATTTCATCAATTCACAGTCCTATCCACAGTGCTTTTCTTACTTGCTTTGTTTTCACAACTGTTCATTTAAATGAGTTGGAGGACAGGTTTGGGGGGCTCTTTGCCAGATCTGAGAACTGTTCTGAGTTTCCACGAGCCTACCATCAATTTGATGTTCATTGTCCCAGTAAAATTTTGCACCGCAGGAGCTGTGTTAGGAGAATAATACATGTATTCTCTGGGTCAAGTCAGTGTGACCAAAACTTCTTGGACTTTTTAAAACAGAGCTCAACTGCTTTTCCCAGTCTCTACGGTAGGGAGGAAATGTTCCATTCTAATCCTCTTATTCTATAAAAGAGGAAACTTGAGTCCACACTTCATGTCTCTTAATGCCATCCTAAAATTCAGTGTACATTATTCTTGATCTCTTAGAAATCTTGCTTCTTATTAATATGCATTGCAGAAGCTTTATGCCCCTTTTTGACATGCAACATACAAGCTCTTAAGGCTGCATAACAGAGAGTGGATAATATCTATCAATGGACAAACACTGAATGTGTACATCTTCTTTCAACAACCCTTTGAAACAAACTGTAAATCCTGGGTGCAAGATAAATGTTCTGACATGACACTCTTGGTGGCATCTTCCCTTCATTTATGCCAGGGCTGGACAGGAGCCAAACTCTCAGGAGAGAACATGGATCTTGGAAACACAACTTCTTTCTGCCTAACACATCTTTTTAAATATTTAAGTTTTATGAGCACATCACAGAAAACATAACACTCAGTGTCATCCTTAAATAATTCTGGGTGGGGAGAGTGCCAAGAATCCATCAATCTTGTATGCCTGAGAAAAGTCATGGGAAAAGGCTTCTGGATCTTTCAGGTCCTGAATTTAAATCATTTGCAGCTGTCCACCATGTGGTCTCAGGCTCCCATTTATGGAATTGGAAAGATGAAATGAGATAACCCATGGAAGGCCCATTCCTGGGCCCTCAGTAAGCACTTCACAATGGTCAGCAGGAAGTCTCATGGAGCTACCCTTGAAAGCATCTTAAGTCTATCTTCCTGTAACAGAGCAATGAAGAACATAGGATCTCTTGATGCAAAGCACTGCTCATCCACTTATCAGCTGCATAACACTGGGAAAAGTTGCCTAATTTTCCTGGGTCTTGATTTGCATATTTTATAAATGGATAATTATAGCTTCTACCTCGCTGAGATTGTCCTGAAGATGGACTGAGAAAATTCACAGGACATGCTGAACACATGTGTGCACAGAGTAAATGCTCAGTCCGCATCAGCTACTACAATTCTTCCACCCCAGTGCTGGCTTCATCCTCTCTACCAGGGAAGAGAGTGCCAGAGGGTACTCACAGGAGTACTCTTCCTGTGAGTTTCTCTGTTTAAACTTTCTCTATCAGTTCCTTTCAATGTCATCCAGAAATCATTTAATAAAGCATGTTTCAAATCTAGTGAAACTTCCTTGGGACCTAGGGAATAAAGTCCAAAGCTCTAAATTTGGTACTGAAAGTATCCCACAAAGCGTTTCACAATGCTGTCTCACTATCACCCTCTGCTTATAAACTCTGCTTGGGCTAAGCAAATCTGTGCATTCACATCCAGGTGTGTTTGTCTCCATGATGCCTTCTCCAGAATGCTGAGAAACGATGGTTAGAAAGTGCCATGCCAAGTGATTTGTGGAGGAAGATTTGAGAGCCAGGCCATTTTTGAGCTGGAAAGGACCCAAAAGGCCACTTTTCAGATGAGGAAACTGAGGTTAATTGGCTTTCTCAAGGCCACACAGCTATTTATCAGCAATGCCAGCATTGCAAAGGCTGATCTGCCTGGAGGGAGGGAATCACAGGACAGCCTATTAGGGAAGATTTGTCAGCAATTGGCCACAAACTTGCTGACAGGTGATCTTTCTCCAATCATGAGAAATGAGACAGAAGTTATGCACCCAATAAGAAAAAGACGCTAGTCATGTCTCTCTGTAAGTGAAAAACGTTGCTTCTCTGGCTTGCAATACAGGGCACAGGAGGAGTGGGGGTGATAAGGAGGGAACAGCTAAAATGGTGCCTCAGGATGTGATCCATTCCTCACTTCAAAGCTGTGACCTCTCAGACTGCGTTAGTCTCCTGAATAATGCTCCCAAATGCACTGCTGAGATTTGCTGGAGTTGAAGATTCCCTGCAACGCTTGCAGCAGGAATGGTGATGAATAAAATGCGAGAATCACCAGTGCATTACTTGGAAGGCAAGTGTCCCCACCTCTAAGTGCTAAATTGCAATTTTTGCTCTAAGATAATAATACTAATAGTGACAGTCCATTTATAAAGTGCTTTTTAAGCTCCCCAGAATAACAATAAAAATGAAAATTATATATTATACTATAGCAGTGTCTACAAAGAAGAGAGTGGACTGAAGTTGTTCAAGATAGAGCTCCCTTTACTACTGAAATATTTGGCAAAGTATTGAAATTTAGAACTGTTTGCATAAACGAAGCTCTTCACCCTGATTTCCAATTTGGCTTTCGATTTAAGTGTAGTTTTGCTGCCGCTGTCAAATAAATATATAGAAAAAAACTTTATGTGCTTTTAAAGTGAACAATGGAAAGTTGATTACTACTGATACTTTACCAAGCTGCCTAGAGAGCATCACCTATGTTTCATTAGTCATCCTTTGTTAGTAGTGATCTAGATTTGTGTTCATGATGACCAGACAGGGATTACCACATAGAAATTGAAATTAGCTAGGCATGGTGGCTCATGCCTATAATCCCAGCACTTTGGGAGGCCAAGGCAGACAGATCACTTGAGGTCAGGAGTTTGAGACCAGCCAGCCAACATGGTGAAACTCTATCTCCACTAGAAATACAAAAATTAGCCAGCTGTGGTGGTGCATACCTGTAGTCCCAGCTACTTGGGAGGCTGAGGTAAGAGAATGGCTTGAATTTGGGAGGCTGAGGTAAGAGAATGGCTTGAATTTGGGAGGTGGAGGTTGTAGTTTCCTGAGATGGTACCACCACACTCCAGCCTGGGAGAGAGCTAGACTCCATCAAAGAAAAAGAAAGAAAGAAGAAAGAGAAGAAAGAAAGAAAGATAGGAAAGAAAGAAAGAAAGAAAGAAAGAGAGAGAGAGAAGAAAGAGAAAGAAAGAAAGAAAGAAGAAAGAAAGAAAGAGAAAGAGAGAAGAAAGAAAGAAAGAAAGAAAGAAGAAAGAAAGAAAGAAAGAAAGATGAAAGAAAGAAAGAAAGAAAGAAAGAAAGAAAGAAAGAAAGAAAGAAAGAAAGAAAGAAAGAAAGAGAAATGCATGGCTCCAAGAGTTCTGTTCAGTTATAACTAGGTTAAGTTTGGTCAAGAAGTTTTCTCAGCTACAAAATCAAAGCCTTTATAAGATTTTACTCTCCGACCCATTAGACAGGCTACCATGTCTCAGATGCTCTGAGACCTTGGGCTTCCCCTGCAGACTTCACTCCCTGAAAGAGGAAAGCAGATTCCTTTCAAAGGTGTGTCAGAAAAGTTGTTCTGCGATGCTACGAGACTAACTCCAGAGAACTTTTTTACTTGTATGTCCTTCCTTGCTGCTCAAACTCACCCAACTATATGCACTGACAACTTTCACTGTTTACTCAATACTTGGACCAACACGGAGACCATACAGTTAAGCAGGTACGTAGACTGTCCCCTCCAGAAGCTAAGGTGTGACTTGACGCCACTTGTCCCTTCTTATCGAAGGTGTCTTCTTTCATGAACCCATCAATGCTGAGAGTTCCTACACATTCCAGCTTTTGAGATTTTTGCTTTGGCTCCATGGCTAGAGTCCATGGAAAACTTTCCCACAGAATTGGATGTGTTCATTGCAAGAGACCATTTGCCATCCACATGCCAAGCTATTATGTTGCCTTTCATAGCCACCCTTGGAAATACTACCTCATCCACTGAGCTACATTACTGGGCTTCTACCTGGGCCTTGACACCGGCCCAATATTCGCACAATGAAACTTGGACTATTCAATATTTGTTTGTTTTAAGACAGGGTCTGCATCTGTCCCCAAAAGTTGGAGTGCAGTGCTGCAATCCCAGCTCACTGCAGCCTTGACACTTCTGGTTCAAATAATCCTCCCACCTCAACCTCCCGAGTAGCTGGGACTACAGGCACGTGCTGCTGTGCTCAGCTAATTTTTGTATTTTGTATAGAGATGAGGTTTCACTGTGTTGCCCAAGCTGGTCTCAAACTCCCGGGCTCAAGCAATCTACCTGTCTCAACCTCCCAAAATGTTTAAATTATAGGCATGAGCCACTGCACCCAGCCTATTCAATGTTCACTAAAAGCTCCTTCTGCTCCAGCCTTTCAACCTTTCAGCCTTCCATTCAGCCTTTGAGAGGAAATCAAAAGCCAGATATCTCATTCAATAATGCAGCAGATATTGTCCTCATAATAGTCCTGCAAGGATACGTGGGGAAATGAACATTTTTGTGTTTCTTAGTTGAAAGCAACAGAAATAGACTTTAAGCAGCACAGTCTTTGCAGGAAAACTGAAGAAAGAGGCTCAGAAAAACCCCAGGAACCTAAGAAGGCTGGGCAGTTGGAACCACAGCCCAGACCCTGCCATAGAAGGAGAAGAGTGAAGGCACCATGGTTCTCCCGCTGGACATGGGTGGCTATGTGTTATTTTACTGCCTCTGTGGCCCATGGAAATCAGGTGCTGTACAGCCACTGCTACAGTGACTAGAATGAATTCTCCATGGCCAATGATATGTGTGTGTGTGTGTGTGTGTGTGTGTGTGTGTGTAGGGGGTAGGTGTGTAAAATACTGAATCCAAATTTAAAGCACAGGGGAGGCAGTGCTGAACTGGCATTCTAGCTTCCAGAAAGTTGATGAATCAACTCTCAAGCCATTTAGGCCTCTGGAGTAGAAGGAACTCTGTTCCTCCTATAAAGATGCTTCTTGGGGTTACTTCCTAAACACAGGAAGATGGCTCTGGGCCCATGCACCCAGATAACAGAATAAGCAAGCAAAATGACAGGATGTGCTCAATGGAATGAGTAACACATGGAATGTTGTCTTCCATGGTTCTGAATCACTCAAATCGAAGCGTAAGTAGCTCATACCATTTAACAAGACTCTGTCCCTGCTCCTATCAGGGTATTTCATGGGTTGGAAACCAACCCATAGCATGAGATTAGGAGAGATGACACATATACTGAATAACAAACTAAAGATTTAAATTTCAAAATTTTTCAGTAGACTGGATCAATGGACCAAACCCAGAAATATGAAAAGTAACAGCAGTAATAATAACAGCAACCCCATTCCACGTGCTGTTTTAAACAATTTTATAGATTAATATCATTTATTATCAGAGCTACCCTAGAAGGCAGATATTGATATTAACCCCAGTGTGATGAGGAAATTGAGGAGCAGATAAAGAGATTTGTACAGCTGGTTAGTAGCAGGGCCACGCTTGGAAGCAGCCTGAGTCCAGAGCCCGTGAGAGCCTGTGCTAACACCACTGAAGGTGACTTATCACGTCTTATGTGCACAGGGATAGGTGGGGAAATGCAGCTTAACAGCAGCACGTAAGGAAAAACAAATAAACAAATAAACTGTGGAGCATAAGTCCTCTGGGTGATGTGGCTGACAATAAAAGCTAATGTAATGTAGCCTCAGGCTGCAATAAAAGAAGTGTGTTGAAGGGAGTTGATGATCTAGAGTCCAGCTGCCTAGATTTCTGACTTCAGTCCTTTCCTCTGAGGAAGGCCACAGAAAAAAAGAGAGAGAGAAAAAATGAGGAGTTCAATCTGGAGATTTGAAGACTGGGGAGAAGGTATTCTGGAAGACAACCTAAAAAATGAATAATTGCAATGTGGAGGAAGAATCACACCTATTCTGCATAGCACCATAGGCTATATCAAAGAACATAACCTTTGGGGAGACAGTTTGGCTCAGCTCAATGAAGCATTTCCGACACTGAAGGTTGTCAATGTCTCAGTGGTTTGCGTAAGTGGGTAACGAGGTCCATATCACCAGCAATGCTACAACCACCACCAGGACATAGTACTATTGATTCAAGGACCTGATGGCAGAGTTTGTTGGTCCAGGTGGCCTCTGTGGTCTCTCCCTACCATGTAGGAGTAGAATTCTGCTATTTCTTCCCCATACCACCCTTGATCACCAAACTGGATGTGACTTGCCCTTCTGTGGCCCAATTTAATGCTTCCTTTGGGGCCCTTACTCTGTGAAGCCTTGAGTTTTAATCACCAGGCCTAGTATTTTCTGTACTGTTAATATTGTCAGCTCTCTGAAGGGAAGCCCTTGTGATTTGACCACTTCTGTGTGTCCAAGCCAGGACCTTTCAGTATTTTAATAACAAAGAAATGGGTTTGTAACAGATTTCAAACCAAACCCTGCCAAAGTGTCCTGTACAGGCTTGGCTGTGGCAAGGTAAGGATATCATTCTTACCCTGTTCTTTACAGAACCTTGGAATGGAGTTAGCAACAGGAGGTGACTATAAAGTAGAACAGAGCTGAAGGCCAGGGACAAGTGTTGCATTTTGCAAAGTATTTTCAAACAGCATATGAACTAACCCCAGACTGACCATGAACTTCCAAATAAGAGAGTCACATAAAGCCTTGTATTTAGGGCTCATAACAACTGCCCAGGGACATTAGAGGGTGAAGCTTTACATTAAAAAAATGAACTAATGATATGTTTACAATGAAATCAGAACACAGGTACAACTATTTTTTAAAAATCAATTAAAAAATGACTTTTGGTCAGGCATGGTGGCTCATACCTGTAATCCCAGCATTTTGGGAGGCTAAGTCAGGTAAATCACTAGGTCAGGAGTCCAAGACCAACCTGACCAACATAGTGAAACCCCATCTCTACCAAAAATATAAAAATTAGCCAGGTGTTGTGGCACACACTACTCAGAAAACTGAGGCAGGGGAATCACTTGAACCCAGGAGGTGGAGGTTGCAGTGAGCCGAGACTGTGCCATTGCACTCCAGCCTGGGCAACAGAGCGGCACTCCATCTCAAAAAAAAAAAAAGACTTTTGTTTGTAAATAATGAAAAGAGATTGGGTTAAGAGCTATAAGAGCTCAGTTCTTTCCATTTGGCCCTAAATTACTGTGGGACCTTGGGTAAGTCCCAATTCCCCTCTGGGTTCCTGAACCCTCATCCCTAAATGAAGGTTGACTGGAATAGCTGATGATTCAGTCAATGACTTCACACATCTGATTCCTGAGAGTTCTACTCTATTCCTGGAGTTCAGCCCTCCTTGGAGAAAGTAGTGGATCCAGTGGTTCGAAGTGGTTAAACTGTCTGCAACAGGGAACATGATGTAAGATGCCACATGGTAAAGTGGGCAATGACAACATGGAGTGGAAGCAGAGGGGAGTGATGAGGATGGTGACAGGTCTGGAAACCGCATCTCATCGGATTAGCTGACACTCCGAATGGTGGGAGCAGCCTGCTATGTTGATGGAGCTTCAGCATCTGATGCTTGGGTTACAATCCCAGGTTTGTCGATTACCAGCAGTGGAATGCTGGAATACGTGACCCCCCCCGCCACCCGCTGTAATATGCTGATGACAATCTTAACTAACTCCTGCGGCACTGTGAGTGAATCTCATGTTTTACAGAATGTTCTTAGTGCAGTGCCTGAAACTAACCGAGTGTTCAATAAATGCAGCGTTTTAACTATTAACCAATACCAGTTTCCAAATATTTACAGACCCTTCAGGAAAAGGAAAAGTGAAGGGGGATCAAAATGTAACTATTGAAAGAAAGTTACCAAAAAGGTTATTTAGGCCCCCTCTTTGTTAAAATGGAGTGCTTTTAATGACTAGAGTCAATGAATCATCTGTTCACCTCCTGGGTTCCCTGAGAGGCAGTTAGCAGGCTGTCATCAGGACGTTAAAGAAGCTATAGGATTATTGGGAAAACAAAAAAACCTGCTGAGAAGGGAGTTGGATCAGTGGATCTCAGGCGCTCCCATTATGGATAAACTTTGAGGTCTTGTAGGAGCTCAGAGTCCAGCAGTCGGTTCTTGTCCAGAGAGTGAAGGAGGCCCAGACTGTGTCCTTGTCAAGAGAGTAAAGGAGGCCCAGGCTTGAGACACACACCAAACGTAGTGGAAAATGAACATTTGGAGTCAGAGCAGGTTTGGGAAGCCAGCTTTCCTTCACCCCAGACTCACAATCTTAGACAAGCCTCTTAATTTCCCTCTGAGAGTCACTTCCCTATTTGTAAACTGGAGATGAGAGTACCTTCCTTTCGGGTGGTTGTATAGACTAAATGAGGTACCTGGGAGAGCACCCGGCACACAGTAAGGTCTCCAAAAGTTGTCTCTCTCCCTCCTTTTCCTGGGCAAATACAGGCAGATATCCCCTTTCATTGCAAGGTGCAGGCAGGAGGGAATGCCAGCCTGGGGCGAGAACAGATGACACTGGCGAGCCACAGATGGGAAACGGCAGGACAACCTGGAGGTCCCGGAGCCTTAGAAAGCCCAGCCTGGCTGCAATACTGGCTGAGAAATGGTTGGAAAACCATTCAGGACTGAAAGAGGGTGAGGACTCCGTTATTTCTAGCGTGATGCCAAATCACTGTGCTTTTGCCTGGGCCTGCAAAAGACAGAAGCCACAAAGCAAGACCAGGACTTCTTCAGCCACAGTCTATTTATGAGTTAAAATTGTCACTGCTCAAACCCCTTAAAATTCCGAACTACATTTACCTAAAAAACAAACAGAAATAGTCTTGAAATAGAGATGATTTATCAAGAGACTAATTATCTTTTGAGCTAGTCTGGACTAGTAATGAGCCCCTTTTAAACGAAAGCAAACCTGTGATGAATATCTCAACATGGCATGCTTAGCAAACTTTCCTGGTAAGATATTACTGCAGGGTAACTTACCACAGCAACCCAGATGCAAAATGAACAGAGGGAAAAAAACGCAAAGGTAGGAAGGAGGCAGGCAGTGTTCAAAAGCAGTAATTATCTCTAAAATCTCAAATCCCAAACTGCCTCTTGAATATTTTAAGTGGAAGAAGGAGGGACCACTTAAATTTACGAAATTATTCAAAAAAGGTAGGTACTAATAAACAATGCATAGCTAATTGGAAGAGGCCTCAGTCTAAAACAAATGTTCAATGCAAGATTCTGGCCTCATAATTCTAAGAAAGAACTGCTACCTGTTTTCATTAGTCCATAAAACTGAATCCCAAGCCTATTTCAGAGAGGGAAAGCAACCCCAGGACATACTGAAGGCTCACACAAGCTAGAGCTTGCACTAAATTCTTATTTTATCTTTCCAAGAATCCTAGGATATAGATATTATTATGGGGTCTACATACATTACCAAAAAGACACCTGAGTCTTGGTAGGTTATATAGTTTCTTCTTGGTCACATACATTGTAAGTTATGGAGACAAGAATCCTCACTCACAAAATATAGGGCTACACCAAAAAAACTCAGTATTAAGATAAGTAATACTTTAATGTAGTATTTTAAAAAATGAAGATTAGTTGGCCGAGTACAGTGGCTCGCACCTGTAATTCCAGCACTTTGGGAGGCCAAGGCATGAAGATTACTTGAGGCCAGGACTTTGAGACCAGCCATCAGCTGTGATCACAGCACTGCACTCCAGAGTGAGACCCTGTCTCTAAAAAAAACAATACATAATGAAGAATCGTGGGGAAAAAAAATCTATGATGAGCAAAAATCAAAATTTCCAATCAAGACAGAATCCAGCCATGTACATACATGCCTTGGCCTCATTCTCTTCACCCTCATCCTGGCCCTGCTACTGGGCACTATTGCTTCCCAGTTTGAATAACTGGTCCAAGCTTCTAGGATGCTGAAAACTGAACTTTCCAGAATTGGTTTATGGGTAAAACATTGCCAGAGATCTGAGGCAGGGTGGGTATGCAGCAATTTGACCTGCTATGCCTATCCTTACTTCCTCCACCTGTGCTCTTATGGAGAAGGATAAAGATGCATTGGTAGCAAGGACTCTACCCTAAATTCTCACTGTTTGCTCTCACTGATGGAACCTAATGAAGGCTGAAATGAGATCTCTATGTGTCTTAAACTAAGACCAGGGAGGAGCCTCCCCTGCCATGCTGGCTGCCATGTGAGGTGATGGTTGTCGTGAGGACAAAGCCGGGCTCCAGGCCATTTCCTTCAAGAAGGCTGAATGTGGAGAGCTAACTTTAATTTGTGAAAATCATTCCAGTGTAGAGAACCATGTCGGAAGGATTTCTGGCGGAGAAGTGGTGTGGAGTTTAGGAAGTGAAGGCTTTTTTTCACCTGCAGCAACCAGGAAATTTTGAGAATAAACCCCTGCTCATTCACAAATATTGTTTGAGAGGCACTTGGTGCCAGAAAACATAGAATAAGACCTTGGCTACTGTTTACTATAGTCTTTAAAGCTGTTTATATCAACTTCCTAGATTCAGCTATTCAAGTGGCTTAAATGGGGGTGGGAATAGAGAGAGAGAGAGAGAGAGAGAAAGACCAGTAACTGGCCTCCATGAGAAATAGCATCATCAGTCTCTCTCACTCTTGAGTTTCTTCCTCGTTTCCCTCTCTTCTCTCTCACATTCCTATCTCACCTAACATCCCGATGTACCAGATCTTCTGCTTGAGCAGAAACCTCGACTATACAGACTGTTTGAGCAATGCTTTATCTCAGTAAGAATCCCTGAACTCTGCAACTGTCTCAAGACTAAGTAAACCAAATAACAAGGAAATTTTGCCTTCAGTTCTAACAGTGTGCATTATTCACAAGTGCTGAGAATTTAAAATTGCCCCCTTTTAAGTTAAATAAACTGTCCAGTTTATTTAACGTGAGTTTACAAAACACTTTGTCTTGCTTTCCACTGAGTTACTTAATACTCCCTCCCATAATCCATTGGCATCGATTCCTTCCTCGTCAACTGTCTACGCATCCAACACAGCTCAGAGCTGCAAAGAATTCGGTTGCTGAATTACCAGGGACACAACTGGACTCAGTTAAGACAAAAAAATACAAGGGAGTATCCACTTAAAACAGTACTTATTTTTTAATGGAGTTTTCCTCTTGATTATAATACAGCATTAGTTTCTTTTTGCATTCTCCTTCTGAACTTTTATGACACTATCAAACAGGAGCAAACATAAATTTGTGTAGCCTGAAATATGCAATTTAATCATAAGCCATAATTTTCATATCACTGAGAAAAAAAACATCAAATGGTTATACTCCAGTGCATGAGGAACAATCTGGAACTAAATTTTACTCTCTGCTAGAGTTAGATTTTTCACAGCAATATCAAGAATGGTTTGAAGGAAATAGTAAAACATTACTATTATATTAAAACTCCAGGCCCCAAAGTGTTTACCGAAGATCAAACTGCTATTCTTTTTTCAAATTAGAAATGTCTTGCAGACATCTTCAAAATCTCACGAAAGAACAGGCAATGATATCACACTAGTCTCACACATATTTTTCTTCTTTATCCATTCCCTTCCACTTGGAGTCAGGAATGATGCTCTTTTTTGCCGAAAAAAAATCCAGAAAATCCTCCCAGATCACTGTCTCAGTGAGAGCTGACCTTGTTTATCCTGCAGCCCAGCCCCCACCCCGGCTGCTGTTCAATGTCAAGTTACAAGATTTCCCAACTTTCTAGTAAATTCCAAGGTGGGAAGAAGAGGCTCAAGGTAACAGGATCCGGCCACTAGAAAGATGCTAATCCTGACAAACTGCTCGAGCAGTAGCTTGAACCACAGCTAGATTGAATTCGGTCTCTCCTGAGAGGGCCAGACAAGGCTGGTAAGTAACAAAACGCCTTTTCATGGTGCCCTCAAAAGCAGATGGGCTCCGTGCAGAAAGCTGGAGAAGGGTGCCATTGCCCTCTAGTGGCCAGAAGTGCAATCTTCCGCGAAGGAGTTCATTTCCAGAGTTGTACAAGGCTCTCAATGTCAGGATAAAATTATAGCAGAAAGATGTCTAATTATGGTCCTCGTGTGTTTTCTTTAGTTCTTCCTGCTCATAGGAGAGGCAGTGGATGGCTATCACAGGAATCCCGATGGAACACCTCATTCTTAACTCCTACTGGTGCATCAGGATGTGTCCAATTTTCTCCAGCTTTCTTTTTCTTAATGGACCTGTTGATGTTTTTCCCCTGATCAATTAAATCACAAATTTATATAGACCAAAGATTTTTGTATATTTCAGAGGTAATAACTTTGAATTGAAAAGGCCGACAACTCATATTCTTGGTAAAAGCAGAATAGGGATTCTTGACAAATAAGGTAACTTTTTATGAAACAGCAGCCAATTCCATAAGGGAGAAAGTTATCCCAAACACATTTCAATCCCTTAAATCATTGGCTAGTCAATTTCTACAGTGCTCAATTTTCTAGGAAGAAAAAAACTTGGAAGTTCATAGTCATTCTTCAAATTTGACAATTCAAGAAAAACGTTTGCTACCTACATTCAAACTCTATTCTACTATTTTATTATTATTGAATAATTAAGTATGCCTGTGATCAAAGTGAAAACATCAATATATTATTGAAAATAAACTCCAAAGAAATTGTTATGTTTCTCGAACATCTACCTCAATACATTTGTATTGAGTATGAAGGGAGACTAAAATCAGATTTGAGATCTTGTTTAGATGGTTCTGAAAAACGGATTTAAATATAACAGATCAAAGTTTACCAACTTTGTAAGTTACCACTGCATAAGTCACAGGCATTCACAGGCAAGATTCCAAGACACACTATGCTCCTGGGAGTGCAGCACTGGCATTGTAAATCAGACCACGAGGTCGATGTCATGGCGTTTCCCATATGAGGGTCCCCAAACCAGAATCTTTACAAAGCAGCCATGTAATTCTATTCAAAGTGGAAGAAAAACCATGAATTATGAAGACAAGTGCATTAAAAGAGCATGAAATTGATCCGTATTCCCCCAAACCATGGCTTGGCTCTCCAAGTCTGTCCCCTGCCCCCTCCTCCCACAAATAAACAATCAAACATGCACATCCACAGCCACCCCTCTACAGCGGGAACGTGAGTTCTGGGACGTAAAAATATTGAGCCGTAACTAATTTTTTTTTTAATTTTCAAATTAACAAAAGATTTCATCTTAATTGAAAATAGAATTTAGGTTTCTAGTAATTTTACTGTCTGGTGTTCTGATAAGAATGCTGAATGTAATGAAAGTTCTAAAATGCTATCAAGATGGTCCACTGCTTCAGTGAGAACTACTTTAAAGCTTATTTTCCTAGTAAGCAATAAGCATCCATTTGAATAAATCTACATGTCTGGGCCTCGCCAGATTATCCAGTCTCAATCCTTCAAGGCAGGTCTTCATTCCTCCTTTCCCAGGGTTGAGAAGGGTGGTTTTCTTCAAACAATGTCATAAAATGCCCAGTTTATGCAGACTCTGAAGTAACAACTAAAATGATAGCAATAATTGTTATTAATAACAGTGCATGCCTGCAAGACATTTTAATGCCTTAATTTGCAATGTCTCAAAAGGAAGATGTAAAGATAATTCTTACTCCAGCAAAGTTTCTTGGCCTCTCAGATGCCTTTCCCAGGTCTCTATTGAAAAGCACTCACATTTCTTTTGTACTAGGCTGGATTTCAGTTTTGCACAGAGGTTCGAATTCCAGAGCCCACTGGCCAACTCTAAAACTTGGAATCCGAGATTACATTTAAAGAACTTCAGTGGTTGGAGGAGCCTCTAGTACTGTCCACTACTCTGTCCCTTTGTTTTGTAACTTTTATTCCTTTGTCCTATTGGAAGAAGACCAGGCTCCCTGTAGCTAGGGTTGGGCAGTTAATATTTCTGTGTTCTGGTGTCTGCACCTACGTATTTGTAGGAAAAACAATTCCAGGATTAACGAAAAGAAGGTCAGTCCCTTCACTTCTTTCCCAACGTATTAGGCTCTAGCGCTCAGAGCCCAGACTGACAAATGTGCTGATGCGATGCTAAAGGATCCTCGCTCCTGAGAACACATCTGCATCCCCATCCCCAGGAAATCCAGACACCCCGCAAAACCATCGATGTCTGCTGCAAGCCCAAGTGATAAGGAAATTGATCCGTCCTCTCGCCAGATTAATTATGGTAGCTTCCCTGTGATTAAAACGAAAACTTACTGCCTCATATTAAACCGATAGCCGTGATTAGAAGAAGAAAACAAGAAAAGATTTCAGAGCGATCGTAACAAGACTTCTTTAGGGGGAGACGAAGGGGAAGACTTTAGTGAAATATAGACCCTAATGCAGCAGGGTTTCAAGAACAATCCCCCACTCCCACCCCTTAGGGATGACCTGTCGTCATCATGCAGGGCTGGTATTAAATAATTAAAAGATGCAATTTCTTAATAGCAGTGTGATGGCCCATGAAATTCCTACTGCATTATCAGCAAAAGCAACAGGGCTTCTTCTAGCACCTAGAAAACCTTTCACCCGGGAGAGGCAGGCGCGTGGAGCCCCAGGCGAAAGCAGGGCCTTGGCAAAAAAGGGACATGGAAGCAGGATCCGCAGGCCTCCCCTGACCCTACTTTCTCTGGGGACTCTGCCTTCACAGCGCGGGGCGGGCCCTTCTACAGTTCCTCCGGGTTGGGGTGTGGGGAAAGGGGAGCTCTCCTCGCTTCCCTCCCCATCCGGCCGGCCCCTCCACGCTTCCCACCTCCCGGCTCGCGTTCCAGGGCAGAGCGCAGGGAGGGAGGCCGTGCGTGCCGGGAGCTGGAGAGGCTTGGCGCGCTCCGAGAGGCGGCGCAGGTTTCTGGAAGGGTTGGTTCGCAAAGTTAACGTTGACCCTGGCAGCTTTCGCCAGTCCCTAGGCAGAGGCGAGCCGGAGTCTGGGCCGCTCGTGGACCTACCCCTGCGCTGGTGGGAGCTCGCAGACTGCCGCCGGAGCTCCCGCGGAAACTCGGACTGCAGGGCTGGAGCGCACCTCAGCCGGCTGCCCCGGAAAAGCAGTCGGCGGCCCCAAACCCACGCTATTAAAGTGCGGGCAATCGCCTACCGGAGCTGGGGTCCTTCCGTTTCCCCAGGCTTTCCCGGCAGTCTCGACTGGAGGGACTGAGCCCCGGGGAGCTTTCGGCGGGGATCAGGGAGGATGGAGTAAGAACCCCGCAGAGCGCGGGCATGTCGCGGCTTTTGGGAAGCGACGCAGGGCGACTTTCCCCAGAGAGACAGGACCGGGGGCAGTCGGCGTGTCCGAGCTCTGCTCTGCAGCCTCCTGCCCCCGCCAGGTGCAAACTCCCTTCAGCCGCGGCTTCGGCGCAGACCCCAGAGGAGGCCGGAGCCGGGGAGAGTCGAGGAGCGCACATCTGGAGCCTCCGTCCCCTGCGCTGCCCGCGCCCACAGCTGGCCCCCTTCTCCCTTTCTGATTTTTAAACAAATCTCTCCCTCCCTTTTGCTTTGCATTAGTGAAGACTTCTCGACTCAGATACCACCACCACACCACACCCCAGCCAGACATTCTCTTCCAGAGAAAATCCTGCCCCCCACTCCAAGAAGCCCCAGCCAGGCGAGAGGAAGGGACTGGCGGCGCGCCTCACCTGGGGCCCTTGCGGGTGGACGCAACCTCCGGGCCGCCTGTCCCTGGCGCAGGGCGAGCGCTGCGGTGTCAGCCCCGGCCCCAGTCCCGGTCCCATTCACAAGTCAGCGGCGGCTGCTAGCGGCCCCCGCGGCATCTGCTCCTCGGCCCGCGACGTTCCCCTCGGCTGGCGGCGGCCGCGGAATGAGCCGCCGAGCGCGCTAGTGGCAGGAATGAGAAACCGGGGGGAGGTGGCGGGCGGGTGGGGGGGGGCGGGAGGAGGGAGGCCGCCTCTGGGAGGGGAGGAAAGGGCGGGGGCTGAGAGGAGCCGAGGCTGCGAGACGCAGCGAGATGGGCCTCGCAAAGGCTGCGGGGGCAGACCTGGTCCGCGCCCCTCCCCCCGGGGCCCAGCAATTCCAACCCTTGGATTCGTGGCCGCCCCTCCCGCCCCGAGGCGCGACGCTCCGACTCCCTCGGGGCTCAGATGTAGTCTGGAGCGACTGAAGTTGGGCTCCAGGGACGCACAGCCAATCAGGGAGGGCGGCGGAGGGAAGCTGGAGAGGGGTTGGGAGCCCCCATTTTCCTCCTTCCCCCAAATCCGCTCCAGCTGGCCAGGCTGGGCCCTTGCCTGGCGGGCCGGGATGGTGGTTGGGGGAAGGTATCGCCCAAGTGAGGGAAGCAATCGGGAATTCGGTAGTGCGTTCTATTCTTTCTCACTCCACCACCCCACCTTCCAAAAATCCCTCTACGTTGGCGGCTCCTGCCCAGCCCCCACCCCTCTCAATCTCCCATCCCTTTCAAACTCTTCTGGTGTCTCTGGTGGTGAAGTCGGGCGGGGAGGGTGATTCCGACTTGGGAAGAGCCCAGTCTCCGTTCTCTTTCAGCTCTCCTCTCCTCCAGTACCCCCCACGCAACGCCTCGGAGAGTGGTGCGCCGGGAGCGCTTCCCCGGGGTCGTCATCGCACCACCCCTTGGGAGGGTGCCTTGGCCCCTGCCCCAGCCAGGTATCAGTGGCCCCCGCCCGTGGTGTCACTTGTTGCCACCCCCTCGCTGCAGACCTGCCAGGACCGAGTGAAATGTGCGCTTCTGAGGGAGTGAGGGCCTAATGGGGCGCAGCGCCCGGGTCCTCTCTGCTTCCTGCCCTGTTCCCCTCAGCGAGGACTCGCTACCGGGAGGGAGACCCGGGCCTGCTTCCTGCCCTCCTTCCCCGAGTCACAGGGAAAACAGGCTGGCGGGGCCGGGGCTTAGGAATCACGCCAGGGACTGGGCGGGGCGCTCGTGGTACCGGTAACAAACAGCGTGGGGACCCGCATACCCAGCGGGGAACAACCATGCCTGCGTGGGGACCCCTGGCTTGAACAAGTTTCTAGGGTGGGAATTGGAGGCAAAAGAGGAGGCGGAGGCAGGTGGAGATGCCAGTGGGCGAAGGAACCGCCTGTGGGGACGGAGATGAGGCTGGGAAAGGAAAAGAGATGGACCCGCGAAAAAGAGGAAGGAGGCTGCAGAGAGAAAGCTGAGCGCCACAGCCAAGCAGTCAGAAAGGGCCAGAGGGGAGGAGACGGACCCAGCAGTTAACGGAAAAAAGAGGCCGAAAACGGAAGAGAAAGCCTGGGACCGTTAGCGCGTGGGGAAGGAACCCCAGTGCGTGGAGAAAGCAGGGGCGGCCGAACCCCGCTCTCCAGCTCCTGGCCACCAGCCCGCGGGTCCCCGAGCGCCCGCAGCCTCCGGAGTGTCCACGCGGCTCCGGAAGACGCCCGCAGGGGCGGAGGCTGACGAGGCTGCCCCGGGACCTACACTTCTCAGCCCGCCCGCCAGCCCGCGTTCTTCTCGGCGACACCGGGATCCGGGTGGCGCTGTGTGCCTGCCCCTAGTCCGCGTCCTGCGCGGAGAGGATGCCTCTATCACCCTCTGTGTGGACGTGGCCTTTAAACTGCTCATTCCTCCTCTGGGGTAAAGAGTTGTAAGTTTCGCTGCCCAGTTCTCTCACTCCTCAGCCTTCCCCCTACCATGGGTGTCCAAGGTGATAGCACCCTGGGCCCCCGATAACCCCCCACCCTCGCAACACACACTCTGCCCAAGGGACGCGCGAGGCCATTGACGCCGAGGGCTTTCCTGTAGAGCGTTAGTGAGCAGATCGCAGTGCCTGCCCCTTCTACCTCCTCCTGTGGGTACCTGGCCCTGAACCTTTTCAGAGTTCTACCCTGCTTTCTCTGTGCCTTGTTGGCCTCTGCTCTAATCTCTAAAACTTTGGGTACTTCCCAAGCCACCGCCGAAAGGCCCCACTCTAATAGTAATGGGGTGCTCTGGTGGCGCCATTCCCTCTGATAAATGAAGTTACTTACAGGAGAAGAGAGAAAGGGGATCCGACTTTCCCTCAGGGATATTCAAGTTTTGGTCTTGTTTGGCTACAAACTATTGTCTGGATTTTCTCAACCCTTCCACGTGGTCCTAGAGGGAGTGTGAAGACAAGGTCAATCTGATTGTACATATATTACACAAAAATGCCCAGGATCTGTGATTATTAGGACATCTCTTGGTCCAGAAAGCAAGTTTCATAAATTCCTTTTTGGAGGCATGGCGGAAGATGAGCCTGGCCACGTGTCAGCTGACATTAGCTGGACTTTGACCTCGCCTCTTAGTTTAACATTTATGAAATCACAGCAGTTGTTTTTATAGACCATCCTTTTAGTGATGGGTGCATCAGCCGATTTTAACAAATAAGTTAAAAAATTGCTTGATAAGTTTCCACTGACACTGCGCACCTGAATCAGATGGAACCTGGTGTATAGCAGCAGTCCAGCTAGTCTATGCCCAGGATTCTACTCAAGAGAACAGTAAACCTATGTCCACACAAAAACACATACCAGAATGTTCATAGCAGTGTCATTCGTAATAGTCAAAATCTGGAAACAATCCAAATACCCATCAACTGGTGAGTGAACAAAACAGGGTGTACCCATACCATGGAATATTGTTTAGCAAGAAAAAGGGAATAAATGCTGATGCTTGTGACATTATGAATGAACTTCAAAAACGTATGCTAAAAGCCAAATGCAAAACAACATATTGTATGATTTTCATTTATACGAAATTTCCAGAAAAGGCAAATTTACAGAAACAGAAAGAGGATCAGTAGTTGTCTGGGGCTGAGGATGTAAACAGGAATTGATTGCAAATAGGGCACCAGGGAATTCTGTTGGACCATCAAAATGCTCTAAAACTACATAGTTGGGATGGTCCACAAATCTACAAATTTACTAAAATCATTGAATTGTAACCATGAAAGGAAAAAAAAAAATTCTTTCATACCTTTATTCCCAGAATATCTGTGACCTGCAGCTAATCCACAAGGGGAAATTTGGCAAAGCAGTTTCAGAGAAAAAAATATGTTTAAAAAAATGTTTCTAGTTCTTATGGAAAGATAACCATATTTCTATTCAGCAAGTTCTATTTTGGCTGCTGCTTTGGAGAACCTTATAAGTTTTAAAGAAAGTTAATTCCCCCCTTTCATTCTTCTAAGTGATTAATTCCTGGGAACTAGAGTTAGGCATTCCAGTTCGTGACATTTTAAACACACCTACTCATAGACACAGGTACAAAGTGCACATTTTGGAGGGGATTTTTTTTTTTTATGACTATGTTAGGATCTGTCTTAGAAATCCTTATCAAGCACTTGGGTGGAGTATTGTGTGATTACAGTTTAGATTTAAAAAAAGAAAATAAAAAAAGGAGAACCCACTGACAGTTTAAACTGAAAGATTCAGTTCAGCCAGCCAGCCAAAAGTTTGGGTGTTTATCTTAACTTACCTCACCTTTCCTTCACCTTGTTCTTCTTCAGCGGTTGCTCTGGAGCCAGGATTAAACAGCCCCTTCGGCTTCCCGCAGGTTCTCATCCAGACAGATGTGAGGCCCAATTGGGCCTTTTCTTTTCTTTGTCCTTGCTGCATGAGGCTGTTAATTTCCTGTCGGTTCCCTCATCAAAGGTACCAGGTTGTCATTCCTTTGATGCGCCTTTCCTCAGACTCTAAGATAGTCAGACCCTGCTGAGTCAGTTCCTTGTTTGGACTTAGAAGTTCCAGGCTCCCCAGGTCTTCTCAAAGCTTCCTGCTCTAGAGGCATCCTTTGGTAAATGGTGTAAAGAGTGATACAAGATCCAAGTAGGGTGTGAATTTCATCACATTGCAGTGGAGTTTCATGACATTGCAGTGGGCTTCAACCACCCCTTCCTCAGGCAGAGGGAGGAAGCTGAGAAAGATGGAATGGGAATTCCATTTCTGAATCAAACACTTCAGGAGAATACTCACACAGTTGGATCTGTAGAGCAACATGGGAGGACCACAGGCCTTTGATCTGTGTCTGATTCCTGGCTCTGCCACTCATTAACACCATGACTTTGGCTAAAGACTTTATTTCCTTAAAATGTGCTTTCCATGTCTATAAAATGAGTGTTACTATCTGTGCCTAGATTGCTGTGGGGATTCAACATGCCCACATACCTACAGCAAAAAGCACTAAGCTTGGATCATAGGTTTAATAAGAGAAAGTTAACAATTACTATTATTAATTATGAGGTCTGATTATTATCACATTTTAAATGACCTGGGCAAGAAAAGAGTCATGTTACAATTGTGAATTATAATAATTATAGAGATTAATCTTATCTTAAATGGAACTCGTTATAACTGGCCAAGAATATCATGTCAGTTCAAAATTTCTGACACTGTAAATTGTCTAAATAAGGCTTGTTTGGGGTCACGTAGAATGAGATGTACCACCCTTGGGGGCTGAGGCTCTGAGTACATGTCCTTTATCTGCCACAAATTCATTGACTCACCCTGGGAAAGTCATTTCCTTTCTCTGAGCCTCAGTTTCCCAACTGCAAATGAGAGCTTACCCGAGGTGAGCTAAGAAGTAGGTTGTGCCAGAGCTTAAATCCTGGACATTTTAAATCCTACTCTTCATTACATGTACTGAGTACTGAGACATCACATTGTACCCTATAAATATGTACAATTACTGCGTATTGATTTTAAAAAGTCAGAATATTTCAGAGATGCAATTCTCCTTTCCAACACTAGGAGCAATCCGCCAATCATCTCAGGCTAAGGCCTGACTCCAGGCAGCTCCTGTCTCTCAAACATATCCTTTTCAACTCTATCAAGGACATATGTCTTTCTCCCTCACTTAAAGTTCCCCCAGGGTGGGGGTGATGCTTTTCTGTTATTTATGTATGCATCCCTAACATCTAGCATGGTGCCTAACAGGACATCAGAGACATACAATATGTATTTAATGAATTAATGTATTTGAGTGAATGAAAACCAAAATATTGATCAAATATCATCATAATAATACTATGTTGCAAATGATTCTGGTACTCCTGGCTTAGACGAGTACTCATTTACTCTCATAGATCTGTGAATTAGCTGGGGTTGCCTGGTCTAAACCAGGCTGGGCTGGAGTGACTCAGCTTGGTTTTCTGCATTTCTCATCCTCCTCCTGGGACTCTCTTGAACATATCCTCATGGTGGTGAAAACTGCACAAGAGTTGAAGAAGAAATATGCATGACCCCTTGAGGCCTAGGCTCAGGACTGGAAGATATCTCTTCTACATTCACCTGTTGGCCAAAGCAGCATGGTCAGATAGAAAGTTAAGGGGTGGAGAAATAAGATCTGCTTTTATAGGTGGAGAAACTGTAGTTGCCTGACAAAGAGTGGGGATACAGGAAAGGGTGAAGTATTGAGCCACTAATGCAGTCTCACACAGGCAGGAACAGATTTTTATCATCATTCATTCTAGGTCATCTTGGATCTTCAGGTCTCCTAGGTTATATCCCATAGTCCCTGTGACTACACACATACACACATACACACGCACTTCTATATATAGGCAGAGACCTATATAACATATAAATATATTATATATATATAGAGGAATCTATAAGATACATAAAATAATTATATGTTATTTTATATATATAGTGACCTATATAACATATAGAAACCTATATAGTATATAGGCTTTAAGCCACAGTTCCTGGCCCATAACTCACATAGCTCTCATTATACTGATGGGGCTTTTTAGACCTAAGAAGCAGGCCTCAGAAAACACAATCTCTCCCTCTCACCTTCTTCTGTCTCCTTTCACCTGTCCAAGGCTGGACTCTAATGTGACTATGGGTCATAAGACCCTCATACCAGAGGGGGTCCTGACCCACACCCTGGAAAGAGGAATACTGCATAGAAAGGACAAGAAGAATTTGGACGGGCTCTACCAGGTTCAGGTCATATCCTTTCTGTCCAATCACATTTCTATATGGTTGTCAATCATGTGTAGCCAATGAACTATAGCGAAAAACCTATATGAACTATATATGCTCCTATACAAAACCTATACATAGTATATATAGGGTTTTAGCTACAGTTCCTGGCCCATAACTTGCATAGCCCTTGTTATAATGTTGGGGTTTTTTTAGCCCTAAGAAGCAGGCCTCAGAAAACACAATGTCTTCCTCTCACCTTCTCTTGTCTCTTTTCACCTGCCCAAGCCTGGACTCTAATCTGACTATGGGTCATAAGACCCTCATATCAGAGGGGGCCCGGACCCATACCCTGGATAAAGGAATACTGCATAGAAAGGCCAATAAGAATCTGGACAGGCCTTCCTGGGTTCAGATCATATCCTTTCTATCCAATCACATTTCTATATGGTTGTCAATCATGTGTATCCAATGAAGTCTCAATAAAAGGTCCAAGAGGACAGAATTTGGGGAGCTTCCAGATAGCTGAACTCGTGGAGGTCCCTGGAGGGTGGGACACCAAGAAGGGACATAGAAGCTCTGTGCCATTACCCATAACCTCTTCTTATCCATCTCTTCATCTATATCTTTAGTAATATCCTTCATAATAAATCATAAAATGGAGGTAAGTTTTGCCCCCAATCCCTCAAACTTCACTCACTTTCTTGTTGCTGTTCAGACAAGTTTCCAGATTCAAGACCTTTGTACTTGCTGTTCCTATTGTCTGGAACCCCCTTCCCCTGTTCATTCCTACGGCTTGCTTCTTCCCTTTCTTTACTTAATAAGGCTATCCCTGGGTGTCTCATGAACACGCCAGTCCCCTTCAGATCGTCACTGTCTATCCATGTAAACTGTGTTATTCTTGTTAATAACACATATACCTGAAATTGTATTGTATATATTTTTTTCCTTTTTTATAGTTGCCTCACCACAGTAGGATACAAGTCTCAGGAGAGCAAAGTACATGATGTCTGTCATTCCCTCCTGGATCTCAGGCATATGGTGGGCACTCAGTAAATATTTACAGATTGAGTGCATGAAGAATAAATGCATTAATAATGCTAAATGAATACAGGACTCCAGAAACCAAAAGCAGATGGATCATCTGCTTGAATCTAAACATGATGCAAGTGTCCCTGTTTACAAAGTGAACTTAGTGATGCCAGTTATTTGCATTACAAAAATAATTCTTTGGTTTACCAAAGATTTCACTAGGAAGCTAGTTAAAATAACTGGTTCCTTTAATGCTCTAAAAAATACAATTCAGTTTACAAGATGATGGTATATGGACAACTTTTCTAGAATATATGAATTTCCTAAAATGAAGTATTCAGGTATGCTTAATGACAATTCGGCTTCTGACTTCTGATTCCAGTTTGTTTGCTGTATCAACTAAGAGACTTGTTTATTAAAACCCCTCACAGAAGGCTATTTCAATGTTCTTATGTGTGGACATTTACATTCTTTTACAAACTTGTGGATAGGTGCACTTAAATGTGTTTGCTCTCCAGGAGAACCCCCGGAAATGTATTCAAGACTCATGCTGGCTCACTTTGCAAACAGTCTATAATTCGGACAACAGGATTTAAGAAAGCGCCAGCTCTGTGTTCCAGTTTTCGTGTCCATTAACTGTCAGTACTGGGAAGGGGAAGGCAGAAATCATTTCTACTCAATGCAGAAGTTATTTAAAAAAAAATTTTCCTTCTTCAATGTCCCCAGCTTACGATAGTCGTTTTGCCCAGCATAAGCTGTTGCTATTTCAGTGCTGTACCTAGTTGTTGTATATGTTTCCCTCTCCTTGTTCACTCACCTCTTTCATAGCTAAGAACTGTGGCAGATTCTCTACAACACAAGGTAAGTCAAACCCAATGTATTCTACACACAGGAGGCTAAAGAGCTTTCTTCTTGGAAACGGAACTCCAGAAAAGCCATTGTGTTCTGGTCAACAGTCATTTTAGTTCTGGGTCTTAATCCATGATTGCTTCCCCATTGTACAGAATATTATTCTGGGTTGTGGATAGAATTAAAGAATAATACATTTTTAATAGTTATTCATTGAATGTCTACTAACGGCTTTCACTGAAATTCTTACAACTATTCTACTGAGCACTATTATGCCCATTTTATAGGTGAGGATGAAGAGCTCAGAGAATTGAGCATCATATTTAAATTCAAACAGTTTGCCAATAAATACATGTCATTTTATTGCCCAGAGTTTATAAGGAAATATAACTGGGATGCTAATATACATAGAGAAGATGGTTAAGAGAAGTATGCAGAGGTGTTAGGATAAGTTAAGTGACAGAGCATTTCACATACAAGGAATAGGGCTGTGTAAGGGCTTTGAGGCAACATTGGCTCTGGAGAGCTTGAGGACCTGAAACAGAAACTGTAGAGCTAGTGTTTATTATTCTTTTTTTTTGAGACAGAGCCTCACTCTGTCACCAGGTGCCAGGCTGGAGTGCAGTGGCACAGTCTCGGCTCACTGCAACCTCTGTCTGCCAGGTTCAAGCAATTCTCCTGCCACAGCCTCCCGGGTAGCTGGGACTACAGGTGTGGGCCACCATGCCCAGCTAATTTTTGTATTTTTTTTAATAGACATGAGGTTTCACCATGTTGGCCAGGATGGTCTGGATCTCTTGACCTTGTGAACCACCCACCTTGGCCTCTCAAAGTGCTGGGATTACAGGCGTGAGCCACCGCGCTCGGCAAGAGCTAGTGTTTAATCGGTTTTGGGAAAGGATGCAGAGACAGACAATCCAGACCTTTGTAGAACATACACATCAGAAAAACGCAAATTGTATCCCAAATGCAATGGGCAGTTACTGAGTGAGATTTTGTTGTTGTTGTTATTGCTATTGTCTTGTTGTTGTTGTTGTTGTTTTAAGCAGGAATCATCAGATCGCATTGGTGGACCAAAAGCAGTATGGTCAAAGTTGATTGGCAGCTGGACTGGATTCCTGGAAACGGTTGCACTTTACCAGGAGAGAGGGTCCACAGATGTGCAGAAGCAGTGACAACGAAGAAGGGACAAGTCCTACGTGCGGTTTGAAATAAAATCAGGACTTTATGTTGTGGCGGTTAAGAGAGAGAAGGATGTCAAGGATAATCCTCATGTGACTTGCTCAAGCAATTTGGCAGATAGAGGTGCTTGTTATTGACTCGGAGAAATCTGGAGGTTGACCAGATGTATGAGTATGGGAGGGTAAGGGGCGGAAGCTTCCCAAACCTGAAGCTTTTTCAAACCATTTGGGACACTTGTGTGCTCTGCTTCCCTACACTCATAGATATGTCCCAGGGTCAGGGAGGCAGTGTCGCCTGATATTTAGTTAGTTAGAAAGAGAAAGCACTCATGTTTTAGTCTGGAAGCTTGGGATCTAGACTCAGACTTTGGGCTTTTCTTTATTTTTCTCTGAGCCATTTCTTCTTGTCCAAAGTGAGGAGTTTGTCCAAAACACTTTCATGTGCCAATTTGCCTCTAAAAGCCCGTGGTTACTGATTATGACCACAGCAGGGACAGTCTTTCAAAACTATGTCCAAAGGTTACATTTATATTGATTCTGTGTCCGTTGGAGTCTCGTCCTGAGACACAGGTGAAGCAGGATGTGGGGCAATGATAATGACCAGTAGACAAACAGGGTCACTCAGGTTACCCAGAGCTCTGGTCAGAGGTCAGCTCCGTCCCCTAATGTTGCCACTCAGGGCCATGTACCAGTGATTGATTGCTGTTCATGCATCCCAGGATTATCACCCGCTCTCCTTTCCATCTAAAATGTCTACCATCACTCTTCTCCAGCTTCTCCTTTTCTGGTCCTATCAGAAAAGGGAGCAGAATTTAATGGCAGAGACCATGGGCTTAGAAATTTAGCTTTGTAAGGTTGAGTCCTGCTTATATCCCTTACTTGCTGTGAGCAACTCATTTTCCTCTGTGAGCTTCCAGTTTCCACATGTGCAGAATTGCCACTGTATAGGTACCTGCCAAAAATAATTGTGGGTCAGGAACATGATAATTCACAGTGCCCAGAAGATAGTAAATACTCAAAAAATTCTTTTCTCCTCCTCCCCATGTTTTCCCTGCTACCCTTATTATCCTTCACCTTTCAAAACTGAGCTAAGGGATTATACATATCAGAAAAATATCTCCTGCCCCTGTCCCTTCTCACAGAAAATCATGTCTGTAATTTTATCTTGCCTCAGAGTATCGTTCCCTATGCTGTCAGCCTCACCCTGTCTCTGCAAGAGACCTTTAGAGGCCAATCATTATCAACACTTCATTGATGTATCTCAAGCAAATGGCATACAGTTGGTATTCAATAAATGCCAGAGGGCATGTTGAAAGCAGGAATGCTGGAAGAGGTAAGAAAGACAGACACAACAGAAGAAAAAAAAAATCACATATGTCACAACAGCTCCTCAAAAGAGATTTTATTTTAGAATGTAAAGGAAAAATAGAGCAAAAGAAAAAACCATTAAGTGGCCCAAATTGCATTACTAGTTCTCTACTCTGGGATACACAGCCATCATTCAGTCTCTAGTAAAAGCAATTCTTGATTGACTAAGAAGTGCTTAGCAAAAAAAGCAAAATTTACCATGTGTATTTACAGTTTGAGTGGCTCGGCTCCTCTAGCTTTGCTTACATCAATGAAAGGGGGAATATGCACCCAGACAGTCTAATTTCTTTAAGTCAGATGAGTCACAGAAGCAAACATTCGAAGATGTGCTACAAAATAATCAATCATCAGATAAAACTGTTTTGGATGTAGCAGATGTATAAAATAAAGTGAGACTATTTTTTTAAGCTAAAAGTTTGCATATTTACAAAAGATTCTGGTAGAATAGAGAAACTTAGCCAAAACATCACTTAAAAGAAGGTATAGTTTCAAAGCAGAAAGGCAGCTGAAAATGGCAGTCAGTTATCTTCATTCCTTAACTCCTAACCTTATTCCTCATCCTCATGCTCAGCACCCAGTAACTGATTTTTCATGATAAACACCTTTAATTTTTATTTTATTAACAATGTGGCTTCTAGAACACTTGAATATTGTATTTGGCCAATGTCTGCTTTAAATATGTCATAAATAGAAAGCATCAGCAGTAGGAGTAGCAGCATGCTGACCATTTACTAGAAGGGAGGTGCCTCCCACATGTGATGGTGAGTATCAGTACACCCATTTTGCAGGTGGAGAAATTCCTATGCTCGCTGAGAAGCTGCATGGCCACATTCACACATGTTAGACATTATGGAGCTCAGATGTCCACATGGAGCTTTCTCATTCCAGTGTGCTCTGGCACTTTCCAGATGTAAACTGACAAGCATCCAGTCCAATGAAATGATGACTTCCTATAAAATAGATGTTTAATGTCTTATAATTTATGTATTTCCTGAAACCAAATGTATGAAAATCTATCAAACCACCTGTGTCCAAATGTCCACATGCTGGAGCATCACCATTTTTGCATATACTCTTCTCCCTCCTTAAAACAAGCTTCCTCCTTCATGTTCTATTTCCAGTTTATTCTTCAAAAACTCCATGCTCATGTGTCCTATCCTACAGGTATATTTTCCTAGCACTCCTTGTTTCACCCTCCCCTCATCACCAATATGGAATTAATATTCTTGGTTTGTGTTCTATGCACTCTGCGCCTAATTCTCATGGCATACTTGACCCATTATTTGCATTTTCTTTTCCTCAAAGAATCCTATTTATTTAAGGGTGGAGGCCATATTTTATGCATCATTAAATCCCCAGAACCTATCTGTGATAGTTAATATTGAGCATCAAATTGACTGAAGAAAAAGATGCAAAATCTTGATCCTGGGTGTGTCTGTGAGGGTGTTGCCAAAGGAGATTCCCATTTGAGTCAATGGACTGGGAAAGGCAGACCCACCCTCAATCTGTGTGGGCACCATCTAATCAGCTGAGAGAGCAGCCAGAATAACAGCAGGGAGAAGAACGAAGAAAGACTAGACTGGCTAAGTCTTCTGGCCTCTGTCTTTCTCCCATGCTGGATGCTTCTTGCCCTTAAACATCAGACTACAAGTTCTTCAGCTTTTAGACTCTTGGACTTAACACCAGTGATTTCCTTTGTCCACAAACTAAAGGCTGTACTATCAGCTTCCCTACTTCTGAGGTTTTGGGACTTCCTCACTCTTCAGATGCAGACGGCCTTTCGTAGGACTTCATCTTGTGATCGTGTGAGTAAATACTCCTTAATAAACTCCCTTTCATATATACTTCACCCTATTAGTCCTGTCCTTCTAGAGAACCCTAATACATTATCACATCCCTGGGCAAATAGACTGTCAGTGCATGTGAGAATAAAATAAGAATAATTTCTAACATTTATTTCGTGTCTACATGGTACAGGCATCATTCTAAGCAGTTTACATGTAGATTTATTTAATTCTCACAACATATATGTTGGATAGAACTATTGGCCTGGCACAGGGGCTCATGCCTGTAATTCCAGCACTTTGGGAGGCCAAGGCAGGTGGATCGCCTGAGGTCAGTTCAAGACCAGCCTGGCCAACATGATGAAACCCCTGTCTCCACAAAAATAGAAAAATTAGCTAGGCATGATGTCGGGTGCCTGTAATCTCAGCTACTCAGGTGGCTGAGGCAGAAGAATCACTTGAACCCTGGAGGGGGAGATTGCAGTGATCCGAGATCACACTATTGCTCTCCAGCCTGGATGACAGTGAGAGACTCCTTCTCAAATATATAAAAATTAATAAATGAAACTATTGACAAGGATCATTTCTTACAGAGGAAAGAGGGATAGAGAAATATATACAAAAACACATGTACAACTTGTGTGTACAAACACAAATATATATCACAGATCTAGATACTTTGTTGATTCTTGATACTTGATAACTTTCAACACAAATTGGAAACTTGGAACAAACAATGCAGATCATAGGTGGCTTTACGCTCTCTGTGCCCTGTCATGGTCTGTGTGAGAGTTTTTAGTCCTGGTGTCACATTGACATTCAAGACATTGAAGGTCCTGGAATGTGAGCCACATGATGAAATAATTTGAGGATGGACAGTTTGCAGAAGAGAATAACCTTTGTTCAAATATCTGAACAGCTGTCATGAAGAAGAGCTATTAGATTGATTTTGCTTGGCCCAGGAGGTGCAAAACAGACTCATAGATGGGAGTTTCAGGGAGTGAGGATGTGGCTCGCTCCAAGGAAGGATTTCTGCAAGAAAAGTAGATCCTGCTAGATCCTGTGCTCCTGGGAATAGGGAGGTTTGGTTCCCTTCCAGAATGGGAACTCAGGCTATATGTCCATTTAACAGGTAGTGTCATATTTCACAAGATAATTCTGCTTTGGGGAGGGGTGGGGAGGGGAGGAGACCACAACATATAATAGATAATCTTAGGCTTAAGCCAGATATGTTTTGGGAAAATATGAGGCTAGATTACTGAAATATTCTAACTTTCTATATAACAAGCTATAGATTACTGATTATATAGGTTGCAATTATTGATGATAGATTTATTAGTTTGATTCTTTCTCTGATGAACCCATTCATCCTGAGGTCATTTCATCCTTCATAGGAAGAGCTACTACTTTACAATTGCATGAAAACAGATCAATTTATATATATGGCTCATACACATCTCAAAAGGAGAAATCAAGAGGGACTTAGGTATGGTAATTTGAAGAACAGAGAAAGGAATTGGAAAATCAAAAAATCGAAAATGGTGAGATGATTTTGGTATATCATCAGGACATCAAGAATAATGAAATTAAACACGTATCTTAAAGCAAATGATTCCAAGCAATCTTGATAGCAATAGTCTCTTTTCCCCCAAGGGATTTCAAAATCCAAGTTGGATGAGATGATTTAGATAATCATGCCAGCCTCAGTAGAAAATAAAAATGTATAGGAAGCATAGTTTTTTTTATATAAGATGCACCTAGTTTTTCTTTTTTATATAAGGTGCTTTTTTACACAATATACATTCTCCATCTTTCTTTCTTCCAGACCTCTGCTATGAAGTCTTTACTCAAATCTCTGTTTCCTGAGGTTTCCTCTCAACCTTCTATAGAAGCTATCCTCTGCGCCACAAAGTTAGATCGTGAATCATGTGCTATTTTGAACTATTGAATTCTTCGTTTTTCTGTGCCTGCTTTTCTCCCCTGTGCAGGTGGACAGAAATGCACATGGGTTGCAGTATCTAGGGAAATGCCAACTGATAATTCCCCAAGGCTATTACAGACTAACGTAACTTTTACGAGCACAGTGAATTCCAATATCTAATCTTCATCTTTGCAAGACCAATAATTCTCTGTCTGAGCCCTAGAAATAATGATTGATTCGAGCATTGATTATATTTTCCTAACATTTGAGTTGTCTCACTGTTAAGTGGAGACAGTCTGGACATAACAGAAGCTTTCTGCTCCACCTACTTATCAGGCAATGAGGGCAATCACTCGACAGAATTCCTCCAAAGAGGAAGCCTGAGAGTGTTTTGAAGAAATAAATACTATGCAGAATCGACCGTGACCATCAAGAAAAAACTTCAGTGGACAAAGATGGCTGCCAGATTTCCTTCTCAAGGAAAGCATAGCTCCAGGAGAACGTTTTGCTTTGACCAAGTACTTTGCTGAGCCAGAAGATGGAAAACTGGAAGTCAGAGTCAAGGTAGAGCTAAATTGTATTAGGCGGTTACAGTGCGCAACTCCAGGTGGCATCACTGGCCTTAAAGCCAGGAAACAATCATGGAAAAGGAGAATGTCTAATTATATCTATACATATGATGCAGTATAAGATCTCTATTTTTCTGGCATGCACTTTCAGTAATTTCATCATGTTTGATAAACCTTTTGTGACACTGGATTGATTTTGGTGGGTAGACTCTTTAAAAAAAATAGGGTTGAGTTATGAATCTGAGTTACCATAGGAGAAACCAAGTACTTTTCCTGAAGCTTACCAATTGAAAGAAAAGAGAACATTTGGGTTGCATATGATTATGAGGTGCTGATGACTAATTTGGGGAGTTGTTAAGATAATTAAACAAAAGAAAATTATAAACTATATGGAAATTGTAGAAGCTCCACATGTGTGTACTATCTTCCTCCAGGAAGCAAGCGATATGGACTACTTGTAAGAAACTAAACAAGTTCATGAGGTTGGTAATGAGGAGTGTTTGTGCGTGCGTGTGTGTGTGTGTGTGTGTAGGGAATTGCATGAAAAGAGCAGTTATAATGGCAGATTTGGGGAAATCTCACAAAGAAGGAGAGTGCAGCAGTAATTCAGGTGGTCAAGGCTCTAAGCCTGCTGGCCGCTGTGTTATTCCTGCAATATGTCAAGGCCTGTCACAGGATAGAGGATCATATGCACACATCTCACCTCTCTTCCCCCCATACCTTGCTAGGACACTTGTAAATCTGTTTCTCTCATCACCTGCCTCTCTCTTTTGATAGCCACACTTATCCTCAAATATATTAATGCAGGCAACATTGCTCTAGCTAAATCTTGCTGTTGCCAAGAAGTCATTTATCTCTTTTAGATGATTTTATGTATTTATCACACTTTATTTTGTGGTTCTTAATCTCAGAGCTGCTTCTTGTTATTGTTGTTGCCCTGAGTTCTGGAGTCAGGAGAACAGCAACTTATTAAAACCCCAGTTATAGACAACATAGCCAACAAGAAGTAAAAATTTACTCGAAAAAAATATCTTGCTTTTCTCATTGTTTGCATTTCCAGAATTTCAGTCACAAAACAAGGCACAAAATAGAAGCTCAATAAACACTTGACTATTTCCTGGGGCCCTTTTGATGAAAGAATCTATGTGAACACGTCACACATTTTTTTTAATGAGAAAAGCTTTTGCCCTATTCTTAAAGTCTATTATTGTTACATGCCTCTTCTTGGGTGCCAGTGAATTAAAATTTGTAGCAACTTAATCTGTCTCTCTCTAAACACATTTGTAATGCTTGGTATTCTTGATTCGGTTGTGCTTTGTGTGTCATATATCATTACACTGTGTTGCATATCTTATAGAGAAAAATTACTGAAAGTGTCTTTTTTAGAAAACCAAAATTCTTTATTACTATGGCCTATAGCAATTAAAGCTTGAAATTAGAATTAAGTATTGTGCATTGTGATGCAGGCGACCATATAGATATATTAACATTTTGGCAAGGTTTTCTTTGCAGGCACAAAGTTGTCATTAGAAAATATAATACTCATTTTTTGCTTGATTAATTATAGCAAAAGCATAAAAATATATATATACTGTGTGTTAGAGTATGCAACGTTTTGTAAAATTATGAATCATGGACAAGCTGAGGTATGAATCCACAATATTCTGTAAGAAACTCAGATTATGAAATTTGTTCTTTGAAGTACTTTCAGTAAAGACAATTTATGCTCTCCAAACATAAAGAAACACATCTTGAAGACACAACTCACAATCTAAAACAATCTGAGTTTTCTTCCTACTTTCCCAAATCTGCTATGGATTTACTTATGTGTAGCCCTGGAAGATATTCTGATAATTCCATGTAATAAAAAATTAGTTAGCACATAATATAAATATAATCATAGCTACTATTTTCTAAAGATTGTCTTTGTGTCAGACAACATTATAATTGTTCTCCATTACTAATTCAAACCTTACAAGACCTCTGCAAAGTAGGTACTGTTTTGTTATTAGTTATTATAATCATTATTGAGTTAAACTTATATTCAATGAGATATACATATTCTATCTATATAATTTCATAAATCTCTGCAAATGAATACATTTGTGTATCTGATACCTAATCAAGATAGAGAACAGTCCCATCACCTAGAAATAAACACTATTTATAGCTCTAATTTTCTAATAAATAACAATGGACTCAGAAGGGTTAAATAATTTGCCCAAATGTAATAATTTATTACAGTGGTAATAAATAGCATAGCTGATCATCAAACTCACAATCCTCATCATACTATATTAGGATTCCCAAGGCTTAACTTCCACATCTATTGACTTTCTTTTGATTTTTGTATGTATAAAAGTAGAGTTTGGAAAGAAAACGGATTGAAAGGCTAAGTGAAACTAGCTGATATCTAACAGTGTTTTTCATAATTGCTAATTACTAAACTATCCTAGCTTTTTAAGAATAGAGATTTCCTCTCCATGCTTAAAATATTAATCCAGTAGACTGAAGTTTTGACTTAATGATCTGAATTATATTTATATGCTCCTCCCTAGTGATTCTGAGAGTCACCACGTATTTACAGAATAGGCTATATAGTGCTATGGTCACAAATTAACCACAAAATATCAGAAACTAACACAAAATGTGTTTGTTCACAAATCCACTGCTTGGGTGACTCTCCAGTAAAAAATGTCTTCTTTGCAGTAACAATGCAAGATACTCTATCTTTGTGCCACTGAAATGTTTATGTCCTTGCAACAGGCAGAGAGAAGAGTTAGCTGAAGGACTGTGCACTGGCTCTTAAATCTCAGCCAAATCCATTGGCCAGAATTCATCTGTGGCCCTGCCTCTTCAAAGGGGCTGAGAAATACGGAGGAGAACACAGGCATTTGGGGAAGAGTGCCACAGTCAGGTTTTGAGAATCCTTGAATCGTTTACCTCTAAGTTTCTTTCTTTCTCTGGATGTTTGCGGATCACAGGTGGTACAGATAGATTCACACTTTCTGGTTTTGTAGGAAGTAATACCACAGTGACAACTCCAACTCGCCATGAAATGCTTTCCTTTGTATTCTCTTTTACTACATGATGCAATATTTTGCATGAAAACTGGGAAGCTACTTTATTGATGTGGATCTGATGGTCCTGCCACCCCTTCTCTTGGTTGTTCCTTAATTCCCTTGAGTCAGCATACTGTAAATCAGTCCTAGCCAGAATGCTTTGCATTTCCATCCCAATTTGCTGTCAGTTGGGTGCCAACGTAATGTCTGCTGTTACATTAGAAGGCAAATGTTTTAAGCTTCTAGCCTCTAGTGGTTATGAATGAACTATGGAGTCAGATTGCTTGGCTTTAGATCCAAGCTTCATCATTTACTGGTTACGTGAGTTTGGTAAGTGACTTGACGTCTCTGAACTAATCTCCTTTTGAGCAAAATGGGAGTAATTATATCTTCTTCCTCATGGGACTGTCATAAGTATTAAAAATGATAACCTACATTAAGTGCTTACCACAGGGTCTTACATACGGAGAGCAACCAATAAACTTTGTCTACTTTTTACAAAGGAATGTCTTTAAGACTGCTGATCTGCCAATAACTAATAAAAAGAAGCTCCTCTGCCTCATCTCACCCAGATTAATGAATTTCACCATTATATGCTGATAGAGAAGAGTTTTTCTACACCTTCAAATCAATCAATTTCAATTCATTTCCCCACCTCTTTGTAAAGCCAGATTAGACCATATCTTTCAACTCTAAATGATGATTTTATGGAAGTCAAAGTGAAATTAGCAAAATGCATCTTTCTGTCAATGTAAGTATAGAAGCTTAAAAAAACTGGTGAACAGTAACTCGCATCTCTCCTACTCTGTGCTACATGAAGCTGTGTGTTATTTAACAACAGGAGGATGTTAAATCATGAAACGTAAACTTTCTTCCCCTAGAGTGGCAAGTGAGCTATTTTCAACTTTCTGTTGTGACACCATTTTTTAAGGTTGTGTCAGCATGCCTATTATTAATTTATCTCTTCACAAGCTGTGTGCATCTTCTCCAAGAACATTCTTTTCCAACACTGTCTAGGAGTTTCTCTGGATGTCTCGCATGGAATGCTAGTCTGGCATAATCATTTAAGGTATATTGCCCTTGAAAAGATACTTTCTTGCTCAAATATGAAAATACTTCAGATTCTACCTATCTTAGACACTGACAATATACATTGGCACATAAGTATACATTAGCACATCCAGCATATGTTTCTAGACATGCTAAAGTAATGTCTGTTTAACTCCATTCTACTGATTACCTACAAAACTAATTTGGCCATGAAAAACTTATTTTTACAAAAAAAGATGTTCCGAAGAATTATATATTTGGCAGAATCGTATGCAGAATTGATGAGACAGCTTAAGCTATGGAAGTCTCTCTGCATCTTAGGTTTAGAAGGATAATAATAAAGGAGCCATATCTTGGTCTGGTCTGATTTTATAAACCAATGGCCACCATAAAAGCACAAAACTCTAATTTGGCAGGACTGGGACTGAGGAGAGCAGCGTGAAGCACGTATAGGCTTCGCACTATCTAAGGAGGCACCAAAAAGCTCAGTAAACAAGATAAATAATATTTATACAATATTTAAAAAATAAGTAAAATAAAGCTATTTTAAAAATAAAAACGCCAATATGACTATTGCTGATTCTTTTTATGGTTCTGTACAATCCCGTCACTGTTCCATTATTTTCATAACTTGATATTTTGCTCATCATGAATTTTTGCATTCAGTTTTGATATTTAAAATGGTGCATTGAAATATTACTTGCTTTGATTTCTGAGTGTTTTGGGGCCCCTTCAATTTTACGGCTGAGTGAGCACCTAATCACCTCCCTCCAGTTCCAGATTTTCTACTTGATTCCTGCCCAAATGTAATAAGATGGAAGAGCAAACTCTTTTTATCTAGGGCTGAGTTCTGCACAAAGCCAGCATAATATTGGGAGGAAATGGTACAACCATGATCATAGCAGCACTAGTCACAATGGTTAAAAGGTGGGAGTAACCCAAATGTCTATCCACAGATGAATGGATATACACAACGTGGTGTATACACACAACGACATGTTATTCAGACTTAAAAAGAAAGGAAATTGTGACACGTGCTACAACATGGATGAACCTTGAGAACGCTGTGCAAAATGAATTAAGCCAGTCACTAAAAAGATAAATACTGTATGATTTCACTTATATGAAGTTTCAAGCATAATGAAACTCATAGAAATGACAAATAAGAATGGTAGTTGCCAGGGACTGGAGGAAGGGGGAAAGGGGGAACTTATTGTTTAAAGGGTATAGAGTTTCAGTTTTGCCAGGTAAAAATTTCCTGGAGATATTTCACAACAATATAAATATACTAAATACTACTGATATATACACTTAAAAGTGGTTAAGGTTGTGAATGTTCTGTTATGTGTATTTTGTTACGATTATTTTTTAATTAAAATTTTGAGAAAAAGGAGAAATGGCAAAGGTCAGGGACAGAGATGCACATCATCAAAAGCGGAATTGGAGAGAGGTACCAAGGAAGCAGAAGGCCAGGAAAGGGAGGAGAGAAAACACAGGTTGGGGGAGTAACCTGGGAGGACTCTGGTGTCTGGTCTCAGGGCTTCTACCTGTCCTTGGAACAGGCTGCATTGAAAAGGAGGCTGAAACACGTTCACTCAACTACAGGTATCTTTTTCTGGCTCTTCTGCTTCTCCTTTGGAGATTTTCTAGGGGGAAAGATCTTTAAATATAAGATGTATTTTGATTAGAAATCCTGTCTGTTAATGTACAGCTTCGAAATCCTGACGGACCGGCCAAGACGTGCAGCACATTTTGGATGCTTTTATAGAAAAGCTAAGATTATTTTTCTAATAACTCTTTCATCTGCAGCATCTAGTTTTTCCATTAGGAAAACTAAAATAGCTTGTGGAACTGCTTTTTGTCCTTCTGCAATAACAGATGCTGCAGCAAGCCCATCACTTTGGGACATATGTAGAATATGATGTGGTTACAATGAGAAAATGTTCTCTTCTCTCCACACACGTTTCGCGGAAGGACATTTTGTGACATCTCCTTCACGTCTCTGGGTCAGAGAATCTCTTGTATGAGTGGAACAGAGATAATATATTTCAACATATGCTGAAATAATAAGTAGGATCTCTCTAAGGGTAGATAGCATCCATAAATAATTTTAACAACCCACGAAGATACTTGGCCATAATTAGTTCTGAGGAAGAATTTTTTTTTAATGTTTTCTTTTTCTGGGAGACACTGGAAACTGTTTTGTTGGTGGTGGGAGAGGAGCGGATGGTGAGTATCAGTCAGGCTGGGCTGATATTAAGCAGTGATAATAAACATCCTGCAGATCCCAGTGACTGAAAACTGTCACTACACGAGTGTGATTGCTCTCTCACGTTGCATGCCTGCTGCACAGCTATACCAGTGTGTTCTGACATCTTCACTCTGGGACTCATTCGAATAGAGTTCCTGTCCTCTGGTTGTCATGACCAAGAGTGCAAGGATGTATGATGAACCAGGCTTCTTCTGCTCAGAAGTGACACACCACTTGGCCCACACTTCACTGGTGAATGAAATGGCCCCTCGAGTTCAGCAGGGCATACCTGTATAATCTTCCTTCAGGGAGGTTCTCTGAAACAATCATAAAAATGAGCTGGAATAATTAGCTTGGTGGTTGAAGAAGAGAAAGAGAGCTACTATCGCCATAATTTTCCAGAAACATTATATACTGTTCTTAGTCAGTTATCCCTTAGTCTTGATCACAACCCTATAAAATTCAATATTCTTCCTATTTTTCTTAGGGATGAACAAGGTAAGTTCAAGCTGATGCAGTGTATTTGTCAGGATTCTCTAGAGGGACAGAACTAACAGGATAGATGAATATGTGGAGGGGAGTTTATTAGGAAAATTGACTCACATGATCATAAGGTGAAATCCCACAATATGCTGTCTGCAAGTTGAGGAGCCAAGAAGCCTGTCCAAATCTCAAAACCTCAAAAGTAGGGAAGCTGATAGTGCAGCCTTCAGTTTGTGGCCAAGGGTCCAAGAGGCCCTGGCAAATCATTGGTTTAAGCCAGAGATTCCAAAGGCTGAAGAACCCGGAATATGATGTTTGAGGGCAGGAAGCATCCAGCATGGGAGACAGATGGAAGCCGGAAGACTCAGCCAGTCTGCTCTTTCCATGCCTGCTTTTATGCTGGCAGCTGATCAGATGGTGCCCACCCAGATTTAAGGTGGGTCTGCTTCTCCCAGTCCACTGACTCAAACGTTAACCTCCTTTGGCAACGTCCTCACAGACACATGCCAGGAACAATGCTTTGTGTTCTTCAATCCAATCAAGTTGACACTCAGTATTAACCGTCACACTTACTATGTTAAAGCTGGTGGTTAAATTCATGCTCAACTAATTCAAAGCTCATGTTCTTCCTGAGACAACATGGTGACTCTTACAATCACCTGAGGACAAAGTGAGGCCTAAATCACCTATGACGCAGCCCACGTTTTCAGTGGTGAAACCCGATATGAATGTCTATGTTAATTGATTAGGTAGATAATGACCACAGCGCTAAAGATTGATAGCAATCTTTATATTCTTCTGAAACAGAATGGGCTGGAAAGGCAAGGTTGTTTACCCTGCCTGATGCATTTTCCACATTAAAAATCACATGAGAATATGTGGTATTTCATTTTCAGTTCATGTGTCAGTTTGCACCTATGCAACTATCTTGCACGTTCTGCACATGTACCCCAAAACCTAAAATGCAATAAAAAAAAATCACATGAGTCTCACTGAGTGTCAAATATAGGTTATAAAACTCCTTCAAGAAAAACTTTTTTTAAAATCACTATTTCTGGAGCATCCCAAATAGGATGAAAGCATGTATTTCTAGAAATGGCTAAAAGTGAAGAATTAATAAAAATAAGTTCATGAATAATACAAGAAAAGAGTTTACCAAGGCAATGCATACATATCAAAGGCAAAAGCTGGCTAAGAAGCCAGTGTTGAAATACAAGTAGGTTTAATTTTTCTAGAAGGTATACAAACAATTTTAAAACTCCCACTCAGAGAACTCACTGCCACCCTCAGCCCCATTGTTTTACCCTATCTTCCAAATATTATTTGAAATAGTTAGGCATTATTTGGCACACATGCTTATCATGCTGTTAATGAAAAGAGTGAGTTAAAAATGGAAAGAGACTAACTGTTGAAAAAAATGGGCAAATGGGTAGGGAAAGTCGGACTCATCTGTTTGAAGAAAGGCTATCCCACTGTTAAAATACTCATTTGTAAATAGTTCAAAATACTGTGTGAAGATGGTTTGGCTTTCATGTTCAGTTAAACAATTAGAATATGAAATGGAATATATTATAAGGTCTCCACTCTGTAGGACAAATGAACAGAAAATCGAACAATGTGTCTATTTATGTAGGAAAAGATAAGGAAATAGAAATGAATGTGAAATCTACCCTATGTGGCATTAGTGGTTATAGTCTGTATAACTATAGATGATTAGATGATTATTACATTTATTGTTTATTTATGTATGTAGTAGATATTTATGGAGAGGCTATGACATGGTAGATGCAGTTCTAAATGTGGCAGTGAATAAAACCAAGCGAACTACTGTCTTGTGCTGCTTATAATATAATGAGAGATGATGTTGAGAAGCAAATAAACATGTTACTTGGTTTAAACTCCTTTGGAGAAAACTAAATAGGATAAGAGAATACAGTGCTACGGAGGAGGGGTTATTTTGTATATGTTGGTCAAAGAAGGCTTCTCTGAAAGGAGGATGTTTGAAGAGAGGCCTGAAGAAAGTGGGGAAGCTGGCCAGGCAGGTAAGTGAGGACAAGCATTCAGGCAGAGAGAAACCAGATGCACAGGCCCTGGGTGCTTGGACGCTTCAAGGAACAACAGAAGCAAATGTGGCTTGAATGAAGGGAGGAAGGGGAAGTTAGTGGGAGAAGGGGTCAGAGAAGTGGTGGTTGGTGGTGGGGCAATTATGTGAGACTTGAAGGCAACTTCCAGGACTCAAGCTTTTTTACTGCAAGAGATACAAACTATTGGAGGATTCTGAGTCAAGGTGTGGCATGGTCTATTTTACGAAGGCCATTCTGGATGCTGGGGGAAAGAGGTTGGGAACAGGGCAGGCAAATCAGAAACAAGTGAGAAATATCAGTAGCTTAGATAGAAAAAACAGCAAAACAATGAGAGATGTTTGGATACTTAATGGTTCACAGATGAATCTGAAAGGATTTGCTTATGAATTAGATATGGCGTATGAGAAGAAAAGAAAACTCAATCACGGTTCCCAAGATTGTGCGCTGAGAAACTGATGATGAAGTGCCATTTACTAAGGGAAGTATGTAGAAGAAACTGATATGGGGGTGGGATGAGAAGAAATCCAGAGTTCGGCTGGGGATGGGTTAACTGTGAGATGTTTAGTCTAAGTAGATAGGCATATGAGTTCCGCATTCAGAGGGCTTAGTGAGATAACCTAAGGATTAAACATAGTTGATAGAAGGTCCAAGCATCAGTCCTGGGCATGTCGCTTTTTTGACCTGGGGAGGATGAGGAGAAACCAGAAAAGGAAAATGAAAAGCAATGACCAGTGAGGTAGGAAGAAAACTGAGTGTTGTCCCCGAAGCCAAATATATAAAAACTAAGGAAGTTTATGGCAATTGCTGAGGATGTAATAATATCTGCAATGAGAATTAATAAGCGACCATTGTATTTGGTAACAGAGGTAACTGGGGGAGTAGTTTCAGTGGAGAGATCAGATTGAAAGCCTAATTGGAATTGGTACAAGAGAGAATGGAAAGGGGAGAAGTGAAGACATCAAGAAGTTCTGCTGAAAAGAGAAACAGAGATATTGGGCAATTGTTTAAAGAAGTTATGGAATAATGAGAGAGCTATAGATAAGGTAGAAAATATTGCTTTTTTTTTTCTTCTGAAACAGGGTCTTGCTCTGTCACCCAGGCTGAAGTGCAGTGACACCATCATGTCTCACTGTGGAGCTGGGATTATAGGGGTGAGCCACCACACCCACCTACGATGTCTTTAAATAATAATGGGGATAATAAGTAGGGGAGAGTTGGTAATGCTGGGAAGACAGAAGCTAGCATGAGAGGCTGGGCGCATTGCTTGTTAGTAATCCCAGCATTTTGGGAGCCCAAGGCTGGTGAATCACAAGGTCAGAAATTTAAGACCAGCCTGGCCAAGATGGTGAAACCTCATCTCTATTACAAATACAAAAATTAGCTGGGCATGGTGACAGGCACCTGTAATCCTAACTACTTGGGAGGCTGAGGCAGAGAATTGCTTGAATTCAGGAGGTCGAGGTTCCAGTGAGCCAAGATTGTGTCACAGCACTCCAGCCTGAGCAACAGAGTGACACTCTGCCTCAAAAAAAAAAAAAAAAAGCAAAAGAGATGTCTGTGGTTTGGTGAGAGAGGGCCTAGGGCACATTACATAAGTTGACCTTTGAAGCTATGTGAGTTCATTCATACTAAGAGAGGAAAAGGCACAGCTTGTGGATATGAATGCAGGGGCTTTGCTGTATATGGTGATGGATGCAGGTGGAACTTCTGATATACCCTCTATTTTCTCACTGAATTAAGAGAAATTATGTTCTTTTCCCAAATTGCCCAGCAATAAAGCACACAACCCTCTGGATTCCAAATTCCAAAGTCTTTTCTTTCCATGGCAGCACAATGGTCTAGCCTAGCCTCCATCAGGGTAAAAAATAAAAATTCATCTACATTTTAGACATCCACATTGAATTTTGTTTTTTTTGTCTTGTCACCCAGACTGCAGTACAATGGTGCAATCTCGGGCTCACCACAACCTCTGCCTCCTGGGTTCAAGCTATTCTCCTTCCTCACCCTCCCCAGTAGCCGGGATTACAGGCATGTAATCCCACCACCACTCCTGGCTAATTTTATATTTTTAGTAGAGGCAGGGTTTCTCCATGTTTGTCAGCCTGATCTGGAACTCTAAACTTCAGGTGATCCACCTGCCTTGGCCTCCCAAAGTGCTGAAATTACAGGTGTGAGGCACCGCACCTGGTTGAGTGTTAATATTCTCGAGAGAGGGCTCACCCTCTATTCAGCAAGTCTTATACTGGAACTATTTTATTGACAGAGGCAACATTGAACTTTTCCACATATACAATATTCATCCCTTTGCTGATTTTCTTGTTTTCAAAGCTCAGAAGTTAGTAATAACAACAATATCCATGTCAGGATTACAAAGTGAGTATTAGTAGTACCATTTTACAAATAAGTAAATTAAAGCTCAGCCAAATTAAGGAATTCGTTTATCTTTGTACCCTCCATTCCTAGCATGGTTCATAGGGCTCACTGAGGTTTTGGTGGATTACCTGTCTTATGAATTCTTATTACCTAGCCAGCTCTCAGTTGCAGTAAATGGAAACCCCATCTAAAATGGTTTAAATTATAATACTGCTATTTTGAGTCCAAGACAGGTTAATTCAATGGCTCAACACCATCCCAATGGGCTGTTTCACCAGCTGCACATTTTGCCCCTCTAAATTTGTAGCTTATGCAAATAAGGCAGCCTGGAATATAAAGCTAACACTCTTTGGAGGCTGAACCAAGGGAACATTTCTGTTTTGTGTCTCTTTAAAATCAAGGAAAACCTTCCCAGAAGCTCTCTTAGATCCCAAATGTAGACTCAGCTAGATTTTGTACCTACATGCCTTTCCTTTTCGTCTCTTTGTCTCTCTCTTCTCCCCACTTTCTCTCTCTCTCTCTCTCTGAGATTCACTTTTTCCTGATACCCTAGTAGCCAGTGCCAGTTAGGTAAAGCTTGATTTCTCATATAACAGCTTAAATTGTTCCACAGAAACCTCTATTTTAAATATTGTAGTCCTGAGTATAATTCAGGATGATGATCCTATAGTATAGGATAATCACTTTTTAAGGACTTTATTGGTATGGGTTGAAAATGAATTACTTCATCAAGTCATTAAGAAAAATATTTTATACTATTATGAATTTACTTATGAAACTTTAAATCAGCTCTTCAGAAGTTAAGGAATCCGCCACCAGCCCTATAATTTACCTAATGATAATTAACATCAACAGAATAAAGAGTGATCTGTTAGAAGTCAAAGTCAAGTCTCTCCTTTCAAAAACATAAAATCAGAAATCTATTGAATGGGAACCATACCAGGTATTGTATTCATAAACAAAAGTTCTTACAAGAGCCTTCAGGCTCCATCTGATGGGAAACCCGCTTATTCTGCTACTTCTCTGACCTCACCTGCTGTAACTGTGCCCACTCCCACCTGGCTCCAGCTACTCTGCTCTTGTTGGGGCTCCTTTAACACAGGACACATGTACTCAGGCTTCATGTCTTTTGCAATCACTGCTCCTTTGCCTGGGTTTAGTATTATTTTATTTTGATGCCTTCCTTGACCCACCATTTATGAAATAGCTACCCTGTCTCTCGACCGTTAAGACTCCCTTTTCCACTTCCTGGGTTATTTTTCCCACAGCACTTTATAGCACCAGGCACATTATACGCGTATTTGTAAATTTGGATTTGTCTTTTTCCCTCCATCAGACAGTAAGCTCCAAGAGACCCCAGCATTTTTTTTTTCTATTTTGTTGCTTGTTATAGTCCAATTACTCAGAACAATGGCTAGCATGTAGTAGGTAATCAGTGCTTCCAGAATAAATGAACATTGTAATCCCTGCATTCAAGAGGATCCCAGCCTATTGGAAAAGTAATGCAAACTCAAAAATCAACACACCAACCAACCCACACAATAGCCATCTGACCACCCACCAAATGGGTTTCAAGATGCTAAAAGTATGAGACTTAACAACACCCAACAGAATCAGAAAGCCTGAGATCCATGCCTAGATCCACCCACTATCCCTGATGAGTTTAGAAAGGGTTCCTTCTCTCTCTCTCTCCGCCCCCCTACACTTTTTTTTTTTTTGAGACAGAGTTTCACTCTGTTGCCCAGGCTGGACTGCATTGGTGAGATCTCAGCTCACTGTAATCTCAACCTCCTGGGTTCAAGCTTTTCTCCTGCCTCAGCCTCCTAAGTAGCTGGGATTATGGGCTACACAGCACCATTCTCGGCTAATTTTTGTATTTTTAGTAGAGACGAGTTTTCACCATGTTGGCCAGGCTGGTCTCAAACTCCCACCTCAGGTGATCCACCCACCATGGCCTCCCAAAGTCCTGAGATTACAAGCCTGAGCCACCTCATTTGTATGAAGAATAGTAGTAAATTCTCTAATCCTCTATTCCTTCATCAGTGAGATAGACTTATTACTGTCTCAACTGATTATTTTGAGAGATTAGATAATCTCTGGAAAACATTTTACACTGTGGTAGAAATTTATAGGGCTCATTTGACCCTTGAACAACATAGGGTTTGAACTGTGAGAATCCAGTTAGACATGGATTTTCTTTTGTCTCTACCACTTCTGAGACAGCAAGACAACTCCTCTTAATCCTCCTCTTCCTCCTCCTCAGCCTACTCAATGTGAAGACAATGAGCATGAAGATCTTTAATCATCCACTTCCACTTAATGAATAGTAAATATATTTTATCTTTCTTATGATTTTCTTAATAACATTTTTTTTCTTTAGCTGTCTTTATTATAAGAATACAGTATATAATACATATAACCTACAAAAGATGTGTTAATTGTTTATGGTATTGGTAAGGCTTTCAGTCAATAGTAAGCTATTAGCAGTTACATTTTGGGGAAGTCAAAAGTTATACATGGACTTTCAACTGTGTGAAGCCTGGCACCCCAACCCTTGTGTTGTTCAAAGGTCTACTGTATATGTTCAATTTTATTATATATGAAAAAGGGCAAGATTTGATAAAGGCACAGATGAGCTCTGTCTGTGGAATACAGGAAAACAAAGATGAGATGAGCCCGAAACCCAGACTCTCTGTGGAAACTTATTCACCATTATTGAAAGAGGGAGAGTTGTGAATGTTTAAGTTCCTTAAAACTTTTACCTATAGAGAGACACACCATTGTTCTCCTTTGTCTCTGATCATCAGTCCATGTTAAAATGGAAGAGATGGGTGTAGGAGCAAAACCAGTACCTGGGTGCTAAAGCTCTAAGAAGCAGGAGGTGCCTGATGAAATACATGTTGACTTACTTCCTACTACAATCTCTCTTTTGTTTCACATGCTATTGAGCAAAACCTGGAAAGTTCAAATATAGAATTCAACTTAAATATATAATTAAATACAAGTTAGTTTTGTCATTCAATTTCACATGATTTCCAAAATACCAACGTTTCTATAATTTTTATTTCTTTTGCTTTCAAATTAGAGTAGATGATGCCTTCTTCTGCCTAATTGTACATGCATAATGTATAAATTATTAGACTGTAATTTGCACAGAGTAGGTGCACAGAGAACATTAGCGTTCAAAACCATGAACTGCCGTGGTAATTTGTTTTTGCAAATAATATACAGCTTGTGTCAAGGGAAGAAAAAATACACATAGCATTTCACTAAATAACAATTATCTAGGAAACGTTGAGTTGTTATTATTATTCTATATTAGTTCTACTTGCATTCATGTTAAAGGAATACAGCTGAATTAAAAGGTGACATTTGGGCTATTTCCTAAAAAATGTGATTTCTCAGTCTTTAAATACATTTCCTTGACTCATGTTTTCATCTAGGCAACTCTGTTACTTTAATGTTATTTAAAATTAAATTTGTTCTTTGGTTCGTTACAATGCTTAGCAAGTTAATAAGTTTATAAATCATAATTAACTACAACTTTCTGTTCTGTTGCACTTCTGAATTGCTTTCTTTTTGACTTTTTTGTTTTTCTCTTTTCCCTGTGTAATTTGCTGCATACATACTTTATTTTAAAGATGGAGAGACTTCATTTTTTTGGTATGATGGTTTTGGCTTAACTGGAAATGTGTAATGATGTTGTGAGTGAAACACACGTGAACATATGAAGGCATGTGTTTGCATGCGTGTGGACATAAATGTGCACATAAACGCTTAGCTGACTTCCAGGGAGCATCATTTTTGTACAGGTTCTCCTCTACTTGCTGGGTGCAATTCCTGTAACATGTTGATTTCAGTATTCCATCAGGGACTCCTTATTTCTGTATAATAAAGGGAAGTCAAATAAAATATAATGAATTTTCAAACACTTCAGAAAAGCTTTAAAATGTTCAAAGAGAGAGTCAAAAAGCCTCAGTCATTAAGATTCTACTTGGGGAATGTGGGTGAGCTTCATTAGAGTGTGGAATCACAGGGGGCAGAAAGGATTCTTGCAAATGGCTTTTTCTTTGTATCACATCGCAGATCTTCCCTAGTGGCTTATTTAGAATGAACTGTGATTTTAGCAAGACAGGGTGCTGAGGTAAGTGGTAATAATTAAGGGAGCACAGACCTGTGAAATCCCTTCCCACCCGTCTGGACAACCGCACCCTTGCAAGCACTCTTAGTCACCTGTATGCCAATGTATACAAGTGCATATCCACATTCTTCTTAAACCTAAGACGTTTATATTTTCCTTCTAAACCTCTACTTTTTTCTCTCCTAGTTGTTACATGTTTCTTTGCTGTCTTTTCATTCTCATGCAAATATGTAAGTTTTATACAAATGCCAAAAAATTTTAACAGTTTTTATTTTTTAACAGTTAAAATGTGTCCAATGCATTTAGTTGGTCTCAGGCTGTCTTTGCAGTTCTTTCATATTTTTCACGAGCACTGTTTTTCCCTCTGTAAGATGTGAGGACAGATGCCCCTCCTTCCCTCCAGCCTTTTCCCCAGTTGCTATGTCTTACACTCAGTTCTTGGTTGATTGAGCAGCCTGGTCTGGGGCATTTCCATAGCATGAGGTCATTTTCTACAGTGACCTCTTAATTGATGCCACTACAAATCCACAGCCTCCAGCATTCTCTTCGCCCCTGCAGAGCTGAAGGTCACACATCTCCCACCTCTGGATGGCCAGGCTAGGTCAGTACCCAGAACAGCTCCTTCTGTGCCTACATTCACAGATAAAGACCTTAAGTATCAAATGTACTATGATGACCCTTCTTAGCCCTGAAAGAACTCCACTAAATTTTACCTTCTCCCTTTGATCTCTGGTCTGGTAGAGTTGGTTTTCACCCTAATAACTCTGCATGTAGATATTCGTCTTTGAAACCCTTATTACAGAGAATTCACTCGAATACTCTAACTTCCCCATTCCACACTTTCTTTATAATACAAAACCCCTTCTTGTCTGCATATTATAAAGTAAGTCTGCAATTTAACCACTCATGATATCAATTATAAAACTGGCTCACAGGGAGGGAAATACCACATCCCAGGGCCTGTTGGGGGGTGAGGGGATTAGGGTAGGGATAGTGGGGGGATGAGGGGATTGGGGAGGGATAACATTAGGAGAAATACCTAACGTGGATGATGGGGAGATGGATGCAGCAAACCACCATGGCATGTGTATACCTATGTAACAATCCTGCACGATCTGCACATGTACCCCAGAACTTAAAGTATAATAATAAACAAAAAAAAACTGGCTCAAAATATCTTTTGCGCAAAGTGGAAGCAATTCAACATTGTACACCCAGGGAAACATCAGATAAATGGTGTTACAGATGAGTAGGAAATAACACAACCCAGCACTTATTTGCCTAGAAAATTATTTATTCTGAAGTAGTCTATTACACTAACACTGATATAGAGAGTACCTGCATTCTGATACTGGCTCTCTCGTGAGTCTTAAATAATCTTAAATACATCACTCTTCATTGAAATTTAATTTTCACATTTTTAAAAAAAGAAAACTTAGGAAAAAAACAGAATTTCCTTGCTCTTATACGATATAGAGGACCTGCCATCTTCTGTTGCCAAGGCATGGTGCAGGATGAGGAAGAATTCATCAGCATTTGTATAACCCACCACAGCCCATCTCAAGGTTGATGTGAGAATTGGAGATAATGAAGTACAAAGTGCTTACCAACAAAATAGATGTTCAATAAATTTTCGTTTTATCACACGCAAGCATTTAATCTATTTGTATTAATATATTAGGGCATATCATAAATTAAATGCCTACATAAAGTCATAATAGAAGACATTAAATATCCATTTTTTACTATATTGATTTTTAAATAACATTAAAACCTTTTCTTCCCTCCAGAGACAGGATGGAGGAAGTAACTTCCCTGAAGCCTGTATTAGGTAGGTTACATTAGGCCATGCTAAGAAAGCGCCCCTCAAAATTCAATAGTTTGTGACGACCAAGGATTATTGTGATCCAGTTTACATGACTATCATGTGCTGAATGTGTCCTGTAGCATCTATTTTTATGCTAGAACTCAAGCTGGGAGAGAAGTTTCTATTGGGAATATTGTCATGCTTGTGCCTGAGGGTCCATGCATCTTGGGACTACATGATGACAAAGTTTCTGCTGAAATGTTCTTATGTCCCTTCAGCTCATATCTCATTCACCATGAAAGACACTTGATTAAGCAAGCAGACAGTAGGGACGACATTATTTAACCCTTCCAAAGCAAACAAAATAGATATTCAAGAGTCTCATATTGAAGAAAGCAGACATCTTGAGAGATTAGAGAAGAGAATTAAAACATGCACAGACATCTACTAGATGAAAAGCATTTGGCACCAAATAGCGATATCCTGGTCCCTGCTCTGTCATTAACTTGGTGTGTAATTTTAAGCAGTTTACTTAATTGCTTAATCTTAAGTGAATGAGACCATTTTTATTTCACATAGTAATACTACTAGTCTCCTTGCCCACTTTCTAGAATTGGTAAGAGGAAGACGTTAAATAACAAAAGTGTCAAAGTGTTTTGCAAATCAGACAAAACCTAAATAAACAAAAGTCCAGTGGGATCCAAGAATCAGATGCCACCAGATTCATTCACCCTACAGACCAGGGATTGTTCTAGGCAGATGTGCTATGCCACAACCTGGCAATATCTGTAACATGGAGCAGGTAAAGATTTGCTTCATTATTTGTACCTTCAAAGAGTTGTAATTTACACTACTACTTTCAAAGAGATGTTCAAATATGGAAAAGGAATACTCTTAGAAGAAACGAAAGTCTGCTCTTTCTTGCTCAGTCTTCAGACTTTGATATGAACTGGACATATTCTAAGAAGGGTCTCATTAAGAGGGCTTTTGTACCCTGCACATGGCACAGTAATTCTTCTTTTAACAATGATGTTAACAAATCTTGAGTAGCTATCTGTCCCCAAAATTTAATTTCTATATTTAGAATGATGGAGAACTATCAGTGAAATATAAGAACCTTCCCTAGTCTCTTCTTGAATGGGATGCAAGTGGAAATGGCCAGTGGTCAGGACTCCTGCATTAGAGGCATGTATTAGTTTGCAGACAAACTACCAAAAACTATGTGTCAAATTACCATAAACCGTGGGGCTTAGAACAAGATAAATTTATTGTGTTATAGTTTCCGAGAAGTCTGATCAAGATGTTGGCCAGGCCATGTGAAGGCCTTAGAGAAGAAACCTGTGAAGGCCTTAGAGAAGAACCTGCTCCTGGCCTCTCTCCTAGTTTCTGGTAGTTTCTTGGCTTATGGAAACTCAACTCCATCTTTTCATGGTGTTCTCCCTACATGTATTTCTGTCTCTGTGTCCCATTTTTTTTTTTAACTTTTATATTAGGTTCGAAGGTACTTATGTTCAGGTTTGTTGCACAGGTAAATGTGTGTCATGGGGGTTTGTTGTACAGATTATTTCATCGCCCAGGTATTAAGTCTAGTATCCATTAGTTGCTTTTCCCGATCCTCCTCCCGCAGATAGGTCCCGGTGTGTGGTATTCTCCTCTATGTGTCCATGAGTTATCATCATTTAGCTCTCACTTATAAGTGAGAACATGCAGTATTTGGTTTTCTGTTCCTGTATTAGTTTGCTAAGAATAATATCCTCCTGCTCCACCCATGTCCCTGAAAATGACATGATCTTTTCTGTTTTTATGGCGGCATAGTATTCCATGGTGTGTATGTACCACATTTTCTTTATCCAGCCTATCATTGATGGACATGTAGGTTGATTCCATGTCTTTGTTATTGTGAATAGTGCTACAATGAACATGCACATACGTGTGTTTTTATGAGAGGATGATTTATATCCCTTTGCATATGTACCCTGTAATGGAATTGCTGGGTTGAATGGTACTTTTTTCAAGTGTTTGAGTAATTGTCACACTGTCTTCCACAATGGTTGAACTAATTTACATTCCCACCGATAGTGTATACGTGTTTCCTTTTTCCACAACCTCGCCAGCATCTGTTACTTTTGACTTTTCAGTAATAGCCATTCTGCTTGGTGTAAGATGTTATCTCGTAGTTTTGATTTGCATTTATCTTAGAACAGCAGACATAGTGGATTAGGGCCTCCCCTAATAACTTAATCTTACCCAGTTATATGTGCAATGACCGTATTTCCAAATAAGGCCACATTTTGAGATACTGGAAGTTAGGACTTCAACATGTGAGTCTCTGGGGATACAGTTCAACCTGTAAAAGGCCTAACCTGACATACAGTGTTACTTTAACTGAACTGTTTTTGCTCTCTGTCCTTCAACAGCAGATCTTTAACTTGACAACTTTTTACCAGAAAATGTCAAGAAGTATCACTGGCTTCAAGATTCTGAAACCTTGAGATGCACGGCCCTAAATTAATTTTGTATATAATAAAATTAACATATGGGACCAAAAATATGAGACCTGCTTATTTCAATATTCATGAGTTATTGTTTCCTCCAGAAAGCCTTTGACCTAGAAAAGAACCATAAACTGACAGAGTTTAAGAAATCCTTCATGCTCATCTAAAGGAAACTTCCTTCCTATCAAGTGTTTGGGTGTTTGTTTGTTTCAGGTGGAGTCTCACTCTGTCACCCAGGCTGGAGTACAGTGGCGCAATCTTGGCTCACTGCAACATTTACTTCCCAGGTTCAAGCGATTCTCCTGCTTCAGCTTCCTGAGTAGCTGGGATTACAGGCACATGCTATCACTCCTGGCTAATTTTTGTGTTTTTAATAGAGACAGGGTTTCAAATGTTGGCCAGGCTGGTCTCAACTCCTGACCTCAATATTATGGGCATGAGCTACAGTGCCTGGCATTGAGTGGTTTTTATCTTTGCATAAATGCTTCCAGTAGCAGGAAACTCACTACATCTAAGGCTGTCTTCTTCATGTTAGGGCACTTGGGCTGGTCAGATATACTTTCTGATGTTGGGCCAGTTGCACTCACATATAGGTTCAAATTTAATCTTCTGTGACTAGACTGAGCTGATAGCATCTACTTACGTTCAATGTCAGTCCCCTTCCCCGCTCATGATCCTTATTTTGACACCCTCAGGATAAATATTTAAAGCTATAGCACCTAGAGAGAGAAAGACGGCTTGGATGTTCCTGGCTCCTGTTTTTCTAACTTCTAGTTTAGGTTCAGAGTTTCATCTGCAGGTTTGTTATACAAGTAAATTCATGCCATGGGGGTTTATTGTACAGATTATTTCCTTATCCAGATACTAAGCTTATTACTCAACAGTTTTTTTTTTTACTGCTCTTATCTCTCCCCACACTCTTCAGTCTCAAGTAGGCCCCAGTGTCTGTTGTTCATTTCTTTGTATCCATGAGTTCTCATAGTTCAGCACTCACTTCAAGTGAGAACTTAGTATTTTTCTCTTGCTGCATTAGTTTGCTAAGGATAATGGCTTCCAGTTCCATCCATGGCAAAAGATATAATCTTGTTCTTTTTTTAAGCTGCATAATATTCCATGGTGTATATAGACCACATTTTCTTTAATCAGTCTGTCATTGATGGGCATTTAGGATAATTCTTGGCTCTTTTGTTCTTCAGCATAAATTTCAGTTTCTTCAGCTCTCCATCTGAATCACACAAAAGCAAAAATCATGGCCCAACCAATCTAGTATTTGAACTACTCAGTGAATCAAGAGGAAATGAGAGTTAGAAATATCTATGAGGTAAGCATGAAGCTGTGGCACTTTTACTGTAACAGTTAAAGTGATTTAAAGAAAAAAATACCTTTGCACTACATTTAGGACAGATTAAGTATGGCATGGTTAGAAACAATATGTGTGGATGCCTCTCACATAATTATTCAAACCCACACATTCATAAGAAAAATAGAAAGATTCTTGCTAGAAATTTGCATATATAAATTTGAAAAGCTCATTTCTAAACTCTGCTGTGATTTATACACCCACATTTTGATAATTTGAATTATGTATTAAATACATACTCTAAATATACTTGTCATTATAATATGCTGTACACAACAATGTGCTATATTTCTTGCTGAGAATTCATTAAATATATATATTTATTTATTTGGTACATTCAAATGTATCTAGAAAGGTAGTTGCATTTATTGATAACAAATAAAATTAATGAAGAATCTGTTAATAAGATTTTAATTTACAGTTACCTGAAAGTTCAAATCAACTTAAAACCTGACTTCTAAATTTATCAGCATGCTAAAATTAGATTTTTCTCAGAATGAGAACAAAAATAACATTTTTCTACTTTTTTTTCCTAGCACAAAAAACAATTTACTAAAGACATCAGTATATATATGACATTACAGTGTCCTACGAAAGAAAAGTGGTCAGGATCCAGCCGAGGCAACCTAACAGGGAAAATTGTGTGTGTGTGTGTGCGTGCGTGTGTGTGTGTGTGCATATGTATTTGTGCATTCTATGAAACTGACTATGATAGCTTCAAGTAAGCACACAGAGGTGAGACAAAAGAGAGATTACCAGAGAATAAAAACATAGAGTACAAAGAATGTTAATTGGAGCATTATTTAAAACACCATCTTACAAAATCTCAATGAATCCTAATGAATCAGAGGATTTATTTGACCCTAACAATGGCTAAGAACTCCTTTAAAGAAAAAAAAATTGAAGTAGATCAGAATAAAAAAAAATTAAATGATCCATCTGGAGCTTAAAAGTCAGGAAATAAAGAAGCATTGCATGTCAGTTCAGTGGAGAACTTGAAAATTTGTTCTGATTTCACCAACATATTTAACTCTCTCCAAAGCTGAGTCTTTGTTTCATAGTCATTAGATTCCACCCTTGGCAATATTTTCTCAGTTCTTAGCTCTGCATTCTGTTATTTATTTCCCTTTCTGCCACATAGAAATGGGGACTTAATAAAAGCATATTTTATTTCCAATCTGCTATTTCATGGTTCTTGCCCTGATAATCATTACTTTTCTTTATTGCAAAACAATTTCTTTCTTAAAAGACGTGCATCTTGAATGACCATATTTATGTGCTGGCTGTTCCCTATATGATAGCAAATGTCCTTTTATCTTTACCAGCTCTTCTCTATGGGTTGGGGACCAGGGTGGATTGAATGATTGATGGAATTTATTGGTGAGGGAGGCCCCTAGTTTGGCTCCCTTAGGCCAGAACTGAACAGTGTAAGCAAAGTAAGGGTTGATAAATTACTCAAATATTTTTGCTCAAGTTACCCTTGAAGCTCCACAACCCTAAACAGATCTGAGGACAGAGGAGAAATACTGATATGATTCCACAGAACCCAAATCAAGTTCATAGTCCCATTCCCCTCTGAAGCATAATAAAGTCCTCCTTTGCTATCTTCTATGGAAAACGCTTGTGGCAACTATCAGGAAACCTGGGATCAAGTCTAAGTTCTGCTATAAAACCTAGTAACATCACTTTGTCCCTTAGCTTCGCCACGTGTAAAATGTGAATTCACTTTTTCATTTGATCACTGCCAAATAAATGATAATCATGTCAGCCTCCTTTCATGAATGAATGAATGTATAAGGGAACTAAGAACAGAAAGATTTAATACGACCTGTCATCAGGTCATAGAGATAGCATGCGACTGAGCCAAAGTTCCAAACAATTCTGGGGGCCCCAGTACATAATGCTGTATCTCCAAGCATTTTGACTAAGAAATATTGCACCAAAAATTTGTAAGTGAAAAGAGGAATACTTCTGCCTGCCCACATGGTGAAATTCTCTAAATTTTTGCTTTCTTATATTGATTGAATGATCCTTGATTTGCACTGTCTATGCACCTAGTATAATAGTTTAACTTACATTCAACTTCTCTTCCTTTTATTTGTCCTGGTGCACCCTTAGCTGGTCATCCAATGACATCTTCCCTCCATTATCACTGGGGCCTCCTTAAACTTTCCATCCAAGAAGATGCAACTTTCCATCCATGCAGATGGAACATAACAAGAGACAGCCAAAATACAAACAGAATCACATCTCAAGAATTACCGTAGTAAGGAAATGGAAGTCACACAAGATCATCTTGGAGTTACATTTCATTCTCTTATAATTTTTATTGCTATATGAATGAACACAAAAATGAAGTTTAGGAACCCCACTTAAGAGAAGACTTGAGTTTTTATGTTTTTCTCATACCTCTGGCCAGACCTTCTCCTGATCTCCTTACCTTGTGAATCAACCAGGAGTCTCTTTCCCTTTTTACAACATGAAATGAATCCCAAAGCAGGAACAATCACAGAAATGACTGTGAACCGTGCTTTCTCTTACATTTTGTTGGCAAGGCTAAAGTGCAAAGCTCTATACCTTGCTTAGAGTTATAACAAGAAGGCCAAGAAAGCCTGGATTCCTACTTTGAAAAGCAAGACTTATCTATATCAAACACTTTATTACATAGAGTTAAGAATACTTCCCTGGCTGGGCTTGGTGTCTCGCGCCTGTAGTCCCAACACTTTGGGAAGCCGAGATGGGTGGATCACTTGAGTTCGTGGCCAGCCTGGCCAATGTGGTGAAACCCTGTTTTTACTAAAAATACAAAAATTAGCCAGGCGTGGTGGTGTGGGTCTGTAATCCCAACTTCTCAGGAGGCTGAAGCAGGGGAATGGCTTGAACCCGGGAGGCGGATGTTGCAATGAGCCGAGATCGTACCACTGCACTTCAGCATGGGCAGCAGAGCGAGACTCCATCTCAAACACACAAACGAACAAACAAAAAAGGAATACTTCCCTAATGAATGAAAGTAATTCTGGCTCCTGTGATAACATTGATTTAGGAAGCCGTCCAGCCCATCAGACTTCTTTCTTTCACTGAGTTGCATTCTTTCACGAGTAATGTTGCTCTGCCTCACACCCAGCATCCTTAGAATTCTGAGGGTCATCTTACTTTTACTGTATCCAGCAAACAACAAATATATTCAACAATAAGGATAAGTGATGAAGGGCAGGGGACCTCAGCACCATCCTCCCCTCACCATTTATCCTTATGATTTTCCAGAGAGCCTCAAGGAGCCACATATTTTATTCTAAAACCTTTACTTGACATACTGTTCTAGTCTTCTTCAAGTTGCCATGTTATCACCAAAATGGTGTCCTTAAAAATGTAACTGTAGAATGACACTTACCAAAGGCTGAAAAGGGGTCAGGGGAGGAAGAGAGGTTGGTTCATGGGTAGAAACATACAGTTAGATAAAAGGAATAGTTCTGGGGTTTGATGGCACCATACGGTGACTCTAGCTAGCAATGCTGTGTTATGTATTTAAAAATACCTAGACGGGAAGATTTAAAATGTTCCCAACACAAATAAATTATAAACATTCATGGTGATAGATGACCTAAACATCCTGATTTGATCATTACACATTGCACGCATGTATCAAAATATCACACGTACCCCATACAAATGTATAATTAGTATATATCAATAAATTTGTTTTGACTATGATTATTTTCCTCACTTGTTTGTGAACCCCGAGTGAACAGTTCACCTTCCTAGTCTTATCCTTGTCATTTACCCATCGGTACCCTCCACTCCAAGACCAAGTTTCTGAAAGTAGCCTTGCAGCATCATGCTGCCTTTTACCTGCCAACTTATCCTCCTGCTATTGCAGCAACCTGGCAGGGCTTCCCTTCTTTACCACCAAGGAAACCCTTTCTGCCTTGTCTCCAGCTTTCAGCCTATGCCATCTCATACACACACACAAACACACACACAAACACACACACACACACACACACACACAGAGATCCCCCACACACACATATATATCCCATATATTTGCATACATATAAATGTATATAGTAGGTATATAAATATGTATAAACATATATTACATCAGGTAAAATGGAACACTTGTAACCTTTCCATGTATTCTAACGTGGCACCTCTACCATCACATTGAATTTATTTGTGCAAGATTTGGTTTCCTCCATTATACTGTGGTTTTCCTGGAATCATACCTCATCTTACTTTGCATCTTTCATGTCCAACACAGTCTCTTGTATTTAGAAAGTATCAAATAAATATTTGTGGAATAAGCCAACAGATGCACAATTCATTTTTCTCATTTCCCGTCATCTGCCTCAAAACAACCTTTTCAGATACTCTAAAAAATTATTTTCATCGTCTTAGATTCTGCAATAACTCAGACATCCTGTCTATAACACTTATTAATCATAATAACTTTGAAATAATTTCTCTGTGCAAATATTCAGGGTCTCATCCATAACTAAGTGAAATACAGCCTGAAATAATCAATCATTATTTTCTAAACCAAAGACCCTGTAATTAAGGAGTCTATCAATGTGCCAACAATTTATGGGTCTAGAAATTAATTTTTGTTTGTTAAAGGACCTTAAGGATAATGTAATATGAGCCCATTGTAAAAATGGATTAATAAATTACTTGTCTCATTTCACTTGTTCATTTCTATTTAAATTATGTGGGAAAGAAGAAAAGTTGTGTAGTTTTACTTCTTTAACAATTTGACATGATGCATACTTTCTTGCAAAAGAAGAGGAATCGTCAATGTATTTGTCAAATGTGTAGAAGAAGGAAATGAACACTTGCACACTTATGTCACATGATATAGATTATTGTATTTTGTCCTTTGCTGAGTTCATTCTTCAACAAATATGCACTCAGTGTCCTCTTTTTGGCATGCACACATTGCTATTGTCTTGGAGATGATAAAACCTGAAGCCCAGAGATGGGGTCTGAGTTACCCTAGGCTTCTCGGTTAGTAATAGGCAGCATCAAAATCAGAACTCGGGTCTGTCTGACCCCAGAGCCCATGTCCATTCTGTCACATCTTCAGTCTTTATGCATTTGATTCTAAAGTCCTGTGTGACACATTGTTTGATGCCTTTTCTTTGAAGCAGTTAAAGGCAAGTTGAAGGAAATCCCACAGAGACCAACATTCTTATGAAAAGATCCTCTTGACACATAACTAAAGCATCTGAGCTGAAACAGGGCTTGAGGATCATCTCCTTGATCTCTTTCATTTAAAAGATGAATTAAATTCATTTTAAGATGAATGAACAAACATTCAATGTGTGTCTTCTACAGCCTATTCATTTATTTTATTTGCTCAACCAATATTCATGGAATACCTACAAGACACATTAAACAGTGGCTCACACCCGTAATCCCATCACTTTGGGAGACTGAGGTGGGAGGATCACCTGAGGTCAGGAGTTCAAGACCAGCCTGGCCAACATGGTGGAACCCTGTTTCTACAAAATACAAAAGTTAGCTGGGCATGATGGTGGGTTCCCATAATCCCAGCTACTCGGGAGGATGAGGCAGAGGAATTACTTGAACTCGGGAGGCAGACGTTGCAGTGAGCCGAGGTCACACCATTGCACTCCAGCCTGGGTGACAGAATGAGACTCCATCTCAAAATAAATAAATAAATAAACAAACAAACAAACAAGACAGACTTATCATACCTGCTCATGGAACTCAAAATTCTCATCAGAGTAATGGGATCAGAAAAAGTTCAGCAGAAACTCCCTGAGTTATCATAAATGCAGGGCCTTTGCAAGTTCAACCTCACCCACCTTATCTGAGTGACAAGATCCTTTAACACATGCATGGATCTATTGTTTGCTGGCATGAGTCGAAATGCCCACTGCATCTCTTAGACTTCAATCTCCCCGAGGTCAAGAACAATATCTTCCTCGTAAGGGAACATCAGGGACTCCTTATGTTCTTAATACCCATGTGTTGACAACATGAATGAATAAATGAAAACATTTGGCATCCATTTCAGAGGAAAGTGAGTTTCCTTTTCAAAGCTAAGTTACGTATATTGAACATTAATGATGGTATCAGCAAAAATGAGGGATTTTATCCATAGAGTGACAAGGGCTCTGATATAAGGAACTCACCAGCTGAATGCAGATCAATGTGGAGAAGAATGAACAGAAGCAAATCAGCAGAACTTGAGCAAGGCAAAAACAGGTAAGTTCAAAAGAAACTTCAGTAGATACAATTGTCTCTGACAGCGCTTGCTGATGGGGTTGAATGGTTCTCTGATGAATAGGGAGTTAAAAAGTTTATATCAAGAATATAATCAGGATCTCTTATGTGTGGCTTTACATAATTACAGCTGAGATAATGATACAGTAAACTGTATGTAGTTCTTACCTCAATAGTGTTTATCTACTCAATCAACAAACATTTTAAAATTGTTTACTATCTGTTAAACACTGGTATATAATAAGAGCAGTGCTTTTGAGTAATGGATTAAGTAATTTTTGACTAAATATTTTACTTTGCTGCAGGTATCTGAATAAAGCAATCTCTCCAGATACTGCTGTAGATGGGCATATATATTCTGAGGACCCAAGCTCACAACCAGAGCCCAGATTGGACAAAACTAGTTAAGTTACCTTGCTTTCAGAATGTTACCTTTGGACAAACCCTGTATCTTGTGTGGGTATGCCAGATGTTACCATTTCTCATTTAATCTTGACATCATTTCTCCCTATGACAGCCAAATTTATCTTCCAAAACTCATTTGCATTTTAAAACCAAGGATTTATTTCTGAGCATAAAAAAATGAGATGTTTACTATATAAACTTTGGAAAGTATAGAAAATGTCTCAAACAGAGAAAATCATTGCTTATATGTTACTATATGTCCAGATTGTTTTCTATTTTTTAAGTGTAATAGACTTCTCAAAGCAGATCCTAGTATCCTTTTATTAATTTAATTATTTATTTTGATTCTATAATAGCATCTTTTCATTTATCTTTTTAAATGAACAGTGAAAATTGTATGCATTTACTGTGTACAACATTGTGTTGATGTTTACAGACATTATAGAAAGAATTAATGTAGCTAATTAACATGTAATTAATAAGCATTTCTACATGTTCACATCATTTTTTAAACAACTATACATGATAAAGATACTATACTTATTAAGCACTTCCTACTTGCTGGAAATTATTCTAAGAGGCTAAAATTTACCAATTTTGCAATCCCTAAGACAAAGCTATGAAACAGGTTCTTCATTTCATTATCAAATTGGCTTCATTTTACAGATGGCTGAATTAAAGCCATGAGAATAACAATGAGTTGCTTATGGCCACACAGCTCATTAAAGGTACAGCCAGACTATGAATCCAGATCACCAACTCAGAGCTTACATCTTAACCACTAGGACTCATTGCCTTCTATGTGCACTCGCCTATGATACTGGTAAACCTCAATGCTATCATAAGTAGTTTTGTGCAAATATATGCATAGTTTTTTGAAAAAAGTCACATAATTCTATACGAAGAGTAACAAAATTCAGCAAGCCTTCCCCAATCTGGCATCTTCCTCCCAGAAACAACTGTTCACAAATCCCTTAACTGTTTTCATCGAGTATTTACCTTTCTGTTTCTAAATATCTGCTAATATTTATTTTCTTTTTCTTTATTTTTAGATATCATCTATTGATTTCCTAGCATGAAGATGAGGCTCAGTTCTTTTATACTATCTGCCCTTGTCAAATATTCTCTCTTTCCCTCCTCTTTCTCTTCCCTTTTCCCAAGCCCTCTCCCTTCTCTCTTTCTCTGTATTCCTAAAAATATGATATCTTGTGTAAGTCAATATTCAGTGTTTATTATGTTTACTTTTGACTGTCTATATACAGTGTTAATAATTATCATAATATATGCTAATTATACCACCTTTCTTGAAAAAATTCCCCCTGGAAATAATAGTTGCCTGTTAAAATTTCGAGGAAATTGTCAATTAATTTTTTGCCTCTTTATCAATGATATATCCCCTGAATCTCTGACAAAATGTCAAAATCTCTTCTCAACATGGTCTAGACTATCAATTCCATTTTCTTTCCTGAAAGACAGCCTCGCTGAAGCCTCCATCCTGCTCCAGTATGGACTGATTGCTTTCAAAGTTCTCTATGCAACTGTGATTTGAGATGTGTCTTCACCATGGGACTGAATATTCCCTTTGCCTCTCTCCTGTTAGGTGTCTGCCATCTCCTATATCTAAAGTCTACATCTTTCTTCACTCACTCTCTCAGGTTGGTAGTAAATATTCTCTAGAAGCTTCATGAGCTAGTGCATGGTATATCTAATATTTTAAGATTGCATGCCTGAGAATATCATCTTAAAACTCTCTCACGCTTGGTTGCTGGTTTGCCTGGATATAGGATATTAGGTTGAAAATAACTTTACCTTAAACTTGTGAAAGTATTTCTTCGTGTCATAAAGATTTAGCTGCTGCTGAATCTTTCAAATTCCTTCTATTTCAAATTCCTTCTATACTCCTTTTTCCTCTCTCTGTAAGCTTTTGGGATTATTTCTTTAGCCTCATATTGTGAAATATCATGATGACATCTCTTGTATTCATTTCCCATTAAATATGCTGGGCACTCAATATAGATATAGATCTGAAGTAAGTCAATTAGTCATTAAAATTTTTCTTAACAATTTCTTTAATAATTTTTCCACTTCATTTCTACTATTAATTCTTATTGAAACATCTACACATTAAATATTAAACTGTGGGAAAAAACTTCTATTTGTATCTCTTCTCCCCCTTTCCTCTGAGAGATCCTTAACTCTTCCTGTCCTTCTAATTTTTCTTCTGATGTGGTATTTTTAATATGAGATATTTTTCTCATTTATATATATTCCTTTTCTGTAGCATCTAGTTCTTCTTTCATGAATTTATTATCTGCTCTGATCTCCCTGAGGATATAAATAATGAATTCTTCACTCAGAGCATTTATCTGTTTGCTGCAAATGTACTTTTTCCCCCTACATATGTTTATTTATCTCGTTTCTGTAATTCTTGTTAGTGATGTCCCTAAATTGGTGATGTTCACTGAGTCATTCACATCTTATAATGAGAACCAGAGGGCTGATAAAAAGTTTTGCGTACTGCGGGGGAGCTTAATTTATGAAAGTCATTGTATGGGTAATAAGGTAGAAATACAGCTATTTTGTTGAGAGAATTTCAAAGGTCAAAACCCATTTTATTGTGTTGCATTGTATCGTATCGTATCATATCGCATCACATTGTATCACATATGACATCCTATCCTCCTATCCTATCCTATCCTATCCATCCATCTATTCACTCCTTTATTCATCTATTTATTTACTTTTCCTATTTCTCTTGAGCTGGTCAGTTTTCTAGTTAAAAAGTAAACTCTGCTGGGCACAGTGGCTCATGCCTATAATCTGAGCACTTTGGGAGGCTGAGGCGGGTGGATCACCTGAGGTCAGGAGTTCCTAACCTGCCTGGGCAACATGGTGAAACTGCATCTCTACTAAAAATACAACAAATTAGCTGGGCGTAGTGGTGCAGCCTGTAGTCCCAGCTACTCCAGAGGTTGAGGCAGGAGAATCACTTGAATCTGGGAGGTAGAGGTTGCAGTGAGCCGAGATTGCACCCACTGCACTCCAGCCTGGGCAACAGAGTGAGACTCTGTCACAAACAAACAAACAAACATTTCACATCTCCAATAATTCTAAGACTATTCAACAGAATGATAGGAGCCAGGCAAGGCTGCGTCTTTTTGGTATGATGTCTCATTTATACTGTCATCTGTGCCTGGTGGCCTGAGGCTGGAGTTTCCGGTTCACTTTCTCTAGGTATCAAACTTACAGTCTTTCACCGAAGTTGATGAGTGTTCTTTATCTGGTCTCCCTAAATGGTTGAGGTGACTTGAGGATTTGAGCAACTTTATAAAGTCAGATGAAAAACTTCTTTGAATTTGATTCTGCAACTCATTCTGCCTTTTGAGACAACTGGAGTGTTTAATTTCAGAGGCTTTCTTAGGCTCTCAGGCACAAAGGGCTTGCTTTTCCTGGATCTCCCAGCTACCTCCATTTTAGGAAATCAGTTTTCACTCTTTCATCAGTTTTCTATCTTCTAAATCTGAGTTTTTATCACTTTTCTAATTTGATTTTCTGTCTTGCTCTCTTAGGCTTTTTCCTCTTTTTAAGTCATTTCTTGTCATTTTAGTGAACAGTTGGGAGGTATCAAAGACAAATACAGGTGTTTGGTCACCCATTTTTAGCTGGAAGACCATAACAGCATTTCCAGGTGGAGATCGTTGTCCCATTTCACAGATAAGGCAACTGAGGCAATGAGAGTTTCTAGCATGCTTAAGGTCATAAGTTGAGTGAATGAACCTGTGAATTTCATCCTCTTCTTCAGGGAATAGCTGACTCTGGCCTTAATCCTGATCTCCATCCAGCTGAACAGTCATTATTCTACTTAGATCTAACCAACAAGTGCCAACCCTAGATTTATGAGTCTGCTCAAAACGTTAAAGTCTAAAGAAAGATATATGTGATTTCCAAAGTTTCACGCTCATCCCTCAAATAGATTTTTAATTTATTTCCTTGAAATCCAAATAAATAAAATATTGTATATGAATGATGTAATGGCTTTAGGCCAGAGCTCCCTGTGATCCTGCTACAAATCTTGGGTTGGTGTTGCCGTAAAACGCCCCTGCCCACACCTCAAACCCAGACATAAACTCTCATTAATCTCTTGGCTTCAGAGTTGTGTTACTATCTCAGATTGACTCAAAAATATTTGGGTGTGGCTGCATACAAAGAGTTCACAACACTGTTATATGAACTGTAGTAGGTGTTTAAAAGTAAGTAAATGAAAAAAGATGAGTTAATGCTGAATATCAGAGTCAAGTTGATGAATATCAGACTCCTTTTTTTACATTTAGACATTCGGTGATCCATCTTTACTTTCTACCTTACTTTTTTCTCTCAAATATTTTATTATAAAAGTTTTCAAAACCATGGCAAAGTTGAAAGAATTTTATGGTGAGCACTCATCTCTTCCATCTACTTTCTACCATAAATATTTTACTATACTCATTTTTAAAGTCACACATCTATCTATACCTCTATCTATCCATCAATTCATTTGTAACACATTTCAAAGCAAATCTCAGATACCTGTACACTTCCCCAACTACTTCAGTATGCACATTATTAACTAGAGTTGATTATTTATTTACAATATTTTTCTTTCATGCCAAGATTTATATGTAACAAAATGCAAAAATCCAATGTGTCCATTCATTGAGATTTTACAAAAATGTTTCTTTCCTGGTCTTTTATTTTCTCCTGTAGTTTGTGCATTTATTTAATTCAACAGATGTTATTAAACACATTCCATGTGCCAAACAATAATGACATATATCAATATTATATATGCTAGACAGAGAAGGCGGTGGATAATTCTCATGGTAGAAGTCAGGGATTTAAGCAACAGAGAGAGAGTTGTTACAAAAAGCATTTATCACTGAATGAACCCATGAACAAAACTGAAAATAATGAAAAAATACAGTGTGTTTAGGGCAAAAATGCATTATTTTGTAGCTTGAGCCTAATGAGAGTATGCATGTGTAGGAGGGTGGTGAGTAACAGAAATAGTTATTTAAAAAATTCTATGCATTTAAAAAATTCTATGCAAAACAACATGCATTAAAAAGTTGGCAATAAGTGAAGTGCTTCATACTATAGCACTGAGCTTAGGAAAGCCTGCATTTTCTCAGCTGTTCCTTACTTGAACCAAAAATGACAAACTGACAACTCAGATTTTAGCTTGTTTCATTTTACTGATAAACTGCTGAAATCCAGATTACATATATGTTAGATTTTTGACTTTTGAAATTTGTTTGAAATGTTCAAAAATTGACTACACATTTGCTCCCAGAAGTCTTAATATAAATGTTTTGGGAAAACAACCCAGTGAGTATTCTAAAATGTGAAAAGATCACTATGAAAAATGCTTCATTATTTAAATCAATCTATAAACGTGTTTGCTGCAAACTGGAAAATAAGGAAAAATATCAAGACTCGAGAGAAAACATTAAAATAGTAAAAAAATGAATAAATGAAAAGAAGAAAGCTTTTTCTTAAATTTGTGGATTTATGACTATGAACATGACATGGAGCAACCTTTGTCATATTCATTTACTGACCCAGCATGCTCTGATGACAGATGCATGAGAGAAACTGTGTGTGTGTGTGTGTGTGTGTGTGTGTGTGTGTGTGTCCCTAAGGAGGACACTATTTTTCTGACTCTCCAGTTAACTCTCTGACTTCTCTGTTCTACTCCTGGTTCAGGATCTCACATCAGGCAACATTTTCTATCTGGTCTTCCTGCATCCTTACGTTATCCATCCATCCTGAGTGATTTGCACTTCTATAATAATGACCATAGTATACTGCTATAAAATATGTAAAGTTAAAAAAATTTCTTGATGGAGAAAATGAGCTTTGGGCATTTATTTGCTTTTAATCTTAAAGTTTTAACATCATCCCTGGTGCAGTACATAAGTATGTGACGAGTAAATTTTTCTTATACTAATATATATTATTCAGGCAGTGAATATTAAATTAGTTCAGAGAACAATGTATCTTATTGAAGAGGGAGTAGTCTGGGGGAGTTTTTGTTGTTGCTGTTGTTTGTTGCTTTTTTGGATAAGGATGGATGAGTGGAGAGCCAGAGTAGGGGCTAAGAAATCAGAAATGGAGATAACCGCATCAGGGAATAAGGATGTACGTAAACATGTTGCGCTTGAGATCAGCTAGAATGTTCTCTTTAGACACTGATGCAATTTATTTTACTTTCTTCTCTCTTTCAGTTTTAGCCTCCTTCTTTCTCTTTGACATTGAACAGGAGGGAAAGAGGAAGGAATTCAAGATAACTGGCCTGTAGGTAGTGTTTCCCATCAGACACACTTATCCACTCATCCAAAAATGCATTCATTTTTCCCATTTATCTCACTCAACCATCTACCCATCAAATCAATCTTATACAAGTAAACCTAGTCTTATCCAAAAGAACAATAGATATCTAATTCAAAAAGGAGTGAAAATGATGTCTTCTGGCTGGAAGATGAATGGAAGAGTTAAATTAGCTAGGTACCAAAGGACTGGGAGGAAGAGATAAATGACTCTACCAATGTCAATGACAATTAGTATATTGAGAAATCTGCAAATAGCTATAACTAGTGCCAGATCATTCTCCAGGCAGTGAGAGAGCACAAAGAGTCTAACCACCCCTTAAGGCACCTCTGCCGGCCCAAATCCTTCTGATGTCGCTCTCAGATATTCCCAATATTCAGTCACAAATCCACCATTATAATGGGCTACACAGACCCCCATATGAATAAACAGCCTATTTATTCAGCTACTGGAAATACTGCTAGAAGATAACTTTCAGCAACCAGTTCTCTTTGTGAAGTGCCTTGGCTGAAAAGTGTTGCCTTGCTCAACTCAGGCAGCATCCATCCAATGTCTGTTTGACGCAGGAGTGGGAGGACCTATTTCTTCACTCCGACTCTAAAAGGACATCCCATCTTCAGATGTCCTCATTACATCACTCAAATCCTTTGTTGAGACTGCCTTGTAGCTTCATCTCGCCATCTACCCAATGTTTCCTTGCCTATCCTTTTGTAGGTGTTGATTCCAAGAGTACTCTCTATAATAAAATAACTGCAGCATTCATTACATCTCAGGGAATCAAACATGCAATAGAAACAAAGACATAGAGGGGAATTTTCCAAGGGAAGCTCAGACAGATGCAGATGCTCTACGGAGATCCTATAGTCACATCCAGCTTGTGCAGAAAATAATTCATAGTTCTCTGAGACCAGCCTAGTGACAGGCACACTAACAAAACGACTTCATTCAAAACTGGCTCATAAGCAGGAGGCTCAGAGAATCAGCACACAAGACAAGGGTAATCATACCACATTAATTAGGCCAATGTATTTAGTTTACTGATGAGGATATGAAAGTCCATAGGAAATCACTGATGAGGTAGAACAATGTATTCTGCCATTCGTTTTATGATCCTTCAATACATCTTCCTGTTTTATGTAGACTAACTAGGCAACTGTTACTCTTAGGATTTCAGGAACAAGCAGGAGTATAGTAATTAGGGCTCGATTGTCACTTGAATCTTCATGTTATCATGAGTAGGAGCTCACCAAAGGTAACTGTTTAGTATCTCAGGACAGGCCATGTAGGAAGTTAGATAAGTTTTTCAAATCTTATTCTGTAAGACACACTGTAATCTGGTAGCTATTCCTCCATGCAGGCTTGTATCAACGCATCCATCTTTCCACCCATTCTTTTCTGTGAAAAGATATGATTGTGGGCAATAATTTGAATTCACATCGATATTTTCTTGTTACTACATGCTTTTCCACCTGCTCTCCTCACCACATGTGTTATTGACAGTTATTTGTATTATTTAATGATATTTGTTAAAAGATACTTAGCAAGAAAAACTTGTCTGCAACTGAGACCCAGGACTTTCAGTCCTGAAATTTTGATTCCAGTAAATAGATGTATAAACCAAAGGAACAGATAAAAATAAGAAGTTATAAAGGGGAGGGATTGATTAGAGAAAGAAAATAGTATAGCGTTACATATACAGGTATAAAGGATGGGACATACTGGAAATTATTTTCAGTGCAAGGCTAACATTTGGAAACTTAATCTCATGTTCAATGGGAGACAATAAGTGTTTCTGAAAATCACAGGAATCTGTTGGTTATTGGAGGAGAGAAAGTTTGGATGTGGAAAGTGAGCTAGGGAAACTGTTGCAAGTGTTTAGGAAAAAGTCATGGGGATTTGCAGAGAAAATTAGGAGAGAATGAATGTTAGATGTGTTTGAAAGCTTGAATCTGAAAGAGGTAGAGTGGTTAAGTGAAAAGACTCTGGACTTTGATGTTACAAAGGCATGGGTTTACAACGTAGGTCCACTCCACTTATTTTGGTATAAACATCTAAGCCTCATTTTCTCTAATAAAGTAGGTGTATAAAGCTTAATTCACATGGGAAGTATTGGTACTCCATAAATGCTGGTTCTAATACTATGATTTTGAGTAGGGGATCTAGAATGACCCCCAGGTGTCTCAGTTAGATGAATAGATTTGTGAAGATGAATTTTCCTGAAATAATAATAAACTGGGAAGGATTGGGAAGGTTTCAATTCAATTGTGGAGCAGTTGGTTTGGAGTAACTTTCGCAACACCAATTAGAGATGCCTAGGTATTGATTGGATATGTGACTGTGAATTAGAGAAGCATCATCTGGCTGAAGAAACAGCTTTGGGGAATGACTCACAGAGATAAATAAAAATGGACACCAAGAAGTGACTGGGAGAATAAAAAATTGTGAGTTCTGAAGTCTAAATCTTGTGAAACAATAAGGATTACAGTTTGGAAATGGGATGGAAGGTTATATATAAACACACACACACACACACACACACACACACACACACCCCTAATAGAACCAAAAACATGGATTATGAAGAAACACAGAGGTGAAGGAAAGAATGCCCAAACAGAATGATATGTCAGCATGTGTGGATGCATAAGGTGTAGTCACTGTAAACTCCATAACAAAATTTCTAAAACTGGTCTCTACGGAGTACCAGTCCCATGAATTAGCTCCATGAAAGAAAGTAGAAGGAAACTTTGGGTGTTGCTTTAAGCGCTGACAGTCTTAGAGATTCTTAGAGTAAATCACCTTATGAAAGGCTTTCAGAAATTTAGCAGGAAAGCAAGTTGCTTAAGTCAGTTGATACGATTTGACTGGGTCCATCCAAATCTCATCTTGAATTGTAGTTCTCATAATCCCATATGTTGTGGGAGGAACCCAATGGGAGGTAATTGAATTATGGGGCAGTTATCTCCACACTGTTCTTGTGATAGTGAGTTCTCATGAGATCCGATCGTTTTATATGGGGCTTTTCCCTGCCTTTACTCTGCACTTCTCCTGCCTTCCACCATGTGAAGAAGGATGTATTTGCTTTCCCTTCTGCCATGATTGCAAGTTTCTGGAGGCCTCCCCAGCGATGCTGAACTGTGGGTCAATTAAACCTCTTTCCTTTATAAATTACTCAGTCTTGGGTAAGTCTTTATTAGCAGCATGAGAACAAACCAATGCATCAATGTTTTAGAAAGTGCTACTCATGGCCAGGTGTCGTGGCTCACACCTGTAATCCCAGCACTTTTGGAAGCCAAGGTGGGCAGATCAAAAGGTCAGGAGTTTGAGACCAGCCTGGCCAACATGATGAAACCCCATCTCTACTAATAATACAAAAATTAGTCTGGCGTGGTGGCAGGCACTTGTAATCCCAGCTACTCCGGAGGCTGAGGCAGGAAAATTGCTTGAACCTGGGAGGCGGAGGTTGCAGTGATCAAGATCATGCCACTGTACTCCAGCCTGGGTAACAGAGCAAGACTCCGTCTAAAAAAAAAAAAAAAAAAAAATAGAAAGTGCTACTCATTTTCCTACTCAAACATCTTTCATCAAGTGAGAGCTATTCAGGACACAGGGCAGTGAATATTCACCATATGATCAAGTCGCTTTGGAAGGGACCAAAGAGTCACAGACCTCAAAAAAAAATAATAATAATAATTGAAATGAATTGGTAGAAGGGAAGTGAGATTGTAAGAAATAGAATTAATTGGAATAATAGAATTAATTAATGAGAGAAGCATGGGAGGCAAGTATAGGCTTTATTTCACGGAATAAAATAATAGGGATCTTTTGTAGGAGTACTATGCTCAAGGGAATTTTTATTATTTTTGTCTTTTTCTTTTGAAATAATCATAGACTCACAAAAAGCTGCCAAAAGTTGTACCAAGAGGTCCTAAATACCCTTCATCAAGTTTTCCCCCAATGACATCTTGAATGAATATGATACAATATCAACATCAGAAAATTGACATTGATATAAGTCAACACTTATTCAGGTTTCCCCAGTTATATATGAACTTATCTGTGTGTGTGTGTGTGTGTGTGTGTGTGTGTGTATAGTTATATACAATTTTATCATATGCATGGAATTGTGTAACCACCACCACCACACAATGTGGTGGTGGTGGTGGTTACACAAATTTTATTTCATGAAATAAAATGAACGTAGTCTGTGGTGATTTTATTTCGCTACAGACTACTTCTTTGTCCCATTCTTTTAATGCTTTATATTATCCCACCAATCCCCTACACTAACCCAAAGTTCTGGCAATTACTAATCTCCATCTCTATAATGTTTTTTATTTCAAAAATGTTACATAAATGGAATCATACAGCGTGTAATATATTGAGATTGGCTTTTTTTTTTTTTCCATTCAGCATAATTCCCCTGAGGTCCACCCAAGTTTCTGTGTGTCGCAGTAGGTCACTCTGTTTTTACTGCTGCATAGTAATTAATGGTATAGATGTACCACAGTTTCTTGAATTATTCACCTGTTGAAAAACATTTAGGTTGTTTGTAGGTTTTCCCTAGTATGAATAAGGCTACCAGGAACATTTATGTACAGGTTTCTACATAAACTGAAGTTTTCATTTTACTAGGATAAGTGCCGTCTGCGAATCCTGAGTTGTAAAGTAGTTGCACGTCTAGTTTTATAGGAAACTACCAAACTGTTACCCAGAGTGGTGGTACCACCTCACAGGCCCACGAGCAACTATCGAGTGATTCAGTTGCTCCTCCACATTTTCAGGGCTTAGTGTTCCCTCTGTGTTTATTACATTCATTCTAATAGGTGCGTAATGATATCTCATTGTGGTTTTAACTTGAGTTTCTATAACAGCTAATGGGGAACATCCTTTCGTATGATAATCCGCCATTATTTGCTGATATCTTTGGTGAAATGGCTCTTAATGTATTTTGTCCATCTTCAAATTGGATTGTTGTATTAATTTTTTTGTTCTCTTGAGTTTCAAGAGATTTTTATATATTCTAGATACTAATCCTTTTCTGGATAGGTGGTTTGCCAATATTTTCTTCCAGTGTGTAGCTTGTCTTTTCCTCCTCTTGATAGGGTATTTCACAGAGCAAATTTTTAAAATTTTGACAAGGTCAAATTTATCTTATTTTCCTTTTATGGCTTCTGTTTTTAGTTTCAAGTCTAAAACCTTTTTGTCTAACTCTGTATTTTGATGATTTTATCTTGTTTTTCCTTTTTTTCTAAAAGTTTTATAGTTTTACATTTATTAATTCAAGTTTGTGATCTATTTTAAACTGATTACTGCGCAAGCTGTGAGTTTAAAGTCTAGGTTTACTTGATGTTGTTGTTGTCTTGCCTGTGGATCTCCAAATGCTACATTTGGACCATTTTTAGGAAAGGCTACCCGTTCGTGCTTCTGTCAAAAATCAGTTGGATGTATTTACACAGGTTTATATCGGGGTTCTCCATTCGGTTTCACTGGCCTGTGCCTTTCCCTCAGCCAGTACCCGGCTACCTTGATTACGTTTGCCATAGAATAAGCCTTACCGCTAGACAGGGTGACTCCTTTACCCATTTTATCCCCCACAATTTCCTTACCTGTTATATGTCTTTTGACTTTCCATATGGATTTTAGAATAAGCTTGTCTATGTCTACAAAAAGCCTTGCTGAGATCTTAATAGGAATTTTATTAAACCTACAGATTAATCTGGGGGATAATCAATTTTGTATTCTGTTGTTGATTCTTTAAGGAAATGTTTCCAAATATGTTGTTTGAATGAAGAGACTGCAGCAGTTTTAGAAAGTGAGGGATTGAAAGGGGATATGTGTCATTGAAGTGAGTCACTGAGGAAACAGACAGTGGAGGCTTGAGGGATCAGGTGAAGGGACTCAACTGCAAACTGCAAACACTGGAGCCAACATAAGCTGAGAGAAAGAGAATCCTAGGGAACTCACTGACCAAGAGTAAGAAGAAAGAAGCTATACCCGACCTTGAAGCCAGTCTTCCCGAATCAAAGGGAAATGTAGACTCTATCTGGAAAACCACATCTAGTTTTCATCTCCAGCGTGGTGAGAAGACAGAAATGAAAATTTCTCTGAGGACCCATGTGAACAAGTCTCTGCAATAAATGAGCAGCAGTTTAAACTGCGAGAGAGAGAGAGAGAGAGAGAGAGAGAGAGAGAGAGAGAGAGAGAGAGAGAGAGAGAGAGAGAGAGAGAATGAGAATTAGGAAAGTCTGCTGCTTGCTGCTCCAAGAATAAAAGCTGTAGGTGTGGCCTCAGGGGATTCCCAGTCTCCCTTCCCTTCCAGTATTCTGTCTGAAACCATCTCTAATGAAAGAGATCAGAACACTCCATCTTTGAGTTTTGCCCAAAGGTACCTGCTGCCTGCCTTTACTACCTGAATTCATGTCCCCTAATGCTGCGTGATCACCTGTCCAGCAGGACTCTCCTCACTCTCATAGCCATTCTTCCTCACTAATAGTTCCCGTCTACACTAACCCCGGCCCTACATTACACAAGCTGCTTAGCTCACCTGCTGATACTTGGCTAAGAGCATAGTATACCTTCATCCATCAGAGAAATGACTGAAGACTTCTGCAGAGAAATGCCTGAAATAGGACTGGTAAAATACTGATCCACATATGGACGTAAATGTAGGCTTTCTGGTGGAAACTCACACTGTTTTCTGTTTTTGTTTTTGTTTTTGTTTTTTATTTATACCTACTTCTCCATTTGCATCAAAGGCATAAACCTCCGCTTGTACCACCCCGCACTCCCCACAGTACTTCCTAATTTATAGATTGCAGTCTCTTGCTAGCTCTCTCATTTTTCCTTGGTAGGTTTAAAGCTTGATGTCACCGTTTGTCCTCCATCTGCTTTTCTGTGTCTCTTTGGAGAAGTAAAGCACAGCCTCTTGTTGCACCTAAGCCTCTTCACATATCAAGAAAGCTTGCTGTGAGAAGCCTTTGGCGAACAGCCTCAGGAACATAAGTTTTGAAGTGAGGCACTCTGGAATGGAAATGCCAGTTTCACCACTCCACACCTTTGCAACCTTTGTCACTTTTCTCTGCTGCTCCATCTCTTCATCTGTAAAATGTAAACAAGAACTCTTACCACCTAGTAGTGTTGATGGGATTTTGTGAGATGATGTGCTGGAGATATTCTTAACGTGGATAGTGATGATGGTTGCATATTGCGGTATAGAAACAATCAAATTGTATTTTTCAAATGATTAAAACGGTGGATTTTATGTTATATGAAGTTTGTTTCCAAAAAAAAAGTTTAAAAAAAGAAAAGCTGTTTAACACAGAACCACATAGCTGGAATATATTCAACAAATCTCAGTACCTCCTCATCAGATGAAAAGTTGCAGCTCCTGACAAGAAGCCTGGGGCCTTTTGCTTTAGACTAAGTGAAAATTTTTGGAGGTAAGTCCTAAAATCAGAGAGGACTCGTTGGAAAATAAACAGCAGTAGAGCTGGAAGGACTCTCCATGTCCGCTGATCATCCCAACAGCCTGCTCCCCTCAGCCACAAGGTTCAAGAGGCACCTTTGGCCTGGACTTTCCCCGCTCTCTCTTCCCTCTCAGCTCCGCCCTTGTCCCCAGGGCTCTTCCCTCTGAGAAATGATTGACGAGTTGGCTTTCAGACGTTGGTCTCCAAAGAGCTCCAGAAGCAGCTGGAAGATTTCATGTGGATGATGATTGTTCACACTTCGACCCATTAAAAAAAATAAAACTAAAGCGTGGGAGAGGATGGGTCAGTGAAAATAAACATCTCTGGAAGACATTCCACAGCTGTGTGCTGAAGCAGCACAGTGAGTAGGTTTTGGAGCTTCCAAAATGCATCGTTGTGGTTGGAAAGAAGAGAAGATGCCAGTTCCTGTGTCCCCACAGCTTCATGGTGGCTCAGAACTAGAAATTAGAGGGACCTTTCTTTAGTACTCAGATTTGTCAAAGGCTGAATGTCCTTGGTAATTCAGATTTGATTGAATTCTTTTCAAAGGTGGGATGACACCAACAGCAAATTTGTGGTTACTCCATGGAAGCCTGAATTGGATAATGTGTTAGAGTTTTTGGTCAGGAAAGTGCACAACAGAATCATGGCTGCATGAGCCTGGGCAACATACCAAAACCCCATCTCTGCACAAAATGAAAACCTTAGCCAAGTACGGTGGTGCATGTCATGTAGTCATAGCTTCTCAGGAGGCTGAGGAAGGGGCTGACTTGAGCTCAGCAGGCAGAGTTTGCAGTGAGCTGTGATCATGTCACTCCACTCCAGCCTGGGTGACAGAGGGAAGACGCTGTCTCAAAATAAATAAATAAATAAAATAATCATGGTTCCACCACTTACTGATGACTTTTACCAAATCACATGACCTCTCAGGTCCTCAATGTCCTAATTTCTGAAATGGTGTCATAATGTTTACCTTGTTGTTTCCTTGGGAAGACAAGAAGTCTTGTCTTATTGTGATGAGCTTATAGTGTCTGTTTCATATAAGACCCTCTATTCATGGTAATAACAGCAGCAGCAGCAATGCTAATCATATTGACATAGTTCATTCCCCTGATGTTCTGTCATCTTTTACCACTTTGTATCACAGAAGTGGTCCCAGCAAGGCAGACTTATTTCCAGCTGATGCTTATAGGCATTGTTAACCAAGACAGAGGGAGGGACACCTGGTATCTGGCAGCAAACCAGATTAAAACTACCTGCCATTTAAAGTTTGCAAATAAACTTCTGTGGAATAATAACAGCTATAATGATAATTATGTTGTTGTCAGTAGGATGATACTCCAAGATACTTGTCATGCCGCCCAGAGCTTTTGTTTTCAAAGAGAGATTATCAGAATAATTGCCAATAGTTATTACAGTTTACTTAAAAATTAGCTAGCTTCTGCCTCAGTGATTTTATCAACAGCTCCTTAGAATATATTTCTGTGCTTCACCTTGAAAAGACAGATGTGACCCAAAGATTAAAACCACAGGACAAAATCACCTTCGGCCTTACCCGTCCTAACTTTTGGATGATTGTTCAGGCTCAGCATTATCATGGAAATAAAAATCTCCCTACCACAAATGGGAGGATAAGTTGAGCTTTGATACACAGGAAGCCTAAGGAAGGACTCTAAATCTTAGAAGAGGCAAAAATCAAACAGAACTGGGGTGAGTTAGGTACAAGAACTGCCCAGCTGAGAAGGTCAAGAAGGCAGGAAATGATGAGGAATCACGACTGGGAGCCAGTGACCCAAAATAAGATCAGCAGGAATGTGGCTGTGAAAATCCAGTCCTGCAGGGATGAGTTCTTTCGAAAGGTCTTTATGCCTGATGTTGGGACTCACAGAGTAACACTAGCAACCTGGTATTGGACCCAGATCATAAATAGAAACATCCCCTTGAATGTCTCCAGTCCCTAATTAGTGCTTAATGGAATCGATTAGGTAATGAGTGTAGGTCATCAGGGAATCAAGTACCATATGCCTTGACAGGGACAGAGATATATGCCTTATAGGACTTGCTACTTCCTTCCAAGATAAACAGAGTTAACAATTTGATGTATGTTTCTCAAGAACTACTGTATTTGTCTGTTTTTTGCTGTTAATGAAGACATACCCAAGACCAGGAAATTTTTAAGGGAAAGAGGTTTAATGGACTCATAGTTCCACATGGCTGGGGAAGCTTCGCAATCATGGTGGAAGATGAAAGAAGAGCAATGGGACATCTTACTTGGCAGCAGGAAAGAGACAGTATGTGCAGGGGAAGAGATCTCATGAGACTTATTCACTATCATGAGAACAGCACAGAAAATACCCACCCCCATGATTCAGTCACCTCCCACTGGGTCCCTCCCATGATATGTGAGGATCATTACAATTCATGGTGAGATTTGGGTGGGGACACCAATCCATATGATGTACAATGCAGTCTGAAATTTAAAAATATAATCTAAGGTTTTAGATTCCAGCATTCGTAGGGTTCAGTCTTGGCTCTGCCACTGACAGGGTGACTTTGGTCAAATAACTTCGTTTTCCTCTATGTCCTGATTTCCTCTTGTGTAATATGGGGTGATACTGCTCTGCTACTCTTCAGCAATTTTATGAAGATTTAATAAATGTGTTAATCAATCCAAGTAAAAAAAGAGGAGGAACTCAGTAAATTGTATAGACACAATGGCTATCTTCCCACATAAGAATATAAATGAGACCATTCTTTTTAACCACTCTAGAATATTATATACTATGGATGAACTTGGTTATTTAGCCAATCCCACATATAAGTGCACTTTCACAACTTCCAATTTTGTCCTTTCAAACAGTGCTGAAATAATCACTCTTGCGCCCATATCTTTATACCTTTATGTAAATATTTTTATTAGTAAATTCTTCAAAGTGTAGCACATGAAATACCTATCATTAAGTGGTCCTCTAAATATTCTTTGAGTCTTGGTGGGTGAATGGTTGTTGTCTAGATGGACCAAGACATGTTTGTGAGAGGAAGAACTCTCTTGAGGGGGTACTTTTATAGACTGTAGAAACAATGTGTATAAAGTGTGGTGATATAAGAGAATACGGGTGTCACCCTATGTCTGAGTCCTAGAATGAGAAAGATGAGGCAAGGCAAGTCGATGGGCAGAAAAGGGAGCAGAAAAAAAATCAAAGCTGACCAGATGCAGTGGCTAAGCTGGCCAGGTGCAGTGGCTCATGCCTGTAATCCCAGCACTTTGGAAGGCTGAGGCAGGTGGATCACCTGAGTCCAGGAGTTCAAGACCAGCCTGGTCAACATGACGAAACCCCTTCCTGCTAAAAATACAAAAAATTAGCAAACCATAGTGGCAGTTGCCTATAATCCCAGCTACTCAGGAGGCTGAGGCAGGAGAATTGCTTGAACTCAGGAGGTTGAGGCTGCAGTGAGCCGAGCTTGTGTCATTACACTCAGCCTAAGCAACAAGAGCAAAACTCCATCTCAACAATAAATAAATAAATAGTTTTAAAAAAGAAAGAATCGAAGCTGTTCCCACTCCTAGGTGCTGATGACTGATAAGCTCTTAAAAGATTGGGCCTTATCAAGTGATATGGCATCAATGTAAATAGTAGTAGCTGTCAACTAAAGAAGGATTTCTCAAAGCCTGGAATACAAAACACTGACAGTATTAAAGATGAGTGTTCATGGTAGTATGAGCACATGACGTTAAATATTAGATGATGTAAATGCATAATGTTTTTAGTAACCAGTCCAGTTTATGAATTTATTGGTAATTTGTCTTTAACGCCTATCTAAAACCTTCCAACCTCCATTTAAACAACAACAGCCACAAAAGAGTAGGCATCAGGCTTAGAGTCTTCCAGAAGCAGTAATTTCTTGCTTTGCTTTATGTTCACTGCATGTATTTTAAAATGTATTTTACATTGTATTATATATTGTTTTTAAAATGTTTGTTGTATGACATTTTACTTATGATTGATAATGGTTTTTCATTTATGAGACATATATGCATCTCCTTTACAAAAACATTTTAAAATGTAAATTAACTTTAATGATGGAATTTAGGGAAATACCCAGCTAGCATAAGAGGGAAAATGTAGGAAATGAACCTCGCCTAATTTCTCCAGGATTGGCCAATCCTAATCATTGCAACTTTGGTTTTACTGCCAAAATCATTGAGTAGAACCAACCCTAGACCTTGGTCTTGTTCAGATGATTCCAGAAATTAAATCAGCTTAAAGCACATATGACTTTAGTTGGAGCATGGAGCTCACCACGTGAAAGTGATTGCCCTCAACCCCTCTTCCATCAAAGTTCACATGGCAGTGACCACAACCCAAGAAGAAGTCAGCCTGAGCTCTGGCCTTTTATTTAAATAGCCATTCCCAGAGTAGAAAAAAAAAACCTAAGGATGTTTTCATTATTGGTGTACCAAATCCAATTTTGGGATTGGTTTACCAGATTCAAAGGGTCATGCCCAACCTCAGTAAAAAGTTTTGTAAATTCATGCTTGCTATCGTCCTTTGAAAAATAAACCTAAGAATAGTTTTATTTCAACTATAGCACATGCTCAATGCAAACACGTGGCAGATGCTGGAAACTCAGAAATCAAATCCAAATTTCAGACACACATCTTATTGTACTCTACAGGGAGAAAGTGAACCCAGAATTGGCCTAATTTGACTAATTATATTTGTCTAAATCTGACAAACAAAACTATGTATTTAGGACATTTTTCGCTCACATAGTGTTTATAGTTATTTATGATTCCTTGAGATTTTGAAGAGTAATAGCTTGCACTAGTTCCCAACTTTGTTTATTGCTGTCGTTGTTTTCTCTTCTAAATGCCAAGTAGGCTGAAATCTATGCTGAAAAACTAGTGAGGATTAGATGTTTTTTAGGTCACAAGTTAGAAGATTCCTAATACAGACATTCTAGGTCTAGGAATGTTTGTTAATTTGAGCCCCTCTCTCTCCCCGTGGATCTTTAATCTCTCAACCAGCTGTCTCCCATAAAAAGATATTTCTGTTTTTAGTTACAAATCTGTTTAGAGATAAAACTCACTCATAAACACACAACTACATGCAAAGGTTTTTTTTTTTTTTCTGCTCATAGTATAGAAATAACCCCGGATGAAAAATATTAAAATTTGTTTAGAAATAGAAAATGCGCTCTGCCTTCCTCAATGGGGGCCCATGTTTTAGAGATGTTCAAGGTCTTTCTGTGTCCCTGTGTGAGCCTCTCTTGGGAAGCACAGTCTTCTCTTACCTCCGTGATTTAGTTCTTTTTCAAACAGTCAAAATCGTTGGGTACATTCCTAACTGAGGAATTAACTTCTTGCAAAAGGCAGGTCTTGGCCACCTAAGGAAAAGAAGTAAAGCTGAGAAATAGCTTCCTGTATATCGGCATCAGTATGTTTACTGTGACTTGAATGACCGATGTAACTGCCTCCTCTTATTTGCCTGGGGCTTGCTTACCCTGGAAACCATCAGATGAGAGATTGTGTTTTCTTCCCTTGTCTTCTATTTCTTTTAAGACCTGGTACTGTGCCTGCAACATGGAATTCAATGGATTTTCAAATATATTGTTTGCTGTTAATTGAATTGGTATAATCTTGTTATACAGTAAATTATTCAAAAAAGAAAATATTTAGACTTAGCTTCTTTCTCAATTCTCAAGAGTTTAGGATGCCATCTCTCCCATGTATTCATTACTAATTAATATAGTCAAGAAGAGGCCATTCCAGTTCTTCCTTCTCTGGATTGGTGGTTGTATTCTGAGCAAAACTCTTATAATCATGCCTTGCTTTTTATTGAAGCTCATTTTATAAAAAGGGATGCACCTTATTATAATCACCTGGGTGTGGTGGCTCATGCCTTAATCCCAGCACTTTGGGAAGCCAAGGTGGGCAGGTCACTTGAGGTCAGGAGTTTGAGACAAGCCTAGGCAACATGGCAAAACCCCATCTCCTCTAGAAATATAAAAAATTAACTGGGCATGGTTGCAGGCACCTGTAGTCGCAGCTACTTGGGAGGCTGAGGCAGGAGAATTGCTTGAACCTGGGAGATGGAGGCTGCAGTGAGCCAAGACATGCCACTGCACTCCAGCCTGGGACACAGAGCGAGACTACATTTCAAAGAAAAAACAATAACAACAACAAAAAAAGAATTATCATGATCCATGCAATGAACACTAGTAAATGAAGAGAGATGATTTTCTACCATATATAATGCTATCCCTAGCTCCATTTTACAGATGAAAAAATCGAGGTTCCTAGAGCAGGAATTACTCAGGATCACCAGACAGACTCTAGTATTTGACTTCAAATCATCAAATACTCCAGCACTTGAGACTGCATTCTCTAATAAGAAAAGGAATAACCTCAAGTAAATACTTCTGTGTGTCAAACTCCATAGTTGTCATCTTATTTATTTTCTCTTGTTGTATGTCACTAAAGTCTGAATAGATCGGTGTTAGTAACCCCATTTTAGATCTAAGGAAATGAAGACTGAGCTAATTTATGCAAATTTCCTAAGGACATAGGACTAGCTTATGGATCCATGTTGCAGAGAAGGCTCCATTTTGGGAAATGGGGGTCTTTGTTTAAGTGCTATTAAATAGCTCAAGCACACTGAGAAGCCAAGCTAGGAGCTATTTAACTTAGCATCATTTTCATTATAGCATTCAAAGGTGCAACATGCCCTGAGAGATGAACCTGGGTTTTAAACTATTTCTATGTAGAGCTTCATGCTGCAGATTCAAATCACCAGCTTTCAGCTAAAAAATGTAGCTGCTGCTTGGTGTCTAGAAGGACACCTTGGCAATAACTGGGGTTGCAAGTGGCCACACATTCTCCCTCTAACCCTATAAAGTTCTGTCTTCCAATATTCTAATCTTACAAACAGTAAAACCAAGATCCTGGAGGAAAAGGCATTTGTTGAAAGTGTCCTTTATGACCACTTCTTCACTTTCCCAGACATATAAGTCAGAAAATTAAAATCTGATCTTCTTTTTTTTCTCACAATCAGTTGATTTTTCCATAGGATTGTCTTCCTATGGGACTCCATCCTCATTTTAATGATTACTCTCTATCCTCACTCTGATTTCTCTGTTTAAAACTTGTATGCATGCCTTGTATACACACACACACACACACACACACACACACAGGTTTTTGCATGTGTATATATAGCACATATATACATACATATGCATATTGTGTATATATACACACAAATACACATTATATTTTATATTGATATTATATTTTATGTTTATATTGTTAATAACATATATTAATTATATATATATTATATATACGTATATATAATTTTACAATCTGGACTACTGTAACAACTTCTAACTGGGGTTTTGTTCACTACCGTCTATAATATCTTCTCTTCATCCTTCACAAAGCCTGCCAGAGTGAGAATGATTTCATAAACATCATCTGATTGTTCCAGCACCAGCATGTCCATTTCACACATGCTGATTTCTCATGTCTTAGAAGAGTAAGAAAAATTCTGGAGCAACAAGACCCTTTTAATGTCATTCTCAACATCCTCACCTGACCTTATTCCCCATCACCACCTCTTATACGACAAAGCCTCCAGCTACATTGAATTTCCTAGCACTTTCTACACAGCCCAGACCCTGTGGTTGCCTCTTTCCCTTTGCACGGGCCATTCCCTCTATTGAATGAATGCCTTTAGAGGGGCAGAATCAGGTCAAAACTAGGTCTCCCAATGCCCAGTAACTGCTGTTGCACTCTGGTGCTCCAAGTAAAAATAAAAATGGAAGATTCCGTTAAAAAATCCTCCAAATGCTCACCAGAGTTGGGGGCAACCCAAGACCATTTGCCATTTCCAGAGTTAGATGCTGCAAGTGAAAAATGAGCTGACAAACTTAAGACCCTGCAGAAACCACTGGGGAGAGGATCTGGCAGCTTAATAAGCCAGGTTAATACCTGAATTACACAGAGTTTGTGAACATCCTCAGTTGCAGGACTCTGCTGAGAACAAAAGTCTCTGAGGTGAGCTTCAGGTGCCTGCCCTGCCACCATCTGACTGTGAGCAATAGGCGGCCTGGCTCTTTTAGACCCCGTCATCCTCCAGGCTCTGGGGAATCACTTTTTTTTCCATATTTTAATTTTTAAAAAGCATCCACTGGGTCTTTCCCAAGGCATACAAGGGAACGAGAACAAAGGCCAGTAGCCAGGCTTAGCTTGGCCTCAAGTCTACTTTGGTTCACAAATAAAAATTCCTGTTCTATCCTTTTGTAGTAGTATGTTAAGCTTTGGCTGTCTCAGAATAAAAGCTGATTAAAATCTCGAGTGATGAATGACAACAAAGAATAGCATTTATTATACCTCATAAACTGAGAACATTATATAGGTTGTGTTACTTATTCCTAATTTTTAAAAAACATGTGTAACATTTCCAGTTGAGGAAATGAGTGGTCAGAGGGTTTACATCATTTACTCAAGAGTATACAGCTTGCCAGTTTATATAATTTACTCCAGGGTTTACAGAGGCAGGATTTGAACCCATGTTACTGTGATCCATGCTCAGCCTACCTTCTCTCCACTACGTTAGTCTTTGTGCCTCCTCCGAAGCTTTCTATAACAAATTTGGACCCTGACATATTTACGCTAGGAGAACAGAGAGACCAGAATATGAGTATTAATATTATAATAGACGAAACTGCGGGTAAGCCAGGAGGTCCTAGGCAGCTTGTCTGAGGTTCAACTATCTGATCTAGGCTAGCTATAAAGCACATAGTTTCACTCTTTAATGGAACCCACCTGAAATGCCCTTCGGTGACTCGCCAGAGAGTAAAATCTTAAACACAGTGGTGATGTCCAGTATCTTTTGAAGGTTTTGGCTGAGAGAGACAACATTCTTGGAATACGGCCTGGAGTATATTGAGTCCATCTATTCCCCTGAGGACTCCAAGTCAACTCTGGATTAAGTCAGAATATCAGCCATCAGTACTGTGCCTGCAGATAATCACATTCTGTCCACCCATACCCACCACACTGTGCTCTGGAAGTCTGCTCCTGGCCTTTACTGGGAGCTGAGACAAAGTCAGGAGCCACGTCAAGAACCTGATTACTGGGTTTTCAGTTGGGATGACATCAATGCATGTTTTGTTACTTTTGGCTGATCAGCATGTTTGAGACACATGCAACTCTCACCCATTAAAACTCAGAGATAGTTGTAATAATTCTGAACAATCAATTTTCTTACAATTTATGGGTAATAGGAAGACTGAGTCACATAGTTGATCCTTCCTTCCTTCCCTCCTTCCTTCCTTCCTTCCCTCCTTCCTTCCTTTCTTCCCTCCTTCCTTCCTTCCTTCCCTCTCTCCTCCCTCCTTCCTTCCTTCCTTCCTTCCTTCCTTCCTTCCTTCCTTCCTTCCTGCCTGCCTGCCTGCCTTCCTTCTTTCCTTCTTCCTTTCCTTTCCCTTTCTTCCTTCCTTTCTTTTCTTTCTCAGCCTGTCTGGCTGCCTTTTAAAATTGTGACTGGAAACTTACAGCTAAGCATGAAATCTAACCTTAGCAAATATACGTGACCTTATTCCATTAAAAGTAAATGAGCTCCCTCTGTCCCAAGTCATGTTCTAGGACCTAAGAAAATCAATGCACAAACACAAATATAGCTCCCACTTTCATGGCACTTGGAGTCTAGGGAAGGAGAAACAGTAACCCACACATTACACTCATGAATGTATAATAACCTATTGAGATAAGCACTGTAAGGAAAGGAATATAGTCCAGGTTAAATCAAAGAGCCCTGATTTAAAGCAAGGGCTTCCCTGTGGAAATAGTGCATGATTTAACTGGACAAATAGGGTGTTGGAAATGATGGGGCAGGGGTTGTATGTCATATGTTTCATGGTGAGAGGGAACTGCAATTTGGCAAAGGGCTGGTAGCAGAACAGAGTATGGCTCATTGAGGAACTGGACAACGGACAGTGTAGTAAGAACTTGGAGGCTACAGAGTGAATGCTACTGATCCAGCCTAAAGAAGGTGGTGGAAACCAGAACATGGTTTTTCCTGTAAGTCTGGAGATATATTATCTTCCCAGGCCCTACCCCAGACCCACTCAATCAAATCTTCTGCTAGAGAAGCCCAGCAATCTGATCTTTACAAGCAAGTTCTCTAAGAGATCCTGGTGCATGCTGACGTTGGAGGGTCATGGCAGAGAACCAGGTCCAGTGTGTCTAGGTGGAGTCAACATGGTGTGGAGTCAGCATCATGAGATGATCACTAAGGCTGATAGAAGCTGGCAGATTGGAGAAGACTTGGGAGCCTCAGGAAGGCCTGAGGAGAGTGAATAGTGATGTGGACTGATGTTTGGCTTCATTCTGTGTCTGTCCTTGTTTTCCCTTTGGCTTGTCTTTATCTACTTCCAATGTACATTTATATACACATGTACATGGGTATATGTACATGTTGAGTTATATTTAAATGTTGCTTAAATCTGTTTTGGAGCAGATAGGAGATATAAAAAGCATATATATGTTTAATTATTTATTTTTATTTTATTTAGTTAATTAATTTATTTTTTTGAGATGGAGTCTCACTGTGTAACCAGGGCTGAAGTACAGTGGTGCCATCTCTGCTCACTGCAACCTACACCTCCTGGGTTCAAGCGATTCTCCTGCCTCAGCCTCCTGAGTAGCTGGGACCAGAGGCATGTGCCTCCACGCCTGCCTAATTTTTGTACTTTTAGTAAAGATGATGTTTTGCCATGTTGGCCAGGCTGGTCTCGAACTCCTGACCTCAAGTGATCCATCCACCTTGGCCTTGCAAAGTGCTGGGATTACAGGCATGAGCCACAGTGCCCAGCCTACACTTTTTAATTAACAAGTGGAGATTATTCATTTGTGAATGCTCTTTACCTATCTGAGAATAGTAGTACAGGCAGTGGTGCCACTTCAAGGGCAGGTTAGTAGGAGAGCAGTCCCTTCTGCATAAAAACATTTGCAAAACTTTTCCCCTCTCCCAAATCCAAGCTGTATGACAATGGAACATACTGTGGTCTTGCCAAGCTAAATTCTTAATAAAAGTAAATGGCATGAAGCTACAATTTCAAAAATGGATTCTTTCCAAGATTATTTCTGCTCTGGTTCATTGTAATGCTGCGGGCTTTTTCTTTGTTTTTAACTGAAACTCATGATATACACTTTTTTTAATCTGGCAGGTTTTAGAAAATAAACAACCAATAGAGGAGAAGCAGATACGAAGGGACATATGAAAATTAATTGAAAATGTTGCATGTGCAGGAGAGGCAGATTCTTCAAGTTGGTTTTTATTGAGGACACATGTTCTAACCAACACTTCAGCCTATCTCTAGGTTTGTAATTTAGGTGACTTGTGGTATGCCTTGAGCATCATTCTATTTAAAACCCCTCCATCTATAATGATCGAGAGTTGAGAATAGCCATACTTACAGACATTTCAGAAAAGGGTGGGACATAGAAACCTCTGAACATACAGTGTAATTTGAACTTGTTTACGGAAATATCTACTCAAGCAATGGGCTGGAAAATTTAGTGTATCAGAACCAAAGTCCTGAACTTAAAACCAAAGATCTGTTTTCAACATTGAGCTTTAAAACAGCCTACATCAGAATGTCATGAACGTGCCCCTTTGGAACCACCTGGAAATAACCTCTTAGGAAGAATTGATAGAGATTTCTCTCTATAATGCTCACCTGCATCAAATCACCCAGGGTTATTTATTAAAGAAATAGTATCCTAGACTCATCCCAAACTTTCAGGATCAAAATTTTTGAAAATGGAGGCTCTGCATGTACTTTATAAATTATTCTCTACAACTTTGAAGTCTTGATACTATTATTATAATTGCCTGCTAATTCATTCACTCAACAGTATTTATTAAGTGCTAGATTTATAGTCATTGATAAGATAGACTTAGTTTCTGCCCTTATGGATTTTTCAGTCTAGTCTTTTGCCATTTTCCTACTCCTTTTCCAATTTCTAAATCCACATGTGGGTAAATTTGGTTTAACTACTTTTCCTTAGCTTTATCATTTTGCATGTGCCAGTCAGAAGCTTAGGTTTAATGGAGTTTCTGGCATGTTAAAAATATAATCACATTATTCACAAAATCCCAATTGCTTGGGTCTATCAAATCATTATTCATTCACACCTTAATTTGTTCACTAATTTATTTCACTTTTTAACCCATTAATCCATCCATATGTACATCCTTCCACCCATTTATCAGCACTGGAGAAACCTTTATAATAAAATAATATTCTTGATTAACTTCCAGTCAATTCAATAAATGAAATAAATTCCGTTTTTCTTATTGAGAGTTTATGTTGGATCTGCCGGGTAGAATCTATGAATTCTGAATCCCATGTTGCTTGACAACTCGATTCTCACATTCCAGGGACAGAAATGCAAACCCCAAGATGCCTGTTTATTTTGTCGAGAATATTGTCACGAGGTCCTGATTGGAGCATGCTGCTGAGAGCATTGGTTTCTAGGAAAACACAGGGTTTGTCTGCCATCGTCAGCATGATTGACTTGCCCTTGCTTAATGACGATTCCACCATTCCTAACGATCCATACCCTGCCCAGCTCTGCTAAGAATGTCGATTTCCTTGAAAACAAGGCTTAGGTTTTATTGCCACTTATGTCTCCTAACTCCTTCCGTTAATGATATTGGTCCTAATGAGGATTAAACGGTCTGACTCCTGGCAACGAGGACTGTAAGAACCTTAATGGTACTGCAGCCATTTCTTGCATGTCTTAGTAGCTAATGTTGCCATTTTTGTGAGACATTTCTGAAAAAGGTGAAATGTGCAATGCGGGAGGTTTTGCCACAGAAAACTTCCCAATGAGAGAGAGAAAGAAAAAGAGCATGCAAACATACAGAGAATTTTTAGATTCATGACTTAATTCACAGCAGCTAAGGGTTGACAGTAGAACAAGGTAGGACATGTGTTTCCCAGACGGCATGTGATTTTTTAAAGTTGCACAAGAGACAGAAATGATAAATAAGGCAATTAATCCAGCTCACCTGAATCTGGACACCGTGTTCTTCACTGCCTGACTATCCAAAGTAGGGTCCATGGTTCTGAAGAATTAGTATTGGCATCAACTGGGAGCTTGTTGGAACTGCAGCCTCTCAGGTCTCATCCCAGCTACACTGAATTAAAACCTACATACATTTTAATTAACAATAGCCACAGGTTTCTGTTATGTATGTAAATATGTGAGAAGTACCGCATTTAGTACATACTACTGCTTCCTACCCTCTGTCTTTCAAATGACCACATCACTCACACTTATCCTTGCAAGTAAGTGGGGAAAAAAAAGCAAACCCTTTAAGAAGTACTCTGCTATGAGGAAGATGCTTTATAGATAGAGATGCTCATGAAACACTTTAAATGCAAAAGTACATTTTGGTACCCCCAAACAATATTTACCACCATTGTAATAATTTAAAGAAAGTGTTTTTCATGACAATGATGCATATATTTTTTAATAATCAAAAAATATATAAGAATGTGTAAAATAAAAGGTAAGTGTACATAAAATAAGTAGAGAAAAATACTTGAGGGAAATATAAAATGATTTTAGTTGTTGTTCTTTTTAAAGATAAACTTTTCAAGCCAAGTGTGGTGGCTCACACCTATAATCTCAGCATTTTGGGAGGCTGAAGCTGGTGGATCACGAGATCAAGAGATTGAGACCATCCTGGCTAACATGGCGAAACCGGTCTCTACCAAAAATAGAAAAAATTAGCTGGGTATGGTGGCACGCACCTGTAATCTGAGCTACTCGGGAGGCTGAGGCAGGAGAACGGCTTGAACCTAAGAGGTGGAGGTTGCAGGGAGCCAAGATCGCTCCACTGCACTCCAGCCTGGGTGACAGAGGGAGGCTCTCTCCCAAAAATAAAGAAATAAAATAAACTTTTCATTTTTGAACAGTTCTAAATTTACCAATAATTTGAGAATGTAGTGCTCAGCATTCTCATATACCCCACACCAAGTTTCCTCTTATATTAACATCTTAGGTAAGTATGATACATTTGTTACAGTTAATAAAGCAATATTGATATATATTATCAACTAAAGCTCATACTTTATTCAGATCTCCTTAGCTTTTACCTGATGTCTTTTATGAGTCTCAGGATCTTTTTAAGTACACCAGATAGAATCTAGCTATTGTTTCTCTTTGTGTTCCTTTCGCTATGACAGTTTCTCAGAATTTTCTTGCTTTTGGTGATCTTAATATTTTTGAAAATTACTGTTCAGGTGCTTTCTTAAATGTTTTTCAATAAAAAATTTCTTGATGTTTTTATCATGGTTAGCCTGAAGTTATGTGTTTTTTGGAGGAATACCTCCGAGGTAAAGTACCATTTCCATCACATGCTAGCAGGACTGCACGTTCTCAGCTGGATGTGGTGGTGCATACCTGTAGTCCTAGCTCCTCTGGAGGCTGAGGTGGGAAGATCTCTCCAGCCCAGGAGTACAAGATTACACTGAGCTGTGATTGCGCCACTGCACTTCAGCCTGAGCAGCAGAGTGAGACCCTGTCTCTAAAATTAAAATAATAATTTCAATAATGTAAAAAAAAAAGAGAGTATATATTCTCAAGATAATTTTTCGCTGTTCATTGTTAACTTTGGCCATCTGGCTGAGGTCATGTTTGTCAGGTTTTTCTTCTATAAAGTTATTATTTATTCCCTCTTTTTTATACTGTAGTCTTTGGATGGCAGTCATGATGCACAGCCCATACTAGAGTGGGAGCTAAGCTCTTGGAGGGTGGAGTATCTACATAAATTACGTAGAATTCCTCCACACAGAAATTTGCCTATTCTGCCACATTGATTTATTCATTCAAGGACTTACTTGTATCATGATGGACTCATGAATATTTACTTTATACTCAGAGTTTTAATCCAATACTACTTTATTTTCTTGCTCAAATTGTTCCACCTCTGGCCATTGGGAATTCTCTCCATTGGCTCTCTTGTCCCTTTGACAGACTTTCATTACTTATTTACTTTTGGCACTTACTTTGTGGCCATACAACATGTTCGTTATCAACTAAAGCTCATACTTTATTCAGCTCTCCTTAGCTATTGTTTCTCTTTCATCCTGTGTATATTCTATCCCAATCCTGGAATAATTCATTTTCCCAAGAAGCCCCCCCCCTTTTTTTTTTTATTTGAGAATGGTATTAGAAACAAAGTTAAGGATGTGAGGTGTGTTCAGTGCTGCTGCTGTGTCATTGCTTCTTGCTCCTAGGCCTCCTTGCTGGCAGAGCCAGGAAATATATGTGTGTATACTAAAGCTGTGGATAAACACATATGTGAAATGTCTTTGTATATGACCATTTGTATCTATATTAACCTGAACATAATTTCTTACTATCTTGAACTGTAACCCATTACCATATAGATCATTTCAGCCTCCTCCCCTTGCTTCTCTCTTGCAACACCAACGTTGGGAAACCTGGCTGCTGCCATACACCACCATTTACCTAATTGTTCAATTCCAATGCACATGTATAGTTGCATCAGAATTAATAACACATCCCCCATGGAAAACAAATTTATTGACTCAAGAACAGTGCTATGTACCACTCCTCCTGCGTTTTGTCTTAGAGACTTCGCTCATTTTCAAACTTACTTAGGTCCCTATCCTTCCCCTCGACCTCTTCAATAAAGGTATTTCGCATATTTACAAAATGGTTCAATTCATGGATCATATTATTCATTCCATTTTGGGACCTCCTAAACTCCTAGATGATTTTTAAAATTCCATCTGTTAAGTTCTTCTCTGTGCTATAAAGTTCTGCTGGTTTTGACAAATGCATAGTGTCATGTATTCATCTTTACAATATCATGAAGAAGGGTTTCATCACCCTAAAACATCCCTTGTTCTTCACCTATTTCACCCTATCCCCCGATTCAAACCCTTGCCAACCACTGATCTTTTTTCATCTCTATGGTACTTTTTAAATTAATTATTTTTAACTGATACATATTTTTTAGACATTTTGTGATACATGCAATATTTTATTAAATTCATAGGATGCAAAATGATCAAGTCAGGGTATTTGAGGTGTCCATCACTTTGAGTATTTATCATTTCTATGTGTTGAGAACAATTTCTCTTGTCTAACTACTTTGAAATATGCAATATACTGTCGTCACTTTATTCTGCTGCTGAACAGTGAACTTCTACCTTTTATCTAACAGTGTTTGTGCCCATCAACCTATTCATCTTCATACTTCCTCCCACCCACCCTTCTCAGCCACTAGTATCTATCATTCTACTCTCTATCTTTGTGAGATCAACTATTTTTTTAGCTCCCACATATGAGTGAGAACATGCAATATTATCTGTCTGTCCCTGGGTTGTTTCACTTAATATTCTGACCTCCAGTTCCATCTATGTTTCTTCAAATAATATTTCATTCTTTCTATGGCCAAATGATGTTCTGTCATGCATACACACCACATTTTCTTTATTGATTTGTCCACTGACGGAAACTTAGGTTGATTCCACATCTTGGCTATTGTAAAGAGTGCTGCAATAAATATGCAGGTGCTGGTATCCCCTTAATATGCTGATTTGTTTTCCTTTAGATTGCTACCCAGTAATGTCATTGCTGGATTGTATGGTAGTTCTATTTTTATTTTTAAATCACACTGTTTTCCAAAGTGGTTGTACTAATTTACATTCCCATCAACAGTATATAAGAATCCTCTTTTTCACTTATCTTTGCCAGCATCTGTCATTGTGTGTATTTTTAATACTAGGCATCCTAGCTGGGCTAAAATGGCACCTCACCGTTGTTTATTTGTATTTCCCTGATGGTTAGTAATTTTGAGCACTTTTTTCATACCCCCTCGGCCAATTCTCTGTTTTCTTTTGAGAATTATCTATTAATTTCCTTTACTCACTTTTTTTTGTTTATTTGTTTAACTTTAAGTTCTGGGATATATGTGCTGAATGTACAGGTTTGTTACCTAGGTATACATGTGCCATGGTCGTTTGCCACACCTGTCAACCTGTTATCTAGGTTTTAAGCTCTGCGTGCATGAGGTATTTGTCCTAATGCTCTCTCTTCTCTTGCCCCCGCCCCCAACAGGCCCCAGTGTGTGATGTTCCCCTCCCTGCGTCTATGTGTTCTCATTGTTCAGCTCCCACTTATGATTGAGAACATGCAGTGTTTAGTTTTCTGTTCCTATGTTAGTTTGCTGAGCATGATGGTTTCCAGATTTATCCATGTCCCTGCAAAGGACATGAACTCATCCTTTTTTATGGCTGCATAGTATTCCATGTTGTATATCTGCCACATTTTCTTTATCCAGTCTATCATTGATGGGCATTTGGGTTGGTTCCAAGTCTTTGCTATTGTAAATAGTGCTGCAATAAACATATGTGTGCATGTGTCTTTATAGAAGAATGATTTATAATCCTTTGGTTATATACCTAGTAATGGGATTGCTGGGTCAAATGGTATTTCTGGTTCTATATCCTTGAGGAATCACCACACTGTCTTCCACAATGGTTGAACTAACTTACACTCCCACCAACAGTGTAAAAGCATTTCTTTTTCTCTGCATCTCTGCCAGCATCTGTTGTTTCCAGACTTTTTAAAGATTATCATTCTAACTGGTGTGAGGTGGTATCACATTGTGGTTTTGATTTTTAAAAGTATGTACTTTTTGTCTGGCACTGCACTTGATTTGCATTTCTCTAATGACTGGTGAGATGAGCTTTTTTTCATATGTCTGTTGGCCACATAAATGTCTTCTTTTTAGAAGTATCTGTTCATATACTTCATCTACTTTTTGATGGGGTTGTTTTTTTGCTTGTAGATTTGTGTAAGTTCCTTGTAGATTACGGATTCCTTGGTTGGGAAAGGGAGGCTCCCCTACTCGCACCTTGCAATTACTACGTGGTACAATGCTTCACCATGCTCACTCTCCGTGGGCTGTTCCCACTGCCTAACCAGTCCCAATGAAATGTCAATTAGAAATGCAGAAATCACATGCCTTCTGCATTGGTCGGGCTGGGAGCCACAGACAGGAGCTGTTCCTGTTTGGACATCTTGCCATCAGCCACCTGCCCACTTTTTAAGATTTTTTTTTAATTTTTAAGTTATTGAACTCCCTTGCATATTACTGGTATTAATCCCTTGCGAGATGAAAAGTTTACAAATATTTTCTACCATTCAACAAGTTGTCTCTTTACTCTGTTGATTATTTCCTGCGCTGTGCAAAAGCTCTTAGGTCTAACCTAGTCCCATTTGCCTATTTTTATTTTAGTTGTCTGTGCTTTTGAGATCTTAGCCATAAAATCTTTGCCTAGACAAATATCCTAAAAGGTTTTCCCTATGTTTTCTTCTAGTATTAATAGTTTTATAGTTTGATGTCTTGCATTTAAGTTTGCAATCCGTTTTCAGTTGATTTTTATATATGGTGAGAGATAAGGGTCCAGTTTCATTCTTCTACATATGAATATTTAATTTTCCAAAGACCATTTATTAAAGATGATGTCCTTTCCCTAATGCATATTCTTGGTGTCTTTGTCAATAATCAGTTGGCTGTGAGAAGTATTGGTGTATAGTAGAAAAAAGAACATTAGAATCAATCTGATCTGGTGATATATACATTGCAATGTCTTTTTGTGATGGAATAATCTTGCCCAAGTGAGTTTCATTCCCCAGTTTCCTCACTTATAAAATAGAGCTTAATAGCATCTCCTTCCCAGGATTGTTGGAAGGATCAAATGGATGATGTTCATTGCACCTGGCCCCAAGTGGATACCCCATAGATGCCATCCCCTCTTTCTCTTCAGCCCCGTGGTGCTTCACTTGTATCTGTCTCACAGCACTCACTGGAGTTTCCCGCTCTTAGAGTTAGTTGCTTACATATTTATCTTCCTCATGAGACTGCTTGCTTTTCACTTCTGCCTCCCCACAGCCCCAAGCATGATTCCTGGAATATAGCAGGTGTTAATGAAGAGTAACCAAGTGACACTGAGGTCATGTGGGCCAGCTGTTTTCATTGCCTTCCAGACTTTCTGTTTTTTAGTCTCCTGCCTGTATCAATTTGTCAACATTTCAGTCTGAGGGGTGTCTGGTTTACAAACTTCTCCTGAGTGCCAGGAACTGTGCATTATCCCATTTCATCCTTGTTTCCTCACCTGTAACGTGGGGCTGTAATAATGCCTGCTGCCTGGGGTTCATGAACTCAAGGAGATGATGAACCCTAGGAGACAGGCAGGATTACTGTCCCCAGATTATAGGAGAGGAAACAAACTAAAATCATGCATATAAGATAGAAGTGGGCTGAAGCCCCACCAACCAAACCCCCAAGCCCAACGGTCTTTACAGTGAGATGTTGAATAAAAGCTAATATTTTTAAAGTACCTACTTTTTGTCTGGCACTGCACCAGGTGCACACACGCATTATCTCATCTGAACCACTAGACTGCATGGTTCTAACAGGGCAGGAAACTTGTGTCTGTCTTATTTTCTGTTGTATGCCCAGTACCCAACACATTGCCAGACACAGAGCAGCTGCCAAGAAATATGTGTGGAATGAATGAAACATTACGCATCATCCCTCAGAGACAGATGCTGTTATTATCTCCATTTTACATCAATTAGATAAAACGACTAGAAACTGAGGGTGGTTAGTAACTTAACCATGGCCACACGGTTAGTAAATAGGGGATGCAGTATTTTAAATGAAGTCTTTTTGACCAAGTACTTAACCTGTCTGCCATCCTGCCTAAGAAAAGAGAGGTAAATATTTATGAACAAAAAGAAAGGAAAAAAAGTGGCATTATCATTCTCCCATTAGCTCTGTATATGGCTACAAATTCTTCAGCAGGCAAAAGAAATACTGGGTCATAAAACACTTGTCAGCCATCGCCCCTCACCTTTCTTTGTTTGTGTATAGCGACTTTCAAAATCATTAAGCCTGTCACTGTTCCTGGGGTAATTCTGAGCATATGACAATTGTCTCTGAGTCACAGGCTGTATCCCCACAGCTTAAATATAACAATGGTAGGTTCTTTTCAAAGGGTACATTTTCCCTCACAGCTGCCAGCTCTGCTTTCTATACAAACTAAAAATAATGATCTTTCCATTATGGGAGCACTAGCATTGTTGCATTCCCTCTTAGCTTATATTAGTGCTTAAATTATACACTCCTGGTCTCCAGGGGTTTCAACTTGGCTGGGAAACTTTTCCTGAGGCCAAACAGTGGTGTTAGCTGGTGCTCTAGCTTGAGGTTTCTACTGCAGTCTCCTGGAGCGCTTGGGGCGGAATTACACTACCTGAAATGGCTTCAGTTATCACTGTTTGTCAGCTCTCAAAGGTTGGGGCGGAATTACACTACCTGAAATGGCTTCAGTTATCATTGTTTGTCAGCTCTCAAAGGTCACTGATGGAGTCTTTGTAGTCAACTCCAGCACTTTATAATGGTGGACCCAGTCTTCTGTGTGTCCTACTTACTAAAGCAAAGCACAAAGTGACCTCTCCTCATTTGCCAAGGCTGCAACAGAAATCCATATTCAAGTGTTTGCATATAGGACTTACCTTTAAAGGTGGTAAATACCCTGATGCTCTTTTCAGAAGCATGAGATCAACTTTGTTCTAGTGCAGTCTGACTAGTGGTGGGAACCCGGACTACCGTCCTTAGCTGAGCACACCAGTTTACAAGTCAATGGGTTATGAAGTGAGTGGAAAGAGAAGTGGAAATAGAGTTTAAGGTAGTGGAGCAGTGGAGAGGGGAGGAGAAAGTTATTTTGATAACTTAGAAAGTTGTATCCGGCTGGGTGTGGTGGGTCACATCTGTAATTCCAGCACTTTGGGAGGCTGAGATGGGTGTATCATGAGGTCAGGAGTTCGAGACCAGCTTGACCAACATGGTAAAACCCCATCTCTACCAAAAATACAAAAATTAGCGGGGTGTGGTGGCACATGCCTGTAATTCCAACTCAGGAGGCTGAGACAGGAGAATCGCTTGAACCTGGGAGGCAGAGGTTGCAGGGAGCCAAGATCACGCCACTGCATTCCGTCTCAAAAGAAAGAAAGTTGTCTCCAAATGATCTTGTCAGATAACTCTTAAGTATTGCAACCTGAGAGCTGATATAAAGTAATAGTGTTTTTCTTTTTCTACTGGAAATATTACAGAGATAAAGAATGAATTTATTTTTCTTGTATTTTTCTTTATTTTTACATAAACATGTGCATTTGCTGTTGCTTATCTACTGGTAAGTATTATGGTTGTTACACATTTAGGAAGAGGCTGTCTAAGATATTGTCAGTGGCAGGGCTTACCAGTGAGCACATAAAAATCTTGACATTGATGGTCAGTTAAGATCCACTTAGCATAACCCCCTGTCTACGATAATCTCTGGAGGAATCCTTTACTTTAAGACTTCATAGAGACAATTGGATTAACTGAAAATGATTGAACCACACTCTGTAATGAGGACCAGACACAATTTAATATATTTAACTGAGTCATAATTCCATGTAACACTCTATAGAAATTATCCTGAGGGTTCCTAATACTAATTTCTAACTCCTCTTCACCATAGAATGGCTTCAACAGATGTCTGAAAATTGATCTCCTTAACTTGTCCACCCACTGAAAATTCCATATGTTCCAGGTAGATCTCAGCCCATGTTAGTTGGTGCTGCTAGGGCTGACTTTTCAATCAACCCATGTTTAAGCCCTGTGCAGGGCTCACCTAACATGCTTTATTGGCCATTATATTGCTAAGGAGTCTTGTTTCCATCCAGGATGCTTTACAGGTGACTGCCATCATGCAGTCATCTTCGGGGAAATCTGGTCTCTCTTTTTTGTGTCGTGAGTATTTATTTTTCAAATAGCAAAATTGTGGATTCAGGACTCTGTTCTCTTCTAGAGGTGTTTCCAAAACTTTGACTGAAACTAGAATTTTAAGGTTGGGTCCAAGCTGAAAATGAATCTTCCATTAGATACATATATAGACATGACACTTCTTTTGGCATTTAAATAACTCTTTCAACTGCAACGTCTCAAGATATTCTTGTTTAAATGTTCCACAACCCACTGTTCTACAGGCTCTTTAAAAACTACCAAAAATGCTCATTAAAGAAACAAATATTAACATAAAGATTCAAAAGCTGTTAATGAGGCTTACTCTAGCAGCTTATTTCTTTTTTAAATAAATGCATATGCTTATATTAAAGATACTTTTCAAGCAAAGAGTACAATTGGGTTTTCTGCTGAGAATATTCTTAGCTTATGTGATAATGTAACCATGACAATGTGTCTCAATGTTCTGCAAAGACTGACATGAGTTCTAGGTTTTCTGTCTCTAGAACAGCTTGGAGTCATAGATTTATAGATTTATATTCTATTTTACAAGACTAAGAATGACAAAATTTGAATTCTGCTCCTGGATGTCCTGTTACTTATCATAACGTGTTATATAAACCCTTTGCTCTCCCATAACCTTAGTTTCTTCATCTATAGTTAGAATGAGGAAACAGGAAGATTCCCTAAGGGATCAACCCATCTTCCCAGCCACGGTTCTATAATATAAGCTGCTACTTCTATTCTTAGCACCACTCGTATTATTACTATTATTAATATTAATATTCCCACTGCTGCTGCCATTATTGGTGTTGTTACTACTACTGACAATGCTACTACTGGTACTGCTTACTATTGCTGCTATTACTGCTTTTGCCACTACAAACATCATTACAGCTACCACAAATTTGCAGGGAGGTTTCATTTACAAAGACTCTTCCTTTCTATTTTCTGATTTAAAACTACAAATCAGATATGGCATGGTCCTGGGGGAGGAGGTGACCTGTTTCATAGATAAAAGATTATTTTTTTATCAGCAACATTTTTGTTCCTCTATCAGCCACCACCTCAATGAAACATTCCTTTAACTGAGTCAAGTTCTGTATTCTTACAACTTTATTGATTTCAACTAAAAGTAAAGTTAATTTGATTCTGTTAGATTTACATATGTCCAACAGTGAGAGAATTGATTCAGTATCATTGACTACTGCCACTGCAGCAAAATATCACATTATTTTTACATTTTATTGTTGTCTTACTGATATGATTTGGCTGTGTCCCCACCCAAATCTCATCTTTAATTGTAGCCCTCATAATTCCCACGCGTCATGGTAGGGACCTGGTGGGAGGTAATTGAATTATGAAGGCAGGTCTTTCCTGTGCTATTCTCATGATACCAAATTACTCTCATGAGGTCTGATGGTTTTATAAAGGGGAGTTCCCATAAACATGCTCTCTTGCCTGCCACCATGTAAGACATGACTTTGCTCTTTCTTCACCTTCTGCCATGATTGTAAATCCTCTACAGTGATGTGTAACTGTGAGTCCATTAAACCTTTTTCTTTATAAATTATACAGTCTCGGGTATGTCTTTATTAGCAGTGTGAGAACAGACTAACACACTCAAATATTCTTACCTGGAAACTGTGATATTTGATTATCAATTCCTCTGAGGGACAGAGAGTTGATGCTGTTTTCTCTCTTGTTTACTAATGAAAACCTTTCCATGAGTCCCCCATTTATCAGAGATGGGTGACAGGTCTCGCAGCCAGGTTTCTATGTTACTCTGTTTCCCCACAGTAGCTTATGCCCCAGTGTCATGAAGTAGTAAAATGGCTCTCATTTATGATGAGACTCAAATTTATTGTAAGCAAAAGTCTGCTGCATAACAGGTATGTTATTTAGGATCATATGATAATTTATCACTCTAGCAGGTTTTAAAAAAATTTAGCCACAGTACTTCTGAAAACTCCATAAAAAGTATAAACAACAATAATTAAATATATTTTTGGTTTTGGCATGGGGATGCTTTTGGCTCGTAGGATCTCAGACCTATCTGTCAGCTTCGTGGATGCCCATTGACAGCATGGAAGAAGTCCATGAAAGTACCAGAGCCCTGGCTCAAAGGAGTGCACTATTCTGAAGTCCAAAACCTTTTATACCAAACGCAAGTTTTGCATAACACTTCTCTGATTTCGGCTGTCTTCCATTACATAGAAATTCCTATTTTGTGCCAAGAAGTTGGATGATTTCTGAGATGAGTAGAAAAGGCACTACTCAGCTTCCATTCATAATTTGGAGACCTTCGTCCTCAATGTTCTTATTTTTCTATCATGGCACAGTTAATCCACAGAGTCTTGTGACTCATAGGGCAAGGCCTGACCCATTAGCACGGAAATACTTCCAGATAAATTCAGGCCTTCCTGATTCCTTGACCCCAAGGCCAATGCTTGATCCCTATTGTTTTGTGGGCCACCCACTGGTCAGCATCTAGTGAACAAACAACTATTTCCATTGTATAATTCCTATATCTTAAACTGGGCAAAGGGAAAGTCAAACTATTTGAGGAGAAAAGCAATGCTCACTGGTGATCCTTTCAGCAATCAGGAAATTGAAGAAATGAAAGAAACATACCCAATACCAACCTTAATGTCCGTGGGAGAAAGAAATACCGGTTCTCATACGTTAGTCTGTGACCTTGCCTCACACAGGTAAGAGTACAATGTAGTTTGTACTAATTTTACTAAACGTCCCCCTTGATAAGTCTGCCTTCACAAAGTCCCCTGTGTCACAGAATTGTAGCAAGAAGAAAATGAGAATTGCCAGCTGCGGTGATGTCACATAGAAAATGCTGGAAAAGTAATTGATCCCTTGCACAATCACAATTCAGGTCTGACTGAAGGCTTATCACTGCACATGGAAATGTCACTTCTACACTCCTTTCTTTTTCTCTCTCTCTCTTTTTGCTTTTTGTTTGTTTGTTTGTTTTGAGACAGAGTCTCACTCATTGCCCAGGCTGCAGTACAGTGGCATGATCTCAGCTCACTGCAACCTCCATCTCACAGGTTCAAGCTATTCTCTTGCCTCAGCCTCCCGAGTAGCTGGGATTACAGGCATGTGTCACCATACATGTCTAATTTTTGTATTTTTAGTAGAGATGGGGTTTCACTATGTTGGCCAGGTTGGTCTCAAGCTCGTGACTTCAGGTAATCCATCTGCCTTGGTCTCCCGAAGTGCTGGAATTACAGGCATGAGCCACCGTGCCCTGCCTTCATTTTCTCTCTTAAGGAAAGGTAACATAGTTCTGAACTGGCATTTGGCCTCTTCAGTTTTGCAGTTTGCACACAAGGGAAGGTAGGCCTGGAAACCTTTGGTGATGGCCTGTGGTGAGCTGGAGAGGGGAGTAGAGAGTGAGAGACAGTAAAATGAAACCACCCAGCAGCTGTGACGGAGTTCCGATTCTGGCAGGCTGTGAAGAGTTTGACAGAGCTTTTCAGGAATGAAACATTTGAACTTTATGTGAACACCTGGAGTTTTCTCTGTTCAATATGTCACAGGGAGAAATCTAAGACACACTGTTTCTTTGCACGTTAGCCAAACACTATAATCACATAAGCTCGAAGCAGTTCCATAGTGAACTCTAGAATCCCACCTGTGAAGATGGGGAGATCAAGACTGTGATAGGATTGTGTGGTTAGATGTCCCCAGGACAGCACAGTACGCTAACGGCAGATTTAGTTTTGGAGAAAGGAAATTGGGACTCCAAGCTCAGGGCTTCTGGTTCGGGTTTTTCTGCTTGGTACCCAATAAAAAAGTCTTGTTCTTTTTCTATAAGCTCTGAATCCTCTTCAACTAGTGGGCACTGCATTCCTGGTTCATTTTTGTGCTTTCCTTATTGCATTTAATGATCACAAGAGTCATTTCTCTCATATATTTCTCACCCTTTTAAAAAACATCAGGTAAGAATATTGAGCTTCTAGAGTTCTGAAAATCTTTAGACTCAAATTTGGAGCTAACAGTATACAAACTACTGCAAAAGCAGATATGCAAACAATAGTTAGGTAAAAAGGGAATTGAGTATGGATCGCCCAGGCAGAAGCTGTGTGTGTGTGCTTTTCTACATAGGTGTAACCTACCTTATCATAGTCAAATCACAGTGTAAGCATCAAAGTGACTACATCTAAAGTACAATTTTGAATCTCCCTCCCCAAATTCTTCAGCTCAGTAAGACACATTCTACGAGATCTCACTTACACACGGAACCTAAAAATATAGAATTTATAGAAGCCGAGTAGAAAATGGTGGTTGCCAGGGGAATGGGGAGATGTCAGATAAAGGGTACACTGCTTCCACTAGTCAGTTAGAAGGGAAGAAACGTTCTGGAGATCTATCTTACATCATGGTGACTGTAATTAAGAATAATATATAGTATACTTGAACATTGCTAAGAGAGTAGCTTTTAAATGTTCTCATCCTAAAAATGATAAGCATGTGAGTCATAGCTATGCTAATTAGTTTGATTTAATCGTTCCACAGTGTGAGTCATCCTTGAGTCCTCTCCTCCATTCTCTGGTTTAATTTATCAGCCATCCCTGTGAGCCCTGCTTCCCAAAATATATCCCATGTTTGTCTGTCCATACCTTCTACCACTTTATTCCCAGCCATCGTCATCTCATGTGGACTGCTGCAATAGCTGCCTAACTAGTCTCCCATCCATTCTTGCCTCCCTGCAGTCAACTCTGCATGACATCCGGCTGCTCCAAGAGACCTTCCTTAACTCTACTCTCAACAGCACCTAGGCATACTCCAATTCCCTGCCCTGCTTGGTTTGTTTTCTTAGCCCTCACTATCACCTGGTGCAGTGTTACTCATTTGCTTACTTTCTTATTATCCATCCACTAGAATGAAGGTCCCTTGAAGGCAAGCTCAATCTTTCTTGTTCAAGATTGTATCCCTAGAGTTTGCAATTAGTAGAGGCACATAATAAGGAATGAGCAAGTATTTAACAAACAATAAATGAATGTTTATTTCATTTATTTTTGTATGGTGGCCACACTGAGAATTTAAATATTTTATCACTGTCCTTGCATATTTTATAATACATTTTAGAAATGGTATTATTAATTATGATAATTAAAAATAAATTTGGCCATAGTAGCCTTTTGCTGGTTGGAATGAGAGCTTTGCTTCTTAGATGGCATACATACATTTTATAAAACCACACGAACATTTTAGGTCATGTTATTTTGGGAAAACTGCAAGTCCATGTTGAAATCTGAATCTTTTACATTTGAAAAAATAAAAATTACTGATAACTTACTAGTTTATAACTAATATTTTCAAATTCTAAATATAATGTTTATATGCTTTCCCCTTATTTGTGACTGGGAGATGAAGCCAAAAACCTAACAGACTTGTTAGGAGACAAAGCTCTAAGTTCATCTTCCAGAAAAAGACAACGTCTCTTCATCTCCCTGATCTAAGTTTCTTCATTTGATTGAAGCCTCTATAGCCTGTGCTTTCAGGAAATATCTGCTTTTATTCATTATTTTCATATGAGGTGTTCTTTGAAGGACTATCTACCTAATTCTCATCAATGTCTATTTCTGAAGGGTTCATTTCTGCCCAGAGCTCCTCAAACAGACAGACAAAAAAAAAAAAAAAAAAGAGAGAGAGAGAGAGAGAGAGAAAGAAACCAAAACCAAAATCAAACAGAAGCCATTTCACTGACCAAGATGGTGTCTGAGGTTTCTCCTGGTCCAGGCCTCTGCCTCTTGGGAAGCGCTGCATGAAGTCAAGGAGCTACAGGTGATTGAGGTTGCCAGGGAGTCCTCATCCAAAGTTGGTGCTCACAGCAATTTTGTTAACAAAGGATGGCTGTTCTGTATCCTGAGCATCTCTTTCTCTGCCAGATGGATGGGCCTATGCAACAGGAAAAATGAGGAGCTCCGAGAGGCTCATGAGGAATTTTTTAAATGGATGTCAAAACTGTTGGAATGAACGAGCTGGTACATGGAAATGAAGAGGAGAAGGACGGAAGTGTAGACTGCCTTATATTTAAAGGATGGCGGGAAAAGCTAGAGTTGGAAACAGAAAGAAAAGACTAAAGAGAATAAAATACAAGTATTTGCACTCTGCCATCCAGACCACTAGAGTGTCCGTTTGTTTTTCTTCATCTTTCTTGAGCCAGATCCTCTTGGGTTCTCCCAATTTTTTTCGCTGTCACTTTCTTCCCTTTTCCTGATAGCATGACTGATATTTCAGCCTTGCTGTCCTTTGGCAAACACTGCTCATGAAACCTAGCATTATAGAAAGGATCCCTGTTATAAGAGCCGTCACATGCTCTTATAACTCTTCCTCAGATGAAATACATCTCCTAAATCAGTTTTTCTCCATGGGTAGGCTGTAGTCCACCTGAAAGAGCATCACCTGAGATGTTTGCTAAAATGCTGAGCTCTGCACTCCACCTCAGACCTATGGAGTGAGAATTTCTTGGGCCAGTTGCTTCCCTATTTAAAAATGTTCCCCAGGTGATTCTCATGGCCCTTATTTATTGCTGCTTTCCGAGCCATGGGTGACGTCCTAGGCCATGGGCATTGTTCAAGGTCTCCTTGAAGTTCTTGACTTGGGGATGGGGGAAGGAAGAGGGAAAACAACCATTTATCTGTGTGTGTGAGGATCACAGGTGATATAATTAGATAACAAATAAATTCATTAGAGGCTTCAGATTCAGTTCATTAATTGCAAGATAATAATCACTACCGTGTGTGAGCTTTTAAGACTGGGACTTAGATTTCCTTTTCTTTGTTTTCTTAGCATGTGGCAGAGTGCCTGGCACAGCAGGCAATCAACCAGACTGTGTCCAGTAGAGAAGAAACCACAATCTTGCTTTATCATCTCTTACAAATGTGACCTTGAATGCTATCACTGGTGAAGAAATAAAGCAAGAGTCAATAAGACAATTCTTGATAACTGCAAAAGACACCAAATTACCTGGAATTTCCTGATGATGTTGATGTCAATGGCAATAATTTAATCTAACATTTTTTAGATGCTAATAGCCAATTTCTAATTCACTATTTTTTTTTAATTCGGTAACTATTCATTGAGTGCCTAATACATGCCAGGAAATGTTCTGGGCACTTGGGATAAATTTTTGAAGGAAACAAATGTGCCTTTGTAGATTTCTTATTCTATATGAGAGTGGAGAAATAAACAAAGCATGAAAAAAATAAGTGCATTGTGCAGTATGTTAGAATGTGATAAGTTCTGTAGTAGAAAATTGTTTACAATGAGCAAGGTGAAAGGTGTCAAATTGCAGCAGGAGGTGGGGTGCAGTATTAAATAAGGAGGTAATTATCTTATTTTGTATTCACCAAATGATGTGGGCATCATCATCATTATTCTCATTTTTAAGAGTAATGGACTGAATTTTACACATATATGGGTTATGCCATGATCACACTCCTCGTAAGAGTTGAAGCTGGATTCAAACCCAAGTAATCTGGCTCCAAAGAGTACACTTTTAAAAATTCCAGTTTATATATTCTGTCCCATTGGCAAATGATGCATATACCATTTGCACTTAGGGAAATATGGTAACCACAGCACTGGGTCAGCTGCAGGGGTCTTCTAAGGGCTCCAGGGCAGGAGTAAGCAATTCCAACTTTCATAATCCCAGGCTTAATTACCCAATGGACAGCGGGAGCCCTCCATCACCCACAGAGCTGGCTGTTCAAACAAGACTCATGATTCTAATAAAGAATCAATAATGGAAGGGCCATTGCATATTTTCTCACTTGCTGAATGGGGAGAGACTCGCTAGGGATATCACACCAGAGTAAAAGAGAAGGGGAACACAAAGAGGGTCACACATTTATTTTTAGTTTCAATTAATAATTTTTGCTGAGCCATTGAGTTTGAGAAGACTTTTTAAAAACTTGCAGTCTAATTATCTAATTGCTAGAAATGAGTACATATCTGAGTGCAATATTCTTGTATTTGTTTAATTGTAAAATTATTGAACATTGCTTTACGTGCTCGGACACCTTTGTTATTACCTGAAAGAAAGAAAATGGTGTTTGGACCATGAGCAGCGTATGTGAAAGGAGACCTCAGAGATTGCCTTGCCCGAATTCCTTATTTTAGAGATAATGAAATTTAGAAGCTATGAGAAGGAAAGTGTCTTACCTGAGACCCCTCCCAGTGTCAAAGAGACATAGTATTTAAAAAGTCACAGATTATTAGCATTGGAAATCACCTATTTGTTGTTGGTGGTGGTGGTGTGTTTTTGTTTTTTTTGTTGTTGTTGTTGTTGTTTTTTGCTGTCATTCTCTAGATAAGGAAGATTAATCCTAATACAAGTTGATTGGCTTTTACACTGGAGTCTTTCTCTCTCTAACATATCCTCTTTACAACCCACTGACTTCCTCTAATGCAAATATATAGGTTTTATTCACTTACAACACTTTAATGATTCTATATCATCTTCAGAATAAAGTTGAACCTTGTTACTCTGCACAAAATGTTCTCCAGTATTTATCCTTTACCCACGTTTGCAGGTATATCTTTTAATGGTCTCCTATTGCACTGATTCAACCTCCATACACACTGTTTTCTGCTCAATGCTCTCCTAACTTAGTCTTGTTATTCTCTGCTTACAGGTTTTGCTGTAGGTAGCATGTCACCCAAGATTCCCTTTCTGCCCGCTCACTTTTTTTGCGCAGGTGTTTTTTGTTTTTGCTTTTCTGTGCCTGCCTCTTTTCGTCACTATGCACCACTTGATACTTTGTTTATATCTGTCTTTCTTATCACTGGGAGTCCATTTGAAGCAGGGGTTGTGATTTTTCCCACTGCTGTATCTTCATCCTTTGGTAGCACCATGCTTTGCACATGGTTAGTCTGCTATAAATACTGAACAAAAAAATGAGTAAAAAAAAAAGTAAAAATTAAATGTGTAAAAAATAAATGAGTAAATGAAAACCTTGTGGATTGACAAAGGTTATGGATTTCCAATAAGATTTTTTAAAATATATTCCAAGAAAAAAACAAAAAAAGTTAAAAGTAAAAACAGAAATTTGGCTTCTTATTGAAAAGTCTCAAGTAAAAAATATCCTTATAGATTTAATAGTGTAGATTAAAATCATAGATGATTAATTTTATAATATCTTATGAAGACATTTGTTGTTATCAAGCCTTAGTTTCTTCCTATGTAATCTTAGTGCAATGGCAACCAACCATTCCACATAGTTGTGGAAAAAACTGTCAAAATTGAGCAAATTGAATTCTGAATTCTTTATTCATTTCTTTAAGAGGGTAATTGAACTTATACTAAATTTGACAATATACTCCAGGGAGGGATGAACAAATGTATCTATAAAAAGATCTTATAGTCCAGGAAGAGAGATAAGAAGCACAAGGAATTAGTTTATATCCACAAATACTATACCTAATGTCCAAATTGATATGCAAAGGGGCCAGGGGAGTTCACAAGAGGTAAAAGAGTATTTATATTTTGGAACACTGAAAAAACTTTATGATTCTTTAAAAAGGATCATTTGAGTGAAAATTTGAGAATTTTGAGAGAAATTTTAGAGATATGTTAATAGTAGAAATCCTCAAAGCTATTTTGGATTTTTCTTGGAACAATAAAACCATGAGCTTTTCTCGGGGCTAGTCTTATTACTTTACTATTAAAATATTTGGACTTTATGACCTTAGGTGTAATAGTGTAAGTATTATTTGATCTAGGTTGTTAGTATCCCAGCGATTGTTTTATAATCAAGAAGGTCACCAGGTGCTAGCAAGGTAAATATGCTTTAGGTAGCAAAACCCAAAGGGAAATTACAGTTAATAAAATCTATGATATAAACTTTATTTATTCCATAAATATTTACTAATGCCCTACCATGGGATAGGGTTATATTATTTGCCAAAGACAGAAAGATAAAAGTCCATCTCTGTTCTCAAGAACTTGAAGTCTAATGAGAAGTCAACCGCAGAAACAAATAATCATGATCATAACATAATTATTTTTCTAAAAATGCCCATGACTGTGTGCATCATAGGAGGCTCCCCAGAGAAGCCATTCGTTGAGCTGATGCTTGCAAGATGAGTAGGAGTTTGCCAGATATTCTGAAGTAGAAGCCGTCAGAGACAACGTAATTAATAGGCACAGGAACAAGGAGAACATAGTTTGTTGTTGGATTGAGTATATTTTTAAGATTCAGATGATCTTTTTTGTTTTCTTATTGGCAATACCACTTTTTCTTTTCCTTTTTTAGTGATTGCTTTAGTGTTTGTAGTAGTTGTATTTTACCTTACAAAAGTATTCTTCCCTTGACCCTTTCTTGCCTTTGTGTCATTGTCATAAATTCTACTTCTATGTATTTATAAACCATGTAATAGTTTATTTTATTTTTGCTTTGAAAGGTCAAGTGTCTTAAAAATGGTTTTCTAAAAATTAAAAAAAATTTTATTATATATCAGTTATTAGCCATTACTGGGTTCATTCGTTCCTTGTATAGATTCCCATTTCCAACTGGTTTTATATTGCTTCTGTTTGAAACAATTCATTTAACATTTCATGTAGAGTAGATCCATTGTTGATGGGTTCTTGCAGATTTGATCTATCTAAAAAAGTCTTTTTTTTTTTTTGCCTTCTTTTTCAAAGGTACATTCACTGGGTATAACATTCCTGGTTGATACTCCCTCATATTCACTACCACAAGTAATTTAGCAATGTTGTGCCATTATCTTCCAGCCTGCACTAGAAGATAAAAGTTCAGAATAAAGTTGAATTTTATACCATGCACAAAAGTCTCTCCAGTATTTATCCTTTACCCATGTTTCTTATCTTTGACATATTCTTACCTTTGTTCCTCTAGATGTACATTGTTTTCTATTCCTCTCTGGATGTTTAAAGATTTTCTTTTGATTTTTAAGCAATTTGTTTATGACGTGATTCTTGTAATGTTCTTCATAATTCTTCCTCGTTATTTGTTGAGCTCCTTAAATCTGTAGTTTGATAATATTTATCAAACTTGAAAAAAAAATTTAGCTATTACTTCTTCAAATAGGACTCTTCCCACTTTTCAGGCAGTCTAATTACATGTATATTACACCACTTAATGTTTTCCCACAGCTCTCTTTTTGTTGGTGGTGGTGTTTTAGGGTTATTTTCCCGTTTCCATTCTATTTTGGATAGTATTTACTGCTATCTTCAATTTTACTGTTCTCTTCTTCAGTGTCTAATCTGCTGTTAATCCCTCTTGGCATATTTTTAATCTTAAATACTATTTTTTCCCAGAAGATGCTCAATTTGGGTCTTCTTTTTATATCTTCTGCATATTTTATTAGTATTTATACTTTACTTTTTGAGCATTTCAGTTTCTTGCATGTATGGGAATTTCTTATTGGAAAGAGGATATTGTAAAATTTACCTTGTTAAGTTGGATATTTTTGTATTCCCTAAAATATGCCAAAGCTTCTTTTTCTAGGATACAGATAATTTAGTTGAAAATAGTTTCCTCCTTTCTCAGCTTTTTGTTTTCATTGTTTCTTAGTTTTGTGTGGCAGGTTTGAAGCAGCCTTTAGACAAGGGCTAATTTTACCAAAGTACTGAGGCAATACCCTTTCTGTGTTATCTGGCGCCCCATGTATTCTCAAAGAGTTATTTATTTATGTACTAATTTATTTTCACTCTGGTTCATGGAAGCACAAACTATTTCCAGCCCTGTGTGAGCACCAGAGATTGTCTAAATTATTCCTTCAGGTGGTTCTTTCCCAGCTTCTCTCATGTATGCATCGATCAGTACTCAGATGGAGACCTTCTGCATCTCTCTGCAGCTCTCTTTTTGTGCAGATCTCTCCTCATCCTATGTCCATCTTCTTTCTCTTCCCTGTGAATTCAAATAATCTTTCCCCTACACTAAACTCTCAACTCCACTTTCTCAGTTTAGGGGGCCAAGAGTCCATGGGTTCCCACTCTCTTCACTGTATCCTGGAAACCCTCCAGGAAGTTAGTTCCAAATAATTGTAGGGTTTATCTCATTTGCTTTACTTTTTTTTATAAATAACGTCTTTGAGCTGTCTTTGTCCAATGTCTGAAAACCATTGTTGAATATGTTTTGTCTTGTTGTTTAACTGCTAACAGTATACTAAAAGCACAAGTTATCATTTTTGTGTTATTGGAATTTATGCAGATCAGGATTTCTTACTAGAAAAATTAAAAGGTTAGAGAGACAAAAGTTAAATATGGATGGCTGAATAGAAGTCATATAGCAAGAACCTTTTATCATGATGATAACTAGCAAGTTTTCATGAGTTGTGCACAGATTTATAATTAACAAACACTGCCTGGTGATATAGTCCAGCCTAGACTGAGCATGGGGAAGACAAAGGTAGAAACCAACAAGAGGTTCTGGCAATAAGCCAAATAAGACACTATGAGAATACAGGTTGAAAATCCTGAATTTGAAAATCTGAAATCCAGAATTCTCCCAGATTCAAAACTTTTTGAGCACCAACACAATATATAATGCAAATACTTTAAAATCCAAAACCCCAAACACTTTTGGACCCAAACATTTCAGATACAAGATACTCATCCTATATGAGCTAGGACAGTGATGGTGACCATAGAGTTGAGGGGAAAATCTAAGAGATATATACATCTCAGAGTTGACAGAACTCAATGTCATAATACATGTGCTTGTGTGGGGGTAGCCATCAAAGTGGAGAGAGATTTTTATGAATCTGTTTATTTTTAAGCCTTAGATTAACTGATAGATGTAGCAATGGAAGGCTGAAAGAAAAGAAACAAACATAGGAAAAATGTAGGGACAAATATAGGAAACAAATATTGTGGACAGGATGGTCAATTTAATTTGAGCTTGTTGAGCTGAAGAGCCTGTGGATTACTCAAGTATGGCTGATACATTGAATAGTCAAGTACAGAGATAAGGAGAGAGGCCCTAATTAGAAATAAAGCACCAGGATTGTTAGTATTAAAGTAAAAATTGATGCTACTCAACTACATCCTTCACCCTCTAACTCCCACAAATTATTTCACTACTGATTTTTGGTGGAAGCCATTATTGGCTGTCATTCCAACAACTCTATCTCTGCCTTCATTCTTCACTACTGGCAGAACCTCACTTTCGTTTAAGAGAGCGCTATCTTAGGTCAAGTGCTCAGAAGTGCAGAAATCAACTCTTGGCCAAAGTTTGGGTCATGTTTGATATAAACCAGTCATGGAGATGTGTCCATGATGGGCCTAAACCGAGGAGACAGTCAGACAAAGCCAGGTTCAACTCTCAATTCTCACTTACAAATTGTGTCACTTTTGGTCAAATTACTTGAACTTACTAAACATCAGGTAATTAATTTACATGAGGGGATAATAATATTATAACTCACTAACATACTCAATATTGTATGCTTTCTCAGTTCCACACACTGCTGGATGCTAAAGAGAGGGTGGTGATGCACACTCAGTCATTGTCTTCATGAATTTATTACCTCTCCATGAGTACAATGCAAAAAGTAATGACAATAAAGAAAGATAAATGAGTGTGTTGACCACAGTTATCTCTTAGAATTTATATTTATTCCAAAGAATTAAGGATTAAATTAGATAATGTATGTGCATCTCTAAATGCACTGCTTGGCATACCATAATTGCTAAATAAATGACCAACACATTGCATTGAGAGTTAGAAAACGGTTGAAAGTTTCACTTTTAAAAGACAGGAGCATTAGTAAAACTCCATATCTGTGTGTCAGTAAAATGTGAGAAACTTGGGAATTGCAGTGATCAGCATATTTAATTGAAGCATTAAATACAATGTAATACATAATTTAGCTAATTTGGCACTAGAGCTTAGCATTTGATCATGGAATGCTAATCTTTGAATGGCAAATAAATGCTTTAGTATAAAGAAGTTTTGTATACTGCACATACATACATTACATATATGTACACATACACACATACATGTGTGTATATATGTATATATATATATATACACACACATATGTATATATATTGCCATTTTCCCTTAGCTTGATAACTTTTACAAAGTAGCTTTGATCAATCTCTAACCAGAAGTGTCATCAGTGAATAATGCCATGAGAGCCTTATTAAACATATCCTGCACAAGTATATCCGGAGCAAAGATAAAGTGTCGACAGGATGATGGAGTTTAGCCTGCAAAATTGATTATTTTACTTCCCAACTCTCTAGCCTTTAATTGAAATGGATAGATTTGATGGAGCACCCTTGGCCTTGGCCACAGTGTCTGGCAGAGCCTGAAAACTGACACCCTGACTTCTGAAGGCACTGAGCCAGAGGTTTCCATAGGTCAATTCTCCCTCCCTGCTCCATTCCATAGCAGAGGATGGGATCAATGGGAAATTGGCCAGGTCGCCACTCTGACGCCTTCCATCCTCAGTGCAAGAAAAAGGAGCTTACATTACACCAACAGAAGGAAACAAAATTAGATTTTAGTGGTCACTACCTGCCACCCATCAAAATCACCCCCACTGGGGCTAGGGAAGAGAAATGACAGTATTCTTGCAAAAAAAAAAAAAAAAAACTTGGAATTGTTTTTCCAAGATAAGTAATGGATCTGGTTAAATTAGAAACTGGACAGTGGGTGAGTGATCTGAACACAGTTTGTCTAAGTTTGGTCCCACATTTTTCACGTGATAATCTTTGGAAGCAGCAGGTGAATCATGCCTACTAGCCCAAGGAAATATGTGGTATGGATTAAAAAATGCAGAAGTTGAAAAAGTCATTGATCTATGGACAGATATGGGACATACCAGGGACCAGGGAACAAAATGGCTAATTGAACAGGTCCCATCTTCTTGAAGAAACGACCTAATGATTTCAGAAGTCTTATCAGCATGCACGTCTCCCGTGAGTTTCCTTGGTGCACCTGCTCAGGAATAGCAACTTAGCCTGGCTTGACCTTTGATACAAGCACATGTCGGCAGCAGGGTTAGCCCAGTTGATATGCTTGCATAGAAGAAAAAGAATTGTACACCTCTTAATACTAAAGCCTTATTAGAAGTTTATTGAGGAGAAACAAGACTTAGAGGAAAATATGAGTGTGTGTGCATATATCTACACACATAGGAATGATTACATTCTGATGAGTAACACTCAGACTCTATTATCATTCAGTTGTATACTATGTTCTTAGCATTATTGGAAAAACAAATCAAACGTGCAAAGAAACCCATTGTTTTGGGATTGATTACTCTTGTCACCGATTTAGTTCATCAATTATCTGTTCTTAGAGGGCTTTTAAGATTGTTAATAGATGGATACTACCGGTTGCTTTCTTCAATACTTATGTGCAATTTTAAAAATCATTTTATTTACAGAGACAAAAACATGAGAATGTGGTTGCAATATATATCTCCAAAAATAGTAGAACAATTAATAAATTACAGGGCATTCAACAGATGAAATCTTAGGTAGCCATTACAATTTTACATATGAAAACTTTCTGATGCTATGGGGAAATGTTTATAATGTAAAGCTAAGATAAATCAGTATGGAGAACTGCATCCATACCAATGCACAACACACACCGGATGCTCATTTGCATTTTCACATGAAGAGAACATAAAAGAGCCACATAAAAGTTAGTGTCGCCCCAAAAGTTTAGTAGTGGTTATTTCCAAGCTGAGAAATTATAAGTATTTTCTTCATATACTTTATCATTTGTAAGTGGCTATGCATTGAATTTTAAAATAAAACCAGAGTCATTAAAAAAAAAAAACTTTTCAAAAGAAAAGGAATGCTACAAAATCTCTTAGTTGTCAAAATCACTGACCATTTTCCCTAAACCTCAGGAGTTCATTGCTATTATCCCAGCATCCACTGAGAAAGAATCCAGATTCCTCAGAGGGTGAAATAACTTGCTAGGGTACAACAGTGACTTAGTAATGAGGTCAGTTCTGGACTCTACCCAGGAACACTGAAAGCTGCTGTGAATAGTTTGGGGTCTTCCACTTCTGTCATTCAACTGGCTGCTTTATGTTTTGTGACCTGTGGCTCAACAGCCATTGTAAATATCTGCTTCCCTCTCCATGTGAGGCTTTTATTGGAAGCATTAAGAACCCTACTGGTATAGCTTACTTCATGACATTTTCCAAAGTCACAAGGAATATGACATGACATTTTACAGGGTTGTGATTTTGCAAACATTTCTATAAAACATTATTAAAGTTTCTTATTAAACTAGACTAATTTGACTGGGATAACTGGTGGTTTGGAAAGTTTCTTCCTGCATCGCAAGGTCCTCCAGTGTCTGATTCCTCTGATGAGCATTTGCCATACCATGGAGGCCACTCTGCTTTAGAAGCTACTTCCTTTCAACTTCTCATTACATTATTTTGAGGAAAGACACTTACTTGTGCTAAGACATACTTTTAATTAAAGGGAAAAAAAAGGAAAGGATAAATTCCTTCAAGTCTAGAAAGCCCTTTAAAAATTTAAGAATTTACTCAAACTCTAGATTTGCTAGTAATGAGACTCAATTAACTATAGATGGAGCATTGATGAAATTATATGAGCTTGTAGCAAGGTGTTTATCAAAATGAGCCCTGATTAGTGTTAAAAAGCCATTACACAAACAAAAATATGTGTTAAATGCATTGGGGGAACTACAAGGATAAGCAAACTTATCCATATTTATTTACTGCAGAATTTTGTCAGGATTCTTTCTCTCTCTCTCTCTCTCTCTCTCTCTCTCTCTCTCTCTCTCTCTCTCTCTCTCTCTCTCCTCCCCCCTCTTTTTAGGTGGGGTTTCACCATGTTGTCCAGGCTGGTCTAGAACCCCTGACCTGGTGATCCATCCACCTCAGCCTCCCAAAGTGCTGGGATTACAAGTGTGAGCCACCACATGCGATCGTCTTTTTTTTTTTTAACTTTTATGCTCAGGGGTTTGTTATATAGGTAAACTCATGTAATGGGGGTTTGATATACAAATAATTTTGCTCCCCAAGTACTAAGCATAGTATCCATTTTTTTAATTCTTTATTTTATTTTATTTTAAATGTTACTTTAAATGTTATTTACAACATTACTGTAAATATTGTCTCTCTTCTCCTGGAAGCCAATTCTGTCTCCTAATTCTAGGAGTGAGCATATGACGTTGCCTGGTCAATCACAGAGCCCGTATAATTTCTCCAGCAGCAATTGGTACAAGGAACAGGCATATGAATAATACAGGCCAATCAGAGCCTTCCCTGGGAATCTATAGAAATGGTGAGAGAAGCCGGGCGCGGTGGCTCACGCCTGTAATCCCAGCACTTTGGGAGGCTGAGGCGGGTGGATCATGAGGTCAAGAGATCGAGACCATCCTGGTCAACATGGTGAAACCCCGTCTCTACTAAACATACAAAAAATTAGCTGGGCATGGTGGCACGTGCCTGTAATCCCAGCTACTCAGGAGGCTGAGGCAGGAGAATTGCCTGAGCCCAGGAGGCGGAGGTTGCGGTGAGCCAAGATCGCACCATTGCACTCCAGCCTGGGTAACAAGAGCGAAACTCCATCTCAGAAAAAAAAGAAAGAAATGGTGAGAGAAGAAACAGTTCCTTTCCTTCACCTCTATCCTCTCCAATCCTTTTTCTTGCTCTATTTTTTCTCCTAGCATTTAATATCATCCTGCACACTATGTATGATTTTATTTATTTAGTTGATTGTCCATCTCCCCGCAATAAAATGCAAGTTTCATGAGGGCAGATATTTCTGTCTATTCCGTTCACTCATGTATTCAGTATGTGACACATAGTAGGTACCCAATAAATATTTGTTGCTGAATCTTGACTATATCAAGAAGTATGCACAGAGTGTACTGTTTCCCAATTTATTTAAAAACAAAACACCTTATTCTCAAGGCATTTGGAGATATTAGTTCTTTGTGAAAATCTTTGTGAAATACTGTATTTTTAAGAGTCCTGGTAAAGTATCTGGGTAAATATGGGTACTTTACAAATGAAGAAACAAGACATTCAGAGGTTAATAACTGACCTAAAAGTCCACACTGCATTTGAACGCTCAGTTTTTCCACATCGATTATGCCACCACATAGAGAATGCACTCTATACGCCAGCTCCCTATGGATCTGTCTTTTCTGGCACACTGTCTAACTAAAACATCAATATGCCCAGAGGGGTCAGGATGGAATCCCCCTTTTATCCACAAAACTGAGGATATGACTTCTCCAAGGCTGCACTGCCATATGCCCAGGCTTCTCCCCAGTTTGCACTTTTAATGCAGAGCAAATACTGCCTCCGACCTCCATGCCATCTCTTTATCTTTGAAAAGATGTGAATTTCCCCCAACGTCAAAAAAATTGTATAACTAATAAACCAAACACATGTCCTGAAATTCTGTGTCAAGCAGATGTTACCGGCTGCACTTTCAGCTTCCATTCAAGCAATATGTCTTGAATACTTTCTAGGCATCAGGTAAGGTAACATGTTAGGCACAGGGGCTGCAAAACAGACAGAGTGTCTTTGGTGCAAAGTTTTAACTCCAGCAGAGGAGACAAAGAAAAACACACTAAGTCAATGTAGTGTAAACTTTGAAGATTGTGATGTTATAAAGAGAAAAAAACACCATGGAAGATTTCTAAGGAGCTTGGTTTTCAGACGGGCATCTCTGAAGAGCTTTGCTGTTCTGCTCGTCAAAGATGGGTAGATGGATGGATGCCATGCTCAAAAAGAGAAAGAAACTTCAACCACGCTAACCCAGCCCTTTAGCCTTTTGGAAACTGACACTAAGATTGATTCCAGAGTTGAGTTTATTCCTTTTTTCATTAAATAACTTGGCAGCATCAAGGAGCCCTCCAAAAGGACCAGGCCTTACCACCAAACAGATTTTATGCTGAACTGAACCTCAGATTCAATGGGAAGTGCTGTGTTGGAGGTAAATGCCAAGTGCTTTATGCATGTAATAGCACTGTTCTTCATTATGCATTATTTATCAGCCTGAGGAGACTGGAGGAGAGAGAGCAAGACCCCTTAGCTTAATGTGAAGTCTTTATCGCTCAGCTTTTTTAGCTCAAATATGCCAAGAGAAGCTGCTGAATTGCTGTCAGTGAGCACACATCTTTGGCCTGCCAGCTCACAGCCTGAAATGCTCAGGACCTCAGTGACGAAGCCACAGGAAAATTCAATCAGGTTCTTAGGGGAGTTGATGTTGGCAGCGAGTTTAATTGTAGAGCTGTAGGAACAGGTGAGTGGTGGCCTTGAGGACAAACATTCTTCCTCTGAAGTATTCTAGTCCTTTATTCATAAAACAGAGGTTCTCAACTTTGGCTGCACATTGGTGTCACCTGGAGAGTTAACCCACAAACAAACAAAAAATCTGACGCCTGAGACCCACTCCTAGAGAATATGCTTTGTTTGATCTGGTGAGAGGATTGGGATTCTTCAAAGCCACCCAGGTGATTCTAATGTGCCATCAGTGCTAAGAATCACCTCTGTAGATGTAGGCATTAGAGTGAGCAGGAACTCTGATGCGGAGTCAACTATTTTAGCGCTGTGTGGCAACCTTGCTTTGCCAGCCTTCACAAAAGATGAATCAATCAATGGGCAGATATTATTTCATGTGTTCTCATTCCACCATTTTGATAATTTAGTCACCATGGTCAATTGACCAATGTTTAAATCACATAAATGACAAGGTTTCCAGTTATTTACTTAACTGGTGGGCTGTCTTAATTGTCTGCTCTAAGGGGGAAGGATTCAACAGCAGTTTAAGAAGGAGGTAATGTAGCAATCGTGTGTCTAACCAGAGAATCTAACCAATTGTGTGTCTAACCAATTGGGTGTTCTCCGGAGGGTAGAGGTGATGGGAGCCCTGGGGGAAATGGGAAGAACAGAAGGATATTAATCCACGATGAATGAAAAGAAAGCACCCATGCAGTAGGTCATAAAACTTTTCACCAGGATTAGTTTTTCAACTGTATACCCTATAAATTGGATGTTGAAACACTTTTCTCACAACATATATGTATTTTTCCCACCAAATTATTTAATTATGGGCCTTTCTATTTGCTACGTAGAGTTTCTTTGCAAAGGTTATCATCACTGATACAATTCCAACCCAAAGCAAAGAACCTCAACTTTGAGCGTGCTCACTCACAGGTATTTGCCTGGATGATGATTTCTGCCAAACTTTTCAAAAAGTGGAAAGTGGAGGATAGACACATAGACACATTCAGAGACCCCAGGGTATCTACGCCCCCAGAAAGAAAGAAAGGAGTCAACAGATATTAATCACCTATCACAGGCCAGGCACTTTGTTAAAAGATAGGTAATACCATCCTCATTTCATGGGTCAGGAAATTTGGCCTCTGAGAGATCAAGTTATTGGCTCACTAGTCCCAAGACAGTGAATGGAGCAGGGATTCCAATGCAGTTCTCTATCTTTCTGTGCTGTTTCTTCTCTTCCATGTTAACTCCTGCGGGAACTTCTGAATTTAGACTTTCATCAGCAGGAGAGACTGTCTCTTGGCCCCCAAGGAAGCCACTGTTATTTGGTCTCTGAGATTTCCTCCAGCTATCTCTGAGAATGACAGCTTGAGATCACAGGCCCAATTGGGAAGCTCTTCTTGCTTCAGCTCTGAATGCATATGAGTGTGTCGGTCCGGTGAGGAGCCCTGGCTTCAGATTGTCTAGAATGTAATGTGGCTCCCTAATTCACCAGTTATGCTGCCCTTGGCCACTCACTAACCCCTCTGAGCCTCAGATTTTATCATCTGTGAACTGGGACAATAATAGTACCTACTAAATAAGGTTTTCATGAGGATTATGTGGTAAATGACCAACAGATGCTAACTACACCCTTACCACAATCCCCCTCCACCAGGGCCTGGGTCTCCACTTTTCCTCCTACTGGCAGGCAGAGAAACCAATCATTGCCCCCTCTGAGCTCCCCTTGATTGGAGGACTTAGCCCAAGCAGTGCACCGCATCCAGCACTGCTGTTTCAGCTCTGGCCCTCTTTCTGGGTATTGATCCCATCTTCTTGCCTCCTCAGCCTCCATTCATATGGAGGTAATGCAATTGCTTATTTCAGAATGAGAGTGAGGAAAACTGATTCCTCCTCTTTGAAGAATAGCTGAAAACCCTTCAATTTTATGTGACGTTAATCAGGCCTGAAAAAAGTGACAGAAAACCAATAGCCAGGTTTGGAAATCTGCTAGAGAAACACACCAGGAAGGCTCATCAGTCTCTTGTGCATAAGTGAGAGCCAAGAGGTTTCTGGAGAGCTTCAGAAACTGTGGCTTCGATTCTTGCCCAGGCTGAAGTGCAATGATGCAATCTCAGCTCACTGCAATCTCCTCCTCCCACGTTCAAGAGATTCTCCTGCCTCAGCCTCCTGAGTAGCTGGGATTATAGGCATGTGCCACCATGCCTGGCTAATTTTGTATTTTTAGTAGAAACGGGGTTTCTCCATGTTGGTCAGGCTGGTCTCCAACTCCCGACCTCACGTGATCCGCTCACCTCCACCTCCCAAAATGCTGGGATTACAGGCATGAGCCACCATGCCTGGCCCCCTCAGGGGTATTGTAATGAGCAAATGGGGACTTCATTTTTTCTAATATGTAGTAGTTATTAAATTACATGTCCAATAGAATCTGAACCCAAGGAAACCAACATTCATCAAAATCTCACATTCCAGTAGTGGCAAGACTCAGTCTTGAATGCAAGTCTTCAGATAACTGCTTCCCTTAGTCAATGACTGAGACCTCTGTTAGGATTTTGCACGGCCATTTTGTGTGTTATTCCCACAAGGCAGCAGGGGCAGGAGGGAAAGAGATGCCTGACAGAGGCCCTAGAAAGAAAAGTCTCAGGAGTCAACATGTCCAGGTTTGAAGCAGGTTGCATTTGGCACAAACTATGTGACCTTGAACAATTCACTTTTTTCTGAGCCTCAGTTTCCAAATATATAAAATGTCATAGTAATATTGCCTTGCAGGACTTTTTGCAAGGTTTAGGTGCAATAATATGTGTAAACATATTCTCAGCACTGGGCATGCATAGAGCAACAGTGTGCCCAACTGAAGAGTTGGGAGAAATGATGGAAATTGTTAGGTAGAGCAGAAGGGAAATGTACACATGTGACTGCCCTCCAGGAGAGAGGAGTAAGGGATAGCCCAAAGTCGTGCCACTCACTATGCACAAGTCTAGGTCTTCATCAGTTGCACACATGGAGCCCCACTGTCAGCTAGAGTGGCCATCAAAGGGGAGGCAAGTTGCTCTCTATTTGACCCAGACCACACAGCTGCAAGACCCATGGCAATCTGACCACTAGAGATTGCAGTCTTCATACTCCAGGAAGAACTCTAAACCTCAGTTTCATTGTCTATAAGGTAAGGGCCATCTCCACCCCTCTTGCAAGGACCAAAAGAGATAACCCATGTAGAGTAGACCAGGCTGACCTCAGTACTAGTCTAGCACGTAGTCAATAAACATATATATTTTTAATCTACTTTGGATAGGTCCTATGCTTACTGGAAGTGGATGTACAACAGGCTCTTACGGTGTCAGCTAAGGCTTAGGTTCCACTTCTCTTTCGTTTTTCTTTTCTTTCTTTCTTTCTTTCTTTCTTTCTTTCTTTCTTTCTTTCTTTCTTTCTTTTTTTTTTTTTTTTGAGATGGAGTCTTTCTCTGTCACCCAGGCTAGAGTGAAGTGATACATCTCAGCTCACTGCAACCTTTGCCTCCTGGGTTCAAGTAATTTTCTGCTTCAGCCTCCCAAGTGCCTAGGATTATAGGCACCTGCCAGTATGCCTGGCTAATTTTTGTATTTTTAGTAGAGATGGGGTTTCACCATCTTGGCCAGGCTGGTCTTGAACACCTGACCTCATGATCCATTCACCTCGGCATCCCAAAGTGCTGAGATTACAGACGTGAGCCACTGCGCCCAGACCCAGCTCTGTTTCTTACTAGCCATATAGCCTTAGGTGAGTCACTGTATCTCTATAAGCCTCTGATTTCTCATTTCTAAAATGGGATTAACAAAAACTACAACTGTATATATATATATATATGTGTGTGTGTGTGTATATAATGGGGATGTTGGGAGCCTTAGGAAATATCACAAATTATTTAGCACAGTAAATATTAGCATTTATAATGCTACATATCTCTAAAATACCATATTATATCTAATATGTTATTATCACACATAATGCGTAAGGAATGCGTTGTTTTGTTTCTGACAAAGTTTGAAACAAGAGGCTTTGAAGTTGTCCTTCGTTAACCAGACGGTACACTTAGTCAGACAATTCCAGCCCCAATAACCACAATGTAGAAGCAGGGGAAATCTCTTGAGGCATCCAGGAAAAAAGATAAAGACAGATACCCACAGGCCATCAGCTGTCGAAGAGAATTGGGTTAAAATCTGGAGGGCAGTTGCTGTGTCTGTTAAACTCTAGGAAGCAAATAATGATAACCTTGAGGATGGAAACCAAAGGAGTTTTCCATGATTCTAGTACCACATGGGAAGTGGACACACATCTAGTGTGGGATTTGGATACACACCTATTTTATTATGTCTAGTACCATAAAATTAAAAAGGGAGCATAGATGCCACATTCCCAAGGACCATGAGGTCTCCTGTGACCTGGCTGCAGGGCCTGGCGTGTAGCAAGCTCCTGAATCACAGGAAATCATTCCGCAGTTTCAGAGAGTACAAGCCTCCTCTGAGGTCACCTAGGGAGACAGGGCTTTGTAAGCATCTATAGAGCCACAACAGAGTCCTAACTCTCATCTGTCTCTAGAGTAAATATATCTGATTGGCCCTCTTTCACCTCCATTCAGACAAGACTCAGTCCTCTTTGTCCACTTTTGCTTGATTCAAAATACTCCTTCCGCTTTCAAAGAATCGTAGATGTTGAAAGATAGTCTGCCTTAACCTACTTGATTTGCAGAGAATAACATTTTTCCAAAGCTTCATAGTGTCCCAAGCCATCAGCATAAATACCTCATTTGTTCCTGATATGGATCCTAGGTGACAAATGTTATCAAGCAAAAAGGTGAGGGTAGAGTTTGGATACTGGAAAGAGACTGATGTGTGTTCAAATCCTGGTGCTTCCACTTTCAAGGTGGATTAATTCATCTTCTCATTCCTCAGTTTCCCCATCACTACCAGAGGCACTGGGTATATAATGGAGCACGAAATGGACATGGCTACTTCCTGCATGAAGCTTAAAGACTAGCCAGGACAGATGAGCCATAAATAAGTAAAGGTATAAATCTAGAGTGATAAATTGGTGAAGTACTCAAATGATAATGAGCACATTGCTGATTCAGATTAAGGGAGAATACAGTCTATTCTGCTAAGGTCTCCCTGCATGAGAGGCAATATCAAAACTTAGACTTGAGGAGGGAACCAGAGCCTGCTAGGGAAATGCTGGAGGATGCTAGCTGGCCTGCTAGTCTGGGGGTAGGATGGCCCCAAGTAGGATACATATGGCAGTCCATAGCACCCCTCCTGACACAAA